>NC_090450.1:811754591-812993684 GCF_031143425.1 Pleurodeles waltl
TTTGGAAGCATTGGAAATGCCTTTCCAATCTATATTGATTCAGTACACTGATGATTTGATGTTTGCTTCAAATACATGAGAAGCATGCAGGCAAGATACTGTTGCCTTATTGAATCATTTGGGTGAAAATGGACATAAAAGTCCTCATTATGAATTTGGCGGGTGGGGGAGGCCGCCCGCCAAACTCTTCCCGCCATCAGACCACCAGTGCGGCCTGAACCCAGCCGGCCCTATTAGGAGTTTCCACCCGCCAGCCCCGCAATGAACAGGGCCTTAACATTGCAGCCGGCTCCTAATGGAGGCGGCTGCAATGTGGCGGTGCAGCGGGTGCAGCAGCACCCGCTGCGCATGCCACTGTCAGTAATTTGAGCAGTGGAATATACGACAGGTCTGTGCATGGGGGCCCCCTGCACTGCCCATGCCAAGTGTATGGGCTGTGCAGGGGCCCCCAGGGCCCTCCCCCCGAGTCCCCCATTCACCCCACCTTTCCTTGGCGGTGTAAACTGCCATGGACAGGCTGGCAGATGGGGACTCGTAATCCCTGAGGCGCTGCCTTGTTGAATCACAACCACAGGGACCACCAGGCTCGCAGCAGCCTGACGGTGTCGGCGGTTGGACCGTGGCGGCTCTGCCACAGACATAATGTCGCGGCCAGACCGCCACTTTGGTGGTGGTCCGACTGCGACGCTGGCAGTCCCGTGACCGCCAGAGTCATAATGAGTCTCAAGGTGTCTCCAGCGAAATTACAGTACCGTCAAAAAGAGGTGAAGTATTTGGGACATCAAATAGAGAAAGGTGCAAGTAAACTGCGTAGAGAAAGAGTTACAGCTAAATTGCAAATAAACCCTTCTGTTACTCAAAGAGATGTCAGAATGTTTTGGGGAATAGTGAGTTGATGCCATCAATAGAGACACAATTTTTCTGTTATTCCTAAGCCTTTGCAGAGATTGACTCACCAAGACATTACTAATCCAGTGCTCCTTAATGAAGCTTGTATGAAAGATTTTAGTGACCTGAGAGAGTCCGTGCAGAGCACCAGCTCTGGGAATGCCTGATTACACAAAACCATTTTCACTGTTTTGTTATGAATTTGATTGTTGTGCTTTTTCTGTCTTGACACAGGTGCATGGTGGCATAAATCATCCTGCATCATATTTTCTAGCTACACTCTGTTAGAGAAAAATGATCAAATATGTTTTGTTGATGGTTCCTGCTTAAGAGACAATGCAGGAACATTGAGATCAGGTTATGCTGTGTGTACCATCTCTTGTGTACTTGAAGCTTCATGGGTTCAAGGAGTATTTTCTGCACAAGTGGCTGAATTGGCTTCTCTTACTAGAGCAGGCTGTATTTCAACACAGCTTAAAATTATGATTTTTACAGACACCCACTATGGATTTGGTGTTGCGCATGACTTTGGGCAGTCAATCTGATGATAGAAGAAAGGCAATGAAGGAGAAAATAGAGAAGGGGTTAGTAAAACACAATTACAAGAATGATCATGCATATAGTGTGACTAACATATAAGAGAAGCTTGCTTTAGATTACTAACATGTAGAGAAGCTTTGTATATACAAGCCTCAATCCAGAACTGATACTAAGTTTGTGGTAACGAGTGAATGCAGACATGTATTTCTATTTAAGAATACATTAGACTTTATGCTAAATGGACAATATCCTGTGATTCCAGGTGTGTACTATATTTGTGATCAAAATGCTTACTAACGTCTCCCTAGAAGATGGTATGGGACTTGTTATCTGGGAGTGGTTTTCCCTAAAATGTACCAAATTGATAACATAAATGATACTCATGAGAACTTAAGACCAAGATCAAAAAGAGCAAGTTATTCAGAAATAATTGGGGATGTATTTGGAGCAATTATTCCTTCTGTAGTTGTTGTTTTGAATGACATGAAAATAAGAAAGCTGTCAACTATTGCGGACAAAATAACAGTTTTTCTGGGGCAATACTTCTTATGGATACAGAAGTGGCTGTGGTACGTTCAATGGTTCTTCAGAAGCGTCTTGCGGTAGACATTCTTTTAGCAAAAGAAGGCAGAGTTGGTCGGATGCTTAAGGAGCAACACTGTTGCAC
Organism: Pleurodeles waltl; assembly: GCF_031143425.1. Taxonomy (NCBI): domain Eukaryota; kingdom Metazoa; phylum Chordata; class Amphibia; order Caudata; family Salamandridae; genus Pleurodeles; species Pleurodeles waltl. Next base: position 811,756,687 of record NC_090450.1, read on the forward strand.
TTTTATCCCAGACAACAATAAAGTAATTAGAAGCTACATTAAAAACTTGAGAAATTTGAATTCTGACTTAAAGGACCTGAAACAACTAAGTGAGTGGCAAAATGTGGGCAAACGTTTTCACTAAAATGGGAAAAATTTTGGGCAATCTTGGTCAGGGTGCTGTGGAAATGATACTGAAATCATTATTAATAGTGATTGCATGTCTTATTTGTATAATTGGATTTTACAAACTGTATAGATTCAAACAACTACAAAAGATTTTTTTTTAAAACAAAGGAGGGAAGAAACAGAAATGGAAAAGCTGACAAGCAGATACTTTCATAATTTGTGAAATTTTGAAGAATGGCGAAAACCTAACTGTAGATAAACGAAACAAACTCAGTTTTGAATTGTCTCATTAATTAAATATTCCTTTGTGACAGCACATATTGCTGACAGAGGAGGGATTGTTAGAGAGCAAACATTATTAATAAAAATGAGTAACTAAAATGAAATGATTAACGTATACCAAAAGGCCTAAATTGAGAAATGTGTATTAAAAAATAAAACATGCAGGTTTACAATGTGGTTGACATGGTGTCTGCCACTTAGATTACTATGTGAAATAATAAATGACTGAACATTTATTATGATGAATTATAACTACATGTACTGACAAAATATGATTAACATTAATGAGCAGAATTAATTATGTGAAATTAGAAATGTTTTATTCTTCATGCATTAGTAAAAAGGCCTATGCTTTAGTATTTTTCCAGAAGCACAGTGTTGAAATGTTATGCTGACTTTACTGAAATGCTATGCAAACATTTTTTATTAGACATCCTGTTGAAAACTCACAGTGGAAATCTACTGCTTTCTAAGTTCTTGTTCACTTCGTACTTCCTTGTGATAAATATTGCTAGTTTTATCAATGAACCTTAGTTTCTAGTAGGAAGCAATGCTAGCTTATGTGTTGCTCTTCTTTAAACCAAGAGGAAACAATGCCAAAGAATGCAGCACTCTTAGTCTGAGTAATGAATTAAGGCACTTCACAGATATCATAAAAGCACACGGAAATATGAACATGAATGCAGTAAAACGTGCAAATGCCAAAATACTCACAGCAGTTAAACAATGACAGACAAAAAATGTGCAATAACCTCAACAATAAATAAAGGCAGTATTTATATATATATAAATAATAATACTGCCTTTATTTATTGTTGAGGTTATTGCACATTTTTTGTCTGTCATTGTTTAACTGCTGTGAGTATTTTGGCATTTGCACGTTTTACTGCATTCATGTTCATATTTCCGTGTGCTTTTATGATATCTGTGAAGTGCCTTAATTCATTACTCAGACTAAGAGTGCTGCATTCTTTGGCATTGTTTCCTCTATATAAAGTCAAGCTAAATAATTAAGAATTAAAATGCATCGCCATGGAGTTGTATTCTTCATCCTTGCCAGCATCAACTCGAGGAACCCTGGACTGCTGACACAGGAGGTCTTTCCCAACATGGGTTTTTTTCTTGAACCACGTGTCCACATTCAGGCGAGTTCCTTCTACCTTAGTGACAAGTTTCCCCACTTTATATTCCTTAAACAAACTAACTCAAAGGAATTTTCTAGCACTCTCCCCCTCCATTTGGTTATGAAATTCAAGCGCTGGCTGTACTCGGTCTGCGTCAAAAACACAAAAAGAAACGGGCCCTGCCCCAATGTGCATTACAAAAACAAAGGAGCTTTACTTTTCCTTGATGAAAACATTCCCAGGCTGAGACTCTCTTATCACGCCTACCTTCCACATCCCCAATGTTTTGGTCCAGTAAGGTGTAACCCTGTGCTGGTTAGAAAAGCAGAAACATGTTCTGTGTGGAAGACAAGCTTGGTGTGGAAAAACCCTATGCCGCCACTGTGAAGGCAGGTGAAGCTAAGCACAAAATGGAGTCAGTGGTCAAATAACTGTCGACCGGGGAGGAGCGTCAACATGAGCCTATCTTGGAGAAGGAATGAAGAAAGTTACAAACTGGAGAAAGGGAATAATTTAATTGGCTGCTTACTATCACACCTCATAGTTTTGTCCAATAGAAACTTAGCAACATTTTGGACTTTAATTTAGCACGTTTTAGATGATGCTTGCTCAGTTCCATTCAGAGTCTGATTCTTTTTAGTTTCTGTTCACATTAGTTCTGCTATTCAGTTCTTGCTTAGATAGTTATGATTTTAACAGTTCTGATACATTATGCCCAACATTTCTGAACTGTTACCCTATCCATGTTCCTGAAGCTGACTGATGAAGATCTGCTGTTCCTGTGCTCCGCTGATGATGACGTTGCTGTCTCATTTAGGAGAGGTATAACCAATGTGCATTTGTATTCCTCTGCAGGTTTTCCCTTCAGAAATCCAACCGAATATTTTTGTTAGTGCCATTGTTAAGATGTTTTCCAAATTAAGTTTTGTCGTATTGTTAAATTTTGCATGTGACAAAATGGGGCCAACACATGCTTTTTATTTTAGAATTTGGTAGTTAGGATATCTGACCCGCCAATTCATTTAAATGTTTATGAATTGATTGTGATTCATTCAACTGCACAACTGCAAAACTAATACATTCTATTTTTATTCCTCAAATAATTGTGTTGTAATTCTGCAAAATACTTTTGGAGTATTTAACGGTGTTTGCTCTTATAAGACTGAGATTCTTCAGACTCTTTGGACAGCCTGTGTTATTTCTGTTTTGCTACCATTTGGTTTTGCACATCATTTATGTGACCTTAGCATTGTTAATGTAAGGGCAATAAATGTTTAAATTTACTAAATTGGTGTGGGGATTCATGACCACATAGGTCATGGTTTGTGTGTGTGAACTACTGATTCCTCACTGAATAATGTTGTATATGGCTGTTAGTTGTCATTGTTTGATTTGATGATCTTATTACTCCTGTCTGAAGCCAAAAATTTGAGTCGACCCCTGAGGGTAGTAGATGTCACTGCCCTATTACGTGTCACCTTAGCCTAATATTAGGAAACCACGGGCCCACAGTGTTTTCCTGTCACTGATTCAGGGACTGAGACCCCTGAGAAACTGTCAAACTTGCCAACTGGCCCTAAATCGGCACAGCCAAGTATCTCAAGTTTGTTCTCTGAGATGCTCCAGAACCTTTTAAAATGTGAGATGTTCGGGGTGACAGTTTCTATTCCTCGACAGGCAGTGATCATTGTCCCTTTGATGCCTGCAACCACCAAGGAGTGGGGCTCGATGGGGAGGTGAAATTTCCCTCCAGGATGTTGATCGTTCACTATTACTTGGTCTCCTACTCATATATTATGAAGCTTGACCCACATCCTGAGATGGACATAACTGTTGCTGAGCTCACGCCCGAGCCTCTGATTGGTCTCAGGGGTTTTGGTGCTCTGCCCAGACTTGGTGGTGTGGGATAGTGTCAACTATGGCTCTCCAAGACACAGCTAACTGGGGGAGACTCGCATGGTGGTTACTCATGGAGGGTGGGCTACTTTGTATTCTCTCAGGTTCTTTGACTGGAGTTGTTTACACTTGTCTCTTCTGTTTCGGCGATACAAATGATCTTGGTTATGGTCTGTACAAATCTCTCTACCTCCCTATTAGCCAGGGTGTGCCAGCTGTGCTTCTTCAGTTCGGTAAGCTTAGTTGTTCAGTAGCGGATCCCAGTTGTTGATCCAGTCTGCCATCATGGCCAACTGGAGGCACTCATCCAGACTGGTAGCTTCTGCAATGTCAGAGACAGACATTAGGAGTGGTCTGGCTTGTTCAAGCACCAATCTTACACACTCTTCGGTGTTGTGAGCAGCTTCCTCTGTAAGAGTGGCTGGTCTGGCATGCTGAGAATGAAAATTAGCCGGGTTGCGGGAGCCTGGCCTGTACTCAATGGTGAACTGGAATTCTTGAAGCTGTAAAATCCACTTTTCAATCTTGGGCAGTGTTTTGGAGGCAGATCCTCTGAGAGCGGAATGAGTGGTTTATGGCAGTGTGAACCCTGAATGGGTGCCCTTACAGATAGCTATGGAAGTGGTGACACCCTCTGTGTACAGCAATGACTTCCTTTTCAATTTTTGAATATCATTGCTCGGTGGGTGCATAAGCTATGAAAGCCTACTCTCTGAAACTTTGGTGTTGTGATAGGACGACACCCAGTCCTGTTGGTCTGGCATCCACCATCAGCTCAGATTCCTTCTGGGGGTTGAAGTATTTAAGAGTGGTTGCTGCAGCATGGCCTTTTTGTGTTCTGGAAACCTTGCTTTTGATTGCTTCCCCAAATATAGGTAGTAGACGCTTTGGTGAGTTCCCCCAGATGTGCAGTGAGGATGGCCAGGTTGTGGATAAAATGGCCAGAATATGTGACCATCCCAAGGAAGCTCCTGACTCCCGACGAAGATGTTAGTGCAGGGGCTTCCTGGATATCCTTTACTTTTTTGAGAGTCCATTGCTCCGTGTGAAGAAAAGTGGTACCCAGAAAATGCATGTTTTACCAGAGAAACTCACATTTCTCTCTGAAGTGTTAGGCCGTGGTCTTTTAGCCAAGCAACCACAGCTCTTGAGGGTTGGCGCATAGACAGGAATGTCATGCCTGACATTTAGCACTAATTGTATCCCTGCCTGGACTTCTTTGATGAAGTTTTGAAAAACCTCAGTCGCACTGGAGATATCAAAGTTTAAACTTTTCAACTGCCCCAGTCTTACACAAGTTGAGAAAGTTATTATGTAGCAGGAATCAGGGTCTAATGGTATTTGGCGGTACCCAGATTTCAAGTCCATTTCTGAAAACCAGTTGGACTCAGAGCTCACCCACAATGTTGTCCATTGTGGGTGTTAGGTCCTGCCCCCTCGTTTGAGGAGGTTTAGCAGCCTCATGTAAAACACAGATCCTGACAGCACAAGGCTGTTTAGGTTTCTTCACCACAAACATGAGAGACACCCAAGCGGTGGCTCCCGCTACCTTTTAAATAATGTTGGAGTCCTCTAGAAGTTTTAGTTATTGTTCCACTTTGGTCTTTAAGTGGAGTGCAATCCTTCCGTAGCGGAGGGCGATCGGCTCGATGGACTTTTCAATGTGGAGCTGCACTGTTCTTCCTTTTAGGCACATAATGCCATGGAACAGAGAGGCAAATTCTTGGATTAGTGTTTCAACAATGGTGGCATGTATGCTGAAAGCAAACTGGACCAGGCAGAGGTAGTGCACTGTCTGGCAGCCTAGGAGGAATCCTGTCCCTTCTTGGGAGATTAACAATTTCCTTGTGTGCAGGTGTTGTGGGCTTATCTCAGTAGGAAATTGTCTTGCCAGTTGTAACGGTATGGTGTTTCCAAAAGTGTGAACTCTTTTGTTGAGCACAGCTTTGGGGGTGTTAGCAGCCTGTGAAGTCAGAGAGCGGCCCCGGGGTTGATTAAGGCCCATGTGTTAATAAGGCCATGATAGGTTGCCATTACACCTGGGATTTAACACTCTGGAGCAGCTCTGGTGACCGTCACTTGTGACTCTACAGCCGGAACTATATGAATGGACTCACTTAGCTCGTCATCATCCAATCTAATTTTTCTTTTGGGCCTGTGGTGCGGTCTTGAACACATGTACACTCTACTTTGAGAGACTGGCTTGTTTTGGGGTGAATTGACAGACTTTTGAAAAGTGATTTTGTTTTCCACATGACAAGCATTTCTTTCCTAAAGCTGGGCAGTCTCCAGCATTGAAAAATTGTCCACTGCACCACCCACATGGGCAGTCGGCTGCTTTTAGTTTGCTAGTGTCTTGCTTGCCCTTTCAGGGGCTTTTGCAAATGAGGTTAACCAGTTCAGTCTAGACAGGTCTCTATAGGGCAGTTTCCCTGTGGGCTGCCCTCACTTTTGACAGCTCCTTTGAGCGTCCCAGTGTCAGAATTTCACACAAGGACATTCTCAGGACTTGTAAGATTTGTTCCCTCATTTTAGGGAAGGCACTTCCCTGGTGGAATTTGTGCCCTAATTGTATCTTGTTTGTAAGGCAGGGTGCAGGTACTGGCCATCCACTTGAGGCAGGCATAGAAGGTATCCATAGATTCACCCTGGTGTTGGAGTGCTTGAGGAAGCAGGAACTGCTCTTAAACAGGGTTGACGAGTGGTTCAAAGTGAGTTGTCAGAGCAGTTTTGAGAGACGTTCTTTGCTTTTTTTGTATGTCTGATCCTGCGAGGTACAGCAATAGTGGGCATTTTCCGCCGCTCTGCTGTACTCGATGGCTAGCACAGCAAAGTAGGTTTCTAGGAGCTTGACCCATGTTCTCATCTCACTGCTTGCGTTAGCAGGGGGCCAGGTAGCTAGTAGGCTTCTAGGGGCTGGATGGATGCCATGCTAACTGAGCCTAGCTGCGTCTAGTGTGAGATAGTGGTGTTGCCGGGCCAGGGTGGTTCGACTAAAATCAGGGCTTGGTACCTACAAAAACAATGCTCACAGCAGAGGTGACCCGGAGGTCAAAGCTGCACCGTCCTCAGTGGCTGGTATGTTGGGGGTTGGGTGGGAAGTCCGTGCTCCTGCTAAGTGTTGGTTAATGGGTCTGCACTGCAAGGTGCTGTGCATAGTTGGTCTTGCTGCGACCTAAGGCTGAAGCTTTCAGTGGTTAGCCAAACATGTCCTGGGCCTACCCACATTGGGTGTATGCATACAAGGAAATTCAGGCAGAGACAGCTCAGACCAGGGGCACATGGCAAGCCTGATCTCTCTGGCCATGTGTGTGTGCAAGGCCCCTGAGGCAGCAGGGAATGCACACTTGCAGAGGCCTCTGCCCTGACTTGCCTGCTGTTTACTGACGTCTGCTCCTGCTGTGTAGCGCTTCAGGTTCATTGCTGGAATTGCCAGTGTAGGTGGCAGCGGCTACTGTGTGGTTGATGTTGACTGGCTTGTGGCACTGGGGCAGCCATCGAGGAGGAGTGAGGAGGAGAGGAGCAGCTGCAAAGACCTTGGCACAGCAGTGAAGGGGCCGACAGGGAGTGGCAATGTGGGCCTACCTCGTCACCAGTGTAGTGTTGTGCCTAGTAGCAGAGAGCACGATCATGCACTGGACACCTTGGTTCATTTATGGCTGGCCTTGCCCAAGTGGGTCAGCTATTCATTATCTCTTTCGGTCCCAGCCCTGGGCTGAAATACTATTCTTATGCTTGCGGGAGGTCAAACCCCCCTCTGGCACTAGTTATGGGTGGGCAAATCCAAAGTACCTGCAACACTACAACTCTCTCTTCCTTTAAACTAAAACACACAGCATTTTGACATACTGAACATTCATGGGGAAGGAGGCTAGAACATGAACAAAAGGGTAAACAAACACACACAAACATTCTGGATCTGGCATCACTGGTCCAGTCTTTCATCCGCTCAGGTCATATGTCTATCTCGCTCAGACATGAAGTCTTGTATTGCTGTAACAGTGTAGGATTAGATATCAAAAAGTATCTTTCTGACCCACCACGCTGGGTCAGTGGCTGTGACAGTTGATCATTTTCTGCTACCAGTCTCTGCCCGGAAACATGCTCTTGAGATGGCCCTATGAGGGGGTAGGCTGTCACTTACCCAAGGGCTGAGATCCCTGCGAAAACTGTCAAACTATTAATCTGTCCCTAGATTGGCAGAGTCCAGTATCTTAAGGGGTGCTCTGTCACTAGTCATGAATGGGTTAATCCAAAGCACCGGCGACACTACAGCTCTGAATGTGCATGCTTTTTTCATTTAGTGTGGCCCTGTTAGGAGAAACTGGAGATGCAGTGAGTGGCGGAAAGCTCAGTTAGCAACAGGAGACACAGTAAGTAGCATCCACGTTGTCGGAGAGACCATGTGTGACCATTACCTGTTTCTTCCGGAGTGTGACAGCGGCTCACATGGTATTAGCCGTGCACCTCCAGTACCACCAAATATACCCCAGGAGAAAGTGAGACTTTCGAGGAGAGTCAGCTAACTTTTTTAAATACCTTTGAAGCAGGCAGTGATTTATCTGTTTTTGGCTCAATACCGATTGGTAACTGTAGGAAAGTACCATCTTGCCTGGCATGTTACCCCCATTTTTACTTGTGTGTCAGTTTGTTTTTGCCTGTGTCACTGGGATCCTGCTAGCCAGGACCCCAGTGCTCGTAGTTTGTGGCCTACATGTGTTCCCTGTGTGGTGCCTAGCTGTATCACTGAGGCTCTACTAACCAGAACCTCAGTGTTTATGCTCTCTCTGCTTTTAAAATTGTCCCTGCAGGCTAGTGACCATTTTCACCAATTCTAATTTGCACACTGGAACACCCTTATAATTCTCTAGGATATGTTACCTAGGTACCCAGGGTATTGGGGTTCCAGGAGATCCCTATGGGTTGCAGCATTTCTTTTGCCACCCATAGGGAGCTCAGACCATTGTTACACAGGACTGCCACTGCAGCATTAGTGAAATAACGTTCATCTTATTTCACAGCCATTTTACACTGCACTTAAGTAAGTCACCTATATCTCTAACCCTCACTTGGTAAAGGTAAGGTGCAAAGTTACTAAGTGTGAGAGCACCCTGGCACTAGCCAAGGTGCCCCCACAAAGTTCAGGGCAATTTCCCCTGACTTTGTGAGTGTGGGGACACCATTACACATGTGCACTACATATAGGTCAATATCTATATGTAGCTTCACAATGGTAACTCCGAATATGGCCATGTAACATGTCTAAGATCATGGAATTGTCCCCCAATGCCAAATCTGGTATTGGGGTGCCAGTCCCATGCATCCTTGGGGCTCCAGCATGGACCCCGGGTACTGCCAAACTAGCTCTCTGGGGTTTTCACTGCATCTACCACTGCTGCCAACCCACAGACAGGTTTCTGCCCTCCTGGGGTCTGGGCAGCCCAGTCCCAGGAAGGCAGAACAAAGGATTTCCTCTGAGAGAGGGTGTTACACCCTTTTCCTTTGGAAATAGGTGTTAAGGGCTGGGGAGGAGTAGCCTCCCCCAGCCTCTGGAAATGCTCTGAAGGGCACAGATGGTGCCCTCCTTGCATAAGCCAGTCTAGACCGGTACAGGGATCCCCCAGCCCCTGCTCTGGCGTGAAACTGGACAAAGGAAAGAGGAGTGACCACTCCCCTGTCCATCACCACCCCAGGGCTCCTCCAGTGTGTCCCAGACCTCTGCCATCTTGAATGCAGAGCTGTGAGGGCACAGTGGAGGCCTCTCAGTGGCCAGTGCCAGCAGGTGACGTCAGAGACCCCTCCTGATAGGTGCTTACCTGGTTAGGTGGCCAATCCTCCACTGAGGGCTATTTAGGGTCTCTCCTGTAGGTTTCTCGTCAGATAACGAATGCAAGAGCTCATTAGAGTTCCTCTGCATCTCCCTCTTTGACTTCTGCCAAGGATCGAAAGCTGACTGCTCCAGGACACCCGCAAAACTGCAACAAAGTAGCAAGACGACTACAAGCAACATTGTAGCGCCTAATACTGCCGGCTCTCTCGACTGTTTCCTGGTGGTGCATGCTCTGAGGACTCTCTGCCTTCACCCTGCACTGGAAGCGAAGAAGAAATTTCCCGTGGGTCAACGGAATCTTTCCCCTGCTAACGCAGGCACCAAACTTCTGCATCACCGGTCCTCTCTGGGTCCCCTCTCATCTTGACGAGCATGGTCCCTGGGACACCGGAGCTGGATCCAAGTGACCCCGACAGTCCAGTGGTTCTTCTGTCCAAATTTGGTGGAGGTAAGTCCTTGCCTCCCCATGCCAGACATTAATCCTGTGTACTGCGTGATCTGCAGCTGCTAGGGCTTCTGTGCACTTTTACATGGATTCCTTTGTGCACAGCACAGCCCAGGTCCCCAGCACTCCGTCCTGCATTGCTCAACTCGCTGAGTTGACCACCGGCTTCGTGGGACCCTCTTTTGTTGTGTTGAGACGACCGCCGTGCTCAGATATCTTGAACGCCTGTTCAAGTGCTTCTGCGGGGGCTGCCTGCTTCTGCGTGGGCTCTCTCTGTTGCTGAGCACCCCCTCTGTCTCCTCCTCTAAGGGGCGACCTCCTGGTCCTTTCTGGGCGCAGGCACCACCCATTATCTTCAACTGCGAATCTTGCAGCTAGCAAGGCTTGCTTGCAGTCTTTCTGCGTGGAAACAACTCTGCATCCTCCAGCACAACGTGGGCCATCTTCTGACCAAAGGAGAAGTTCCTGGCACCTTCCGTTGTTGCAGAATATTTGGCTTCTTCCACCTGGAGGCAGCCCTTTTGCACCTTCATCCGGGGTTTAGTGGGCTCCTGCCCCCCCTCGACACTTGCGTGTCTCTTGGACTTGGTCCCCTTCCTTTGCAGGTCCTCAGGTCCAGGAATCCGTCTTCAGTGCTTTGCAGTCAGTTGTTGCCTTTGCAGAATCCCCTATCTCGACTTTACTGTCTTTCTGGGGCAGTAGGGAAATTTTACTCCTACTTTTCAGGGTCTTGTGGTGGGGTATCTTGGACACCCTTAGTGTTTTCTTACACTCCCAGTGACCCTCTACACACTACACTAGGCCTGGGGTCCATTCGTGGTTCGCATTCCACTTTTGGAGTATATGGTTTGTGTTGCCCCTAGGCCTATTGTATCCTATTGCATCCTATTGTATTCTACAGTGTTTGCACAATTTTCTAACCGTTTACTTACCTGATTTTGGTTTGTGTGTATATTTTACTTACCTCCTAAGGGAGTATGTCCTCTGACATAAGTTTGGCATACTGTCACTAAAATAAAGTACCTTTATTTTTAGTAACTCTGAGTATTGTGTTTTCTTATGATATAGTGCTATATGATATAAGTGGTATAGTAGGAGCTTTGCATGTCTCCTAGTTCAGCCTAAGCTGCTCTGCTATAGTTACCTTTATAAGCCTAAGCTCTTAGAACACTACTAATCTACTAATAAGGGATAACTGGACCTGGCACAAGGTGTAAGTACCACAAGGTACCCACTATAAGCCAGGCCAGCCTCCTACAGTAACCTCAAGAGAATACAGTGCTCTATTTAAGGCATCATTGGTCGGGGTCTCATTTGCCTGGTGTTCTTCTAAATAGCTGTACCATGAAGGGCAAAAAAGAGTGCTCAAAAGGTGAACCTAGCCTAGTGATCTTCTGAATAGCTGTACCATGGACGGCAAAAAACAGAATACTCAGAAGCTGAGCATCGTACATGTAGATCCAGAAGGTGAAATTTGCCGTTTCCAGGAATACTGCACTGCTTTCCATTTCCCAGATTAATTCGATGAGTGAGGAGGATGAAGTTAAAGCTGCTTAAACAAGAGCTAAAAAGAAAGATTCATAGTCATCTTAAACCAGGACTACTGTTGGCTTAGAACTTCAGCTTCAGGGAAATACATAGTCAAGGAGCATCTAAGTCAAATCTCTGAGCACATTTATGAAAATTTGGGATTTGAGGCAAATGCCTATCCAGCATGAGGAGGAAGGGCTTTTTCCTCTGTATGATAAACCTACAAGCCTTTTTATGACTTCATAAAATGGCCTGAGCAGATTTACAAACATTGAAAGAAGGTAGAGCAAACAGTGATACCCAGGTTCCTACATAAAGCATACACCATTCTAGAGAGAGAGTATTCTACTTCAGAATATTAAAGAGGATTCCATATTGGCCCCATCAATAGAGAATCCAGATGTTTATTCTTCAGCGGATGCCGTCAATCGCAAGGTGGACTCTGCCCTCAAGAAATCCTTTTCAAGCAATAATTTGTTTTTCAAAGCAGCACGTAATGCAGCTTACCCTCCAAGTCCCTTGTTAGGGACCTTGAGTCGCCTTCCAGGGTTATTCAGGAGAGCATCGATTAATCAGACAGGCTGTTGCAGATGTAACAGCAAGCCTTGCTTCTAGCTGATATATAATCAGATCAGCAGCACTTGCTTCAGGAACATCTGCTTTCAGAAATCTTTGGATGAAGCTTCTTTTCTGAACGTCCTCTCCCAGAGGAAGAAGCCCCTTGGGAATTCAGCTGGATGATATCATACCAAAATCCTTCCAGTCCAGGAAGCATTCTGTACCATACTAGGAAGTGTCTTATAGATCTTTCAAACCCTGGAAGAGGGTGTCAAAAGACACTTCAAGAAGAACAGCTTCAGGACTCAGGTATCATCCCTATGCCCATCCCTTCCAATGAGGAAAAGAGACATTCTTAATGGTCAGGAGTTTAAGCCCTGCTAGAGAAGGTGGCAATACCAGTAAGATTGGCACCACAGGTGTCTACCAAGATGCTAGCACCTCTGATGGCTATCTTCACTGTGAGCGGATTTCCATCCTACCTTACTTTGACGACTGCCTTGTTTCATCTAACAGTCAGCAAACGCAACTAGATCCCAGGTCAAAACATACAACATGAAATCTTAGCAAACCTAAAGAAGTCTCTCATGTAGTTCCTTCTCAGGACCAAGACTCTATAGGAGTCTGACTCAGCACTGACATGGGCATTGAGAGTTTGCCAGACTAACGAGTCCTCAAGATCCAGAATCATGTATCAGACATTATGACTAAGGACAATTCAAAGGTGGCTGCATGGCACCAGATTCAGAGCAACATGGCCACACTATCTAACTTGTCCCCTGCGCCTGGCTCCACCCAAACAAAATGATTTGTTGCATGTCGAGTCACTGGTCCCCAGCAGAACAGGACTTGACTTTTTCCATTCCAATAAAGTAGGAGATGAGGGGTTTTCTTAGTGGATAACTTTCCTCAAATATTTTAAGACGAGTTCCTTTATTTCCTTAACATCTGATAGAGCTGATAACAGGCAACAGTGAGGGGGACTGGAGGGCTCTCCCCATGGTATTAAGGGTCACTGGTCCAGAGAGGTTATCCAAATGAAGGGAACTGGAAGCAGCCGGCTTGTCTGTCCTTTCTTTTTCCCCCATTTCCTTCTGGGCAAAAAAGTGATTTTCCAAACAGACAACACAACAAATCTTTTATATGAACAGACAGCAAGGAATAAAGTGCCCAGTCACAGTGAGGACCACAGAGCAGATTTTTCTATAGGCACAGAGCAGGGTCTCCTCATTAGTGGTGATCTACAAACATGGTGCAGCAAACACCACAGCAGAAAAAATTCAACAGGGAGATTTCTCCATCAAACAAGTTTTGTCTAAGCCACAGATTCTGTCACAGATCTGTCAAAGAAGGGGGATTTTCAGTTCTCTGTCTCTTTCCCTAGGCACAGAATGCCATATTCCCAAGTTTTTGTTCAAGAGTAGGGAACACTGATTCTTGGGAGCTGGATCCTCTCTCATGTCCTTGGCTTAAGGAGTCCCTTAATGCGTTCCCTTCATTTCCTTTGATCCCAAAGCTAGTCAGGCCAAGGAGGGAGCAATAGGTTGTATTACTGATAGTTCCAGCATGGCCATGCTGTAGCTCGCTCCCTTGGACACTGGCCTTTAAAGATCAGAAGGGAATGGTCTTTACCAATAACAGCCCCCTGAGAAAGCTCAGAGTAAGGGCTTGGTGGTTTAGAGGACATGGTTAAAGAGAAAGCGGTGTGAGGACCACGGTCAGCGTGCAGAAGGAAGGAGACAAAGACATGCAGCATGTTTCAAACTCCCAAATGCAACTGTGCATGGGTGGGGCTTTCCCCTTTTGACTATACGCCTGTGACCTCCAGCTTGGGGTCAGGGCATGTGTGCAAGACAGCATGACATCACTGGACATGGCCCTGTGCATTCTTACATCCCTCCAAAACTTTAGAGAAAAAAAATAGACAAAGATATAATTCCTATGAGTGTTTCAAGTTCAGTCAGTAGCAGGATCTTGGACCTCGCTGGATTCACTCAAATAGTCCTCCAGCTTCTTAGAACCTTGTAATTTTGGGCCTCAGACTGTACAGGTGTCTATGGCTGGGTGCAGAGATGGCATTACGTTCTGACTGACGTGGTTTGCATATGCTGTCTGGGGCTACAGTCGGGGGTAGAATTTCAGCTACCACGGTCTCATACTGCTGGTTAATGTCCCGCATTTCCTCCCAACCCCTCATGGGACTTTGACATGCTTGGTGCTGGCAGACACCACTTGGTGAAATCCGAGACATTCCTGGTGACAGTCAAAAGCATTCTTGGCTGTCACGATTGTGCCTTTCCTTTTGATGACCAGGACGTCTATATTGCTCAAGAACCCAGCCTCCTAAATGGATGTCTAATTCCTTCATTCTCCTGGTTATGCTGGCATTTTGGTTGTTTGTGGTTCTTCTTCGTTGTGTGTCTTCCTTGTCTAGAGGTTCAAGGGTCTATCCGGTTGCATGTGGAATGCAGTCACTCACTACGTTTCCCAACTGTAAGTCTGCGGGTGCCCTTTGGGTGGTGCTGTGGGGTGTACCCCTGTATGCACCCAGGGTCTTGTGAATTACATCTTATACATGACCATATTGTTCACATCCAATGAGAATTGACTTTACTGAGTGTGCACATTAACCTTTTGACTTTGCTGTTGGCCTGGAGCTAGCATTGTGTGGTTTTCTGGTAGATTATGGCTAGCGACCAAGTATTCCTTACAATCTTGGTTTTGGAGAGGAGGGCCATAGTCACTCTTGATAGTATCCGACACCCCAAAACAAAACAAATACCTTGCTGTGGCATTTTCTGGTGTGACTGTATTATGTTGGACAGCACCTCAACCAGTGAGAACTGGAGCAGGTGTCTAACACCACTAGCAAGTGGCATCCATCTGCAGCAATCAAAAGTCCATACTGATGTCATACCAGGGGCATGAGCTGGAGCTGTCGGTGGTGACTGGTGGAGGTCGATCGGGAATCTTGAAAACTTGGCACCAATGGCACCACCGACTATGTCGTTGACATCTACATCCAGGGTGGGAACCTAAACCTTACACTGAAGATGCACTCTTGTCTTGGTTGATCCTTGGTGCCCAGTGTGTGTTTTTGTGAGGGTTAGTATGGCTGGCTGCAACTGAACGGATATTACGATGCGGTGACCTAGTAGAAGAACCTCTTGATCCATGACCCTGAACTCATGACAGATTTTCCACAGAGCAGAGAGGTCACATTAAGTGATGTTGTTGTACTTCTGGAAGTCCCAGAGGAAGGTTTTTCACTGTCCAGACATGATAGTTTCCTAGGTATTTTGGGACACAGGCCTGATGGTGTGGTATTGGTGATATCTTGAAGGGCTATTGCCTTTGGTCATCCAATCTCCGTGCAGATGCTAAAAATGCCTGGAGAGGTAGTCCGCGAGACTGTCGTTACATGGTTTATAATGTTCCTTTAGTTGATATGTTTGTACCTGCAGGGCCAATTTCTCAATGTGGGGCACGGGGTGAGGTGCTGTGCCTACAAAGAGAGGTATCAGTGGTATGTGGTCTGTTATGACCCTGAAGAAATGTCCGTAGTAGAAGAGGTGAAAATGGTGGCAACCCCACTTGAAGGCGAGCACTTCCTTTTCTGTGTGCATAGCATTTTTCCATCTGTGGGGGCAAATGTGACCGGGTGCCCAGCGATCACTGTCCATGCGCTGCATCAGGACGGCTCTGAGGCCAATGGAGCTAGCATCGATCACCAGCTCAGATTCTTTGCCGGGTCAAATTAAAGCATCAAGGTACCGTGGAGGAATACATTTTGAGACACCTTGGAATGCATCATCCTCATCCTTACCCTACAACCAAGGGGTGGAGGTTTTTGTGATGCGTTATAGCGCACGTGCGAGTGATGCTAGATTGAGGATGAACCTCCCACGGCACACTGCAAGGCAGGGGAAACTCAGACTTTGGCATCAGCAGTTGGCATGGCAGCGTCTTTTATGTCAATGCTTTTGATGGGGTCAACCTTGATTCAGCTGTTCTAGAAGATGTAGCTGAGGAACGCTTGGTGAGAAAAATTACACTTGGCTCGGTTGAGCGTGAGGTTAGCTCTTTGAATTCTGTGGAGGGCTGCTCACATGTGGCAGTAATGACTCTATGATGGGGGCCCAAATGAGGCTGTCATCACTGACATTAATCACTCCATAAAGGCCTGTGAGGATTTCCTTGACTGGGTTCTGGAAAATCTCTGCCGCAAAAAAGGTGCTGAAGTTGAGCCTGCGGCGCTGGCTGAGGCTAAGGTCTGTGGAAAACGTTATGATTGATCTGTTTTCCTCATGGAGTGTAAGCTGGTGGTACCCAGAGTTAATGTCAGGCTTCAAGAACCAAAGGGATCCACTGACCTCACAGATTATCTATCATTGGGGAGATCTGATGTTCACGTTTAATAGCCTTGTTGGAAACATACATATCAATGCCAATGCATATACCTCCTAGCTGTTTGGGTTTACGTGTTACCACCATAGAGGAAACCCACCGGTGGGTCCCAAGAACTTCTTAATGACGCCTACACCCTCAAGTTTCTGCAGTTCAGCCTCTACAGCAGAACAAATTTGAAAAAGGACCGTGCAGTGTCATCCATGGCGCAGTGTCTCAGCGCGATCAGGCGGACCATGGGGTCCATGTGGAGTGCGACCGGAGATCCTTTTAGGTGGCCAAGGACAGTGAACAGGTGAGGAAGTAGACAAGTAGCTGGTTGATATATTGCCAAAGGGTTCACCGATAGCAGCAGTGAACTGGATGAGATGGAGACGCTCAGCGTTGGTGGGGCACGCTCCATCGTGAGGGGCCTTTTGAATCTGCAGCAGCTGACTTTACTTAATAGGACGAGGTGAGGGTTAAGGAGTCGTTGCAAAGTTGTGAACAGCCATTTCAATCTGGTCCGCTTGGTCACTGGACACTTTGTGGCAAAGGACAAGTGTCAGGATAATGTCCTGTGGCATGTTGTTGGGGTGGCGTAGGATGTGGAACCTCAGCACCGTAGACTGGTAGCCTTGAATCCTTTGAGCGCATACATCTTTCTGAGGGTCATCAGTAGTGCACATGATGGCTAGTTCTCTACAGTGGCATAGAAAACGTCAATAGTACTCTGGCTGATTGGCTTGGCACAATTTAAATCTCTCAAAGTCAGGGTGCATTTGGGGATCAAAATATGCATTGAAGGCTGTTATAGCCCTGTTGTAGTCATCATCAACACCAGTGCTAGGAAGGTTGCTAAACAATTTGAAGAATTCCTTTCCAGCATTGTGGAGGAGCAAGGATCTTTTCATCTCGTCATCAGTCTCTTTTGTGGCTCTGAAATAGTTGTTCAGGTTTAGGCATGCCGCCATTGTACAGTCATCGCTTGATCACGGAGCTCACTGAGTGGAGGAAGACCATTTGATGCACCATAAATAGCATAGGCAGGCATGAGCCATTGGGTTGGGGCTGCTGGAGCATGCAGCGGTAGTGGAGCTTGCTGGTCAGATGCGGCTTGTGCATTGGTCTGAGGGGCAGATCTAATCATGAGAGCCTGGCGTGGCCATGGCGAGTGTCGGTCAGCAGATTGGTGCGGCGGGGCTCTGATTGGCACAGCAGATCCGCAAACGAGCAGGAGCTCACCCCAAGGGGCAGCATGACTGTCTGAGGTGCTGACCACAAGCACATGCAGGTAGGAGCCGGTTAAGGACCAGTGCAAGGTGATACATGCTAAGAAGACCCAGCAGTGGATGGCAACAATGCAGTGTTGATTGCCTTTCACTGACAGGGTGCAAATGCAGCCCTGGTGAGGAGGGTCAAGGATTGCTGCTACCCCATGGGGCAGTACCCCAACTAGCGGCAAGGATGACGAAGTACAGGGTGGGTGCAGATGGAATCATACTCATCGTCACTGTATTGATGTGGCGCGAGGACCACTGTCGGCATGAGTAAGGAGACAGACACACGCAGTGTGTTTCAAACTTCCGCACTCAACTGTGCTTGGGCGGGGTCTTCCACTTTTTATTTAATTGCACATCCCCTCTAATATGGGGTCAAGGTGTGAGAGTACGTCAGCATGATGTCACAGGACATAGCCCTGTGCCATTTTACAGCCAACTGTATTAATACATCCTGAGTCACTTTAACAGGATGTATGGTGGATGAAAGGGGATTTTCAATCTTCATCTTGTTAAGGGTATGTCCACAAGAGGCAAGGGTCTCAGTTAATAAAACCAAGAACTAGGCTTGGAGTAATGTAGTTCTCTGTAGGTAATTGAGGCAATACCCAGGTTACTGAAGAAAATGTTAAATTACATGAAGAATCCATCAGTGGGATTTGCTCTACCATAAGAAGCATATCGTGGAGAATACTCATGTGTGAAATGTCCCATTATCAAAGCTGGAAGAAAATAAGTTACTTACCTGTAACTGTAGTTCTCCAGTATTGGAATCGTTCATAGATTCACATGTTTGAATCAAACCCGGTCGTCGAGGTGGGAGTCCCATGGTACCTTAAAAAAGCAATGCAATGATAGGCATAGGCTAGAAGAATAAGTTACTTACCTTTGGTAATGCCTTTTCTGGTGGATACACTAGATACCTGTGGATCCCTCACCTAATGAAATCTTCCAATGCGCCAGCATTCAACAGAAATTTTCTTCCCAGCTCTACATGTTGACGAGGACGTCACGATTGCCCGACTTCCACGCGACGCCGTCTGACGTCATCGAGGCAATAAGAGGTCCTCACCGGCGTGCTGACGTCAGTTTTCACAATTGTTTACGTGCCTTCAAGGCGAACAGGTGACTACTGACTATACATACCTGACATGAACACATCAGTCAAATATAAAACAAAACCTTTTATAAAATATAAACATCAAAATATCAAATATATTTATAAACGTATAAATATATATATATATACATATATATATAAACACACATAAAAAGCACATATATGTACACGCATCTACATATATCATCAAATATATATATATATATATATACACATATATATATATATATATATATATAAACACCCTAGGATATCTTGGTAAGACCAACCAGGCAATGGGGAGGCGAGTGGGATCGTGAGGAATCCACAGGTAGCTAATGTATCCACCAGAAAAGCGTTACCGAAGGTAAGTAACTTATTCTTCTGATGGATACAACTACCTGTGGATTCCTCACCTAATGAATAGAGTCCAAAGCATTACCGCACTCGGAGGCGGGTGCCTGAATGGTCACACCAAGAATGCCTGCAGCATGGACTGTGCAAAATGACCATCCCTCCTAACCTCTGAATCCAAGCAATAATGCTTCGCAAAAGTATGGAGGGAAGATCAAGTTGCGGCTTTACAAATCTCAGGAACACCTCTAGCCAAAGCCGAAGAAGCCGACTTAGCCCTTGTGGAATAGGCTCTAGTTCCAGCAGGAGGAACCTTCTTTGCCAAAGAATAACAAATTTTAATGCAAAGAATGACCCACCTGGATAGTGTTCTCTTGTGGACCGCCTTGCCCTTCCTCTTCCCCACGAAGCCGATGAAGAGCTGATCTTCCACTCGGAACTCTTTCATTCGGTCAACGTAGAAGCTTAAAGCTCTTTAAGGGTCAAGCCGATGAAGTCTCTCCTCCTGATTCGATGGATGGGGAGGAGGATAAAAGGATGAGTGTGTAATGGACTGCCCCTAAATGGAAGGGTGTAACAACCTTCAGAAGGAAAGCCGCCCTGGTCCTCAGCACCACTTTGTCCGCATGGAAGGAAGGGAAAGGGGGTTTTACCCTAAGCGCTTGCAGTTCACTCACTCGCCTAGCTGATGTGATGGCTACAAGAAAAACTGTTTTTAACACTAAAAACCTTAAGGGGCATGAATGTAAAGGCTCAAACGGTGAACCCAGCAAGAACTTGAGAAACAAATTCAGATCCCATTGAGGCATAATAAAAGGAGAGGGAGGGAACTTATTAGTAAGACCTTTCAAGAACCTTACAACTATAGGAGATTGAAACAAAGAGGGTTGATCAGGAAGGCACAGAAAGCGCTGACAAATAGCCCTTAACAGTCGCAACTGCACAACCCCTCAGCGCCAAGGACAACGCAAATAATAAAATGTCAGACAAGTGGGCACGTAAGAGATCAATTTGATTCTCTCCACACTAAGCCACAAATTTTGCCCATCTGCCAGCATAGATTGATTTGGTGGAGTGTCGCCTGGCTGATAAAATAACATCCACCACCTCTGGCGGGAGAGAAAAGGAATTCAGATTGTCCCATTCAATCTCCAGGCATTTTGAACTTCTCCTGCTTGAGGAACCAGATCAAAACCCTCAGGTCCAGGATAGGCCTCAACCGACCATCCTTCTTGGGGATCAGGAAATATCTTGAGTAACAACCCTGACCCCTTTCCTGTTCTGGAACCAACTCCACTGCACCTTCTGATAATAGGGTCTGAACTTCCTATTGCAACAACAGGAGATGGTCTTCTGTGCAAAAGGAGGGACGGGGAGGGATGGCAGGAGGAAAGTCCCGAAAGGGAAGTGCATAACCTTTCTCCACAATATTGATGACCCAGGAATCCAATGTAATCAGCTTCCACATGCGGAGAAAAAGAAACAACCTTCCCCCTACAGGAGAAGTATAGGAAGGAATGGACGGAGGACTAAGGCTGCTTTCCCTGTTGCACCCCCCACCGGAGGAAGAGGAAGAGGCAGGGTGCTGCTGGGTGGCTCCTATGGTTCGAACTCTACCCCTCCCTCTAAATGACCTATAGGGAAGCGTAGATGGTTGTTGGCCTGCATACTGGAGTCTCCCCCGAAAGGAAGAGCCTCAACCAAACCCCCTGAACCTTCTAAATGACCTGAATGGGGGTTGTGGTAGAAGGCTGCAAACCTAGGGACTTAGCCGTAGCCCTACTCTCTTTGAAGCACTCTAAGACAGAGTCAGCTTTCGGACCAAATAGTTTATCTCCATCAAATGGCAAGCCTAAAAAAGTTGATTGCACATCAGAGGAAAAACTGGAAGACCTCAGCCAAGCATGCCTCCTGGTTACAATGGATCTCCCCATCGCTCTGGCCACTGAATCTGCAGTATCTAACCCCGTCTGTATGACCAGAGTCGCTGCCGCTTGAGCACAAGCCAAAAGACCCCGCATGTCCTGGGACAAATCTGGCATCTCAGCCTTAGCAGCGTCCATCAAGGCATGAATGTACCTTCCTAGCACACAAGTTGCGTTAGCCGACTTCAGGGCCATACTGCAAGATGAAAAGATCTTCTTGGCCGACTGCTCCATCCTTTTCGACACCCTGTCTGAAGGAACCCCAGGGAACGAACCAGGAGCTGAATGCGAGGAGCAGGATGCCTGAATCACCAGACTCTCCGGAGTCAGATGCTTAGAGAGGAAACCCGGATCTCCAGGGGCCACTCTGTACCGTCTTGCCACTGATCTGCTAACCGCCGTTGAGGAAACTGGTTTCCTCCGAACCTCAATAATTAGTTCAGTGAGAGCCTTATTAAACGGCAGGAGTGGCTCTGCAGCAGCCGAATCCGGATGTAACACCTCTGTGAGGATATTGGTTTTCACCTCAGCTGCAGGTAACAGGAGATCTAAAAAGTCTGCTGCCTTTCTCACCACTGAGTGAAATGAAGCCGCTTCCTCAGTGAATTCACCTGGAGAGGCCAAGTCCCACTCTGGGGAAGTATTGAGACCGCTGGCAGAGTCCAAGCCCTAAAAGTCCCCCAGGGGCTCAGCGATCTCGCCTTTCTCTAGGAGCTATCTCTGATATTCCTGCTCCTCCAACAGTCTGAGGGTCTTCCTCCTTGAGCGCAACCTGGCCTCTATCCTTGGCGTTGATAAGGAATTAGCTGACGCAGACGACCTCGGCTGACGCTGATCTTCCGATTCTTCCGACGCTGGACTCATCGGCGCCATGGGAAGTCGAGCACTCTTCGCCGGCGTTGATTGGAGTCGTGGGGAAGTCGACGGCGCCACCGGATCAGCTGAAACCACCTGCGTCGAAGGTCTTCTCGGCGACGTCAAAGGCACCAGCGCCGGACCAGCCCCTTCTACCAGTCAGAAGGGCATAAAAGGCGTCAGCTTGTATGGAGCCAGAACGCCCAGACCAAAAGCCAATGGACCTGAAGGACCTGCCGGTGCACCGCCAGGAGCCATGGCACTAAAGATGTTGTTCATTGCATTTAAGAAGGCCGCTGGATCCGCTCCCGGAGTTGGGAAGGCAGGATACCCCTATGGCATCAGCGCCAACTGCGACGTTGGTACTGGATCCAGCAGCACGCCGGCGAGGACCTCTTATTACCTTGATGACGTCAGACAGCGTCGTGTGGATGTCGGGAAATTGTGACGTCCTCGTCGACGTGTCGAGCCGGGAAGAAAATTTCTGGTGAATGCTGGCGCCTTGGGATAATTCATTAGTGGAGGAATCCACACGTAGTTGTATCCATAAGAAAGGCCCTAGGCCATTCAGTTTAGTAATATGTCAGTTTTTTTTTTTTTTTTTAAAGAGACCAGACCAGCCAATAAGGCTCCACTACCCTTTGGAACACTCCTGTGAGAAGCTCCAGTCCTTCAGAGAGAAGGAGAGCTTATCAGGGGAGGAGGGTGGGTCGCATGTGAATCTATGAAAGATTCCAATACTGGAGAACTACAGTTACAGGTAAGTACTTATTTTCTTACTCCAGTATTGGATCTTTCATAGATTCATATACTTGACTCAGACTAAATAGCAGTTGAGAACCACATTTTTCCAGAAAAATCGAACATATATACCAATAGTGAAAGAAATATATGTATGCAGAGCTATGTACTGACATATAGACAGAATAGCAATCTAGAAATGCCTGTAACCACAATGTTAAAAGTGCGTTAAAGGTAAGAGGATGGCGGGAAGAAGGAGATGGCTCACCTTCACTGAAAATGATGTTGTAGAACTGCTTGACCCACTGCTGCATCACTGCACTGTCAATTCCAAGCAGAAGTGCTGTGGAAAGGTGTATTTCTCGACGCCGGTGCCCAGCAAATTTCTTGGAGAGACTCATCAGCAAACACCGCCATTGATGTTGACCTTGTTCTTGTAGAATGAGCATGCATCGATGTAGATAACGGTCTGCCCACTTTCTAGTGTCAGAGTTGAATGGCACTGGATATTCATCTAGCAATGCTTTGCTTGAGGGAGGAAATCCTTTCCCTGGAGCGTTGTATGCTACAAGTAGCTAACTGGATCTGCAAAAACCCTTTGTTCAGTCCAAGTAGAATTTTAAACATTACTTAATATGTCTAAAGAGTGTAGTGTCCTTTCAGCTGGTGTCTTAGGGTCTGGAAAAAAGGCTTTCAGAATTACAGGTTCATTAAGGTGAAAGTCAGATGGCACTTTAGGAATAAACATAGGGTTTGTGGGAAGAATTACCCTATTGCTCTAAATTGTAGAAAAGGTTCCTGAATGGTGAGATCCTTTATCTCGCTGACTCTTCTGGCTGAGGTGAAGGCCAAGAGAGCTACATTCAAGACGGGAATTTAATATCTCCTTTGCGGTTGGGCTCAAAAGGGTTTTTCATAAGCTGTGAAAATACAACATTGAGTCAAATTGGAGGAGACCTCACCCGTGGGAAGGCCCTTAATAACTCTTTGACTATTCTGGAAGACCATAATATGGTGAAGTGGGAGAATACCTATAGCAAGAAATGGCTACTAAACAGACACATGAGCCAAGCCAAATTGTGCCAGATTTAGAAGATACAGGAGGATTACTTCTGGTGAAGAGGAAAGTGGATGTATTTTCGCACATTGGCACCATATGCAAAACCTTTTCCACCTGAGCTGATTCATTGACAGTAAAGCTGGTAATGGCTTCAGCCGGATGTGATGCTCCTCTGAGAAGAGGAGTAACTCAATGAACCAAAGTTGGTGTGGCTACATTGACGCTATAAGAAGGATCTTGCATGGTTCAGCTTTGAGCTTCATGAGGACTTTCGGGACGAGAGGAATCGGAGGAAAGGCGTAGGCAAAGATTCCTGACCTTGCAATCGAAAATGCATTTCCCCAAGACCCTGGGTGAGGGTGCCAGATTGTCTAAAACCGGCATGTCCGGTTCTGGGGGATAGCGAAGAGGTTCAGATTCAGTTTACCCCACTGGAGAAACATGTTGTGCAGGATCCTTTGATCGATTTCCCACTCGTGGCAAGAGGTTGTCAGTCTACTGGGAGTATAAACAAAAAGTGACAGAAAGGGAGATTAACGGTCCAGTATATGGCCTCCCAAAGTTACTTAATACAAATACAAAATACACTGTTCCCCGGAAGAAAGAAGAACACAGGGCAACCCTTATGCTAGAAGCAAGTGCCCTCACACATCCAATTGGATGTCATGCTTCATCATCGGGCAAACTCCTCATCAGAGCGGCACTGCAATGCCTGACGGGCACCCCTGTAAGGGGGCTCTTTGCCGGAGAAGCACTGTGCTGTGATGAAACAAACTTAGAGAGATTAATGCCCACCTACAGGCCCTACAGAAAGTAGGAGACAGAGAAAAATAATTAAAATTGGCTTAAAACCCGAACAGGACACCAAAATGTAATGATCAGGAAAGGGTGATGGCCAAAGCAACAAAAACCTAGAAAGGAGAGTGGGGAATGAGATAATGCTCAGACACTCTCATAATACAAGTGAAGGCAAGGGATAAGAAACTATCTTAAACGCCTGAAGACAGGGTCAACATGTTTTGTATCTAAACGGCCCATATGGATCCATCGACACTTCATCAGGACCAAAAAACTCTACTAAACACTTCTCCTATTGGTTAAATCTCAAGACCTCAATGTGTTACAAACTGATAGTCACAATAAACTTCAGTCACTTACTACAAAAAGGCTGCACGTCAGGCTAGTCTAATGTAAGGGTCAACCATCCCACATTTAGGATCAGGCTCCATAGGTAAACACGAGCCAAGGGGAAAGCATAGTGTAGGAAGTTGGCTCTGTATATACTATTTCAAAGTAAGAAATAGTGTGCACAGAGTCCAAGGGTTCCCCTTAGAGGTAAGATGGGGCAAAAGCAGATAATTCTAATGCTCTATTTTGTGGTAGTGTAGTCGAGCAGTAGGCTTATCAGAGGGTAGAGTTAAGCATTTGTTATACACACACAGGCAATAAATGAGGAACACACCCTCAAAGACTTACTCCAGGCCAATAGGTTTTTATATTGAAAAAATATATTTTCTTAGTTTAAGAACCACAGGTTCAAGATTTACAGTTAATACTTTAAATGTAAGGTACTTCACTTAGATACCTTAGGAACTTTGAATGAAAACAATATCATGTACAGTCTTTGTAAAAATGGCAATAAGCTATTTTCAAAGTGGACACAGTACAAAAATCAACAGTTCCTGGGGAAGGTAAGTAAAGGTTAGATTAGGAGGTAAGTAAAACACTTACAAGTCTCAGTCCTGGGGCATAGGCAGCCCACCGCTGGGGGTTCAAAGCAACCCCAAAGTTACCACACCAGCAGCCCTGGGACGGTCAGGTGCAGAGGTCAAAGAAGTGTCCAAAACACATAGGCGTCTATGGAGAACAGGGGTGCTCCGGTTCCAGTCTGCCAGCAGGTAAGTACCTGCGTCATCGGGGGCAGACCAGGGGGGTTTTGTAGAGCACTGGGGGGGACACAAGTAGGCACACAAAACACACCCTCTGCTGCACAGGGGAGGCCGGGTGCAGCGTACAAAACAGGCGTTGGGCTTTGTACAGGTTTCAATGGAGGGACCCAGGGGTCACTCTAGCGGTGCAGGTAGACACAGAAGCTTCTCGGGACAGCCACCACCTGGGCAAGGCAGAGGGTCGCCGGGGGGTCACTCCTGCGCCGAAGTTCGGTTCCTACAGGTCCTGGGGGCTGCAGGTGCAGTGTTGGTTCCAGGCGTCGGGCCCTTGTTACAGGCAGTCGCAGTCAGGGGGAGCCTCTGGATTCTCTCTGCAGGCGTCGCTGTGGGGGCTCAGGGGGGTCGTCTCTGGTTACTCATGGGCTCGCAGTCGCCGGGGAGTCCTCCCTGAGGTGATGGTTTTCTGCAGGTCGAGCCGGGGGCGTCGGGTGCAGAGTGTAGAGTCTCACGCTTCAGGCAGGAAACGTGCAGTCTTTGAAAGTTGCTTCTTTGTTGCAAAGAAGTAGCTGGGCCGCTGTTCACAGGAGTTTCTTGGTCCTTTAGTCCAGGGAATCCTCTGAGGCTTCAGAGGTCGCTGGTCCCTGTCGGATGCGTCGCTGGTTGCAGGTTTTCGAAGTTGGAGACAGGCCGGTAGGGCTGGGGCCAAAGTAGTTGTCGTCTTCCTCCTTCTCTGCAGGCTTGTAGGTCAGCAGTCCTTCTGGTCTCTTCAGGTTGCAGGAATCTGATTTCCTTGGTTCAGGGTCACCCCAAAAAACTGAATTTACGGGTGTGTTTAGGTCTGGGGGGCAGTAGCCAATGGCTACTGTCCTTGAGGGTGGTTACACCCTCCTTATGCCTCCTCCCTGAGGGGGGGGGGCCCATCTCTATTCCTATTGGGGGAATCCTCCAAAATCAAGATGGAGGATTTCTAAAGGCAGGGGTCACGTCAGCTCAGGACACCTTAGGGGCTGTCCTGACTGGTGGGTGTCTCCTCCTTGTTTTTCTCGTTATCTCCTCTGGACTTGCCGCCAAAAGTGGGGGCTGTGTCCAGGGGGCAGGCATCTCCACTAGCTGGAGTGCCCTTGGTCATTGTAACACGAAGCTTGAGCCTTTGAGGCTCACTGCTAGGTGTTACAGTTCCTGCAGGGGGGAAGGTGTTAAGCTTCTCCACCCAGGGCAGGCTTTGTTTCCGGCCTCAGATAGCATAAAGGCTCTCCTCCCAGGGGGTCAGAAACTCGTCTCTCAGCAGCAGGCTGGCACAGACCAGTCAGTCCTGCACTGAAGGATTGGGTAAAATACAGGGGGCATCTCTAAGATGCCCTCTGTGTGCATTTTTTAATAAATCCAACATTGGCATCAGTGTGGGTTTATTATTCTGAGAAGTTTGATACCAAACTTCCCAGTATTCAGTGTAGCCATTATGGAGCTGTGGAGTTTGTTTTTGACAAACTCCCAGACCATATACTTACTATGGCCACACTGTACTTACAATGTCTAAGAATAGACTTAGACACTGTAGGGGCATATTGCTCATGCAGCTATGCCCTCACCTGTGGTATAGTGCACCCTGCCTTAGGGCTTAAGGCCTGCTAGAGGGGTGACTTACCTATGCCACAGGCAGTATTTTGAGGGCATGGCATCTTGAGGGGGATGCCATGTTGACTTTGCCTTTTTCTCCCCACCAACACACACAATCTACAATGGCAGTGTGCATGTGTTAGGTGAGGGGTCCCTTAGGGTTTCACAACATATGCTGCAGCCCTTAGGGACCTTCCCTGGTCACAGGGCTCTTGGTACAACTGGTACCTTTTATAAGGGACTTTTCTGTGTGCCAGGGGCGTGCCAATTGTGGAAACAATGGTGCATTTTAGGTGAAAGAACACTGGTTAGCAGGGTCCCAGCACACTTCTCAGTCAAGTCAGCATCAATAGCAGGCAAAAAGTCGGGGGTAACTGCAACAGGGAGCCATTTTCCTACACAGTCATTGAGAGATGGCAATCCCCAGCACGGGACCTACTTGTGGCTGTGCTCATAAACAGACCCCTTACAGGGGTGCCCGTCAGACACTGCAGCGCCGGTCTGACGAAGAGCTTGCCCGATGATGAAGCATGACGTCCAATTGGATGTGTGAGGGCACTTGCTTGTAGCATAAGGGTTGCCTTGTGTTCTTCTTTCTTCTGGGGAACAGTGTATTTTGTGTTTGTATTAAGTCTACTGAGAATGTCCACTATGGTATTTTCATAGCCGAGGACATCTTCTGCTCATGTATGCATTTGGTGATGGATGGACCACTCCCAGATAGTTTGTGTTTCTTTGGACTGCAGATGAGATCTTGTGTCACCCTGCTTGTTGATGTAGTGCTTTGTGGTCATATTGTCAGTGCAGATGAGCAATGCAGATTTCCTTATTTTTCCGAAAGGAAAGCCTGCAAGGCTAGATGCACTGCCTTGAGTTTGAGCAGACTGATGTGGAAATGTAGGTGAGAAAGTTGCCATTTTCCCCTGATCTGTAGATCCTGGAGGTAAGCTCCCTATCCTTCTAGGGAAGCATCAGTGGTAATAACTGAAGGTGAAGCCAAAGTTAGAAAATGCAGACAGATTGATAGATGTGCCTGCTGCATCCACCAAGATAGGGCTTTGACCATGCCCGGAGTAACTTGGATGAGGTCGGTGAAGGATCCTGTAGCTTGCATCCATTGCCTGTCTAGTTCCTCTTGTAGCCAACGCATCCACAGACACAGAATAGAACTAGAGGAATGCAAGATGAGATCCTTACCAGGAGGGATTTGTAGAGGTGAACGGAAAGTGACTTTTTTCTTTGTATCAATTTTGCTAAAGTCATCCATTTTTGCTGTCTCTCTGATGTGAGGTATGCTTTGTTAAGCATTGTCTCTAGCATGGCCCCTAAGAATGTTATCCACTGACACTGGTGAAGAGCTAACTTTTCTGGGTTCAGAGTGAGGCCCAGCCGCTGAATAGGCTCATACAGGCAGTTGTTGACACCAGTGCGGCCTGACTGGAAGGTACCCTTTTCAACTAGTCACTGACATAGGGGAACACGTGATGCTACGGACGCTAAGCACTTTGGAAAAAGGCAAGTGACAGATTTCAGGGCAAACGGAAGCACCTTGAACTGGTACTGTCATCTTAGAAATTTTCTGTGTTTTGGGTGGAGAGGAACATGAAAATATGGACCTGGGAGATCAATAGATTACATGTAATCTCCTTGGTTCAGGAGTTGCAATATTTCCTATAGTGTTACTATGTGGAATGATTGTTTCTTAAGATATGTGTTCGGATTTCTCAGATCCAGAATCGGTTGCCACTGCTTTGACTTCTTGCAAACCAAGAAGAAACAGGAATAGAAATCTTTTCCTTTCTAGGATAAAGGCACTCTCTCTAATGCTCTTTTTTGAGCATGGTTTTTATCTCCAACTTGAGGAGATGCAGATGTTTTTGCAAGGTGTTTTGGGGCGGTTGGGGATGGTTTCTGGATGAATTCTAATGTATGTCTGAATTGAACAAGTTATATTACCCATAGGTCAGTTATTTCCTGCCAGCTTTGTAAATGATTGGTTATTCTGCCTCCGAACCAGGATGGAGAAAGTAGAGAAGTAGCCAGTGCTTGTACGTGGATATGGACAGCGGCTGGTATCCTTTACTTGCCGCCCCACTTTTCCCCTTGGAAGAGGCCTATTATAGACTAGTGATGGTGGGTGCCTATGCTGATATTGGAGGCAAAATTATTGGGGGGCTGAGGAGTATGTGGGATAGTGATATGCCCTCTTTGCAGAGCATCTAGAAAGGGCACTCTTTTGTACTGTAAGGTCCCCAATGGTTTGGCCACGTCCGTATCTGTTTTTACGGCCTGGAGGGCATCCTCAATGTGTTTGCCGAAAAGGGATTCACCATCACAAGGTAGGTCTAATATTATATTCTGAACCTCTGGCCTGAAGGAGGTGGCCTTAAGCCATCCCTGGCTTCTTCATACTGCCGCTCCTGCTTGTTGTTGAAGTGGGTAGTGGCAATATCCATGGCTCAATCAAATTTATATGATGTGCCATTATTGTAAGCACTGACATGTAGGAAAAGCGCTTTTCAGTGTGATTGAGGCACCTACCCTCTTTGTCTGGAGGAACTGAGATTAGTGCTAAAGGGTTTTTAGACCTGTGCTGGGCCACCTGTGTGATTACTGAATCTGGTTTGGGGTGTCCTGTGAGACATGCAGGAGCATCTTTTGGGGCCTTGTACTTTCTTTTTTTTTTTATCAATGCATGGTAACACAATGGCAACTGTGGCTGGATTTTTCATCACTTTCAAGCCCTCATCTCAGATGTAACCAATAATGGGCATAGCCCTAATTCTTTTTCAAAAGGGTTCCTTATAGTCATGAAGGAAAAAGTCAGTTCTTTTTGTAGGCACAGACAGTTCGAACCTTCTTGCTGCTCTTTCTAGAATGTTATGAAACCCTTCTACGTCCTCAGCAGGAGAACCCGCAAGGAGTGACATTGGAGATGATGCCATTTGTAACAGATAATTATCCCATTCAGTATGATCTTCACAGGGCTTCCCTTTCTCTGTCCTCCTCAGAATATGTGGGATCTTGTAGAGGAGCAATTTGCGGAGTGCACCGTGCCAATGGGAGTACAAGTAATGGCTGTAGAGACTGTGAAGTTGAAGACTATACAGGTGAAAAGTTTGCCGGTGGACAAGTAGGTCTTGTGGAAGATGACTTTGGGGTTGGAACGCCTTCTGTAATCAGTTGACATGAATTGGAGGTCAGAAACTAGTGATGAAGGGGGACAAACCATCTCTTGCTGATACTGTTGATGAATTAATTGCTCTGGGGGAGCTTAAAACCCCTTGTCATAATATTCACTCTCATCATACTCATCCCCTTGACTTTTGACATGCAGCTCAGAAGGACTGCACGCAATACCTTCATCCTCAGAGTCATCCTCATCTAACAGATGGGAAGGAATTAATGAGGACATCTTATGGGTATGAGCAGGTGTGAAGGGTTTTGTTTTTTCTGTGTGTTTTTGTGAAGATTTTTCTCTCGTTTGATGAGGTAATTGAGGAGGGTGTCATCTTGGACGGTGCTTTAAGCGACAACAAAGTGGAATCTGATGTTGCCGTCTACGGGATAGTCGTTGACAGCATCGTATTTGATGGCATCATGAACAAGGGTGTAATTATGTTTGGCGTCAATGGTATGGGTGTGTAGCTCGTCGATGAAGAGGTTGTCGTTGGAAAGGATGTTGACATCCACAGGATGGAGATGGTACTAATAGTCGATGTGGTCGACGCTGTGGTGAATGTTTTTGTCACTGACGGCCCCAACGCTGATTTTCTGGTCAATGGTTACACACTCGTCGATCTGTCCATCGACGGAGCAGATAAAAGCTTTTTGAGGGTGTGATGAACTTGAGGCGGAGGTGTTGAAGGCTAAGACATTGATATTTGATGCCTTTTGGTGCAGGAAAGTGCATGTGTTTTCACCTTTTGCCTTGATGAATGGTCACCTTCATGTAGAGATTTGGATGGATTGCGTTCTCCATGAGACCTATGAGGGGTCTTTTTTTATTATTTTTTTGGGAGGTTCCTGAGCGGAATGAGAATGGGAAACATCACTCTCTCTTTTGCAAACATTTTGAGGAAGATGAAGAACCCTCGCTGTCATCATCTGAAACAGTCTCCTTTCTAGTTTTAAGTTTTCAGAGCCATTACAGCAATCTCCCTTCATGATCTTTCAATGTTCTTGTAAAGAAAGTGCGGCATACCTTGCAGTCCTTCGCCTTGTGAGATAAATAAAGGGAATATATTCAGTCTTGATCAGAGTTATCAGAATACAGCCTCTTTTTGCCACAAGAACCACAGGGCCTGATTAGCCATTCCTTAGGTGTTTCTGTCATGTCAAAAGACAGATTTAGAGCAAGTAAATAACAGATATACTAAAGTATGAAATATTTCTATAAATCTCTGAGGAAATATATCTGATTTTTTTGGGGGACAGGTAGAACTGAGCAGAGCTCTGTGGAGACTCCCTTAGACAATGTGTGGTAGTAAATCTGAGGGACTGAGGCTTCTCACAGGAGTGCACCAGAGGGTGGTGCCGCCTGATTGGCTGGAATCTAAGCTTGGACTCTTTTTGTAAAAATGAATAAGATATATACTAAACTGAATGGCCTAGGGCTTTTCTAGTCTATGCCTAGCACTGCATTGCTTTTCTAAGGTACTGTGAGACTCCCATCTCAACAACAGGGAATGATCCATGTATGTGAATCTATGAAAGATCAATACTGGAGTAAGCTTCTATTCCAGTCTTCGGAATAGGTGAATCATAGCTATGCCATTACAATGTACACTCACGTTAATCGTACAACTGCTGCATTTAATTTTACCAACATCACTGCTCGCATACTTATCCTTGAAGTTTGTGATTCTAGCGTCCTGCCCAGCTTAAGTATCCACCAATGAATACGCCACACATGGAGCTATGTATTACAAGTCTTTATTAGTCTGTGAGTAACCGCAAACTCAACATTCTAAACCTGCATTCACTTCACCACATTCTAACCCTAATGTCATTGCTCTATAAAGTCTTTCAGGAGCCAAAAGGGTTCTGTCATTCACACTCACACAACACTACAGTGATGTCCTAGGTATATTCTGATTGCCAACAGGTGAAGAATTAGTGATTAAACCCGTAAATGAGTCACATGTACCCAAAGAATTGCTATGTTATGCAAGGTTAAGCAGCAACGTGTGTATGCTGTTAATGTTTATTTTGCGCTGCTGTCAGCTCTCTAGATGTAATGTATTTTTCTAAAAGTGTTTTGTAGGACTTTCATTGTAGCACTGTGAGAATAACTGTCATACCAGAACATGGCAGCACCCCTAATTTTGAGTTCCCTACCTGGAAGGTGGGGACTTTCCCCTGAGTGGCTCCCATGTTCAATGACAAAGGTACACCAAGTGACATGGTGAAATTGCAGGGATGTGTATCCTGGAAATATACCCCCGAACTCAGGCCGCATTTCCAGTTTCGATATTTAAAACTGCCATGGAGTGATGTGAATCTTCCTCCAGCATCCTAGGGTAATTTTGCAGGAGTTCTGTCCAAGATTCAAATGGTTACCTTGTGGTCTTCCATGCTGGTGACACAACTGTAATTCAGCAGGTAGTTCAACTCCATTTCCAGCCTTCATTTATGCCAGATTTCCCATAGCCATTAGACAACAATGGGATCACCCAAAAACGATCCACAGGACCTGAGTAATTAGTGACACATAACAACAGTGGTCCTGTCAAAAACTTAATCCACCCCTTGAACCGTAGGACTCAAAAGTCTTGAGTCATATGGTTCAAGGGGTGGATTAAGATTGGTTCCATAAAGATTTGTGTTTGATAGATTTCCTGAAGCAGCGTCTCAGCCATATGAAAGGTCATCTTCTAGAGCACTGAAAATGTGGTGGAACATAATGTAGATAACCCGAACGGGAAGCATCCTGAACAACAACTCCTGAACAACGAAGTCGCTGAAAACGAAAGCAGAACAACGCTTTAGTTAACCACGACTTCCTTGTTCGGGGCTTTAACCACGCATGTGCTGAACCACGCACATGCGTGGTTAAGGCACAGAAGAAGGGAGCCCGCTGAGGAGGACGACACGATCAATGAGGAGGTAAGTTGGGCTGGGACTGGGGCTTTTTTAAGGGCGGGGGGTCGGGTATTTTTAGTTTTGGGGATCAGGGGGATTTAGGGGAGGGGGTTGGGATATTTTTAACTTTAGGGGCAGTTTAGGTTTAGGGGCGGGAGAAGGGGGGTCGGGGTATTTTTAGTTTTAGGGGTGGGAGGTCAGGTGGTTTAGGTTTGGGGATATTCTTATTTTTATGGGCGGAGTTCGGGTGGTTTAAGTTTAGGGGCAGGGAGGGGGGGGTCAGGGCATTTTTTTGTTTTAGGGGTGGGGTATTTTTAGTATTTGGGGGTGGGAGGTTGGTGTGGTTTAGGTTTGTGGGGTAGGGGGTCGGGATATTTTTAGTTTTAGGGGTGGTTTAGGGGTGGGGAAGGGGGGTCGGGGTATTTTTAGTTTTAGTCGTAGGGGTGGGGGGGTCGAGGTATTTTTAGTTTTAGGGGTGGGGTCAGGGTGGTTTAGGTTTGGGGGAGGGGTATTTTTAGTTTTAGGGGTGGGAGTTGAGGTATTTTTAAGGGTGGGGGTCGGGGTAGTTTAGGTTTAGGGGCGGGGAGGGGGGTCAGAGGATTTTTTGTTTTAGGGGTGGGGGTGTCGAGTATTTTTAGTATTTGGGGGTGGTGGTTGGAGTGGTTTAGGTTTTAGGGGTGGGAGGTTGGGGTGGTTTTAGGTTTTAGCGGTGGGGTGAGGAGTTGCGGTAATTTTAGGGATGGGGGTTGGGGTGGTTTTAGGGGTGGGGTGGGGGGGGGACGCGGTAATTTTTAGGGGTGGGGTGGAGGGCCGAGGAGGATGCATGCTGGAACCATGCATGCCGTTCACTAATGCCTTTACCAGGAATGCCTTTACAACGAAAAATCGTTGTTATGGCATTCGTGGTAAAGACATTAGTAGTAACAACGAGGTCGTTGTTCCGACCTCGTTGTTCAGGCATTCGTTGTTCCAGCATGCATTGTTCCGATGTATATTCAACCCAAGCTGTAGTATCAACTGCCACTTACTTGAAGATCCTGTAAGTAGGTGCCCAATCCATCCAGCGACGCATCCACTGTTATGGTTAACAGAGGAATTTGAGCTAAGAAGTGAAGGCCTCCCGAGACATTTCCACAGACCATTCACCAATTAAGAGTGAGTTGAGTTACTTGGATTATATATGAGAAGGACCCTCACACCTGTTTCCATTGTCAAACCTGTTTCCATTGTTTGTCTAGCTCCTCTTGGAGCGGGTGCATATGAAGGCGACAGTAGTGAATCAGATTGATACAAGATGATATCATTCCTATCAAAGATTTGTAATGTTGAACTGAAAGAGACTTTTTTCTTTGTATATGCTTTGCTAAGGTGGTCAACTTCTCTTATCTGTCTAGCGCTGGGTATGCCTTGGTTTGACCCATATCTAATATAGCCCACAGGAAGGATATTCTTCTCAAAGGCTGGAGCACCAATTTCTCTTGATTGAGAGTGAGGCCCAAGTCCTTGAAAAGACGCAAGGTAGCTTTGATGGATACATGCACTGACTGGATATTGGGAGCTTTTACTAACCAGTCGTCTGAGTAGGGGAAATCCTGGTGCCATTTCTGCCTGAGGTAAGTTGTGACCGGAGCTAGGTATCTGGTAAAGATCCGGGGAGTGGACATGAGCCCAAAGGTGACTGGGTATGTGAAAGAAGGCATCTTGGAGGTCCAGGGAGGCCATGAAGTCCGCTCTGTTGAGAAGCTGTAAGATGTCTTGTAATGTGACCATGTGGAATGTTTGCTTTTTCAGGTACTTGTTGAGCTCTTAAATCTAGGATCGATCTCCACAGACAAGACTTTTTTTTTTAATCAAAAAGAAGCGGGAGTAAAAGCCCTTCCCTCTTTGAGAATAGGGTATGACTTCTACTGCCCTATTCTTAACATGATCTCTGCTTCTAATTTGAGCAAATGCAGGTGTTTTGCTGCACTTGAGAAGGTGGTGTCAATAGGGGTATTTGTAAAAACTCTATAAGGTGACCAAATTGAATTATGTCTAGGACCCATTGGTCATTGGGTATTTGACACCAATAAAGGAGGTGGTTTTTCAGTGTTCCTTGTAACCCTGATTGTAAGAATGAGAGGCAGCCGGTGTTTGAAAGCAGTCATTGCCTAAGGGAGGCTTCCTTGCCCTGCCTTCTGAGCTTTCCTCTTTGAGGAGGTCTACTGTATGCCACTGAAGGTGGTTGCTTAGCTGATATTGAGGCCTGGACTGTGAATACTGGAGGAGCATGTTAGATACCTTTACTGTTGGTATCCTCCACAAAATGAGGGCTAGCTTCTTCCTCTGGTCCCATGAAAAGGGATTTTCCTATATTGTAGCGTGTCCAGTGATCTGGCGGTGTCTGCGTCTGATTATATAGCTTGAAGCACATCATCAATGTGCTTCCGAACAGTGCTTCCCCGGCATAGGGAAGTTCAAAAATTTTTGTCTGAACCTCGGGTCAGAAAATAATGGCCTTAAGCCACCCTTGCTTCCCCCAGCTAACCGCCTAAAACCCATGGTGGCGATGTTGAGTGTGCAGTCAATAATTTCGGCAGAAGAATGCTGGCCTTCAAACAGTACTTACTTGGCTTCTCCTCTGATGTTCCCTGGGGGCTCTTCCAAGTACTGAGCAATATCTGACCATAGCTGCCAATCGGATCTCCCAAGGAGCACCAAGGTATTTGCAGCTCGTGCTGCAATGGCAGACATTGAGAAAAAGCGCTTGCCAATGGTATCAAGGCACCTTCCCTCTTTTATCTGGCGGTGTGGTGAGAGGTGTGGAGGGGTTGCTAGAGAGTTGTTGCACCACCTGTGAGATAACTGAATCTGGCTCTGGGTCAGCCATTAGGCAGGTAGGAGCGTAATCTGGGCGTAATCTGGGGCCTTGTACTTTTTAATCAAGTTTAGTTAATAACACAGGTACTGTTGCAGGGCTAAGCATAATTTTCAAGCCTTGGCTCCAAACATGGTCAATGATAGGAACAGCTCTAACAGTTTTCCTATGGGGCTCTCTGAAATCATACAGGAAACAATCCTGCTGTGTAGTTGGAATTGGTAAGTTGAAGCGTGTGGCTGCCCTCTCCAGTAGGTTGTGAAAAACGCCTATACAGACGTACATACTGGTGGGAAACGTTCCCTGTAATCCGCCAACATAGCCTGCAGGTCTAACACCAGGCCGGAAGGTAGGCATACCATCTCCTGCTGGTCATAATACTGTTGGTGAAAATATGAGTCATCATCTGAATATTCTTGACACCTAAAATGCAGCTGAGAAGGGCTTTTAGCCACTCCATATAGTCCATCATCTTCTGACTCATCCTCATTCAAAAGGTGTGATGGTAAAAGTCTAGTAACTTTACTAGGAAATGTGAGAGAGGGGGTCGTACATGCTTTTTAAGTTTAAGTCTTATCTGTTCCATCAATGAGAAAAGAGGCAGTGCTGATGGTCTCTGCCTTGTCGCCAGTGTTTCCATGATTGTCGACGAGAGATCGATCGTGGTTGTCAATGGTGGTGGTGTTGACAAATTCATAATCGAAGGAGGCGTTGTCAGCAGGAGCATCTTCAATGGAGGTACCATTGACGACAGTAGCGTCATCGGCAGGTGCCACGTCGACAAGAGTGTCGATAACGGGAGAATCATCGATGAGGTGCGCATCGTCGGTGACTGTATGAATGAAAAAGGATGCACCGCCGATGAAGATGTAAAAACCGTCGAGGACTCAGTTGACACTGCCGTTGACAGAGATAGTGAATACGGTGGATGATATTGCTGAGGCTTGAGTCGTCGATGGAGATATCTTTGCCGATGCTGGTGTCAACGGTGCAGAGGCTGTTTTTTTTAAAGTGTGTTTAACCTGCAGAGGTGGTGTTGGGGGCTCAGAATGAGATTTCCGTTTTGATTTAGATAATGAATCTGAGTTTTTTGGTTTGCCAGAGTATAGTGAATGTTTCTTAGAAGGGCTGCAACGTTTGGAAGAGCCCTCAGGCTACTTTTTGGGTGTGTTTTTTGCAGGCTCCTTAGTGACAGGCGATGTATCTCTCACTACGTCTCTTCAATGGTGTCTCACTGGTTGAAACAGAAGTGTAGGCACTCATCATCAGAGACAGGGTTGTCTCTAGATGTTAGCTTCTGCAGCCAGGGGAGGAGACGCCCCTCACGATCTCTTAATGTCTTTGTTGGAAATTCGCAACATACCTTACAGTTTCTGGTCTTATGGTTTGGGTAGAGACAGTGTACGCAGTCCGTATGTGGGTCACCAATATGAATCCTCTTCTTCATGCAGGAAGCACAAGGTTTGAAAAGCCACTTTTTAGGTGTCTCTGACATGGTGGGCGGCAGTTTGAATCACCAACTTGAAGAGAATTCAGCTTCTGTGAAGAAGGTCAAAAGTTCAAGCCAAAAAAACTCATAATAACTGTTTTTAAGAAAAAAAACGAGGAGAGCTCAGAGGAGACTCCTTAGCATGACGTACTGTGGAAAATCTGAGGTAAAGCTGCTCCTCACAGGAGGGTTCTAGAGGATGGTGTAGCCTGATTGGTGTACTCTAAAGTTTGGTCCTTTTTAAAAAATGACTGATATGTAACTAAGCTAAAGGCCTATGGCCTGTAGTGTATTTGTATATAGGAGCATTGCTTTTGTATGACAACAGGGACTCGCATCTCAATGACTGGGAAGGATTCAAGCATGTGAATCTATGAAAGTTCCAATACTAGAGTAACAAAAGAAGAAATAAGGACTATCTTTCCTTCCCACATCCACTGTCAAGTAACCTGGGACAAGAACAAAACAGAACCAGGGTCATCTGGATAATTACTGCCAATTATAAAACAACAGAATTAAATAATTACCATTGCTGAATTCCAAAAGGGGGAGTGTTCCTCAGCCCCACTGCCTTCTTGGAGTCAGTCTACACATTTCTTCTACATGACTCCCTCTCACTTCTTCACTAAAAATAATAAACTCAGAGCCAGGCCTCAGACAGGCACTAAGAAAAAACAGAAACATCAGAGTGGGTTACTCATGAAAAAAATATAGTCTGTGCAGGGCAGCCTGGCCCCCCAGCCCTCTGGGTCCTGATACCACTGTATCTGCTGCACCACTAATATCTACCCCCGATCCTGATGTCTTGTAAAACAACTCAAATTACTCTGCTCAGTCACATTTCTAGCAATCGTGGAATTGACCTGAACAGATACACCTTCTTTCAGGAAAATCCTAATTCGTAGAGATACATCCATCAAGTAACTGTCTGGGGTCTAGCAAAATTCAGGACAAACGTTCAGGTAAGCAAGTTGAGATCAGGACAAGGCAAGGTAATGGTGGTGCTTGTTCTCGGCAGAGACAATGGGTTTCTAAAGAAAGGGCTAAATACAAATAAGAGACTATCCGAAGGCTAAGAGGAAATCAGGGCTAAAGCTGGGAACTGTAGCAGGTTGAAACAGACAGTGAACAGGGAAATGGAAAGTCTGCAGTGGAAACTATGATGCTAACAGGAGCACAAATAAGAGAAGGTAAGAGCTGGGAAACAATAGACAAACTGTCATAAATGAGTGTTTGTCTGATCCTCGCAAGTGATCTCTCTGTAAGACAAAAAAGATCTTATGAGAAGGGAATGAGCAGATTAATCTCACATAGTTCAGGAAGACAACCAGCAGCTCCTATGGAGAAGTGCTGAGTGGTTCTTTGTGCCCAAGGCACAACAGTGAAGTCTAACTGCCACCCTTTGCAGCAAGGAAAAACAGGATATTATGACAACAAGACAAGAACAATGAAAGGTACATAAAAACAGGAACTGGGCTCAGGGAAAAACTTGACTGTAATCAAGGTCACAGTCAGGACTGAAATACACAGAACTGTTAATACTGGGAATCTGCATATTAACTAGGACAGGACAGGAATACGCTGTCAGAATGAGAACACAGAATACAAGACTAGAAAATCTACATAGAAAACAAAACTACCTTCAGGTACCCAGGTATATCACCTTTAATATTGGGGACCTCAGGTATATCTAAAAACCAACAAATGTCAAATGTGAGCAATAGCTCAAACTATCCACCTAAGCTAACATGTTTCTGTCCCTATAATGAAGCCTATATAGGTCTAGAGCATTCTTCAGGGCCTAGGATCCCTAGTGGAATGGACAAATTGACAAAAGCAAAATCTGGAGGAACCAAAAACCCAGGTGAATCCTACCTGAACATAGGGACACAGGTCTTTTACAGATATAAAGGTAAAACTGATGTATACAGAGAAATATTAAAATACCCACTGGAGTTCCTAATGCCAACATAAAGAGACAGTATTGTCTCAATGTGAGAATGTGAGTGACACTGCACAATAAGCCACTACAGGACACACGAGATAAGTGGGCAAACGCTCATGCAAAGAAATATCATACATAAATCTTTTTTAAAAATTAAAATAATTTAGAACAATATTGGACTATTCCTTACCCCACTTCAAGGGATACCAGTCCCCTGGTCTGGGAGGGGACGATGTCCTTTTTAGTCATACCCTAATACAATAAGGTGAAAAAAGAGGGGTCCCAGAGGGTCAAAGGTGCTGGGTCCCAGAGAGTGGTCTGGTCCCAAGAGACACTCACAAAGGGAAAAAAAGACTTACGTATACCCTCCTGATCCCATTTTCTTCCAATGAAAGCTCGCTAACATACATGATGTCCACACTTGACATTGGGGACCGGACCAAGCTTGGTGTCTATGGGGGTCATTACGACCTCCGCCCGCCAAGCGGTAACCGCCGTGCGGCCGCACTCCCGCGGCCCCCATTACGACATCCCCGCTGGGCCGGCGGGCGCAAACCAAGTTTGCGCCCGCCGGCCCAGCGGGGATGAGGCCGCAACATAGGAGCCGGCTCCTAATGGAGCCGGCGGTGTTGCGGCCGTGCGACGGGTGCAGTTGCACCCATCGCGCTTTTCACTGTCTGCTATGCAGACAGTGAAAAGCTGGCCGGGGCCCTGTTAGGGGGCCCCTGCACTGCCATGCCAGTGGCATGGGCAGTGCAGGGGCCCCCAGGGGCCCCAGGACACCCATTACCGGCAGCCTCTTCCTGGCGGTGCAAACTGCCAGAAACAGGCTGGCAGTAGGGGTGTCATAATCCCCAGGGCAGCGCTGCTTGCATCACTGCCGGGGCTAAAACGGCAGGAAACCGCTGGCCCCGGCGGTGCGACCGCGGCACTACCGCCGCAGTCGTAATAAGGGCCTCCGTATCGCCAGCCTGTTGGCGGTACGGACGCCACATTACCCCTGGCGGTCTCTGACCGCCAGGGTCGTAATTACCACCTATATGTTCTTGTCAGAGGTCAATGGTCCAACACAATAAGTCACTTTCTATCACTAAAACCATTTTTTCCTATACACATCTTGAGGAAATCCACTTAAGAATGATGCAAGATAGACCCCCAGCTCACCATCAGAGTTAGATGACTTATGATCAAATCTTAATATAAATTAGAAGTCGTTTTCATAGTTCAGACATACATTAGTTGCCTAAGGATCTACAGATATATTTTGAAAGAAATGAAGTAGCACAGACATTTGATGAATCCCTCATGTGGCTGGTATCAATGGGATCAGAAAGGAGGAATGAGGACAACCTAAGACTTGTTAATGAGGAACAAGTGAAACCATCAAAGAGAATGTTCTTCTGATCCTTTGCTACAAGGCAGTCAACCAATGTTCAGCAGTATCAAATGAGGCATTGAGATCAGTCAGTCCTTGTCCAGGCCAACTCATTTATCACATCGATAAGAACTATTTATGAGCCTTAGAGTTTGTTGGACAGGGTACTCCAGCATATACTCTTCACATCACATCATCAGTCTAGGTACCACAGACCATCCTTCCTATTTCAGGTGGAAGCTGTGGCAAAAAAAAAATGTGTTCTTTTCCACTTCAGGATTAGCAAGAAAAGCCTGGCAGTCCTGAACCAGAAAAAATACAATTATCCTCACATACTGAAAGAAAACTACTAGATAGGAGGGACACTAGATTTCCTTTTTTTTAAAAACAAGCCACCACTTTGAAAGTTTATTCTTCAAAAACAAAACCATGATTGAGCAACTGCATTAAATATGGAGGCCACTCAGCAAAACTACAGTGCCTTCAGGGGAGTTACTGTGGAAGCATCTCCTCTGAAAGAACAGACATTGTGTCAGTTAGGAGGAGATCGCTAATATGGCAAGTGGTCATCAACCAGGGTAGTGGAGACAATCTTTGACAACCTTGCAGGACGTCTCGCTGCCTACTAATCCTAATTAAGGTTGTCAGTCCCTTGTCTGGGAAGAAAGCTGACTTAAAACAAATCCAACAATTTGCGATGTACCAAACATTAGGGAGCCACTCGGGCAGACTTTTCCATGATTTTAATAATGTACTGTTGCAAAATGAACAAGTTACTTACCTTTGGTAACGATTTATCTGGTGCAGACATATTCTAGTTACAGATTCCTTACCTTAGAATTTCCCCAGGCATCAGGCTGGATCCAGAGACTTTTTCTTCAAGCAGTACCCCTGTGCATCGTTAGGGGGCGTCGGCCGATTCCATGTCCGTCATTGGTGTTGTGGTTGCTGGATATGACGGCGCACGTCATACATAAGCCCCACCCCGGAGTGCTGGCGTCCGTTTCTTTTAACACCGTTCATTGCCAGAAGCGCGGAGTCATGAAGAACACTGATACTGGTGCACCAGAACTAGGTCACTGAAAGGGAAGTCCGTGTTCCTAAAAAGCAGTTCACAGAGCATGGAGGATGGATGGGTTGGTAAAGAATCTGCAACTAGATTATGGCCCTCATTATGACATTGGCAGTAAATACCGAATACCGCCGCAGGGACTGCTGCCAACACACTGCTGCGGAGGCGAACATCCGTCTGCCATCTTATGACACATACACACAAAAAACTACAGAAAACAGCCACAACCACAAATCCGCCAGACCCACTGAACGTGATAAACTGTTGGCACTACCACCCATACAGTTACGGCACCAATACTACGCCCCACCAAATAATGACCCACGAATCACCACACCAGACATTCAATGCCGATAAACCATTGGCGGTGAACACCTCTGCGGCAGATAAGACCACCCAAATACAAAACAAGACAACATTGGCCAGAACAAAAAACCCAAACCTGACTCAAATACACACACACCACACACCAACCAACAGCACTATAAAACACACATCCACAACACCCACGATCCTTTGCTAACACGACAAGACAGCTACACTTTGCGACGCTAATCCAAAAGAGAACTGCACACACATATCACAACTACATATTCATCCCACATGCACCACACACCACATCACACACCACCCTCTGCACAACCTACACACACCACACAACACCCATGTCCACACAAAGGCACCCACGTTTCACTTATGAGGAGTTGCGGGTCACCGTTGAGGAAATAGTCAGGGTAGAGCCACAGCTGTTTGGAGCACAGGTCCAGCAGATTTCCATTGCCAGGAAGATGGAGCTATGGCAGAGGATCATGGACGGAGTGAAAGCAGTGGGACTACATCCACACACAAGGGACGACATAAGGAAGAGGTGGAACGACCTACGGGGGATAGGTGCATTCCATTGCAGAAAGGCACCAGCTCGCCATCCAGACGACTGGCAGTGGACCCCCACCTCCTCCCCCACAGCTGAGAGCATGGGAGGAGCAAGTCTTGGCAATCCTGTTTCCTGAGGAACTCACTGGAGTAGCCGGAGGACTGGACACTGGTGAGTCAACATTTACTACCTATTGCTGCTGCATACCTGCATGCCACCACGACCCCTCAACCTGACACCCATCACCCCACTCCATCCCAAACTGTGCACCACCACAATTAACAAACCTAATTGCCAAGCCCTGTATCCCATACTCACTGCATGGATATCCCTTCCAGCCCTGCATGTACACCCACCGCCAATGCATGCACAGCATGGAGAACTAACAAACCCTTGCAGTCCTTCGCCTTGTGAGATAAATAAAGGGAATATATTCAGTCTTGATCAGAGTTATCAGAATACAGCCTCTTTTTGCCACAAGAACCACAGGGCCTGATTAGGCATTCCTTAGGTGTTTCTGTCATGTCAAAAGACAGATTTAGAGCAAGTAAATAACAGATATACTAAAGTATGAAATATTTCTATAAATCTCTGAGGAAATATATCTGATTTTTTTTGGGGACAGGTAGAACTGAGCAGAGCTCTGTGGAGACTCCC
The DNA here is from genome assembly GCF_031143425.1 of Pleurodeles waltl. Taxonomy (NCBI): domain Eukaryota; kingdom Metazoa; phylum Chordata; class Amphibia; order Caudata; family Salamandridae; genus Pleurodeles; species Pleurodeles waltl. The sequence goes on from NC_090450.1 coordinate 811,800,019, forward strand.
TTAGACAATGTGTGGTAGTAAATCTGAGGGACTGAGGCTTCTCACACAAGTGCACCAGAGAGTGGTGCCGCCTAATTGGCTGGAATCTAAGCTTGGACTCTTTTTGTAAAAATGAATAAGATATATACTAAACTGAATGGCCTAGGGCTTTTCTAGTCTACGCCTAGCACTGCATTGCTTTTCTAAGGTACTGTGAGACTCCCATCTCAACAACAGGGAATGATCAATGTATGTGAATCTATGAAAGATCAATACTGGAGTAAGCTTCTATTCCAGTCTTCGGAATAGGTGAATCATAGCTATGCCATTACAATGTACACTCACGTTAATCGTACAACTGCTGCATTTAATTTTACCAACATCACTGCTCGCATACTTATCCTTGAAGTTTGTGATTCTAGCGTCGTGCCCAGCTTAAGTATCCACCAATGAATACGCCACACATGGAGCTATGTATTACAAGTCTTTATTAGTCTGTGAGTAAACGCAAACTCAACATTCTAAACCTGCATTCACTTCACCACATTCTAACCCTAATGTCATTGCTCTATATAGTCTTTCAGGAGCCAAAAGGGTTCTGTCATTCACACTCACACAACACTACAGAGATGTCCTAGGTATATTCTGATTGCCAACAGGTGAAGAATTAGTAATTAAACCCGTAAATGAGTCACATGTACCCAAAGAATTGCTATGTTATGCAAGGTTAAGCAGCAACGTGTGTATGCTGTTAATGTTTATTTTGCGCTGCTGTCAGCTCTCTAGATGTAATGTATTTTTCAAAAAGTGTTTTGTAGGACTTTCATTGTAGCACTGTGAGAATAACTGTCTGATTGCGGTCTGGGTCAGACAATCCAGCAGACTGCAGGGGTAGAGTAGAAAATACCTCCGTCATACCAGAACATGGCAGCACCCCTAATTTTGAGTTCCCTACCTGGAAGGTGGGGACTTTCCCCTGAGTGGCTCCCATGTTCAATGACAAAGGTACACCAAGTGACATGGTGAAATTGCAGGGATGTGTATCCTGGAAATATACCCCCGAACTCAGGCCACATTTCCAGTTTCGATATTTAAAACTGCCATGGAGTGATGTGAATCTTCCTCCAGCATCCTAGGGTAATTTTGCAGGAGTTCTGTCCAAGATTCAAATGGTTACCTTGTGGTCTTCCATGCTGGTGACACAACTGTAATTCAGCAGGTAGTTCAACTCCATTTCCAGCCTTCATTTATGCCAGATTTCCCATAGCCATTAGACAACAATGGGATCACCCAAAAACGATCCACAGGACCTGAGTAATTAGTGACACATAACAACAGTGGTCCTGTCAAAAACAAATCTCCACGGAACTAATCTTAATCCACCCCTTGAACCGTAGGACTCAAAAGTCTTGAGTCATATGGTTCAAGGGGTGGATTAAGGTTGGTTCCATAAAGATTTGTGTTTGACAGATTTCCTGAAGCAGCATCTCAGCCATATGAAAGGTCATCTTCTAGAGCACTGAAAATGTGGTGGAACATAATGTAGATACCCCGAATGGGAAGCATCCTGAACAACAACTCCTGAACAACGAAGTCGCTGAAAACGAAAGCAGAACAACGCTTTCGTTAACCACGACTTCCTTGTTCGGGGCTTTAACCACGCATGTGCTGAACCACGCACATGCGTGGTTAAGGCACAGAAGAAGGGAGTCCGCTGAGGAGGACGACACGATCAATGAGGAGGTAAGTTGGGCTGGGACTGGGGCTGTTTTAAGGGCGGGGGGTCGGGTATTAGGGAGGCGGTCGGGATATTTTTAACTTTAGGGGCAGTTTAGGTTTAGGGGCGGGAGAAGGGGGGTCGGGTATTTTTAGTTTTAGGTGTGGGAGGTCAGGCGGTTTAGGTTTGGGGGTATTCTTATTTTTATGGGTGGAGTTCGGGGTGGTTTAAGTTTAGGGGCAGGGAGGGGGGGTCAGGGCATTTTTTTGTTTTAGGGGCGGGGTATTTTTAGTATTTGGGGGTGGGAGGTTGGTGTGGTTTAGGTTTGTGGGGTAGGGGGTCGGGATATTTTTAGTTTTAGGGGTGGTTTAGGTTTAGGGGTGGGGGAAGGGGGGTCGGGTATTTTTAGTTTTAGTCGTAGGGGTGGGGGGGTCGAGGTATTTTTAGTTTTAGGGATGGGGGTCAGGGTGGTTTAGGTTTGGGGGAGGGGTATTTTTAGTTTTAGGGGTGGGAGTTGAGGTATTTTTAAGGGTGGGGGGTCGGGGTAGTTTAGGTTTAGGGGCGGGGAGGGGGGTCAGAGGATTTTTAGTTTTAGGGGTGGGGGTGTCGGGTATTTTTTGTATTTGGGGGTGGTGGTTGGAGTGGTTTAGGTTTTAGGGGTGGGAGGTTGGGGTGGTTTTAGGTTTTAGCGGTGGGGTGAGGAGTTGCGGTAATTTTAGGGATGGGGTTGGGGTGGTTTTAGGGGTGGGGTGGGGGGGACGCAGTAATTTTTAGGGGTGGGGTGGAGGGCCGGGGGGGATGCATGCTGGAACCATGCATGCCGTTCACTAATGCCTTTACCAGGAATGCCTTTACAACGAAAAATCGTTGTTATGGCATTCATGGTAAAGACATTAGTAGTAACAACGAGGTCGTTGTTCCGACCTCGTTGTTCAGGCATGCGTTGTTCCAGCATGCATTGTTCCGATGTATATTCAACCCAAGCTGTAGTATCAACTGCCACTTACTTGAAGATCCTGTAAGTAGGTGCCCAATCCATCCAGCGACGCATCCACTGTTATGGTTAACAGAGGAATTTGAGCTAAGAAGTGAAGGCCTCCCGAGACATTTCCACAGACCATTCACCAATTAAGAGTGAGTTGAGTTACTTGGATTATATATGAGAAGGACCCTCACACCTGTTTCCATTGTTTGTCTAGCTCCTCTTGGAGCGGGTGCATATGAAGGCGACAGTAGTGAATCAGATTGATACAAGATGATATCATTCCTATCAAAGATTAGTAATGTTGAACTGAAAGAGACTTTTTTCTTTGTATATGCTTTGCTAAGGTGGTCAACTTCTCTTGTCTGTCTAGCGCTGGGTATGCCTTGGTTTGACCCATATCTAATATAGCCCACAGGAAGGATATTCTTCTCAAAGGCTGGAGCACCAATTTCTCTTGATTGAGAGTGAGGCCCAAGTCCTTGAAAAGACGCAAGGTAGCTTTGATGGATACATGCACTGACTGGATATTGGGAGCTTTTACTAACCAGTCGTCTGAGTAGGGGAAATCCTGGTGCCATTTCTGCCTGAGGTAAGTTGTGACCGGAGCTAGGTATCTGGTAAAGATCCGGGGAGTGGACATGAGCCCAAAGGTGACTGGGTATGTGAAAGAAGGCATCTTGGAGGTCCAGGGAGGCCATGAAGTCCGCTCTGTTGAGAAGCTGTAAGATGTCTTGTAATGTGACCATGTGGAATGTTTGCTTTTTCAGGTACTTGTTGAGCTCTTAAATCTAGGATCGATCTCCACAGACAAGACATTTTTTTTTAATCAAAAAGAAGCGGGAGTAAAAGCCCTTCCCTCTTTGAGAATAGGGTATGACTTCTACTGCCCTATTCTTAACATGATCTCTGCTTCTAATTTGAGCAAATGCAGGTGTTTTGCTGCACTTGAGAAGGTGGTGTCAATAGGGGTATTTGTAAAAACTCTATAAGGTGACTAAATTGAATTATGTCTAGGACCCATTGGTCATTGGGTATTTGACACCAATAAAGGAGGTGGTTTTTCAGTGTTCCTTGTAACCCTGGTTGTAAGAATGAGAGGCAGCCGGTGTTTGAAAGCAGTCATTGCCTAAGGGAGGCTTCCTTGCCCTGCCTTCTGAGCTTTCCTCTTTGAGGAGGTCTACTGTATGCCACTGAAGGTGGTTGCTTAGCTGATATTGAGGCCTGGACTGTGAATACTGGAGGAGCATGTTAGATACCTTTACTGTTGGTATCCTCCACAAAATGAGGGCTGGCTTCTTCCTCTGGTCCCATGAAAAGGGATTTCCCTATATTGTAGCGTGTCCAGTGATCTGGCGGTGTCTGCGTCTGATTTTATAGCTTGAAGCACATCATCAATGTGCTTCCGAACAGTGCTTCCCCGGCATAGGGAAGTTCAAAAATTTTTGTCTGAACCTCGGGTCAGAAAATAATGGCCTTAAGCCACCCTTGCTTCCCCCAGCTAACCGCCTAAAACCCATGGTGGCGATGTTGAGTGTGCAGTCAATAATTTCGGCAGAAGAATGCTGGCCTTCCAACAGTACTTACTTGGCTTCTCCTCTGATGTTCCCTGGGGGCTCTTCCAAGTACTGAGCAATATCTGACCATAGCTGCCAATCGGATCTCCCAAGGAGCACCAAGGTATTTGCAGCTCGTGCTGCAATGGCAGACATTGAGAAAAAGCGCTTGCCAATGGTATCAAGGCACCTTCCCTCTTTTATCTGGCGGTGTGGTGAGAGGTGTGGAGGGGTTGCTAGAGAGTTGTTGCACCACCTGTGAGATAACTGAATCTGGCTCTGGGTGAGCCATTAGGCAGGTAGGAGCGTAATCTGGGCGTAATCTGGGGCCTTGTACTTTTTAATCAAGTTTAGTTAATAACACAGGTACTGTTGCAGGGCTAAGCATAATTTTCAAGCCTTGGCTCCAAACATGGTCAATGATAGGAACAGCTCTAACAGTTTTCCTATGGGGCTCTCTGAAATCATACAGGAAACAATCCTGCTGCGTAGTTGGAATTGGTAAGTTGAAGCGTGTGGCTTCCCTCTCCAGTAGGTTGTGAAAAATGCCTATACAGACGTACATACTGGTGGGAAACGTTCCCTGTAATCTGCCAACATAGCCTGCAGGTCTAACACCAGGCCGGAAGGTAGGCATACCATCTCCTGCTGGTCATAATACTGTTGGTGAAAATATGAGTCATCATCTGAATATTCTTGACACCTAAAATGCAGCTGAGAAGGGCTTTTAGCCACTCCATATAGTCCATCATCTTCTGACTCATCCTCATTCAAAAGGTGTGATGGTAAAAGTCTAGTAACTTTACTAGGAAATGTGAGAGAGGGGGTCGTACATGCTTTTTAAGTTTAAGTCTTATCTGTTCCATCAATGAGAAAAGAGGCAGTGCTGATGGTCTCTGCCTTGTCGCCAGTGTTTCCATGATTGTCGACGAGAGATCGATCGTGGTTGTCAATGGTGGTGGTGTTGACAAATTCATCATCGAAGGAGGCGTTGTCAGCAGGAGCGTCTTCAATGGAGGTACCATTGACGACAGTAGCGTCATCGGCAGGTGCCACGTCGACAAGAGTGTCGATAACGGGAGAATCATCGATGAGGTGCGCATCGTCGGTGACTGTATGAATGAAAAAGGATGCACCGCCGATGAAGATGTAAAAACCGTCGAGGACTCAGTTGACACTGCTGTTGACAGAGATAGTGAATATTGCTGAGGCTTGAGTCGTCGATGGAGATATCTTTGCCGATGCTGGTGTCAACGGTGCAGAGGCTGTTTTTTTAAAAGTGTGTTTAACCTGCAGAGGTGGTGTTGGGGGCTCAGAATGAGATTTCCGTTTTGATTTAGATAATGAATCTGAGTTTTTTGGTTTGTCAGAGTATAGTGAATGTTTCTTAGAAGGGCTGCAACGTTTGGAAGAGCCCTCAGGCTACTTTTTGGGTGTGTTTTTTGCAGGCTCCTTAGTGACAGGCGATGTATCTCTCACTACGTCTCTTCAATGGTGTCTCACTGGCTGAAACAGAAGTGTAGGCACTCATCATCAGAGACAGGGTTGTCTCTAGATGTTAGCTTCTGCAGCCAGGGGAGGAGACGCCCCTCACGATCTCTTAATGTCTTTGTTGGAAATTCGCAACATACCTTACAGTTTCTGGTCTTATGGTTTGGGTAGAGACAGTGTACGCAGTCCGTATGTGGGTCACCAATATGAATCCTCTTCTTCATGCAGGAAGCACAAGGTTTGAAAAGCCACTTTTTAGGTGTCTCTGACATGGTGGGCGGCAGTTTGAATCACCAACTTGAAGAGAATTCAGCTTCTGTGAAGAAGGTCAAAAGTTCAAGCCAAAAAAACTCATAATAACTGTTTTTAAGAAAAAAACCGAGGAGAGCTCAGAGGAGACTCCTTAGCATGACGTACTGTGGAAAATCTGAGGTAAAGCTGCTCCTCACAGGAGGGTTCTAGAGGATGGTGTAGCCTGATTGGTGTACTCTAAAGTTTGGTCCTTTTTAAAAAATGACTGATATGTAACTAAGCTAAAGGCCTATGGCCTGTAGTGTATTTGTATATAGGAGCATTGCTTTTGTATGACAACAGGGACTCGCATCTCAATGACTGGGAAGGATTCAAGCATGTGAATCTATGAAAGTTCCAATACTAGAGTAACAAAAGAAGAAATAAGGACTATCTTTCCTTCCCACATCCACTGTCAAGTAACCTGGGACAAGAACAAAACAGAACCAGGGTCATCTGGATAATTACTGCCAATTATAAAACAACAGAATTAAATAATTACCATTGCTGAATTCCAAAAGGGGGAGTGTTCCTCAGCCCCACTGCCTTCTTGGAGTCAGTCTACACATTTCTTCTACATGACTCCCTCTCACTTCTTCACTAAAAATAATAAACTCAGAGCCAGGCCTCAGACAGGCACTAAGAAAAAACAGAAACATCAAAGTGGGTTACTCATGAAAAAAATATAGTCTGTGCAGGGCAGCCTGGCCCCCCAGCCCTCTGGGTCCTGATACCACTGTATTTGCTGCACCACTAATATCTACCCCCGATCCTGATGTCTTGTAAAACAACTCAAATTACTCTGCTCAGTCACATTTCTAGCAATCGTGGAATTGACCTGAACAGATACACCTTCTTTCAGGAAAATCCTAATTCGTAGAGATACATCCATCAAGTAACTGTCTGGGGTCTAGCAAAATTCAGGACAAACGTTCAGGTAAGCAAGTTGAGATCAGGACAAGGCAAGGTAATGGTGGTGCTTGTTCTCGGCAGAGACAATGGGTTTCTAAAGAAAGGGCTAAATACAAATAAGAGACTATCCGAAGGCTAAGAGGAAATCAGGGCTAAAGCTGGGAACTGTAGCAGGTTGAAACAGACAGTGAACAGGGAAATGGAAAGTCTGCAGTGGAAACTATGATGCTAACAGGAGCACAAATAAGAGAAGGTAAGAGCTGGGAAACAATAGACAAACTGTCATAAATGAGTGTTTGTCTGATCCTCGCAAGTGATCTCTCTGTAAGACAAAAAAGATCTTATGAGAAGGGAATGAGCAGATTAATCTCACATAGTTCAGGAAGACAACCAGCAGCTCCTATGGAGAAGTGCTGAGTGGTTCTTTGTGCCCAAGGCACAACAGTGAAGTCTAACTGCCACCCTTTGCAGCAAGGAAAAACAGGATATTATGACAACAAGACAAGAACAATGAAAGGTACATAAAAACAGGAACTGGGCTCAGGGAAAAACTTGACTGTAATCAAGGTCACAGTCAGGACTGAAATACACAGAACTGTTAATACTGGGAATCTGCATATTAACTAGGACAGGACAGGAATACGCTGTCAGAATGAGAACACAGAATACAAGACTAGAAAATCTACATAGAAAACAAAACTACCTTCAGGTACCCAGGTATATCACCTTTAATATTGGGGACCTCAGGTATATCTAAAAACCAACAAATGTCAAATGTGAGCAATAGCTCAAACTATCCACCTAAGCTAACATGTTTCTGTCCCTATAATGAAGCCTATATAGGTCTAGAGCATTCTTCAGGGCCTAGGATCCCTAGTGGAATGGACAAATTGACAAAAGCAAAATCTGGAGGAACCAAAAACCCAGGTGAATCCTACCTGAACATAGGGACACAGGTCTTTTACAGATATAAAGGTAAAACTGATGTATACAGAGAAATATTAAAATACCCACTGGAGTTCCTAATGCCAACATAAAGAGACAGTATTGTCTCAATGTGAGAATGTGAGTGACACTGCACAATAAGCCACTACAGGACACACGAGATAAGTGGGCAAACGCTCATGCAAAGAAACATCATACATAAATCTTTTTTAAAAATTAAAATAATTTAGAACAATATTGGACTATTCCTTACCCCACTTCAAGGGATACCAGTCCCCTGGTCTGGGAGGGGACGATGTCCTTTTTAGTCATACCCTAATACAATAAGGTGAAAAAAGAGGGGTCCCAGAGGGTCATAGGTGCTAGGTCCCAGAGAGTGGTCTGGTCCCAAGAGACACTCACAAAGGGAAAAAAAGACTTACGTATACCCTCCTGATCCCATTTTCTTCCAATGAAAGCTCGCTAACATACATGATGTCCACACTTGACATTGGGGACCGGACCAAGCTTGGTGTCTATGGGGGTCATTACGACCTCCGCCCGCCAAGCGGTAACCGCCGTGCGGCCGCACTCCCGCAGCCCCCATTACGACATCCCCGCTGGGCCGGCGGGCGCAAACCAAGTTTGCGCCCGCCGGCCCAGCGGGGATGAGGCCGCAACATAGGAGCCGGCTCCTAATGGAGCCGGCGGTGTTGCGGCCGTGCGACGGTGCAGTTGCACCCGTCGCGCTTTTCACTGTCTGCTATGCAGACAGTGAAAAGCTGGCCGGGGCCCTGTTAGGGGGCCCCTGCACTGCCCATGCCAGGGCCGGGGCCCCAGGACACCCCTTACCGCCAGCCTCTTCCTGGCGGTGCAAACTGCCAGAAACAGGCTGGCAGTAGGGGTGTCATAATCTCCAGGGCAGCGCTGCTTGCATCACCGCCGGGGCTAAAACGGCAGGAAACCGCTAGCCCCGGCGGGGCGACCGCGGCGCTACCGCCGTAGTCGTAATAAGGGCCTCCGTATCGCCAGCCTGTTGGCGGTACGGACGCCACATTACCCCTGGCGGTCTCTGACCGCCAGGGTCGTAATGACCACCTATATGTTCTTGTCAGAGGTCAATGGTCCAACACAATAAGTCACTTTCTATCACTAAAACCATTTTTTCCTATACACATCTTGAGGAAATCCACTTAAGAATGATGCAAGATAGACCCCCAGCTCACCATCAGAGTTAGATGACTTATGATCAAATCTTAATATAAATTAGAAGTCGTTTTCATAGTTCAGACATACATTAGTTGCCTAAGGATCTACAGATATATTTTGAAAGAAATGAAGTAGCACAGACATTTGATGAATCCCTCATGTGGCTGGTATCAATGGGATCAGAAAGGAGGAATGAGGACAACCTAAGACTTGTTAATGAGGAACAAGTGAAACCATCAAAGAGAATGTTCTTCTGATCCTTTGCTGCAAGGCAGTCAACCAATGTTCAGCAGTATCAAATGAGGCATTGAGATCAGTCAGTCCTTGTCCAGGCCAACTCATTTATCACATCGATAAGAACTATTTATGAGCCTTAGAGTTTGTTGGACAGGGTACTCCAGCATATACTCTCCACATCACATCATCAGTCTAGGTACCACAGACCATCCTTCCTATTTCAGGTGGAAGCTGTGGCAAAAAAAAAATGTGTTCTTTTCCACTTCAGGATTAGCAAGAAAAGCCTGGCAGTCCTGAACCAGAAAAAATAAAATTATCCTCACATACTGAAAGAAAACTACTAGATAGGAGGGACACTAGATTTCCTTTTTTTTAAAAACAAGCCACCACTTTGAAAGTTTATTCTTCAAAAACAAAACCATGATTGAGCAACTGCATTAAATATGGAGGCCACTCAGCAAAACTACAGTACCTTCAGGGGAGTTACTGTGGAAACATCTCCTCTGAAAGAACAGACATTGTGTCAGTTAGGAGGAGATCGCTAATATGGCAAGTGGTCATCAACCAGGGTAGTGGAGACAATCTTTGACAACCTTGCAGGACGTCTCGCTGCCTACTAATCCTAATTAAGGTTGTCAGTCCCTTGTCTGGGAAGAAAGCTGACTTAAAACAAATCCAACAATTTGCGATGTACCAAACATTAGGGAGCCACTCGGGCAGACTTTTCCATGATTTTAATAATGTACTGTTGCAAAATGAACAAGTTACTTACCTTTGGTAACGATTTATCTGGTGCAGACATATTCTAGTTACAGATTCCTTACCTTAGAATTTCCCCAGGCATCAGGCTGGATCCAGAGACTTTTTCTTCAAGCAGTACCCCTGTGCATCGTTAGGGGGCGTCGGCCGATTCCATGTCCGTCATTGGTGTTGTGGTTGCTGGATATGACTGCGCACGTCATACATAAGCCCCACCCCGGAGTGCTGGCGTCCGTTTCTTTTAACACCGTTCATTGCCAGAAGCACGGAGTCATGAAGAACACTGATACTGGTGCACCAGAACTAGGTCACTGAAAGGGAAGTCCGTGTTCCTAAAAAGCAGTTCACAGAGCATGGAGGATGGATGGGTTGGTAAAGAATCTGCAACTAGATTATGGCCCTCATTATGACATTGGCAGTAAATACCGAATACCGCCGCAGGGACTGCTGCCAACACACCGCTGCGGAGGCGAACATCCGTCTGCCAGATTATGACACATACACACAAAAAACTACAGAAAACAGCCACAACCACAAATCCGCCAAACCCACTGAACGTGATAAACTGTTGGCACTACCACCCATACAGTTACGGCACCAATACTACGCCCCACCAAATAATGACCCACGAATCACCACAGCAGACATTCAATGCCGATAAACCATTGGCGGTGAACACCTCTGCGGCAGATAAGACCACCCAAATACAAAACAAGACAACATTGGCCAGAACAAAAAACCCAAACCTGACTCAAATACACACACACCACACACCAACCAGCAGCACTATAAAACACACATCCACAACACCCACGATCCTTTGCTAACACGACAAGACAGCTACACTTTGCGACGCTAATCCAAAAGAGAACTGCACACACATATCACAACTACATATTCATCCCACATGCACCACACACCACATCACACACCACCCTCTGCACAACCTACACACACCACACAACACCCATGTCCACACAAAGACACCCACGTTTCACCGATGAGGAGTTGCGGGTCACCATTGAGGAAATAGTCAGGGTAGAGCCACAGCTGTTTGGAGCACATGTCCAGCAGATTTCCATTGCCAGGAAGATGGAGCTATGGCAGAGGATCGTGGACGGAGTGAAAGCAGTGGGACTATATCCACACACAAGGGACGACATAAGGAAGAGGTGGAACGACCTACGGGGGATAGGTGCATTCCATTGCAGAAAGGCACCAGCTCGCCATCCAGACGTCTGGCAGTGGACCCCCACCTCCTCCCCCACAGCTGACAGCATGGGAGGAGCAAGTCTTGGCAATCCTGTTTCCTGAGGAACTCACTGGAGTAGCCGGAGGACTGGACACTGGTGAGTCAACATTTACTACCTATTGCTGCTGCATACCTGCATGCCACCACGACCCCTCAACCTGACACCCATCACCCCACTCCATCCCAAACTGTGCACCACCACAATTAACAAACCTAATTGCCAAGCCCTGTATCCCATACTCACTGCATGGATATCCCTTCCAGCCCTGCATGTACACCCACCGCCAATGCATGCACAGCATGGAGAACTAACAAACCCACAATCCATCGCTATACACAAACAAAGGTGGCAGAGCAACAGCAATAATATAGGAGAAGCTGGTGATGCAGAATATGTCACAGACATGTAGAATAATACACCATTTACACCCTCATAGGTGCCCCAGCCAATCTCAGCGGTGAGGAGGTGCCACGGCTACCCAGTCCCCCACCAGAAGATGCCCCCAGTGATCACAGCAACTCTGGAGCTCTGGATCTGGATGAACTTCACTGGTCAGTCGGCTACCACAGCCCACACCCAGTCCACTACAGAGCCTCCTCCCTCAGAATCCCACACCACAGCAGCCACCCAACATCCCCAGACCTCTGTCCCCAGGACACGTCAATCAGTAGTGTGCCCACCTGTACAGGGACCCCAGTCCACACCTCACAGGTAAGACAATGAGGGTCCTGGGGTCAGTGGCAGAGGGCACACCATTTAGGGTACACAGGCACAAGGGGCCAGGGACGGTCGGAGGACAGCTGTTCGCCAGGGGGAGGACAGGCCTAGGGAACCAACTACCCAGGAGGCACTCACTAATGTCCTGGGGGCTTACCAACAATCCCAGGACAAGATGGATCAGGTGATAAACATCAAGCAGGAGAACCAGCGGCTGCAGGGGGAGCACGACCAGGAGATCAAGCAAGAATTGCAGGCCCTGAACACCACCATGGTCTCCATTGCAGGGGTGCTGGGTGATATGGCCAACATCATGATGGACTACACAGCAAACCAGCCAGTCCCTACCGCTAGCCAGTGTACTGACTAGCCCTCCACATCTGCTGCAGCTAGTGGGCAGGAAGCCCTGCCACAGGACCAACAGGCCACCAGCACCCCTCCCCCTGCTGAAGGTGAACCACCCCGCAAACGTTTCCTGCGACCCAGATAGACACCAGAGACAGTTGCCAAGACCAAGACCACCGCCAGGAAATAAGCTCCTCCTGAATGTACCCCTTGTGTTCCACTGTGTCACCTTGTCCACTTTGAAATGCCATTGCTCCCTTTACTATGGCCCCTTAGACACTGAACCTGTGCTACAAACAGACTGGCCCACTACACTGGACTATTCCTAACCATCACCCCACTCTATTGCATTTTGCATTGTATACACATTTTTAATAAACACCCTTGGACACAACGTGTGTAATAGTGCTTTATCTGAAGATAATGTAGAATGTATGAAACTGCTATGAACTGCATGATCCTGTGTAAATGTCCAGTAATATGTTGATCCATCATACAAATGTGTCTCAGCAGTCTGTACACATCACAGCATTACACTGTTGTAACAATAGCAACATCTGCAATAAGGGAAGGCATAGGTGACTGTCAGGTGGGATGCAAAGGTAATGACTAGCATTATGCTACAGCCCCACAGCACAACACTTAAATGGAGAAATGTTTAGTTCAACAGTCTTACCTGAGTGTCACTGGAAGTACTGCTGGATAACATGTGTCCTGTTGTCCACATTCTCCTCCTCTTCCTCCTACTCACTGTCCACTGCTTCCACAGCTGCATTGTCACCCCCTCCTCCTGCAGATAGGGCACATGCCGTCTGATGGCCAAATTGTGCAACATGCAGCACACTACAACAATCCTGCAGACCTTCTCAGGGAGTAGCATAGGGATCCACCTGTCAGATGGAGGCACCTGAACCTATGTAAATCAATACTGTACACTGTTCCACACAAAAAAGAAAAAGGTAAGAGCACGGGTCCTAAAGACACTTCTAAAATTAGAAGCAAGAGCCCTCACACATCCACTGAAAGCTCTTGCTTCTAATTTTAGAAGTGTCTTTAGGACCTGTGCTCTTAGCACAGGGAGAGACAAGATGGCGGCCGCATCTCAATAGCGGCTGTAGGCGCTCCTCTCCTCTCCCCCTCGTATCTCTGCGACGCCTCTGTGCCCCTCTCCCGCCAGCGCTCCAGGCTGTGGAAATGCAGGGAAAGATGGTAGCAACAGCCTTGGTTATTTTGTTTCCACTCAGCCGACAGTGCGACAGAGTAGATCGGCGCAACAGAGCTGGCTGTTGGGTCTGCAGTGTCCTAAGGATCCGCGAGCTGGGCTGCGAGAATATTCAAGGGCTATGCCCCTGAAAAACTTGCGAGGAGACTGGCGGAAGCCTGGTTCCAACGGGCGAAGACCCCCCCAGTCCCTTTCTTTGGGACTGCCTCCCAATATTGGAAATACCGGGAAGAAGCCAATTTAAAAAAAACAGGGGGCATCGGAGGATAAAATACCTGCACCCATGGTGGATGATGGGAGTAGGAGTATGACTAAGACTACAAGCGCGGGACATCCTGAAGGAAAACCAATTATACCCGAAATGTTCAAACATTCTCAGCATATAAGCTGGCCGCTTTCTTCAGCTGAGAGATCCAGCAGCACTACTACCACTGCTACTACTATGGTTACCGGTCGGAAACAGCCGGCAGGTCTTATGGAATATGATAATCCTAACGAGGAACTGATAATTTCTGCGAGAAACAACACTCAGCTCCAGGTTAGTGCTGATGATAATGGTGGTCGGGAATCAGCTGAATCACTTGGGGGTCTTACTCTGACTGAATATTTCTTCTCCTGGCTACAGCCTTGAGGACTTGCGGTCTGTTTCTGGGGGAGGAGCTCCATCTAGCATATATGATGACTCTAATGTACTAGAGGCAAAATCATTTGCTCAAGGCAGTGGGAATCAGCAATGCGATGGTAAAGTGGAAGCTCTGTATCCCCCGATAAGGGAAGGCTCTTACCTCCTTGACAAAAACTATGAGTCTGCTGTTAACAACAGAGCGGGCAAAGAGAGGGCGATGGGTCAAGGAGAGACAGGAGAGAATTTTTTCAGATCAATCCAAGGGCTCTGACAGTTACAACTCTAGCTCTTCATTGGATTCAGAGACTTATAATAGCTTTATTGACCCCTGACAGTTAGGGTGGGGCAGAATGAGAAAAAATCCTGAGGAGGGACTACAGAAGATAACCTTCTGAAAGATGATGTGGATTTGGCCAGAGTCATGATTAAAGAGAAGATAAAAAATAAAAGAAATAAAGTGGCAAGCAGGGGGAGAGCAATGTCTTGGGATTATACAGGCACTCAACAAATCCAGCAGGACCAAGACATAGATCAAGATTTAGGCCCTCATTACAACCCTGACGGTCGGTGGTAAGGCGGCGGTAAAACCGCCAACAGGCCGGCGGTAAAAATAAATGGAATTATGACCGTAGCGGAAACCACCAACATAGACAGCCACTTTAACACTCCAACCGCCACGGCGGTACAAACAAACAGCATGGCGGTCACCGCCAACAGACAGGCGGAAGACAATGTACCGCCCACACTATTATGACAGGCCAATCCGCCACCTTTTCCGGGGCAGATTCAATGCGAACAATAACACGGCGGAAACAGGACTTGGAAGTGGAAACACTCACCTCTACACATTCCACGAGGAACCAGGACGCCATGGAGCCTGAACTCCAAATACTCCCTGCGATTGTCTTCCTGCTCCTCTACCAGGAGCATGACCGACGGTGGCGACGACAACGGTGAGTACTGCACCTACGACACAGGGGAGGGGGAGGGAAAAGAGAGGGCCACACACATGCAACACCCCCACCCACAACAACACACAACCAATATATGCTGAAACATTACATTTACACCCCCCAAACCTCCCCCCGGAAGAACGCAAGGACAAAAGAAAATGAGTTGAACGATTGTAGTCATGTAAAATCCATTAATCAAAAATTTATATACACTATAAACAAATATGTACACCAAGAATTAAAGTCCAGGTACTGCACCAATATAGTCCGTGGACTCCTGGGCCCAAAATGCATGGGCGAGGCCCACACAAGATACCCGATCGAAACGGAGAGAACACTGCAGGGGCATCAGATCGAGAAAAAAACACAGGGTCTCCAGTGGGTGTGTTGCCCACTGCTTTATCCTGGGGAGTGCAAAGCCACAGTCTCTCAAGTCTCTCAAGTCCCTCCAGTGGGTGGTTTGCCCACTGCTTTATCCTGGGGAGTGGAAAGCCACAGTCTCTCAAGTGGATAACAGTCTCCACTGGTTCTGGAGGGGGCTTTGTGCCCAGAGTGCTTCATCCTGCCAAGGACAGAGGTAGCGGATGTCTTTCTCCACTGGTTCTGGAGGGGGCTTTGTGCCCCGAGTGCTTCATCCTGCCAAGGACTCAGGTAGTGGATGTGATACTCCACTGGTTCTGGAGGGGGCTTTGTCCCCAGAGTGATTAATCCTGCCAAGGACTCAGGTAGTAGATGTGATACTCCACTGGTTCTGGAGGGGGCTTTGTGCCCAGAGTGATTCATCCTGCCAAGGACTGAGATAGTAGATGTGATACTCCACTTGTTCTGGAGGGGGCTTTGTGCCCAGAGTGCTTCATCCTGCCAAGGACTGAGGTGGTGGATGTGATTCTCCACTGGTTCTGGAGGGGGCTTTGTGCCCAGAGTGCTTCATCCTGCCAAGGACTCAGGTAGTGGATGTGATACTCCACTGGTTCTGGAGGGGGCTTTGTGCCCAGAGTGATTCATCCTGCCAAGGACTGAGGTAGTAGATGTGATACTCCACTGGTTTTGGAGGGGGCTTTGTGCAAAGAGTGCTTTATCCTGCCAATGACTGAGGTAGTGGATGTGACACTCCACTGACGGTGGTGCAACATGCAAGCTGGCCAGGCCCCTGGAACTGACCACCAGCCTCGTACGAATGACCACTGGGGATGGCAGCCATGTCTGCGGTGGTGCCACTGGCTCAGGATGTGGCGTGGCCGCTGGCGGTGCTGGCGGCGGGCTCAGTAGGTGCGATGCTTGCGCGCTCATTGGGCAGCGGTGCTGGTGGGGGGCTCACTGACCTCGGTGCTGGAGACTGTGTCATGAGCGGCGGTGCTGGTGGGGGGCTCACTGACCTTGGTGCTGGCGGCGGTGTCCTGAGCGGCGGTGCTGGTGGGGGGCTCACTGATCTTGGTGCTGGCAGCGGTGTCCTGAGCGTCGGTGCTGGTGGGGGGCTCACTGACCTTGGTGCTCGCAGCGGTGTCCTGAGCGGGGGTGCTGGTGTTGGGCTCACTGACCTTTGTGCAGGCGGCGGTGTCCTGAGCGGCGGTGCTGGTGGGAGGGCTTACGGACCTTGGTGCTGGTGGTGGTGTCCTGAACGGCGATGCTGGTGGGGAGCTCACTGACCTTGGTGCTGGCGGCAGTGTCCTGAGCGGTGGTGCTGGTGTTGGGCTCACTGACCTTGGTGCTGGCGGCGGTGTCCTGAGCGGCAGTGCTGGTGGGGGGCTCACTGATCTTGGTGTTGGTGGCGGTGTCCTGAGCGGCGGTGCTGGTGGGGGCTCAATGACCTTGGTGCTGGCGGCAGAGTCCTGAGCGGCGGTGCTGGTGTTGGGCTCACTGACCTTGGTGCTGGCAACGGTGTCCTGAGCGGCGTGTGTTGGTAGGGGGCTCACTGACCTTGGTTCTGGCGGCGGTGTCCTGAGCGGCGGTGCTGGTGTTGGGCTCACTGACTTTGGTGCTGGCGGCGGTGTCCTGAGCGGTGGTGCTGGTGGGGGACTCACTGACCTTGGTGCTGGCAGCTGTATCCTGAGCGGTGGTGCGGGTGCTGGGCTCATTGACGCGGCGGTGCTGATGTTGGGTTCACTGACCTTGGTGCTGGCGGCGGTGCTGGTGTTGGGCTCACTGACCTTGGTGCTGGCGGCAGAGTCGTGAGCGGCGGTGCTGGTGGCGGGCTCACTGACCTTGGTCCTGCTGAAGGGCACAGTGTCTGCGGTGCAGGTAAAGGGCTCAGTATCTTGGGTGCTGGCGGCGATGCCCGTGGCGGCAGTGCATGTGGCGGTGGCGGTCTTGTCCGCCGAGCAGGTTGGCGGCGATGTTGACTTGCCTTTCTTTTTTAGGCCCTTCCCCACCTTGGATGGTGGCACAGCTGTCTTGCCACTCCCAACTATTGTCCTGGCTGAGCGCTTGGTGGCAGGTGTTTTGGCCTTCTCCCATGGGGATGTGGGCAACTTCCTCTGTTTTGGAGGTGGGGGAATGTCCTTGGCCTCGCTCCTTGGGACACTGGCAGGGGCAAGTGCTGAGGTGCCTGGGGCGAAGGAGATGCCCACCCTCCTGGGTGAGCGGCCACGGGCCACATGCTGAGGGGCTGCTGGGAGGGCGGTGCTGGTAGGGGGGTGGCGGATGTACCTGTAGATGCGTGGGGCACATAGGGGCCCGCTACCGCAAGGGAGCTCCCATCAGAGGAGGAGTCGGTGTCACTGGTCTCTGCTCCAGTCCCCGCTGTGGAGCTCCCCTCGCCCTCCGTCCCACTGGTGAATTCTGACTCCGTAGTGTCGCCCTCCAGGGCCATGTGGGATGCAGCTCCCTCCTGCTCCGGTGGCACAGCTCCTCCGCCTGATGATGCTAATGCACACAAGAACAGGGAGACCACAAAAAAGGAAGGAAAGAAAGTAGAAAGACATGTTCAGTACATGCAATACCGCTACCGTTGGCGGACACTACAGACATCGCAGCCCTCTGCACAACGCCATGAACTTAGAGTTCCCTAATTCCTCACAGGGACATGGGGTACATGGCCTATGCCCGATTGCTGCACACATGGAAGTCACAGGTGCCTGACTAGGTGTACATGTTCCTGGCGTGCCTCACAAAGGGTCCTTGCCTACAAGGCTCGCCCTAGCCTAGGGGACCCCAAAGCCCACCTACCACACCAAGACACCTCCAATGCGCGCAGAGTCAGATGGGTGTGACTGTACTCACCCCCTTGTGGCTGCTGTGATGCCCTCAAGTGCCCATCCAACTCCGGATACGCCACCGCCAGGATCCGGAACATCAGGGGGGTCATGGTGTGACGGGCACCACTCCCACGTTGGGAGGCCATCCCCAGCTGGGCCTCCGCCTTCTTCTTGCTCCAGCGGCGAATGTCCTCCCATCTTTTACGGCAGTGGGTGCTCCGTCTGTGGTGGACCCCCAGGGCCGGATGTCCTTGTCGACGGCACACCAAAAATCCTTCTTCTGGTGGGCGCTGACCTACAGGAATAGTTCAGGGGAAAAGGTACAACATTATTCGTCCGGACCGTCACAGTCATTGACCCACGTTCCCACCCTTGCCCTGACGCACATACACTCACCGTCCACTCATGCAGGCCTCAGTCCCCCCGTATCTTCCATCCACACCACTCCAAACAGGTATTGCCCATACAACATGCTCACAGTCTACTCAACTGTTTGTCTGGAGGACCACAGAGTAGCGTGTACTGGGGGAGGACCCCATCCACTAGTTTATCCAACTCCTCCGATGTGAAGGCAGGGGCCCTTTCCCCAGACACATGAGCCATCGTCGCTTCCAGACTGAGGTCACAGCAGCACTTGCAGTGTAGGTCCTCTCCTGTTGAAGATCAGGTATCAAGTGAGTGAACAGAGAGAAAATGGCGGTCACGTCCGCGGCGGTGTGTACCGTCACCGCCGGCGTACATCGTCATTGGCTCCTGGGACCCATAGGGTCCAATGTTAACCAATGCAGGATTGCGCCGCGGTCTTCGACCGCTTACCGCGACGGTGTACAACGCCAGCGTAGTTACCTCATATCCCCTTGTCCCATATTACAGGTCAGGCAGCCGCCATTTCAGGGGGCCACATGGCATTATTTTTAAATGCGGCACACATATCTAGGCCTTGCATACACACTGAGACAGGCACATAGCGGATTAACAAATGTGAGCAATAAAGTTGTTGTCTTAGTACCTCATTGGTGGCTGACCCTCTGCTCACTGTTCTCATCCATAGGGCACGTCCGCTGGGGCAGGTGATGAGATGGCGGCATCCTCCGGTGTACAGACCGCAGGTGGACCTGTCGACAATGGAAGAGCAACATGTAATTGTCACCTACAGACTTGATTGTGCCACAATCCAGGAACTGTGTGCCCAGTTGGAGCCAGACCTGATGTCAGCTATCCGCCATCCCACAGGAACCCCCCTTCTAGTGCAGGTCCTGTCAGTACTCCATTTCCTGGCAAGTGGGTCTTTTCAAACAACAGTGGCCATAGCATCAGGGATGTCCCAGCCTATGTTCTCAAACGTGTTGTCTGCCCTACTGAAACACATGCGCAGCTACATCATTTTCCCTCAGGTGGAGGATTTGCCTACAGTCAAAGGTGACTTCTATGCCCTGGGACATATCCCCAACATCATAGGTGCCATTGATGGGACACATGTGGCCTTGGTACCCCAGGTAGGAGTGAACAGGTGTACAGAAACCGGAAGAGCTACCATTCGATGAATGTGCAGATGGTGTGTTCGGCCAACCAGTACATCTCCCATGTGAATGCCAAATTTCCTGGCTCAGTGCATGACGCTTATATTCTGAGGAATAGCAGCATCCCTTATGTGATGGGGCAACTACAGAGGCACTGTGTGTGGCTATTAGGTGAGGACAAGGACCCTATACAGTGTGAATAGTTGTCTGGGGTTGTCCCTAATGGTTAGTGTGTGTCTAACAGTTGTCCCTCGACATTTGCAGGTGACTCTGGCTACCACAACCTGTCATGGCTACTGACCCCATTGAGGAATCCCAGGACAACGGCAGAGGAACGCTACAATGAGGCACATGGGCGAACTAGGAGGATTATAGATCGGACCTTCGGCCTCCTGAAGGCCAGGTTCCGGTGCCTCCATATGACAGGTGGTTCCCTATACTACTCACCAAAGAAGGTGTGCCAGATCATCGTGGCCTGCTGTATGCTGCACAACTTGGCTTTGTGACGACAGGTGCCTTTTCTACAGGAGGATGGTCCAGAAGGAGGTCTTGCGGCAGCTGTGGAGCCTGTGGACAGTGAAGAAGAGGAGGCAGAAGAAGAGGACATAGACAACAGAAACACCGTGATCCAGCAATACTTCCAGTGAGACACAGGTAAGAAGACATCACTGCCTCCTACATCTGATAAAATTGTTCGACCTATCATCTGTCTGTCACATTCACCCAGTGTATGGACCCTAATTTGTCACTTTCCCTTTCGATTTCACAGATGTGGGTCCCACTGTGTGACCTCTGCTATGTTACCTCATGGACTAGAGCTATGTGACATGTTGCCAATACAATGGACATTGCTATTTCCCTCAGTTATTGCAAATACACATTTGTGAAAGCACAGACTGACTCCAGATTGATTTGTGATTCAAGAGTGTTTATTTAAGTGCTAAATAGTGGAGGGGGTTGTAAAATGGTCAGGGGTGATGGTGGAGGAATATCCATGGCAGAGTCCAGTTATTAGTCTCACAGGTGCATTGTCCACAGGGGCATAGGAAGTGGAGCTAGGGCAGTTTAAGGATGGACAGGGTGACAAAGTGGGACAGACGGATGACATTCAGGGTGGTCTTATTTCTTGGCATTGTTCTATGTCTTTGTCCTGGAACTCAGGGACCGCTTGCGGGATGATTTTCCATCTGCAGGGGGTGGGGTGCTTGGTGTTGTGGTCCTGTGGCTGTGCCTCCTGTCAACTAGCTACGGCAGAGGTGGTGGGCAGTTCATCATCCAAGCTAGTGTCAGGGGCCCCTTGTTGTGCCACAGTGTCCCTCCTGGTGTTCACGAGGTCCTTCAGCACCCCTACAATGGCCCCCAGGGTGGTGTTGATGGACTTGAGTTCCTTCCTGAACCTCAAATACTGTTCCTCCTGCAGCCGCTGGGTGTCCTGAAAATTGGCCAGTACCGTTGCCATTGTCTCCTGGGAATGATGATACGCTCCCATGATGTTGGAGAGGGCCTTGTGGAGAGTGGGTTCCCTAGGCCTGTCCTCCCCCTGTCGCACAGCAGACCTCCAAGTTCCTCGGTTATCCGGGGCCTCTGTCCCCTGAACCGTGTGCCCACTGCCACTGCCCCCAGGTCCCTGCTGTTCTTAGGGAGGTGGGTTAGCTTGGGTTCCCTGTAGTGGTGGACTCACTGCTGCTTGACGTGTCCTGGGGACAGAGGTATGGGCCCGCTGGGTGGGTGCTGTGGTTTCCTGAGGGGGGAGGCTCTGTAGTGGCCTGTGACTGTGTGAGGGGAACCGACTTTCCCGAGGTCCTAGATGGGCCGGCTGGTCATCTAGATCCAGTTGGACAGAGCTGCTGTCATCACTGTGGGCCTCTTCTGTGGGGGGAGTGGACATGTCTGGAACCTCCTGTCTGGTGACGTTGGGTAGGGGTCCTGCAGGGGTGTAAAGGCATGGTTATTGCATCTGTGTGTGCCATGGTGTGCAATGGGTGGGTGACCCTGTACCCCAGTGCTTACATTCTTGTGTAGGACCTTGTGTGATCATTCTTTAGGGGTCTGTGTGAGTATCTGTAGTGGACATGCATTGGTGATGGGTGTCCATGCTTTGTTGTTGCATGCAGGGCTTGGTGTTGGGATGTGTGGTTTGTGATAGTGGGACATATGTGAGGAGCTGGAGTGATGGGGGTGAGGGTATGTGATAGCATGCAGGTAGGGTGGGGGATGAAGTAGTGAAAGATTTGACTTACCAGAGTCCATTCCTCCAGCTACTCCTGCGAGGCCCTCAGGATGCAGTATAGCCAAGACCTGCTCCTCCCATGTTGTTTGTTGTGGGGGAAGAGGTGGGGGTCCGCCGCCAGTCCTCTGAACCGCAATGTGGTGTCTTGAGACCACGGAACGCACATTCCCCCGTAGGTCGTTCCACCTCTTCCTGATGTCATCCCGTGTTCTTGGGTGCTGTCCCACTGCGTTGACCCTGTCCTCGATTCTGCGCCATAGCTCCATCTTCTTAGCTATGGAGGTGTGCTGCACCTGTGATCCAAATAGCTGTGGCTCTACCCGGATGATTTTCTCCACCATGACCCTGAGCTCCTCCTCAGAAAACCTGGGGTGTCTTTGCGGTGTCATGGGGGTGGTGTGAGTGATGTGTGAGGTGGTGTGTGTTGTGATGTGTGGGGTGATGTTTAGGGGTGTGTGTTGTGTTGTTTTGTGCGTGGATGTGTATGAGTGATGGTGTTGTGTGCCTCTGTATGCTGGTGTGGTCTTTGCTTTGCTGTCTCTCTGCTTCTTCCCAATTGTTCATTGTAAGGGTTTGTGGGTAATGTGGGTGTGTGTTTTATATTGTATTGGGTGTGTGGGAGTGGCGTGTGTATGTGTATCAGGTGTGTGTATTTCGATTTGTCCAATGTGGTAGTGTTTTGTGAATGTGTGTGTATTTTGAGCGAGGCGGCGTGTACCGCCAATGGAATACCGCGGTTGAAAGACCGCTGCGTGGATTCGTGGATCGTGATAGTGTGGGCGTATTCCTGTTGGCGTGACGGTGGATGTTTTGTTATCGCCAGTTTATCACTGACCTTTGGTGTGGCGGACTTGTGTGGGTGTCTAGATTTTGGCAGATTCTGAGCTGTGGGTCGTAATAGCTGTGGTGGGATTCCACGGCCGTGTGTCGTGCCGTGGCGGTCTTCTGCACGGTGGTAAGCGTGATTTACTGCCAATGTTGTAATGAGGGCCTTAATGTTTAAAAGTTCAGAGGATATAATTGACTCTGCAGAGGATGGGGTACCTTCTCTACATTTGATTTATCAAACTATGATGACGCAACATAAACAGATTCAAGGCGATAACAAGAAAGCGAGGGTTGCTACTAAACACCTGCAAGTAGCAGTAAGCAAAGTTGCTAAAACGTGCTCAGAGACTGGGGAGCGTATTGCCATGATTGAGTCCTGTACTAGTGTGCTGAAAGGAGAAGTGGGGATGATGGCACAGCAGTCGACTATGCACGAAACTCAACTGACAGATATTCAGTGGAAAATAGAGGATTTTTAAAACGCCGTAATAATTTGCGTATCCTGGGGATACAGGAGGGTGTGGAAGGCCAATACCCAAGGGCTTTAATAGTCAAAGTATTCAGGGCTGCATTCCCTGATTTGGATGGTTGGGACTGGGAGAAAGAAATACAAAGAGCCCATCGGTTTCCACTGTATCTGAAACAACAGCAGATGGCAGAAGAAGCCTCAGTGAATCGTCCTCATGCTAGGGCTATTATTGTTTATTTTGGCAATTATTTCCTACCAAACCAAAGGTTTTCCAAGCTCTTCAGGCTTTGGTACAGAGCCATGGATTGGTGGATGCCTGGCAGCATTGCAAGGCTCCCGATCCTGGGTATACCTTTTTCTCCTCTCCGCATAAGAAGTCTGTCCGGTTAGATTACATCTTCCTGTCGGCTCCACTATTTGAAGGTTTGGTTGTTGAAAAGTTTCCAAGATTTATGTCCGATCATAATCCTCTGGTGATACAGCTATCGGTCTTAAACAAGAACCAATATCTTAAGAGCTGGTCATTTGATCAGGGACTTTTGCTGGATCCAGCTTATATAGAGTGGATGAAACGCTGGATACCAGAGTTTCTGGAATGTAATAAAGGGTCTGTTTCTTCTGGGGTGCTTTGGGATGCCTTAAAGGACGGTATTCGTGGGGAAACCTTATGTTTTGCCTTAAATCGGGAAAAGAGGCGTATGGCAACTATCAGCGCTGCCCAGGCTGAGTTGGCCCTATTGGAAACACAGATTATGGTGTCAGCCAGGAACAATCTTCCCATGCAAGATAGTTTAGACCAAATAGTAGCAATAAAGGCCAGAATTGCTCAGATATATTTAGATCAGGACATTGTTAAAGCTTAGATACGTAAGTGGGAATGTTATGAGTTGAGTGAGAAGGTGGGAAAGCTCCTGGCTCATAAAGCTAGACAGAAGGAGACTCGAGAGGTTACATCCTCAATTAAAGATGGTAGTAGACAGATAGTGAGGGGGAATCAGGCAGTTTTAAAGGTGTTTAAAGGTTATTATACAGTGTTGTACCAGCAAGAAGATCAAGATCCTTTGGACCTTGAAGAGAAGATTAACCAATATCTGGGTAACATCATAGGGTTTGGACTGCAGGAAGAGGAAAATCGCTATTTAGCCTCTCACGTTACGGTGGAGGAGATCTATACATCCCTAAATAGTTTAGCTAGTGGAAAAGCTCCTGAGCCAGATATGATCCCGACTGAATTTTTTAAGACCTTTTTCAGGGAACTGAAGGATGATCTTTTGATGGTGTTTAAGGTGGTCTAGGAGGGCGGGCAAACCCCGGCTTCTTGGTTGGCTGCTAACATTATTGTATTTTTAAAAAAGGCAAAGATTAATTGTTACCTGGTTCTTATCACCCTATTTCCTTAATAAATGGAGATGCTAAGCTATATGCAAAAGTGTTGGCAGCTATACTGAGCCGAGTAATTGTTAGCTTGGTTTCTCCATGGCAGCATGGTTTTATCCCAGGGCCAGGGTCCGCTGATCATGTGAAGCGGGTCATCGCTATGAGAGATGCATCTCATGTCACTGAAACGCCTATGTCTGTAATCTTATTAGATGGCGAGAAGGCTTTTGATCGGGTGAATTGGGTGTATTTATGGGCAGTGTTGGCTAAGTATAATATAGACCCTGCCTTTATTAAGGCTGTTCAGGGTCTGTATCAGAACCCTGTGGCACGGATACAGATGCCAAGGGCGTGCTCCGAGCCTATTTTGATAACTAGGGGTACGAGACAGGGATGTCCCTGCTCACCTCTATTATTTGCACTTTATATAGATCCTTTAATTAGAAGGCTAATAAGTAATACGATGATTGCCCCTGTGAAGATGCTGGGGGGTTCCTGTAAGGTACTGGCCTATGCAGATGACATAGCTATCACCTCACCAGATCCGAGGTTATCAGTAGAAGAGATAGAGAAGTTAATAGCGGAGTTTGGGGAGGTGTCGGGATATTTATTAAATAAGTCCAAGTGCCAAATAATTGTCAACTGGTGGGCCTCCTTTCAAGATAGTAGGAAAGTAGATCAGGCAACGTATTTAGGGGTTAGAATAATGTCTAATCTCAATCAGATTGTCAAGAGCAATTTTGCTCCGGTATTAGCCAAAACTAGAAAGGAGTTGCAGGGCATGAATAATCTGCACTTAACGATTATAGGACGGTGTCATCTTATTAAAATGCTTTTCTTGCCTAGGGTTTTGTATCTTTGTAGAACTATTCCATTGGAAATTAGTAATAGCTGGTTTAAATGTATGGAAAATATAGCTAATGGTTTTATATGGTCCTTCTCCAAGACGCGTTGAGCATATAAATATTTAGTTCTCCCGAGAAAGAAAAGGGGTGGGCAGCCCCTAATTTCCAACTGTATTACTGGCCAGCTGCCCTTCAGTATATCCAGCCTTTAATTATTTATAAAGATTCAGGCAATAATGAGGATGGTGATGTTCTCCCAACCATTTATAGTATGATCTGGGGTAGGAGTGCTAATGCTGCGTTGCTGAGAATAGTTGAGCCAAGTTATTTTAAAAAGGTCGAATTCAAGACGGTTTGGGCTGCGTTCAAGGTATGGTCTTGTATTAAACGCAGATTGGGAATTGATAGGTTTAATTTTTTATAGGCCTTTCTTGAATATGCCCAGCCTCCCCGAGATTTTTAAGGATAAATATTGTGCTAAATGGATTCATCAGGGTGCCCAACGCATTGGGGATTTTTATAGAGATGGGCACTTAAAATCATTTGATGAACTGAAAGCTGATTTTCTACTTGATAGTAAAGATTTTTTTAAATATTTGCAAATTAGGGATTTTTTTGCTGTCCTCTGATATTGGTGGGCCACTTGGGGAAATAAATTTAGTTTTGGAGGTCTTGGATAAGTTAGTGGGCTGGCGGGTGGGTGCTGTATACCCACTCCTCTTAGATTTAATGCCTGATGATCTAGGGAGACATGTGGAGAGGTGGAGATGCAGCACCGGCACTTCAGAAGCTTCCATTGTGGCTTCCTTGGATATGGCTCAACGCTTTTTGTTGTCTGCCAGACCACAAGCCCAACATTATAAAACATTATTTCATTTATTTTATACCCCCGCTAGGCTACTTAAATGGGGAAAGATGAGACAGGTGTCATACCCCCCGGTTTAATAGCACATTGGCAGATCTAATGCATATGTTTTTTATCTGTGATAAGCTTTAATTGTTTTTTCATGATATTGCGAAGTATTTAACAAGGATTGTGCAGCAAGAAATAGTTATAACCCCACAACTGGTCTTATGAGGGGTTTATGAAGCAGTGGGTGCTGATCAATTTCAGAGCTTTGTGTTTTTAGCTATGTCATTGTCTCACTGTTGTATAGCCTCAGACTGGCTAAAAGCAGCACCACCGACTTCTAAACAATGGTTAGCTCGTCTTTGCTCAACTTTTTATCTTGAAATGGGGCTGTATGCGTTTAAGGGCCATGCACGCACGAAACTAGGTAATGCAATTTGGGCCCCGCTAGCACAGTGGTTAGGCAGTAAACAACTTTGTCTCCAAGATGCTTAAATGTTTGCACTTTAGTAGCACTTTATTCTTGGGATGGTTTGAGGAGGATTGCAATAATGTTTGGATTTGTGTCTTTTTTTAAATCATTTTGGTCTATATGCAGGAGGGTAATTTATATGTTTTGTATATGTTTTGTATAAGTACTCGTTTATGCTTATACTGTGCATCTTTAATAATAAAATAAAATTAAATTGTTTTAAAAAAAGGACCCGTGCTCTTACCTTTTTCTTTTTTGTGTGGAACAGTGTACTCTATTGGTTTACATAACGTTTAGGAGGCTATACACTGGACCTTGTTAATCTCCCTGTCCCTCTCACGGTTTGATAGGCACCTGAACTTAGCCTTCAGGAGCCAGAAGGTCCTTTCAACAATCCTCCTGGTATGCCCATAAGCATCATTGTACCTATTCTCAGCCCCTGTTCTCGGATTCCTAACAGGGGTCAGGAGCCAGGAGCCAGGACAGGTTTGGGTAGCTGGAATCACCAACAAAAAGTGAGGGGCAAACATTAGCCTTGCACAATCGCATGGGGTATGACTCTTGAAGGAATACACCGACATACATTGGTTGGGGACTCAGGCTCACCTATAAGCCACACTCTGTGCCTCTGTAGTTGTGCCATCAGCTATGGGACGGTGCTATTCCTCAGGACAAAGGCATCATGCACCGACCGAGGATACTTAGCAGTGACGTGGGAGATGTACTAGTCAGCAAGGCACACCACCTGTACAATGGGTGAGTGGAAACTCTTCCTATTCCTGTACACTTGTTCATTGGCCCTGGGGGGGACTAAGGCAATATGGGTCCCGTCAAATGCCCCAATAACATGTGGTATATGTCCCATTGCATAGAATCCAGCTTCACAGTGGGTAAATCATCTACCTGGGGGAATGCGATGTAGCTGCACATGTGTTTGAGCAAGGCTGCCAAAACCCTTGCAAGCAAAATAGAGAACATTAGCTGTGACATTCCTGCAACCAACCCCACTGTCACCTGGAAAGGTCCTTTTGCCAGGAAATGGAGCACTGAGAGTACCTGCACAAGAGGGGGTATTACTGTTGTGCAGTGGATAGCAGGTAGCAGATCAGGCTCCAATTGTGCACACAGCTCTGTGATTGAGGCCCTGTACAGACAATAGGTGATGATGATGTGACTGTCCTCCAGTGTAGCCAAGTCCACAAGGGGTCTGTACACTGGTGCTTGCCTCCTCCTCCTCCTATTCCTCCACAGTGGTTGGTACCTAAGGGACCAAAAAGTAAGAAAGGAGTGACAACAGGAACCATGAACACACTACATCAGTGTACACAGACCATCCTTGTATGTTGGACACTGGAATTGTCTAGGTGAGTACATTTGACTACAATGACGCACTTATTCATGTGTACTATCATTAGAAAATGGCAACCGACAGTCCTGTATGCAGGGACAGGTGGAAGTGACCTCACTTCGCCGGTGTTCGCGTCATGGCGGGAGGCGGTCTGCACCGCCGTGCAATTCCTCATTGGCTAACATAGCCCTCTATGGAGTATAGGAACCAATGATGATCAACGCCGGCAGTGACTGCCATTTTATTTCTCCCACTTCACTTGATTCACGACCTTCCACAGGACATCTCCACTGTGTGTGCTGCTGTGACCTGTGTCTGGAACCTGCCATGGCACGTGCAACAGGAGAAAGGGCCACAGCCTTCACATCAGAGGAGTTGGAGAGGCTCGTGGATGGGGTCCTACCCCTGTATGGGCAATTGTATGGGCGTCCAGACCAACAGGTGGGTATGTTGCATGGAGATGTGTCTGTGTGCTGGCAGTGTGTCATTTGTGGGGGGTATGGCTGGTGGCAGTGTTAATGAGGGGGTAGGGTCGTGTGTGCCTGATGAAAGGATCATGCAGTTTGTAGGCCATATGTGTGACAGGCTGGACTGTCTGGTTCATGGTGACCCACTGTTTGTGTTTCCTCTGCAGGGCAGTGCCCATCAGAAGAAGGGGTCGTGGTATGCCATCGCCAATGACATGCGGACCTCGGGGGTCTATTGCAGGCGGAGCACCCACTGCAGGAAACGGTGGGAGGACCTCAGACGCTGGGCCCGGAAGACTGCGGAGGCCCAGCTGGAGACGACCTTCCAACGAGGGAGGGGTTCCCATCGGAACCTGACCCCCCTGATGGCCTGCATACTGGCGGTGGCCTACCCAGAGCTAGATGGGCGCTTGAGGGCATCACAGCAGCCACAAGGGGGTGAGTACAGTGTGTTTGACAACCATCTCTGTTGCCTGGCATGGGATTTGGGCGCAGGGTACTAGTCAGTGGATGTCCCAATATGCCAGTTTAGACATTGCTGCATGGTCCAGCTTAGGTTAATAGGGTGAAATACATGTTTTTGATAGCTAGGTAGCTGGTTTTCCATGGCAGACAGAGCTGGTCCCAGTTGGTGTGTAGCTGGCAGTCTTTGGCTCCAACCTGTTGTGGTACTTAGCCAATGGTATGCCAGTGTGGTCCCTACTGCCCATTCTCAGTCTCAGTGTGTGACAGTGATGTGTATGCCATCTGTGCTGTTGGTGCTGTGATTGACCCTGTGCTCCCTTTCTTTCTCCCCCTCTCTACTTTTGTCATCCTGTCCATGTGTGCATTAGTACCATCCGGCGAGGGTGCAGGGGCACCGGCGAGTGAGGGAGCTGCAGCCCACGGGACCCAGGAGGCAGAGTCCAACGATGCCTAGGGGATCAGTGGGACGGAGGGCGACGGGAGCACCACGGCAGGGACAGGAGGTGATACCACTGACTCTGATTCCTCCTCTGATGGGAGCTCCCTGGTGGTGGTGGACTCCTGTGGGACCACCCCAGCTACAGGTTCTACCGCCACCCCGTACCAGCATCGCCCTCCCTGTAGCCCCCCACCACGTTGCCTGTGCCCGCTCACGCAGGAGGGTGGGCATCTCCTTCACCCCAGGAACCTCAGGCCCTCCCCCAGTCAGCCCTCCTGCTCTTAGTGAGGAAGCTATTGACCTCCTGAGATCCATCTCTGTAGGGCAGTCAACCATAGTGAATGCCATCCAGGGGCTGGCATCCAAGATGCAGCAATGCAATGCCTGCCTGGAGGGCATTCACAGTGGCTTGGCGGCCCTACAGAGATCGTTTCAGGCTCTGGCCTCTTCACTGATGGCAGCCAGTGTCCCTGTTTCTTCCGTCCCACTCAACCTACCACTTCCCAGTCCCAGTCTCCTCACCCCATAGCCCATCCCACGCACACATTCAGACAAGTATGCACACAAAACATCACACAAGACCCGCACAGACAAACACAGGCAGCCCACTTCAGTCCACAAGCACTCACACAGCCAACACACACATCATCCACTGCCTCCATTGTCTCCCCTTCTCCTCCTCCCTCACAGTTGCATCCGCACTCACACCTGCATGCAATGCATCAACAGTACCCGAACCTGCCACCTACACAGCCTTGCCCACAGTCACAACAGCAGACCCGCAGACATGCACCCCACACACCACATGCGCAGTCACCACCACCATCACTACATGCAGATACCACGGCAACCTCCATCCACACGTCCTGTTTGTCCTCTTCATCCCTGTCTGCCCCCCCTCCACAGACACACAAACGCTCGCACTCAGACCCCCAACAGCCATCCACCTCACACACGTACATAGTCCATGCACCTGCACCCAAGTCCAGCACACCTCCTCCTCCTACAAACACTCCCTCTACCTCCACTCCCATCCCTCCTCCCACTTCCCACCACAATGGCCCTAAAAAGCTTTTTTTTTGCCCGTCTTGACCTCTTCCCTACCCCCGTCCTGCCCGTAAGAGGAAGGTCCCACCACCCACCCCCAGCCCAGTACCTCAAGCACCCAGTCTGACACTGTACCACTCCCAAAGTCTCCAGCTGCCACTAAGGGGCGTATGAGTGTGGTGCTCTCCCCCTCTCCCCCACCGGACACTCCTCCACCCCCAAAACAGAGGGCTAAAGTGCCACCCCCTCCCAAACAGACAACCAAGACCATGGAACCACCTCCAAAACCTAGGGCCAAGAAGACCCCTCCTAAGACAAAGGCCAAGGAGACCCCTTCCAAGACCAAGGCCAAGGAGGCCCCTTCCAAGACCAAGGCCAAGGAGGCCCCTCCCAAAACTAAGGCCTAGGAGGCCCCTCCCAAAACTAAGGCCTAGGAGGCCCCTCCCAAAACTAAGCCCAAGGAGGCCCCTCCCAAAACTAAGCCCAAGGAGGCCCCTCCCAAAACTAATGCCAAGGAGCCCCCTCACAAAACTAAGGCCAAGTAGGTTCCTCCCAGAACTAATCCCAAGAAAGCCCTTCACAAAACTAAGCCCAAGGAGGCCCCTCACAAAACTAAGCCCAAGGAGGCCCCTCACAAAACTAAGCCCAAGGAGGCCCCTCATAAAACTGAGGCCAAGAAGCCGCCTACAGGACCAGTGGACAAGGAGCCCCCTTCATCACCAGAGCACCAGGACCCCCCTCCAGAACCAGTGGGCAAGGAACCCCCTCAATCACCAGAGGGCAAGGAGCCCCCTCCATCACCAGAGGGCAATGATCTCCCACCTGTCATCGCAAAGCCAAGTTGTGAAGCATACAGCAGGCCACGATGATCTGGCACACCTTCTTTGGTGAGTAGAATAGGGATCCACCTGTCATATGGAGGCACCTGAACCTGGCCTTCAGGAGGCCGAAGGTCCGCTCGATCACCCTCCTAGTTCACCCATGGGCCTCATTGTAGCGTTCCTCTGCCCTTGTCCTGGGATTCTTCACTAGGGCCAATAGCCATGAAAGGTTGGGGTAACCAGAGTCACCTGCAAATGGCGAGGGACAACTGTTAGACACACACTAACCTGGAGGGATATCCCCAGACCCAAACAACCATTCTCACTGACTAGCTTCCATGTGCTCACCTAATAGCCACACACGGTGCCTCTGGAGTTGACCCATCACATAAGGGATGCTGCTATTCCACAGGATGTAGGCATCATGCACTGAGCCAGGGAACTTGACATTCACATGGGAGATGTACTGGTCGGCCAAACATACCATCTGTACATTCATCGAATGATAACTCTTCCGGTTTCTGTACACCTGTTCACTCCTGTGGAGGGGACCAAAGCCACATAGGTCCCATCAATGGCACCTATGATGTTGGGGATATGTCCCAGGGCATAGAAATCACCTTTCACTGTAGGCAAATCCTCCACCTGAGGGAAAACGATGTAGCTGCGCATGTGTTTCAGCAGGGCAGACAACACTCTGGACAACACATTGGATAACATGGGCTGGGACATCCCTGATGCTATGGCCACAGTTGTTTGAAATGACCCACTTGCAAGGAAATGGAGTACTGACAGCACCTACACTTGATGGGGGATTCCTGTGGGATGGCGGATAGCTGACATTAGATCTGGCTCCAACTGGGTACACAGTTCCTGGATTGTGACACGGTCAAGCCTGTATGTGATTATCACATGTCTTTCCTCCATTGTCGACAGGTCCACCAATGGTCGGTACACCGGAGGATGCTGCCATCTCCTCACATGTCCCAGCGGACGGTACCTATGAAGGACAACAGCAAGCACTGAGTCAAACAACTCAGAGGTACGTACCCACAGCTTACACAGAACACCAATCATAATCAAAAAAGTGGCCTGTATGTCTGTTGAGTCTAGGCCTAGGTATGTGTGACGCAGTTAAAAATGAAGCCATGTGGGCCCCTGAAATGGCGGCTGTCTGACCTCTAAAGTGGTACAATGGGATGTGAGGTAACTGCGCTGGCGTTGTACACCATCGTGGTAGGCGGTCGAAGACTGCGGCGCAATGCTGCATTGGTTAACATTGGAACCTATGGGTCCCAGGAGCCAATGACGATGTACGCCAGCGGTGATGGTACGCACCGCTGAGGACATGACCGCCATTTTCTATCTGTTCAATCACTCGAGACCTGATCTTCGACAGGAGAGGACCTACACTGCAAGTGCTGCTGTGACCTCGGTCTGGAAGAGACAATGGCTCGTGCGACTGGGCAAAGGGCCCCTGCCTTCACATCGGAGGAGTTGGAGAAACTTGTGGATGGAGATCTCCCCCAGTACACGCTACTCTACGGTCCTCCAGACAAACAGGTAAATACACTGGGAGCATGCTGTATGGGCTATGCCTGTGTGGAGAGGGGGGATGTAAGAAGGAAGGGGGGAGAGTGCGGCGTGCATGAAACGATAGTGAGTGCATGTGCCACATGGCAAGGGTAGGGATGGGGGGCAATCACTTTGACGGCGCAGTTGGTAATACGTTTCTCTTCCACCTGTACAACTTATGTGGGTCAGCGCCCACCAGAAAAAATATATTTGGCGTGCCATCGCCAAGGACGTCCGGACCCTGGGGGTCTACCACAGACAGAGCACCCACTGCCGGAAAAGATGGGAGGACATTCGCCGCTGGAGCAAGAAGATGGCGGAGGCTCAGCTGGGGATGGCCTCCCAACGTGGGAGGAGTGCTCGTCGCACCATGACCCCCCTGATGTTCAGGATCCTGGCGGTGGCATACCCGGAGTTGGATGGGTGCTTGAGGGCATCACAGCAGCCACAAGGGGGTGAGTACACTCTCATTCAGCTGAATTTGTGCACAGTGGAGGGGTCTCAGTGGGGAAGGTGGGCTGTGGGTTTCCCTAGGCCAGGACGAGTTCCGTAGGCAAGGTCCCTCCGGAAGGCAGTCCATGTGGCACCCCACCGCACCTCTGTAGAGTGCCAAGTACCCCTAGTCATGCCCCTGTGTCATCCATGTGCGCAGATGTCGTCCATAACCTAGTAGACCATTTCCCAGGAATTGAATTGTGGAGTCCAAGAGCGCGGCGTAGTGCAGGGGGCTTGTGTGTCTGTCGTGTCCGCCAACGGTAGCGGTAATGCATGCACTCAACATGTCTTTCTTCTCTCGCCCCCCCCCCTTTTTGCGGTCTCCCTGTTCTTGTGTGCATTAGCATCATCAGCCGGAGGAGCAGTGGCACCGGAGCACGAGGGGGCTGCTTACCACATCGCCATGGAAGGCCACACTATGGAATCGGACTTCACCAGTGGGACGGAGGGCGAGGGGAGCTCCACGGCGGGGACAGGAGCTGAGACCAGTGACACTGACTCGTCTTCTGATGGGAGCTCCCCTGTGGTGGCGGCAACATCTGTGCCCCCCCCATCAACAGGTACAGCCGCCACCCCCCCTACCAGCACCGCCCTCCCAGCAGCCCCTCAGGCTTTGCCCTGTGCCCGCTCACCCGGGAGAGTGGGCATCACCCTCGCCCCAGGCACCTCAGGCCCTGCCCCAGTCACCCCTGCTGCCCTCAGTGAGGAGGCCACTGACCTCCTCAGGTCCCTCACTGCTAGGCAGTCTACCATTTTGAATGCCATCCAGGGTGTATAAAGGCAGTTGCAACAAACAAATGCATTCCTGGAGGGCATTCATTCTGGTCAGTCGGCCCTTCGGTGAGCTTTTCAGACTCTGGCCTCAGCACTTTTGGCAGCCATTGTCCCTGTGTCTAGCCTCCCCCCTCCAACTTCCTCCACCCAGACCCAATCCCCTGTACCCCAGCCTATCCCAAGCACACCTCTAGACCAGCATGCAAACACGTCAACACACAAGGGAAGCTCAGGCAAACATAAGCACCACACATCCCACAGGCACTCATGCAAGCATCAGACACATGCAGACATACCAGCATCCACTACCTCCACTGTGTCCCCCTCCTCCTTGTCTCCCTCCTCCCTCCCAGTCTCGTCTACACTCACACCTGCATGCACTACCTCTACAGCCACTACTCCCATCACCAGCACACCCACCACCACACCCCGCTCACGTGCAGTCACCACCCCCACTACCATTCACACGTCCCCTGTGTCCTCTCCCAGTGTGTCTGTGACGCCCCCTCCCAAGAGTCACAAATGCAGGCACACACCCACCCAACAGCCATCCACCTCACGACAGCCTCCAGCGCATGCACCTTCACCCAAAGTCAGCAAACGAACACCTCCTACAACCACAACCTCTTCCTCCACTCCCAAACCCCTCCAGCTACCCGTCCCAGTGTCTCCCAAACACTTTTCCTGTCCAACCTTGACCTCTTTCCCACACCTCCCTAACCCCGTCCATCTCCTAGGTCCCGAACGAGCACCTCAGCCACAACATCTCCGGGACCAGTGGTGCCTGTAGTCACCGGAATCTGGAGTGCACCTACCACCAGGGCAGCCAGTGTGGCACGGAGCCACAGCACAGACAGTCCCCTACCTGTGAAGCATCAGAAGTTGGCCAGTGCCCGGCGGGAGAGGGGGAAGACTTCAGCCACCAAAGCCGCTCCCAGGGGTCTAGGTGGGAGTTTGGAGTCAGCTGCGACACCTTCCAAGGTGGGGAAGGGGCACAAGAAACTCATTAAGTCTGGGAACAGCAGCACGGCGGAGAAGACCACCATCATCCCCGCTGCCCAGGAGCCCACCATCACCAGCCCTGCTGCCCAGGAAGCCACCGCCAGCACCAGCCCAGCTGCCCAGGAGGACACCACCAGCACCAGCCCTGCTGCCCAGGAGGCGACCGCCATCATCCCCGCTGGGCCAAAGAGGACCACCAGCACAAGCCCCGCTGGGCCATGAAGGACCGCCAGCACAAGCCCCGCTGGGCCAGAGAGGACCGCCAGCACAAGCCCCGCTGGGCCAGAGAGGACCGCCAGCACAAGCCCCGCTGGGCCATGAAGGACCGCCAGCAGCTGAGTCACTGCAAAGGAGCCCGCCGCTCCAAGCACCACTGAACAGGGCACCGTCATCTCAAGCACCGCTGAACAGGGCACCGCCGTCTCAAGCACCGCTGAACAGGGCACCGCCGTCTCAAGCACCGCTGAACTGGGCACCGCCGTCTCAAGCACCGCTGAACTGGGCACCGCCGTCTCAAGCACCGCTGAACTGGGCACCGCCGTCTCAAGCACCGCTGAACAGGGCACCGCCGTCTCAAGCACCGCTGAACAGGGCACAGCCGTCTCAAGCAACGCTGGCCCATGAGCGCCAAGGGCACTGACTCTACTGAGTCCGTCACGGGCAGGATGAAGCACTCTGGGCACCATGCCCCCTCCAGAACCAGTGGTGAGATCCATCCACTACCTCTGTCCTTAGCAGGATGAAGCACTCTGGGCACAATGCCCCCTCCAGAACCAGTGGAGAGATCCATCCACTACCTCTGTCCTTAGCAGGATAAAGCACTCTGGGCACCATGCCCCCTCCAGAACCAGTGGAGAGATCCATCCACTACCTCTGTCCTTAGCAGGATGAAGCACTCTGGGCACAATGCCATAGACTCCTCACACTCTCTGGTAAAGATGCAGAATCCTATGACCTCATGAAGGCTACCCTGATTGAGGGCTTTGGATTCTCAACTGAGGAGTACAGGATTAGGTTCAGGGGGGCTCAAAAATCCTCGAGCCAGACCTGGGTTGATTTTGTTGACTTCTCAGTCAAAACACTGGATTGTTGGATAAATGGCAGTGGTGTAAATGATTATGATGGGCTGTGTAACTTGTTTATGAAAGAACATCTTTTAAGTAATTGCTTCAATGACAAACTGCATCAGCATCTGGTAGACCTAGGTCCAATTTCTCCCCAAGAATTGGGAAAGAAGGCAGACCATTGGGTCAAGACAAGGGTGACCAAGACTTCCACTGGGGGTGACCAAAAGAAAGGGGTCACAAAGCCTCCCCAGGGGATGAGTGTTGAGAAATCCAAGGGAATAAGTAAAGAGTCTTCTACAGGGCCCCAAAACCCTGCTCAGGAGGGTGGGTCCAAAGCCTCTTCACAATCCTCATTTGGGTATAAGGGTAAACACTTTGATCCCAAAAAGGTCTGGTGTTGCATCTGTACTCAGCATGGGCACCAAACTGGAGACAAGGCCTGTGCCAAGAAAAGTCCCACAACTACTACTCCAGTTAGCACTGGAATAGCCAGTCTCCGGGTGGGATCAACAGTGTGCCCAGAGCAAATCGGGGTTCACACTGAAGTTACATTAGTCTCAGAGGGTGGGGTGGGCCTGGCCACACTTGCTGCCTGGCCGCCTAACATGCAAAAATACAGGCAGCAGCTCTTAATCAATGGGACTAGAGTAGAAGCCCTGAGGGATACAGGTGCCAGTGTCACTATGGTGACACACAAACTGGTTTCCCCAGGACAGTACCTGGCTGGACAGACATATCCAGTCACAAATGCTGACAATCAGACTAAAGTCCATCCCATGGCAACTTTAGAATGAGGAGGAGTCACTGGCCTGAAACAGGTGGTAGTCTCTTCTGCAATTCCAGTAGAGTGTAAATACTTTGAAATGATCTGGAGTCCTCAGCATGGGCTGAGGTAGAACTCAAAACCAACACAGACATACTGGGTATCCCTGAACTGGTGTGTGTCAAGACCAGGGTACAGTGCAGGGCTAAGGATGAAAAAAAAAGTGTTGGAGTTTGGAATAATGGCCCAACCTTCCAAGAGAAAACAAAAGAAGACTGGGGAACCAGCTTCAACACAGCACACAAAACAGGACCTCTCTTCCCATGAAGATGTTCTATCACCTGAGGGAACTGAGTCCATGGAGCTAGGACCTTATCAGGTTGAGCTCTTGGGCCCAGGGGCACCCTCAAGGGAACAGCTGGGTAGGGGCAAGAAACTGGTCCCTCTCTTGAAAGCCTAAGACAGCAAGCCGCTGAGCAAGAAAAAGGAAATATCAGTGGAACTCACAGAGTCTATTGGTAAGATGGACTCCTTTACACTGAGGCAAGAGATCCCAAGCCTGGTGCCACTAGGAGAGTGGTAGTGCCTCAGGAGTTTAGGGAGTTCATTCTGACCTTAGCCCATGGCAGTCCCCTTGCTGGGCATTTGGGACAAACCAAGACATGGGAAAGGTTAGTCAAATATTTCTATTGGCCCAATATGTCCCAGAAGGTGAAGGAGTTTTGCACCGCCTGTGTCACCTGTCAAGCCAGTGGTAAGACAGGTGGCCATCCAAAGGCTCTCCTCATTCCACTTCCAGTGGTGGGGGTCCCCTTTGAAAGAGTGGGAGTGGATATAGTGGGTCCACTTGAGCCTCCCACAGCATCAGGGAACCAGTATATCCTAGTAGTAGTGGATCATGCTACTAGGTACCCTGAAGCAATTCCCCCCAGGTGCACTACTGCCCCTGCACTAGCCAAAGCACTCATAGATACTTTTACCAGAGTGGGATTTCCTAAGGAGGTGGTTTCTGACAGAGGTATCAACTTCATGTCAGCGCACCTAAAACACATGTGGAATGAGTGTGGGGTGACTTATAAATTCACCACACCATACCATCCACAAACCAATGGCCTTGTTGAGAGATTCAACAAGACATTGAAGGGCATGATCATGGGGCTCCCTGAAAACTCAAAAGGAGATGGGATATCCTCTTGCTAGGACTACTTTTAGCCTACAGAGAGGTGCCTCAGAAGGGAGTAGGGTTTCTCCCTTCGAACTTCTGTTTGGCCATCCTGTTAGGGGACCACGAGCTCTTGTAAAAGAAGGCTGGGAGAGACCTCTCCATGAGCCTAAACAAGATGTGGTGGACTATGTACTAGGCCTACGTTCAAGGATGGCAGAGTACATGGAAAAGGCAAGCAAAAACCTTGAGGCCAGCCAACAACTCCAGAAGATGTGGTATGACCAAAAGGCTGCTATGGTTGAGTTTCAGCTAGGGCAGAAAGTCTGGGTTCTGGAGCCTGTGGCTCCAAGGGCACTTCAGGATAGATTGAGTGGCCCTTACCCAGTTCTTGAGAAAAAGAGTCAGGTCACTTACCTGGTGGACCTAGGCACTAGCAGGACCCCCAAGAGGGTGATCCATGTGAACCGCCTCAAACTCTTTCATGACAGGGCAGATGTAAACCTGTTAATGGTTACAGATGAGGACCAGGAAGCTGAGAGTGAACCTCTCCCTGATCTCCTCTCCACTGACCCTAAGGATGGCTCAGTAGATGGAGTGATCTATTCAGACACCCTCTCTGGCCAACAGCAGGCTGACTGCAGGCAAGTCCTCCAGCAGTTTGCTGAGCTCTTTTCCTTAATCCCTGGTCAGAAACACCTGTGTACCCATGATGTGGACACAGGAAACAGCATGCCTGTCAAAAACAAAATATTTAGACAGTCTGACCAAGTTAAGGAAACCATCAAAGTGGAATTCCACAAGATGCTGGAGCTAGGAGTGATTGAGCACTCTGACAGTCCCTGGGCTAGCCCAGTGGTCTTGGTCCCCAAACCTCACACAAAAGATGGCAAGAGAGAGATGAGGTTTTGTGTGGACTACAGAGAGTTTCACTCTATCACCAAGACAGATGCTCACCCCATTCCAAGGGCAGATGAGCTAATAGACAAATTAGGTGCTGCCAAATACTTAAGTACCTTTGACTTAACAGCAGGGTACTGGCAAATACAAATGGCACCTGGAGCAAAAGAGAAAACAGCATTCACTACACCTGATGGGCATTACCAGATTACTGTGATGCCCTTTGGCTTAAAGAATGCCCCTGCCACCTTCCAAAGGTTGGTGAATCGAGACCTTGCTGGCTTGGAGTCTTTTAGTGCAGCTTATCTTGATATTATCGCGGTCTTTAGCTCCAACTGGCAGGATCACCTGGTCCACCTAAATAAGATTTTGAAGGCCCTGCAAGCAGCAGGCCTCTCTATCAATGCATCTAAATGTCAGATCGGGCAGGGTACTGTGGTTTATTTGGGTCACCTTGTAGGTGGAAGCCAAGTTTAGCCACTCCAACCCAAGATCCAGACTATTCTGGACTGGGTAGCTCCAAAAACCCAGACTAAAGTCAGGGCATTCCTTGGCTTGACTGGGTACTAGAGGTGGTTTGTGAAGGGATATGGATCAATAGTGACACCCTTCACAGAACTGACCTCCAAGAAAATGCCCAAGAAAGTGAACTGGACAGTCAAAAGGCCTTTGACACCCTGAAGCAAGCAATGTGTACAGCACCAGTTTTGAAAGCTCCAGATTACTCTAATCAGTTCATTGTGCAGACAGATGCCTCTGAACATGGGATAGAAGTAGTCATGTCCCAAACAAATGATGGCCTTGACCAGCCTGTTGCTTTTATTAGCAGGAGGTTACTCCCCGGGGAGCAGCGTTGGAGTGACATTGAGAGGGAGGCCTTTGCTGTGGTCTGGTCCCTGAACAAGCCGAGACCATACCTTTTTGGTATTCACTTCATAGTTCAAACTGACCACAGACCTCTCAGATGGCTAATGCAAATTAAAGGAGAAGACCCTAAACTATTGAGGTGGTCCATATCCCTATAGGGAATGGACTTTGTAGTGGAAAACAGACCTGGGACTGCCCATGCCAATGCTGATGGCCTTTCTAGATTCTTCCACTTAGAAAATTAAGACTCTCTTGGGAAAGGTTAGTCTCATCCTCTTTCGTTTGGGGGTGGGAGGGGTGGTTGTGTAAGGAAATGCCTCCTTGGCGTGGTTACCCCCTGACTTTTTGCCTTTTGCTGATGCCAAGTTATGATTGAAAGTGTGCTGGGACCCTGCTAACCAAGCGCCAGCACCAGTGTTCTTTCCCTAAACTGTACCTTTGCTTCCACAATTGGCACAGCCCTGGCACTCAGATAAGTCCCTTGTAAGTGGTACCCCTGGTACCAAGGGCCCGGATGCCAAGGATGGTCTCTAAGGGCTGCAGCATGTCTTATTCCACCCTGGGGACCCCTCACTCAGCACATGCACACTGCCTCACAGCTTGTGTGTGCTGGTGGGAAGAAAAAGACTAAGTTGACATGGCAATCCCCTCAGAGTGCCATGCCAACCTCACACTGCCTGTGGCATATGTAAGTCACCCCTCTAGCAGCCCTTACAGCCCTAAGGCAGGGTTCACTATACCACAGGTGAGGACATATGTGCATGAGCAGTATGTCCCTACAGTGTCTAAGCAAAACCTTAGACATTGTAAGTGCAGGGTAGCCATAAGAGTATATGGTCTGGGAGTTTGTCGAACACGAACTCCACAGTTCCATAATGGCTACACTGAAATCTGGGAAGTTTGGTATCAAACTTCTCAGCACAATGAATGCACACTGATGTCAGTGTGGAATTGATTGTAAAATGCACCCAGAGGGCATCTTAGAGATGCCCCTGAATACCAATCCGACTTCTAGTGTTGGGCTGACCAGTTTCTGCCAGCCTGCCACAACCAGACGAGTTGCTGGCCATGTGGGGAGAGTGCCTTTGTCACCCTGTGGCCAGGAACAAAGCCTGTACTGGGTGGAGGTGTTTCTCACCTCCCCCTGCAGGAACTGTAACACCTGGCGGTGGGCCTCAAAGACTCAACCCTTTTGTTACAGCGCCACAGGGCATCCCAGCTAGTGGAGATGCCCGCCACTGCCCCCACTTTTGGTGGCAAGGCTGGAGGGGATAGTGAGAAAAACAAGGAGTCACCCACCAGTCAGGACAGCCCCGAAGGTGTCCTGAGCTCAGGTGACCCCTGCCTTTAGACATCCTCCATCTTAAGTTTGGAGGATTCCCCCAATAGATTTAGAGATGTGCCACCCTCCCCTCAGGGATGAGGCACAAAGAGGGTGTAGCCACCCTCCAGGACAGTAGCCATTGGCTACTGCCCTCCCAGACCTAAACACACCCCTAAATTTAGTATTTAGGGGCACTCCAGAACCCAGGAAATGAGATTCTGGCAACCTGAACTAAGAAGAAGGACTGCTGACCTGAAAACCCTGCAGAGACAAAGGTAGACGACAACAGCTTTGGCCCCAGCCCTAGCGGGCTGTCTACTGACTAGAAAAACTGCAACAGCGATGCATCCAGACGGGACCAGCGACCTCTGAAGCCTCAGAGGACTGCCCTGAAACTAAGGACCAAGAAACTCCCGTTAGCAGCAGCTCTGCTCAACAAACAGCAACAATATTGCAACTTTTCTGCAACTTTCAAATACCTCACTCTTCCTGCCGGAAGCGTGAGACTTCACACTCTGCACCCGACTCCTCCGGCTCGAGATGCAGCGAACCAACACCACAGGGAGAACTCCCTGGCGACTGTGACCTTGTGTGTAGCCCGAAAAGTCCCCTCTGGACTCCCACAGTGACGCATGCAGAGAGAGTCCAGAGGCTCCCCCTGACCGCGACTGCCTGTAACAAGGGGCCCGACACCTGGGCCAAGCACTGCACCCGCAGCCCCCAGGACCAGAAGGAACCAAACTTCAGTGCAGGAGTGACCCCAAGGAGACCCTCTGCCTAGCCCAGTTGGTGGCTGGCCCGAGAAGCCCCCCCATGTGCCCTGCCTGCACCGCTAGTGACCCTCTGGACCCTCCATTGAATCCAATACAAAACCGATGCCTGCTTTGCACACTGCACCCGGCCGCCCCTGTGCAGCAGAGGGTGTGTTTCGTGTGACTACTTGTGTCCCCCCTAGTGCTCTACAAAACCCCCCTGGTCTGCCCCCGAGGATGCGTGTACTTACCTGCTGGCAGACTGGAACCCGAGCACCCCTGTTCTCCATAGGCGCCAATGTGTTTTGGGCACCTCTTTGACCTCTGCACCTGACCGGCCCTGAGCTGCTGGTGTGGAAACTTTGGGGTTGCCTTGAATCCCCAACGGTGGGCTGCCTATGCCCAGGAACTGAGACTTGTAAGTGTCTTAGGGCCAGATGTAGCAAAGGTTTTTACCCATTCTGCGTCTATGGGAAAAAGTGTTCGTATATATGGCCCTTACTTACCTCACAATCTAACCAATACTTACCTCCCCCAGGAATTGTTGATTTTTGCACTGTCCACTTTTAAAATAGCTTATTGCCATTTTAACAAAAACTATATATGATATTGCTCTAATTCAAAGTTCCCAACTTACCTGTGTGGAGTACCTTGCATTTTATGTATTTACTTCAAATCTTGAACTTGTGGTTCTAAAAATAAATTAAGAAAATATATTTTTCTATTTAAAAACTATTGGCCTGGAGTTAGTCTTTCAGTGTGTGTTCCTTATTTATTGGCTGTGTGTGTACAACAAAGGCTTAACACTATCCTCTGATAAGCCTACTGCTCGACCACACTACTGCAAAATAGAGCATTAGAATTATCTAATTTTGCCACTTTCTTACCTCTAAGGGGAATCCTTGGACTCTGTGCACACTATCTCTTACTTTGAGATAGTATATACAGAGCCAACTTCCTACTTCTTTAGAAGACTGTTTAATCTGTTTCTATGATTTCAATAGTGCTTAGAAACTGTCTGCTCCCCCTGTTTTTTGCCTTTAAAAAAGACTCTTTTCTGAGCGCGCGACCAGCAGTATTCCAGTGTTTGTTTTTTAAACCAAGCTCTCCCTTACCTGGAAAGTAGGCTCTGCTAGCTTGGAAGTGCGGATTCAGCCTGTCTGTATCCAAGGAGATTCTGAATAGAGCAGTAGCTGCCTCTTCCCTGGCCACAGGGACTGGACTTCAGTTAACTTGCTCCTTATATAAGTTCCTATTGGTTGTTGCATATGTTGTTGTGATAGGTTGTTGGGAGCTGGTCTTTCCAATGGTTGCTGGTTCCAGGGCTAGGGCTGTGATTGATTGGTGGATAGGGCTGAGATTCTGATTGGCTGTTGGTTCTAGGACTGTGATTGGTGGATAGGGCTGAGAATCTGATTGACTGTTGGTTC
This sequence comes from Pleurodeles waltl, assembly GCF_031143425.1. Classification (NCBI taxonomy): domain Eukaryota; kingdom Metazoa; phylum Chordata; class Amphibia; order Caudata; family Salamandridae; genus Pleurodeles; species Pleurodeles waltl. Next base: position 811,843,674 of record NC_090450.1, read on the forward strand.
TAGGGCTGTGTTTGGTGGATAGGGCTGAGAATCTGATTGGCTGTTGAATCTAGGGCTGTGATTGGTGGATAGGACTGACAATCTGATTGGCTATTGAATCTAGGGCTGTGATTGGTGGATAGGGCTGAGATTCTGATTGGCTGTTGGTTTTAGGTCTGTGATTGGTGGATAGGGCTGAGAATCTAATTGGCTGTTGGTTCCAGGGCTGGGGCTGTGATTGGTGGTCAGAATTAGGGGTATGAATGGTGATTAGGGCTGGGTCTCCCATTAGTTGTTAGAATCAGGGTTTCAAAATTGATTGGGTAGGGTTTCTATTGGCTAGTAGGGCTATTTAAGCCTAGGACTCAGGGCGTCTCAGCCCGGGGGTCGAGGCAAAGGGCGGAGAGGACAAGGGCAGTTGCCTGTTTGGGCCTGTTCGGGACAGGTAGGGACTAGGGCCAGAAATGCTGCCCAATTCACTATTGTCCAGGATTGATATCAGTCCCTATACATCCATCAACATGCAAACACATTATCTACAAAGACATCCAACTCATGCATCACAAACTGACCGCATACAGATTGCAATGTCCCATCACCCAATACAATACCCATTATACAACACATATACACATATCCTCCACAACTACAACAGTCAAACACCTTCATTCTCACAGCAACAACTACTCTGTCCACTCCCACTAACACAACCTGCCATCACCCACACGGCACAAAACTACAGTATACATTTCTCTCAATCTCAGCCTTCCAGATACACACTCTCTGCTCATACTAACCAACAACACTATCCACTGTTTGCTCCACACAGACCACCTTTCATTATAACAATGCCAAAACCCAGCCTTCCAACAGACCATCTACAAACACCCTTCCCCTCGCTTCACCAATTACACACAGCCATACAATCCCCACACTTCACTACACCACACATATTACCTCTTCCAGTCATCACAACTAACACTAACTCCCCTGACACACATCCATCACCTCTTACACACCTCGTACATTCATCTCCAAAACACATCAACACCCCATCTAACACACTAATTCGCTCACTATTTCACATACAAATCCCTCACCAAAAACAACTACACCAATATCCCCTCTCACTATTCCACAAAAACAATACAGACCACACACATCAGCACATCAAAGCAACACAAACTTTCATTGCACTTATCGTCACATCCACCCTCAGGACTACTCAAAGAATACAAATCCCATCCTATCTTTACCCCTACTTTCTCACTCTTCACAAACACCTACCACAAGCACCCCATTCAGCAACTTTCATTCACTCTCCTCTCCTCCATTGCACAATTTAGAGCCTTACATCATGATCCACATGCTCCTCCACCACCACTAACCCATACTCCATCCACACTAAACAGACGCAAACAAAATAAACAACATGCCACTCTTAGCAACCTCGCATCCCCTTGTCTATTACATAATAAGACTATGCCTCCTTAACCTGCTGGAAGAGGAACACTATATTGAAAAGCAAGACTATTGTGAGCCTCAGACAGTTATCACAACTAGCAACACTCCTGATTCAAGCTCATATTATACTACTTACCCTTCCCCTAAACAAAACCAACACTACCACTAACACACCTTTTCTAAACTGCCAGCTCATAAATGCTCGACCACTCTCAAAAAACAAGCACCACATCTACGACCTGCTCACAGACACACAACCTGACTTACTATTCATAACAGAATCCTGGTTGGGAGATGACATGGCCCCAGTGTTGCACGAAGCCGTTCCTCCAGGATATCAAACCATCACACAAAACCGTATAGGCAAGAGAGGAGGTGGACTAGCTATTATATTCAAACAGGCAATGAACCTCAGTAAAACAGACAATATCTCCATACAAGGTTGTGAAGCCCTCCTCACCAGATGCCACCCTACTCCAACTTCCTCCTGTACCTTTCTCCTCCTTTACAGACCTCCACCTAACAACTCAACATTCCCAGATGCTTTTCTAGATACAGTCTCAAAGAGGAGACTCTTATTACACTATACTCCAACCAATATGCCCCATCCCCATGGTGAATTTATGGATTTGGTCAAAGCACGCAGACCTTCCGGTTGCCCTTCTGACCCTTGCCCACCACAAATCTTCAAGAACATTCTTCTATCTACTTCTGTTGTCACACCTGTAAGAAGAATCATCAACAACTCTCTAACTACAGGAACTTTTCCTATAGACCTGAAAAAGGCATACATACGACCGTTATTAAAGAAAACAAACCTAGACCCGCAAGACCCTAACAACTACAGACCAATCACAAATGGACCTTTCCTTGGCAAATTGATAGAAAGAGCAGCATTCGCCCAGATGTCACAATGAAGACAATTCTATACTTTCAGTCTTCCAAACTGGATTCCGCCCAGGAAGAGGCACGGAATCGGCACTCATAGCAATCTGGGATGATCTTAAAAACACAGTCGACCGCAATGGAGTTGCTGCACTACTTGGACTCTTGGACCTCTCAGCAGCCTTTGATACGGTTGACCATGACACCCTAATTCAAAGACTCCACGAAGCCGGCATACAAGGGACTGCTCTTGACTGGATTACTTCCTATCTTAAAAAAAGATCTAATATCATCTACTCGTCCCCCTTCTCGTCCAAACCCTACCTCACAAAAGCAGGGGTCCCCCAAGGATCATTCATCTCACCTTTGCTTTTCAACATTTACATGACATCATTACCAGAACTGAACAATGATTTCCATTTCACATGCTACAACTATGCAGATGACACACAAATACTACTTAAATTAGAATGACCCAAAAACATTGAAAACTCAGAAATCTTTAGTTGCCTCAGAGCCGTTGATCAGTGGATGACCTGGAGCCATCTCAAACTAAATACCTCCAAAACAGAAATACTCATATGTGGTGACTGGAAAAATTATGACCCTCTGTGCGTCTGGCCTGACAATCTCGGACCACCTCCTCAATTATCCAAGGAAGTTAAAAACCTTGGAATCACCATGGATTCCAAGTTAACTATGAATGCCCAAGTGGACAAATTAGCACGAACAAGCTTCATCACCTTGAAGACTCTACAACGCATCTTCCCCACCTCGGATTTCCACACAAGGTGCAAGCTACTATCTCGCTTGTACTATCCAAACTGGATTATGCCAATGGCCTCTACCATGGATCATCTCTATCTATTATGAAAAAACTACAACGTATTCAGAACTCCGCAGCCAGGCTACTATTACATGTAAAGCCACAAGCCCACATCTCCCCTGCCTTGAGAGCACTACACTGGTTACCAGTTGCCAGAAGATGCACTTTCGAGCTGCTTTGTATCACCCACAAAGCTATACATGGAACAGGATCACTTTTTATCAGAAACAAAATAACCAAATACTTCCAACAAAGAAACCGTCGCTCAAGATTGGCAACCCGCCTTAGAACACCACCATACAAGAAAAAGACTATAGGTGGTACATCCTTCTCCTTTCAAGCAGCCAAACTATGGAATTCATTACCCCCAACTATAAGAGCCACAGATAACTTTCTTGTCTTCAGAAAACTAGTCAAGAGTTGGCTCTTTCCTTCATAACCACCATATTCAAACAACTATGGACTGCATATGCCTATGTTGATAAATATTTTTTCTGATTATGTGTCTATTTCTAGTTATGTATAGTTCTTTAGAAACTATGGCGGTCATTCTGACCTTGGCGGACGGCGGAGGCCGTCCGCCAAGGTACCGCCGTCAGAACACCGCACCGTGATTCTGAGATTTGCCCTGGGCTGGCGGGCGGCCGCCAAAAGACCGCCCGCCAGCCCAGGGCAAATCAACCTTCCCACTAGGATGCCGGCTCAGAATTGAGCCGGCGGAGTGGGAAGGTGCGACGGGTGCAGTTGCACCCGTCGCGTATTTCAGTGTCTGCTAGGCAGACACTGAAATACTTTGTGGGGCCCTCTTACGGGGGCCCCTGCTGTGCCCATGCCATTGGCATGGGCACAGCAGGGGCCCCCAGGGGCCCCGCAGCACCCCCTACCGCCATCCTGTTCCTGGCGGGAGAACCGCCATGAACAGGATGGCGGTAGGGGGTGTCAGAATCCCCATGGCGGCGGAGCGCGCTCCGCCGCCATGGAGGATTCTGACGGGCAGCGGAAAGTCGGCGGTACACCGCCGGCTTTCCGCTTCTGGCCGCGGCTGTACCGCCGCGGTCAGAATGCCCGGCGGAGCACCGCCGGCCTGTTGGCGGTGCTACCGCCAACCTCCGCCATGGCGGTAATTACCGCCGGGGTCAGAATGACCCCCTATGTATTGCTACTATGTCATAACAATAAAATCAACACAAACTCTTTAAAACTGTTTGACTAAGTATATTTACCCATGGCTCTAAATATGTATTGTATGTACATATATGTGGTCATGTGTGTGTGTATTCATGTGTCTTTGTATGTGTGTGTGTATGTGTGTATATATATATATATATATATATATACGTAATATATATATGTATGTATGTGTGTATGTTGTTCTGTGCTTGGCATGTTCGTGGGTCATTGCATGGCCCCTGGGTGGGTTGTTATACTAGTTATCTATGAATCCCTGCTCTCATCTTATCACACTTATCTACCCATCATCATATGTCATGTCTCTATCAATCTATCCTCCATTCCCACTCTGACTCATCCCAAATCCATTCTACTACTTTAATCTCCTAAATAACTCTGCCTTATCTCCTCCCTCCGCGTCCACATTTAACTCACCAAACCTCACTCCACTACCATGACCTCCCAAACAACCCTACTAAATTCTCCCTCATTTATCTCACCCTGCTACTATGATCTCCCTAACCACTCCCTCCTCCATCTCCCTTTACTCATCCCAAGCCTTTGAGATGAGTAAATGAGGGATACACTCCCAATGAAAACTTCTGGATTTCTTTCCTCCTCCACCCCTCCATTACTCCAGTCAATCTAACTAACAAACTCTCATATCCTCGGCTCAAATTAACTCATAATAATACTAAAACTGTACTCATATTTCCCGATAATAATCCATCACTAATTCTTGTTGGGTTCCGGAGTAGCATGCTACTTGCCAAAAAGTGCTTCGACGCCTCGTCAGGGGTAGTAAGCGCTATATAAAATACTATTACAATATAATACAATACAGTCAGCTTGTGTGGGTGGCGCCTGCAGGGGTGTAGAACTCTTATAGCCCGATGCCCAGGACAAGTTTTTATGTTTATTTTGTCCTTGGGACAAGTAGGCCCAGTCCCCTGCAGCACAAACCCTCTAGCTGCCAGTTTACAGGGAAGGGAATTCTGCATTTGAGGTAATATTCGTGCACATATGTTAATGCTGTTCGAACTTGTATTTATGGTTCATTAATGCAAAGACTTATTAGCGTGAGCCCTCTAAATTAGCATTTCTAAGGTCACACTACTGACCTTAGAAATGCTTAAATGTGGTTAAAAAAAAGTGTGCACGTTTGAAACGTTTAACGCTATGAGGCTATAGATAACACTCCCAGAATGCTCTCTGATAAGATGCAGGTGTTTGCAGAAGCTTGTAAGCAAGAGTGATGCTTCTTTGCTTTCAAAATAATATGGTAAACAAAATGCAAGCAGTAAAACATTTTTTTGCTCTTGTAAAATCTTAGGTGCTATTTCTGTGAAGCATCATTTAGTAAAATGTGTTAAAGCACGCTAGTATTTCCAGAAAATTTCATAATGGAAAATTAGTGTAAACATTTCCAACAAGATTATGGGAAACATGAAAATAAACAAGCACTGGCAAAGCTTGGTTAATCAGTGTAACCATTTCCAACAGGATTATGGGAAACATGAAAATAAACAAGCCCTGGCAAAGCCAATCGATCTCACACTGGTTGTCAGTCTTTTTGTTTAGTCAATGCATGTCTTGTTTTGGCATGGCTTTTGTACCACTTTATTCTTGTGGGAGCTGCAACAAACAGTGGCAAAAATATGTGTTGGTTTCAGAAAGTACACATTGCCACAGTAATTTGTGAAACTGAACAAAACTACTCTGTGTGCCAATATGCTCCTTGTGGAAGAGCGGAATGCTATCAGTCACAGTAAAGCCAGGTGATAGACAGACAGAGAGAGAAATAAAATTGTAATAAAAACAAAATGTATTGGTTAACACCAGAGCTAATCAGGGGCCCAATTCTTAAAGAAAGTCACAAACGTGCACCCATGGTATATGTTTCTGAAATAGTGGCTTTCATGAATTCACAAGAATTTACAGAAGTACACCAAGAAATCTTACGCCTAGAAAATATTTGTGAACTGTATTACAGCACGAGCAAATATGCATGCATAGATTTGTTCATGGAAAAATCATTGAGCGTTTACAGGTTCACTTTCCCTCCAACCACTTTTTCCCAACCCTGGAAGAACTTCTGCTTCTTCCTTTGTCAGGAGAACATTTCCAACCTTTCTAAGTATTGGAAAAGATTAGAGAAGAGCTGGTGAAAAATCTTAAATCATTGAAGTTAGTAAGTTTGAAGAGACTCAAAGGTATTCCAGCCCTGTAACCATTGCTTACTGCTTCGCCCAGCTCCAGCATGTAGACCTGTGGAACTTGGCAAAATAAGGAAACTGCAATAGTAGGGCTTGAAATTGCTAGTATTAGCCCTGGCATAATCAGAGAAAGTATTATCAGAGCTCTTACATAACAAGCTTGCTGTCATAATTTATCATCACACTACATGGCACCAAAGGGACAAGTAGAGTTTTTAACAGGACAAGTAGACTTGTCCCATAGACAAGCAGATATTTTATAAAATTTCACACCCCTGTGCCTATATAGGCACCCACAAGTCACTTCTGATGCAGACAGGCCAACAACACAGATGCTGAGCTAATCAACACCACCTATCAGCACGCAGAGGTACAGCTCAAGATTTTCCCAATCCAGGGTGACACCTGAGGGAATATATTATAAGGTAAGAAATCTGCTGTTAGAATTCCCTATCATGTACACGTCTACAAATTACATTTGGTGCACAGACTATAGGCTATGAATATTTCCCTCTATCAGCCTTCACCTCTGGCCAGTGATTGTGTCAGGGAAAATCCTGTGTGAGGTCCCGGAATTAATCCTACTACAGTTTTTTTTTTATTTTCACCAGGACGAAGTACAATGCAGGGCAGAGATTCCTTACCTGGGGATGTGATGCCTGCTCAGAGGGTCCAAGACGTATTAGAAAATTAAGTGTTAGCATTAATAAAGTACGTATACATGGAAAAAACAAAATGTAACATTTTCAAACACTCTCAAATCGAGAGACTAAAAATGAAGTTGGTATTCTTATCTAGATTAGTGGGCATGGCACAGGTACAGCAAACAATGTAGTATCAATGATTGGAGGATTTAATTGAAGAACTGGTATGCACTGAAAAAGAGGGCATGCATTAAAAGCAAACAAGACATGCTATGCATGAGTCTAGCTGGACACTATGGTGGTCATTATGAAGATGGCGGGAAACACCGCACCGCCGGCGGTGGCGATAACTACCGCCAACAGGCTGGCGGTCCAGTCCGCCAAATAATGATGCACATGAGAAACAAGCAGCTGGCTATCCACCCACGGACATTTTGGTAGCCTCGCCGACGACGGGGAGGTCGCCCTCAGGCCGGTGGAAAAACCCTATCCGCCCACCAAATTATGAAACACCACACCACCATCAGTTCTGGGGCGGGAACCACGCCAGGCAAAGCGTGGCGGAAACGACCCATATAAAGAGAAACACTCACTGGAGGCACACAAAACACGCCGACGCAGACATGGTGCGAGAGTTGGAAATAATCCCACTGCTTCTCCTTGCCATGTTTCTCCGGGACCGTGACTGACGATGAAGACGATGATGGTAAGTACCGCAGCCTAGTATACATGGGAAGAAAGGGCACAGTTACACACCCACCCACCTCACCCACGCCGCAACACACTCCCAACCACTCCCACCATCCCAAGACATACCCTACCAAGATGCACTTACCAGTCACAAGCCAACAAATACATGCACCAATGCACACACCTGTGCACACCACAACCCCACAGTGAAACGCTGCACAACAGCTCAATATTGCACCAACATGTCTGGTGGGCACTAAAATTTAATTTTAACAAAGAAATATGAATGTTCAAACAAGGCGATTGGCCAGTCCAAAAACAAGTCCTGTAAGGGTAAAGATAGCCTATGATGGTAAAGAAAACTCCACTGAGAAGGGGCATCAGTGGGGCAGCCAGGAACATCAGGGGGCAGGGGGTGGCGGGAGTGGTGAGTCAGATTTTGAAGGTGGGGTCTTGAGCTTAGGTCTAGGAGGTGGAGATGGAGAAGGTTTGGGCTTGCCCTTGGAGGGGGGCCTGGACTGGGGGGGGGGGGGCAGAGGGACCTCGGGCAACAGAGGGCTTCTTCTTCCCTGGGGCTGGGTAATGGGAATGGGAAGGGCGGACTGGGGCGGACTTTGACGAGGAAGGAGTGGACTGGGCTAGGGCATGGGAATGTTTAGGGACAAGACGGGGTGGGCCAGTGTGTTCAAACAGGTCAACACAGGAGAGGAAAAGCTTCTTAGGTGCAGTTGGAGGGGATTTGGAGCCAGGTCTGGGAGTGCAGGTTGAGGGAGTGGTGGTACAAGGTGTAGGTGTGTTGGACAAGGTGCCTGTTTAGTATGCTTATGTATGGTGGATATGTTTGGTGTGGATGAGTGTGAGCGTTTGAGTGTTTTGGGAGGAGGGGGGTGGGCACAGGAGGAGAAGACAGGCTGCCAGTGTCTATGTATGTTGAGTGGGTGTCTGCAGGCTTGGTGAGTGTGCTGCAAGTGTCTGTGAATGTAGTCATGGTGAGTGCAGGTGTGGTGTCTGGGGTGCATGACTAGATGTCAGCTGTTGTGGTGACTGCAAGAATGGGGGCAGCAGCAGTGACTGAGGGTGCAGTGCATGTGGGTGTGCATGGTGAGGTGACAGACAGGGAGGAGGGGGAGTCTGACACAGTGGGGGAGCTTTGGTATGTTGGGTGTGTGCCTGCCTGTGGTGGGAAGTGTGGTGCTTGTGTTTCTCAGTGTGCTTCTTGTGTGTTGATCTGTGTGCATGGCTGTCTGTGTGGGTGCTTGGGATGGGTGAAGGGAGTGTGGTGCTGGAAGGGGTAGAGTTGGTGGGAGGGGGAACGGAAAGACCAGCGACACTGGCTGCTGTCAAAGAGGAGGCCAGAGCCTGAGAAGATCTCTATAGGCAAGACATGGCACAGTGAATGCTTTCTAGGAATGCATTGCATTGCTGTATCTGAGATGCTTGCGCCTGGATGGTATTCACAGTGGTTGTCTGCCCTACAGAGATGGTTCTCAGGAGGTCAATAGCCTCCTCCGTGAGGGCAGCAGGGCTGACTGGAGCAGTGGATGAGTTACCTGGGGCAAAGGAGACGCCCACCCTCCTGGGTGAGCGGGCACGAGCAACTTGGTGGGCAGCAATAGGGAGGGTGGTGATGGTATGGGGGGTGGCGGAAGATGACAAAGAATGGGTGGGCCCAGTAGGGTCCGGCACCACCAGGGAGCTGCCATCGGAGGAGGTATCAGAGTCACTATCTCCAGTGGTAGTTGCCTCCCCCGTGGTACTCCACTCGTCCTCCATCCCACTGGTCCCTTTGGCATCGGTCGACTCTGCCTCCTGGGAACCGTAGGCTGCAGCATCCCCACTCGCCGGTGCTACAGCCCCCTCTCCAGATGATGCTAATCTACACAGGGACACAAGAGCAGAGGGGGGGGACAAAACAAGAAAGAAATATGTAAATTCTAGGAAATATGTACATTGTGGGACATATACACTCCCACCCAGCTAAGGCACAAACCCTCAGCAGACACAACACATGTTATGAATGTGCCCCTGACTGGTAAGCATGACCCCACAATACACTACATTCCCATCCTGACCCACTACTCTGATACACTTTGTGAAGTGAACCAATGATAGATGATGCCAAGCCAAGAAATCTACAAGTTCATGAGGCTACATTGAATACAAAGGTCCAAACAGGCGACCCCTCACAGGCCTACAGACCCTGCCAAAACTAGCTATGACACTATCCCACAGACATGGAGGGGGGAGGACTGCAGGGACACACCTGTCTATATGCACTACTATGCATGCACCCCTTAGTATCTAACTACACTCATCATAGTGGCGTCACAACAGTGTTGGCACTCACCCCTTTTTGGCTGCTGTGCTGCCTTCAAGTGCCCATCGAAATCACTTCCGGCTGGTGTGTGCTGCTGGTGGGGACCGGGCCTGGACGGTCTGGAGGCGCGCGGAGAGCGCGCCTGCTGTGGAGAGCTTCCTGGCCCCAAGAGGAGGAGATAAGCTGGGGGGTTGACGGCCTGGGGCACTCAGTCTTGGTGAGACTGCGGCTCAGACCTGCGGTGCTCTCCTGAGGTTGCTCCTGGGGAGACCTCCATACTGTACTGGAAGCCCTGAACTACACCATCTAGAAGGCCTGATTGGACACTTGTGCAGGTGGTGAGGCGGGGAGGAAGAAGGCCGGGTCGGTGCTGGAGGTTTGGGGCTGCGGAATACCCTGTCTCTTGGACGCGGGGTTTGACTGGGGGCCTGGGCCTCCCCCCCCCCTCATGCTGCGCGGATCCCCGTGTTGTTGGTGGTGCCGGCGGAGTATCCTGCGGCGTAGTCTGGCCTGATCTGAGAGGTGCTGTGAGGAGGGCCGGGTCGCCTGGAAGCTGTCTGGTGGCCCTGCAGGGTGAGCTGGGCTGCTAGTAGCGTGATTATAAGAGGTGGGGGCCTGCTGTCTTCGATATTTATCCCAGTGTTGGCGCAAGCTGAGATCACACGTGTTGTATTGAACGATGGGCAAGGCAGACCAGAGGCAAGCAAAACTCACCTTCGAGGGTGGAAGAAAGAGGAGTGCTGCTCCCGCCTCCCAGCCTGGAGATGCCGAGATTGGAGAAGAGAATCCAGAGATGACTGTGCGGTCCATGTTCTTAGAGCTTAAGACCAGCTTGGCTGGCATTGATGCTAAGCTGGACCATGTGCAGGAGCGGCTTGACCGCATTAGAGCCCGGGTTGATGATCATGACGCCAGGTTTGAGGTTCTGGAGTCACGCATGTCAGAAATGGAAGATGCGCGCAGGGGTGACAGAGAACAGATTGCACAAATGGAGCGTCTCCTAGAGGTGATACAGAATAAAAATGAGGACTTGGAGGCACGGTCCCGACGTAATAACATACGCATCGTGGGGCTGCCGGAGGCAACCGATATGGGTCGTATGGAAGACTTTGTGGAGAGTATGTTGCAGGAGCTGTTTGCTGGCGAGCTCTCACGGATGCTGGTGATTGAGAGGGCGCACCGGTCCTTGGGGCCTCGGCCCCCGCCGGGAACACCTCCGCGTCCAATTATTGTGCGTCTATTGAACTATAGAGATCGGGATGCCGTCCTTCGACTGGCAAGGGAGAGAAGGCCTCTAGTATACAAGAATTCCGAAATAAACTTTTTTCCTGATTATACCCCTGGTGTGCAGGCCCAGAGGCAGGCCTTTCTGCCGTCGAAACGTCTGCTGAGCCAGGCTGGAGATGGGTTTGCCCTACTATATCCGGCCAGACTGAGGGTGCGGCATGAGGGCAAGGTGCTGTATTTTTTACGGACCCAAAGCAGGCGGCCAAGTTTGCCAGACGATTACCAAGACAGTCGGGGGCTGCGGGATCTGGGGGGCCGGGTGCCGGGGATGCCGCCCTTAGCGACAATGACTAACCAGCTTTGTACAGTATACTGTACTGTTTGGGGCTGCGGGTGTGCGCGGGTCTGCTCCGTGTTCGGGTTGCCTGTTGTGCAGTTTGCTGCTTAGCCCAAGGGCCCCTCTTCCCTAGAATGTTCTGGGTGGAGAGCTGTTAGGCAGGCTTCTGCCCCTAGGATGAGTCCTGTTACTTTTTGCTTTAAATAAAGGGGGTGGGTTTTGGGGTTGAGAGGGTGGGTTATTGTAAGGGTCCGATTGGGGGGCCTGTGTGGGTGGTGGGGGGCTTGGGCCAATTCTGAAGCGTTTCAGGTTATTTTTTCGTTAAGTTTTTGACAGGTGGAGAAGTGTGTTTTCGTGCAGAGTTGGATGTCTGTAGTTTGGGATGAGGGGTGATGATACGTTGGTTGTTAGATGTTTGACATGGAATGTGCGTGGGCTTAACGATAGGCGGAAGGCTCGGTTTGTGGCTGCATATGTTAAGCGACATGGAATAGATATCTGTATGATATAGGAGACGCATCTGATGGCGGCTGCGGTGGGTAGACTGAAGGCTGGTTGGGTTGGGGAGGCTCATTGCTCCACGTATTCTAGCGATGCGCGCGGGGTAGCAATTATTATCCGCAAAGGATTGCAGTGGCGCACGCGCAAAATTATTATTGATCCAAATGGTAGATATGTGCTACTGAGTGGAAGGTTACTGGACAGGGCTTGTCGACTTGTGGCTGTGTATGGGGCGAATGTTGATGACCCAGAGTTTTTCCTGGAGGTGTGGCGTCTTGTGGAGTCGTTGGGTGCCGGAGCAGTGATCTGGGGTGGTGATTTTAATGTGGTCCTGGATGCTAAGTTGGATCGTGAGAGTGTGGCCAGGGTGCAGCATGTTTCTGCGGCGAGGTCTCTGGCGGCAGTGATGAAGAGTGGAGCGCTGGTGGACTTGTGGCGACAGAGGCATGCAGGCGTGCGAGAGGGAACGTGCCTGAACTATGTTCACAGCAGTTGGTCTCGTATTGATCGATGGCTGGGCACCAGAGATGTGGAGGCTTGGACTAGAGCGGTAGACCATCTCCCCCGTACGTTGTCAGACCACTCGCCGGTGCAATTAGAGTTGGCGATACCCAGTGAACTGCAACCGATGGCTATGTGGCGGTTTCCCAGTGGAGCGCTCCGGGATGAGGTCTTTCGGGAGGAAGTACGGGAGGCGATTCGGCTCTTTTTTGCTGAGAACCGCGGATCGGTGGAGTCTGCCGGCACCCTTTGGGAGACATTTAAAGTTGTTATTCGAGGAGTGTGTCTCTCGAAGCAGCATGGCATTGTGAAGGCCTTGAGACGGGAGATGGTTGATATTGAAAGGAGGCTAATAGAGCTGGAACGACGTTTGGCTGAGACGTGGTCAAGTGAGGTCCTTGCGGAGATTCGGCGAGAGGTGTCCTTATACAAGGAGGCCTCCCTAAGAGAGGTTTGTTTCTCTGGGAGACATGCACAGGCTCGTAGGTACGGGGAGGGCAAGAGAGCGGGGAAAACACTAGCGGGAATGCTGCGTAGGCCTTGGGCCAGTAATTATGTTACTGAGGTGATTGACGCTGAGGGCGGAAAGGTGACCGGATCGAATTGTGTAATGCAAGTGTTTACATAATATTTCACACAGTTATATGCAGCCCCGGTGGGCCTGAGGGAGATGGATGTGCAGGAGTATTTTGAGAATATTGCGCTTGTGTGGTTTGAAGAGGCACACAGGGCGTATCTGGATACGCCGTTTACAGTGGAGGAGGTGGCTGCGGCGATTCGGAGTCTACCTGGAGATAAAGCTCCAGGTGTTGATGGACTGACCCCTGCGTTTTATAAAGAATATGTGGATATCCTTGCTCCGTGCTTGTTGGAGGTGTATGCGGAGTCCCTGGAGGCTGGGTCGCTGCCGACCTCACTTCAGGCAGCTCTGTTAATAACAGTTTTGAAGCCTGGGAAGGACCCGACCCGGTGTGCTTCGTACCGCCCACTCTCCATGATAAACATTGATAATAAAATGTTAGCAAAGATGATAGCGGCGCGCTTGCAGCCACTTCTTTCCAGGTTGGTGCTTCCGGATCAGTCGGGATTTGTCCCTGGGAGATCTACGTGTCATAATTTACGCACCTTCTTCGCGGTGGCGGGCTCATTGGAGACAGGCGATAATGTAGCTGCGGTGTTTCTTGATGCAGCCAAGGCCTTTGATTCCCTGGCCTGGGAATATATGTTTGCGCTCTTAGGCCGAGTGGGACTCAGCGCGCGTTTTGTGAACTGGATTAGACTGTTGTACACTCTGGCCACTGCTAGGTTGCGTCTTAACGGATGCGTATCGGCTCCATATCCTGTTGCGCGGGGTACGCGTCAGGGGTGCCCGCTGTCTCCGCTCCTTTTTGCGGCAGCTATGGAGCCGTTGGCGGCGGGCTGCAACAGAAATATAACAACAGAGGCTTACAGTTCCGACAACGTCCTGTCCTGATATCTTTGTACGCGGATGATATTGCGTTATACGTGCGAAACCCAGGTCAGAATCTAGATATTTTGCTGGATGAAATTGTGCGCTTTGGGACTTTTTCTGGCGTCACTATCAATTGGTCGAAGTCGACGGTCCTGCACCTGACTCCCAGCGTGGAAAGATTTGACTCTCGGTATCCTCTGGTTTGGGCGGAGGGTCCGGTGCGCTATTTGGGTATACACCTGTGCTGTGACGTGGATGCGTTGCGTCTCGCTAACTATGAGGCAGCGCTGGCATGGCTGGAGGAAAAGGTGGAGATCTGGTGTACTCTACCACTTTCGCTAATTGGGCGCATTGCCATTGCGAAGATGGTGGTTCTCCCCAAATTCTTGTATCTGTTTGTGAATCTTCCCCTCCCGCTTGCTGGGGGTTACTTCTGGGGTCTCTGATCTGCGCTCATTCGTTTGGCGTGGGCGGGACGTCAGCCGCGTATTTCTTGGGAGAAAATTACGTTGCCGTTTGAGCTGGGCGGGCTGGCGGCTCCAGACCTGGAGTTATACTACCACTGTGCTCAGGCGCACTTTGTGTACTACTGGCTGAATCCGATCTGTTATATGCCGCATCTGGCGCCTGAGAGTGACTCCGTGTGGCCGGACGTCTTAGTGCGTGTGCTTGGAAGCCAGGTGTCATCCCGATCTAAGGGAATCGACACGGTGGCCTGCACGGCGAGAGTGTGGAGGGCACTGATGCAGCGTTCTGGGGTTTCTGCACCTTTCGCCCCTTCGTTGCCTGTTATGGCGATCGCTGATGCACAGATGTTTCGCGACGGTGGAGTGTGCGGTTTCCTTCGGGATGCTGGCCTGACGGTGCTGGGAGACTGGTTGGTGGAAGGCCGCTTGCTTGATATCTCTGAGGCACTTTCGGGTTGTGATGGTACAGTGTTGCAGCGAATGTACGCTCTCCGGGTCCGTGCTCTGTTGCGGGATCGCTTTTTTGGTTCGTCTGGGGCTCCGCTGGAGTTTCGGGCCCTTGAGGTATTCTGCGGTGCGCGGTCTCCTGCCAAGCTGGTAACTAAGTTGTACAATTGTATGCAGGTGCAGAGGGGTGGTTATGGGGAGTCCTCTAGGACTGCATGGGAGAGAGATGTGGGAGGCAACGTGGCGCAGCTGTTGCGCTCACATGAAAGCACTGTCCCCGAACTATAGGTTACGTCTGCTACACTTTAAGTTTTTGCATCAACTATATTATACGCCCAAGAGGTTTCACTCTATGGGGCTGCGGACGGATGCATGCTGTGCTCGCTGCGGGGCTCCAGATGCGGGTTTTTTACATCTGGCGTGGGAGTGTGCGGCAGTATATGACTACTGGGTGGAGGTTTGGCAAGCGATTACTGAAATGGTCGAACTGGAGATGCCTATTTCCCCTAAGGTTGCGCTGTTGGGATGTGTTGATGAGATTCAGGGGCCGCATAGGCGTCTAGTGGGCCTGCTCATGTTATTGGCTAAGCGTAGGGTTGCTATGTGCTGGGGCCGGGGGAGAGCGCCGCGTAGATCTGAATGGCTGCGGGATGTGGCTTTTTGCCATGATCAGCTGTCGGTCTTTTGGGGACTCATGCCAGAGGGGTCTCGTCCTAGGGATATCTGGGACCCTCTGAATGAATATCTGGCGGTCCGGAATGAGTGTGCGGTGTGATTGGTGGTGCCCGTATGCGAAGTTCATCCCCTCTCTGGATTAGGTGTGCTATTGTGTTGTTAAGATAAGCCTGTACGATATGGTTGTGGGCTCCACCTGCCTTTTTGTTAGTTTGTTTTTCCTGTAGCTTTTTTCCTTCGACTATGCTATGCTGTGACCTCAGGTGGGTAAGGCTTCCTCCTGCATTGGCGCTGCGGATCGCTTTGCTTCGCCGTCTGTGGAGGATGTTTGGAGATGGGTCCCTTGATATTGTTGCATACAGTGAGAGTCTTTAACAGAGAGCTCCGTGCGGTCTGGGATAATGTTGGAGCTAAATGGTCTGCAGCTTTTTCCACTGATTTTCATGTCAAGGGACTTGTTTGTATTAATGTATGTTTTTTTTTTGTGTATGGCAAAATTGAATTATTTTTTTTTTTAAAGTGCCCATCGAAATCCAAATACGCCACTGCTAGAATGCAGGCCATTAGGGGGCTCAGGGTCCTGATGCGCACCCCTCCCTCATTAGGAGGCCTTCCCCGGCTGGGCCTCTCTGGTCTTCCTGGCCCAGCGCCACAGGTCCTCCCACCGCTTCCTGCAGTGGGTGCTCCACCAGTTATAGACCACCAGGGTCCGCACTTCCTTGGCGATGGCTTGCCATAGTCCCCTCTTCAAATGGGCGCTGACCTGCGTGGGACACACAGAGTAAAGAAATAGACGTCAGTGTGGGTGCCCCATACACAAATATCATGCCCGTTCAAACTGACATGGCCCATGGAGAAATGAATATGGACAAATTTCAAGCTGACTGCCAGACACACTACGGGTGAGCAGTCACACAGCGAACAAAAACGCATACAGGCATTCAACACATTCACACATATCTAAGGAGGACCTGCTCCTCTGGTCGCCCATACAACTTGGCATACAGCGGTAGGACCCCGTCCACCAGCTTCTCCAGCTCCTCCGCGGTGAAGGCCGGGGCCCATTCCCCTGCAACACGAGCCATCTCAGGGACCAGAGTCAGGGCACAGCAGCACACGCAGTGGAGTTCTTCCCTTCCCAGACTGCAGGAGTCAAGTGTCAAGGGCCTGTCAAAATGGTGGTAGATACCGCAGAGGTGTGCACCGTTACTGCAGGCGGCGATCATGATTAGCCCTAGTTCCCAATTGACAACCATGTAATCCAATGCTCAGGTGCATGGCAGTGAACACCGCCTACCGCAATGACGACTAACGCCAGCGGAATGAAGTCACTTCCACACTACAATGCCTGGATGGCAGGAGGCTGCCATTTTGCATCCATCACGTCTCCATAGCCTGGCTGGGTGCCTCATCTATAACCCCATTCCCTCTCCCCTTCGTCGAGTACTGACATGAGTACTGGTCCCCCACATGTAATCATGGTTGGAAATGTGTCTACACTGTGATGCCATTATGACTGAGACACCTCACCACACATTAGCCTGACAGGACTACTTCATTCTTTGTGTTTGTGTGCATTACATATGTGTCGCATTGTAAAAATGAATTGTGTCACCATGTGATACAAGTGTATCTCCAAACTCAAAATGTGTTCCTTCATCACCCATAGGTACAGACCCATGTGGTGAGGGAGAGCCCCATCTGTTTACAGACCCCTAGTAGATCTGGCCACCATGGAGGAACGTCACATCCTCATAACTTACTGACTTAATTGAGCTACAATCCTTGACCTCTGTCCAGTAATGGATCCTGTTCTGAGGCCGGCCAATAGGAATCACCATGCCATACCTACAACTGTGCAGGTACTATCTGTGCTCCATTTTTTCGCCATAGGCTCATTTCAAGTGAATGGGGCATGGCTGCATGGGTATCTCAGCCAATGTTCAGCCACATCCTGTTCAATTTCCTGAATGCATTTGTTCAACACTTGCAAAGTGATGCCCAGTTTCCCCAAAGGGCTGATCTCACCGCCATCAAATCAGGATTCTATGCCTTTGCAAATATCCCCCATGCAATAGGTGCCATTGACGGTACCAACATAGCCCTCATACCCCCAAGAGTGAATGAACAGGTGTATCGGAATCGTAAAAATTATCACTCCATGAATGTCCAATTGATGTGTACTGTTGATCAGTACATTTCACATGTCAATGCAAGGTTCCCAGGATCAGGCCATGATTCATTTGTCCTGAGAAACAGCAGTGGGCCACACATGATGGGACAACTACAGGGGGACAGAGCTTGGCTCATAGGTGAGTGTGTATGACACTGGATCAGTTACATAGCTGACAGCCAGGCTGTATGCAAGTAAAATGTGTGTGTTTCATCCCTCTTTCGCCCACTTTTGCAGGGGATTCTGGCTACCCCAACATGCAATGGCTTCTGACACCTTTGAGGAATCCCAGGACAGATGCAGAGATGAATTATAATGAGGCACATGGTCGTACTAGGAGGTTGATTGTGTGCACCATAGGACTCCTGAAAGCAAGATTCTGTTGCCTCCAGCTCTCTAGAGGATCCCAGTACTATGTCCCTGACAAGGTGTGTAAGACAGTGGTGGCCTGCTGCATGCTACACAACTTGGCTGTGAGGAAAGCTATCCCACTTCTGGAAGAGGAGGATGCTGTCCAACCAGCCCTTCCACCTCAGAGGAGGGATGAGAGTGATGGTGAAGAAGAGGGTTAAGATATCAACTCCAGGACCCAGCGAATCTGGCTATACTTCCAGTTACTCTCAGGTACTGTTCTATGATAATGATGGCTTCACTGCACTGTTTCAGCTGACTCATGTAGTAAGTACTGTGGTGTCCTTTACCAGTGATAATGCAAAATCATGACTGAAGTGGCAGATGCCAGTGCACGCAACAGAATGTACAGTGAGACATACTTCAGACACTACAGTCTGTTAGACCCCCTCCTGCAATAAAAGTGGCATTATGATGGTAACTGGCTAATACATTCACATGTATTGATTAAGGACAGATATTTTGAGTCCACAGGTGTGTTTATTCCAAGTCAAAACATCCATGAGTGATAGGACAGTGGAAGAGAGTGGGCACCTGGTGAACAACATACTCAGGTACAAATGCTCAGCTGTTGGTTGCACAGGGGTATCGTCCATGGGGCCATTGGAAGAAGGTGAGATGGCAGTGGCATGTCAACGAGGTAGCTCAGTGGCACACAAGGGAGACAGTTCAGGGCAGAGTCACTTTCTGGTGCTGGGCTTGGTCTTGGCTGTTGTTTTAGTGGGATGTCTGGGTCTGAGGGCACGTTTGCAAAGGTGAAGCTGGGCTGCAGGGGTAGGGAAGCTGGAGTCCTGTGAGTCCTCTGGTAGTGCCACCAGTCCAGTGGATTCTGCATATGTAGATGGCAGGGCAGTGTCCTGGCTAGTGGTAGGGGCCTGCAGGTGGGTGGAAGACTCAGGCTGGATGTTTGTCTGGCACTGCAGCATCCCTGCAACGGAGGCTATGGTGACATTGAGCTGTTTCCATTGCTCCATGGCCTCCTGGTGGTGTGCTACTTGCAGCCTCTGATCAAGCCCATCCTGTCCTGGGAATGGTGGTATGCTCTCAGGACCTCAGAAATCACCTCCTGGGCTGCAGCATCCATCCTTGGGCCACGCCCTGTGGCCACTGATGCCCTCCCAATGGCCCTACGCCCCCTGTGCCTGTGTCCCATGGACATGTCTGGCAGTCCTACTTGCAGTTGGCCCTTCATCATCCTGCCTGGTGATGGGTGGAGACTCTGGCCTCTATACATGTTGGCAGCCAGTCTGTGGCTTGGTGTCACTGGTGTGGAGTCATTTGGCCTAGATGCCATGGAACGAACCTTCCTTCGCAGGTTGTTCCATCTCTTCCTGATGTCCTCCCTTGTGTATGGATGGTTTCCCACCGCATTGACCTTGTTGATGATTTTCTGCCATAGCTCCATCTTCCTGGCCACTGGTATCTGCTGCACCTGTGCCCCGAATAGGTGTGACTCGACCCTGAGTATTTTGTCCACCATAGTCCTTAGCTCCCTGTCTGTGAAGGTGGGGTGCCATGGTGTGTGTTGTGGGTGGTGTGTTGTAGGTGTATTGGTGAGGGTGCTGTTGTGTGGTTGGGTGTGTGGCTAGTGATGGTGGTTTAGCTAGTATATGTTTTTGTGGTATATTTGTGTGTGTGACTTGTGTGATGGTGAATTCAGTGGATGCGTGTTGTGTTGTCAATATCTGTTGTGCTATTGGCATTGCAAAGGATTGTGGGATGTGTATGTGTGTATTTTAAACTGCTGTGGATGTGTGTCAGGTGTGTGCTTTTTGAACTTCCCAATGTGTGCATTTGTTGTTTGCGGGTCCCATTGTTGGCCGTGGCGGTCCGTACCGCCAATGGTCATTCGACATTCACTGTCCGCCGAGCTGATTAGTGCATCATTATTTGGTGGGCGGGGGATCTGTCTGCATGGCGGTGGCAGGGTGAGGTGTACTGGCTTTCCACCGTCGTTGGCCCAGGTGGTGGGTGGAGGTTGCAAGATTTTTGGAGGTTTGTCTTTTTGGCATCATTATACAGCGGTATGCAGTTCACCGTCAGCCCGGCGGTCGGCGGTGATTGCCAAAAAGGTCATAATGAGGGCCTATGTTTTCTTTAAATGAAAATAAATTGTTAGAACTACTATCTTCGCATTCAACTTTAAAATATGTTTGTTTGTCTTGCATGTTAATAAACTTAATAAAGTATTTAGTTGTGTATTTGTTTGGAGACTGTGCACTGTAGGAGGAAGTGCTGAGGGTCAGGGCTACATGGAGCCTAAAGATCCTGAGGAGGAGGAACAAACAAGCCTTGATAGCTGCAAGAGTCGCTGTGCACAGGAGTACTGTCCTGCAAGCGTCTCCTAAGTTGAACAGCTGGTAGAGAGGACTAAGGGGACCACTCCAGACCACCATCTGTGATTCAGAATCCACACAGCTCCAGAGCAGAGAAGATCAACTCAGCCAGTCGTCATTGCAGTTGGTGACTGTGGATGCAGGGAAGTGACTCCTTCACTCCAAGGGAGATTCCTTCTTACTTCTTGTGTAGACTAAAGATTTGTCATCCTCAGAGTATGCACAGCCGGGGAAATTCTGCAGTTGCTCGAAGGAGCTGGAGAAACAATGCTGCAGAGCGGAGTCTTTGCTGAGGTTGCAGATTGTCAGTTCCTGGAGGGTCCAGTTGCAGTCCCAGTGGTCAGAAGATGAAGTAAATGATGCAGAGGGGTCCTGCTGGAATCTTGCACATCGAATCTGAGGACCCACCCAAGAGGGAGACCCTAAATAGCCCAGGAAGGGGGATTCATCACCTAGCAGGGTGACCACCTATCAGGAGAGGGCTGTGACATCATCGACCTGACCTGGCCACTTACATGCTCCCAGGGATCTCTGCCCACCTTGGATTCAAGATGGCAGAATCAAGTGGCCACCTCAAGGAGCTCTGGGCACCACCCCTAGGGTGATGATGAGGAGTGGTCACTCCCATTTCCTTTGTCCAGTTTCGCGCCAGAGGGGGTCCCTGGACTAGTGCAAACCGGTTTATGCAAGGAGAGCACCAAATGTGTCGTCCAAAGTATACCGTGGCTTTAGGAGGCTACCCCTCCCAAGCCATGTAACACCTATTTCCAAGGGAGAGGGTGTTAATTTCCTCTCCCACAGGAAACCCTTTGTTCTGTCTTCCTCTGCCTGAGCTGGTCAAGCAGCAGGAGGTCAGGAACCTGTCTAAGGGGCGGCAGCGGCACGGTTTGCATGGAAAACCCCAGAAGATTAGTAGGAACAATGCTTGAGGTCCTTCAAGGAGTCCCCAGAGTGCATGGAATTATACAACCAATATTGGCAACAGTATTGGGGTATGATTCCGACCTGTTTGATATCAAACATGCCCATGATCGGAGTTACCATTATGTAGTTGGACACAGATAGTGAGTGACCTGTGTCACAGTACACTGGTAAAATGGCTTCCCTGCACTTACGATGTCCAGTGTAATGGAGCTTGAGTTCATAGGGGCACCTCTGCTCATGCAGGGTTGGTGTCCTCACACACAGGTACCTGCACCCTGCTTTCTGGGATAGGAGGGCCTACCATAGGGGTGACTTACAGTGACTTGGTGTAGTGACCTGTAGTGAAAGGGTGCATGCACCTTTTACGCAGCCTGCAAAGGCAGGCCTGCAGACACATTTTGCCTGGGCTCCCACGTGTGGCACAATACATGCTGCAGCCCATGGGGAACCCTGGTGCCCCAATGCCCTGGGTACCATATAGTAGGGACTTACATAGGGACACTAGCATACCAATTGTGGGGTGTGCAAAGTCCTAAGCACCCAAATTTAGAGGGAGAGAGCACAATTATTGGGGTCCTGGTTAGTGGGATCCAAGTGAAACCACTGATAGCAGGACGAAATTGGGGGTAACCATGCCAAAAAGATTGTACTTTCCTACAGCTACTAATGCCTACAGAAAATGTCCTTCACAAACCTCTTTTCAGAAGTCCTGTCATCAAGAATTTCCTAGAGGGTTTGAAAAAGGTTTTTCCTCCCATTAGGCACCCTTCCCCTCCATGGGAGCTCAATATAGTCGTTTCACGCCTTATGAAGGAACCCTTTGTACCCATACACAAGGCTTCTGTTTAACACCTTTCCTTGTGGTGATCACATCTGCCCACAGGGTTAGCGAGATCCAGGCATTCACCGTATTTCATTATAACAAAGTGGTCATGAAGACTCACCCGAAATTCCTCCCTAAGGTGGTTTCGGACTTCCATGTCAACCAGATAATCTCTTTGCCAAACATTTTTCAGAATCTCTCTACTACAGCGGAAAGATCCCTCCATTCTCTGGATGTGAGATGAGATCTACAATTCTGACTTGACAATTCTTTGTCAACTATGGGCCCCTCCATACAGTCTTAGCCACCTCTAAGCAATCCATTTCACAATGGATAATCTCATGTATGTTACTGTGCTATCAAAAGGCTAATAAAATACTCACTGTTAGACCAAAAGCACACTCTACTAGAGGGAAAGTGGTCATTTGCAAAGCAGCAACCTGGAAATCAGTCCAGACATTCACTAAGCACTACTGCCTAGATTCTGATGCTAGAGCAGATGCTCAAGTAGGGCAGGCTTCCCTCAGAAACATATTTGCTTAACTTTTCTAGTTCATCCTCTGTCTCCTCCGCGCTCTGTAAGGATGGGCTTGCTATTCTATTTTACGTTTATAACTATACATGAAATACCCTATGAGAGAAGAAACAGTTTCTTACCTTTAACTCCAGTTCTCTCATAGGGGAATTTCCATGATAAGTAATAAGCAACCTTCCCTTCCCTAGATAAAATAGACATAGGTGTCCATGCAAACTACACAGCTCTCAAATCGCCTTCAAAAAGAACTGAAGCAACTGCCGCTACCTGTGCATGGTGGGATACTGGTGGTTTCTGGGTTCTTAAAGGCACAGCCTCCATTTTAGCTATATAATAGCAGCCTATGAGACTATCCTACTCTCCTTCATATCTAGCATAAAAAAGGGTTTGTGAGGGAGATTTATTCTGTTTACAAATTACTCTCATATTATAATGTACTGGTCCTTTTTTTACTTCATGATGAAGAGTTCAGTCAGGGTAGCCTACTACATAGACTGCATTATTTGTCTCTTTCTTAAGTGTCTTTACAGGCCTTCCTGAAGAAAGGCGA
Organism: Pleurodeles waltl; assembly: GCF_031143425.1. Classification (NCBI taxonomy): domain Eukaryota; kingdom Metazoa; phylum Chordata; class Amphibia; order Caudata; family Salamandridae; genus Pleurodeles; species Pleurodeles waltl. The sequence continues at coordinate 811,867,225 of NC_090450.1, forward strand.
GGATCTCCACTTAAGATGATATATTTTAAAAAAGTGCTCCCGGGTACCCGCACGTTAGCTGGACTATTCAACGCTTATGACTTATTATGGAAACATCCTACAAGAGAACATCTTATTACACTGTTTGGGATCGGAAAGATATCTGGTGTCCAGGATGTTACCACAAGTTGCTCCCCAAGAAGGATAAAGAGAAACTGTTATCTTTCAGGAAGCATTAATATGAACTGAGAAGAGATTTAAGCATACTTCAAGTATAGCATTGAACAGATTTAAGTTTTAGACTACAGCCCAGAAAAATGAAGAAACTTCAGATGAGTTTCTTACTGCATGAAGAGATCTTTCAATGAATTGCAATTTTGGAGAAATATCAGAGGAAATGATAAAAGATTGAACTATTGTTGATGTCAAAAGTATGAAACCTCAAGAGCAGCATTGGGTAATCCTAAACTGCAGGATGTTTTAACAATGGCAAAAGAGCTAGAACAATCTGAGAAGTGGATAATGTCAATACACAGCACTAATAAGATGACCAATAGTAAAAGTGTGTGTGCACTGGGTAGCAATAAACCACTTTGTGTACAACAAGGAAGGAAATATGATAAACATATGCATTTCCAATGTGGTAGTACTAACCATTTGGCTTCAAGAAACCTGTACCTAACCAGAAAATCAAGATTTCTTGCACTAGTTAAGGAAAGGGTCTTAGGGTGAAAGGTGTAAATAAGAATATGACCATACTGTAATTAATGAGACCAGGAAGGGAGTCGTGTTGTCTAGAAAGAAAGTGGGAAATTAAGTTGACGTTGGTGGGGTAAAAAGCCCTCCTCAGTGCAATTGTGAATTTACAAAGGAAAGGAACTAGAAAGTATGGCAGATTTGGGATGACCATTTAACATTATCACACAAGCAAGTCTGTCTTGGAGAAACTTAAGGATGCATAGGGATTGGATTAATTGATAAAATATGATATTGTATCAGAATGTTTTGCTGGCACTGCTATTGGTATTGTGGGATATGTTAAAGTGAATATCACATTCAAAAACAGGAATGCTTGGATCAAGCTGTGTGTTGCTCCCAAGGGAGTGAATATGCTAGGATGGAGGGATCAATGGAAGTTGGGTATAATACTGAATACCAGAAGGAGAGAGCTGGTGTTGATTGTTGAGAATAGTTGAGAAACATTGGGTGGCTGAACAGTATCCCAAAGTTTTCACTGAAAACCTGGGAAAATGCGAACGCTATTTACACAGAATTAAAGTGACAAAACAGGCTATAAGGGTCATGCAAAAGCTCAGGAAGGTACCCAGCAATGTGAGGGAGGAATTCAAGAAAATGTTGCAGAGTATGGTCAATGAGGGTATCACTGAAGTGAAGTCATCTGAACGGATATCACCTGTAGAATTGGCAGTATGGCCGATAGCAGTTTGAGACTGTGGTGATCTTAGAGCCTTGAATGCCTATATTGCAGTTTATTGTGACCTTATACCTAATATAAATAAAGTAGTGTGTATGCTGGAAGGTGCAATGTTCTCTACCTTAGATCTAAGGTCAGCATACCATCACATTTAATTGACAGAAGATTCATGCCATCTCACTGCATTTCTTACACTGCAGGGGCTATTTCACTTTAAAAGAATGACTTTTGTGTTAGCCCATGCAGTGCCAGTAATCCAAAGAATCATGTTTAATTTATTTAAGGAGGTGGAAGGGTTTGTAAAATGCTTCTAGGACAATATTCTCATTTATTATAAGGAGGAAAAGGAGCACATAGAGCACATAAAAATAGTGTGGGCTTTTGGAAAGAAATGGATTGACATTGAAAGAAAACAAGTTCAAATTATTTTTGTCAATCTGTGGAGTATTTGGGAAATACTCTGTCGGGTAAAGGGGTGATTCCAAAAAATCACTGGTGGAAGGCATTGCGAAAACTCCTACTCTGGATAACAAGATTTTATTTACAGAACTGTGTGAATACCACAGCAAGTTCATAAAGAATTCTGTTCCTAAGATGGAAGCCCTAAGAAAACTTACTCGGAAAAATGTAGAGTTTGTGTGGACTGCTGCTCAAACAGCCTTTGAATTAATTAAGGTTGAGATTGCTGAAGCACCCAGTTTAAATTATCACAGTGGATGCTAGTATGTTCAGAACTGGAGGAGTTTTATCTCAAAGGTGTGGTATGGACACATGGAATGTGGATTTTGCCTCTTGTCCCCTCAATGATGCTGACAGGAGGCATGCTGTGATAGAAAAAAAGCTGTTGTCATCTGTGTGAGCCATTGAACATTTCCGAAATTACATTAAAGCTTCTCAATTGTGTTGAGAACGGATCATAAATGCTTACAGGGATTCTTTCTCCAGGGGGAGAAGGGAATTGTACTTCATGCATTGCAAGCCTTGTGTCAAGGTAGCAGGACTATTGTTTAAAAGTGGAATTTGTACCTGGTAAAAGAGGTGCTCTGGCAGACTGTCTATGCTATCATGTGAGAGGGGAATGTAGTGTGCACAGTGTTGAAATACAGGTGGCTAGAATATCTGAGTTTGTTTCAGATAAGTTAAAGAGAACCAATGAAGGAAACTGTGAAGAAATTTGTGATGGTGGGATGGATTGGTAAGAGGGTTTTATCCGCAGAAGTGGTACCATTTTGGAAAGTAGCTGAGGAGTTGGAGATGGAAGTTGATTTGCTTTTCAAAGATGGTAAGTGTGTTCCACCCAAGGGTATGCAGGAATATATTATATGGTTAGCATATGAGGGACATCTAGGTATGCACTCTATGGAGAGTGTGATCCACACATTTTTGGTGACCGGTCTTGACAGGATGGCGGGCAAGTCCGTAAGTGAATGTGAGGTGTGTGCCAACAGTGAGAAGATGTTGAGGATTGTGACTGCTCCCCTTCAACCCTACCCTGGCTGGGAAAAGATGGGAAAAGGTGGGGTTTGACATTTCAGGACCATACTATTCTCTACCACATGTTGCTCATTTTGCATTATTTTTGGTGGATTACCATTCAAAGTGGCTGGAAGTGAAGATTGTGGCCCTCATTGCAACCCTGGCGGTCGGTGGTAAAGCGGCGGTAACACCGCCAACAGGCCGGCAGTAAAAAAAATTGAATTGTGACAATGTACCGCCCATTCTATTATGAGAGGCCAATCTGCCACCTTTTCCGGGGCGGTCCAAACGCCATCAAAAGCACGGCAGAAACAGTGTTCTGAAGGGAATCGACTCACCTCTCGACATTCAAGGAAGAACCAGGACGCCATGGAGCACAAGATGCATGTCTTTCCCATGCTGGTGTATCTGCTCATATACCAGGAGTACCAACGCCGGCGACGACGACCACAGTGAGTACTCCACCTAGCACACAGGGGGGGAAGGGGGAGAGAGAGTGGCACACACACACAACACCCCCACCCCCACCCTCACCTCCAACACCATACACACAAACAGATGCATTAACATTACATATAGGGGGTTATTCCAACTTTGGAGGAAGTGGTAATCCGTCCCAAAAGTGACTGTAAAGTGACGGATATACCACCAGCCGTATTACGAGTCCATTATATCCTATGGAACTCGTAATACGGCTGGTGGTAAATCCGTCACATTTGGGACGGATTGCCACCTCCTCCAAAGTTGGAATAACCCCCATACACCCCATAACCCTCAGGACTAATGCAAGGAGAAAATGAATTGAATCAAATAAATGTTATATCAGAAATAGTTATAAATACGTTTAGAACTCAAAAACAGTATTTACAAAATATACAATATTTTCAAAAGGCGGGACAATGTCCACTCAAAATGTCCGTGGCCCACTGGGCCAAAACACATAGGCCAAGCCCACACTTGACTCCTGCCTCAATACAGAAAGAACACTGCAGGGGCATCAGGTCGAAAACACACAGGCACCACAGGGAAATGGGGGGGCACCTCAGGGAAATGGGGGGCACCTCAGCTGGAAGATGGGACAACGTCACTGCTCCTGGAGGACCACTGCTTGGTCATGGGGAGTGCAAAGCTACAGTCTCTCAAGTGGGTGGTTTGCCCACTGCTTGGTCCTGGGGAGTGCAAAGTCACAGTTTCTCTAGTGGGTGGCTCCTACACTTGTTCTGGAGGGGGCTTTGTGCCCAGTGTGCTTCATCCTGCCAAGGATAGGGTGAGTGGATGCCTTCTTCCGCTGGTTCTGGAGGGGGCTTGGTGCCCAGTGTGCTTCATCCTGCCAAGGATAGGGTGAGTGGATGCCTTCTGCCATGGGTTCTGAAGGGGGCTTGGTGCCCAGTGATGCAGCACTTGGGGGGTGCCAGGGCACAGTCCCTCACCTGGGTGTCAGAGCCACGAGATTTGCAGTGGCCAGGATGCATGATACTCCATGGAGGCAGGACTACAGTCCATCCGCCGGCGGCTATGGCTGCACAGTGGTGGTAGTACCGGTGCTGGTGGGGGTGCTGCCAGTGGTGAGGAGAGGCTCCAGCCCTTCCCCTGCAGACTCGGATGGCTGCCCACTGGGGCTGTTGCTGCTGAGAGTAGTGGTGCTTGCGGCAGTGCAGGTGGCGGTGCTTGCGGCAGGGCAGGTGGCGGTGCTGGCCGCGGGGCAGGTGGCGGTGCTGGCGGTTGTGCTGGTAGCCACCAGGACTTCACCTGCAGACTCGGACGGCTGAAGTGCCTTGGCTGGTGTTCTGTGCCCCTTCCTGCCCTTGACGGGTGCCCCCTTACAGCCATTGACAGCTGCAGACACCACAGCAGACATGGACTTGGTGGCTGAGGTGCTTGGATGGGTTCTGGCCACCTTGGCCTGAGGTGAAGGACGGGCATGGGTGGGATAAGGAAACAGGTTAATGTTGGCTAGGAAAAGCTTCTTAGGGACATTGGGGCCGGAAGAGGGTGAAGGTTTGGGGTGGAGGAAGAGGGAGTGGTTGTAGGAGGTGTCAGCCTGCTGTTTTTGGGTGCAGGTGCATGAGCTGGATGCTGTTGTGAGGTGGATGGCTGTTGGGTGGGTGTGTGCTTGTGTTTGTGTACTTTGGGAGGAGGGGTCACAGACACAGTGGGAGAGGACACAGGGGACGTGTGCATGGATGTGGGGGTGGTGACTGCCAGTGAGGGGTGTGTAGTGATAGACATGCTGGTGATGGAGATAGTGGATGAGGATGTAGTGCATGCAGGTGTGAGTGGAGACGCTACTGGGAGGGAGGTGGGCGAGGAGGAGGGGGACACAGTGGAGGCAGTGGATGTTGGTGTGTCTGCATGAGGATGGTGCTTGTGTGAGTGCCTGTGAGATGAAGTGTGGTGCTTGTTTCTGCCTGAGACACTTCTGTGTGTTGATTTGGGTGATTGCTGGTCTGAAGGTGTGGTTGGGATAGGCTGGTGTTGAGGGGATTGGGAGTGGGTAGAGGAAGTTGGAGAGGGGAGGCTGGAGACAGGGACAATGGCTGCCCTCAGTGCGGAGGACAGAGCCTGAAATGCTCTCTGTTGGGCCGCCACACCAGAGTGAATGCCCTCCAGGTTTGCATTTGTTTGTTGCAAATGCCTCTCGACACCCTGGATGGCATTCAGTATGGTTGACTGCCCAACAGTGAGGGATCTCAGGAGGTCAATAGCCTCCTCACTGAGGGCAGCAGGGCCTGAGGTGCGTGAGGCGATGGAGATGCCCACTCTCCTGGGTGAGCGGGCACGGGAAACACGCTGAAGGGCTGCTGGGAGGGCAGTGCTGGTACGGGGGCTTCGGCTGTACCTGTTGTTGGGGTGGGCACAGATGTGTCCGCCAGAGCCAGGGAGCTTCCATCAGAGGAGGAGTCGCTGTCTATAGTGTCCCCTCCAGTCTCAGTCGTGGTGTTTCCCTCGCTCTCCGTCCCACTGGTGCCCTCACCGTCGGTGGATTCGGCCTCCAGGCCCATGTGGGATGCAGCTCCCTCCATCACCAGTGCCTCTGCTCCTCCGCCAGATGATGCTAACGCACACAAGGAAAGGGAGACAAAACAAAAAGGGGGGGAGAGACAGAGGATACACTTGGTCAATGCCAGCAACACCACTACCGTTGGCGTACACAACACACAGGGAGCAGCCCTATGCACTAAGCCATGCACTACCACTTACACAGCTAGTCACCAGCCCATGGGGTACAATGCCTAACGCCATTAGCTGCACACCTGAAACCCACAGGACCCTGCCCAGTAGTAGATGGCCACTAACACTATTTGGGTTGGAGAGCTTCGGAGCCTGCCCAACAAGGGACCTACCCTGCCATGTTCCCTCCTGGCCTAGGGGCACCCACAGCCCACATCCCCCACCCAGGTAAAACCTTAACGTGCACAAAGTCAGGAATCTGAACTCACCCCCTTGTGGCTGCTGTGATGCCTTCAAGCGCCCATCCAACTCCGGATAGGCCACCGCCAGGATGCGGAACATCAGGAGGGTCAGGGTACGACGGGCATCCCTTCATCGTTGGGAGGCCAGCCACAGCTGGGCCTCCACCATCTTCCTTGCCCAGCGGCGCAGGTCCTCCCACCGTTTGCGGCAGTGGATTCTCCGCCTGTCAAAGACCCCTAAGGTCCGCACCTCCTTGGCGATGGCACGCCAAAACCCCTTTTTCTGATGGGCGCTGACCTGCAGGGAAAAGACAGCAGAAAAAGGATTAGTCATATAGTCCGGACCGTCATACTCTTGGCCCACCATACCCCTCCCATCCCCGTACGCACAGACATTGACCACCATACATGCAGCACTCTGCCTAGGACCCCTTAGCCCCCCCACATGAGGCTGACACACACAGCACTCCATACATTCATGGCCCATGCATCATGCTCACAGTGTACTCACCTGTTTGTTTGGAGGACCACAGAGTAAAGTGTACTGGGGTAGGACCCCATCCACCAGTCTCTTCAACTCCTCTGTGAAGGCAGGGGCCCCTTCCCCAGACACTTGAGCCATTGTTGCTTCCAGACACAGGTCACAGCAGCACCTGCAGTGTAGGTCCTCTCCTGTTGAAGGTCAGGTAGCAAGTGAGTGAACAGATAGAAAATGGCGGTCACGTCCGCAGCAGTGCGTACCGTCGCTGCCGGCGTACATCGCCATTGGCTCCTAGAACCCATAGGGCCCAATGTTAACCAATGTAAAGTTGTGCGGCGGTCATTGACCGCCGTCCGCTACGGCGCACAACACCAGCGGAATTACCTCATTTCCACTTGTCTCTCCACAGAGGTCAGGCAGCCGCCATTTCAGGGGGGCACAGGGCATGGCACCTAACTGCGTCACAGCAGACATTGGCACATCAACTGACTCTCAAATTCACATACTGTTTCTGTAAAGGAAGAGATGCATCATTAATTCAATAGATGTGTGAATATGTCCCTCTGCTCACCGTTTTGATCCCTAGACTTCAACTGCTAAGGAGGAATATGAGATGGGGACATCCTCCCGTGTAAAGACCCCTGGTGGACCTGGCGACAATGGAGGACAGACACCTTATCCTAACCTACAGACTTGATAGGGCCACAATCCAAGAACTGTGTGCCGAATTGGAGCCAGACCTGATTTCAGCTATCCGCCAGCCCACAGGTATCCCCCCTCTAGTGCAGGTCCTGTCAGTGCTCCATTTCCTGGCAAGTGGTTCCTTCCAAGCGACAGTGGCCATGGCATCAGGGATGTCACAGCCTATGTTCTCAAACGTGTTGACCAGAGCGTTGTCTGTCCTGCTGAAAAACATGCGCAGCTACATCGAATTCCCCCAGGTGGAGGATTTGGCCACAGTGAAAACTGACTTCTATGCCCTGGGACATATCCCCAACATCATTGGTGCCATTGATGGTACACATATAGCATTTCTCCCCCACCCCCCACCGGAGGAATGAACAAGTGTTCAGGAATAAAAAAAGCTTTCACTGTCTGAATGTGCAGATGGTGTGTTTGGCGGACCAGTGCATCTCCTATGTGAATGCCAAGTATCCTGGCTCTGTGCATGATACCTTTATCTTGAGGAATAGCAGCATTCCATATGTGATGTCTCAACTCCAGAGGCACTGGGTGTGGCTAATAGGTGAGCCCATGGTTCCCATCCAGTTGATGTAGGTATATGGGTGTGGGGTTGTCCCTAAGGGTGAGTGTATTTCTAACAGGTGTCCCTCGAATATTTGCAGGTGGCTCTGGTTACCCCAACCTCTCATGGCTACTGACCCCAGTGAGGAATCCCAGGACAAAGGCAGAGGAGCGTTACAATGAGGCACATGGGCGAACAAGGAGGGTCATTGAAAGAACCTTTGGCCTCCTGAAGGCCAGTTTCCGGTGCCTCCATCTGACAGGTGTATCCCTGTACTACTCACCCAAGAAGATCTGCCAGATCACTGCTGCATGTTGCATGTTGCACAACCTGGCCTTGAAAAGCCAGGTCTTTTTTTCTGCAGGAAAATGAGCCTGGAGATGGTCTTGTGGCAGTGGTGGAGCCTGTGGACAGTGAGGAAAAGGAGGCAGAGGAAGAAGATGTGGACAACAGAAGCTCACCTATACAACAGTACTTCCAGTGACACACAGGTAAGAAACTGTAACTTCACTTTCCATTGCAGTTTTTTGTTAGACATTGGACATGGCAGCCTGATTTTCCTATGTCTATGGCCACTTACTGTACCCTTGGGCATCTCTATTTTCAGATCTCTGTGGCCCACTCTGGCTCCTGGTGTGTTTAGTGCTGCCCACTACAGGTCATACCAATGTATATATTACTGTACATATGAATTGAAATGTTTACAGCTTGTTGAACTAATACAGAATTTAATCAATTGACAGACTCCATAGTTGTATTTGTGTCCAAGTTTATTTAAGTGCTAAGAGGTGGAGGAATGTCCAGATAGAGTCCAGTCTCTTTGTATCACAGGTGAATTGTCCAAGGGGGCATAGGAAGTGAAGCAATGGCAGTTCAAGGTGGACAGAGTGACATAGTGGGACACAAGGGTGACATTCAGGGGAGTCTTATTTCCTGGCGGGGGTCTTGGCAATGTTCTCGGGCTTCTGCCTGGATCACAGGGACCTTTTGCGTAGAGGTTCTCCTTCTGCAGGGGGTGTGGTGCTAGTGGCCTGTTGGTCCTGTGGCGGGGCCTCCTGTCCACTAGCGCTGGCGGAGGTGGAGGGCTGTTCTTCGGTGAGGCTAGTGTCAGGGGCAAGTTGGTGTGCCACTGCCTCCCTCATGGTGTTGGCCATGTCAGCCAGCACCCCTGCACTGTTGACCAGGATGGTGTGGATGTGTTTGAGGTCCTCCCTGATCCCCAGGTACTTTCCCTCCTGCAGCCGCTGGGTCTCCTGCAACTTGGCCAGTTTCTGGCCCAAGGTCTCCTGGGAATGGTGGTATGCTCCCAGGATCCCTGCAAGTGCCTTGTGGAGAGTGGGTTCCCTGGGCATGTCCTCCCCCTGGCACACAGCAGTCCTCCCAGTTTCCCTGTTGTCCTGTGCCTCTGTACCCTGAACCGTATGCCCACTGACCCCAGGTCCCTGATTGTCTTGGGTTTGTGAGGTTGCCTGGGGTCCCTGTAGTGGTGGACACACTGCTGATTTACGTGTCCTGGGGACAGAGGTATGGGCCCACTGGGTGGGTGCTGTGGTGGTGTTTCCTTAGGGGGAGGCTCTGTGGTGGTTTGGAACTGTGGCAGGGTAACCGACTGTCCAGAGGACCCTGATGGGCCAGGTTGGTCATCGTGATCCAGTCGGCTAGGGCTGCTGTCATCACTGTGGACCTTTTCTGGGGGGTGGGGGTGGGCTGGATATTGCTGGCACCTCCTCCCCAGTGACGGTGAGTGGGGGTCCTGTGGGCAAGTAAATGCAGTGTTATTGTATCTGCATGTGCCATCTTGTGCATGGGTGTGTTTTCCTGTATGGTTGTGATTGCCCTGTCGGCTTTGCCTTGTGTGAGTTGTGATTTTGAGGGCTAGGTGATTCTCTCTAATGTGCATGCTTTAGTGATGGGTGTCCATGCAGGTCTGTGATGGGTGTCCATGCATTGGTGTGGCATGCAGGGCTTGGTTTTGTGATGGGTGGATTCTGATAGCAGTGTATATGTGAGGTGGTGAAGTGATGGGGGTGAGGGTAGTAGTTTGTGATGGCATGCAGGTAGGGTGGGGGCTATAATAGTAAAGATTTGACTTACCAGAGTCCAGTCCTCCTGCTACTCCTGCGAGGCCCTCAGGATGCATGTTCGCCAAGACTTGCTCCTCCCATGTTGTTAGTTGTAGAGGAGGAGGTGGGGGTCCACCGCCAGTCCTCTGTACAGCTACCTGGTGTCTTGCAACCACGGAACGCACCTTCCCCCGTAGGTCGTTTCACCTCTTCCTGATGTCATCCCTTGTTCTGGGGTGCTGTCCCACGGCGTTGACCCTGTCCACGACTCTCCGCCATAGCTCCATCTTCCTTGCAATGGTCGTCTGCTGCACCTGTGATCCGAATAGCTGTGGCTCTATCAGGATGATTTCCTCCACCATGACCCTTAGCTCCTCCTCTGAAAACCTGGGGTGTCTTTGGGGTGCCATGGATGTGGTGTGAGTGGTATGTGTGAGGGTGTATGGGGACTGTGTTGGGGTGTGTGCTGTGAGGTGCGTGTATGGTGTATGAGTGATGGTGTTCTGTGGCTCAGATTGAGTGGATGCTCCTGGCTTGTCTCTCTCTCTCTCAGTTGGCAATCTTTTTTCGTTGAAAGGGTTGTGAGTAATGTGGGTGTGTGTTTTATAGTGGTGTGGGTGTGGTGTCCAATGTGGTGTAGTTTGGTTAGTGTGTGTGTATTTTGAGGGCAGCGGTGTATACCCTCCAATTGTTTACCGTCGTTGAAAGACCGCTGAGGTGATTCATGGGTCTTGATACTGTGGGCATATTTCTGTTGGCGTAACGGTGTGGGTTTTGGTACCGCCAATTTATCACTGAGCTTTGGTCTGGCGGACTTGTGTGTGTGTCTGTATAGTTGCGGATTTCTATGTGTGGGTCATAATACCTGTAGCGGTATACCACCGCGGCCACAGTATGTTGGCGGCCATCAGCACAGCGGTAGGCGGCATTTACCGCCAATGTTGTAATGAGGGCCTGTGTCTTGTGCTACCACCAATGCTGTCATTGCATTATTCAGGCAAATCATTGAGAGGGAGGGATACCCTAAAGTATTGGCCACAGATAACGTGTACAACTTTACCGTCATGAAATGGAAAGTTTTCTTAAGTATAGTAACATTGGTCATGTCACCACTGCCTCATATGAGCTCCAAGGGAATGTCAAGTTAAAAGGTTCAACAGAGTTTTAAAAGAGTGATGCCTGGGCCTGTGGTTTCAGTGGAGAATGGAAGGAGGAGTTGAGAGAGAAATTGTGGTTGTACCGTATTACACCCCAAACTATAACTGAGGTGAGTCTGTTTAGATTGTTAAAGGGGAGAGATCCTGTGTCAGAATGTGGTGGTACAAGAGGAAGCAAGTGACGGAAGAAAAGAATGTGGATGTAAAGGAAGTTGGTCTGAAGATAAACAGAAATCAGGAGAAGACATACTATACCAAGTGGAAAGTTAACACACATTTGTTTGAAGTTGGAACTGAGTAAGAGGATGTAAATCAAGGTTTGTGGCTGAAGGTACATGAGGGTGATCAAACATAATAGCAAAAGTGTGGTCACTCAGGATGGTAAAGTATGGAAGGTGAGGAGACAAGTGAAATATTAAGAGTACCGAATGGTAACAACCAGGATGAGAGTAGTCAGTTGAAACCCAATGGTGATGCAGCAGATGGGGTCGTTGGTTATTCCTGTGACTTCCAATTGGATTTTTTAGTAGCATCTCGCCCCTATAGGTCTGCATCATTCGCTGCATGTATGATACCTTCGGACAACTGGAGCCTTGAAGGCTGAAAACCAGTTCACAATATTGGTCTAATTACTTAATGTGTATAAAATTGGGGAAGAGGCACTTATTTTCAACACAGGGAGTCAATTTATTTTGATGCAGTATATCCAAGCGTGCAACACAAGTCCCCTCCTCAATTCACCACCTCGATTTAGGGACTTTTCTTTCTATATTCTTCTCTTTCCTTGGACCACCAAGACTTGTGGTGTTCCACGAATGAGTGTTATTAACAACTGTGTCATCACTAAATGTATTGCTATTAATATTGAAGCAAGGCGATAACTGTCAGATAATATTTTTTGATCCACTGTTGGAGTGCTAGTTTTGGCTGAACCGATTTACTTTTAGTATTTACTCTGCTTCGCACAACAAACACAAATAGGCCCATCATTAAATGAGGTGGCAGGTAGAGACTGGAACGCAGTTTCTGGGTGATTCTATATGACTCATCACAAAGGTGCTTGTGTAGGGACCTACATTTTTTCATTACAGTGATTACTCAGTACACATATTTTAAGTGGAATACATGGGGATGGCATCAATGGATAAATGCTACAGAGGAATATCCTACTTGAGGCACACAGGGGTGCATGTGGTGCAGTAGATGCACCTATCCAGGAAACAAAATGGCATATTTCACCAGAGGTGGAAGGACAGGGTATATGCCACCAGGTTATCCTCCTACACCAGATTGGTATTGATTTGGAGGAAATCTGGGGTTCTGTCTAAGGGTCAATAGGTGTTTGAAGCATGGACGTGTGTGTTATATTATGGTATATGTAAGATGGTCTTCCCCTGAAGATGACCTGTGTCTATGCCCTCAATATTTTGCCTACTTACTTCTTATAGACAACCATACAACAAGGTGTGGACTTGGCAACATCTCATAACCTGAGTGGAAATTGTACCTTTTATATCACTGATCTAGACAGATCCCTCGTCCCTTGCCCCCACTACTCCTGGTGACTACAAGTGCATTAAAGATGCTGGCAATGCAAGATTGGCTACTGAGTAATAGTGGACGCATGCAAGCAGATGTACCTTGACACAATGGATTATTTGATCTACTCACCACACCTAGATACACAAATTTTGGATTGAAATGGGATCAATGACCTACGCCACTGGTGTTATATTGAGTGTTTATGTAAATCTCTATTCAATAAAATCTAACTTTCTATGTCATTACACTCGGGAAGGCCCCTTATGTGGATAACCTCTTGGTGGAGGTGTTGAGTGATGTCTTAAGATGAGTGATTTGAGGCAATAGACCATTATTCAAGGAAAAAACAAGGCACTGCTGATAGCTGTTCCTTTGAGTGGGAAGCCTTAAAAGTGGTGATGGGAGAGTAAGGCATCAAAAGCTTGAAGAGGGTAAGGAACATATTCCTGCATGACTTTAAAAAAAAAAAAAACTTTGGCATTTTAGACAATAGATTGACAGCAGTTCTCTGTACCAAATCTAAGCATGGTCAGCAGACCATCTATGGCCTTGCAGTTGCTGCCAACATACAATACAGCCCCTCCCCCACACACACACATCCCCCCCAGCGTGCAAACCAGCAGCATTATGTCAAGGCAAGTGTGGCTTGAAGTGGATAGTTGGGTCAACTGCACAAAGGAAAGGCGACAGAGGTTGCCCATTCATGTGGGGTATGGTAGTTAGATGTAGCCAGATAATACACAAGGTCTCCAGAAATGATTCCCCATGGAGGAAGTGGGCCAGACACCCTCTCAGGGTTTATTGTGGTGTGGGGTCTAGCAGTATGAGGCAACCCAATGGTGTGTCCCACACCGTAGCCATGTCCATACAGCCCAGACCTCTCCAGGCTTCTTGTAACAGTGTCTCTCCTTCATAGGCAGTCCATTGTTCAAATTCTGTCTTCCAGCTCTGTATTTTAGGGCCAGTCGAGGCTTTCCAATTGCAAATGCAGGTTATGAAAGGGCACGAGGGAGTCACCCCCAATCGATCTATAAAGACCTGTAACAGCTCTAAACCTCCCAGCAGATGTGACAACATATTGGCAAGTTTTTTGCTGTGGAGTTCAGCAAGCCCTTTAGGGCATCCCATTCAGCCTAGGGAGAGGAGGCGGACCCCTCGTTATCTGGTTTGCCATATCCTTCAGGGATTCCAGCTTAAGTTTCCAGGCAGGGGTACATGGTCTCTAATGTCCCATTTTAAAGTTAATGAGACAGGATTATGGTCCGAGATCGTACGTGAAAGATACTCATCATTCCTAACAGCGCTATGCACTGTAGGGGTTGGGGTAAAGAAACGTCTACAATATCACATGCAGTTCATGGAGTGGAGAGAAGAAGGAATAATCCTTTTCCTAGGGTGGTAGTGTCCACCAGAAGTCCACCAGGTGCCACTCTAACTGCCAGTCTGTGAATGTGCGGGCTACCCTCACTATTGGGTAGTCTCATAATGGGGATGGAAGAGGTCCAGTTCAATGTTAGCAATGCAATTGAAATCCCCTCCAATGATCACTGTTCCAACCAGGTAGGGGGCTAATATTCGGGATAACTCAGCAAACAATCCTGTCTGACCTGTTTCAGGTCCGTATACATTAATTAGTTTAGTGTCCCGTCCATTTAAGCGCCATGTTGCTACTAAGTATCAACCCTCCAGATCCGATCAATCTCTAGTATACTAAGAGGGAGTTCCAGGTTTTACCTATGTAAGCGTGCCATGGGAAAATGCTGAGTATGTGGTAAAGTAGTTCTATCCTCTTCAGCTCCTTTGCAGTAGAAATACTATGTGAATTCTCCTTCTGTTGAGATACAAGAAGAACTTATATCTCTTTGAGATGGTGTGCATAACCCATATTTTCCAGGTTAGGAGTTTATATACATTAGTTGGTGTCATATCCCTCATCTCTTGCCCCCCTCCTCCCCAGTGCACCCCCCACCCCAAACCTCCAACCGGCGCATTATAATGTGTCATCATATTAAATGCATGCTGGGTGCAACATTTAAAGTTTACCCCAAAAGAACGAGTTACTTACCTTCGGTAACGACTTTTCTGGTGGATACATTAGCTACCTGTGGATTCCTCACCTAATGAATACTCCCATGGCGCCAGCATTCGACGGAAATCTTCTTACTAGTCTCTGCACGTCGACGAGGACGTCACTCTAGCCCACGCGACGCAGTCTGACGTCATACAGGCAATAAGAGGTCCTCGACGACGTGCGGACGTCAGTACCAATCATTTTTTACGTGCATGAGAACAACCAGGCAATGCAATGAAAGAGCAAGGCAACATCCCATTATATTGTAAAGATACACAACATTGCATGAATAACTGTAAATCTTTTATATATATATATATATATATATATATATATATATATATATATAACTCTCTCTTTTTAAAATATATACACACATCAAGTATATACACAAAGATATATACATATATACATATATATAAATATATTATATACAACATCTATTGCACCCTCAAAGACCAAGAGGAGCGCACTCAAGGATTACTTGGCAAGACCAGAAAGGCAACGGGGAGGCGGGTGGGACCGTGAGGAATCCACAGGTAGCTAATGTATCCACCAGAAAAGTCGTTACCGAAGGTAAGTAACTCGTTCTTCTGATGGATACAACTACCTGTGGATTCCTCACCTAATGAATAGAGTCCCAAAGCAGTACCACGCCCGGCGGTGGGTGCCTAAATGGTCAAACCAAGAAATCCTGCAGCACTGACCGTGCAAAATGGCCGTCCCTTCTAACCTCAGAATCCAAACAGTAATGTTTTGCAAAAGTGTGAAGGGACGACCAAGTTGCGGCCTTGCAGATGTCGACCACAGGAACACCCCTGGCCAAGGCCGAAGTGGCCGACTTAGCTCTGGTGGAATGAGCTCTAATGCCCTCAGGAGGATCCTTCTTTGCCAAAGAGTAACAGGTTTTAATGCAAAGAACAACCCACCTGGACAGTGTTCTCTTGTGGACTGCCTTTCCTCTCCTCTTGCCCACGTATCCAATAAACAGCTGATCCTCCAGCCTGAAATCCTTTGTTCTAGCAATAAAAAAGCTCAACGCTCTCTTTGGGTCCAGACGGTGCAGTCTTTCTTCCTCTTTGGAAGGATGAGGCGGAGGATAGAACGTGGACAAAGTAATTGCCTGAGCCAAATGGAAGGGTGAAACAACCTTCGGGAGGAAAGCAGCCTTGGTCCTCAACACCACCTTATCCCCATAAAAAGTTGTATAAGGGGGCTTTACTGATAAGGCCTGCAACTCACTCACTCTCCTTGCTGATGTTATAGCTATCAAGAAGACTGTTAATAAAACCAAATACCTTAAGGGGCAAGAATGCATAGGTTCAAAAGGGGACCCCATAAGGAAAGTCAGGACCAAGGACAAATCCCATTGCGGCATAACGAATGGCTTTGGAGGATATTTATTTAGAAGACCTTTCAGGAATCTGATAACAATAGGGGATTTAAATAAAGATGGTTGGTCTGGAAGACATATGAAGGCTGACAAGGCCGATAAATAACCCTTAATGGTAGCCACTGCACAACCTTTCTGCGCTAGAGACAGAGCAAAAGACAAAACGTCCGATAGATGAGAATGCAAAGGATCAATCTGCCTCTCTCCACACCACGCAACAAATTTAGACCACCTATTAGCGTAGATAGATTTAGTGGAGTGTCGCCTGGCCGCTAATATAACATCCACTACCTCAGGCGGGAGAGAGAAGGAACTCAGGTTGCCCCGTTCAATCTCCAGGCATGTAGGTGCAGACTCTGGAGGTTGGGGTGTAGAACCTGCCCCTGCGACTGCGAGAGGAGGTCTGCCCTGAAAGGGAGACGGAGCGGAGGGCACATTGAGAGTTGGAGAAGGTCGGAGTACCATACCCTCCTTGGCCAATCCGGAGCTATTAGGATGACTAGAGCCCGGTCCTGGCGAATCTTCCTCAATACTCGAGGAATCAAGGGTATGGGAGGAAACGCGTAAAGCAACTGGCCGCACCAGGTTATTTGAAACGCGTCCCGCAACGCTCCCTGCATCGGATACTGGAGGCTGAAGAACAACGGACAATGCGCGTTCTCTCGAGTGGCAAACAGATCTACCCGAGAAAATCCCCACCTCTGGAAGATTAAACGGACTTGATCTGGATGGAGACGCCACTCGTGGTCTGCCGAGAAATGGCGACTGAGACTGTCCGCACGCACGTTCAAGACTCCGGCCAGATGGTTTGCTATCAAGCAAATCTGATGGTCCTTTGCCCAGGACCATAGTCGAAGAGCTTCTCTGCAGAGAAGGTACGACCCCACTCCTCCCTGCTTGTTTATGTACCACATCGTGGTAGTATTGTCCGTTAGGACCTGTACCGACTGACCACGAAGGGAAGTGAGGAAGGCCTTGAGAGCCAGACGTACAGCCCGTAACTCTAACAGATTGATGTGAAACATCTGTTCCTCTGGAGACCAAAGACCTTTGATCTCCAGATCCCCCAGATGAGCTCCCCACCCTAGAGTGGAAGCATCCGTTATGACTGTGGCCACTGGTGGCGACTGCTGGAACGGCTTTCCTTGTGAAAGATTGTTGCTTGCAATCCACCATCTCAAATCCACAGCAGCATCTCTGGAGATCTTGACAGTACCCTCTAGATCCCCTTTGTGTTGAGACCACTGCCTTCGAAGGCACCACTGAAGAGCCCTCATGTGCCAGCGAGCATGCGTGACCAACAGAATGCAGGAGGCAAAAAGACCGAGCAGACGAAGGACCTTGAGAACTGGAACTACTGCTCCATTTTGAAACATTGGAACCAAATCCTGAATATCTTGACTCCGCTGAGGCGGAGGAAAGGCCCGACCCAATGTTGTATCCAGTACTGCCCCTATGAACAGGAGGCGCTGAGAGGGCTCTAGGTGAGATTTGGGCTCGTTCACCGAAAAACCCAGGTCGAACAACAACTGGGTTGTTGACTGCAGATGATGCGACACAAGCTCCGGGGACTTGGCTTTGATCAACCAGTCGTCCAAGTAAGGGAATACTGCTATCCCCTTCCTTCTGAGTTCTGCCGCAACCACCGACATCACCTTCGTGAAGACTCGAGGTGCTGAAGTAAGACCAAATGGAAGGACCGCAAACTGATAGTGTTGCGATCCCACCACAAACCGGAGATACTTCCTGTGTGACTTGAGTATCGGGATATGAAAGTAAGCATCCTGCAAGTCGACAGACACCATCCAGTCTTCATTGTTCAACGCCAAAAGCACCTGTGCTAGGGTCAGCATCTTGAATTTTTCCTGCTTGAGGAACCAATTCAAGATCCTCAGGTCCAGAATTGGTCTCAAACGACCATCCTTCTTGGGAATCAGGAAATACCTTGAGTAACATCCTCGACCCCTTTCCTGCTCTGGGACCAACTCCACCGCGCCCTTGCAAAGGAGGGCTTGTACCTCCTGTTCTAGCAACAGGAGGTGTTCTTCTGAACAATAAGAAGGGCGGGGCGGGATGAGGGGCGGGAACTCCCGAAAGGGAAGGGTGTAGCCTTTTCCCACAATACTGAGAACCCAAGTGTCCGTTGTAAGTCTTCCATTTGGTGAGAAAATGCTGTAATCTTCCCCCTACAGGAGAGGAGTGAGTGGGAAATGGTGGAAGCCTAAGGCTGCTTTCCCTGCTGCACCCCGCCAGAGGATGAGGAAGAGGCAGAGTGCTGCTGAGAGGCTCCTCTGGTGCGGACCCTACCTCTCCCCCTGAAAGATCTATAGGGATGGGAAGAGGCAGGTTGCTGATATCTTCCCCGAAAGGAAGAGGAGGAAGAGCCACGCCCAAATCCACGAAACCTCCTAAAAAATCTGGAAGAGGCCGTGGAAGAAGGAGCTTGGAGCCCTAACGACTTAGCCGTGGCCCTGCTTTCCTTAAAACGTTCCAAGGCCGAATCAGCCTTGGCTCCAAACAGTTTGTCCCCATCAAACGGGAGATCCAACAATGTGGACTGTACATCTGCAGAAAAGCCCGAGTTACGGAGCCAGGCCTGTCTCCTTGCCACCACAGTTGTGCCCATTGCTCTGGCTACCGAGTCGGTGGTATCCAGTCCCGTCTGGATAATCTGGGTCGCAGCAGCCTGGGCATTTGAGACAAGATCCAAAAGACCCTGGGGAAGCTCTGTAAACGATGAGGAAATGTCATCCATCAGAGCATGAATATACCTCCCCAGGATACAGGTTGCATTGGTAGCTTTTAACGCCAGACTGCAGGACGAAAAAATCTTCTTCGACTGCGCCTCTAGCTTCTTTGAATCTCTGTCCCCAGGCACCGTCGGGAAAGAACCAGGCGCTGACTTGGATGAACAGGAGGCCTGCACCACCAAGCTCTCCGGCGTAGGGTGCCTAGATAGAAACCCAGGGTCAGTCGGAGCCGCCCGATACCTCCTGGCCACGGCTCTGTGAACTGCTGGGGAAGATGCCGGCCTCTTCCACACCTCTATCACCGGATCCAGCAGAGCGTCATTAAATGGCAACAGAGGCTCCGCCGCAGCTGAGGCCGGATGTAGCACCTCTGTTAAAAGGTTTTGTTTAGCCTCCACCACCGGCAAAGGCAGGTCCAAAAAACTAGCTGCCTTCCGTACCACTGCATGAAAGGAAGCAGCCTCCTCAGTATATTCCCCCGGGGACGAAAGATCCCACTCAGGGGAAGTGTCCAGCCCACTGGCCGACTCCAGTCCACGCAGCCCATCACCCGAGTCCTCTAGCTCTCCTTCCTCCAGGGCTCGTTGGTACTCCTGCTCTTCTAATACCCGGAGAGCACGTCTCCTGGAATGAAGTCGCTGTTCAATACGCGGAGTCGACAATGCCTCCGCCGAAGTCGAAGATCGGCGCCGATCTTCAGAAGCCACCGACGCCGCGTCCGGCGCCACAGGTAACTTCGGCGCCGAAAAAAGAGCAGCTGAAGCAGATGGACCCACCGGAGTCACAGGCCGAAATCCCGACTTCGACGTCGACGGGATGGAAATCCCCGGGGCCAATCCTTCTGAAGCCACCGGAGCGGCCACTGGCGCCGACACTGGCGCCGAGCCCACGTTCCCAAAAGGGAGAAAGGGCATAAAGGGTGCCGGCCGAAGAGGCGCAGGATCACCCAAAGAAAAGGCCAAAGGCCCAGCCGGAGCACCCCCTGGAGCCATCTGTTGGAAGATGGCATACATCGCATTCAAGAATGCGGAACTATCGGCTCCAGGGGTGGGAAAAGCCGGATACTGAGGTGCCTGTCTCGGAGGCGACCCCGACGCCGGCCTCGGCGTCTGCGCCGGAGAAAACACCTGAGGCTCCAATACCTCAATCACCGACGCCTGTCCAGGTGAAGTTGGAGACGCCGGAGAGGGCAACAGCGTCGAAGGATGCGGCGTAACAGTGGGACTGATCTCCCATGTCCTTCGGCGCCGATCCGAAGACCTGGAACGAGTCTCCTTCGAATGACGCCGAGAATCTCTACGGCGCCGGGAGTCTCGATGACGCCGATGTCTTGGAGAAGAAGACTTCTTGTGATGCTTCTCCTTCGATTTAGCCATAAACAGCTTCGCCTCACGTTCCTTGAGGGCCTTTGGATTCATGTGCTGGCATGAATCACAAGTCGAGACGTCGTGGTCGGAGCTCAGACACCAAAGGCAATCGGAATGAGGATCCGTCACCGACAGCTTGCCTCCACACTCACGACAAGGCTTAAATCCAGACTTTCTCTGCGACATTATTACCACAGCGAAAGACTACGCAGCAAAAATACACTGTAACCAAAAAAGTAACAGTTGCTCCCTCGAAGATAACCGTTTCGAATGCACGGAAAAAAGGGAACTGACGTCCGCACGTCGTCGAGGACCTCTTATTGCCTGTATGACGTCAGACGGCGTCGCGTGGGCTAGAGTGACGTCCTCGTCGACGTGCAGAGACTAGTAAGAAGATTTCCGTCGAATGCTGGCGCCATGGGAGTATTCATTAGGTGAGGAATCCACAGGTAGTTGTATCCATCAGAAACAAACTTAAAACTCCCCAACTCCCACTCCCCAGAACAAGCAGGCAACATGCCCCCATCCACACCATCAGAGTAAACTCCTTGGTGCACAGGAGCGCCAGTGCAAACCAACACGTAGCTAGGGGACTAACTGCATCTGGAGCCCCCTTCCCAGCTCCCACCACTCAAAGTTTTAGCAAGTATTTAATAATACATAGCAGTTCAGGCCAAGAGAGTATCAATATTCACTATTCCGCTTTGCAGAGTTCCCTGGTTGCATGTACAGGTTAGTCTGCTAAGGTATAGACCCCTAATACATCTTAATGTTTAGACATCACCATATTATCGCCAAATCAGTTCATCCGCTGTGGCCAGTGTGTCTACAGGTATCGGGGCAGCAGAGTCCATAGGGGCATCCATACTCAGTTCAGACTCCAACCTAAAGTCCACATCTTCCATATCATCAGTGGTCGGGCTCATCCTGCAAGCCTTCAGCATCACCACGACCTCAAGCGCTTTCTATTGAAGGGACTCTTTACTTGATGAACGGCCCCCCAAGGGGACTACGGTTCCGTATCTTCACTCTCCACTGATTTCTATCTCTGCTACGAGGCCATCCACCTGAGGTTGTAGCTCAGTCCACTCCCAGACCTCTTTTGCTGTACCGAAAAACTGCACCCCACACAGAGGGGTAATTATGACCCCTGCAGTTGGCGGTAATA
Organism: Pleurodeles waltl; assembly: GCF_031143425.1. Classification (NCBI taxonomy): domain Eukaryota; kingdom Metazoa; phylum Chordata; class Amphibia; order Caudata; family Salamandridae; genus Pleurodeles; species Pleurodeles waltl. The sequence goes on from NC_090450.1 coordinate 811,888,766, forward strand.
TGGAGGAAAGTACTGCCAACAGGCTAGCGGTACCTTCCTCCATATTATGACATTGGCTGTTTGGCTGAAGCCAAACCACCAATGTACCACATCATCGTCCGCCACAGCGGTAATGGCTGTCGGGCTGGAGACATCAATCTGAGGTCACTTGCCTGCCTGCGGGATTATGACCCCGCCTACCACCATGGTTTTCATGGCTTCCTTACCGCCACGAAAACCATGGCGGTAGGCACTATCAGTGACAGGGAATTCCTTCCCTGTCACTGATAGGGGCTCCCCCACCCCCTTCCCCTGTCAGAGTGTCCACTTACCTGTGTCCAGGGGGTCCTCCGGCAGGAGATGGGATGGGGCGCTTCTGCCAGCCGTAGCGTCCGTCAGCAGAACACCACCTGGTCATATTGTCATAATACGCCCGCGGCAGTCCACTGCCACCTTACCGCCATCATGGCCACAGCCGGATTTCCGCTATCCTTCTGGCGGAAATCTGGCTGTGGTCATAATTTGGAGGACGGCTGGTAGCTGCTAGCAGGGAATAGCATTGCATAAGGAACTGACATCTGGTGAAGTCACTTCTCAGCTTCCATAAAGCTTGCCCATTTTTTCTGAACTTCTTTTGTGAAGTCTGGAAAGATCATTATCTTCCTGTTCTCCAGCATAAGTTTGCCTCTTTTCCTGGCCTGTGCTAGGATGTTGTCTAGATCTCCGTTAGGAGCAATTTGGCAATGATGGGCCGCGACGGGCATGCTGGGACCCTATGGGTTCTCTCCAGCTCACAGAAGGGGAAAGCCCCTCCAGGGCCAGTTCCTCCCTCAGACATTTTTCCAAGAATGATAGCATGTTCAACCCTTCGACTCGCTCAGAGATGCCCTGAATGCAGATAGTATTTCTTCTCAAGCAAGTTTCCGCATCTTCTGTTCACGCTTCTAACATCTGCACCTTTCCCTCAATGGTAGATGTTCTCGTATGTTCATCACATCTCTAGGTATTTCCGTCAGTGCGCCCATTAGTCGTTACTCTCTCCACCAGGGAACAAAGAACTGCTTTAAGGATACTGAACTCAACCCCGAGAAAGTCTAATTTTGTTTCCAAGTCTTCCTAGTAGAGGTAATGGCCTGAAAGATGTCCTTTAGGGTAGGTCCCTCAGCCGTGCAAGAGTGGGACATTTCATTAGTATCCCCGTGCATCAGTGCCACATCATCTGCTGTACAATTAGCTGCCACCAAGTCTCTTTTTTTTAAATCTCATTCCCTCCCATCTTCACTGTTACAGGTCTGTGGGAAGTGAGGCACCGAAGTTCACAGAATGAGGTCACTGGTAATACACACAAAGCGCCCGCACAGTTGTTCTCCCATATGAGGCTCCTCACCGAATGAATCATAAGAGCTTTGGGACAGAGTACCTGGCTAGTCCTGATAGCCAGGGGAAGACCACGGTAGTCCTCAAAGGAGGTCTCAGGTGTGAATAGACTGTGAGACCCCGCTGAATCTAGTGAGTACTCATAAGGACATCAGGCTGAGGGAGAGCAGGTCCACAATACTGCCAAATGCAGATCCCACAAAGTGCAGCACTGCGGGCCCCTCGACTCCTGCATGCAGGCTCCCAAGGGGCCTCCTGGCAAAGACTCTCCATGTAGCACCCGCTCCCCTCTGGCACCTCCGACGGGACACCCGCAATGACCACAAACAGTATCCCAAGTCTATCTGGCCTAATGAGACACCACAGGTCCGGCAGTGAGGCAATCAAGGCCCTCTGTCTAATCAATGAGCCTGTGGCATCAGGTGGTAGTTGTGGCACCCACCAAGCACAGAGGACCACCCGCTGGGGGAGTGCCTCAGTCTACAGTCAGCTGCAGGCCCAAGCTGGTGCTAAACATGGGAGTCTTCTCTCAGACATTCAGCTCTTTTCAAAAGGGCAGCCAATGGAGATGCCCTTTTCTGTTCTCTAGCCTCAGAGGCCACTCTCCTCTTTGGTGTCCCCAGTCTTCAGGTATCACATTCCTCCCAAAAGCTCCTGTTCCTCAGGAGGAGTCCCCACTATAGGCCCTTGGGGCTTGCAAAGCACCACCGCCACCCACTCTTAGGGGGTCATTCCAACCCTGGCAGTCATCGACCGCCAGGGTGGAGGACCACGGAAGCACCGCCAACAGGCTGGCGGTGCTTCCCTGCCCATTCTGACTGCGGTGGTAAAGCCGCGGTCAGAAAAGGGGATCCGTCAGTTTCCCGCCAGGTTTCCCCTGTCTGGGCTGAATCTCCATGGCGGCACTGCAAGCAGCGCCGCCATGGAGATTCCGACCCCCTTCCCGCCACCCTGTTTCTGGCGGTGTTTACCGCCAGGAACAGGTGTCGTGGGGTCCCTGGGGGCCCCTGCACTACCCATGCCACTGGCATGGGCAGTGCAGGGGCCCCCTAACAGGGCCCCAGCATGATTTTCACTGTCTGCATAGCAGACAGTGAAAATCGCGACGGGTGCAACTGCACCCGTCGCACCCCTGCAACACCGCCGGCTCCATTCGGAGCCGGCTTCCATGTTGCAGGGCCCTTTCCCGCTGGGCCGGCGGGCGCTCCTTTGGCGGGCGCCCTCCGGCCCAGTGGGAAAGCCAGAATGGCCTCCGCGGTCTTTTGACCGCGGAGCGGCCAAATGGCGGTGACTGCATGGCGGGCGGCTACCGCCGCCCGCCGCGGTCAGAATGACCGCCTTAGTCTGGATATCCAACCTCCGACTCCCAGTGGTCTGGCAACCCACGTGGCACTCACAAAGCAGCTCACCTCCTCAGGACGATCCTGCAGTCCTCCATCTCCTCTATGTTCAGACCACGTGTTCTTTGCAATATTCCCAGGTGGCCGGCACTCCGTTGCTGTATCCAAGCCCGTTGGAAATCCCTCAGGCGACCCCGAGCAACGCCCCAGGAATCCCTCAGCATTGCTACCATCATAGACCATGCTCTGGCGTATCAAGCGGTCTCAGCTTCAGTAGGTGCCTTCTAGGTTCTGTTGGCTGCAGTCACCACCATCAGGGGGTTTGGACCCAGTGAACCCGCTGGAGTTGTCAAAGACCCTTCAGGCTCCTCTGCTTTTTTAAAACAAGGCTCAGATAGGGTAATCCCGGACGGGAGCTCTGATGCACCTCTCCCCACACCATCATGGCTTAGCTCTGCCTCCCTACTCCTGCGTGTCTTAGACACACTGGAAACAAATCTCAAGTGGCTGTGGCGTCAAAGAATTAGGGATCCAAGTTGGGAAAGCGGCTTGAGCAAGAAAAGGCAGCAAAATGCTACTAGACACTTTAAATGTCTAAAACATAGAATGCGAAGCCGCATGCGCAGGGGGTACAGTTCCGGTAGACCACTGGCCTCATTACAAGCGTCCGAGCAAATTAGACCCGGCCTAAAAGCCATTGGACACTCAGAATTGGAAATCAATGCCATATTCAAGAAGTGCTATAAGGTCATCTACACACACATGACTCTGCCACCATCCAAGGAGGTGGAAGGCTACCTCACTGTTTAAGAGATAAAACATCCCACTGGAACCAACTGGAAGACCTTGACCAGCCCCCTCTGGTGAAGAAATTGTGGAGGCCATGGAAAATACAAGTCGAGGCAGGTTGCCTCGATTTGATGGCTTGGTCATTGAACTTTAAGACAGATGGTGTAGGAAAGTACCCTCTTTTTGGCATGGTTACCCCCACTTTTTGCCTATCAGTATGCTTAGACTGCTTTCACTGGGATCCTGCTAATCAGGATGCCAGTGATTGTGCTCTCTACCTCCACATTTGGTTACCTTGGACCTTTGTGCACTCCACAATTGGCATACTCTTGTCCCCTTATAAGTCCCTAGTATATTGTACTTAGGTACCCAGGGCATTGGAACACCAGTGGTCCCCCATGTGCTGTAGTATGAATTATGCCACCCGTGGGAGCCCATGAAAAATGGGTCTGCAAGCCTGCCACTGAAGCCTGCGTGAAAAGGTGCATGTACCATATCACCACAGGTCACTACACCAGGTCACTGTAAGTCACCCCACGGTAGGCCCTTCCAGCCCAAAGGGCAGGGTGCAGGTCCCTGTGTTTGAGGGCACCCCTGCAAACTCCATTTCCATTGCACTAGACTTCTAAGTGCAAGGAGTTTTGTCTCTCTCTCCTGTGTGACCTGTCAAGCCTGTGGCAAGACAGGTGGCACTTCAAAGGCCCCCTTAATTCCACTACCAGTGGTTAGGGTACCCCTTGAGAGGATTGGGGTTCGATACTGTTGGCCCCCTGGACTCTTCCACTGCATCTGGGAACAGTTTATACTAGTGGTGATGGACCATGCCACCAAGTACCCAGAAGCAATTCCGTTTGGGACCACTACTGCCCCTCCAGTGGCCAAAGCCCTCTTGGGAATCTTTTCCAGGGTGGGTTTGCAGAGATGCAAACTTCATGTCTGCGTACCTGAAAGCCTTGGGGAAGGAATGTGGTGTAATATACAAGTTCACCACTCCCCATCATCCACAAATGGGTTAGTTGAGAGATTCAACAAAACCCTCAAAGTCATGATCATGGGACTCTCAGAGAAGCTCAGAAGGAGTTTGGAGGTCCTACTGCCTTGCCTCCTCTTCACCTACAGGGAGGTTCCGCAAAAGGGAGTGAGGTACAGCCCCTTTGAGATTTTGTTTGGACATCCTGTTAGTGGGCTACTTGCCCTTGTGAAGGAAGGCTGTGAGCAACCTCTCAAGCCTCCCAAACAAGACATAGTGGATTATGTATTAGGCCTAAGATCCAGAATGGCTGAATACATAAAGAGGGTATCTAAAAATCTTCAGGCCAGCTAAGCACTGCAGAAGCAGTGGCATGACCAGAAGGCTGTTATGACTGTTTACCAGCCAGGGCATAAAGTGTGGGTCCTGGAGCCTGTGGACCCCAAGGAACTTCAAGTTAAATGGAGTGGTCCCCACACTATTGTGGGCAGAAAAGGTGAGGTCACCTACCTGGTTGACCTAGGCACTCCCAGAAGCTCCCACAAGGTGGTTGATGTGAATCGCCTAAGACCTTATTATGACAGGGCTGACATGACTTTACTGATGGCCACTGACAAAGGTCAGGAAGAAGAGAGTGACCCTCTCCCTGACCTCTCCTCCCACAACACAGTAAAAGGTTCAGTAGTGGGAGTTATTCTTGCTGCGTGCCTCTCTGATCAACAAAAGGGTGATTGCAAAAATCTCCTGGGTCAGTTCTCTAAACTGTTCTCCTTGTCCCCTGGTCAAACCACATAACACACCATTGACACAGGTGACAGCCTACCTGTCAAAAATAAAATATACAGGCAGCCTGATCACATCAGGGAGTGCATCAAAGCAGAAGTGCAAAAGATGCTTGACCTAGGGGCTATTTAGTCTTCAGACAGCCCTTGGGCTAGTCCTGTAGTCCTAGTACCAAAACCCTACTCTCAGAATGGCAAAAAAAAAGAGATGCGGTTCTCTGTGGTCTACAGAGGCCTCAATAAAGTCACAAAAACTGATTGTCATCCAATCCCTAGGGCAGATGAGCTGATAGATACTCTGGCTGCTGCCAAGTATCTTAGCACCTCTGATTTGACTGCTGGATACTGGCAAACCAATCAGATGATGCCAAACCCAAAACTGCATTCTCATAACCTAGTGGGCATTATCACTTCACAGTGATGCTCTTTGGGTTGAAGAATGGCCCTGCCACATTTCAGAGTTTGGTAAACAACGTTCTCCAAGGCCTGGAAAGCTTCAGTGCAGCTTGTCTTGATGGCATAGCTGTCTTTAGCTCCACCTGAGAGAATCACATGGTCCACCTTGGAAATGTACTGGAGGCTCTACAAAAAGCAGACCTCACTATCAATGCATGAAATTGCCAGATAGGGCAGGGTAAAGTGGTTTATCTGGGCCACCTGGTAGGTGGAGGCCAGATGCAGGTTTTGTATAAATATTTTAGCCATGATTCAGACACATTGTTTTAGCTTACAAGGCCTGCCAATGTGCACTTTAATCCAGCTACATTTTATTCAGCATTGCTTTATTTTTCTAGCGGTAGCTACATTTGTGGTGCTGTTTTATTTTCTTTATCTCATTGTACTTTCGCCTAGGAAAGCATCAGGTTCCTAGTAGGATATTTATTTCGCTTTGTGCTTTCTCCAAGGCTAGTCAGATAATGTTGCCAACAAATGTGGTATGCTGTGTCTCCAACATTCACAGAAAACACGCACTCATACGTGGGGACCATTTCTTAGAATGACAGTTTTATTATAAAAACATCCCTTTGTCCTAGACACGTTAGAGGGAGATTTCAGCTAGATGACCACAACTGCATGCTGATTGCTGACTACTTCACTGCAGCTAGTTGCTTAGGCAACCGGATCCCTGATCCATATGGGGACAGTGTCTCTCTAGACCACAGGCTTCTTCCTCCAGATATGAGGGATAATGTACCCCCAGGGGGGAAACCCAAAGGGCAGATTAGGCTTATTACGATGTGCTCAAACATAGTGTAGGTAGGAGAAATATATAAATCCCTCCTAGTGACAGTATGGTAGGATTATTCTTGTGTTTTACACTGTTGGTCACCTGCTTGCTTTCATTGTGTTTCATCATCCTAGTTATTTCAACACATGCCTTTTTATCGAAGATGCAGAAACTTCAATAAATTCTTATTGAACTATACTCTGCCTCTGTTGTCTTTGCCTGTATGAGACTTTTTGGTAACTGAGAGAAAGGGATGGGAGCTGATCAACCACGATTCCCCTGATGAGTCTTTCTTGTCATGCACCCAGTAGTCACCATCATCTCGTTCGGAAAAGAGGTGCTGCTAGCTAGCCGGAGAACCTGGATAAGGCCTACAGGCATCATGTGGTGTGGAATCATACTTAGTAGCCACAATCCATGTGATCCTGTCTCCCAAATCCAGTAGCCTCATTAGCATAATGAGAACCAACGCAACACAGGCACTCCAAGGCAAAATCCAGGCAATACAGGATTGGACTGCCAATACAGCTCACATCCAAGTCAGAGCCTTCCAAGGCCTGACTGGGTACTAAAGGAGGTTCATTAAAAACTATGGTGCCATTGTAGCCCCCTTAAATCCCTGGGTGCCCGGTACGAGCTGGTCTCATCCTCTGCCACGGTTGCCGTTTTTCCTTTCCCCGTGCCTGTTTTCAATGGATTCCTGCTCCACAATCGCGAGCGAGGCCCACGATCGTGGAGCGGGAATCCACCACTAGGCACCAGGGATGTTATTTTAGTTTATTTTGGGGAGTGACCCCTTAGGCAAGGGTCGCTCCCCTGGAGGCATTATTATATCCATGTTTCGGCCCCCCTGAGGACTAGATTGGCCATTTTGTCAGGCGATCGCCCCCGAAGGGAAGGGGGTGGGGGGGTTTGAAACTCACTAAGAACCAGGGATTATGTTTACTATAATGTTTCAGGGCAGCGACCCTTTAGGAAAGGGTCGCTACCCTGGAGACAAGGTTTTTTTGTATGTTTCGGCCCCTGCCCCCGGGGCTAGATCGGTCATGCTTTCAAAACCCACTAGGCCCCAGGGATTGTTGTGTGTGTGTGGGTTTTTTGTGTCTAGGAGGCACCCCTTGGGCAAGGGCGCCCCCCTAAAGGGGCACATTAGTGCTGGTCATTTCTGCCCCCCTTGGGGGCAGATCGTCCTATTTTCTTTAGGCCCCAAGATGCCAGCGATTTCTTTTTTTCCCCTTTATTTTTTTGTGTTGGGGGGGCACCCCCTTTGACAAGGGTCACCCCAAAAGAGGGCACATTACTGATGGCCATTTATGACCCCCCTCCCCCTTGGGGCAGATCGGCCTATTTATTTAAGGCCCACCTGCCCCCAAGGGGGTCAGAATCCACTTAGGCACCAGGGAAAAATTCTAAATGCTTGGTGGCAGAGTGTTTGTCAACTGGCGAAGTATTTTCATTTGTGATAACAGTTTATTTCTCCTATTTGTTCTAGGTCAAAGTTTTTGCTTCCTTTACTGTGGATCCTTGCAGTTTTGGCAGTGGTTGACCTGCAGTTTGCGTAGTTGCATATTTTAGGTAAGTAAAAACAATTTACCCCATAGGAGTATTATTTGCATGCATGAATGACGTGTTTGTAGGTGGCGTACTAAATGCAGGATTGTGTGTGAAATTGTCCTTAGATTTGTGCACAATGATATTTGTGTTGGCTTATGTCTAATTTGCTTTTCTTTTTTTCTTTTTAGTGGGATATCATTGGTGATTGTTGTGTCTGTGCAGAGCAGCTGCTGGTGAGTCTAGCTTTTCCAGGCAAGTGAGTGATAAAAATGTTAAATACATGACTCTTTGTGATGAAGCCACACTTTGTTTAATACTTAATTTAGACAGTGCTGGCTGTTGTTGGCGCATCTGTCAAGTTACACTTCTTAGAAAGGATCATGGCTAGCCGCAGAGTGATCGCTCAGCAGGTTGTTGGCATGCTTTTTTGAGACGTCTTCTGACCATAATTATGAGACTAAATCTGCATCAGAGGCAGAGGAGTAAGTGAGAGATTCTGGCAGTGAGCTTTCTGTCTGAGAAAAATCTTCTGATGAGGAAGCCACTCTTGGTGCAGATGAAGGGCCTTTTTTAGAGAAGAACAATGATGTGCCAAAAGTGCAGCATCCTGGGGCTGAAAGGTTTCCTATTGGCAGACCTGACACCTGGGTTGCCCCAAACATGGAGCAGCCACAGTTGCCTGCCTTTACTGGTCTCCCAGGGTGTAGAGTGAATTCGAAAAACTTTTTGACTGTCAATTTCTTTGAGTTGTTTATGGACGATGTATTTTTGGAAGAGATAGCTGAGCAGATTAATGTGAATGCGGAGCAGCATTTGAGGGTCAATGCTGCCAGACTTAGGCCTCAGTCTAGAGCTACCCAGTGGATTCCCACAAACCTGGAAGAGTTAAAAAAAAGTTCCTCAGTTTGACTTTTTTGATGGGGTTGATAAGGAAGCCGGAAGCCGTCACTGGCTTCTTATTGATGTACTAGTCCCCTGATGGCAACAGCTATATTTCCTGAAATCATGACTCGTAATCGGTATTTGCTTCTTCTTTGGATGCTGAATTTTTATGACAATGCTTTAGCGTTGCACGAGATCACCCTTATTGTGACCGCCTTTTTAAGATTAGGCCTGTCCTTGATCATTTTGTAGATCGGTTTTCAGAGGTCTATGTTCCAGGGAAATAAATATTTGTAGATGATCCTTAGGTCCTGTTCAAGGGGCATTTGTTTTTTAAGCAGTACATTCCTAGCAAGGGGGCACAGTATGGAATTAAGATGTATATGCTGTCTGAAAGTAGTACAGGATATGCGTACAATGTCCGGGTCTACACTGGTAGGGATTCCAGTATTGACCCCCCTGGTTGTCGCCCACTTCAGGAGTTAGTGAGAAAACTGTGTGGGAACTTGGTAGGCAACTGTTTAACAAAGGGCACCATTTGTAGGGTGATAACTTCTACACTGGAGTGCAGTTGTTCAAGGGATTGTCCAGAGTGGACACTGTTGCTGTGGTACAATCCGTTCTAACTGCAAAGGCTATCCAAGGAAGCTTGTCGGTAAAAAAAACTTGAGGGCACAGTGCAGTGCCTTGCGTAATATTGAGCTGCTAGCTCTGAAATTTGCAGACAGGAGGGATGTGTACATGCTAACTCCCATCCATGATGAGAGTACTTCCATTGTGACTGCTTGGGGTCAGGTTGCGGAAGTGCGCAAACCTGCGTGCATTTTGGACTACAATAAGCACATGGGTGGTGTTGACAGAGCAGATCAGCGGTTGGAACCTTACACTGCTGTTCGTAAGTCTTACATGTGGTATAAAAAGTTGGCTGTCCATTTGTTTCATTTAGCAACTTGTATTTCCTTTATTGTGTTCAAGGATTGTTCCTCTGAGTCAAGGATGAAATTTGTTAAATTTCAGGAGTCGGTGACAGAGAGCCTTAATGTGGTGGAACAGGCAAGAGTTCCTATAGTAGTAGTGGTGGAGGATGTGGCTAGATTGAAAGATCGCCACTCTCCTGATTACATTCCTTCCACTCCAAAAAAATACTTGCCCACTAAGAAATGTAGAAACTGTGCCCAAGGAGGTACCTGGAGGGAGAGCCGGATGTACTGCCCGGACTGTCCTTCAAAGCCTGGGCTGTGTGTGGCTGGCTGTTTCAGGAGTTACCACACCCAGGAGAATTACCGGGAACTACCGTGAATGTAAACTGCCTGTTTTATATTTTCACATGTTCAGTTTCACGGTTGGCATTACTGTCATGTATTCGTTAGAGATTTTGTGTATGCAGTTTTGTACATATTTATAATTAGCTAGTGGTTTCTCTGTGGTTTAAAATTTTCAAAAGTGATGGCGATGTGAATGGAGTGGCACATGGCTGGTGGTGTGCGTGGAGTGGCACTTGGCTGGCGGTGGGCGTAGAGTGGTGTTTGGCTGGCGGTGTGAATAGTGACTTGTTGTTGGCCACTGCAACACACTGCCAGCCAAATGCCAGTCCACACACTCCCATGAGCTGGTGTGATTGCTGTATCAGGCACGTGGGCATATGAAAGTGTTGAGCCATGGAATGTCGCTGTATGTTGATGAGAGTGTGGTAATGTGCTGGGCCCGTGGCTGGCGGCATGAATGATCTTGCGAATGTCATGTAGGAAAGGTGTGTGAATGGACTGTAAAGCGGTTGATGCCTTGAAGCGGCTTTACAGCTCACGAGCTGTGAGTCACTGGTTCAGTTTTTTGCCCTTTCAGATATTAACAGTGCATATCATTTTTGTGAAATCTCGTTAATAAAACTTGATCTACTGAACCATCACTCACCCTCATGCCAAATCCAACCAGTATGTGTGGTAAACATGACAAAACCTGCTCCGTTGTAATCAGGCATCGCAGCACACCCGTGACATGCTAGGTGTTTCGGTGGGACCCCGATGATGAAGCATGCCACTATCTTGTTTGGTGGGCGAGGGGGTCTTTTTTAACATAACCTTCTTCTTTTCCATTCTTTTCACAATTGTAGTGTTTGGAACATCACAGAAGTATGTGGATACATCAAAATGATCTATTAAAAAAAAACCTGCGTTTTTGGTCCTGGGTGCGGCCTTCATCTAGGGAAACTCAGACATTTTTTAAAACTAGACACCCAGAGGAGTCCAGGGAGGTGTGACTTGCGTGGATCCCCCAAAATGTTCTTATCCAGACCCATCTGCAAACTTCAAAATGTGCTTTAAAAAAGCATATTTTCGTCACTTTTTTTGTAGGATCACTGTGCCGGCACAAATTTCCTACCACCCAGCGTTCCCCTCAGTCTCCCAAGTAAAATTATACCTTCCTTGTGTGGGTCCCCAAAGGAGAGTCAGCCTAAAAATGTCTAAAAGAAAAAATTTTGCTTATCAACTCGCTGTGCTATCCCCTCAATCTCTACACGTTTTTGGCCTTTTCCTGTTGGAGGCACCTGGGCCACCCACCAAGTGAGGTATAATTTTTATCGACAGACCAAGGGGAACATTGGGTGGTAGTTGGGGGCAGTTAATAAACAGAATTCAGGTGTCAAGGGGTGTGCGGCAAGGGTGTGTCCTTGCCCCCACTTTGTTCTCTCTGTACATAAATGATTTCGTCCCCTCTTTACTGGAGGCAGACGCATCATCATTAGACACACAGAAAATTCCGGTCCTGCTCTTCGCAGACGATACATTGCTGATTTCCAAGACTCCAAGTGGATTACGTAAATTCCTCATGTGTTTTGAGGAATTTTGCTCCACAAGAAGACTTGAAATCAACGCCTCTAAAACGAAACTGATGACACTTAATCCACACAGATCATTTAGAAGAAAGTTCACTCTTGAGGGAACTCCACTTGAAAAGGCTGACACTTTTAGTTACCTGGGCATAATGCTAACGGAAAAAAATGCTCTGGAATTCTCATATTGCAAAGCAAGCACTCAAGCTAAAGCAAACAACAGGGGTCTTAATAAAGGACTTTAACCTTTCATATACCAAACCAATACGCCCCCGATCCGGATATATGAAACCAAGGCAGTAAGCTCAGCCCTTTCTGGGGCTGAACTCTGAGGCTATGCCAAAGCCCAAGAAATAAAAGTGTCAGAAAAATAATTTTTTATGGAATTTAGTGTCCCTCCCGTCGAGTACTCCACTGTTTCCTCTCTTTAAAGACCTAGGCATGATACGCATTGACCACTAGGCCTGTCTACACCCCCTCTTGTGTTGGCGGCGCCTTTGGACCACCCCGGAGCTCGCCTCCTTCACTACAGCCCTTTAGGTCATCCTAGAAGCTGATAATTTCCATAGTATCCCCTGGCTTATTCACATCAAGGGGTTACTTTACCCGCTTGGGCTCAGAGAACTGTGGGATTCTCCAACCACCACTTTGTTTCCTTCCAAAAGAGATCTTAAAAAACTGTATTGGCACATGGTAGACTCTGAAGACACGAGGGTCGCTCTTCACTCTACACTATCATGTGACTTCACCAACCTAAAAGAGACGTGCAAACATGAGGCTTTCTGGGACATAATCACGGTGCCAAGAGAGAGGAAGTTGTACTTTAAGTTCAGTATTGGCACCCTGCCATTAAGACTATTCACTAGTCTCTGGTCACATGACGAAACAACAACCTGCCCAGCTTGTAAGGCACACATTGAAAACCTCCCCCACGTCCTTTTCTTCTGCCCTGCATACACTGCTCCACGCAGGAAATGGTTGACCCCGGCTTGTAGACTGCTGGGAGTTCGCAGGTCCGACTTAGCTCTTCGAATTCTGGATCAGACATTCGACCTATGCTAGTGATTGCTGTTGCCAAATTCCTTGGGGCAAGCTGGATAGTCAGAGGGAAATTTTTCCAATATAATGGTGTTAGAGAGAATGTTAGAACCACCCCGGAAGCGCATTCAATCTATATTTTTATTCAAACTCTTATCCTTATTTAATTTTATTATTTTATTCATATACATGTATTGTACACATTTTATACACATATTTTATTTATCCTGTGTAATTATTTATTGTTGCTGTGCTTTTGTGGCTCTTGTAGCCAAAATAAAGTTCTTTGACTGGTGCCATTGGGTGGTAGGAAATTTGTACCGTCACAGAGATCCTACAAAGAAAAGCGTGTAAAATGTGACTTTCTTTCAGCTATATTTGAGGTTTGCAGAGGAGACTGGGTAAGAAAAAGTTGAAGGAATCCACACAAGCCACACCTCCCTGAACTCCTCCGGGTGTTTAGTTTTAAAAAATGTCAGGGTTTGGTAGGTTTCCCTAGATGACCGCCGCACCTGAGAACAAAAACAAAGGTGCTCCCCCCACTCCTCTTTTTGCAAAAACAGGAAGGAAATTTGTGGCTCCTCTCACATTCCAGAACTTTCTATCACCGAATTGTGAGGAAAAAGTAGTTTTTTTGCCACATTTTGAGGCTTGCAAAGGATTCTCGGTAACATAACCTGGTGAAGCCCCCACAAGTCACCTCATTCTGAATTCCCCTACGTGTCTAGTTTCAGAAATGTCCAGGTTAGCCAGGTTTTCCTAGGTGCCGGATGAGCTAGAGGCCTAAATCCACAGCTAAATACTTTGCGAAAAACAGGTCAGTTTTCTTTGGGAAAATGTGATGTGTCCATGTTGTGTTTTGGGCACTTTCTGTTGCGGGCACTAGGCCTACCCACACAAGTGAGCCACCATTTTTATCAGGAGACTTGGGGGAATGCTAGGTGGAAGGAAATGTGTGGCTCCTCTTGGATTCCAGAACTTTGCATCACCAAAATGTGAAGAAAAAGTGTTTTTTTGCCAAATGTTGAGATTTGCAAAGGATTTGGGGAAATAGAACCTGGTGAAAGCCCCACAAGTCACCCCATCTTGGATTCCCCTAGGTGTCTAGTTTTAAAAAATGCACAGGTTTGCTAGGTTTCCCTAGGTGCCGGCTGAGCTAGAGGCCAAAATCCACAGCTAAGCACTTTGCAAAAAACAGCTCTGTTTTCTTTGGGAAAATGCAATGTGTCCACATTGTGTTTTGGGGCATTTCCTGTCGTGGGCACTAGGTCTACCCACACAGGTTCTACCCACACAAGTAAGGTACCATTTTTATCGGGAGACTTGGGGGACGCTGGGTGGAAGGAAATGTGTGGCTCCTCTCAAATTCCAGAACTTTCTGTCACCGAAATGTGAGGAAAACGTGTTTTTTGGCCACATTGTGAGGTTTGCAAAGGATTCTGGGTAACAGAACCTGGTGAGAGCCCCACAAGTCACCAAATCCTGGATTCCTCTTGGTTTTTAGTTTTAGAAAATGCCCAGGTTTGGTAGGTTTCCCTAGGTGCCGGCTGATCTACAAGCCAAAAATCACACCTAGGCACTTTCCAAAAAACACGTCAGATTGCAATGTAAAAATGTGATGTGTCCATGTTGTGTTTCCTGTTGCGGGCATTAGGCCTTGCCTACACAAGTGAGGTACCATTTGTATCTGGAGACTTGGGGGGAACACAGAATAGAAAAAGAAGTGTTATTGTCCCTTGTCTTTCTCTAAAATTTTTACTTCCAAATGTAAGACAGCGTCTAAAAAAGACATCTATTTGAGAAATGCCCTGTAATTCACATGCTAGTATAGTGACCATGGAATTGAGAGATGTGCAAATAACCACTGCTTCTGAACACCTTATCTTGTGCCCTTTTTGGAAATACAAAGGTTTCCTTGATGCCTATTTTTGACTCTTTTACCAAATTGCTGTATACCCTGTATACAATGAAAACACATTGCAAGGTGCAGCTCATTTATTGGCTCTGAGTACCTAGTGTTCTAGATGAAACTACAAGCCCTGTATATCCCCGCAACCAGAAGAGTCCAGCAGACGTAACAGTATATTGCTTTTGAAAATCTGACACGGCAGGAAAAAGTTACAGAGTAAAACGTGAAGAGAAATGGCTGTATTTTTACCTCAATTTCAATATTTTTTTAAATTTCAGCTGTTTTTTCCATAGAAAAACCTTGTAGGGTCTACACAAATGACCTCTTGCTGAATTCAGAATTTTGTCTACTTTTCAGAAATGTTTAGCTGTCTGGAATTCAGCATTGGTTTCACACCCATTTCTTTCACTAACTGGAAGGAGGCTAAAAGCACAAAGAATAGTAAAAACGGGGAATGTCCCTGTACAATGCCAAATTTGTGTTGAAAACTGCGCTGCTGCAGCCCTTTGGACAGGTTTGTACCCTCCTGCTGGTTGACAGGGGAAGGCAGAACAAAGGGTTTGCTGTGGGAAAGGGTAGCAACAACCTCTCCCTTGGAAATAGGTGTTACAAGGCGGAGGAGGGGTAGCCTCCTCAATCCACCGGTTTGATCTGAAGGGCACATTTGGTGCCCTCCTTGTATTAACCGGTTTGTACCAGCTCAGGGACCACCGGTCCCTGCTCTGGTGCAAAACTTGACAAAGGAAAGGGGAGTGACCACTTCCTTTCCCATCACCACCCCAGGGGTGGTGCCCAGAGCTCATCCAGGTCACCACTCTATTCTGCCATTTTGAAACCAAGATGGGCAGAGGCCCGTGGGAGCATCTGAATGGCAAGGTCAGGCAAGTGATGTCAAAGACCTCTCCTGATAGGTGGTCACCGTGCTAGGTGACCAAACCCCCTTTTAGGGCTATTTAGAGACTCCCTTGCGGGTGGGTCCCCAGATTCGATGCGCAAGACTCCACCAGGACTCCTCTGCAGCATTACTTCTGCTCCTGGCCACTTCAGGAACCGACAAGACTGTAACCCCCAAGACAACCTTGCCTTCCAACATTGTTTCCCAGGCTCCTTCCAGCAACTGCAACATTTCCCCGGCTGTGCATCCTCTGGGGTCGGCAAGACTTCAGCTGCACAAAGAAGCAAGAAGGAATCTCCGTTGGAGTGAAGGAGTCACTCCCCTGCATCTGCAGGAACCTACAGCAACGATGTCCGGCTGCGTGGATCTGGTCTCCTCTGGAACTGCGTGGATCCTGCATCATAGGTGATGGACTGGAGTGGTACCCTTGGTCCTCTGTGCCTGCTGTCTAACTAGGGAGACGGTGAGCACTTGCCTCTAATTGCAGGACAGTACCCCTGTGCACAGCGACTCTTGCAGCAACCAAGGCTTGTTGTCTCCTACTCCAAGGGTTCTTCAGGCTCAGAGTAGCCCTGGCCCCCAGGACTTCATCCTTGCAACGACAGCCTCTCCTCTGCTACTCCAGCGACGTGGGACTCCTCTTCAGGTGTACTGATTGGGCCTCAATGCAACTTACCGTGCCTGGTGCAAGTGGGTTGCCTGTGGGGGCTGAGATGACTTCTGCTGGCTCTCCCGACTGCTGAGGATGTGCCTGGACTCCCCTCCAGGGGTCGAGGGCCTGGACTTTGCTGGTCCTCTTCAGCCTTGCAACTCTTATTTTGCCTCCTCTTGCATTTGCCAAGGTTTGTTGATGGTTCTCCTGACCACTGGCCATCTGCGACGTGGCGACCAACGTGGGACATCATCTCCTCTGCAGCTCCTGGACTCCACAGCAGGTCTTCTTCTACCCCCGTCAACCTGTCTCCTGCCCAGACTGTCCCCTTCTTTTGCAGGTCCTTTTCTTTCAGTATCCACCTTTGGTTCCCTCTGGTCTGGTCCTTTTCTTGCTCAATCCATTTCCTATGTTCAGTTGTTATTTATTGGGAAAACCAGGTAATTACCTCTGCTCTCCTAGTCACTGGGGGTACTGACCTCTAGGGGTCCAGAGTTCTCCCAGCTCCCATCTAACTACTCCATACGTTTGGGTGGGGTACTTCACTATCTACTATTTTAGTATATGGTTTGGACCTCCCCAGGGCCCTCACTATTTTCTAAAATTATTGCCAATGCTTGTTGTCTATGCTAAATTCAGATTACATATAGGCAGTCCCCATACATAATAGCAATCTAGCGTAGTGATACTGTAATAAAGTGCCTTTATTTTTGTAACACTGTGTGGTTCCTTTCATGTGTGATAAGGTACCGTGTGACTATGGTGGTATTGCATAAGCTTTACATGTCTCTAGGATAAGTCTTGGCTGCTCATCCACAGCTACCTCTAGAAAGCCCTGGCTTCTGAGACACTGTCTTCATTCACTAATATGGGATTGCCTGGACCTGGTATAAGGTGCCATCACCACAGGTATCCACCACACACCGGGCCGGCTTCCCACATATGGGCCCCAAACTGCCAGTGATGTACAATGAAGCCAAAGATGTTGGGGTTTTTCTTCAGTCTACTAGAGAGGCTAGAATTGAGTTGTTCCCCAAACATGTTAAGAACCCATTAAATGCTGCATTCTACAGAGCACTGTCTTCATTGAGCTAAAAGCTAGAATATATTGTCAAAGGTGCTTCCCAACTGACTGCTATGGGTGTTGAAATCTTTGAACCACCCAGACCAAAGCAGCTTTGAACCAGGGCACATCTAGTCCTCAAATTTGAGGCCCAGGTTTCACATTATGTAGGGAACATCACCAGACGAGCCCATTGCGTCAGTCACAACTCTGGACACAGAGAAGGCTTGGGACGTGCACAACTTAAAGTATTTGTGCACAAAGCCAGAGAAATTGGGATTTGGCCCCAAAATATGGAGATGGGTGAAGCTGCTGTAGTCACACCCTACAGTGCTAGTTTGGATCGGGAGTGTACCCTGACCAATGGGAGACTGAGAAGGGAACAAGACAGGGCTGACTTCTTTACTGTCTGCACTGGTCCTGGAACCACAAGCTAGTGTTTCACAATGGTATGGTATAGAAAAGTGCATCCAGGTTTCTTACAGCATATTTTTTCCATTGTATGCCGATGTCTTATTTTACATAGAGAACCCTGAGACCCAACTGAAGGACATAATGGGGTGACCGGGGTGTTTTGAATGAGTCTTCGTCTCGAAGTGAACTAGGACATATTATGTACATTGCTGTTGCATTGAGTGGAACAAAGCACTGCTAGAATCTGACCAATCCCTGTTAGCACAGGCCTGCACCACATTAAGGTACATGGGAGTCCAAATATATTACTGAGATGAGGATATGATAGCTGAAACCGTGAGTAAAGCAATGGAGGCACTCAGGAAATCAATATGCTTTTGGAATAGTTTGCTGTTCTATGTGATGGGCATGGTCTCCTTGTCCAAAATGGTGATGTTTCCCCATATGTTCCATTTCATTGCATCAGTGATTCTTCCAAAAACACTGTTCCAAGAACTCATCTTGATGCGGACATATTGATATGGACGAAGGGAGGCACATACTAGTGCTTCACAAAGTCTGTATACCTGTGAATCAATGACACTTGGTGCTCCCAATTTTGAATCATAATGTATTGGTGCAGAACAGTTGTGGTAAAAAGAGGGAATCATCCCAAATGCCAAACACACTATTATCTGGCCAAAGGAGTAAAACCAGACACCCCATGAAGCAGTGTGTTCAACAGGCGAGCCCACAAAGGTCCCATACAGAAACTGGTGGCAAATACAAAGAATTGCTGGAACTGTTACTTTACCGAATTGGTAGATAAAGCAGATAATTGCAAAACATTACAGTTGGAAGGTATGTAGTGGTTTGAAGGAGGGAGGGAACATTGTGAGGTGACAGTCCTTTAATAAAATTGGAGACCTAATTCATAAGGTCCACTCCACATCTTAAAGGGGACAAAGATAGACTATGCCATCCCAGCTGGACAGTTTCTATACTATGAATGAGTGTGCAGGGTGACCAGATCAATTCAGCACTGCAGGGAACTTGAACCTAAAAGTCTAATATGCTTTATGAGTTAATGGATGTAGGGGAGGAAGGAAAGAAAGCCATCTCTTTCCTCTATAGAGCACTCTTACCAACCACCATGAAACTGGGAACTGCATGTAGATCCACAGACACTTGACAAAGACTTGTCAGACAAGGACTTGAGGAAAGCGACATTGTGCTTAGGTAGGGGGGTCAGTTAGCAGCAGATTCAAATTAATGTAGTTTAATTACTTACACCAGACCTACCTTACAGTGACCATAATCCTTAGGATACTCAGTGAGACTACAAGCCGCTACATCAGTATCATGCACATGAAGCGACTTTCATATACATTGTATAGAACCGTTCAGTCCGGATCCCCTTCTTGGCACATGGTCATAGAATCCATTAAAAGGACCACAGTGGGTCAGTTGACTGATACCGTAGAGGTCTGCCTCTCTGGCCTGTCCAGAATGAAGAATTTTGGTGGCGACTGGATAATTGTGCATGGAAGTGCCAGTAGAACCTAGCCCTCAGAGATCCATTCTGGTTCATGGTGAGGGATCTGAATGCGGAAAGAGCAATATCCTAATGTAGTCTTAAGTATTTGTGGTTTGTAATTTTTACCTTTTGCTGCTCTCTGGCACAGAAGTGCAACATGCCTTGGTACTGAACTGTCATGCAGAACTGTTGTATCAGAGTTGTTATGCTATAAAAGTTATGGGATTGGTGAAGTGATACACTGGAATCAAATAAGAAAATGCAATTTAGTTTGTTAATAAAAACCTGCAATGTCATTAACAACTTATTTGATGAGTTTAACCCTCTCACCTTGAGGATTTCAATTTCTCTGATCAACTGGGTGTCCCATGACTGAACTCTATCCTGTAGTCCCACAATGTATCCCAGTCTCCCTACTTTATATCAGTGCTTGTGGACCTCCTTTCCTCTTTACCTCATTACCATCCCCTGATTAACTACCAACAGTGACAATTTCCCCCACACTCTACTACCTCTTTCTCAGGATCATAGGAATTCTCCCACCGGAAGGAACTGTGACCATGTGGATCTAACTTACCGACCCAGCCCTCCCTAAATCTTGACCCCCCGATAATGTTTATGTTACAGGTTCAGTTCACCCATTGCTTGAGCCTTCATGAATCATTAAGTTGGCTCACTTGCTGCAGATGTTTGATGCTTTGGTGTTTTTTGCCAGTTTCAACATCCTTTTTCAATGTTGTTTGCAAAGGGTTTCACGCCATGCCTTTACTGACTTTCCATGCTTCTCTTAGTTGTTTCATGGACACTCTCAAAGGCCCCAGGTCTGCTTCCTTTCTGCCGACGTGGTGTTGTCAAGATTCAGAATTTCCTTAGTCAGCTAAAGACTGCCCATATAACTGGCCCTGCCAAACGAAAATTAGCTGGAATGGATGGCCTCCATCTATATTCAATTTTCTTTGTTCTGAGAAAGTATGCAACTTGGCAAGAAGCTCTTGTCTTTAGTAGTGTCACTACAGAGAGGCCCTGAAAATGCAGGATCTTTTGACCATTGGAATAATTTCTTCCTTCTTCCTCGCAGCCTCTCATATCTTCTCGTCGACTTGGAAACTGTGAATCCTTTTCAATATAACCAAGGGAATCTGCAAGAAGTTTGAGGTTCTACGTGTACTGCATAGCTCAAAAGGGTTGAGTCATTTGATTTGAATATTGATCTGAACAGTCTCTGGATATAAAAATCAGTGTCTCAGCCTTCATTATTTCAGAAAAATCCCTCCTGATTCTGATGATATTGCAACTGAACTAGTTCTCCAAGCCCTCAAACTTCCTGTGCAGGGTGATGATAAGCTCCTGCAAAGCAAGGGTTTTCTGCCTTGAGAATTCTTGCTCGTTAGTGCGGTTGACATCTTTTATCTCTACGGAGAACACTTTCTCCCTCAATTAATTCATGTCCTTTTCTTCTTCCTGGAGTTCTTATTGCAGTGCAGATCTCAAGTAATTTCTGATGCCCTTAAACAGATCCCCCATGAACTGTATTGTGATGGGGGCGTCCGCTCCACTTTCTCAAACAGTGGGCGAAGTGCCACCAGCATACTGCTGAGACTGACCTTGAAGCTTACATCCTGTTTCCATGTGAAGTGTTTTGCTAACACTTCTTTGATCATATTCTCTTTTTTTTCACCCTCTCTTGCAGCCATAGTTTTATTTGGTTATAGACTCTCCCCTGGTAGGACTCATACCAACATCCATTTCGGGAGCTCAGCCTGCCATCTTAGGGTTGTCTCATCGAGTCTTACTTGCCAGAAACAATTCCACTCAATCTGTTACTCAGTGTCCCAGTCACTGAGCTGTATATGACCAGTTTTCCTTTTTAGATCGAGCCTAGGCAGCGCTGTCTGCAAGACATCTTGTATACAATCTATGGACTTCGACCACGCCCACTCTGGTCATTCGTTCTTGTTAACACCAGAGCAGTACGCGCTCTATTGGCGACAAAAATGCAAAAACCCAGCACTCTCAAAACAAAGTAATTTATGCATTGTGCTGATATGTTGTGGTTTAACCTTTTGCATTGCAGGGTTCAATCCTGAAAACGTATTTTTAATATGCTTACAAATACTGTTCCTTTGCAATGTATTGCTGCAGGTTTTCATAGTGTGTTAGGGTGTGGCCCCTTTCCAGGGCCTTCCAGAGACTTTCCCTGCAACATGCCTGGGCGTGGTTCTGGGCTGGGCCAAGACTATAAAAGAGAGCCAGTCCAACTCCCAGTGCTCACTATTCAGAGGTCCCGGTGCAGAGCAGCAGCTTCTTCCTGAGCTCCTGTCCCGGCGGCCTATTTGGATCTTCCAGTCTTCTGCCCTTCATCCTTCACTGGTGATCATTGTTCCAGGCGGTAAGACGGTGGTTGGACTGTTCCAACACAGTTATTGAGAATTTTAATATTCTTGGTTTAATTCTTAAATGAGTAACAGATTACTTGCGCGCTACCATTCCTTGACATTTATATGGTAGTTTACAAATAGGCAAGACGCACGATTTGTTTCATAAAGGTTTGACTTTGTTATTCATTGCGTGCTACCATTTCTTGACATTGGCATGGTGGCTTAAGAATCGGCAAGACACGCGATTCGTTTTATGGTGTTTAAATATTGTTGTCCATTGCGCGCTACTATTTCTTGACATTTACATGATGTTTTACGAACTGGCAAGATGCGCAACTCGTTTCATGAGGGTTTAACTTTGTTGTTCATTGCGCGCTACAATTTCTTGACATTTACATGGGGGCTTAAGAATCGGCAAAAGAAGCGCGATTCGTTTCATTGTACTTTGATCTTGTTATTTATTGTGAGCTGTTATTTCTTGACATTTACATCGTGTTTTACGAATCGGCAAGACGCGCAATTCGATTAATGATGATTTGACTTTGACATTCATTGCGTGCTACCATTTCTTGGTATTTTACATGGTGACACTCGAATCGGCAAGACGCACGATTCTCTCCTCGAGTTTATTTCATGTTGTTTATTGTATGCCACTATTCTAAGATATTTATTATGTAATATTCGAGTTGACAAGTTATGTGATTTGTTTCCTCAATCCATATTGTGTTATTCATGGTGCACAATCCTTTTATGGTGTTTAATTAAAATATATATATATATATATATCTCTGCAATATGCGCAATTTGTGTTGAAACATTTTAAGAGTACACAGAAGGCCAGAGTTTCTAGATGCAATATTGTATGGTCCTAGTACGCATTCTCAAAACAGGATTTATATGACTGGTTTAAAATTTAGTCAGAATGTTTTTTCCGATTCTCATGTAAAGGAAAGTACTTGAATAAGAAGGTTTTCATTTAATTCATCTTGATTCCCTTACAGGTATCCGGCCATCTTGAAACTTAGTCATTTTAAACTTAACTCTTAGATTGTTCATGCTTTCAGAGTGACTAGGCTTAGAATCATAGTCTAGTATTGATTTCAGGAGATATAATTTTCATATTGTGTGTTCTAACCTTTTTCTTACTACAGGTCTCCTTCCCAGCTGTTCCCTTCCTAATCCCCCCTTCCCATCTTTAACTCTCTCAGTCTCTGTGATTTATCTATCAGAGTCTTGGAGCTGTTCAGTGGTGGACGTGTTGGGAACGTGCACAGACCCCGAGGATCTGGTGACTCTGACAGTTCTTTGTTGTGCGAGTATTAAATGCTTCTTTTTTATTGGCGCATTTGACTAAATGTCCCGCCTTTGTGTGCTTAGTTCCCTTCCAGGCGATTTCCCTAGGAGAACATTTTTGTTGGCCCTCACACTATGTTCACACTTCCTCCTGTTACAGCGTGTGATGGCCCCTCCTTCTTCCTCCCAGTGGACTTCACTGATTGGTCCTTTTTGTTGGCCATCTGTTGCCTCCTCATTCGCACCCCCTCCCTCCAGTCATTGTTATCGTCCTTCCTGCACCTCTGCTCACCCAGTGCTGCTCTTTAAACCAATGCAGTTATTTGTAATAGTTGTTGGTGTGGTTTCCACCCTCTGTAGAAGTCTGTACGCCAGCCTGCCGGTGATAAACCCACCTCATTGCCATACACTGACTCTACAGTATGGATCCAATAACAGGTATTTTCTTGCCTGTCCTAAGTCACTTGTCCTGACAAATGCATTATCACTCTGATTGCAGCACAGGGGTGGATAGCAGTGAAGGGCTGTCGCATGATCCTATGTGGACTGAACTTGACCATCATACCACGCGTGGAAGACCATCAGTCCGTACAACGGCATGATGATACAGAAAATCATTCAAAAATACTTTAAATCTGGTTCACTCTCGCAAAGCATCTTGCGGCATTACCTGTGAGCATTATCTGTCAGTCCAAACTATATAAAGAACACAGTACCTATCTGCATGGAAAAGCCGAGCTTTTTATGTTTGTGGTGATTCCCAGGTGATCCGTAGCTTGTTCTTTTGATCATGTAAATGGTATGCTCTTTTTAAACCTTTGTGACTAGCACCAGGAATTTCTTTTAGTGTGAGTCACTGCAATGTGGGCACTTAGTGCATCTTTCACTACAACAGGGATAATTAGTTAGTGTGCCACATTTCTTTGCAATGTTTACATTTATTTTGCATGCCTTATTTCATTATAATTTTACATCCAATATGCAGGACCACTGGAATTGTGTGGCAGAGAGGACCAGATTATGCAGCAGGGTTGACTAATTTATTTGGCCAGAAAAGTCCAGTTATGCCTTTACAACGCCAATAACTAACTCAAGTAACTGAGAGGTATAATGCACTGCAAATAATTGCTTCTCATGCCACATTTGGCTGTCCGGGCCACGTCCCTCCACAATACGAACTATTCAGACCAATATAGGATATCACAGAAAGACAAAGGTTAGTTCTCGACACTTATTGAGGTCTAAAAGAAAATCAAAATGAAAAAGTTACAAAACATTATATGAAGAACTGATGGACAGTTGTATAGTTGGGATAAAAGCATGTGACACACATTGACATATACATATATATATATATATATATATATATATTACGTTTAAACTATCTACAACATACAAGCAGTCATACACAGAAGTGTAAAATAAGAAAAAGAAAACTATGCTGTTAAAAGAAGACACAAACAGAACATAAGCAAACAGGCACAAGGAGCACTCTACTAGCAGCATGGTAGGGACAACATGAGAACAGCTAAAATCAAAGGTAACTTCTTCTAGGTTCCTTAATTTACATGCTGCTTTGTCTGCTTGTCCAGCGATGGTTGCCATTGGAACAGTGTCTGGTATGGGTGTAATGTGCCAGAAAATAGGATTTATGTCTTTTAACCATTAAGGCAAAGCCTGCTCTTCCTTAGCCACTCCTGGCAAAGGGTGAGAAACGTAATACTGTTTAGTCGCAATGCACTGTCTCCTAAACTGGTCATGTTCTGCGTGTTGTCCAAGTAGATCAAATACATGAAATACATCAAGGACAGATTGATGATCTTTTCATAACCATTTCTTGGTTGCCAGAGTTAAAAAAAAAAAAAAAAAAGATTTATTTGCAAGTCTGATTGTGTAGGAATGACTTGCACCTTGATAGGACTGTCTCGATGATGCCCAATGCTTGAGGTCCAATGTAGAATCAAGTGATCAAATGTTTCAAAGGCTGCTGAAAGGACTAGCAGTATTACGGCTGCTGGTTCGTTCAAGTCAATGGCTCTCAATAACTCTTTGACTATGTAATGAGCGTAGCAAATATAATCTGGTCACCCCACTTGCTCTCCACTGTTATTTACGTTTTGTTTCTATTTCTACTTTCCTTTTTGGTAGCAACCCAACTTCTAAGAACACCATAATAAACTGGGGAATCTGGAATGCAATGCATGTTGCTACTGTTAACGTGTGAAAACTCAATAAACTAGTTAAAAAGATAAAACAAGAGTCTGTGCCTTTGATGGTTTAAATCTTGTTTGTTAGTCATGTGAGAGGGAATAATACTGGACTAGTTTGCTGCAAATGACTGTCTTAGGGGGGTTTGAGATCGGTCAATAATATAACTGATTGTTTACATTTTCATCAGGTTTTTAGGGAAGGGACAACTACTGCCTTTTTGACTGGCCTTCAACCTTACTGTGGTGAATGAACAGTCCAGCTGACATTGTAAATCAGGAAACAAAATGCCATACTATAGTTTTCAGCTGACTGAGCACTAGTGTTAGAGCTGCAGCTATACTGAGGGTTGTTTGGATTTACCAATTAATACTGGGGTCTAGAGATAATACTGTTGTTGCAGGCAGCATATTTGGTTAATGGATTTCATTCTGGTAGCATAGGGTGGACCTTTATGTTAAGTTAATTGGAATGTAGGCTGCACTGGAAAAATAATGATCATGTAATACTCACCCCAATCCTAAACATATGTGGGAGACTTCAACCCAATAAACTAGGAGCCATAATGGGTAGCACAGTTAGCCCTGGCAAAAATATACACGCTGCAGGAGGTGGTGAACATCATGGCGCTCTGTGGGCTGTGGCATTCCATCAATAATTTCCTAGCAGCCCATTCTGCTGCAGCCCCAAAGCAATTTACCAGGGGCAGAATAGCCATTCAGTCCTACATACACCAAGCCAAATGTCAAGTCACTGACTGGGGAAAAGAACATTGCTTTGTATATATAAAAATACACAATCAACAATAAGCAGTGGACCAGCACCCATAATTACACATTTTGGGATACAGTGGGAAGTATAATATTTGTATTCCTTACAGAAACAACAGTTTTACTCCTATTATATTCATGTATCAAATCCAAAATAAAAAAAACTATGGGCCTCATTACGAGTCTGCCGGTCTTATGACTGCCAGACTTGCGATGGGGGTTGGACAGCCGCACTCCTGGCTGTCCAACTGCCAGATTACGACCCTGGCAGTCGGACCGCTACCACCGCCAGGAACACGGTGCCCGATGAGGTGTTGGCAGTTGGAATCATGGTCAGCACAGCAGTGATGAGTTCAGCGTTTCCGTCAGTCTTTTCTTGACAGGGTCCCCACCTTGAAAAGACTAGTGAAAAGGCAGTGCTGGGGGCCATAGGGGGGGTGAGGGGTGAGGGGAGGGCTGCACTGCCCACGACCATGTCTAGCACCCTTGGAATAAGCACTGTCTGCTATGGCATGAGGAGCCGAGGCTGATGCCACTGCACCCTTTACACTGGACTGAGCAGTGAAAACATCCTAATATGGAGGTTTACGCCAGGCAGCCCAGTGGAAATATCGTAATCGGGCTGGTGGAGAGACCGTCAGCTTTGCAGTGGTCTCCTCCCCATGGGGACCAGCCCGCCAACCTCGTAAGGTGGCCCTATGTTGTCATATAAAGAAAAAAAACACACGGCTGAATATGTTCCCATTAGATTTATTAATGGCCGAAACTGAAAGTGCATTGTCTGTATCCACATTGTGTTAATTAACAACATATTAGTAGATCTGACATTCAAAACCATGTTTTATCAAATGTCAAGTGTACATACACAAAATAAGCACATGTATAAGTATATTTATTCACTTCCAGCCAAAAGAAAAACACTGAAGTGAATTCCTGCACTCAGCAAAATCAGTAAACATGATTACAGTAATGGCCCACTTTTCAATATGAAAGAAAATCATGTGATTTATCAATGTGGTCAGTGACAAGCCTTAGTCAAATGAAACATTTAATGATGAAGAAGATATTAACCTAAAACATTGTCACTATAGACGTCAGTCTTAAGAAGACATGCTGTCAATATGTCAGCACCTGTTCGACATTTATCATTGTCAGAATTTTTTAAGGTCAATTTGGCAGACACAGGTTGCACACTGAAGAAATGGTTTTGTCCAAAGGAAGTGCAATCTATTTGTTTCCAGATCGCCAACTGTGGAGGGAGTCAATGTTAAAGAATGCTTCCTTATTGCAAGGCAAATATTTCAACACCATTGCTGTGGATTTAAAACCTAGCCTCACTCCAGCAATATAATACATATTAAGGAAGCACATTAAAAAAAAAAAAACTAAAAAATACATGGAATATGAAGGGGAAGATAGTCTATCTATTCTGCCTCAATTGGCTCCAAAACAGCGACACAAGGAAAAGAATCATAGCCATCTTTTTTTTCTTCTCAGGATGATCACCCAAAAAAAGGTGAAAAGAAGACTATCACTACAGACGCTCAAGGGACAGATGTCCAGGAAGGTCTTTCAGGCACATATCGATCAGTTCCTTTAGAAGATAGAAGACTGAAGACCTTCATCTTCACTTGGATTTGATCTCAGTGAATTTTACGTCAGTTTTCCAGCCTCTCCACCTCCTAGAATCTTCCCCAGTGGACAACAGTCGCTTTGATAAAGTGATGAGTAGAGTCAATCAAAAAATAAAATCTTTGTGGGGGCGCAGCTTGAGGCCACAACATGGCAGACAGCTTTTAGAAAAGCTCACAGTACAGGTCCACAATCTAACGACACCCACCGCCGCCTGCTTTCTTCTGATGCCAAAACCGACAGGAACATCGACGGGCAGCCAAGCGGCATCGTTTTGTCTGTTAGGCTGCAAGCAAGTGACATGTTGGTTCTGCTCTGGCAAGGGTAAGCGCCTGTGTGGCCTAATGGAGGCTTGAAGAGAACAGGATGAATACGCTAAAGTCCTGCAATGCGATTAATGGAGCAGAAGACGCGGTGTATGCTATATTTTGCCCCCCCCCCCTTGCAGGCAGCCGGAGTCTGCAGTGACAGGCGGTGCCGCGAGCCACCCCGTGGCCGAGAAGAGAATCGTGTAGGCCCAAGAAGGGAGGAGACGCAGTGTGGCCTGTATCAGATGGAGGCACCAGGGGATGCACAACTGACCGACTCGTCGCATTACAAACGGATTGTTCCCCTGAGCCACCCCGCCACTTGGACCTCGAGCGTACTGTTTGATACCTCACGGCCAAGGTTCAGGAACTCAAAAGTAGGGTGAAGGACTCAGGGGGGACATGCATGCCACAATAACATCCAAACAGTAGGATTCCCTATCGACCCACGCTCGTTGCTGGGTAACCTACACTGGTGCAGGCAAGGGAGGGCCAGTCAGAGGTTCTTTCCTCCACCACCGCACGGTGGGCTTACCAGCAGCTCTTAAATACCTCCCAACCTACTCAGAACCCCAAAGTGAGCCCGGCTTTGGGAACAGAATCCTGGGCATCATTGGACAGCACTGAATCGTTGAACTCCCGAAGGTCACCCCTCAAACAGTTGACTCCTTGCCATAGAGTCGTTCCCCCCCACCCCTATCACAGATGAGGAGAAGTTGGCCAGTCGTCTGGAGGCTATGCTTGTTGCAATACACCGGGCTCCTCAACACACTGGCTGACCCCTGCACTCATCCCCCACCTAACAAAAATTGTTGCTGCATCGAAACTTTGTTTATGACATTTTCTTGCTCAATATTGTGTAGAAGTGGGTCCCTAATGCTGCATATTCTAACGCTGCATAATCTAGAGCCTCCCAGTATGGGACAACCGTTAACAGTTTGGGCAGACACCTAGTTCTGGGGCTACCCTGGGATGGGACTTATGGAGTTTTCCTGGTTTGTGTTTCAATAGGTCACAAACGATTTCACTTCGATATCTCTTTTGGCAGGTAGTCGACACTGACACACCTGCTAGTCTTCTAGTCTCCCACGACTGTGATTGCTTCCCAACTTCCCTCTGCATGCCCCCACCCTAATTACACATGACTGTAATTGGAAGCTCAACCTGGAATATTGGGGAATGGGGACAGTGGGCAAGAGACGCTGTACACTAATATATCAGAAGGGGGGGCATTTAGATAGCACTCCTCCAGGAGACACAGAGCCAAGGGGTAGGAGGTTCGCTTGCAAAAACGCTGGCTGGGCCAGTGCTACATCATAACTTATTTAGGGGTTGCAAGCCACATGTTAATATGGGTTAGGCCTGGGGTTTCCTTTAGATGCCTAGAGGAAGAAATAGATCCTAGTGGAGGGTCAACTCGACGGTAGGCCTCTACTGGTTGGGAGCACATATGCCCCAAATGTGTTGAAGTCTGCTTTTTTTTACACATATATCCACAGTGCTCACTCAAAGGGTGCACCTTCCCTGGGTTATTTTGGGAGGGAGGTGGAGGGATTGCTTTAACTGTGTACTGTATCTAAATCTGGACACGTCACATCCTCTCTTGCCTACATCCTTGGAAATAGCAGCCACCACTTGCCTTTCACAATGGTTAGCGCACTGGTAGCTGGCCGGTAATCCTCCCGGGAGTCAGATTACTCTTTCTATTCACCCCCACATGAATTACATGTGCAGCTGGATGGCATTCTTACCCAATCCACTCTTCAAATACTAGTTGTGGATGCAGAATACCTGGGGAAGACCTCCTTTGATCACAATCCATTATAAATACAATTAGATTGGGAAGTGCCAAGACCGCCAATCCCAACTCAGCGTCTACAGCCTAATATGCTTGAGGACTCTGCCTTTAAGGATGAGACCTATGAAATTCTACCTCACTATTTCACAGAAAACTGGCGCATAGCTACCACTAGGCAAATTGCATGGGAGGCACTCAAGGTGGTGGTGACGGGGTCACTGCATTCCACCCTGAGCCTTCCTCACTGGGATAGAGCTTCCACCTCTTGATCCTTTGGCTAGGGAAGTAATAGATGGCCCCATCATGATACAAGAAATTTGTGGGGCTATTAGAGGAGCGGCCACGCAAAAAAAAAACAGGTCTCAACGGATTACCCATAAAATTCTAAAAAGCTTAAGAAGCTGTTTTGGCATTGAGAATCCTGGAGCTTTACTAAGCAGCCCAAGAGGAGGGTCGACTCCCACCTTCCATTCAAAAATCCCTTTTGGTTCCCTTCCCAAACTTGATAGGGATCCTTTGGAAGTGTCCTCCTACCGTCTGTTATCATTGCTCGGAACGGATTATAAAATACTTAGCAAAACAGTCGCAGTCCGCCTATTGGAGCATATGCCATGACTGGTACACCCAGATCAAAACCGGTTTATCCCAGGAAGATCAACCACTGTAATCATTAGTACACTACACAGGGTGACGGAGCTGCCCCAGCCCAGTATCAACATGCGGCCTGTTTTTGTTAGATTTAGAGAAGACATTTGATACGCTGGACTTGGGCTACCTCTTACCTGTCCTGTAAATGCTGGGCATTTCAGGCAACCTTCTCAGCCTTATTAAACTATTCTATGCAGAACAAACAGCACATGTCAAAATAGGCCAATGCATTTGTCCCCCATTTCAAATTAGCAGGGGGACCCGGCAGGGAAGTCCTTTATCCCCATTATTGTTTACCCTGGCGATGGTGCCATTAGCACAAAAGCTTTGCCAAAGAGGCCAGGTTTGGGGAATCTCTATGAACGAAGAAATACACATCATCGTCTCTTTGTGCAGATGATGTCCTCATCTGAGTGCAGGATATCTGAGATGGCATCTGCGAGACAGCAGAGATTTAATCTACATTCCAATGAGCTTCAGGGCTCGGAATTAATTGGTCTAAAGGCCCGATTACAAGTTTGGCGGTCCGAAAACCTGACCGCCAGACCCGTGGTGAGGAGACCGCCGCAGACCTGTTGGTCTCCCCACCTGCCCTAGAGTTTTCTTCTGGGGTGATTAGCGGAAACCAAGGTTTCCACCGGTCAGGCCATTGGAAAACGTGCAGCAGCATTGGACTCTGCTCCACATGGAGTTGAGTCCAATGTTGTCACGCAGGGGGGCTGACCAGCTGAGCAGACAGTGAACATTCCGACAGTGCTGGGGAGGGGGGCCCCTGAGGACCCCAGCACTTGTTCTCCGCCAGCCTGTTCCTGGCGGTTGAACCACCATGAAATGTCTGGCAGAGGACACAATTGTAATAGCAGGGAGGCGCCGACTTAATCGTCACCCTGTCTGATCACAACCAAGACCGCCATCAGCCTGTCGGGATCAGAAATTCTGGAGGTCGGATCACCACAGCCGCTGCAGTTCGACCGCCACGGCGAGACAGACTCTTAACCAGACCCACTATCTTGTATGTTTCCACTAAATGCACACTGCCCACCACAACACCTGATGGTTGACATGCACCTCCTATGATAGGAACCCCATGTGTTCCGTTATCTAGGAATATTCATATTCCATGACACACGCAACCTGATTGATGGAAACCTCAAGTAGGGCTATTTCCTCTTACTTCTAACAGTGTAAGAGCGAGTGTCACTGGTCAAGATGGTGATGCTTCCTTGTCCTTTATATTTTTGCCATAATTTGCCAGTGCGCATCCCAAGTTCTACATTTCATACACTCCATGCTACCCTTGGGAGATTAATTTGGAATTAAGGGAGGAGACGTGCTGCACAAACTCCAACTGCCAGTGGACAAAGAGGGTCTAGGCACTCCTAACTTTGAACATTATTATTTAGGGGCTCAGTTACAATGGCCTGCTCGGTGGCTTGTTGGACTGCTGACAGACAAGCTGGGGTTGCAACCGGTTACCAGCACCCAACAGAGGATTGGGTAAATGTTGTTTTCAAATACAAAACTCTTAACTGGGGCTAGTAACTTACTGTGCATTGCGTATGACAGCAACCGCAGAGGACTACGAATTATACCTACCCTTGACCCATACTCCCCTGAGAAATACCTTTGCATCATTTCTTCCTTCTGCAAGTTACTTGGGAGGGATGGGTTGGAAACTTAAGGCCAGAGTAGGGAGCACGTTTCAGAGGCGGGGCAATTCTCCCCTTTCATTAACTGCAAATTGAGTATGATCTATCAGTGGGACATTTTCTGGCCCATGGCCAAGAACTATCACTCAAAGAATGGAGTAAAATCCTTTGTTATCCATGTAAGGTGTTCCGTGACAGTACTTTCCAATACATTCAACACAATATCTTGCATAGAGCGTACCTCGCCCCAGCGAGCTTATAGAAAATCTTTGGTTTCGCCTCTCTCTGCCCTAGTTACCAGACGCCAAATGCAGACATGATACACATGTTCTGAAGTTGCCCAGTTGTTGAAACATTGTGGAGAAAGGTTACTGAGGCGCTGCAAACAGTGACAGAATGGGAGGGCCTGTTCACCGCTGGGGCATCCTTTTGGTTGGTTCCAGTGCAAGACAACCCAAAGAGTGAATAGTGGCTTCACTGATCTAAAACAGTGGTCCCCAAACTATTTCAACTTGTGGCTCCCTTGTTCTATTGGCCATTGGTCGCAGCTCCCCATTATGTTACTTTTTTCGACAGGTGGTGGGAGGGTGTAATCCTGGCCTCGGGAGTACTTGCATTTTGATCACTGAAAATAATTGGAATGAAGTTGATGAAGGTATTATAGTCATAGGTGTAATCCTATCCTATCCACTGTGGCTCCCCATGCAGTGTAAATGCTTGACGGGAGGGTGAAGAGTTTCTCGGAGAACAGAACTGTTACTGTATTGCAATGTAGTGCTCTTTAAAGAGATTCATCTTTAGCTCGTTCCTAAGCAGGGCTTGTGAGGCCCTGATGAATACAGGATTGTTATTTCAGATCCTGGGTGCATTGATCAGTCTGAGTCTGCTGTCTAGTTTTTTTTTCTTTTTTGCACGTTATTGCTTCCAATCTAGTGGTACCAGGCTGTCCTTGTTTCCTTGGCAGTGTGGTCCTTGACACCGAGGTTGGTGTGTAGGGTGGCTTGGTGTTGGGGTCTGAATTGGTCCTGGTTCATGCTGCAGACTAGGTCTGAACTAGTTATTGCTTGCTTTTCTTGGCAAAGAACAGCCCCAAGCGGGGCTACGTTTCAGCTCAGTGCTTATCATCCAGTTCTGAATGAGGGGGAAGGCATTGTTTGTGGTGTAGAATGTATGGAGCAGAGGACAATTTCAAGTAATATGAACTTTCCCCAGCAGTGCCCAGTGAGTGCTAAGACTGTAGCAGTGGCCTCTCCCTGTGGTGTACCCCATAGGAGCCCAGGAATATATGCTTCCTCTAGCAGCCTGTCACACACACAGTGTGTGTTTTTTACCAGCAGTGGTCGGTTAATATTGTCACCATAGCACTGTGAGCCCCCTGACCTGTCCCCAGTGCTGTAGGACCCCAGCCCTGTTATCTTTCTTCCATTAGTGATTTGACAGTGCTGTAAGAAACCAGCAGCCTGAGTTTTCTCCCAACTAGAGACAGGCAAGCCAGGCAAGACTGGAAGCTGGCTATAATTGACCCTAAATGGAGCTGCACCCACCACCCAAGACAGTGCCTCTATTCCTCCCTAATGTAGTTCTTAAAAGATAAAAAAAAAAAACTGAACGAAGGACAGCTGGGTGGAAGCTGGAACTCAAACAGAGAACATGTATTGAACACTCAGTTTGTCCAACTGCAATCTGAGTCCCACTCTCTGGGATCTCCTGCACCACTATTAGCAAGACAGAGCAATTTCAGGCAAATCGCTTTACTGCACTCTCTCATTTTCCTTGGCCAGCTAATTTGAAAGTGCAATGAAGGTAAGTTTGTTCAGGGTACACACTATACAAAAAACAAACTCTTATTTGGTTTAACTGAAATATGCTTCACATACATTAGTGGGGCAGGCCATAACTATAGCGGTCATGACGAGGTGCCATTTCATGCTGACCGATGGCAATGTTTTTAGGGCAGGTTTGCACTATCACAAAAAAAAAAATACCACAGCAGACATATTGGTCCCAAAACCTACATAAATCTCCCACAGACAAAAAAGACAATCTTCTTTAAGTGTAGATGTGTGAGTAGCAGAGAAGCATGAGACAACTTCTTTCCAGGAAGCCACAAAGGCATTTCAGGAATCCCAAGAACGGCCGGAGAATTAATATAATTTGCACTCCGCTGTGAGAATCTCTACCTTTGTCCCCCTTATCCGTTCTGCCCCAGAGATATCCCTCTTCTACACTGGTGTCATAACTTCTGCTCAACAGATCAATCGGTATGTTTTTATTTATCTAATTATATGGCTAAACCTAGGAACACCAGAGTTGTCCTTTCTACCTATTCTTCAGCATACCAGCGCATAGACAAATCTTCAGCTTCATCTCCCTCTATACCTATAACCTTGGGTTCTGGAGAAGCATGCTACTGCAAACCTGCAAACCCCTTCAATGCCTCATTAGGGGCAGTAAGAGCTATCTAAATTCAGTTTTCAATTACAGTGTTTTTTTCTTTGTAGGGTTTTGTCAAAGCGTCATTAATGTTCTTTTGAAGAGAATTAAATTAAAATTGTTGTTTTCTTTGGAGCACTTGAGCCATGCACTAACACAAAACAAAGCAACCATAAAAAGCTACACAAATTCCAAACTTCAAGAGTAATGTTTTTTTTTTCTGGGAGACTAACCCTAATTTGCGCTAGCAATAATAAAGCATGACTAAGGTAACAATAACATAGTGAAACTGTTACACTGGTTTTCTTGAAGAACTCTGGCTTTTAACCGGTTGTGTGCCTTGGACGAGGTAATCTCGTCCAAGGCACCGGTTGCCCGGTGCCTTGGACGAGATCACCTCGTCTGCACCCGGTCCACTAGACACCAGGGATTCTTTGGCTGATTTATTTTTGGGAGCGCCCCCTTGGACAAGGGTCGCTCCCATGGGGGGCTATTTTTTTTTCTTCATATTTCGGCCCCCCCTGGGGGCAGATCGGCCGTTTTTTTGGCCTATCTGCCCGGGGGGGGGGGGGGGGGGAATCGAAACCCCACTAGACACCAGGGATTGAGTTTGCACTACGATTTTTTGGGGAGTGACCCCTTGGCCAAGGGTCGCTCCCCTTGGGGGCATAAGTAATCCTTTATTGGCCCCCTTGGGGGCAGATCAGCCGTTTTTTTTTCGCCCGATCTGCCCCCGGGGGGGAGGGGGGGGGGTCGAAAACCACTAGAGCACCAGGGATTATGTTTACCTTATGTTTTTGGGCAATCTCTCCCCCCGGGGGGGGGGGGGGGTTTGAAACCCACTAGGTGCCAGGGATTGTGTGTGTGTTTGGGGGGACCAAAGGGTCGCCCCTCCAAAGGGGGGAAAATTAGTATTGGCTTTTTTTGCCCCCCTAGGGGGCAGATGGGCCTATTTTCTTTAGGCCCATCTGCCCCCAAGGAGGGCAGAAACCACCAATACGCTAGGGATTTTTTTTTCCCCCCTTTTTTTTGTTTTGTGCTGGGGGTGCCCCCTTTGCCATGGGTTGCCCCCTAAAGAGGGCACAGAGCTGTTGGCCATTCCTTGGGGGCAGATTTGCCTACTTTTTTAGGCCCATCTTCCCCCAAGGGGGGGGGGGCAGAATCCTTTTGGCACCAGGGATTTTTTTTTTTTTTTTTTTTGTGTGTGTGTGTGTGTGTGTGTGTGTGTGTGTGTGTGTGTGTGTGTGTGTGTGTTTTGTGTGGGTGAGGGGGGCGGCCCCTTTTGCAAGTGTCGCTCCCCAAATGGGGGCACATTACTGATGACCATTTCTGCTCCCCTTGGGGGCAGATCGGGCTATTTTTTTAGGCCTATCTGCCCCCAAGAGGGCAGAAGCCACCAAGACACGATGGGGATTTTTTTTTTTGCTCCCCTTAGTTTTTTGTGTGCTGGGACACCCCTATTTGCCCCCTTTGGCAAGGGTCGCCCCCCACAAACAGGGTACAGAGCTGTTGGCCATTTCTGTCCCCTTGGGGGCAGATCGGCCTATTTTTTTAAAGTTCTTAGTGGCAGGTGTATGTCAACTGACGAAGTATTTGTATTTGTGATTATAACAGTTTATTTCTTCTTTTTGTTCTAGTTCAAAGCTCTTGCTTCCTTTGCTGTGGATCCTTGCGGTTTTGGCAGTAGTTGTCCTGCGGTTTGCATAGTTGCATGTTTTAGGTAAGTGAAAGCAATGTACTCCAAAGGAGTATTGTTGACATGCATGAATGACATGTTTTTAGGTGGTGTACTAAATGTAGTATTGTGTGTGAAATTGTCCTTAGATTTGGGCATGGTGATATTTGTGTTGTCATATGTCTAATTTGCTTTTTTCTTTTTAGTGGGATATCATTGGTGATTGCTGTGTCTGTGCAGAGTAGTTGCTGGTGAGTAGCTTTTTCAGGCACGTGAGTGGTATAGTTTTTTAGTACATAACTCTTTGTGATAAAGCTTCACTTTGTTTATTACTTATTTTAGTGCTGGTGGTTGTTGGCAATCCATTTGTTAGTGAGGATCATGGCTAGCCGCAGAGTGACCGGTCAGCAGGTTGTTGGCATGCTTTTTGAGTCGTCTTCAGACCATGATTACAAGACTGACTCTGCATCTGAGGCAGAGGAGGAAGTGAGAGATTCTGGCAATGAGTTTTCTGTCCGAGAGGGTTCTTCTGATGAGGAAGCCACTCTTAGTGCAGATGAAGGTCCTGTTTTAGAGGAGGACATCGATGTGCCAAGAGTGCAGCAGCCTGGGGCTGAAGGGTTTCCCATTAGAAGACCTGACACCTGGATAGCCCCAAACATGGAGCAGCCACAGTTACCTGCATTTACTGGTCTCCCACAGTGTAGAGTCAATACGGAAAACTTTTTGCCTGTCAATTTCTTTCACTTGTTTATGGACAATGTATTTTTGGAAGAGATTGTGGAGCAGACTAATGTGTATGCAGACCAATATTTGAGGGACAACACTGCCAGACTTAGGCCTCAGTCTGGAGCTACTCAGTGGGTTCCCGCATATCTTGAAGAGATGAAAAAGTTTTTAGGTTTGACTTTTTTGATGGGGTTGATAAGGACGCCGTCACTGGCTTCTTATTGGTCTACTAGTCCCTTGATGGCAATGGCTATATTTCCTGCAACTATGACTCGTTATCGCTATTTGCTTCTTCTTCGTATGCTGCATTTTGTAGACAATGCTTTAGCCGTACCACGAGATCACCCTGATTGTGACCGTCTTTTTAAGATTAGGCATGTCCTTGATCATTTTGTAGATCGGTTTTCAGAGGTCTATGTTCCAGGCAAAGAGATAAGTGTGGACGAGTCTTTGGTCCTTTTCAAGGGGCGTTTAGTTTTTAAGCAGTACATTCCTAGTAAGAGGGCTCGGTATGGGATTAAATTGTATATGCTGTCAGAAAGCAGAACAGGATATGTGTATAATTTCCGGGTCTACACTGGTAGGGATTCCAGTATTGACCCTCCTGGTTGTCCGGCCACTTTTGGAGTTGTCTACCAAGTTCCCACACAATTTTGTCGCTAACTGTTTAACAAAGGTCACTATGTACGTAGATCATTTCTACACTGGAGTGCAGTTGTTTAAGGAGTTGTTTAGAGTGGACACTGTGGCTTGTGGCACAATCCGTTCTAACCGGAAAGGCTATCCAAGGGAGCTTGTCTGTAAACAACTTGAGAGGGGACAGTGCAGTGCCCTGCGGAATAATGAGCTGCTAGCTCTGAAATTTTCAGACAAGAGGGATGTGTACATGCTCTCTACCATCCATGATGAGAGTACTTCCCCTGTGTGTCTGTTTGGGGCCAGGTTGCGGAAGCGCGCAAACCTACGTGCATTTTGGACTACAATAGGCACATGGGTGGTGTTGATAGAGTAGATCAGAGGTTGATACCTTACACTGCTCTGCGTAAGTCTTACATGTGGTATAAAAAGTTGGCCCTACATTTATTACATCTGGCAACTTTTAATGCCTCTATTGTGTTCAAGGATTGTTCACCTGAATCAAGGATGACATGTGTTAAATTTCAGAAGTCGGTGATAGAGAGCCTTATTGTGGTGGAACAGGCAAGAGTTCCTAGAATAGCAGTGGGGGATGATGTGGCTAGATTGAAAGATCGCCACTTTCCAGATCACATTCCTCCCACTCCCAAGAAAGACTTACCCACTAAGAAATGTAGAGTATGTGCCCGAAGAGGTATCCGGAGGGAGAGACTGATGTACTGCCCTGATTGCCCTTCAAAGCCTAGGCTGTGTGTGCCCGCCTGTTTCAGAAATTACCACACCAAGAAAACTTTTGAGGAAATACCGTGAGTGTAAGCTGCCTATTTTATATTTTCGTATGTTCAGTTTCGCGGTTGGCATTACTGTCATGTATTTAGTTAGAGCTGTTGTGTTTGTAGTTTTGTACTTGTTTTATAAT
This sequence comes from Pleurodeles waltl, assembly GCF_031143425.1. Classification (NCBI taxonomy): domain Eukaryota; kingdom Metazoa; phylum Chordata; class Amphibia; order Caudata; family Salamandridae; genus Pleurodeles; species Pleurodeles waltl. The sequence continues at coordinate 811,927,060 of NC_090450.1, forward strand.
TAGTGGTTTCTTTGTTGTTTATAAACGGGGAAAAAAGTGATGGCGGTGTGTGTGGGGTGGCGCTTGGCTGGCGGTGTGTGTGGGGTGGCGCTTGGCTGGCAGTGTGCGTGGGGTGGGGCTTGGCTGGCAGTGTGCGTGGGGTGGCGCTTGGTTGGCAGTGTGCGTGGGGTGCTGCTTGGCTGGCGGTGTGCATGGAGTGGGGCTTGGCTGGCAGTGTGCGTGGGGTGGCGCTTCACACACTCCCGTCAGCTAGTGTGACTGCTGTATCAGGTATGTGGGCGTATGTAAGTGATGGGCCCTTGAGTGGCACTGTCTGTCGATGCGAGTGTTGTAATGTGCTGGGCCCGTGGCTGGTGGCGTGAATGGTCTTGTGCATGTCATGTATGAAAGATGTGTGAATGGACTGTAAACTAGGTTGGTGCCTTGACGCGGCTTTACAGCTCACGAGCTGTGAGTCATTGGTTCCGTTTTCTGGCCTTTCAGTTATTAACAGTGCATTTCACTTTTGTGAAATCTCTTGTTAATAAAATTTGATCTACTAAACCATCACTCACCCTCGTGCCAAATCCAACCATCATGTGTGGTACAAATGAGAAAACCTGCTGTAATCAGGCGCCGCAGCACACTTGTGACACACTAGGTGTCTCAGGTGAGACCCCGATGATCAAGCATGCCACCAACTTGGTTGGTGGGTGGGTGAGGGGTCTTTTTCACATAACCTAAGTGCGTTTCTTTTCACAATTTTTGTGTGTGGCACATCACGGACGTACGTGGACACATCAAAATGATATATTGCAAAACTACCTGTGTTTGGGGGGGGGGGGGGGGAAGGGGTACCTATGTTTTTGGTCGTGGGTGCGGCCTTCATCTAGGGAAACCTACCAAACCCAGACATTTTTTAAAACTAGACACCCCAAGGAGTCCAGGGAGGTGTGGCTTGTGTGGATCCCGCAACATTTTCATACCCAGACTCCTCTGCAAACCTCAAAATTTGCTTAAAAAAAATCATATTTTCCTGACTTTTCTTAGTAGGATCACCGCTCCAGCACAAAATTCCTACTCCCCAGCGTTCCCCTCAGTCTCCCAAGTAAAATGACACCTCAGTTGTGTGGGTCCCCAAAGCAGCGTCAGACTAAAGATGTATAAAAGAAGAATATGTCCTTATCAACTCGCTGTGCTATCCCCTCTAGCTCTACAAGTTTTTGGCCTTATTCTGCTGCAGGCACCAAGCCCACCCACACAATTGAGGTATCATTTTTATCAGGAGACTTGGGGGAACGCTGGGTGGAAGGAAATTTATGGCTCCTCTCAGATTCCAGAACTCTCTGTCACCGAAATGTGAGGAAAAAGTGTTTTTTTAGCCAAATTTTGAGGTTTGCAAAGGATTCTGGGTAACAGAACCTGGTGGGAGCCCCACAAGTCACCCAGTCTTGGATTCCCCTAGGTCTCTAGTTTTCAAAAATGCACAGGTTTGGTAGGTTTCCCTAGGTGCCGGCTGAGCTAGAGGCCAAAATCCACAGGTAGGCACTTTGCAAAAAACACCTCTGTTTTCTGTAGAAAAATGTGATGTCTCCACGTTGTGTTTTGGAGCATTTCCTGTCGCAGGCTCTATGCCTACCCACACAAGTGAGGTGCCATTTTTATCGGGAGACTTGGGGGAACATAGAATAGCAAAACAAGTGTTATTGCCCCTTGACTTTCTTTACATTTTTTCCTTCCAAATATAAGACGGTGTGTAAAAAAGACGTCTATTTGAGAAATGCCCTGTAATTCACATACTAGTATGGGTACCCCAGAATTCAGAGATGTGCAAATAACCACTGCTCCTCAACACCTTATCTTGTGCCCATTTTGGAAACACAAAGGTTTTCTTGATACCTATTTTTGACTCTTTATATTTCAGCAAATTAATTGCTGTATACCCAGCATAAAATGAAAACCCACTGCAAGGTGTAGCTCATTTATTGGCTCTGGGTGCCTAGGGTTCTTGATGAACCTACAAGCCTATATGTCCCCGCAACCAGAAGAGTCCAGCGGACGTATCAATATATTGCTTTTAAAAATCTGTCATTGCAGGAAAAAGTTACAGAGTAAAACGTAGAGAAACATGGCTGTTTTTTTACCTCAATTTCAATATTTTTTTGTTTCAGTTGTTATTTTCTGCACAAAACCCTTGTAGGATCTACACAAATTACCCCTTGCTGAATTCTGAATTTTGTATACTTTTCAGAAATGTTTAGGTTTCTGGGATACAGCATTGGTTTCACGCCCATTTCTGTCACTGACTGGAAGGAGGCTGAAAGCACAAAAAATCGTAAAAATGGGGTATGTCCCAGTAAAATGCCAAAATTGTGTTGAAAAATTGGGTTTTCTGATTCAAGTCTGCCTGTTCCTGAAAGCTAGGAAGCTGATGATTTTAGCACCGCAAACCCTTTGTTGATGCCATTTTCAGGGGGAAAACCACAAGCCTTCTTCTGCAGCCCTTTTTTCCCATTTTTATTTAAACGAAATGTTCACTGTATTTTGGCTAATTTCTTGGCCTCCTTCAGGGGAACCCACAAAGTCTGGGTACCTCTAGAATCCCTAGGATGTTGGAAAAAAAGGAAGCAAATTTGGCGTGGGTACCTTATGTGGACAAAAAGTTATGAGGGCCTAAGCGAGAACTATTCCAAATAGGCAAAAAAAAGGCGAGGCACAGGAGGGGGAAAAGGCCTAGCAGCGAAGGGGTTAAGATCGTGATTTAAAAAAAATTAAAAAATACCTTCTTTCGAAAGTTCTCATAAAAATGTCTACTGGACTTGCCGTTCTTGCATTTTTTAGATTCCTGGTCTCCACTGTAGAACACTCTGGCTCTCAGCATCAGCCCAGGACTAACACTTCCTCACCTTTAAGACAGCGTTCATGTCCTGTCACTGAATAACACTACTGGCTCTGTGTTCTTTCTTTATGGGACAAATCGATGCAGCATGACAGGGAAGACTATTAATTTCACCATCCTGTTCACAACAAAGATCTCAATGTCCTTTCACTCTTTCCTCTTCATCTATGGAGGCTCAGTGACAAATTCTGTCGCATTTAGTTGTATTCAAGCCTTCCGGCGTATTCCACTTACCACACGCCTGGAGCACAGCAACATTTACACTCATCCATGAACAAAAAGTGAATTAAGTTTTTTGATGCCCATACAAAACTTTCCGACCCAGACGTGCGGCATGTACACAAAAGTAACTAACAAGCAGAACTAGTCCTACACACACGTCTCCCTACTTTTTTTTCCAAAACTAAGAACAAGTACAATATACAACGTGGACACAGAGGTTAACAAACTGTGTGCATCTGTTTACGGCGCTTGATGGCGCGCCGGGGAGCCATGGCGCACAGATCGGGAACCACTGCTTGAATTCCTAATTGCCCACCGCTTGATTGGTATGCAAAGGAAGGCGGCCGCGCTGCCGGATCTGGGACACTGGAGTGTTGACACTGAAATGGGATAAAGCAGAGGCAGTAGTGCTTCACAGACAGGAAGTGCACGGACTGCGAAAAATCCCCATAGCTGAACCCTGGGACAATTTGCTGCAAGAATTACATATGTTCCAGGATACAATTACAGATTGACATCCTGCATTCCATCTCTGCATAGACGAATCTCCCCAGGACGCAGGCTATCAACCTGCACACTAGGTATGCGAATTTTCTTGCTGCTTTAATATAGTGATACCTGCTGTACTGTACTATGCAAAAGGCACACGCACATATGAAACAGTGTCTTTTGGAGTGAACTTACATAGGGGCGGGGGAGAGCAGAGGGGGAATTGAATGAATTACTGGATAAGGTGTAGTGGGAAGAAGTAGAATGTATTCAATGACCACTGTTTGTTTCTATTAGTTTGAATTTTTTTCTTTTTAGAAACAAGTTTTTATTGTTTTTGAAAAGACAGATTTTCCAACATTTAGTACAGGCAGTATTGCAGAATTCAATTCCATGCATTATTGACTTTAGACCATGTGACATTTCGGAGGGTATATGCATTTCTTTCAACAAGTTTCGAGGGCAAGGTGCCCTCCCCACCCATCCTATCTTAAGACAACATCCCCAACCAGGCGCCCCATATCTTATCGTGTTTGCGGAGGCATCCCGACTCATACACTCTCTTCTCCTGATTAGCGCACCAATCCACCCCTCTTCTCCATTTCTGTAGGGACGGACCCGATGGTGAGCCCCAAGCCGCAGCAATCTCTCTCTTGGCTATCAATAAAGCCGTGCCAATAAAGGCACAGTGTGCCTGGGAACTCACCACGCCCTCCATCACCCCCAGCAGCACAGATTTGGCTGAGAGCTTTATCTCCATCTCCAGTACCATGTTCAACTCAGCTAGAACTCTCCCCCAGTATATTTGCAGATCCGGACAGGACCAAGCCATATGGAAAAAGTCTGCGGGCTCCCCAGCACAGCACGGGCACCGACTGTTAGGACGTAGTCCGGCCCGGCTCATTCCGACAGGCGTTAGATACGCCCTATGTAGGCAGTAGAACTGCACTAAGCGGAGTCTCGCCGATATGGCTAAAGTCCTGGGGGCCCCAAGCACCTCCAGCCACTCTGTGTCATCCAGTGTGCCCACCCATGCCTCCCATTTCGCCCTGGTTGAGTTCAGGTCCTCGGGTGTGTTATTGATCAGCGTTTTGTAGATCTGTGAGACCCCTTTCCCGTCTAAGCTCCCCATAAGTAACTTAGCTTCTAGCGGGCTAAATTCTGGCAATGGGCCTATTCTTGGGATGTGTGTCCCTAAAGCGTGTCTAAGTTGAAGGTACCTGAAAAATTGTGTTCGTGCTAGTTGGAAGTCGGTTTGTAGTTCCTGGAAGGTCTTCAGTGTCTCGCCCCTCCACACATCTCCCACTAGTGAAATACCCAACAGGTCCCATTTGGCAAAGCCCTCCAGTGCGGCTGTAGTGCTCAACCATCTCCCTCTCCACAATGGAGTCTGTAGAGTGACCACTGCATCCAGCGGGTGTGTCGCAGTGCAGCCTGCCATGCCAGGAAGACCGCCCTGGTGACCCCCTTCATACTCTGGGGGAGGGGTGTACCATATAATAGATTGAGGATGCGTGGGAATCCCAGGAGTTCCAATTATACTTGGTAAGCCGGATCTGACCAGCCTCCAGCAAACCAATCGTGAATCACTAGCAGCTGGGTTGCCAGATAGTACAAGTAAGGGTCCGAAGCTCCCAGGCCTCCTTCATAAGTTCCTTTCTGACAATACCGTGTTGCCACTCGGTGTCTAGCTCCCCTCCAAAGAAACAGAGCTGTGGTGGCTTCTAGAGCTCGGAACCACGAACGAGGCACTGGAAAGGGAAAGTTTCGAAACGCGTACAGTAACCTAGGCAGAACCATCATCTTATACAGGGCAACGCAGCCTATGACATTCAGTGGCAGGGTCTGCCATCTCTGTAGCTCCGTCTTAACGCACGCCATGAGTGAGTCTAGGTTCTTGGCCCATGTCAATTCCGGTAGGAGAGTCACCCAGATGCCGAGGTATTTGAAGCTTAATCTCCGAAGGGGTATCGTATCTTGCCAATCGAAGCAGTCTCGGGTATTCGCCAGGGGGACCAGCATTGACTTGGTAGGGTTAATTTTTAAGCCCGATGCCAGTGCATAGCGGTTTAAGAGAAGGAGACTGCGCGGGACTGACACACTCAGTGAGCCCATATAGAGCAGGACATCATCTGCATATAGGGCTATTCTGTCTTTTCGGGCATGTCCCCACCTCCATCCACAGTATTCCGGATCAGTCCGGACCATTTGGGCCAGAGGTTCAATAACCAGGGTAAAGAGGAGGGGAGATAACGGGCAGCCCTGTCTCGTGCCTCGTCTGATCGCAAAGGCCGACGACATGGTCCCATTAACCTGTACCCGGGCTGAGGAGACAGCATATAACGCCTGGACCAGGTGGCAAAATCTCGGTTCAATGCCCGCCCTTTGGAGTACCAAGAAGAGAAAGCCCCAGTCCACTGAGTCAAATGCCTTTTCAAAATCGATAAATAAAAGGGCTAAGTCCCTGGGCAGCCGGTGACGCTCAGCGAGAGCCACATGCAGACGACGGATGCAATGGCGGGGGCTCCGAGTTGCCATAAATCCACATTGGTCAGGATGGATCAGCTGTGGTAAGACCCGCCCGAGGCGTGTCGCAAGAATGTTAGCGGGGATTTTAACCTCGCAATTAATCAGGGATATCGGCCTATAGTCCGCACAGTATAGAGATGGGGGATGAGTCTTGGGGAGCACCACAATGGTGGCGGCATCCATCCCTTTCGGGAAGGACCCCCATTGTTCCACCTCTTCAAAGAGGACGGTCAGACGTGGCATTAAATCCTTCTTATATGTTTTGTAGTATTCTGATGGGAAACCATCAGGGCCTGGGGTTTTCCCAGTTTTTAAATCAGAGATCGCTTTGCCTACCTCCTCTTCGCTGAGGGGTTCGTCTAATATCTGCCTTTCGGAAAGGGGTAGTCGTGGCAGGGATGCACCCTTTAACAGCCTGTAAGCGTGAGCAAGGTCGACCGACTGAGGCGCTATAGAGCGCACTGTAGTAGCGGGCAAATGCTTCTGCTATTTCTTGGTGGCCCTCAACTCTACCGTGTTCTCCATCCCATATTTCAGGAATGATCCCAGAGGCCCTGTGATGGGAGATCAGCCAATGTAGCAGTTTGCCAGTTTTGTCTCCCCATCCATAAATCCTTGCGGTGCTTGCTTTCCATAGTGCTTTCGCTGCTTCTAGAGATAGGTCTCTGATTTCCTCATGTATTAGGGAAAGCTGTCGCGTTATCATCTCAGTGGGTTCCGTCTCTTGTGTGGATTCAAGACCTGCCAACCGCTTTTCCAATAACTCATATTTTGGGTCTTTGAACGCTCTATCTCTCGTATAAAGCCCTTGACCGCCCCCCTCAGCACAGCCTTACCCGCGGCCCACAGGGTGCCAGGGGAAGGCACTGAGCCGTCATTGGGGGTAAAGTATTCAGTCTGCGCCTTCTGCAGTCGCTCAACAAACCTCATCTTGCAAGTACCAGGCATATAGCCTCCACATGGGGCAGTTCGTCTGTTGGGTGTGGCCTGTCATGAAGCGGAGTGCTGCGTGATCGGAGATACCTCGCAGCAGGATCTCGATGTGGGATAGAGCACCACAATCAGTGCTGGGCAATAATAACAAATCAATTCGGGCCTGTGAGCCGCGGGCCGCCGAGGTATGAGTAAATTGTCTTTTCCTCGGATGCCACAGCCGCCATGCGTCGCAGAGTCCCGCAGCCGCCAACCAGTCCGCAAGACTCGTTGCCACATTGCGTCGATGTGTCGATATTGAGCCCTCTACATCCACGGCTGGGTTTGGAACTGCATTAAAGTCCCCTCCTAGAACGGTAAGTCCCGGGGTAGACCCAAGAGAAGCTGAGTCAGCTCCCTGAGAGCCCCACGCACTAACGCTGGAAGGACGTACACGCTGATTACGTTAATTGTCACCCCTTCAACCCTTCCAGTGATAGCCACAAAACAGCCTTGGCTATCCCTCCAAACCTGCATCACCGTCAGAGGAAAGGAGCGATGAAGCAGAATCGCGACACCGCGTGATCCTTCCGTAAACCCTGCATGATACACCCGATCAAAACCCTTCCGTAGCAGGATGGGGTACTGTTCTCCTACAAGGTGTTTCTCTTGTAATAGGAGCATATTTGGTCAATATCTATGTATGAAGGTGAAAACTGCAGTGCGTTTAATTTTGTCTAAGAGACCATTAACGTTCCATGAGATAGCCTGAATTGGGTTCATTGGGATATCTGTAGGGATGTGTTGCAGCGTTACCCCCAGGGTGTGGTTGTTTTGGGTTTAGGGAGCTCCCCGTTTACCCTCCTGTGTGTCTAGATGACGGTCCTATTCTGCCTCTGGAACTATTCTGCACTCTGTCTTGTATAACAATTAAAATAAATACAAATGTCAACATAACATTAAACAACTGTGGATGTCCCAATATAGGACTCGCACTCCCTGACCCCCCAACTCCCACCCCTCCCCATTACTTCCCCCCAGAAACATCTGTCACCCCTACACATAAGCGTCCTAACCCCTAACCTAGAGGGTAAGGACGGTAACTGAGTGAGCAGTGGTGGTGGACTCCTCCATATCGTCGGATCATTTAGGAAAAAAAAGAACGAGTTATAATAGTTAATTGTTGATAGCAGTAGTGTTTCAACAGGGCAGCTGGTTCCCTCTCCAGAGAGATTTCCTTTATTGTCAAGTTACAGTATCGGGCTGCAGGAGAGATCAGTGCTCCGGGGTGAATCAGAGCCTGCCCTCGGAGGGCTTTTGGGCTTTGGGTCTTTCTCTGTGTCTCCTTGTGATTTTAGCCATTGCCGACTTCCGGATTCTCCGAAGCGGCCATCAGTGGAGAGTTTGAGCGGGAGCTACCGCGCTCCCTGCATTTCCTTGAACGTGTACGATGTCGTTTGGTATTTGGCCGCCTCGGTTGGGTGCTAATTTGGTTTCCAGTCTGTCTCAGCCCCGGACGCACTCTGTTTGATCCAAGAGGCACTTCCTCAGTCAACCAAGACCATGCCGAATTTGGCTGTTCAAAAAAATGTGTTTTATTGCCATAGACCACTCGCAGTTTCGCGGGGAACAACAGGCGGTATTGAATGTCCATCGCTCTCAATTTTTGCTTGACCTCGAGAAACGAGCGCTGCTGCTGTTGTACGTCCCTTGTGTAATCGGGGAAGAGGAGGACTTTAGCTCCGTTGCAGAAGAGGTCTCCTTTGGAGCGAGCCTCTTGTAGAACCACATCCCTGTCTTTGAAATTAAAGAGGTGGAGAATCACTGGCCGGTGCGGAGACGCCGGCAGGGGCCTCATCTGCAAAGCTCTATGTGCTCGTTCAATGGCGGACCATGGGGTGAGACATTCTGCCGGAATCCAGGAGCGGATCCAGTCTTCAAGGAATGTGGCGAGAGACGCCGTGGTTGTGGCCTCAGGCAGGCCATTCACCCTAAGGTTGTCCCGTCTTGATCTGTTCTCAGCGTCCTCCGCCCTCCGGCATAGCTCTGATGTATGAGACGTGAGTACAGTGATCTGTGTCTTAAGGGTGTTTACTTCATCTTCTACCGTGGAGATTCTGGTTTCCGCTTCAGTGAGCCGGGCAGTAGCATTGCGAAGATCCTGACGGACCAGGGACACCTCCTCTCTGACCTCCCCAATCTTAGTTTCAACTGCCGTCTGGGATGACTGGATGGCCTGGAGGATCGTCGCCAGGTCATGAGATGCCGCATGTAGGTCTCCTTTGTTGTTAGGTGTATAGGCTTCTACCCGTTGTCCGCCCGCGCTTGTGGCGAATTGTTCTATGCGCGTTTGCGCAGCCAACTGCTTTGCCGCCTTGTCCTTGCCCATGTTTGGTTCGTTGGGGTCCCACCGGCATACACCTGTGCTGGCCAAGGTCTAGGTCCGTCTGGGGTGTCGCCTCAGCGGGTGTCCATGGTGTTTGGGGGGCATCTCACACACCGGTGAGATCGCAGGTTAGACCTGGGTCCCCTCTCCTCTATTTCGGGCAAACAGTCATTGTGGCTCTGGGGGAGTAAGGCCGGCGTTGGGCCAAATCAGATTTCCTCTGTGGCTGTCCCCGCCTTTCAGTCTCTGTCTCTCTGCCCCCACCACAGGGGCCGAGTCCGCCCGCAGGGCCTACCGCCGTCAGCTGCTCGCTCCGGCCACCATCTTGGGTAGGGGTCCCTCCTGCCCACCTGCGCCTTCAGCGCAGTCGGGCCGCTTCACTCGTCGGGTGGGGGGGGGGGCAATCGGAGAAGGCTCCGCCACCGTCGCTCCCCCCCGGGCAGCCCCCCTCGGGGATTCTGAGCCGACAGCCTGGCTCTTCAGCACTCCCGGTGCCGCCAGCCACTCCCGCCGGCCGATCTCCTCACGCAGCACCTCCGGGCCCTTCTCCTTCCAAACCGGGCTCAGGGCCCCGGTAAAACGACTGCCCCGTCTGGAGAGGGGCAACAAAACCTCTCAAACCAGAGGATGCCGTGGATATAGGTGGATTTGGGGGAAAATTAAGGCGGATGACAGAGGGGTCCGGAGCACTACAAAAGTGCGTCTGCCATCTTGACGCCTTGGCCACGCCCCTCCTTAGTTTGAATTTTATAGACCAATTTTGACCCATGCAGTGATGACAATGATTACTTTTGATATGGCACATATTCGAGATTCAGCGAGATACTGAATTTCTTAAGGTCATACATTACAAAAACTCAATAAAATTGGATAAAACCTTGCAAATGTGACTGTCTATGAGACAACCCTCATTTATGGAACCTTACTCCCAAAGCCTCAAGAAAGCCTATGGTGGCTCTGGTTCCAGGGCTTTTTAAGCCAATTGTGCACACCTTTGTAATGCCACTGTACATTAAATCACCTGACAATAGTCATGTAAAAAAAAATATAAAGAACCAAATACTCTTCTGGAAAGAGAGACAGACACACAGGATTCCTTGGTGGTTTCTGCAGCATAAAGTTTTAATGCTTCAGGATCAGATCACTGACATAGGGCCTCATTATAACCTTAGCGGTGGGGATTAGTCCGCCACAAACGTGTTTATATCCCATTCGCCACATTACAAGTTCCATTATATCTTATGGAACTTGCAATACGTCAGACGGGATATCCTTCACGTTTGGGACGGAGTAATCCCCCAGCAAAGATCGTAATCAGGCCCATAATATTTGATGCCTATAATATCAGAAATTAGATATTGATAACAAACATATGGACTTCCTATCCTTAACTAGTAAAACCACGATATCGAGAAAACAAATATCCTTGTTAAAAATAATGATTTTAACCTATATCAAAAATATCAGATACAAAAATATTGTTACCTTTAAATAAACATACATGTCAAAAATATTGATATTCACAATATAGATTACAATATTACCACAACGATATTTAAATAATCATTAATATAGAAAAATCACATTTTATATAAAACAATTATTGGAAATAATCCTTAAACATTTCATACACGTTTAACCTGTTCGGTGCGTTGGACGGCTGAGAGCTGCCCGACGCTAGAGTGCTCATGTGCAGCCGGCTCCTGACCGTCTGGGCATATGAGCACTTGAAATCCCTCTGGTGCGGGCACCAGAAGGATTTCTTTTAGAAAGAAACAGCCTCAGGAGATGGGGGGAAAGCGTCCCCAGCTCCTGAGGCAGTTTCTTTTGTTTCAGTAAAAGGACAATCAGCGGGCGGCACAATGACATTTCACTGAAAGCAAAAGTGAAATGAGCTGATCAGGAAGCTACCTCAGCCCTTCGAACACTGATGGTAGAGGTATAATTGGAAAGGGGAGAATCTTACCTTTCCAATGGTACCTCTCCCTAGTGGATCACTGCAGGAGGACAATCCCCAAATAGGAATCCACACCTAGGCACCAGGGAGCGGGTGCTGTCCCTAGGGCAAGGACATTTGCTACCCCTTTTTTTTATTGGCCACATTCAGTTTTTCTGAACCCCCCCCCCCCCCCCCCCCCCAACCCCATGTTGCAGATGAGACAATAGCCCCCAATCTGCCCCCACAGGGAGGCAGAAAGCCCGCTAGCAACCAGGGATTTATTTTTTACATACATCTAGGGGTGGAGGTTGCCCTAAATAGGCATTGTAAGGCCCTACACCTCCTAGCAGGGCTGCCCGGCAGAAACAGTACTATGATATTGGCCTTGGTTCCCTTAAGGGAGCCGAGGCCAATACCATAGCATCCCAGCACTATCGGAATGCGTACTGTCTGCAAAATAGGCCAGCCTAAGGCGTGGGCAGTGCATGGGCCCACCTGTGGTCCCCTGCACTGGGTTTCCGCCAGCCTTTCCATGGCTGGGTGACCGCAATGCAAATGCTGGCGGAAAGTGGGGTTGTAATCAGCCAGGCGGCGCAGAGTTCAGTGCAGCCCTGGCGGGTTACAACTCGGGTCGCCGTCGACCCATCGGGAACCACAGTCCCCCTGCGGGGGTTGTAATGTGGCAGTCGGACTGCCACAATTGTGGCGGTCCGACCGTCACCACGAGGCTGGCAGTCCTTGGACCAGGAGCCTCATAATGAGGCCCTTTATATTTTACCAAATGAATTACTGTGAAAAACCATTGCAAGGTTCAGATCACTTATTGGCTCTGGGAACCTAGGGTTCTTGAAGAACCTATAAGCCCTATATATTCCAGAAACTAGAAGGGTCCAGCGAACGTAATGGTATATTGCATTTGAAAATCTGCCATAGTTAGAAGGGGTAAGGAAAAAAAAGTAAACACAAATAGGTGTTTATTCAACTCAATTTCAAGTTTTTTATTTTTTTATTTCAACTGTCACTTTCTTTGGGAAAACTTTAAAGGATTACCCCTTGCTGAATTCAGAATTTTGCCACCTTTTCAGAAATGTATAGCTTTCCGAGATCCACCGTTGGTTTCACAACCATTTGTACCATTAACTGGAAAGAGGTAAAAAAAAAACATAAAAAATTGAAAAAATGGGCTATGTCCCAGTAAAATGCCAAAACCGCAGACAAATTTGGTTTTCTGTTACAAGTCTGCCTGTTCCTGAAAGCTGAGAAGATGGTGATTGTAGCTCTGCAAACCCTTTGTTGATGCCATTTGCAGGGAAGCAATACAGATGCTTCCTTCTGCAGCACTTTCTCCCATTTTTCCCCGAAAAAACCTGATGTGTAACTGTATTTTGGCTAATTTCTCAGTCAACTCCAGAGTAATCTTCAAACCTGCAGCGGAACATGCCACGAACAGATGTACCCTGGGTAAATTACATTTTCCGTTTGATGGCATGTGTAGCTGCAGATACACATGCTGTGCAGACTACAAAGCAGTTTGTCCTCCCATAAAAGAGCGGTGGTTAGCCTGTAGGAGTTGAAGTTGTTTGAAATAATGTTCTTAGTACAGCTTGGCCTACTGTGGCTTGTTGTTGTGATAATACGTCTACACAGTAGTGTTTAGTGAAAGTATGTGGTGTTGACCAAGTGGCAGCTTTACATATTTCAGCCATTGGTATATTCCCTAAAAAAAAAGCCATTGTCACACCTTTTTTCCTTGTAGAAAGTGCTTTAGGAGTAACTAGAAGCTGTCTTTTTGCTTTAATATAGCATGTTTGGATGCATCTTACAATCCATCGTGCTAAACCTTGTTTTGATATGAGATTTCCTGTATGAGGTTTTTGGAAAGCGACAAATAGTTGTTTAGTCTTTCTAAACTGTTTAGTTCTATCTATATAGTACATTAAAGCTCTTTTGATGTCTAATGTATGTAGAGCTCTTTCTGCCACAGAATCTGGCTGTGGGAAGAAGACCGGCAGTTCCACTGTTTGATTTATATGATATGGTGATACAACTTTTGGGAGAAATTTTGGGTTTGTTCTTAGTACAACTTTATGCTTGTGTACTTGGAAGAACGGTTCTTCAAGAGTAAAGGCTTGGATTTCACTTACTCTTCTTAAAGAAGTAATTGCCACTAGGAAAGCAAACTTCCATGTTAGAAATTGAATTTGGCACAAGCGCATAGGCTCAAATGGTAGTCCTATAAGTTGTGTAAGCACTATATTTAGATTCCAAGACGGAACTGGTGGTGTTCTGGGTGGAATGAAGTGTTTTATACCTTCCATGAAAGCTTGAATGACAGGAACTCTAAAGAGCTATGTTGTATATTTTGTAAATATGCAGAAATTGCAGTAAGATCAATTTTTATTGAAGAGAATACTAAATTTGATTTTTGTAAATAACATACAATCTCTTGTATTGATGCTGTAAGAGGGTCTATATTTTTGGATTGACAGTAATATACAAATCTTTTCCATTTGTTTGCATAGCACTGTCTAGTAGTGGGTTTTCTTGTCTGCTTAATAGTTTCCATACATTCTGATGGGAGCTGTAAGTATCCAAACTCTATGACCTCTGGTGCCAAACTGCTAGATTGAGTGTCTTGAAGTTTGGATGCCTGAGTTGACCTCTGTTTTGTGTCAACAGATCTGGTCTGGTTGGGAGTTTGGAGTGTGGTACTACCGACAGATCTAATAATGTTGTGTACCACATTTGACCTGCCCATGTTGGTGCTATGAGTATCATGTTGAGTGAAGTTTGACACAACTTGTTGACTAGAAGCGGAAGGAGTGGGAGAGGGAGAAAAGCGTATGCAAATATCCCTGGCCAATATATCCATAGAGCATTGCCCTTGGATAGGGGATGTGGGTGTCTGGATGCAAAGTTTTGGCATTTTGTGCTTTAGCTTGTTGAGAACAGGTCTATGTTTGGTGTTCCCCACTTTTGAAAGTATTTTTGAAGTACTTGCGGATGAACCTCCCATTCGTGTGTTTGTTGGAGATTGCTGCTGAGGGTATCTGCCAGTTGATTGTCTGTCCCTGGAATGTATTGTGCTAACCGATGAATTTGGTTGTGTCCCTCCTTGTTTGTTTAGATAGTACATGGTTGTCATGTTGTCTGTTTTGATAAGAACATTCTTCTGTGTGAGAAGAGGTTGAAAGGCTTTGAGTGCTAGAAAGACAGCTAATAACTCTAAGTGGTTTATGTGTAGCTGTTTGTGTTTGACATCCCATTGCCCTTGAATGTTGTGATTGTTTAGGTGAGCTCCCCAACCAATCATTGATGCATCTATTATAATTATGATCCGAGGCACGGGGTCTTGAAATGGCCACCCTTTGCTTAGATTTGTGGAATTCCACCACTGAAGGGACATGAATGTTTGGCGGTCTATCAACACTAGATCTTGAAGTTGACCGTGTGCCTGTGACCATTGCTGTGAAAGGCACTGTTGTAAAGGCCACATGTTTAGTCTTGCGTGTGGAACAGTTGCAATACATGATGCCATCATTCCTAAAATTTTCATGACAAATCTGACAGCATATCATTGATTTATCTATATTTGTGTGATTATATTTTGGAACGCTTGTATCCTTTGTGTATTTGGATATGTTAGAGCTTGCTGAGTATTTAGTATTGCACCCAGATACTGTTGTATTTGTGCTGGTTGCAGATATGATTTTTGGTAATTTATTGAGAACCCTAGTGTGTGCAAGGTTTGTATTACATAACGCGTATGATTTTGGCATTGCGTAGGGCTGTTTGATTTTATTAGCCAATCGTCTAGATATGGAAAGACATGGATATGTTGTCTTCTTAGGTAGGCTGCGACTACTGCTAAGCTCTTTGCGAATACCCTCGGAGCTGTTGTTATTCCAAAGGGCAACACTTTGAACTGGTAGTGCTTTCCTTGAATGACAAACCTGAGATATTTTCTGTGTGCAGGATGGATGGGTATATGGAAATACGCATCTTTGAGGTCTAATGCGGTCATGAAATCTTGTTTTTGTAGTAGTGGGATGACATCTTGTAAAGTTAACATGGGAAAATGTTCTGACAGGATGTAAAGATTGAGGGTCCTGGGGTCCAATATTGGCCTGAGGGCACCATCTTTTTTGGGAATTAGAAAATATAGTGAGTGAACTCCTGTCCCTATTTGAGATTGTGGCACCGATTCTATTGCTTGTTTGAGTAGTAGAGATTGGACCTCTTCTTGCAACAGACCGATGTGTTCTGTGGATAGTTTGTGTGACCTTGGTCGGATATTTGGAGGAGTGTGTATCAATTCTAGGCGGATAATTGATAGCACTCAGTTGTTTGTGGTAATATTTTGTCAATTTGTGTGGAACTGTTGTAGTCTTCTCCCCACAGGAGAGGTGTGGAATGGAAGGGAATGAGAGAAGTCACTGTTTTGGGTGCTGTGGAGGTTGCTTAGAGGCCTGAAATTTTCCTCTATTTCTGGGGTATTGCTCTCTATACGTGCCCCTAAAACCACCCTGTTGGTATTGCGGTTGGTAGGTTGGCTTTGCATGCGATATGGATGCCTCAGCCATCTGTGGTCTGAACCCACCTCGAAACTGAGGTCTTCTAAAGGACCCCCTGTATGGTGCTGAGTTAAGTGCGCCCATTGCTTTTGCTGTTTCAGAATCCTTCCTTAATTTTTCAGTTGTGTCAACTTCTGGCCCAAAAAGATGTTTTTTAATCGAACGGCATATTTAACACGCCTGCTGTATTTCGGGTTTGAATCCAGAAGATCTGTGTCATGCATGCCTACATATTGTGACTGCAGTATTGACACTTCTAGCAGCAGCATCTGCTGCATCTAGGGGAGATCGTATTTGATTGATAGTAATGGCTTGCCCTTCTTCCACTACTTATTGTGCCCTTTTTTGGTGTTCTTTGGGGAGATGCTGGATTATGTCTTGCATCTCGTCCCAATGGGCTCTGTCATAGCGAACTAACATCGCTTGTGAGGTGGCTATCCTCCACTGATTTGCTGACTGGGATGCAACTCTTTTCCCTGCAACATCGAATTTCCTGCTCCCCTTATCAGGTGAGGGCGCATCTCCTGATGACTGACTGACTGCTCCTTTCCTGGCAGCGCTAACTACCACAGAATCTGGAGATACCCGATGGGTGATGTAATCAGGGTCAGAGGGTGCAGGTTTATATTTTTTCTCTATCCTGGGTGTTATTATACGTGCCTTAACAGGGTCACTAAATATCTGATCAGCGTGTTTGACCATGCCTGGGAGCATGGGAAGGCATTCATATTTAATGTGTGTTGAGGATAGGGTGTTAAATAAGAAATCCTCTTCTAGGGGTTCTGTGTGCATGGTGACACCATGATAAGCTGCAGCCCTAGCTATAACTTGATTCTATACAGTTCTATCCTCAGGTGGTGATGGTTTAGAGGGATAGCTGTCTGGATCATTACTAGGAATGGAATCTAGATCATAACTGTCCCATGGATCCACATTGTCTTGTTGTGAGGCAGAAGAGTGAGTGGGTGACTGCATTGGTGTAGGACTAGTAGGAGGAGAAGTATGTAGGTGTGGAGAGTGAGAAGGAGAAGATTGGGGAGGTGGTGGTTTCTCCTTCTGCTTTGGCACTTTTGCTGGAGGATGCATAGTGTTCAATTCCTCTTGAAAGGCTAGTTTTCTTTTTGTTTTCGGAGGAGGTGCTGTTTGAATTCTGTCCGTTTCCTTATGGATGTGGATCCTGGACTGCCTTTCATCCATGACTTCAAGTATTGGTTGTATTTCAGACTCCTCTTCAGAGGTTCTGTGGCTTTCTTTAAGTCTTTGTGAAAGTCCAAGTGCCTCTGTATAAGCTGGCCTTTTCGGCTCCAAACATGTTTTCGGGATCGAAAAAGATAATGCTGATGAAGGGTTCAGCTCCGAAAGTGATTTTCTAATTCTCGACTCTGGTGTTTACTGGAGTCGGACACAGAGCTTTTTGTTGCCTCCAATGTTTTAGGGGGAGTGGCCTTTTTTGTTGCCGAGCTGGTCAGTTGGTCACTGGTAGTCTTTTTTCGGGCCGAGCCATGGCCTTCCAGCAGTATCGTACCCAAGGCCTTATGTTTTTACTTTTGTGAGGTTATTGGGGCGGGCGAACTCACATGTTGTCCTGCAGTGACCGGTCTGTCTTCTGATTCCTGATCGGATTCAGAATCTCGAACCGAGACCGCTGTTTGCATCAGTTCTTCTTCCTCTACGTCGAGATGTTCACTCCTTCTCAACGCCATTTTGAGTCTTCGTGCCCTCCTGTCTCGAAAAGTATTTTTCGATCGAGAGGATTGACAGGCCTCACAATTTTCTTTCCGATGATCCGGGGAAAGGCAAAGGTTGCAAACCAGATGCTAGTCTGTAGGACAGAATCGGAATGTAGTCCGACCCATGAGGCTTCCACGCGGTCGGCCCGAGTAGGGAGCGTGCCCTGAAGGGCGAACAAAGTTGTTTTCCCAACGGTACAGATGTGTCGATGGAGGATATAAACCTGATTGAGACAATACGACGAAAATAAAGTTTTACAGAGTTTTCCGAATCGAAATCTCAGAGTGAGAGGAAACACGTCCGAACCCCATGGCGGAAAGAAAACAATCTAACAATGGAGTCGATGCTCATGTGCAATGGAACCAAAGAGGAGGAGTCACTCGATCCCGTGACTCAAAAACACTTCATCGAAGAAAAACAACTTCTAACACTCCGAGCCCAACACTAGAAGGCAGGATAATGCACAGCATGTGTATCTGAAGCTACACATGCCATCAAACTTATATAAAAAAAAACACACATATATGTGCATAGTTATATTCCAAGCTATATATGAGAGATTAAAAAATAAACTGAAATTAGTGTTTACCATAGAAGGAAGACACTGTAAAACTAACTAAAACTAAACCATCCAATAAAAGTATAAACAGAATTAACCAGTAAAATAAGACAATTATTTTCAACAATATAAAAGGCACACTAATTTAAACAACTAAATACTAAAAAAATGACAAACGCTGTAAGACAAGGAAACACCGCTGGATTCTTCCACCAGACATCAAAGAATGAATGAACATCAAGACAACTAGCTAACCAAGTAAGTAAAACTTATATTTAAAATAAAACAAACCTGATAATAAACTTAAAAACGTAAAGTAACAAATAATTGATAGAAATCTCTCAAACATGTATCTCTTTATGTAGACTTCTTAAAAGACAAAACTACAATTTGAAAAAGCGATAAACTCCCAGAAACAAAAAACAACCACAAACTAGCAAAACAATATACAAAAGTATACATTAATTATTAAACAACTGTAAACTCACCCAAATAGCGAGTGAAAATAAATGTGACAAACTTAGCCCCTACAAACTACCAATAAATTAACACTTAAAACGAAATTAACTGAATTTTTTCATCCAACAGAAAATAAAGCACCTGCTCCACATTACACTACCCCCTACGGAAAAGCTGTGTGAAACATAAAAAGAACATACAAGTATGCAAAATAGAAGTAGTTGCATAATTTAAAATTTAAACAACAAATGTATAAACGTTAAAATATTGTATATATTAATATTATTACACTACTTTCAGATACAATGACAAAGGCAGCAAAGTACATAACTTCATAGACAGAAAAGAAGTTACTAAGGTTACGAGTTACGAAGTTACGAGTTTGGAGGTACAAGGACTGCCAAACTTGCGGTGGAGGTCTGACCGCCAGGGTTGTAAACTGCCAGGATCCTGGGTCTCAGTGGTGAGAGCCGTGGCCAACCACGGTGCTGATCATAAGTCCCCTTTCCACCAGACTTTTCATGGTGGGGTCCCGCCAAGAAAAGGTTGGCAGAAAGGTAGTGCTTGTGGCCACAGGGGGCCCCCTGCACTATCCATGACTATGTCATGGGCAGTGCAGGGACCCCCTGCACAGCACCCTCGGTATGCGCACTGTCTGCTACAGCAGACAGTGTACATTCCAAGGGTGCTGGTGGCACACTTTGTGTAATGACATTGGCTCCATGAGGAGACAAGGCCAATGCCGCTGCACTGTTTTCACTAGGCTGACCAGTAGAAACCTCCTGATACAAAGGTTTCTGCCATCACCCAGTGGAAACATTGCAATTGGCCTGGGGTAGGTGGGGGGAGGGGGGGGGGAGGGGAAGGGTTTGCCAGCTCTGCTGCGGTCTCCTCTCCACGGGTCTGGCAGGCAGACAGTCAGCCTGCCACTCTTGTTATGGTCAAAATGTGTCTCCAACCATTCACTCAGATATAGTCCATACATAGGTGGTCATTACAACCCTGGCAGACGGTGTTAAAGCGGCAGTAAGACCGCCAACAGGCCGGCGGTAAAATAATTGCTATTACGATGTGGCGGAAACCGCCAACAAAGACAGCCACTTTAACACTCCGACCGCCACGGCGGTACAAACAAACAGCGCTGCGGTCACCGGCAACAGACAGGTGGGAGACAATGTACCGCCCACACTATTATGACAGGCCAATCCGCCACCTTTTCCGGGGGCGGATTCACCGCGGATAAAAACACGGTGGAAACAGGAATTTCCGAGGGAAAACACTCATCTCTACACACTCCACGAGGAAACCATGGAACCGGAACTCCAAATTCTCCCTGCAATAGTCTTCCTGATCCTCTACCAGGAGCATGAACGCTGGCGGCGAAGACCAAGGTGAGTTCAGCACGTACGACACAGGGGAGGGGGAGGCAAAAAACAGGGACACACACACGCAACACCCTCACCCACCACAACACACATACTAAAATGCATATCAATACATCACAGTTACACCCCCCCCAAACCCCTCCGGAAGAATGCAAAGACCAAAGAAAATTAGTGTAACCATCGGAATATATTAAAACAAGTAGGCAGAAATATATATACCATGTACAAAATAAATACCAGGCATAGTAGTCCAGGTACTGCACAAAGAAAGTCCGTGGAACACTAGGACCACACGGTATGGGCGAGGCCCACACAAGATCCCCGACCATGACGGAGAGAACACTGCAGGGGGCATCAGACAGCAAGAAAACAGACACCTCAGGGGGAGGGAAAGGGGGGGCACCTCAGCCGCTTGAGTGCACGACGCCAAATCCACGAGGGGTCCACATGCCCACTGTTCAATCCTGGGGAGTGCAAAGCCACAGTCTCTCAAGTCTCACAAGTGGGTGGCTTGCCCACTGTTCAATCCTGGGGAGTGCAAAGCCACAGTCTCTCAAGTCTCACAAGTGGGTGGCTTGCCCACTGTTCAATCCTGGGGAGAGCAAAGCCACAGTCTCTCAAGTCTCTACAGTGGGGGGGTTGCCCACTGTTCAATCCTGGGGAGTGCAAAGCCACAGTCTCTCAAGTGGATGACAGTCTCCACTGGTTCTGGAGGAGGACTGGTGCCAGAGTACATCACTCACCCTGTGATGGACCGAGTTGCGTCAGTGCCCCTGCCGCTCATGGGCTAGCGGTGCTTGAGATGGCGGTGCACTGTTCAGCGGTGCTTGAGATGGTGGTGCCCTGTTCAGCGGTGCTTGAGATGGTGGTGCCCTGTTCAGCGGGGCTTGAGATGGTGGTGCCCTGTTCAGCGGGGCTTGAGATGGCGGTGCCCTGTTCAGCGGGGCTTGAGATGGCGGTGCCCTGTTCAGCGGGGCTTGAGATGGCGGTGCCCTGTTCAGCGGGGCTTGAGATGGCGGTGCCCTGTTCAGCGGGGCTTGAGATGGCGGTGCCCTGTTCAGCGGGGCTTGAGATGGCGGTGCCCTGTTCAGCGGGGCTTGAGATGGCGGTGCCCTGTTCAGCGGGGCTTGAGATGGCGGTGCCCTGTTCAGCGGGGCTTGAGATGGCGGTGCCCTGTTCAGCGGGGCTTGAGATGGCGGTCCTTCATGGCCCAACGGGGCCGGGGCTGGCGGTCCTTCATGGCCCAGCGGGGCCGGGGCTGGCGGTCCTTCATGGCCCAGCGGGGCCGGGGCTGGCGGTCCTTCATGGCCCAGCGGGGCCGGGGCTGGCGGTCCTTCATGGCCCAGCGGGGCCGGGGCTGGCGGTCCTTCATGGCCCAGCGGGGCCGGGGCTGGCGGTCCTTCATGGCCCAGCGGGGCCGGGGCTGGCGGTCCTTCATGGGGCAGCTGGGCCGGGGCTGGCGGTGGCCTCCTGGGCAGCTGGGCCGGGGCTGGCGGTGGCCTCCTGGGCAGCTGGGCCGGGGCTGGCGGTGGCCTCCTGGGCAGCTGGGCCGGGGCTGGCGGTGGCCTCCTGGGCAGCTGGGCCGGGGCTGGCGGTGGCCTCCTGGGCAGTGGGGATGATGGCGGTCTTCTCCGCCGTGCTGCTCTTCCCAGACTTGCCGGGTTTCTTGTGGCCCTTCCCCACCTTGGAAGGTGTCACGGCTGGCTTTGGTGGCTGGAGTCTTCCCCCTCTCCCGCCGGGCACTGGTCAACTTCTGATGCTTCACAGGTGGGGGACTGTCTGTGCTGTGGCTCCGTGCCACACTGGCTATCCTGGTGGCCGGTGCACTCCACATACCGGTGACTACAGGCACCACTGGTCCCGGAGATGTTGTGGCTGAGGTGCAATGTCGGGACCTATGAGATGGACGGGGTGGGGGAGGTGTGGGAAAAAGGTCAAGGGTGGACAGGAAAAGTTATTTGGACACACTGGGACGGGCAGCTGGAGGGGGTTTGGGAGTGGAGGAAGAGGTGGTGGTAGTAGGAGGTGTACGTTTGGTGACTTTGGGTGAAGGTGCATGCGCTGGAGGCTGTCGTGAGGTGGATGGCTGTTGGGTGGGGGTGTGCCTGCGTTTGTGTATCTTGGGAGGGGGCGTCACAGACACACTGGGAGAGGACACAGGGGACGTGTGAATGGTAGTGGGGTGGTGACTGCATGTGAGCGGGGTGTGCTGGTGGGTGTGCTGGAGAGGGACGTAGTGGCTGTAGAGGTAGTGCATGTAGGTGTGAGTGTAGACGAGACTGGGAGGGAGACGGGAGACGACGAGGAGGGGGACACAGTGAAGGCAGTGGATGTTGGTGTGTCTGCATGTGTGTGTTACTTGCGTGAGTGCCTGTGGGATGTGTGGTGCTTATGTTTGCCTGAGCTTCCCTTTTGTGTTGAGGTGTGTGCAGGCTGGTCTGATGGTGTTCTTGGGATAGGAAGAGGTACAGGGGATTGGGTCTGGGTGGAGGAAGGTGGAGGGGGAGGCTAGAGACTGGGACAATGGCTGCCATCAGTGCTGAGGCCAGAGTCTGAAAACCTTGGTGAAGGGCCGCCTGACCAGAATGAATGCCCTCCAGGAATGCATTTGTTTGTTGCAACTGCCTTTCTACACCCTGGATGGCATTCAAAATGGTAGACTGCCCAACAGTGAGGGACCTGAGGAGGTCAATGGCCTCCTCACTGAGGGCAGCAGGGGTGACTGGGGCAGGGCCTGAGGTGCCTGGGGCGAAGGTGATGCCCACAATCCTGGGTGACCGGGCATGGGGCGAAGGCTGAGGGGCTGCTGGGAGGGTGGTGCTGGTAGGGGGGGTGGTGGCTGTACCTGTAGATGCGGGGGGCACAGATGTTGCCGCCACCACAAGGAAGCTCCCATCAGAGGACGAGTCCGTGTCGCTTGTGTCAGCTCCTGTCCCCGCCGTGGAGCTCCCCTCGCCCTCCGTCACACTGGTGAATTCAGAGTCCGTAGTCTTGCCCTCCAGGGCCATGTGGGATACAGCTCCCTCGTGCTCCGGTGCCACTGCTCCTCCGCCTGATGATGCTAATGCACACAGGAACAGGGAGACCACAAAAAAGGGGGGGGGGGGGGGGTGACAGAAGACAGACATGTTGAGTGCATGGATTACCGCTACCATTGGCGGACACGACAAACACAGAAGCCCCCTGCACTACGCCGCGCTCTTGGGCTCCACTGTTCAATTCCTGGGAAATGGCCTACAAGGCTATGGACAACATCTGCACACATAGATGACACAGGGGCATGAATAGCTGTACTTGGCACTCTACAAAGGTGGGGTGGGGTGCCACATGGCCTGCCTTACGGAGGGGCCTTGCCTACGGAACTCGCCCTGGCCTAGGAAAACCCACAGCCCTCCTCCCCCACCCAGTCACCTCCACTGCTCGCAAAGTCAGCAGAATGAGAGTGTACTCACCCCCTTGTGTCTGCTGTGATGCCCTCAAGCGCCCATCCAACTCCGGGTAGGCCAACGCCAGGATCCTGAACATCAGGGTGGCCATGGTTTGACGGGCACCCCTCCCATGTTGGGAGGCCATCCCCAGCTGAGCCTCCGCCATCTTCTTGCTCCAGCGGCGAATGTCCTCCCATCTTTTCTGGCATAGGGTGCTCCGTCTGTGGTAGACCCCCAGGGTCTGAACGTCCTTGGCAATGGCACGCCAAATATCTTTCTTCTGGTGGGCGCTGACCTACATGAAATGAGAAGTCATTACCAACTGCACCGTCAAAGTGATTGCCCCCATCCCTACCCTTGCCATGTGGCACATGCATTCACCGTCTTTCATGCACACAGCACTCTGCCCCCTTCCTTCTTACATCCAGCCCTCTCCACACAGGCATAGCCCATACAACATGCTCCCTGTGTACTTAGCTGTTTGTCTGGAGGACCGTAGAGTAGGTTGTACTGGGGGAGGACTCCTTCCACGAGTTTCTCCAACTCCTCCGATGTGAAGGCAGGGACCCTTTCCCCAGACGCACGAGCCATTGTCTCTTCCAGACCGAGGTCACAGCAGCACTTGCAGTGTAGGTCCTCTCCTGTCAAAGATCAGGTATCGAGTGACTGAACAGATAGAAAATGGCGGTCACGTCCGCGGCGGTGCGTACCGTCACCGCCGGCGTACATCGTCATTGGCTCCTGGGACCCACAGGGTCCAATGTTAACCAATGCAGCATTGCGCCGCGGTCTTCGACCGCCTACCGCGACGGTGTACAACGCCAGCGCAGTTACCTCACATCCCATTGTCCTACTTTAGAGGTCAGGCAGCCGCCATTTCAGGGGCCCACATGGCTTCATTTTCAACTGCGTCACACATACCTAGGCCTAGACTCAACACACATACAGGCCACTTTTTGTGTATGGATGGTGTTCTGTGTAAACTGTGGGTACGTACCTCTGAGTTGGTTGACTGTGCTTGCTGTTGTCCTTCATAGGCACCGTCCGCTGGTGTATTGCTACATACACTACGTGCATGCGGCAGCACTACGTGCAAGGTAAACAGTGGTGCAGAGTGTGGACCATTGGCCTCTGCTTTCATTGGCCTTCGCTTCCATTTTGGTTCACGACTCCATTTTGTCGAGTCTGGTTCGGTGCGTAAGGCACTGTTCTGTGTTTTTCCACAAGCTTCGGCAAGCTGAAGGGTGGGGTGTTTTTCTGCTCAACTTCGCTCCATCTGCCTGGTACGAAGGGCGCTATTTACATTCCACGAGCTATCAGTTAGAACAACAGGGGGATGCGCCTGTACACAAGGAGGAATGCAAGCTTCACCTTGGAGTCCTCTCCTGGGAACTTGGCCCGTTCTGAGGAGACGTCTCGAAGGGTGAACAAGGTACCGCCGATTGCACAATTTGTAAAGGAGGGGGTCTTTTTCTAGAAAAGACTCCTGGGCGTTAGTAAATACTATAAAAGTTGGGGGCCTGGATGGGCTGGTTTAGGAACTCTCTCCTGGGTTGGACGCAACGCCAGGAGGACTGATTGTCCCGAACAGAGGCTCCCTGTGTCAGCTGATTTGGGTTCCCCAGTTTTGTGTACGGCGGAGGGATGCAGACGCTCTTTTCGGTGAAGCTTTTCAATTTATTAAGTGTATTGTGTGTGCGCGCGTAATGTGTACTTATTCTTGCAGTCATTTTCATGCTATTGAGCATTGAAGTATATTGTGTGTGCGCGCGTAATATGCACTTCCTCTTGCAGTCATTTTCATGCTATTGAGCATTGAGGTATATTGTGTGTGCTCGTATTATATGCACTTACTCTTGCAATTATTCACAGAGTGCTTATATCTTTATCATTATTCTCATGTTATTCTCCTGATGTATATATATATATATTAGAGTGGTTTAGTTTTGCTAGCTGAGAACTTGCCCCTTAAATAAACTTGATTATTCTACTTACGAAGGTGTTTGAGAGTGATTGCTTTACATTGTGCCTTAAAATATCCTGAAGTGCCTAGTTTTGATATTCTGAAGAGTAAAGCAGCACAAATTGGCGTAGTCGGCAGGATTCGAAAAAAAAAAGGGGAAAATGCTTAATAAGATCAAAGCGAGCTCAAAAGCAGGTTCTCAGGTAGCAAATCCAGACATAGAAATACCGGGATGGGAAACTGCCCCGTATAAACTTTTAGCTCAGGAATGGTCACGTTGTGCTGGTTTGTGTGAAAATTGGAATGCGTGTATGTTAAATGTGGAACCTGAAGATCTTCTCATTTGTTTACGGAAAGTGTCGATTGACAAGGGAAGGGAGGTTTGTGCGTTGGGGAGGCGAGGCTGGATCTTGCTTTCTGCGTACCGAAAGTTGTATGAAAAATGTTTACAGTTACAAAAAGATCACGAGCAGCTGGAGAAGGAGTTAGTGGAAGCCCGAAATTCCTCTACCATGCTAGCTTGTCAAAATAAATTATTAAGTGATAAGTTGGAAATGTACCAACTGGTTGCAGAGAGAACGGCTGTTAGCGTAGCTAAATATAAACACAAGAAACGAAGAGGGAAAGTTAATAAAAAGAAGGTGCATTTAGCTATCTCTCAGGCAGGATTAGCCTTTGACCCTGAATTTTGGGATGGAAACATCTGGGATACATCTGATTTTTCAGATGGGTCCGGGGGCGATGACTGCCAAGATGTTAGACAGGAGAAGACAGAGCGCAGGAATGTTGTCCGTGCGCAGCCCATATATCGGCGAAAGTTACAGCATAGCCCAGCTAATCCTGGAGGGGTGATGTTGGATGCCCTGGAGGATTATACACAGCAAGAACTAAGTGATGTGATAGACAGATTTCGACAGAGGTCTGGGGAAACATTGCTTACGTGGTTGGTGCGGGTGCACGATATGGGGGGCCAGGGGGTCCAATTGGATCACGGCGACGCCCCGAGGCTTTGTATGTTAAGTACAGACCCGGTTATTCAAAATGAGTTTAGAACCTATCCAGGGAATGGTCCCATGACCAATTTGTTAGAGCTAGCGGCGCAAGGGTGTGCTCAGAAGTATCCGACAGAGTCAGACTGGCCGCCTAATGATAAACCTTGGTACACTTTGAGAGATGCAGTACAGAGATTGAAGGAAGAAGGGATGAAAACAGCTATCTTTATGGGTAATGCCCATGATTTGATGAATGGAATTTTAAGTGTGTCTGTGCGAAACCGGCTGATTAGGGCCGCTCCTCCTGCATATAAGCATGTCATCATGACTTTGTTAATTAATCAGACAGGTAACCCATTGTCTCAGGTGGTAGAAGCGGTGCGTGAGTTAAGTGATTTAGGAGAATGGGCTAAGCCAGAGAGGAATTCACGGTCTGAGAATCGTACTGATAACAACAGGGTGACAAGGCGAGACATGTTTCAGGCCTTGATGCGAGATGGGGTGACCAGGAATGAAATTGATGGGATAAGCACCAAGGACATGTGGGAAATGTATCACAAACGCGGTTTGGATAAAAAGGAGGGGAGTAGGAAAGGGAACAAGAAGGATAACAAGGTGGTGAACCAGAGAAAAGCAGGAGGGGAGGAGCGTGAGAGTGAAAAGGGGGAGAGAGGGAGAAAACCCCACAGTAGAGAGAGATCCCCAGAGGACGGAAATTGGGAGGAAGAGCACCGAAGCGCAGAGGGAACCCGGAGCAGGGAGAGAGACCGAGAACTGACAGGTTCTGGGAAAACTCGAGGAAGAGAGTGGGAGAGGGAGCTGGTAAGCTCAGAGAGGTTACGAAGCAGAGACAGGGAGGAGGAGTTCCCTGAGAATTACCGCAAACTGTATCCAGATTTGACTTGGGCAGACTCTGATGTGCGCAGAGTGAAAATAGATTAGGAAACAGGCCAAACTCCGGTGCAGGGATGGGCTCGCAAAGATAACAGACCTCATGTCAAAGTAGAAATTTATTGGAAACGTGGAAATGTTCAAAAAGTTCGAGCCCTCGTTGACACCGGAGCGGAGGCCACCTTGATTCATGGCAATCCAAGAAAATTCAGGGGACAGTACTTTACCATTACGGGATTGGGCGGAAAAGAAACCCCGGCAGTGCAGATAGTGGTTCCCATGAAAATAGGGGCACTTCCAAAGAGAGAATACACTGTCCTGATTGTGCCCATTCCCGAATACATTATTGGAATTGACATTTTGAAAGGGATGACCCTACATTTGGAAGATGGATGTTATCAATTTGGTTCCAAAAGATTTATATCAATAGCCGCCGCAAGGGTGGGGCTGTTGAAGATTCCTCCGGTAACACTTCCCCAAGCTACTAAAGTGATTCAAATGAAACAGTACAGAATACCGGGAGGACATGAGGAGATTAGCCAGACTATACATGATTTACTAGAGGCCGGGGTAATAGTTCCCATCACCACTGCGTGGAATAATGCCCTCTGGCCTGTTCGTAAAAGTGATAACAGTTGGAGGATTTGCATTGATTATCGCCAATTGAATAAACATACACCTCCTCTGACTGCAGCGGTCCCAGACACCATTACCTTGATTGAGAACATACAGAAACACAGTGGGACTTGGTATGCAACCATTGACATTGCCAATGCCTTCTTTACGATACCAATAGCTACTGAGAGCCAGCCTCAGCTGGCATTCCAATGGGCGGGGCGTCAGTACACCTTCTGTAGATTACCCATGGGGTATTTACATAGCCCCACTATCTGCCACCGGCTGGTGGCAGAGCATTTGGATGAAGTACCAGTGGTTCCTGGAGTGCAAATTTCCCACTATATAGATGACGTGATGATGCAGGGAGAGACGCAAGAACAGGTGCAAATTCAGCTAGACAGGGTGGTGGAACATTTGCAGAATCAAGGGTGGGAGATTAACCCCGAGAAAGTGCAGGGACCGTCTCAGAGCGTGAAATTTTTGGGCATTCAGTGGAATCAGGGACACAGAGAAGTGTTGCCAAAAGTGAAACAAA
This sequence comes from Pleurodeles waltl, assembly GCF_031143425.1. Lineage (NCBI taxonomy): Eukaryota > Metazoa > Chordata > Amphibia > Caudata > Salamandridae > Pleurodeles > Pleurodeles waltl. The sequence continues at coordinate 811,955,550 of NC_090450.1, forward strand.
AGATTAAGGAATTCGCAGTACCGCGAAATCGGAAGGAAGCCCAGAGTTTTATTGGACTATTCGGGTATTGGAGACAACATATACCCCATTTGTCTCAGATTTTGGCCCCATTGTACAAAGTTACACGAAAGAAAAATGCGTTTGAATGGGGAGAGCAGGAGCAGCGCGCGTTTGAATTGGCGAAAGACGCCATTCAGCATGCTTTGGATTTGTGGCCGATTCGAGAGGGAGACATTGAATTGAATGTGACAGTCCAGGGGCAGTATGCCAATTGGAGTTTATGGCAAAAACAAGGAAGAAAGAGGGTGCCCCTGGGATTTTGGACAAAGAAGTTACCTGAGGCAGGAGAGCGGTATACTCCCTTTGAGAAGCAGCTGCTGGCCTGCTATTGGGCCCTGGTTGATACTGAGCAAATTACACTGGGACACAATGTGATTTTAAGGCCTGAAATTCCCATCATGCAGTGGGTGATGAGTTCCCCAAAAACTCATAGAATTGGACATGCGCAAGAAGCCAGCATTATAAAATGGAAATGGTATGTCCAGGACAGGGCACGAGCGGGTCCAAAAGGGACCGCCGTTTTGCATGAGCAGGTAGCGCAGGCTCCAGTGGAGAATTCCGAAATGTTGCATGATGTACCTTCAGTGTGTGAATCCCCAGTAGGGTGGGGCCAGCCGTTCGCAGACTTGTCTGCAGATGACAAAAAACATGTGTGGTTCACAGATGGTTCAGCAAAATATGTTGGAGCGAAAAGGCACTGGAAGGCAGTGTCCTATAATCCTGTTACCAAGAAGCTTTTGACAACTACAGGACAGGGAAAAAGTAGCCAGTATGCAGAGCTTTATGCCGTGTATCAGGCTTTAAAACAGGAGCTACCCGGAAAATGTCACATTTATACAGATTCCTGGTCTACCGCCAATGGGTTAGCTACTTGGCTTCCCACGTGGCATGCACATCAGTACAAAATCCATAACAAAGAGGTATGGGGGAAGGAGTTATGGCAGGAGATCTGGGAAATGTTACCTCAAAGCACCGTGACTGTCTATCATGTGGACGCTCACTGTCCAACTGATTCATTAGACCGATGGTTCAATTGTCTTGCAGACGATCGAGCCAAGATTCAAGAGGCTGAAGTGGAGGCGCAGAGTTCTGATTTGGTGGGAATGGCTAAATGGGCACACCAGAAATGCGGACATCTTGGAGAAAAGGCTACTCACAGGTGGGCTGAGATTAGAGGGATGCATCTTCCCCTAGATTTGATTAAAACAGCGATCATTGAATGTCCCATTTGTCAGCATGCACAGCACAGACCGGTCCCACAGGTGGTGAGAGGCCAGCTAGGTAGAGGTAAATTGCCAGGACAGATTTGGCAGATTGATTACATTGGACCAATGCCAGTGAGCAGAGGGTGTCAGTATGCCTGCACCGTGGTAGACACTTACTCTGGTTATCTCATAGCCTTTCCCTGCAAGCGCGCAACTCAGCAGAGCACCCTGAAAACACTAGATCTGTTGATTCTGTACTATGGAGTGCCACTCCAGATTCAAAGTGATAACGCCAGCCACTTCAAGGGCAGACTAGTGCAGGACTATTGTGCACAACGCAATATTGAGTGGATTTTTCACATACCTTACTACCCCCAAGCAGCGGGACTGATTGAGAGAATGAATGGGTTGCTGAAAGAACAATTGCGTAAACTGAATGATGGGACACTGAAGGGGTGGAGAGATAATTTGTATGATGCTTTGCAAATTTTGAACAACCGACCCCTTACGAATGCTGAGACACCTCTCATGAGAATGCTCACACCTGCTTTACAGATTAATCCGTTTACAACGAGCAATACCATTGTGTATTGGGAAACAGCTCCAGGAGCTTTGGCCCCATATCGAGCTACACCAGAATCTGCAGGACTTGACTTACATGCTTTACACATGCATCGATTGAAACCTAGAGACATCACTCTGATTGAAACTGGGGTGGGAATTCAGATTCCCCCTGAACATTACGGTCTGATCGCCCCTCGATCTGGGCTTGCCTTGAGGGGCATCCAGGTTTTAGGAGGCGTGATAGATGCAGACTACCAAGGCGAGTTGAAAGTCATTCTCTTGAACAGTGGTGACACAGACCTAGTGGTGCAACCTGGTGATCGCGTTGCCCAAATTGTCATCATGCCGGTTTATGGAGGTGTTGTTAAGAAGGGGAGCGCCCCAGCTCTTCTCACTGTGAGAGGCAAAGGAGGGTTCGGATCTACTGACAAGAACCCAGGGGCCAAAGTGTGGATTGAATCCCCAAATAACCCTCCTCAACCCGCTGATGTCATCGCCACTGGACCAGACAATGTCCTGGTAGTTATGCGACCTGGTCAAGACAAATGGGAACATGTTCCCGCTGACAAATGTTATCTGCGAGAATGATAATACGTGTTTTGTCCTTTGTTCTTTTCAGATCATCCTGTGGAGTGCCTGTGCCATGAGTGTGGTGTATGGAGCCCGTTCGGGAGACTCCACCGGGGAGCGGGAGGGGCTCATAGCCCAAAAATTCAACCGTCAGCCGCAGATGCCAACGCTGCTGCATCAACCGAACAATGTTTGGATTCATCTAGCGCAGGAAGTGCTGAATATATCTCACTTCTGTATGAGTAACATGCAAAGCGTTCAAGATTTGATTACCACTTGTCTAGTGGCAGTGCCCACTCCTGCTGCTGTATTATTACACATCTTTAACAATACAAACCAGGATGGAATGGTGGATGTGAGTGACGTTCGCTCCCATCTGTCACTCTATGAGTACTGCCGTCATTGCCCGGAGGTGGGCAGGCGGTTGTGGAGGAACATGACATCTATACTCACGTTTAACATCTCAAGTGGGGATGTGTGCTATTCATTGACCTGTGATCCTATGAAAATAGGTAAATGTGCTCAGCTCAAATTGGAGAAAAGAGACAAAAATTTAACTGCTGCACAACGGACGTTGTGCCACTCACGGACTGACCTAACCTGTTTGAATGTAAATAATTCAATGTTTTGCCAACATGTGGTGCCTGCTGCCAGCCACATTCAAAATGTTAAGTTGCCTAAAGGTTGGCTCTTTTCTTGTGGTAATCTTTCTTTTACTTATATTCCAGCCAATCTAACCGGAGGGCCTTGTGCCTGGTCACGCTTAGGCTTTCTCATGTTTCCTATGGATACTGCTCTACACCCTCGCTATACCAGAGACACTATTCAATTACCTACGGACTGTGATTCTGAAATTTCATTGCTGTCCAAAACAGAATATGTTAGTTTAGCTAGTTCTATCGTAGGGGTGCCAGGACTTGCAGTATATAATACCAGAGTTATTAATAAACTTGCATGTTTAGTAGTCAAGAATATTAACTATACATCAGCTGCCTTAGCTGAGCTGTTATTAGATGTACAGGGAATTAGAAGAGCTGCTTTGCAGAATCGCGCTGCTATTGATTATTTACTGCTTAAACACAACCATGGCTGCAGTGATTTTGAAGGATTATGTTGCTTCAATTTATCCGACCACTCCATATCAATCAACTCCCACATAGAGGCCCTGCATAAGTTGGTGAAGGGGGTGCAGCAGGATGTTGACAAGGGGTGGTGGGATTGGGCTTTTGGATGGCTGCCTAATTTAGGCCAACTGCGTTATATCTTTGGTGTAATCATTATCATAACAGTTATTTTAATTTCATTATGTTGTTGTATTCAGTGTGTGCCTAATCTTCTATCTCAGTTTCGCCCAAGAGCATTGCCATTTCAGCTTATAGGATATACTTAGTTGTAAGTTGGCCAAATGGTCCAAGGGTGGAGATGTATTGCTACATACACTACGTGCATGCGGCAGCACTACGTGCAAGGTAAACAGTGGTGCAGAGTGTGGACCATTGGCCTCTGCTTTCATTGGCCTTCGCTTCCATTTTGGTTCACGACTCCATTTTGTCGAGTCTGGTTCGGTGCGTAAGGCACTGTTCTGTGTTTTTCCACAAGCTTCGGCAAGCTGAAGGGTGGGGTGTTTTTCTGCTCAACTTCGCTCCATCTGCCTGGTACGAAGGGCGCTATTTACATTCCACGAGCTATCAGTTAGAACAACAGGGGGATGCGCCTGTACACAAGGAGGAATGCAAGCTTCACCTTGGAGTCCTCTCCTGGGAACTTGGCCCGTTCTGAGGAGACGTCTCGAAGGGTGAACAAGGTACCGCCGATTGCACAATTTGTAAAGGAGGGGGTCTTTTTCTAGAAAAGACTCCTGGGCGTTAGTAAATACTATAAAAGTTGGGGGCCTGGATGGGCTGGTTTAGGAACTCTCTCCTGGGTTGGACGCAACGCCAGGAGGACTGATTGTCCCGAACAGAGGCTCCCTGTGTCAGCTGATTTGGGTTCCCCAGCTTTGTGTACGGCGGAGGGATGCAGACGCTCTTTTCGGTGAAGCTTTTCAATTTATTAAGTGTATTGTGTGTGCGCGCGTAATGTGTACTTATTCTTGCAGTCATTTTCATGCTATTGAGCATTGAAGTATATTGTGTGTGCGCGCGTAATATGCACTTCCTCTTGCAGTCATTTTCATGCTATTGAGCATTGAGGTATATTGTGTGTGCTCGTATTATATGCACTTACTCTTGCAATTATTCACAGAGTGCTTATATCTTTATCATTATTCTCATGTTATTCTCCTGATGTATATATATATATATATTAGAGTGGTTTAGTTTTGCTAGCTGAGAACTTGCCCCTTAAATAAACTTGATTATTCTACTTACGAAGGTGTTTGAGAGTGATTGCTTTACATTGTGCCTTAAAATATCCTGAAGTGCCTAGTTTTGATATTCTGAAGAGTAAAGCAGCACAGCTGGGACATAAGAGGAGATGGCGGCATCCTCCGGTGTACCGACCGTTGGTGGACCCGTCGACAATGGAGGAGCGAAATTTGATAATCACCTACAGGCTTGATCGTGCCACAATCCAGGAACTGTGTACCCAGTTGGAGCCAGACCTGATGTCAGCAATCCCCCATCCCACAGGAATCCCCCCTCAAGTGCAGGTGCTGTCAGTGCTCCATTTCCTTGCAAGTGGCTCTTTTCAAACAACTGTGGCCATGGCATCAGGGGTGTCCTTGTCTGCCCTTCTGAAACACATGCGGAGCTACATCGTTTTCCCTCAGGTGGAGGATTTGCCTACAGTGAAAGGTAATTTCTATGCCCAGGGACATATCCCGAACATCATAGGTGCCATTGATGGGACCCTTGTGGCTTTGGTTCCCCCCCCCCCCCCCCCCACAGGAGTGAACAGGTGTACAGAAACCGGAAGAGTTATCATTCTATGAATGTACAGATGGTATGTTTGGCAGACCAGAACATCTCCCCTGTGAATGCCATGTTTCCTGACTCAGTGCATGACGCCTCCATCCTGCGGAATAGCAGCATCCCTTATGTGATGGGTCAACTCCAGAGGCACCGTGTGTGGCTATTAGGTGAGCACCTGGAAGCAAGTCATTGGAAATGGTTATCTGGGTCTGGGGTTATCCCCACAGGTTAGTGTGTGTTTAACAGTTGTCCCTCGCCATTTGCAGGTGACTCTGGTTACCCCAACCTGTCATGGCTACTGACCCCAGTGAGGAATCCCAGTACCAGGGCAGAGGAACGCTACAATGAGGTCCATGGGCGAACTAGGAGGGTGATCGAGCGGACCTTCAGCCTCCTGAAGGCCAGGTTCAGGTGCCTCCATATGACAGGTGGATCCCTATTCTACTCACCAAAGAAGGTGTGCCAGATCATCGTGGCCTGCTGTATGCTTCACAACTTGGCTTTGCGACGCCAGGTGCCTTTTCTGCAGGAGGATGGTCCAGATGGCGGTGTTGTGGCAGCTGTGGAGCCTGCGGACAGTGATGAGGAGGAAGCAGAGGAAGAAGACATGCACAACAGGGACTCCGTGATCCTGCAATATTTCCAGTGAGACACAGGTAGGAATCCAAACCTGCCTACTACATGTACTTTGACACTACTACCTCTCTCCTGTCTTTTGTTTTCACCCAGTGTATGGTCAGTGAGTTGTCACTTTCCCTTACGATTTCACAGATGTGGGTCCCACTGTGTGACATCTGCTTAGATTCCTCATGGACTAGAGCTGTGTGACATAGGTATGTTGACATTACTATTTAAAAAACATTTTAGCACTGTAATTGTTAATACACTATTTCGAAATCACAGACAGACTCCAGATCGTTTTGTGCTTTAGGTGTGTTTATTTAAATGCTCAATATTGGAGGGGGTAGTGAAATGGTGAGGGGTGATGGCGGAAGAGTGTCCATGGCAGAGTCCAGTCTATTAGTCTCACAGGTGCATTGCCCATATGGGTATAGTAAGTGGAGCTGTGCCAGTTTAATTATGGACAGGGTGACAAAGTGGGACAGTAGCATGACAATCAGGGTGGTCTCATTTCTTGGCGGGGGTCTTGGCATCGTGCTCTGTCTGTGTCCTGGATCTCAGGGACCGTTTGCAGGGTGGTTCTCCGTCTGCAGGGGGTGGGGTGCTGGTGTGGTGGTCCTGTGGCGGGGCGTCCTGTCCACTAGCGCCGGCGGTGGGCAGTTCATCATCCATGCTAGTGTCGGGGGCCCCTTGTAGTGCCACAGTGTCCCTCCTGGTGTTGAGTAGTTCCTTCAGCACCCCTACGATGGTGCCCAGGGTGGAGCTGATGGTTCTGAGAGCCTCCCTGACATATACTGTTCCTCCTGCATGCGCTGGGTCTCCTGTAACTTGGCCAGTACCGTTGCCATCGTCTCCCATGATGGAGGAGAGGGCCTCGTGGAGAGTGGGTTCCCTTGGCCTGTCCGCCCCCTGTCGCACAGCAGCCCTTCCAGTTCCCCTGTGCTCCTGGGCCTCCGTCCCCTGGACCGTGTGCTCACTACCACTGCCCCCAGGTCCCTCTTGTTGTTGGGGTGGTGGGTTATCCTGGGTTCCCTGTAGTGGTGGACACACTGCTGATTGACATGTCCTGGGGACGGAGGTATGGGCCCGCTGGGTGTGTGCTGGTGTTTCCAGAGGGGGGGGGGAAGGTCTGTGGTGGCCTGTGCCTGTTTGAGGGGAACCGACTGTCCAGAGGTCCCGATGGTCCGGGCTGGTCATCTAGATCCAACTGGACAGAGGTGCTGTCATCACTGTGGGCCTCTTTTGTTGGTGGTGTGGACATGTGTGGACCCTCCTGTCCGGTGACATTGGGTAGGGGTATAAAAGGATGTTTATTAAATCTGTGTGTGTAAATGGTGTGCAATGGGTGGGTGACCGTGTACCCCAGTGCTAGCATTCCTGTGTGGGAGCTTGTGGGATGATGGTTTAGGGGGGTGTATGGGTATATGCAGTGGGCATGCTTTGATGATGGGTGTCCATGCTTTGTTGTTGCATGCAGGGCTTGCTGTTGGGATGTGTGCTTTGTGATGTTGGGACATATGTGAGGATTTGGGGTGCTCGGGGTGAGGGTATGTGATAGCATGCAGGTAGGGTGGGGGATGTAATAGTAAAGCTTTGACTTACCAGAGTCCATTCCTCCACCTACTCCTGTGAGGCCCTCAGGATGCAGAATCGCCAGGACCTGCTCCTCCCATGTTGTTAGTTGTGGGGGAGGAGGTGGAGGTCCGCCGCCAGTCCGCTGAACCGCCAGGTGGTGTCTTGAGACCACGGAACGCACCTTCCCTCGTAGGTCGTTCCACCTCTTCCTGATGTCCTCCCGATTTCTTGGGTGCTGTCCCACTGCGTTGACCCTGTCCACTATTCTTCGCCATAGCTCCATCTTCCTAGCTATGGAGGTGTGCTGCACCTGTGATCCGAATAGCTGTGGCTCTACTCGGACGATTTCCTCCACCATGACCCTGAGCTCCTCCCCCGAGAACCTGGGGTGTCTTTGCCGTGCCATGGAGTGGTGTAGGTGATGTGTGGGGTGGAGTGTGTGGTGATAAGTGTAGTGATGTGTAGTGGTGTGTTGTGTGAGGTGCGTGGAAGTTGTGTGGGTGATGGTGGTGTGTGCCTGTGGATGCTGCTGTTCTTGCTGGTGGTGTCTCTCTCTGGCCTTCTTTTGGAATTTTTTGTCGTGGTTTTTTTTGGGTGATGTGGGGGGGTGTTTTATATTGTAATGGGTGTGTGGGAGTGGTGTGTGCTTGTGTATCAGGTGTATGTATTTCGAATTGTCCAATGTGGCTGTGTTTTGTAAGAGTGTGTGTATTTTGAGAACGGCGGTGTGTACCGCCAATGGAATACCGCGGATGAAAGACCGCCGGGTGGATTCATGTGTCCTGATAGTGTGGGTGTATTTCTGTTGGCGTGACGGTGGAGGTTTTGTTTTCGCCAGTTTATCACTGACCTTTGGTGTGGCGGACTTGTGTGGGTGTCTGACTTTTGGCGGATTCCGAGATGTGGGTCATAATAGCTGTGGCGGATTTCAGCGGCCACGGCGGTGTGTTGGCGGTCTTCTGCACGGCGGTAAGTGGCTTTTACCGCCAATGTTGTAATGACCGCCATAGTAAATATCAAAATACAAATATCCCTTTTATATATGCCCTACTACCAAATAAACAGAGCAGTACTTTCTACGTCCTCTTATACAACATTAAACAAATAACTACTACCCCCCAAAAAAAAAATCACAGACTTTGAGGAAGCCATGATTCAAACCATTTTAAAAACCTACTCCCACATAGCCATGCAAGGCTGTTACTATAATTTCAATCAAACCACATGAAGACACCTCCAACAATCTGCACGAAGAGCCTGATTATGCGTTTGGCGGTCTGCAGACTTCCAAACTTGAAGTGGCGGTTGTCCCGCCGCACTTCTGGCAATCTGACGGCCAGATTACAATCCTGGTGATCAAACTGCCAGGAGACCACCGGATCCTGATGGGTTAGCGGCATTTAAAGGCATGGTCGGCCACGGTTGTGGCCATGGCGGCACAGCCATGCTGATCACAACTTCACTTTCTGCTAGCATCGACATGGCGGTTGCACTGCCATAGAAAGGCTGGACGAGAGCCAGTGCTGGGGCCACAGGTGAGCCCGTGCACTGCCCTTGACTATGTTGTGGGCAGTGCAGGGGGCCCCTTTCCACCACCATTGGAATGCGCACTGTCTGCTGTGCAGACAGTGAGCATTCGGAGAGTGCTGGTGTGTGACGGCATTGGCCTCAGCTCCTTTAGGGGAGCCGAGGCCAATGTCGTCGCACTGTTTCCTCCAGGCTGACTGATGTACATCGTAATATGAATTTTCTGCCGGTCAGCCCAGTGGAAACATTGTAACGCGACGCGGCCGGCGGCCTCATCCAAGTGGCTTTGGCAGTCTGACGGTTGGACCGCCAAAGCCATAATCGGGCCCCAAGTGTAGAATATTCAACAGCCAATTTGCAATTGAAATAAAAAATTATAGCACTAGCTTATGTCCGGGTTACAGAGGTAGCCAACCACTACAATGTATTACTGAAAGCCCTTTCTACCAACAAAATGAAGACAAACTAAGCCCCCTTAAGAATGATTTCTAAGACAGTTGGGTTGGCAGACTGCATTGCTCCGGACACAGATGCCAACTCAAATTCCACATACCACGGTGGAATGTCTAGGACAGCACCCTTGCTTAACAAGCCAAAACAAACAGTGGAAGGATAGCCAACGCCTTCCAATCCACCCTAGGCAGAACACAATCTACAATCGACATATTACAAAAAGAGAAAAGTTACCAATAAGTATGAAGAGAGCAGTCTGATAGCCAAATTGCCCTAAAAGTTAGGAAACAAACCAAAATAATTTAAGACATGATACAATTTAAAGTCAAACTCTTCATAAATAAATAACAAAGGAATACATTACTCAGAAAAATTTGCAAAAGGATATTATAAAATAAACATTAACCTACCAAAGTCCCCCAAAAAAAACACAAAATCTAAACTAACCTAACAAAGCATTTTTATAAACAATACAACATACATCAGTCAAAAAATTAAATAAAATTCCAATATTGATGAAAATTGAGAGAATAAAATATTATATAAATAATTTAAATAAAAAAATGTGACTGTCACCAAGAAACTAACTCATTATCACATAAATTAATAACACTTGAACCACACCATTCTAAATAATCACATAATATTTACACAAACAATACAATTCCACATATGCAGCCCGAAAGAAAATAAATACATAGCAGCAGATCTTCCACTGTATGCACATAGTGAAAAATAGTAAAGATATTGTCAAAAAAGCCCCAAAAATGCAAACATAAAACTAATCCAATAGAGATCTGTCAAAGCAATTTAAAGTATCTAGAAGCCTTAAAAAGCCTGAAAAAGTGTTTAAACTAAAAAGCCCCAGGAAACCCCACCAAAAACTAAAATCCAAGTAGAAAGCATTGGTTTATGATAAACCAAAATTGATTTCCTTTAAAAAAATAATAATGAAAAAAATGTAAACACACAAAGCCTAGAGGACACGTCTGTAGACAAAAAAGACTCCATAGAAAAACCCACACACAAAACACACTACAGACAGTGCACATTACGAGGGTGCCGTTGTCCCCAGTGGGTGGCATCATTGACTCTGGCTCGATTACGAGCCTGCAACAATGCTTCCACCACTTTCCTACTGGGCTGAAAGGCAGAAACCAAGTTTCCGCCCTTCTGCCCAGTGGGAAAGTCATAATGGGTCCAGCAGGGAGGTCGCCACTATAGTGGCAGCCACCCTGTCGGGAGTTTGGCGGACAGGTGCCTTTCCAATTTCTTAACCCAGGGCCTTAAACATCAAAAGAACAATAACTTAATACAATTTAACGTAACATAACAATTCATTACTAAAAGAGTATATGAAAACACAAAACTACTAACTAGTGAAAAACACTACCATTAATACATCTAAATAAACCAAAAAGCCACAAACAAATCTGTAACTAACTACACATCCCTTCCAAACTCCCCCCCATATCCTCAAAATCCTTTTAAAAATCCTTTAAAAAGGACTTACCTGTTTGGATGAACAGCAGCGCCTTACTGAGACCTGGTTCTGGGAGAACAGACTAAAAAAAACACAAATCAATTACAAAATAGAAACTAGCTGTAAAAAAAATAAAAAAATAGGTTAAAACAAAAATAAAAAATAAAAATGACCTTCGCACAGAAATGAATTGGAAATCTAAAAATGTTGAAAAAATATATAGAAAGATGTAAAAATGTATTACAAATGCAAAACATGTCACAAAAAGGTGTTAACAACTGTTGCACAACTGTAAAGTGTAAATTAAAAAAATAATAGTATTAAATATATACAATTTAGTATATACTGAATAAAAGTTAAAATAACAGAAAATGTGTATAAAAAATTGTGAAATGTCAAAAACCTAAAAATGGAAAATAAAAGTGGAAAAAATACAACATGCCATAGTAATTAAATATAATATAAAAAAGAATGGACACATTTTATTTACTTAACTTTTATAAAAAGGTTTGTTTTTTAGGTGTATATATATATATATATATATATATATATATATATATATATACATACACATATATACACACACACACGGTCACATATATATATATATATACATATATATACACACACACACACACACACACATATACACACACACGGTCACAGTCCTGCTTGACATAAACCACAGCTCCCGAAGACGGGTGGGGTGCCTGACCAGACAAGCACACTGGCCCAAAAATCATTAGTCCAAAATCTAATATATAGCACCCACTCATGCAAGGATACGATACTTAAGGAAAGATTTTATTTTCCTTCATGATGCGGCCTTGCTCACACAATCACTTTGCCGTGCACTTCCTTTGAAGTACAAATCTAATAAATAAACAGTGATGACGGACTAACAAATCAAACTACACTTAACTTTTGTATGGGCGCCATCTTGATATATACCTCGTTCTATCATGCCACGCAACAGAGTACTAGGGTTCGTGGTCTACAGCTACCCTTTTCATATATATTGATCGTCTACATAAATATTTTTAACAAACATTATTCTATTTGCAAAATAAATTTCAAGCATAAAAAGGTAAACATTTATGATGAAATCATCTACATTTCACAGTTCAAACCTCAGTAAAAATCGATATCTGGATCATTGGCAATACATGCTCTATACTTTTATATGGGCGCCATTTTGATATATAACTCGTTCTATCGTAACATGCAACTAAGAGTACAAGGGCTCGCGGTCTATCTCCACCCTTTTTCCATTTCTATTGATCGTCAACATAAATACTTATAACAAACATTATTCTATTTGTAAAATAAATTTCAAGCATAAAAAGGTAAACATGCATAATGAAATCATCTACAGTTCACAGTTCATACCTCGGTAAAGATCGATATTGGGAATACATGCTCCATAGGTCTTAATATATATTTTTGCTCTACTGATCAATTATCTGTATCAAAAGTGATGACACCTGGCTTTCATTGCTGGGGTGCTGTGAGACATGAATACCACCTTGAGTAGGTTTTGTACCCAGCATATGGCTTCTTCCACTAGCAATGGCGAAGAGAATGCCTCAGACACCCCATCCTCTGTAGCTGAGGAACCACCGCGCAAACGTGGACGGTTACCCAGACATCCTGGAGGAGCAGATGCCAAGACCAACAGCACTGCCAGGAAGTGAACCTCTGATTGTTTCCCCTTGAGTGGCACAGCTACACCCTAACTGTTCTGAAACCTATCCCCATTTTCCTATGGTACAAGGACACTGAACCTGTGTTTCCATATGGTGTAGAAGATACCCTGATGATTTAATCCACCATGACTCAACCCTTCACTGTTTATTTTCTGTGATTTTTGCTTTAAAACACTCATTTTGCTGTGCCCGCCCCAAAAAATACCACTTAACCACAGATCATGTGTTAGTGTCATTTACACATCATATACAACTGTTGTGTATAACAAATCTTTCTGTAAAATGTATCTCTCAAATGTAAAACCTTTGTCATGGTCAACACACATGTACAGTATAACCAGGCTATATACTGCAGTGACCTATCATAATATACATTACACAAATCACTTGTATTGTACTTTCCCACATACAGATTTGGAGAATTCCAATGATCACATAGTGAAGTACTGCTGTTAATGTCAGAGTTTCAGCATAAGTGTCATACACTACCAACCCACAGACTTTTGAGGTTTTGAACAGGTCAGTCTTTAACTATGCCTGGAGGCAAACATATTGGTTCAATGCATCATCAGCTAAAGCCTTATGACATACCCATACTATAGCTCCCAAAATAACAGACCGCATGAAACAGACAGAGGTCAGCACTAATGCCCCCAGTCCTAGAACCTTCCATTTACCATGGTCAGGTATCAGTAGGCTTTCCATTCACCTATGTCAGTATTCAGACACATGCACATTGGTCTGCAAAGAGAAAACACACTAACACCTACATACAAGTTAGTTCTCATCCAACACATATCATAATGATGTCAGAGGGCCTTGTTACCACATTGGGACATGTGTCAAAGACAAATGAACACACACATGGCACCATTAGCTCCACCTCTAATACCAAACAGGTCTTTAGTGTGTAATAGGACACTACCAACCCTTCTGTCCTGACCATCTGGGCACAGAAAACACCACAAATCCCATGCCAGTCAGTTCCTGGTTCAATCGATGTTCGCTTCACTTCAGTCTGCAAATCCCATCTGCCTGTGACACTGTCTGATATAGCCAAGTGAGGATGAGCCAAACAGTCACTCTGCAATTGACAATCATAAGGTATAGGTCACACTGATACATAAACATTACACAGCCAATTCATATATACAAATGTAACTCTGATTGTTCATTGTGAAAACAGACTATGTTCATAACATGTTTGTACACAACTCCATGTAAAAACCTGCATGCATTTCTGAGTCATGGGCTTTGGAGCCACTTATGACCTCTCTGATGGTCATAATGAGTACCTTATTTGGCATTCCCAACCTCGCCAATACCCCACTTAATCAATTTATTTACATCACATATCTTAAGTCAAGTGAAGTACTGATAGATGAGATCAGCGCTGATGTCTCCAGCTTCATCCTCATCATGCTCATCCTCACTTGGCAAATCTGCTTTCCACCCACAGGATCTGCTGGCTCCCCCTCATCTGGTATGAATTGTATCCGACTTCTCAGTACGAGGTTGTGGAGGTAACAATAATTTGAAATACTTTGTTAGGTGAGTAGAGGAGGGTGCCTCCAGATTTATCAATGCTGCAAAATCTTGCCTTAAGGAGCCCAAACGTCTACTCCACTACACGCTGTGTGCTTCTGTGGGCCTCACTCAAGTGAACTTTCCCTGGAGTAGTTGGGTACTTCACTGGTGTCAACAACCAAGGACAATTTGAGTAGCCAGAGTCTCCTGTAAGGAAAAGTTACAACAAGCCAAATCTAAATCTTGGACATCCACATATCTGGTAGCAGATAAAAAGTACAGACACACATAACATATATGACTTACCAATCAGCCAGGCCCTCTCTCTGTATTGTTGTGTCATTAGTAGTGGGCTATTGCAGTTCCTCACAATGAAGGAATCATGGACTGACCCAGGATAATTTGCACAAACGTGATATGTAGAGGTCTGACAAACAGAGCACTTGGACATTGATGGAGTAGAAGTTTTTCCTTTTCCTATACACCTGTTCATTGACATTTTGGGAGAACCAAGGCTACATGGGCGTCATCGATGGATCCAACCACTTGTGGAATATGTCCCAAAGCATAAAATTCAGCCGTTACATGGGCCAGTTCTTCACGTTGTGGAAATCGGATGCAGCTGCTTAGGTGTTTCAACAATGCAGCCAGTACTGCCTTCAAGACAAGACTGAACATAGGCTGAGACATCCCTGCAGTTAGGGCCACTGTATTTTGAAAGGACTCAGTGGCCAGGAAGTGTAGCACTGACATGACTTGTACAATGGGAGGTATGCTATTGGGATTACAAATGGCAGGCATCAGATCTGGCTCCAACTCACAACAGAGATCTATGATTGTCTGCCTATCTAGGCGGTATATTTGAATCACATGTCGTTCCTCCATGGTCTGCTAGTGGACGGTCACTGGAGGTTGTCTTGCTCTTCTCATGTCAGGGTAACTATGTGGGACAACACCAGAATGTATGTATAAAACTCAATACATACAGCATAAGTTTGATCACACCTACGTCACATGTAATGCTACATATTGTCACATGAACTTGTGAAAACCTTGTACTCAGCGCATACCTAGGCAACATTTGGCTAATAATGGCATTCAGATCCCCTAACCATATCATGGTTTTTAAATGGAGAAACATGTCACTGAGAGTAAATGTGCCATTACCTTACTTAAGCTGCTGAACATATTTGGTACACCAATACTATTTTCAGAATGTCATTACTCTCCTGACAATACTACTTTATGTACAATTCAGGATACATCAATGTAACCTCATCTACATGATACATGCACATTGCTACATGTTTGATTAAAGCCTGCAGATAACGCACTGTCACAACTACGTTTCACAGTTAGTGACGCAGCTTTCAGAACTTAACATTCATATAAGAGCCTTACAATGGCAGCTGCCTGATCTACTATACTGGACTTTAGGAAGTGACCTAACTCCGCCAGAGGATGTCGTCATGGCGGTAGGCAGATACAACCGCAGTGGACATTGCCACTGGAACACATTGCTGCCTTTGGCGGACTTGAGCCAATGGCGACGTCCGCCGGCGGGGACGGTTCTGTACGTGAGGAACGTGGCTGCCATCTCATACTTCATCTCTCACTTGACACCTGACACTGCTGCCAGCAAGACCTCCATGACCTGAGCTGCTGTGTAGTGCCTCTGGGAGCAATCATGCCACGTGCCACAGGTGATCAGGCCCCTGCCTTCTCAGTAGACAAGCTGGACAAGTTTGTGGAGGAGGTCATACCCCTGTACAGACAGCACTATGGTGCACCAGAGGAGCAGGTAAGTGCAATGCAATGCCAATGTTTGAAATGTTGAGTGTATGATGATGTTCCAGAATTGTGGTTGAGTGAAGGACTGGAGTGATATGTCGGTAGATGGACATGTGCACATGTGCATAGATAGATTCTAAGTCCTGGTACATAGTAGTGTGTGTGTGTGTGTGTGTGTGTGTGTGTGTGTGTGTGTGTGTGTGTGTGTGTGTGTGTGTGTGTGTGTGTGTGTGTGTGTGTGTGTGTGTGTGTGTGTGTGTGTGTGTGTGTGTGTGTGTGTGTGTGTGTGTGATGTATGTACCCTGACCCACCTACAGAGTGTATAACATGATAATTGAAGGTGGTGTCAAAAATACTTGGACAGATATACCATGTCTGAAGATATGCTTGTGGTCTGGTTATATGTTTCTAGCCCACACGTAGTGCTGGATATGCATGTTATATGCCTGACTCAACTTCACACATGGCCTGAAGGAAGATGGTAATTCCACATAGAAGGGGATATTAGAGGAAGTATGTGTATGACTACTTGCACCAATTTTTGTTTTTACCCTTCTTGTTTTGGTATGGTGCACGTGTACATGACTTTCTCCTCGTCTGTGTCATTCATGCAGGTCAATGCCCATGACAAAAAGGGAAATTGCTGTGCCATCCACAAGAAAGTGTGGACACTGAGGGTCCACAGCCAGTGGAGAACCCACTGTAGGAAGCAGTGGGAAGACATGCAGCACTGTACCCACAGAGGCCCAGCTGGGGATGTCCTCCCAAGGAGGAAGCGGTGCCCATCGGACTTTGACCCCCCCTAATGGCCCACATATTAGCAGTGGCATACCCAGAGTTAGATGGGCGTTTGTGGGCAGCACAGCAGCATCAAAGGGGTAAGTTGACACATTTTCATCCCCCTGCCAGGTCAGTGTATGAAGTGGTAGAATCTAAGCTCCTACAATGTGTTAACTGCAAAGGGTCAATGATCTCCAAGGAACACATAGCTGTAGTCCTCAACATTGGTACACAGGATATTCTATTGTGTGTAGGGACATATTACTTACCTATGTTATCCCCTCTATACAATAGCATATGATGATGCACATGTAAATGCGTCTTATCTGTACCATGTATTGCTACATGCACTACGTGCAAGGTGAACAGTGGTGCAGGGTAAGGGCAATGAAATGTACTATAAGGACCATTGGCCTCTGCTTCCATTTTACATTGGCTACCCGACTCCATTTTGTCGAGCCTGGTTCTGTGCGTAAAGCACTGTTCTGTGTTTTTCCACGAGCTTCTGCAAGCTGCAGGGTGGGGTGTTTTTCTGCTCAACTTTGCGCCATCGCGCCATCTGCCGGATACGAAGGGCGCTATTGACACTCCACGAGCTATCAGTTAGGAAAACAGGGGGATGCGCCTCTACTCAAGGAGGAATGCAAGCTTTACTTTGGAGCCCTCTTCTGGGAACCTGGCCCGTTCCGAGTTGACGTCTCGAAGGGTGAACAAGGTACCGCCGATTGCACAATTTGTAAAGGAGGGGGTCTTTTTCTAGAAAAGACTCCTGGGCGTTAGTAAATACTATAAAGGTCAGGAGCCCTGATGGATTGGTTTAGGAACTCTCTTCTGGGTTGGATGCAACGGCAGGAGGACTGATTGTCCCAAAGGAGACTCCCTGTGCCTGTCGATTTGGGTTCCCCGGCTTTGTGTGCGGCGGAGGGATGCAGAATCTTTTTTCGGTGAAGCGTTTCAATTTATAAGCATTGAAGCATATTGTGTGCGTGTGTAATATGCACTTATTCTTGCAGTTATTTTCATGTTATTTTTCATGATATCACAGAGTGCTTATATTCTCAGTTATTCTCATGTTATTTTTCATGATATGCTAGTGTGGTCAGTTTGCTATATGAGAACTTACCCCATAAATAAACTTGATTATTCTACTTACTACGGTGTGTGAGAGTGATTGTTTCACATTGTGCCCTAAACTATCCTGAAGTGCATAGTTTTATTATTCTGAAGAGTGAAGTAACACATACCACTATACAGCTTTTCATACCCTGCTGGTTGTTACTTCCCACATACAGATCAATACTCTCAATATCATTATGGTAGGTTGTCCAGTTATTTGCCCTCTGTCCATTCCAATGTTCCTTGATTCATGTCTATGTGCAACATAGACTAACAATTTTAAGTGATTCCTAATTTTCATTAGGTTTCTGATGAGTGACAGCATCATGGGAGGCTGTCATGTCCATCTGACATTTCTTGTCATACTTATAAAACTTACTCAGAGCTGTAAGAAGGTGTACCCCTTTGGTAAGTGAGGGCTGTACTTTGGCCGTTGTAATGTGTCATCTGAGTGGTCATCCTACATGTGGGTGACCATGAAGGTATTTATAGACTTCTACTGGATCACATTCATTGATGTCAGAGCTATGAAGGGTAGTACCGTGTACATGTTCTGTAGGTGGGGAATGGCTATACAGCTATTTCCTTGGCCAAGGTGTTGTAGACATGATAAATAGGCCAAGACATCTTCCTAACATTTACAATTTCAACTGGTGCTTGCCAACATCATGTGTAAATTGTAAGGCTGTGACAAAAAACAACACTGAAATGTGTCTCAAACATATCTGCTTATGACATTTTGAATAGGTTTATAATGCTTTTTGTATGGAAACCTATTTTTTGCACTGACCACATTGTGGTGCAGGTGTGGCAGATCAGTGTCACATGTAGGTGGACTGGTATGTGTAGTGAGAATTTGGCTTGCATCAAGGTGTATGTCCCTATCATGGAAGCCTCAAATGTGGTTTGTGTCATTGATATTTTCCCAAACAGATGTCACCTTAATGCACATGACAGGTGTCCATTGTATTGAAAGAGTAGTTATACTACCTGTGGTTCTGTGTGGGTAAATATTCTGGGCTACATTGGCACTTATAAGTGTGCAAGACTTTGTTTATAGGAGGACAATGACTTAGATGAGTAGGTAAACAAAGTATGCATCATACTTTCTTACATCACTATTGGTACATGTGTTGGTGACGTGTTCAGACTATCATACTCCAAATTAGGATATGGCAAATGGACTAGTTGAATGTGTACAAATTTACATTGTGAATATTGTGAACTCTGACATTAAATGGCTCGGTCCTGAATGCAACGTACTATCTTGTGTTTAGCATATGATGAGGTCCCTTTTCTGGTACATGACATCAGGTGAAATTGTAAGTATGTGTAGGGTTTGTGTATGGGATACATGAAAATCAATGCCACCACTATTTCCCATACCTTGGTTGTTGGTTGAGTATTTGGATGTGGATAGGAACCCAGAATCATGTGGCCAAGTCAGCTTGTCATGGAATGGTTAATGTGATAGCTCTACAGATATGATGGTAATGTAGGTGTGAGGTAGTTGTCTTAGCTGGTGTGTGACACTGTTATTATATAGGGGTGTACATTGTATCTTGTTGAGACGTGATGTTGGCACTAACCTGGTTCTACCTGCGGGTGTAGAACAACTAGATGTAATGTACAGTGTGATGTTAGTGGTGTGAAAAGAATGTGATGACCCTATCTCTCTTTCTGTTTTCTAGCATCAGCAGGCGAAGGAGACAGGCACAGCAGAATGGGGAAGCTGCTGGCCACTGGACCTCCAGTCATGAGAGCACCGACACAGAGGGTCCCTGGAGTGCAAGGGGAGTGCCACGGGGGGAACAGGATCCACTTCATAATCCTTGGAATCCTCCACCAGTGTCCACTCCATGGCGGTGGCGGACCTAACTGGGACCACTCCAGCACCATCTCTGTCCACCCCCCCTTTCTATCACTGCCCTCCCTGTTGCTCCCCACCCAGGTGCCCGTGCCCGCTCACCCAAGGTGGGAGTCCTCTTTACCACAGGCACCTCGGCCCCAGCCCGTTAGCCCAGCTGCCCTCAGTGAGAAGGCTACTGACATCCTGAGGTCTATCTCTGTAGGTCAGTCGACCATTGTGAATGCCATCCAGAGACTGGCAACTCAGATACAATAGAGCAATGCATTCCTGGAGGGAATTCACAGTGCACTGGCTGGCCTACAGAGCTCATTTCATGCTCTGGCCTCCACACTGATGGCAGCCAGTCACCCTTTGTCCCCCCCTCCATCTTCCTCTTCCCAATAACCCCTCCCCTCACCCAGCCAAAGCACACAAACAGACAGGCATGCATCCAACCTCAACATCCAAGGGTAGTGCAGACGAACCAAAACATCACAGGACACTCCACTGGCACACACAGCAAGGTCACAATCTGTCCCGACACTGCTACCACCACCAGCATCTCAGACAGCACACTTGACACCAACATTCACAGATCCCGTCACTACACCAATCCTTCCTGCAGACAGTACCCCAGCAGACCCTGACATCCACCCCAGTTACCACACCCACAGACACCACAACCACTGACACTCCTACATGCAGCACATCCACCATACCTGCAGTCACCACCCCAACAGACAGCCACGTACCCACCACGGCATCCCCCAACACCTCCACCCCAAAACACGTAAACACCCTCACTCACGCATCCAACAGACACCCACAAGCATACCTCACACAACGCACCTAAGACATTCACACCAACATGTCATACAACCACTCCCTCTCCCTCCACACCCAAAATCTTTTGCTAGGACTGTCCCCGTGTGTGTAATAAAGCTTTCCTTTCTGAGTTTGCCCTATTCCCTACTCCTCTCCCCCATTAAACTCTTACACGTTCCGTTTCCCTCCCCAAGGCCATCCCTTCCACCTCCAAGACTTCCTCTAATCCCCTACAAGTACCCATGCCCCTCTGCCCCTCCCAAAAAGGCCCAACACTCCCCCAAGCCTAAACCAACCCACCCCCCAAAAGCCTAAGCCCAAATCTTCCCCCCAATCATCCCTGAGGTGCATGCCTGCCCCCTTGATGCTCCTACCTGTGGAGGTTACATGGCAGTCAGGAGTCAAGTTGGGGTACCATATGGTGTCTTTGGCAATTTTGAATTGCTTTGTTCTTGTACTGGCTAATAGCCTTGCATTTCATTTTTATACCTTCAAATATTATATAAAATACTAACCAGTTGTTAGTTTTGTCCTGACTTTCCTTTCCTATGTTAAAGTTGTGCCTGGCTGACATTGGTTGTGTGTCAGTATTTGTGTCTGTGTGTGGTGATTGTGCTTCCTGTATTGTGTGGGTAGTTTGTGAGGGTGGGTGCAGTGCTTTTGTCCCCCAGGAACAGGATGTGTGTTGTGTGATGGACATGTGTTTGTTGCAGGCACATTGTGATGGTATTCTGTGGTGTTTGTGTTGACTTGTGATTGTTGTGGAGTGTGGCTTTATGTGCTTTGACTGAGTGTGTGTGTGTATTGTGGATGGTATGATAGGTACTATGTGCTGTGTGATTTGTGATGTGTGTGTTGATTGGTAAGTTGTATGATTGTGTAATTGTGTGTGTTTGTTCCCTGTTGGCCGTACTTTGTGTTGTATGTGTAATGTGTCCCTGGGTAGTGTCCACTGTGAATGCTTGCCAATGTGTTAATGATGGTGCAGTTGTGGTGACGTGTTGTTGTGTCGTATGGTATTGTGTGAGTCTGGGCCCGTGATGTGTTGCCCTGCTTAAGTGTGTGTTTTTGACGTGTGGTGTGGGTGTGTGTGTGTGGTGGCTGTACTGTTTAAGTATGGGTGTCTGTATGTGAGTGTGCGTGTCAGTGTACTGTTACATGTGGGTGTAGCCTTCGCATCCACTTCCCTATGGTATGTTATGTCAGTGTACAAATTTTGACAATCTACAAATGTAACGGGTGTGCGTACTCACGGTGGCTGTCATCATCGGCAAAGATTACGTAGCCTTTCGGCAAGCAGGAACAGTGGAATGAAGTCTAGTTCTGGTTTCATGGCGGCTCTGGACAAGTATGGCTGCCTGAAGGTGAGGGTTTCCTCTTATACAGTTCGTTTCCGCCTGGGTTTCCGTGGTGGCCGGACACAGCAGATATCTTGGCGGTGTGCTGCCTCCTATTATCTTTGGCGGAAACATGGTCTCTGCGGGGCTGCTGGTGCCTTCAGCTGTCTGTGGCGCTCTGACAACAGTGGTGGTGCTTTGGCTGTATTCCGTTGGGATTGCCGCCAAAGTAGTAATCTGGCTGTCTTCTCCACCAGCCTGTTGCCAGTATGACTGCCACCACCAATATGGCAGCTATGGGACCACCAAAGTCGCAATGAGGCCCAGAGTCTCTTCTTCAGAATAAAGATTGTCATCCCTATGTATAAAGACAGGTTCTTGGAAAATAACACAGCACTATCAGTCAGACAGGTATCATCTCTTCTGGGGACCATGGTTTTATGCGTCTACCTTGTTCCCAATGCCAGACTGCATATACATCAGCCTAAAAAATGCCTGAAAGATGAATGGTGCTAGAGGTGGATTAGAAGCAGAGTCATTTTGAACAGCTCAACCTTCCAATTGCTTATGTAGTTGTGCAGCAGAATAAACATGGTGAAAGGAGTCCCTTTCCAGAAGTCTCCAACCTCTGTTATAATTGCCACAGATGCCTCATTATAATGCTTGGAAGCTCACATCAGAGGTCTTTTTTAATTTAGGGCAGATGGTCCCCCATGGAGAAATTATATCACATCAATATGCAGGAACCAAGAGTCATCCATTTAGCTCTAACATAGTTTCTTCCATCTGTAATGACGAAGAAGATACTTGTTCTAATGAAGACTACAACCACCACACCTTGTATCAACAAGCAGGGGACAAGAGATACAGGTGCTGTCAAGGGAAGCACAATAAATCTCGCACTGGGAATTAGCGAGAAACAGAGATACATCATCCAGGTCAATAGAATTAAAAGGTGGACAAACGCAGCAGAAAATTTCTGGAACACCACCAATCTGTGTTAAACTACACCAAACTTCAAAACATATCCCATGACTGGTGCACTCAAAAAATAGATCTGTTCTTCATAGGAGAAATGTGATTGCCACACCTTCGCATGTAGACTCTCAGAGCTTAGATCCAAGGGCAATGCTATGTTGATAGAATGGTTGAATACATTCACCTGTGCCTTTCTGCTGATGCCACTGCTTCGCAAGGTCATCATAAAAATGATGCAGTGTAAAATGATGATAATCACAAGTCTGGCTCAGACAATGGTGGTATCTAGACCTGCTTCAACTGTTGCTTTAACCTCACAGGAGACTTATGGTCAAACAGAATCTACTTTCCAGGATGTCAGGCCATACCTTGCATGCCAGCTTGCAGTGTTTGAACTTTTTTTAAACATTGGATGTTATTGGAATAGTTTAAAACAAAACAACTGCCACAGAGTTACATCATGTATGAAGAGTAGCACTTCTCTGTCCCCTTTTATAATGGCACGGTCCATTCAATCCCGCTTCCTCAAACAACACTGTACAAATAATAATAATAGCAGACATGAAAAGACCATCACTATAAGACAGTGGTCCAGGTTGTAGGTAGCTGTTGCACTGCCATCCATGGTGCGCCTAAACTAGGGCCCTTAAGGGGAAGTTCCTGTCCCTAGAAATCAGTCCGCAGTGCAGGGAGGATGGGCGGGTCGGTAAGGAGCCTGCAACTAGAATATGTCTCTACTAGATATATTGTTACCAAAGGTAAGTAACTTGTACATCTGATAGAGACTTCTAGTTGCAGATTCCTTACCTTTGAATAGATATCCGAGCAATACCATCCCCATTGGTGGGCTGCGAGCCAAGATCACACCAAGAAGTCCTGCAGGGCCGAACGGTCAAAGTAGCCGTCCTTTCAGACCAGACTGTCCAGGCAGTAGTGTTTGGTAAAAGTGTGCAGAGATGCCCACGTCGCTGCCTGACAGATGTCCAGGACTGGAACGTCCCGTGCTAGCGCTGTGGTAGCAGCTGTAGCTCTGGTGGAGAGAGCACGCAAACCTTCAGGAGGTTGCTTCTTAGCCAGAGCGTAGCACATTTTGATAAATAAGAGCACCCAATGTGAAATGGTCCTCTTTTGCACCGCCTTCTCCTTCTTTGCACCCACATGTCCCACAAAGAGTTGATCGTCCACCCGGAAGTCTTTGGTACGATCAAGTTAGAACGCCAATGCTCTTTTTGGGTCCTGACGGTGGAGTCTCTCCTTTTCATGAGATGGATGAGAGGGTGCATAAGAGGTAGGCAAGGTGATGGACTGTCCGACATGGAAGGGTGTCACTACTTTAGGTAGGAAAGAAGCCCTTGTGCGAAGTAGCACTTTGTCAGGATGTATGGCCAGGAAAGGTGGCCTAGATGACAGAACCTGGAGCTCACTTACTCTGCGGGCAGAGGTAACGGCAAATAAAAAGGACAGTCTTGATGATTAAGAGCCGTAAAGGGCAGTTGTGAAGCGGCTCAAACGGGGCACACATAAGGTATGTTAATACCAGGTTTACATTACATTGGGGCATGATGAATGGGATAGGAGGAAAGAGATGTGTCAGGCCTTTAAGAAACCTCCCAGCTATAGGAGATTTAAATGAGGAAGGCTGATCTGGTAACCTCAAGAAAGCAGAGATAGCAGAAAGATACCCCTTAAGAGTGCCCAGGGTGGAACCCTGCTGGGCAAGGGAAAGAATAAAGAGGAGGACTTGAAAAAGAGGAGCAGATAGAGGATCGACCGATTTGTCGATGCACCATGCCACAAATTTCTTCCAACGACAGGCATATACAGTTTTGGTTGAGGGACGCCTAGCTGCCAAGATAACATTAGACTTCAGGTGGCAGGTCAAAATATGTCAACTGTCGCTGCTCAATCTCCACGCAAGGAGGCGGAGGGTGGACAGGTTCGGATGGAGGACCCTCCCCTGCTGCTGCAACAGAAGATCCTCCCGAAGAGGCAGTCTGATCTGAGGAGCTATGGCCATGCTCAACAGCTCGGGATACCAGAATCTTCGTGCCCAGCCCGGAGCCACCAGTATAACTTGGGCCAGGTCTTGCCTGATCTTCTTCAGAACTCTGGGCAGAAGTGGTATGGGCGGAAAGTCGTACAGAAGGCCTGAATTCCGCTTGCGACGAAAGGCATTGCCGAGCGAGTGCCGCCTTGGAAACTCCAACGTGCAAAACAGCTGACATTGCACGTTCTCTACAGAGGCGAACAAGTCTAACCAAGGTTCTCCCCACTGAAGGAAAAGACATTGCGTCACCTCTGGATGGAGACGTCATTCGCGATCAACCACGCATCGTCGGCCCAGTTTGTCTGCTCTTGCATTCAAGGAGCACGCCAGGTGTTGAACCACCAGGGAAATGCCCTGGTGTTCCAGCCAAGTCCAGAGGTGAAGAGCCTCTCGACAAAGGGTCCATGACTTCATTTCGCCTTGTTTGTTGCAGTACCACATGGCTGTGGTGTTGTCTGTGAACACTTGCACTGCTTCCCCCTTGAGAGAGGGAAAGAATGCTTTCAATGCTAGTCGAATTGCTCGGAGCTCAAGATGATTGCTATGGAGCCTGGTTTCCGCCGGAGACCAGAGGCCTCTAATCTCCGCCTCTCCCATGTGGCAGCCCCATCCCAGGAGTGACGCATCTGTCACGACTGAAAGATCTGGTTGGGGAAAGGAGAGGGATCTGCCCTTGACCCAATCCTGATTTGTTAACCGGCACTGTAGGTCTCTCGCAGTTCTGCCTGAGATCTGGACCTTGTCAGAGAGATTCCCCAGATGCTGCACCCACTGGAACTTGAGGTCCCATTGCAGAGCCCGCATATGCCATCTGGCCTTTTGAACTAGCAGGGTGCAGGAGGCCATGAGGCCCAGTAGCCTCAAAGTCATTCTCACCAAAATCCAGGACAGAGGGTGAAACATCAGTATCATGGCCTGAATATCCTGGACTCGCTTTTCGGGAGGATATGTGTCAAACTGCGCAGTATCCAGAACAGCTCAGATGAAAGGGAGCGTCTGAGAAGGAGTCGGTGTGACTTCTGCACGTTAATAGTGAACCCCAGCAAATGCAAAAGGTTCGCCATAGTCTTGAGTTCACCTTCAATAGCCAATCATCGAGGTAGGGGAAGACTGGGACCCCTAACGTGCGCAAATGAGCTGCTAACCATTACCATCACTTTCGTGAATGCCCGAGGGGCAATGGTAAGGCCAAAGGGGAGC
This sequence comes from Pleurodeles waltl, assembly GCF_031143425.1. NCBI lineage: Eukaryota > Metazoa > Chordata > Amphibia > Caudata > Salamandridae > Pleurodeles > Pleurodeles waltl. The sequence continues at coordinate 811,981,676 of NC_090450.1, forward strand.
ACGGTAAACTGAAAATGCTTGTGACTTACCACGGATCGGGAATGTGGAAGTATGCGTCTTTCAAGTCCAACGCTACCATCCAGTCTCCGGGATCCAGGGCAGATAGGACATGAGCCAATGACAAAATTTTGAACTTCTCCTTTTTGAGGAAGAAGTTGAGGGACCAGAGAACTAATATAGGACGAAGACCCTTGTCCTTTTTCAGCACCAGAAAGTAGCGGGAATAGCAACCACGACCTACTTCCGGCAAGGTAACCCTCTCTATAGCTCCTTTGGCCAAAAGGGCTTGGACTTCCTCGTGGAGAAGCGCCATATGATCCTCCGATATTCGATTGTATGAAGGTGGCATGGCTGGAGGAGGTGTCTCGAAGGGGAGGGAGTAGCCCCTTCAGACAATCTGGAGGACCCACCTGTCCGAGGTAATGGATTGCTATTGGGGCAGGTGATGGCAAATCCTTCTGCCAACTGATTCCTGGTGTACCTGCGGACTAAGAAGGTTTGGAGGCGGGAGCAGGTTCTGGAGTGGACTGGGCCACCCACTGGCTCCCGCGTCCGTGGCCATGCAGGGGCTGTATAACATGCGCGGGTCAATGTCCGGGGAGGGGGGGATGGGGGGAAAGGACGCAGTTGGGTTCCCCTTCCGTAGCCACGAAAGGGGCGAAAGGCAGACTGCTGGGGTCTAGGAGCGGGCGCGAGGCCAAGGAACCGGACCATGGCTCGGGAATCCTTAAAACGCTTGGGCGCCCAGTCCACCTTGTCTCCAAAGAGATAAGTGCCATCAAAGGGCATGTCCATCAAGGATTGCTGGACATCCCCTGAGAAGCCAGATGTTCTGAGCCAGGCAAGGCGTCTCAATGCCACCGCCAGGCGTGGCGTCTCAGTGCGACCGTCAATGCAACAGATTTGCCCAGAGAATCGGTTGTATCCAGTCCACAATGAATCATGAACTTCGCTGCATCCCTCCCATCTGTTACGGCTTGGGAAAGGATAGTCCGGGCCTCCTCTGGAACTCTAGGCAGCACTTGCGCAACCATATCCCAGAGAGTATGGGAATAGCGGCCCAAAAGGCATGCAGTGTTTACAGACCGCAGTGCTAGACTGCTGGAAGAAAACAACTTCTTCCCCAAATTCTCCAGTCTTTTTTATTCCCTATATGGGGGTGGGGCAGGAAATGAGCCAGATGAACAGGAAGCCTGGATGACAAGGCTCTCAGACGTGGGGTGTTGGGTGAGGAATTTTAGGTTTGTCGGCACGGGCCGATGGCAGCGGGCAATCGTCCTATTCACAGGAGCCCCTGTGCTGGGTCTGGACCAAGTATCCAAAAGGACGTCCGTCAGTGCCTCATTAAAGGGAAGAAGGGGTTCGAAAAAGGAAGACCCCGGCTGAAGCATGTCGGTAGGCCTAACCTCCACAGAAGGTATCTCGAGGTCCAAGACCTCAGCTGCCTTTCTGACCACCATGGAGTATGAGGCACGCTCCTCCGTAGCCATGGTAGGAGTAGAGAGCATACCAGTGTCAGGTGAGGTGTCTAGACCACTGACATCACACAAATCCTGCACCCAGTCCATTTTGGGGTGAAGCTGGTATTCTAAAGGGTCCAGCATCCCCTCCAAACTCTTCCCGTATCTGTACCCATAAACATTAGGGTATGGATCAACCCTGGGCCCAAGAGAGCCCATAGAACCCATAAAGAATGGAATCAGCGCCAAGCGACATCGTTCTGGCTCTGGGTCGTCGGGAATGAGAATGGGGTCGATGTCGATTTTGGGCCCAACCGACGTCGGGAGTGTCGACGTCTGACCCAAAGCCGGGGAAGGTCACTGTGGCACGACCGGCGTCGGGACGGGTCCGCGATTGGATCTGGAGGAGCCCTCCGGAGCTGTGGCCGAAGTCGACGACTTCGAACCTGAGGGGGCCCCCACCACCTCACCTGTGCCAGAGGATGCAGAAGGTGGGTCGGTATGCCCAAAAATGATGCGCTTTGCCTCATAAAATTCTTTGAGCTGGGCAAGGGTGGCTCCGGCTCCCAGGAAGTCAGGGAAGAGCGGGCCAACCCAGATGAAGGCTTCAAGGACAGAGGCCTACAGCATCAACGCTCTTCCCACGCCACACCGTCTGAGCGACGGGGTGAAGTCTAACAACGCTTGTCCTTCTTCGACTTCTTCTTCTTCTGACCTGAATGTCCCGATGGCTTCGAGGACGAAGAGTGGTGGTGACTCCGCGGCGCGGAGTCGAGTTTCGGGCCGCCATGAGCTTTAGGGACCGCTCCCTCAAAGCTTTCGGGTTCATGGCCCGACACTCTGAGCACGACTTCGGGTCATGATCGCGCTCCAGGCACAAAAAACACATGAGGTGAAGATGCGTCACCGACATCGCTCGGTGACTGTCGCGGGGCTTAAATCCGTTCTTGCTGGAAATACCTTGAAGCATTTACGACCTTGTCAAAAAGAATTTGACAAAAGTGTCGACATAGTCAAAAAATGACTGAGATAGCTCTGTCCAGATCTGCTCAAAAGATAAACTGGTATGTTTTTATTTATCTAATTATATGGCTAAACCTAGGAAAACCAGTGTTGTCCTTTCTACCTATTCTTCAGCATACCAGCGCGTCCACAAATCTTCAGCTCCCTCTATACCTCTAACGTCTAGAGCAGTATGCTACTGCAAACCCTTCAATGCCTCGACAGGGGCAGTAAGAGCTATCTAAATTTAATTTACAATTACAGTGTATTTTTCTTAGTAGGGCTGTGACAAAGCGTCATGAGTGTTCTTTTGAAGAGAATGAAATTAAATATATATATTTTTTTGAAGCACTTGAGCCATGCACTAACACAAAACAAAGCAACCATAAAAAGCTACACAAATTTAAAACTTCAGGAATAATGTTTTTTTTTTCTGCAAGACTACCCCTAATTTGCACTAGCAATAATAAACCATGACTAAGGTAACAATAACATAGTAAAACTGTTACACTGGTTTTCTTGAAGAACTCTTGCTTTTAAGATTGTGATTAAAGAAAAAAAAAAGTTATTTCAAAAGTTCTCATAAAAATATCTACACGTTTATCGGCAGCCGTGGTTAGACACTGAACTTGCCGTTCTTGCATTTTTTAGATTCCTGGTCTCCACTGTTGAACACTCTGGCTCTCAGCCCAGAACTAACCCTTCCTCACCTTTACAACAGCGTTCATGTCCTGTCACTGGATAACACTACTGGCTCTGTGTTCTTTCTTTATGCGACAAATCACTGCAGCATGACAGGGAAGACTATTCATTTCACCGGAAACAGCAAAGATCTCAATGTCCTTTCACTCTTTCCTCTTCATCTATGGAGGCTCAGCGACAAATTCTGTTGCATTTAGTTGTGTTCAAGCTTTCCAGCTTATTCCACTGACCACACGCCTGGAACACAAAAACATTTCCACTCCTTCATCAACATAAGGTTTTTTGATGCCCATACAAAACTTTCAGAGCCAGATGTGCGGCATGAAAAACAAAAGTTGCAAACAAGCAGAACTAGTCCTACACACAAGTCACCCTGCTTTTGTTTCCAAAGCTAAGAACAAATACAATACACAACGTATACTACAGATGTTCACAAACTGTGTGCATCTGTTCGCGGCGCCCCCGGCTAGTCTTGATAGCACCTTGTCCAAAGACACCTAGGTCTTAGCTCTAAATTGAAGTGTAATCACCTGGGAAGATGATATTTGTATTGTGTGTGTGTGTATTACACAGGGTTACATGACTGCAACTCTCAGTAGGCCATGTTTCACTAACTCAAAACCAGTCCAGTGCCCTCTTCTCCAGACTCTTGTCTGGTAACTCACACATGAAGTGTAGTCACCTGGGGGGGATAACATTTGTATAGTGTGATACTAGAGAAAGTGACATGACTGCAACACCCAGCAGGCCCGGTTTCTGTAATTCCAAACACTAGCACAGTGTTCTCTTCTTCAAAGACCCATGTCTGAACTCTCAATTGAAGTGTACTCACCTGGGAGGATGATATTTGTATAGAGTGTAGTACAGGGAGTTACCGGACTACTAAGGCCAGGAGGCACTGTTTCACTAACTCAAACACCAGTCCAGAGTTCAGTTCTCTAGATATCCTTCTTTCTAAACTCACAAATGAAGTGTACTCATAGGTGGTGATGACATTTATTAAGTGAATGAAGTAGAGGGAGTGACTTGACTGCTAACGTTAGGAGGCTCTGTCTCTCTATCTCTCTCTCTCTCTCTCCCCAACTCCAAAACACAACCCCAGTGTTCTCATGCCCAAATATCCCTGTGTCTTAACTCTCAACTGAAGCGCAATCATCTGGGAGGATAACATTTGTAAGGTGGTGGGAAGTAGAGGGAGTGACTGGAATGCTAAGCCCAATAGGCCCTGGGTCTCTAACTCCAACCACAAAAAAAAATGTTCACTTGCCCAAATCTATCTATTTACAAACTGTCAATTGACGTTTACTCACCTGAGAGAAAATCATTTGTCAGGTTTCTGTAGTATGGAGAATGAAATGACTGCAACTCACAGAAGGCACTGTTTCAGTAACCCCAAACACAAGAACAGTGGCCACTTGTCCAAATACCCTTGCCTGCTAACTCTCAATTGAAGTTTATTCACCTGGGACGGATCAAGATACAGATCAAGCTCAACTCAGAGATGTGTCAGGCCACCTAGCTCCATCTAGACCAGATAACCCAGGATGAAATTATTGAAGACAGGAAGGACGGCTTACCCAGTGTGCAAAGCAATGATCACGGCCACAAGATGCATCACCAAAATGGTATTGTCAGCAGACACATTCACAATGCACTGACCACATGACAACTCAAGTCACATATACAACAAGGTCCCGGGCCTGCCTGCATAACAATCAACTAGGCCTTAAAATGGCCTAAGACATACCTTGCTGAGCCACTGTTTTGCCTGCACTGGTGGCAAGATGGCATTCGTAGGCCATCCTCCCAATGGGTTAACGATCGGCACATTTTAGTAGCTGCTTGACTTAGATGGAACTGGCATGCATCACAAATTTCAGGTCAATACAACCAATATCATGGCTACTTGTCACAATAAGATTAACTGCAAAATAACTTTGAACAAGGTCTATGCTTAATGTAACACTACATTGTTGGAGGTAGATGTCACAATACATCCAGTAACATTGTATCTTTCATATCAACAGGTTGAGCTGCCACTGGGCACACAGAGGCCACAGAAAAGGCTGCCACTACCCCCCTGGATAAAGCCCTCAGTGAAGAAGACACTCCTGGACGTCTGGACATGGAGGATGGTTCTGGCCCATCTGGGCAACCTGGTCAGATATCAACAGTAATTCTCACTGTGGCCACATCAATACCTCCCTGCCTGGTTGCCTAAATATCACAGGCAACCAGTCATCCCCCAACCTATGTCCCAAACACAGTGTCTACAATTTTGTGCCGCCAGTCCGGGATCCTTAGTTGGAGAGCAGCCCTTCCTACAATGAGGGTCCAGGACCCAGTGGGAGAGGACACCCTGTGGCAAGGGCACAGGCCCGTGGCGGTAGGGTGCGTGGGAAGGATTGCTGTGGACTAGCGAGGTGAGGCCACTGGGGCTGTTCCTGGCTAAGACACCATGAGCCACGTCTTGGCTGTCTATCAGGAGTCCCAAGGCATGATGGGCCAGGTCTTGACATCAAAGGAAATCAATAAGCTACAGAGGGACATTCAGAGGGACATGCATGAATAGAGGGAGGCTCACCATAACAACATGGCCTTCCTAATAGGGGTGATGAGGGACATTACCGCCACCCTGAGCAGGGCTCTACAACACCACTCTACCCCTTCCTTTGGGGCATCAACACCAGGCCCTTCATCGGTGTCGGCCACTGGAAGGGAGGCCCTGCAGAGAAACAAGCCTCAGATACACCAAACTCTGTAGCAGTAGACCCACCCCTCGCCACCACTCAAGCAGGGACATCTGGCGAAGATTCCAGGAGGTGTAGATGGCAAGACACCCACCACTGCCAGCAAGTGACCTCTTCCTAAGGGGACTCCTTTGTGTGGAACACATTCACTCTGTTAACTGATCCTAGACTACCCTCGAGTTCCAATGGGATGAGTACTCTGTACTTTGGGCTCCCATTGGTGTGACTTTTACTCCTATGATTTCATTCACCATGACTGACACCTTCACATCTTTTTCTTCTTTTCTGTCAAAATGTTAGTCACTGCTTCAGCACTGTATAAATTCACCCATCACAAACTCATTGTCTGCTTGCCCATTTTCAACATTTTGTTATGTATAGATGTAAGACCATGTAAACCATATGATGAAGACATAACTTACTCATGCAAGGAGGGATATGTTACAGGTACACAGTTTCCTGCTCAGGATTACAACCTTTATACACAAACAAATACCTACAAGTATCTGGTCACGACAACATTCTATTCCAGTGTACAGCACAAAGGCTGTCCATATGTTTGGACCTTTGTGACGTAAGAATGTGTGACTCATAATGAGTCAAAGCACATATTCCACGGCACAGTCCCCCAGATTACAAAAGGGAGGTATTTGTCATACATTGTCCTGTGGAATAGGCAAACATTAAAGTGGATGATATCAGCAGCTTGAGCCTTATCACTTACCACCCCAAAGTATTCCAACATCACATAATCCAAGATACAGACAGATGGCAGTACAACAGTCCCTAATTACAGGCCCATCTAAATCCAATGACCATGCATCTGGTGATATGACACAAACTTATGTCAATGTGTTGTGGCACAGGCACTATGGCTTGCAATGATGAAACACATCTACAGTTACACACAGGTCATACAAGAATAGTTTTTAGCCAATGTGAAGGATAGGTGAATGACTTGCTCACAACTGATGACTACATATTTAATGCCCACATAATGACACACATGATGCAATCTGCCCAACACAGCACTCAAAACAAGTCCAATGTGCACTTCTGACCTTCCACCCAAACACTGTGCAAGCTGCCTTGACACAGGTCTTATACATCCCAAATCTGTGACCTATATTACCTGGAACATTCCATGTCCACTTTTGTTGCAAAGTGATCTTTTTGCCCAGTTCACACCGATATTTTTGCTGCTGACTGGTGCTGATGGTAATTAGCTCTGACTGTGCCTTTGGCTCCATTAGCCAGACACAGGCCAGTGCTATGTTCACACACACACGTAGTAGAGTACACTAGGTATTAGGGTACCCTTCCAATTGGCCTGACAGACCCTGTAAGTACCTAATATATAACAGGGCAATGGGGTGATATCTGCCTATATGTTCCTAGTATAGAATAGGGCATGAAATAAGATGCCCATCAGTATTTCAGCACTTGGATGTGTGCACTGCTCTGTGCTTTCTGTTCTTTTAAAAGCAGGTCTGCCTTGCAGTCTATCTTTAAAAGTTACAGTCATATCATTTGCATGACAGTCCCTATAGGTCCCCAGTAAATAGTATGGCAATGGGGTGCCTACTACCTACAAGAGCCTAGTACATAATAAGGCATGGAAGCAGAGGTCCACAACATTGCTTCCCTTTGCATGTGGGCACTCCTGGATGTTTTCTGTCATTTTTAAATTCAGTCTGACTCTGCAGACTGCATGTAAATTGAAATGGCGTCCCAATTCCACTTTGGTGCTATGGGCACTTTAAATGTGATGATCTACCTTGTTTTTACATATTAGGTACCCAAGGGTCTCCCCCACGTGGATCGGGGGAGGTGGGCACGTAACTATATGCAGGGGCTTATAAAAGATGTTTTCTAAATTCTGGTGAGGGAAAACTGATCATTTCATTTTCCCTCCATTGTAGATACTGAGCTCCATAGCCTATCATTGAAATATTGTATTTTATTGCAAATATAGTAAGGAAAAGCATAGAAAAGTCATTCAAGGACTTAAAAGTTTTTGTTTTGGTAATTCCAGCAATTTGACATTGGTGAATTTATCACAACTTGTACAGAAAAGAAGTTATAAGGCTTTTCTTTATGTAAGCCGAAATCCAGTCTTCTGAAGGTCCGCTCTGATTGGTCAGTGCTAACAGGATTAAGCAGAGCTTCTTTGATTAGGTGATAAGTTGTGTCCAAGGTAGGGGCTATCTGGTGAAGGGCAGCTCTGGGCCTACATAGGAATGCTAGAGCAGAGGGAGGGGAGGGGTACTAAAACATCAACCCTCAAAGGACAGCAGGACAGGCAGAGAATGCCAAATCACCTTCTGGACCCCTCAGCCAGATACCAGGCTTAAGGGAGGAACTTGCAGATGTTAGAAGGAGTAGAGCTATGGAACTGAGCCACACTGGAGGTTGGTGTAGACAGCTCTAACTGCACTGCTGAAATTTTAGCCATCATGGATTTTGGAAACATTGTGCTTTCTGGGACAGTGATATGCCACACTTTAGAGGAAGTCGTCATGAATCTGGGTGTCACCCTGCATTCTATTGGTTAGGGGTCTAGGAGCTGGGAATAAACTTGTGAGAGGTGCATAGTCTCCAATATCTTCTGCCTGAAACTACAAGAGGAAGAAGGTCTGGCCTGCTGGAATCTGGATCTACACCCTTGGCCTGCAATTCTGAGTGAACTGTGCCTGCTGCCCAATCTGGTACTACAGCCCTGGGGACGGTGGCTAACAGAGCTTCATCTGCATTATCTCCAGCAAGAGTCCCCAGCCTGGAGTGAATCCAGTAGACTTTTAAGGTTTTGGCCAGGTGCACTGTAGGAAATGTGGGCCAACTTCTCAAAGAACGTCTAGGAGATTCCAGACCCTTGGATTTGTGTTTGCGACCCTTTGTACCTGGAAGGAGAATTTCAGAAAACACCTCCTGAAGTCTGGAGAAGTTTGGAGAATTTTGGTAAAGTTGGCACTTTGTTTTTCTAAGCACTAGAAAGTGTTTATTCTTTATAAATTCATATCTCCGGTTCCCTACATTGGATTTTTGTTGTGCTGGTGTCTATTTTCTCATAAAATCATAACTTATTGTTTATAAGGTCTGGGATTACTGTGTTGTGTCTCCCTTGTTTACTGGATTTGTGTTTTTGAATGCATTACACTCTTGTCTCCTAAGTTAGGCCTGCCTGCTTGGTTACAGCTACCAAGGCTCGAGCAAGGGGCTAATTTACTGACACCTTTACTGAACCTATATTTGGTTAGTGGGTCTATTGCAAGTGGTAGGTTAATACTTATCACTACCAATAACCAACTTTCCAATAACTTTGTATGTCAGAACAGCATCAGATACTTGCCAATGTCACAACTCCGAAATGCCCACATGAGGATGTCATGATGAAAGTACCTGTACAAAGACAAAACAAGAAGTGTAGACTTGAAAACATACATATTACACAAATCACATAGCAAACTACTGGAAATGTAGTTATATTGCAATGAAACTGACACACACAAAGCAACATCATCAAGGTGGTGATATGTCAAAGGCTACCTCTTCAAGCAGCCCTTGGCTGAATATTGCAGAGTATCAGCTCCCTAGTTGTTGCTAAAAAGTCAACTCCACACATTCTCAAAACTACAATTCATTGTACAGTCCGTTATTACATCACATGACATACTTACTCTCATGAAAAGTAGATGATGATGAAATCTTCCTGCAAGTCAGCTCCTTCCTCTTCACCACTATCATCCTCAATTGGCATTTCAGGATTCTCACCCGGTGGCACTGCAGGATCCCCCTCCTCTGGGATGTACAGGATATTCCTCTGCAGGGCAATGTTGTGAAGCATGCCACAGTGATTTGACACTTTTCCAGGTGAGTAGAGAGGGGCTCCACCAATCTGGTCAAAACACTTAAATGTGTTCTTCAGCAGCCCAAAAGCCCACTCCACTATCCGGGTTGTTCTTCCATGGTCCTTACTGAAGCAGACTTCCCCTGCGTAGTTGCATTCCTTAGTGGTGTCAACAACAAACAGGACGGTTTGGAAATGCGGAGTCTCCTGTTAAGTAATGGAACAAATGTGCAAAAATGAGTCACTCACTTCATGATTGTAGCACCAGACATTGTACTCACAAACAGGACAGATGTGACTTACAAACCTGCCAGGCCCTCTCCGAGTACAGTTATGACATCAGCTGGGATATGGTGCTGATCTGCATCATGAAGGAAACATGGGCTGAACCAGGATAACGGGCACCAACATGTGAAATGTAGAGGTCCGCCAAATAGACAACTTGCCCATTGATGGAATGGAAGCTCTTTATATTGTGATATACTTGTTCATTGGCTTGACGCGAGACCGAGCCAACATGTGTGCCAACAATGGCCCCCACAACAAGCGGGATGCGTGCACCACCTTAAAAGCCAGCCTTCACATGGGCTAAATCCTCATGTCGGGGAAACCGAATATAGCGGTCAAGGTGTTTCAACATTGCTGAGAGGACATCCTTCAACATCAGAGTTAACATAGGTTGGGACACACCAATAGGGCCACTGTATGTTGGAGGACCCTGTGGCTATGAAGTGCAATACTGACGTCTTGTACAATGGGTGGTATGCTGGTTGGATAACTAATAGCTGGCATCAGATCTGGCTCCAACTGACAACATAAGACCACTATATGTTCAAAGACAAGCTTTATTCGGTCAATTAACCATCAAAGCATAACAATACATTAAAAGCTTGTTTTGTAACCTATACAATTATTAGATAAAACTAATAAATACATAAAATCCTAAACTGCTCATATCTAAAATCCCACCTAGTCCATCATCATAAAACCTTATTTACAAAACGATTGCGTATATGCCATGCTGCCATCAAAAACTTACTAACTGCAAGAATTAACTCATTAGAACTGTGGCTTTTTAAAACCCTTATTGCTATACAACATTTTTTCAACCCCCATTTCTCGACATGTTTTGCGGATCCATTTTGACCGAGGAGAAGAATAAGCAGGACAGAAGAACATAAGATGTTCAACTGTTTCCGGGGCACCACCGCATACTGGGCATATGTCAGATGTAGCAGTTGACCCCCAACCGCTTGTTAAAGACAACAGCGGTAAGCTCCCAAAACAAAATCTAGCGTATAAACCTTTGCCCAGTAAGTCAGGTATAGTATCTAAATAAGGTTCATACTGCGGATACCACTTAAAATCAATAAAAAGATTAGTTAATCGACCGTGAGATTTACGGCAAATATAATCATTCCTTACATGGGACCAGTATGCAGATTTCAAGACAATTTTATGGGATTTCACCAATTTATGAGGATTCTCCCAAACATCTCCCAAACCCAAGGTGTGAAACCAGTTGGACACATGTCTGACCCAAGGGATAGTAGTGGCGTTTGGTCTCTTTAATAAATCAAGAAGTGAGGTCTTATATACATCCAATTCAGGGTCAGTCCAGATCCTTAACCAATATAGTAAAGGTCTTAAAGCTATTAAATCAGCTACTCGATTTAGCCCCAGGTCAAGAAACATTGGGATCAGTGGCGTACTGCGGGGGCACACGATCAAGACCCTCACAAAATTATTTTCACCCACAGTTTATTGCTGTTGGAGAATCCCCATATCTCCGCACTATAGGCAGCAGCTCCCTGTGCCTGAGCCAGATAAATCTTCATAGCTGGAGATACAGCTTTTGTTGTCGAACTTCTGTAAAAGCGCAGGATAGATGCTGCTCTATGCTGTAAAAGCCCCACACTTTTACTAATCTGGTCCTCCTAGTGTAATTTACTTGTTAACCTCACACCCAAATAATCTATTGAACTAACCTTGCTTAGAGAAACTCCATCCAGTTTAATGGTGCATCTCACTTCAGAATTGAACACCATCAGTTTAGTTTTGCTAATATTCAACTCCAGCCCATAGTCCCTACAGAATAATTTAAATCTGTCAACAAGAATTTGTAAACCCATTGGAGTCTTTAAGATAAGAAGTGAGTCGTCAGCAAAAAGAAGAATGGGAATTTTCTGTGCATTCAGTGAAGGAGCATCGTTTTGACAGGAAATCAGGGCCTGCACCACCTCATTCATAAATAAGGTGAATAATATCGGAGCCATCACACAGCCCTGGCGAACTCCCCTTTGAATAGGAATGTTTTCAGTCAGCTCACCTTGATTACCCCATCGCACTTGCGCATATGTATTTTCGTGCAGCCGCTTTATGTTATTATGTGGCATTGCTCCACGGTCTGAAGGTCTGGCAGAGGATGGTAGACAGGAGGTTGTTGCATTCCCCCTCTCCCTTGGACCCTATGTATAACTAGACATGATTTGTACGATTAGTCGGTGTGTCCACAGCAACATACATGATGCATGTCAATGATATGTGACAAGGCATTTCTGAATATTCATGGCAACCAGTCGACTGCAATGGAGTTGCTGCACTACTTCTCTTGGACCTCTCGGCTGCCTTTGATATGGTTGACCATGACACCCTAATTCCATGAAGCCGGCATTCAAGGGATTGCTCTCAACTGGATTACTTCCTATCTTCAAAAAACATCTAATATCATCCACTGGCCCCCCTTCTCGTCCGAACCCTACCTCACAAAAGCAGCGGTCCCCCAAGGATCAATCATCTCACCTTTGCTTTTCAACATCTACATGATATTTTTACCAGAACTGATCAAGGATTTCCATCTCACATGCTACAACTATGCAGATGACACACAAATGCTACTTAAATTAGAATGCCCCAAAAACATTGAAAACTCACAAATCTTCGGTTGCCTCAGAGCCGTTGATCAGTGGATGACCTGGAGCCATCTCAAACTAAAAACCTCCAAAACAGAAATATTCATATGTGGTGAATGTAAAAGTTATGACCCTTTGTGCGTCTGCCCTGACGACCTCGGAACACCTCCTCAATTATCCAAGGAAGTTAAAAGCCTTGGAATCACCATGGATTCCAAGTTAACTATGAATGCCCAAGTGGACAAATTAGCATAAACAAGCTTCATCACCTTGAAGACTTTACGGCGCATCTTCCCCCACCTCGGATTTCCACACAAGGTGCAAGCTACTATCTCGCTTGTACTATCCAAACTGGATTATGCCAATGGCCTCAACCATGGATCATCTCTATCTATTATGAAAAAACTACAACGTATCCAGAATTCCGCAGCCAGGCTACTATTACATGTAAAGCCGCAAGCCCACATCTCCCCTGCCTTGAGAGCACTACACTGGTTACCAGTTGCCAGAAGATGCACTTTCAAGCTTGTATCACCCACAAAGCTATACATGGAACAGGACCGCTTTTTATCAGAAACAAAATAACCAAATACATCCAACAAAGAAATCCCCACTCAAGATTGGCACCCCGCCTTAACACACCACCATACAAGAAAAAAGACTATAGGTGGTACATCCTTCTCCGTTCAAGCAGCCCAACTATGGAATTCATTACCCCCAACTATAAGAGCCACAGATAACTTTCTTGTCTTCAGAAAACTACTCAAGAGTTGGCTCTTTCCTTCATAACCACCATATTCAAACAACTATGGACTGCATTTGCGTATGTTGATAAAAAAAAATTCTGATTATGTGTCTATTTGTAGTCATGTATAGTTCTTTAGAAAATATGTATCGGTACTATGTCATAGCAATAAAATACACACATACTCTTTAAAACTGTTTGACAAAGTATATTTACCCATGGTTCTAATTATGTATTGTATGTACATATATGTGTGTGTATTCATGTGTGTTTGTATGTGTATGTGTATATAATCTTATCACACTTATCTACCCATCATCATGTCATATCTCTATCAAACTATCCTACATTCCTACTCTGACTCATCCAAAATCCTTTCTATTACTTTCATCTCCTAAATAACTCTGCCTAAGGTCTTCCCTCCGCTTCCACATCTAACTCACCAAACCTCACTCTACTACCATGACCTCCCACACAAGCCTACTAAATTCTCCCTCATTTATCTCACCCTGCTACTATGATCTCCCTAACTCTTCCACAGACTCTTCCCTCCTCCATCCCCCCTTTACTCATCCCAAGCCTTCGGGTTGAGTAAATGAGGGATATACTCCCAATTAACACTTCTGGATTTCTTTCCTCCTCCACCCCTCCATTACTCCAGTCAATCTAACTAACAAACTCCCATATCCGTGGCTCAAATTAACTCATAATAATACTAAAACTGTACTCATATTTCCCGATACTAATCCATCACTAATTCTTGTTGGGTTCCAGAGTAGGGTGCTACTCACTTAAAAGCGCTTCGACGCCTCGTCAGGGGTAGTAAGCGCTATATAAATACTATTACAATACAATATATCACAGCTGCAAATAACACAAGGGTCACATGTGATCTCCATGGTTTTCCACACTTGTGTTCACAACATGTATACCGACCAATCCCCCATGAAATGTGACTGGATATCCTGCTGCCAAAATGACAGTTGGCAGTGGTGGACTGTGCCCCACTGTTAAATGCAATCTGTGCCCTGCAACACACTGCAATGGCATTTGAGTAGTAGGACCTACATGATAAGATAGGATAAGCAAGTTTCTGAGGTCAAAAATCCTTTTTTGCAGGTGTGGCGCAGTTTCTAAAGCTCAATACAGCATTTCAGGCTGTCAAAATGGCAGCTCCCTGACCTACTCAACTGGACTTTAGGAACCGCCTGCGGAAGTCGCCATGGCAGTAGGCAGTTGCAATGCGGCAGACACAGCCATATGCTAACATTGTTGACAATGGCGGTCGCGGACCAATGGCTGTGTCTGCTGGCAGTGACGACGCGTAGGTGGCAGAAGTGACCACCATGTTCTGCAGATTCACTCACTTGACTACTGACACTGCTGTCAGCAACACCTCCTCAACCTGAGCTGCTGTGTGCCCCCTTTCGAAGCAATCATGCCACATCTAGCAGGTGGTACAGTCCCTACATTCTCACCAGAGGAGATGGAGACGGTGGTGACTGAGGTCCTACCCCTATATGATCAGCTCGATGGCTCAAGAGAGGAGCCGGAAAGTACCTCATGTGAACAATATTCTCTGTTCTTCACCATCCTTTCCCTTCTCACAGGCTAAAATCTGCACAAGTGTGCCAGTTAGACTACTCATGTGCCTGTAATTGCAGTCTCTATGGCATCAATGGGATGGACAATGTGAAGGTATTGGTGGATAGTGTCATATGTTAAGTTCAGTCACATTGTGTTGTGTGAGGTTTTTGGAGTCATAGATCCTCCTTGTGTTGGATGCAAATAGCTAGGTAAGGAGACATTACTGCCATCCACTGACATTTTTTTCCTCACGATTGTTGTAGATGTCAGACAGCATGTATTTGCATGACAGCATGAGCTGTGTATGCATGTTTTATGGGTCCATAGAGAATCATGTGAGCAATGTGTGTAGTGCCACAGATATTTCAAAACCACATCTGGCCTACCTAACTGTTGTGTTGAAGGCATCTCATGAGTCACTCTGCCCTTCAGGCTGCCACACACACCACATGACAAATTGTTCTTGGCTACATGATGTAATGTCATGCATGGAAGTGATGAGAATGTAGTGTCATGAAGTTCTGTCGCTCAGCCTGCAAAGACCATGGCCTGTCAAATGTATCCCCCAGTATGGGACCTAGTCTAGGCTGTGGTAGAGTCACTGGGGCTATGCAACTGTGGCACTATGCACACTCCCTGTACCCCCAGCAGATCCTGTCATGTGGCCAATATGAGGCTACAGTGGCCAAACCTACCCTGAATGCCTCATTACTTTGACTAAGAGAGGAATGGGTTCAGAGGTAAATCATTAATCTAGTCCATGTGCATTTAACAACATGGTCAATGGGTTTCAGACTCATGACACGTCCCTTTACTCCCACAGTGTCACCTTCACACAGGTCGTATTTGTCCTGTACAGGCATATTGCATAAATGACAGTCCCACAGTGTAAACAGTATGTTGATTCCTGGGAGGCCATGATATGTGACTCAGGAGCTTGGGCACATAGCAGAAAGTGTACAATGCATGCCTTTGTTTGTTGAATGCCATCTCTGTAGAATAGACACATATGTCAAAAGGATGGTTTTGTGGTACAGGTACATAACACAGAACTCCACTCCCTGAAGTGGCATGAGCCTGCATTTAGTAGACCACATGTCCAAATATGCACAAGGACGACACTTTCTGTACCCATTATGCCAGCCCCTCGATTGAGACTCATGTGTAATGTTGAAGTTTGTGATCTGGCCGTTGCCTGTAGGGACTGCATGCAGTAGGGCATTCTCACAGTGTGTGAATGTGCTGGTCCACTCATGCCTAAGGTGCTTATCTTTCAGAAGTCACATAGGTGTGTAGTGTTTCACTGTGGCTCACATCACAGTACAGGTTGCTAGAGCATGGGCTACCTGATGTCAGTAAGCTTTCTTAGTCATTGTAGGCCATGAGCAGGGTAGTGGGTTAGTCTGCATATGCAAATACATATGTCTGTAGTCATGCCCCTGTACTTATATTGGCTTGTGTGTTTCACACTTGGGGAGTATTGACAAATAGTAAAGTCCTACCTTGGTGTTACTGACATGTATGTGACTCAACCATGTGTGATGTAACTTGTGATTATAATCTCTTGATTTGCAGGTCAACACCCATCAAAAAAAAGGAACTATGGAGAGCCATTGCCAAGAAGGTGCAGACCCTGGGGGTCCCGAGCCAGCGGAGCGCCCACTGCAGGAAATGGTGGAGGGCCTGAGACGCTGGGCCCAGAAAATAGCAGAGGTCCAGTTGGGGGATGTCCTTCTCTACGTGGGTGGGGTGCCCGTCGGACCATGACCCCCGCTAATGGCCCGCATTCTGGCGGTGGCCTACCCAGACCTTAATGGGCATTTGAGGACAGCACAGCAGCCACAAGGGGGTGAGTACAGGATATATTCCTGCCTGTCACATTGAAGAGTGAATTTGTTAAGTTCTGACAGCTCCCCCCGACGATTAGGGATGAGCCATGTGTAACACAGTAGATGAGCGATTGTTTGTGTAGACATGTCATGTGTTGTATACACTGTGTACAATCCACAAACAGCTTGTTCTCTAGGTACGGCATATGACTGTGTACGGTGATCAAAAAAGTCCTGATTTTTGTTGTAGGGTGTGTAAATTCTATGCAACAGACCACTACTCCTCAGTGTTACAGGCCAAAGGTAAGGAAGTGATGGATCACTGTCCTCAGTCATGTGTCTGGGTCAATTAGTATTATGGCATCTGCCACCCAGAGGCTAGTTGTCTTCAACGTATGACAGGTGCTGGTGCCTCACTATAGTCTGTAATGTTAAGATGGCCATCATACATGTGACAGAGCATACAATGTACTTTGGGTGCAGCTACAGATCAATACTTTCCCCAGGTAAGTGGGGAATGTCCATGGACATGATTTATATGCCATCACGGTTGCCAACATTCCTTGTGCCTACATGTCAGCATGTGTTCCTTTCTCATTAGCAAAGCATTTGGGAGCCGTTTAATGCATGATCTACCTTTGTTCATGGAATGATGTTTGTATTCCCTCACATATATGTGCATGGCAACCTGCGTGTGGAATAAAACATTTACAATGGGAGAACATTTCATGTTGTGCCACATACTGGAGTGTGTCACCACCGTTTATTGGCTAACACCCTCATGAGTCATAACATGTCATTTGGCATGTACAACTATAGTAGCAATGATGGACATGACAGGTAGGCCTAGAATTTTGAGCCACAGTGTGAATTTCTAGGCCACTGATGTGGCATCATGTAGCAAAGTGCACTGCACATGTGTAATGGGTAAGGTGTGTAACCTGACTGCTGGCATGCATCATGGAGTGAGTTGCAGTTATATTGAAATCATGGGTGTTTGGGTACAAGCATTCATTCACAGACATATGGGTCTGCGTGCTGTAATAGAGACAATGATGTAACTTCCAACTGAGCAACATGTTGAGGGCCTTCAACAAATACTTTCAGATCTCTGGGCCTCTTCAACACCCAAGGGACTAGTAGTGTCTATTGATGCACTCAGAGTTTGTCATTGTAAAAGGTGCCAGACAATAGTGGTAATTTTAACTGGGGATTGTTGGATTTTTTTTTGTGGATTTTAGGGTCATTGCTCCCTGATATATTGCACATGATGTCTACAGTGCCAATTTCCATGCCACATGTGTGACCAATCTGAGCAATATTAGTACTACCTCCATGACTCCAATGGGACAAATATCACTGGGTGAAGAGTGCATTGTGTAACTGCTTCCAGTGTGACAAGAGTATTTCCATGTCACCTTCTCCAGGCTATTGTAATTTTGTCAGCACCATGCCAGGATTTTGGAGCATCATTTCTTATTGTTGGGTCATTATGTATGTGACAGAGATGTGTGCATACCTTGTGTGGCATCTGTGGGAATGCAGTTGACACTGGCCTACTATTGTGTGACAACAGGTAACTGAGGTCTGCTCCATTTGGCAAAGCTTTGAGGGTGATGAGGTCTTCTACTGGTTCAATGGTTACTGTGATTGTACAACTTCAGCCATGCAACTGTAGTTGTCTGAGATCCTGATTCTCCTGTGGCCAACTGTTGACAGTTCAGATGGCATGCATGCATATAGAACGGCACATTTATGGGCCACTTAGGTGGAGTTTGTTGCTGGGGCCTACTTGACATGATGTTTGCTAACCAGAGCTGTTCTTCAGCTCTGGTACGAAGAGCTGTTCTTCAAGTGTAATCATGGAAGTGTGATGACCCTATTTCTTTTTGTATTTGCAGCATAAGCCCAGGGAAGTAAAGGAAACAGTGCACAGCCGAGTGAGGACGTATCTAGCAAAGGGACCTTGAATCAAGACACCACGCACACAGAGGAACCCAGTGGCCTGTAGGGTGAGGGGAGTGCAACAGGGGAGACCAGACCTTGGGACAAGACACCACAGATACAGAGGGACCCAGTGGCTGGAGGGTGAGGGGAGGGTAACAGGGAAGACCGAAAAACCATCTGAATCTTCCTCCAGTGGAGACTCCCTAGTGGTGGCGGACCTATACCACTTTTGTCCACCAACCCCTGTTCTATCACCACCCTCCCTGTTGCTCCCTACCTACTAGGCGTTCCCACTTACTCATGAGGGTGGGTGTCTCCTTTGCCGCAGGCACCTCCACCACAGCCTCTGTTACCCCTGCTGCCCCCAGTGAGGAGGCTATTGACCTCCTGAGGAGTATCTCTGTGGGCCAGACAGCCACTGTGAATGCCATCCAGGGATTGGCAACCTTACTGCAGCAGACTAATGTATTCCTGCAAGGCATTCATGTTGCTATGTCTGGCCTACAGAGATTTTTTTCAGGCTCTGGCCTCCACACTGACAGCAGCCAGTCACCCCCGACCTTCGGTCCCCACTCCACCTCCCTGTTACCAATCCAAATCCTCCATTTTCCTACCTACCCCAAGCACACAGACGGATCCGCACGCACCCACCTCAACACACAAGAGCAGCACACACAGACACAAGCACCACAATCCACACCGACACAGCAGACAACCACTCCCTTGACCTCCAAATCCACACCTACTTCTGCTGACCGTCCCTGTGTACCTCAGAAAGTTTTTTGTTTGACCTTGACCACTCCTCTGTTCCCTCCACCCCTTGTCCCAAACCCAAGAGACTCGACCCACCTCCCAACACCTACCTTCCACCTCCAAATCCTTCCCTGTCATACCTGCCCCCCAGCAAGCAACCATACCCCTCCCCCCACAAGAATCCCACCCTTCCCAAACCCAACCCCTTCACCCCCCAAAGATGATCTCGGAGGTACCTGCTTGCCTATTTGATGACCCTTCCTGTGGAGGTCCCTTGGCAGTTAGGAGTCAAGTGACAGCACAGTAGTGTGTATGTGTGAAACCAAATGGACTGGCCAATGGCCTTGGACTTTAAAAAGTTTGAATTTAATAAATCCAAACAGTTGTTTTTTTGGAGTATACAGTTGTCCTGCAATTCCACTTCTACCTTTATGCTGTTCCTGAGTGACGTGTGTTGTCTGCCTACAGTTGTGTGTGTTTCAGCCTGCTTGCTGATCAACTTGCTGTTGTCTGCAGTAGCTGAGTTTGTGGGCAGTGCTGGTGTCCCCCAAGACAAGGGTATATATTGACTGTATAAATATGTGGGTGTAAATGCAATGGTAGTGTCATGGCATTGTGAACTGTTGGGTATGGTATTTCATCTTGTGTTGTTCAATGTGAGCATTTATGGTGTTAGACTTGTCCCCGTGATATGGATTAATCTAACGTGTGGCAGCTTGAGTTTTGTTTGTGCAGACAGAGGGGGTGATTCTGACCCCGGCGGTACTAGACCGCCGGGGCCAGGGTCTGCGGGAGCACCGCCAACAGGCTGGCGGTGCCCTGCAGGGCATTCTGACCGCGGCGGTTTGGCCGCGGTCAGAAGAGGAAAACCGGGGGTCTCCCGCCGGTTTTCCGCTGCCCTTCTGAATCCTCCATGGCGGCGCAGCTCGCTGCGCCGCCATGGGGATTCAGACACCCCATACCGCCATCCTGTTCCTGGCGGTTCGGCCGCCAGGAACAGGATGGCGGTATGGGGTGTCGTGGGGCCCCCGTAAGAGGGCCCCACTTTGAATTTCACTGTCTGCATTGCAGACAGTGAAATTCGCGACGGGTGCAACTGCACCCGTCGCACCTTCCCACTCCGCCGGCTCCATTCGGACCCGGCTTCCTCGTGGGAAGGGTGTTTCCCACTGGGCTGGCGGGCGGCCTTTTGGCGGTCGCCCGCCAGCCCAGTGGGAAACCCAGAATCACCGCAGCGGTCTTATGACCGCGGAGCAGTGTTCTGGAGGGGGGGGGAACTCTGGCGGGCGGCCTCCGCCGCCCGTCAGGGTTAGAATCACCCCCAGAGTGTGTTGAATTGTGCTAGCTTCCTTTCCATTTGACTGTGCATGTGTCCATTTAGCGGTGTGTATCTTGCAGCTAAGTCATGTAGAGATATGTCCCATGCAGTTGGAGTTGTATGTGCTTTGTTGACTTGCACTTCCAGATTTTGCAGACAAGGCATGGCATTTGGGGCTAGTATTGTTTGTCCCTTAGATACATGTTGGGCCAGTTCCTGGTCATACAGGGAGTGCAGAATTATTAGGCAAGTTGTATTTTTGAGGATTAATTTTATTATTGAACAACAACCATGTTCTCAATGAACCCAAAAAACTCATTAATATCAAAGCTGAATATTTTTGGAAGTAGTTTTTAGTTTGTTTTTAGTTTTAGCTATGTTAGGGGGATATCTGTGTGTGCAGGTGACTATTACTGTGCATAATTATTAGGCAACTTAACAAAAAAAAAATATATACCCATTTCAATTATTTATTATTACCAGTGAAACCAATATAACACCTCAACATTCACAAATATACATTTCTGACATTCAAAAACAAAACAAAAACAAATCAGTGACCAATATAGCCACCTTTCTTTGCAAGGACACTCAAAAGCCTGCCATCCATGGATTCGGTCAGTGTTTTGATCTGTTCACCATCAACATTGCGTGCAGCAGCAACCACAGCCTCCCAGACACTGTTCAGAGAGGTGTACTGTTTTCCCTCCTTGTAAATCTCACATTTGATGATGGACCACAGGTTCTCAATGGGGTTCAGATCAGGTGAACAAGGAGGCCATGTCATTAGATTTCCTTCTTTTATACCCTTTCTTGCCAGCCACGCTGTGGAGTACTTGGACGTGTGTGATGGAGCATTGTCCTGCATGAAAATCATGTTTTTCTTGAAGGATGCAGACTTCTTCCTGTACCACTGCTTGAAGAAGGTGTCTTCCAGGAACTGGCAGTAGGACTGGGAGTTGAGCTTGACTCCATCCTCAACCCGAAAAGGCCCCACAGGCTCATCTTTGATGATACCAGCCCAAACCAGTACTCCACCTCCACCTTGCTGGCGTCTGAGTCGGACTGGAGCTCTCTGCCCTTTACCAATCCAGCCACGGGCCCATCCATCTGGCCCATCAAGACTCACTCTCATTTCATCAGTCCATAAAACCTTAGAAAAATCAGTCTTGAGATATTTCTTGGCCCAGTCTTGACGTTTCAGCTTGTGTGTCTTGTTCAGTGGTGGTCGTCTTTCAGCCTTTCTTACCTTGGCCATGTCTCTGAGTATTGCACACCTTGTGCTTTTGGGCACTCCAGTGATGTTGCAGCTCTGAAATATGGCCAAACTGGTGGCAAGTGGCATCGTGGCAGCTGCACGCTTGACTTTTCTCAGTTCATGGGCAGTTATTTTGCGTCTTGGTTTTTCCACACGCTTCTTGCGACCCTGTTGACTATTTTGAATGAAACGCTTGATTGTTCGATGATCACGCTTCAGAAGCTGTGCAATTTTAAGAGTGCTGCATCCCTCTGCAAGATATCTCACTATTTTTGACTTTTCGGAGCCTGTCAAGTCCTTCTTTTGACCCATTTTGCCAAAGGAAAGGAAGTTGCCTAATAATTATGCACACCTGATATAGGGTGTTGATGTCATTAGACCACACCCCTTCTCATTACAGAGATGCACATCACCTAATATGCTTAATTGGTAGTAGGCTTTCGAGCCTATACAGCTTGGAGTAAGACAACATGCATAAAGAGGATGATGTGGTCAAAATACTCATTTGCCTAATAATTCTGCACTCCCTGTATGTTGTTTAAGGACCATGTGCAAAGTGATGTGTCCCAGTGCAGCCTCCTTTTTTGAGTGCTCCAGACGGCCCCATCCCTATTGTGCAGGTATTGTTTGCACAGTGATCTTTGTACATTTGTCTCTCTGTCTATTGTGCATCCCATTGTCCTTCCATTGTCTTGCAATGTGGGTGATGTGTGTGTCCATTGCAGGGCTGGTTACTGGGATTGGTGTTTGTGATCCATGCCACGTCCATACAGGTGTGCTGAAAGTCCATGGCATGTGAGGAATGTGAGTGTTTGAGTTTTATTTGTAGATCTGATGTTGGTGTGTTGTTGGTGTTGTGAGAGACAATGTTGTGTACACTTCACTGTCCCCGTGTCTGAGATGAGCAGACGTGTTATAGTGTAGTGCTGCGGTGCAGTGTGTGACCTGCCCAAAGGGGGCGTATTGTGACTGTGGATGGGTCTTTCTTTCTGAATGATTCCGACACAGGACACAATGACAAGGGTACTTGGTGCCCGTAGCATGAGCCCCATATGATGTGGATGACGGTGCAATGATCTATTATTGAGCATATTGACACAGGTAGGTGTGTGTACTAATAATGGGTTGCGCGCACGGCGGCATGGATTTTGTGCTCCATCAATGACCATCAGCAGGACGTGTGTGATGGGCTCTATGGCGACACTGGACGTGTAAGTCTGCCTGCAGGTGGGTGTCTGCCGTTATACGACCCGTTTCTGTCTGCTGAGATGTGGTGGTTGGACCGCCATGCTCATACTGGCAGTGTGCAACCTCATAATGTGTCCAGTGGCAACGCCAGCCCTGCTGGCCTGTTCGTTCTGCCTCGTGACTGTGGTGATCTGGTCTTTGCTCAATAGGCCCGCATGACTCATAATACAGCGGTCTGACCGTCAAACCTATGGCAGTTGGACCACCAGTGCTGCCATGGTGGTTCATGGACCGCCAGACTCGTAATGAGGCCCTAAATACATCCATCAATCTAAAAAGCTCTTTATAAACTATGGTGTAGTTTCCACAAGCTTGGCTTCTGAAAAGCAAACCATAGCTAGACGGATTGTTTCTTGAATCATTGTTTACTATTATTTAAGATCATAAGGTTTATAACCCCCTTCCAGGTATTCTAGGACTCACTCTACACATGGCAAAGTAGCTACTATTGCCCTCGTGCAGATAATGCCTATTCCATATACTTGTAAGGCAGCAACTTTGATGGTTGGGACACAACTTTGCCAAAAATTACCGATAAGACTCCAACAATAATACTCTGATTTATCAGGCCTCCTTGTGCAATTTATTTCAGTATTGGTTTACAACTTTTCACTACTATCCTTCATACCCTCCTTTGGGATGAGGTGTCTTTTAGCTGTCTACTCTAGTCAGAATGTTTTCTGATACCACAGAGCATCCCATAACAGAGAAGGAAAAGTTGCTTACCTATAAGACTAGTTCTCCGACATAGGTATTATCACTAAATCCATAAACAACCCTCTCATCTTAATGTCTTACACACCCTGCATTGCATGATGAGAAAGATGTCTGGCTAATGAATTCCTCAAGGTACAATGTCTTAATTTACCAGGACTGACTAGCCTATTGGAGGCTACATTTTCCCTAGTTTTTAGGTTTTAAGAAAACGGTATGTCAAAACCCCTTTTAGAGGGCCATGGGGCAAGCAGGGTTTACTTGGCCCAACCGTCGGGTTTGAGGTGTTTTACTCCTAATGTCCCAGGGCCCGACTTACTACAGATCCTGAGTATCTGGGCCAGGTATCCCTTCTGCACTTGATGCCTAGGGATGCATGGTCTGAGCAGTCCAAGGCTCCCTCAGGGGGAGTTGTGGATACAGGATAGTGAATATGGGC
This sequence comes from Pleurodeles waltl, assembly GCF_031143425.1. Classification (NCBI taxonomy): domain Eukaryota; kingdom Metazoa; phylum Chordata; class Amphibia; order Caudata; family Salamandridae; genus Pleurodeles; species Pleurodeles waltl. The sequence continues at coordinate 812,006,187 of NC_090450.1, forward strand.
TCACAAATCAAAATGTGTGCAGCAGCAGAAATAAATCACTGTCCAGCCAAATATTTACTTTTATGAAAAACAGAAAAGTAAAAATATGACTATGCTGTCGCAATCCCAAAGCAACCAGAGGCTCTCTGCAGCTCCTACTGTGGGTTAAGTGTTTAGTTTCTCTCCTGTTGGGGGTATGGTTGTGATGATCCTGGCTTGTGTCCCTCACGTGGCTGATGGTGAGCAGGTGCTTCCACAGTGTCCTCCCTTCTCTGGCGGGAAATGGCAGATCAGGTTATAGAGCTTCAAGGTGCCCCCCTCTGGCATATGGGGTCACTGTATCTCATAGCACACTGGCTCCTGCCCGATCCTCACAGTGAAATCCTTCATAGTGGCCCATCTGGCATACGTGGTCACCACCCGCTACTGCACTAGGCTACAGTCTTTACAGCTGTCTTTTCACTGCAGCCTCTCCTGGACTAATGGGTCGCCAACTTGGCACTGCATGCTGGAACCCAAACGGTTCAATTGTCCTAGCATAAGGTGGTCACGGACTCTGTCCTACATGCCAGCAACAACTCGATCAGTGCAGCAGCCATTTCCTCACACTTTGAACAGAGTCCACTCAACAGGGATTCCCACTGGACCGTGCTTCCTTCAACGCTCTCCTCTTCCCACACAGGACACACTGGTGTTGTCAAGCAGGCAGGCACTGGTGCTTTGGGCACCAAGGCAGGTGGTACTGGATGTGCTAAGTGACAGCGTCTCAAGAGCGAGTCTTTGGTCAACACTGAATGCATCGGGAATTCAAACCGACCTGTTAAGAGCCATCATTGCGCTCTACTCAGGTATGTGGGTCAAAATAAAAGTTAGTTCCTGATGGGCTACTACGGCAAAAATTAAGACAGAGAAGGGACTAAAAGAAGGATGTATATTGACACCTTTATTATTTAACCTGTAACTGGCTGACCTGCCATCCCATAAAGCGAGGGCTTTTCAACGAAAAATGGCAGCCACCAGAATACAATTTTTACAATATGCAGACGATACTGTGCTCCTTGATTTGATGCCTATTGGGCTGCAGTGACTCTTCAACGTACTGGCAGCCTATTTTCCAAACAACAACCTGAAGAAAAATGTTACAAAAGCAAAAAACTCTTGATAGTTTCATCTAAACTGAAAAAAACGTGGGTGCTGGGTCATTGAGTGGAGCCACAAATTCATTGGAATGGCTCTTTCGTAAATTATAAAGTCATTGGTTATTCCAGACTTAAGGTCACTGCTCAAGGTGATGGGCTGCAAATTACTTCCAACAATAATGCAGGGTGCATTCACCTTTAGAGAAAGAACGGCAAACTGTCTAGACAGGGTCCAATCCATTTGCTATCAGAGAGTTTTTGCCCCCCCAATTGCCTGCCACATGCTCAAATTCTTTCTGCTTGGTTTCTCAGCACTGGGCACTTAAAGCCACATTTTTAATATTTTGTGTGAAAGCCAAACAAGCAAAAGAAAATATGCTAAAAAGACAAATTTGGGAAACAATGAAAGATAGCCTGTCTAACTGACATAAGTATCCTAACCATGCTTTGGACACTGTAGAGGTTCCAGAGATCTAGTCAAGCGGTCTTCCAGTGCCAATAATCTCTAGACTGATAATTAAACAAGCAAAAGTGATCTCCAACGAACAGGACGCTCAGACTATAAAAAAAAATTGGTCCATGGCAGTTGGGCATCAACACTGTATAAGCCAGGGGCCCAGCCGATTTATCTTTCCCTGCATTTTAGTCTGGTTCTAAAGCAGGGGCTACTGAGACTGTGACTGGGGTTAATTCACCTAAAAAAGTACTGGTATGGCCAGAGAAACTCTGATGAGCAGGACAGACACTGCTGATTCTGTGCAATGCGGGAGGAATCATTAATTCATATCCTTATGTGAAAAACTGCTCCCTCTCACAGTATTTTGGTTGCATCCAATATGGCTCACATTACATATCAGGACCTGCAGTGCAGTCGTTGAAGAATGCTTGAAAAGCGAGTCTTCACAGCAGCTTCCTAAAGTTCTTGAGAGCAGACTAGGCATTACCATTATGTGCATTAGACACTATACCTTATTTGACTACTAAAGATATTATTGTTTTTAATGCCAAAGCACCTTTTTGACAACACTCCTGTTACCTCCTGGGGCCATTTTAGAGGTGCAGTTTAAAGTCAGGGGGTCAATTCTGTACCCCATTCAGGGGTACAAATTTGCACGTTAGACACCTTTTGCATTTCAATCCATGTTATTTGTAAAAGGGATACTCCTTTATCTATTTTTATCTATCTATATATATATTATTTTTTTTTACAAATTTTAGTGATCTTTAATATGCCCTGGTTTTAGGCCGCTCAGGCTGATGCAAGCACAGTTATATTGTTGACAAAAAAAAAATGCACTGAAGGTTTTATTGTAATGATTTTTAATAATCGCACAATAAAGCATTATCTATCTATCCCAAGTGATGGCCTCTCACTCGGCAGGGAGACAAGCAGGTCTTGGTCCCAATCATGGTCACAGGCAGAAGTCTTGCAGAGCTTCTCCTTCACACACAGTCAGCCTGGCTGCTTGGCAGATGGCAATTTCTGGGGTCTCTAACCCCCTTTCTTATAGTCCAGTCACCAAATGTGATTTAGGGTGTAAAACGTTCAAGTTTTATGTTGGGGTTCTGCTCCTTTTGAAGTGCCCACTCCTTGGCTCTCTCTTCCTCTTGAAAAAAAGTCTGTCACAGCAGGAATGTCTCCACAGATGATAGTCCCACAACACAGGCCATGGGAGTGACTAGAGTTCACACCTGGATGTCAGCCAGCGTGACATATGCATCAAAAGATTGCTCCACGGCCCCCAGCCCTACTCTTTATGATTCTCATCAGCCCCATCGCCTTTCGGAGATGTGCCCACACCCCTTCCTTGTGAGCTCTCACTGAATCAAAGAGCACCCTTTGAAGTGTACAGGGGAAGCCTGGCTCTCCCCTTTTCAGTGCGTGTCCCACCCAGCCTACAGGAATGAACAAATACACTTATCTGTCTGGGTGATTTCGCTACCTCCTCTTTAAGTTTCACCAGCCAGGCTTGGGTCTCCCAAAATAGAAACCAGAGCCTTCCAGGTATTGTACCATCCACAGGCACACATACACCCCATGCATGTATACATGGCCACACATACATCCAGCATATGCATTTAACATGCACGCACTGCATCCTTCTTGTATTGTACCACTCACAGGTAATACACAAACACCCAGCACATGCATTTATCCTGCATGGAGAGCATTACATCCTTCTTAACCAAATCGTATATCTGTCAGCCTAAGGAAATATGGGCTTAGAGAGGATGCCAATGTACAAGATTTCGAGCCCCCGATGCAAACTTTCTACATCTAGGATGGACCTGACCTAACGTTCAAAAATACTGGCACACGATTATGAATCATTGTCTACGATGACCTCAGGAAGTAAAAATATCTATCTACATTTATATCTGCTATGCCTAGTCAGGGATATACATTCAAAAGTCAAGAAATTTGTGGGTATTGCACTCCTTCTGTCCAAAAGATGAGTGGGATTACGCTGGAGCTAAGAAAAGGTGTCAAGGCAAGATCAATGGTTTAAGGGTTTAATATACTGAAATGAACAGCTATAAATATATGTTGAGGAGAAGCCTTCAGCATCTTGCCTAAAGCGTATACGGAGTCCACTAAGGAATTACCTTTAGAACAAGGGTAATACTCAGTGAACTGGTATTGAAGCAGTGGACATATTGTGATAAAATGTAATGTGAACAAGAGATACAAAAACACTTGTAGATTCCTGTATATACTAGGAGATGGTGCTGGATTATCATCCTTCCCAATCTGCTGTTGGAAAAGAGCCTGCACATTGCATAATTTTATGTGTATTTTGTTTTCAATGCTGTAGCAGATAATGCTGATGCACGTAGAAGACTGCGATTTATCTCAGTTTTTCATTTGATACAAACGAAACAAAAAAAAAAAATATTGAATAATATAAACTCACGTGACTTCACGTAGATGAAAATTAAATATGAATGTTCTTTTCAATTGTATGTGTTTTACCCCAATTATTATTCTGTTACATGTACACAGACCTCAAGCAGTCAAGAGGCTGTTTCAGAGGTCAAAGAAATATAACACAGAGAAATGAAAACATAATATGGGTACACATCTCATATTTAACACAATTATGTATCGTTTACATCAAGTTTAGGAGTTTGAATGGTAAATTAACAGTGCATAGCTTCGTAAAGTAATCTATTAATTCATAAAATTTCCATTTCATCATTGATTGACAGGCATAATCACAGGCATCGTGGTGTTTGCAGAGATGTGTGTACCTGTAAATAGCTACCAAGTCTCACTCTTCTTTTGTATTACTGGTAACCGTCTTAGTTTGAAGAATAATGTAAATGTCAAATTATCTAATTATTCTGTTGTGTGATTTTGTGCATTGGAGACTGGCGGTGTGTCCAGGTGTACGCGGGCATTTCCACCTGCGGCAGCAAAAAAAAAACCCTAAAAAATAAAATTCGAATTGTAAATCTTATCTCCCATAAACAAAACCATGTCGAACCACTTGACAATGTATCTAAGCCGAGGATTCCATATCAGGGTATCAGACGTGTTGTCAGCTGCCCTGACTAGACCAGCCAGCTGATTTAGAGGTGAGCAGAAGAAGGGTATCTGCCAAAAATCGATGAATACGTGCCCACTATCCAAAGGTTTCCCCCGTCTCATACAGAAAAGGGGATGCCGAGGGAGGCTCAAGCTGGCTCCGACTTCGGATTTCCTTACCTGCAGTCCACTGCCACAGGACCAGTGGCCTAACAGTGTCAGGAAGCCCGCTATAAATTGACCCTATGAGAAGCTGAGAGCTTTACAAGGAGAAAGGGGTGATGCTGAAGAAGTAAAGAATAAGACTTCAATTCGGACAGTGTGACTGTCATATCATTCAATGTCAGATAACTTTCTGGTAGTCCGTAATGTATGATTAGAGGTGGTGAAACATGACTTGCTGGGAAACTAATAGTGCAGACTTCATGGGGGTCTGTTTTGTCTTTCTTTTGCCCACAAGCAGGACACTTTAAAAAAAAAAAAAAAAAAAAAAAAATGGACTTTTTACTGACAAAATACCACACATTTAAGTCACAAAATTGCAGAAAATGCAAGAGAGAACTTTGAATGAAGTAGTTTGACAAAAATTCACTGGTGAATATTTAAAAAGAAAAAGCTAAAAAGGATGAGTTCAGTGCTCCAAGGTCCTGTCAGGGGAGGGAGTCGGAAAAAAGAACTAAGCATGATGGAATACTGGTGGCCCCTAGGTTCTTAAAGGCTCCATTTTTATCTCTGAGAACGACAGCCTATGGGGATACACTCTCCTGCTCTCCATCGCTATACTCTATAAAAAAAGATTTGTGAAAGAGATTTATGCTGTTTGTTTACTCAAAGTATCATGACTGTATATGCATATACAATTCTCCTGGCCCCCTTTTTAAATACAAGATGAAGAATTGGGCCACTGTAGCCTTTTCTTATAAGCTGTATAATAGTTTTCTTTATTAAGTGACATCTACAGGCCTTCCCGAAGAAAGGCGAACATCTACACTAAAGAAGATATATTGTAAAGAAGGGATCTGGGATCCCCCCACGTGATCTGGACTATTTAGTGCTTATAACTATCAATGGATATCCTTTATGAGAGAACTGTGAATGTTTAGGGGTAATCATTTTAGATACACGTGAAAGTGCTGTTTCTATGCAGGGCAGGGAACAAAAACCAAAATGGAGAGGACTGAGAAGGTTACTGGAGGCAAGATAGTGTGGAAGCTGATGGAAAACCACACGTTCCATGCCCAAGACGTATAGAGGATGAGGATTTGAGGGATACGAGGGAGAACTATAGTAAGATTGTTTAGAAGCGGCAGAACAGTAGATTGGAAGCAAGCAGTGTATGTCTACTGTGATTGAATAGCTGTAAGAAAAGTCAGACACAGAGGGTTGCTAGACGTGGGTGCAAGAGGTTTGATGGTCTAAGGGCTGAAAGGGTCTGATAGTGCACTGGAGGGTTTGGAAGCTTGATTATAAGAATGAATTCCGTTGGGGATGTGACGACTAAGTATGAAAGCATATTTGAGGAGGGCTGGGCCATAAGAGGCGAGCTGAAGGAGGGTGATGGAGCAGTCAAGGAGTGAACTGATTTTATGGCGGTCATTTTTAAAGAGAAATATGTGGCAAAGACTGTTTACAAGCAGGTTATTCATGAAAATGTGTGGAGGAGACAGTAGAAAGTACGAGTGAGATTTTGCAGGGGAGGCTGAAGCGAGATTACAACATTTTGAAAGTATGCAGACTTAGCATTACCTTGACTGTTAGCTAGTGTGCTCAATGCTTCTTTGTATTCCTCAAGGCTTGAGGTGGTTTTTCATCTACCATTCAGGTAGAAGTGTTCTCTATTTGTAAATTTAACTGAAGGCAACAATAAAAAAGGATTTCAAATTAATATCCAAAATTGTGGGGAAGAGGTAGCAGGGTTGAATATCATATGTATGTATGTATGTATGTATTTATAAAGCACATTCCGGCTCACAAAGAGCATCGAAGCGCTAGCAAAGGTAAAAACGACACCGAGCTCATCAGGAAACCCCCAACCCACAGAAAAAAAACGAAGATTAACTAGGAAAGAGCCATGTTTTAATCAATTTCCTAAAGAGTAAATAACTAGTTTCTGCCCTAATGTCTAGAGGAAGGGAGTTCCAGCACTTAGCTGCAGCTACAGAGAAGGCTTTATCGCCCCACTTCACTCTATTAGTCCGGGGTACCTGAATGTGGTAGGCTGTGGATGATCTAAGATGTCTCTTTGGTTTGTACCAACATAATTTAGCAGTCAAGTATTTTGGACCCTGGCCAAGCACTGCTTTATAAAACAAGCAAAGAGATTTAAAAATAATCCGCTGAGCCACCAGAAGCCAGTGTAATTGTCTAAGACTACTTCTCACTGAAGTCCAACAAGAGAGATTAAGAAAAGCTCTGGCGGCTGAATTCTGAATCAGCTGCAGCCTATCGAGCAGGCCTTTACCTAAATTTAGAAACAAGTATTGCAATAGTCTACTTTAGACATTACGAAAGCTAAAGTGGAGGAAACCCTCCATTTATAATGGAGAAAAGGAAAAACTTTCCTTAGCATTCTAATCAACCACAAACATGTTTTTACCGTGTGGTTTACCTGATATTTGAAAGGCAGTTGATCATCAAACATAATACCCAGGTTCTTACTAACATTGGTAGGGGTAGGAAGGGAGCCACAATCTGTTGGCCACCAACGTGGATTCCACTGTTTAATACCAGACCCAAAACAAAGAATTTCAGTCTCAGCAGCATTCAATTTAAGCCAGTTGGTCCCCATCCAGTTACTGACCTCCTTCATACAGTGGTTAAAACTGTCCTCAACCTCCTCCCAGTTTTTATTAACTGGGATAATAAGCTGTGTGTCATCTGCATATGAGGTGGGGATAAAACCAAGGGATCGGACCAAGTTAGCCAGCGGGGCAACATAGATATTAAACAAGGTAGGGCTCAGTGAGGAACCTTGTGGAGTTCCACAAGGTAATAGATAAGGTGTAGAATCAAAGTTACCACATCTTACAGTGGTCCATCTATTTGTTAGAAAGGATTCCAAAAGTTTCAAGGCCCTACCTCTGATGTCTACTTGATAAAGGCGGGTCATCAAAATCTGAGGAGATATAGTATCAAAGGCTGCCGACAAATCTAATAGGACTAGAATGGCGCCTTGTCCCTCATCCACGAGTCTTCAAAGAGAGTCAGTGGATGAGATTAGAGCAGTCTCTGTGCTATGCACTTTCCTGAAGCCATGCTGAGAAGGATCTAAAGCTTCCACTTCCCCAAGAAAATCTGCTAGTTCCCTATTAATAATTTTCTCCAAAATCTTGGCAAAGAAAAGGAGCGCAATTGGCTGTAAGTTATCTAAGTCCTGCCTATCCCTATATAGCTTCTTTTTCACAGGAACTACTATAGTCTCCTTCCATTTGGCAGGATAGCATCCAGAACTAAGAATTTCCTGAAAAATAGGAACTAAAGTCCGAGCCATAAGGTCAGGGGCCATCTGAATCACGGAGGGAGGACAGGGATCCAGGGGGGGAACCAGACTTAATATTAAGGATCAGTTTGCTAATACAGTCTTGAGTCGGACATTGAAAATCAGACAGAATTAATCCACCTGCTATGGGATCAGAAGAGGTCGAAGAGATTGGCTCCCTACCTTCCTCAGGAGAGACAAAGTTAGCATAAGAACAGAGAATCTTATTCTCAAAATGCTTTGCTACTTTATCACAGAACTCTTGTGAATTTACTAGTTCAGGTGGCCTGGGGGGAGCAGATAATTCCTTGATCACCTTAAAAAGCTCCCTCTGAGAATTCAAGGCCTCCTGAAGCTTAGCCGTATAGAAGGTAGATTTGGCCTTGAAACGCGCCGCTTTATAGGTTTTAAATGTAGACTTAAGTAAGACCCTTTCCTCTGGGCCAGGATTCAATTTCCAGCGTTCAAGTTGACGACATTTCCTCTGTAGAGATTTCAGTTCACTAGTAAACCAGGGTTGATTCAACTTGTTCCGACTAGTGGGCCTAAGGGTCTTGGGAGGAGCCAATTGAAACATAACAGTCTCTAGGCCCTGATTGAAATTTTCTAGTAGGGGCAAGGACCGCCTGTTGTCCCTAACCCAACCCTTTTCCAGGGCTGATACCAGTTCTTCCTGTTTGATATGTTTCCACAGTCTAATTACTTGATTCTCCCTGTTACAAAAAGGGGGAGGGCAGTTCATTGAAATTTTAAACAGCAGGAGATGATGGTCAGTCCAGCTCAACTGAAAATCAGTTAACTCCATCGGTAGATCAGTACGCGCAAAAATCCCAACCAATATATGACCGGCTATGTGCGTGGCAGATGAAACTTTAAGAATCCAATCCAAAGCTATCATAAGATCAAGGTATTCCTGAACCATTGGATTCGAGGATTCGTCAAAATGAATATTAAAATCTCAATACAATACAATACATTAACATTGAGTAAAGTATTAAAGACTTGGTTCACAAAGTTGCTGAAGTAATCAAATGGTGTGTTAACATTGATAGGAGTGAGGTCATCGAAAATTTTGTTTAGGAATGAAGAGTGGTGGGGGTCTTTCTTCTGTAATGCCTCCTTATTTGCAGGGTGGTGTGAGTGTTGTAAAAAAACAGAAAGACACAATAAAGAGCTGAAAAACAAAACATACCTTAATTACCATTTATACTGTGTCCACGGTAACTCACTGAACTTCTGAACTAGTAAATAAAGTGTTAAATTTAGCAATGTACCAGAACATACAAGGTTGAATGAGCCCCGCCAACCTACCAGCATTCATTGGGGCTGTATGGATAAGAAATGTGCAAGCTCAAAAACAGAACTGCCCCATCTGCTATCCTATGTCCTTCTGGTTTGAAACTTCATTGTCAATTCATCATTTAAGTGGGAACCAGAAAAAAATGAACTGTGTGTTCTTAGCCTGTGCTTCATATAATTCATCTGCTCTTTGTGTAGTAAAAACTGGTGTTTCCAAATGTTGATAGTACACAATTTACACACCTCAGAGGATGAAACGCTGATGTGAGGGGATTGAAACTCATAACCATGTCAAAGACTGGTCCCAGGCATAAGTAGTATCTTTCCATAAATGTTCACTGGATGAATAGTATTTCCAAAATATCAAAACAAAAAAAACAAAAAACTGAAATTGAGGTTGACTTGAATCACAGATTCCATGAAAACTAGGCTGAGTGCTCCTGGGAGTTCTATCTGCAAATGTAACACGTCTGTGAATCAACTGAAAGCAAGAGTCAACTCACTGAGCTGTCCATATCGATTACATAAAAACTGTGTACAGACAAATGACTAAAACAATATGCAGCAGCAGCCCGCTGCATTTTTTTAGGTCGAGCGCACAAGCACTTTGACCGGTTGTAAGTATTAAGGGCTTTTATCCATGCCCATCTCTTTCATTCGTTCCTGGGTTTGCCTTTCAAAAATCACTTGATGTCATTGGTAAATGCTTTACGTTTGCCTCGCCTTGAGGCTGTTTTTTGTCACACCTTTGTCACACCTTGCAGACTGCCCCTGTTACATGGAGTTTTGCGGTATTGCCAATATACTTCAGGAGGGGCAAACTATTTTTTTCTTTTGTATCTTCCCTCTGTGCTGTATGGCGGCCATGGTACTCACAGCGTGAACAGACAACAGCGTGAACTCGTTCGGTGGTACTGGAGTGCTGGGAACATTCTTCACAGTTACCTAATCAGTCATTTCTTGAGGCTCTCCCCTTAAAACACTTGAAATTGGCAAATGCTCTAAGTAAAATAGAAATCCTCACAGTGAAACTCTCCTGGCACATAGGGAGAGCCAATACTACAATATTCACTGCACTCTGGAAACTCACCCTATAATGCTTTGCAGGGCATTACTTTTCCAAAACATTTTTTCTTCTAACTCAGCCTGTGGTGATCCTTGGACAATGGGACCACCTTCAAAATGCTCTGCCTACATCATCTCTGGGTCAACACACTAGGTTAGTGGGGACCCAAAAATAATAACTCCGCCCACCATTCAGTGTCTTTTAAGCTTTCTCTTGGCAAGAACTTTTGTTTTACAGCTGGGAGAAGTTTTGTTTTAAAGGCCCTGTTTGTAATATCATTGATGTAGGCCTGCTAGCCCTAAAAACGCCCTCCTGGGGTTAAGTATATGGTTACACTGCTTTACTTTCTCCTGGTATTTTCATGGGGTTATGCCCTCTGGGGGCTAACAATATGGTTACGTGACCATGTTTCTTAGAAATTATATTTTTGTTATGGTGAGCTCTAGAGGCTGCTTTGAGCATTACAGTATAATGGCAAAAGTTTGTTTCTGATAAAGGTTTATATGATAATTGTATATGTTTTAATAATCTCTCCTTATTAAAATGATGGCCCCGATTCAGGCCCACTTAACATCCTTATTACACTTTGTTTTATCACTTGATATGCAAGGGTGACCCTTCTAGTTTATTTCTCCTCTGTGGCTGTCTTGTGTCTTTTTTGGGGGAATTGTGTAAGCTAGCCACCAGCGCTGACGGTGGGGTGATGAAAGTGGTATTATACTAGAAACTGCATGGCGGTTTTAAAGTAGGATGCTAAATGGCAACATTTTCATTTTTGACTGCAGATACTGGAAGAAGGTAAATGAGTGTTTTAGTTATATGCAGAGCCACTGGAATTATAGGACAAGAAAAGACGTAATTATGAGGCAGGGTTGACCAATTTATGTGGCAAGTCCAGCTATGAATTGACAATGCTAATAGGTCTAACTCAAGCAACTGCGAGACCTATTCCATTGCAAATGCTTGTTTAGCTCATTCCTAAACTCCCTTCTTTTTCAACATGCCATCTTTGAAGTTAACAGAATTCCAGGATGCCAGCTCTACTGTGTTCATTTAGCTGTTTAGAGTGCATATTTGTTTGGTCTTAAAAAGCACTCATTTCCTCGGTTGGTCCTGGTACTGAACAAAACTACTTTGTGTGCGGATATGCTTCTTGTGAAAGAGCAGAATGCTTTTACTCACAGTGGAGCCCGCTGATAGAGAAATAGTATTTTAATTTAAAAAATTCTAAGTTCTTAGTTAACGCCAGACTTAACAAGGGGCCCATTTCCTAAAGAAAATCACAAAAGTGCACCCACAGTATATGTCCTTGCTTTAGTTACTGATTTACGTCTTTTATGAATTAACAAGAATTTACACAAGTTTGCAAGGTAATTGTACTCATAGAAAATATTTATTGACAACATTTTAGCACAAGCCAAAATCAAATTTCAAAAACTTTATTTCGGCTACAAAGCCATAAAAGTTTATGCAATAACATTATAATAGAAATAAGAATAAAAACATCAGTAATATAAAAAATTCATAAAAACAATTCAAAGAGTATGCATAAAAATCCATTGAATAGGTACAAAGGAACAGTCAGTCGCAAACATTAGCAGCTAGATAAAGGACACTTGGGATGAATATAAAAACAACAACATGTCATATGCGAAGAAAGAACCTTCCTGCGAACCAGCCACATAGCACCAAGGAATTTAGCAACTGAACAGACATTATAATGGCAAGCAGTCAAATCTAAGTATACAAAGAGAGGTGCTATGACTTCTGTTACCAAGTTGCCTACAAAGAGGCGAAAGCCAGAAGGAACGTACACAGACATATGCAGGGCAAACCGCAGATTCAGATATCAACCACTTACAAGTAAATGATCTCAGCAGTAAAGTGCCCACTCTAAACTGGAAGTACAGCTTTCTGTCCAAATGTACAGTAATAGTATCTCAAAACTGCTCATAGGCAAAAGGAGTTTTAAAAACAGGAAACTCACCCAACAAACTGGCACTAGCAAATATAGATGTGTAGATTTGCTCACATGAAAATCTGTCCAACGTTTACAAATTCACTTTCCCTTCAAACAGTTTTTTCCCCAATCATGGAAGAAGTTTTACTTCTGCCCTTGTCAGGAGTAAATTTCCAACTTTTCTCAGCATGGGAAAGGATTAGAAAAGAGCTGGTGAAAACCCCTAAACACACAAATTAAGTTTGAACAGACTCAAAAGGGCATTCCAACCCTGAAACTATTGCTTTCCACTACCTCCAGTCCCAGTATGTAAATCTGCTGAAAGGTGGAAAAATAAGGGAATTCTTATTCAAACCTTACCCAGAAGTAACCTTGAATAACTTACACAAATTACCCTCTAAAGTTCTAGGATAGATGAGCTTCAGAACCAACCACTTTCTGACCCTCCTGGTGTACAGTCATTGTCACTTTCTGGCCATACTCCATCGGCTCTGGACTACCCATAAGGTTTTTCTTCGCTTGACCATGTTGAAGCCATCAAGCTACTAAGGTGAATCAGAAAGTACACCACCCACGTCTAAGAGGACACAGAAGTTCCTTCCCACCCTTCCCTGATCAAGGTTAGAGATCTCAAGGAGCCCAAACAAACAGACTGAAACCCACTCCTTTCAGTGGAATCTGCCTGTAAGCAAAGAAGTGACAAGGCAGAAGAAATTCTCTGGTAGAGTTCCCATCATCTTCTTAAGGGTCTTGCTAAACTTCTATAACACACTGGTTTGTGGATGGTAAGACATGTTTAAGTGGGAGGTCACAGCAGCTTGCTCACGTCACAATACTTTAACCATCTGCAAAATAGTTACCTCTTCTATCACTTGTTAACTTTATGCTCACCATTGTCCCTGAAATATGTGATATTAATATCACATATTTCATACAGAGATACACACCTCTCATATATGAGGAGATAAAATTCAGACATCACAGTCCTTGGAAATCTCTTTTTAGAACTCTTTATTACACCATTGCTCAATTGCAACAATACAGCAGCATATCACACAAAGCATTGTTCATCGTATGACATAGATAACAGTTTCGGTTCCATGCTGTAGACAACACGATACAGTACAATTGTTTTCCCCTTTCCCTCAGAGTATTGTCCATCGAACCCATGGGCACTTGTACATCAGTTTTGGACATCCACCACACCCTTAATATCTACAATTCTCTGTAGCAGTTTTATCCACGCCAGACCTACCACTCGCGTGGGCAACCCCTGCTGAGGTACACAACACGTTCAGCCCTTAGACACCAATTGAGGTCTGTTTCCCAGTCATCCACATGCCGTGGAAGGGGGGATGCCCATGCTCTCGCTACACTGTGCTTCACCACAGCTGCCGCTAGTGTAAGCCGAATCCTCCAGTACTTGGGCCACTGCACTTCTCCTGTAAGGAGGATTCATTTAGGATTCAAAGGGACTTCCAAGCCTGTGACCCTGTCATGGTGAATACCACTTTTTCCCAGAAAGCTTGGATTATTGGACAGCACCTTAATATGTGGGAAAAGTCCCTTCCTGCTGGCACTTTCTGAGACACAGTGAGGTGAGTGCTCTTCCTACACAGTGGTACAGTGTCCCAGAGCAGTATACTCTGTGCAGGATTTTAACTGTACTAATAAAAAACAGGCCCGTATAGCTACGGCTCTAGGACTCTGTGTAGTTTCGCTCCAGTCCTCATCTTTGAGAGATCCAATATTGTGTTCCCAGGCTGCCCTCAAGTGTACTAATGGATCTGGAGAGTTATACACCAATTTTGTATAGAGGAGAGAAATGGCTTTTTTGGCAAGGGGGTCCAACAACAAGCGATCCTCCAGTGGAGCTGCCTAAGACAGCTGCTCCCCCTTTACTATGTGGAACCTCAACGCATGCCCCAGTTCCATATGCCTGTACCTCTCAGTGTTCATTTCAAATTCCATTTGTAGGGTCTCAAATGGGATGTATGCTTGATCTCTCCATACATCACCCAAATGCTCAATTCTATTTAGGGCCCACTTTGTGAAGTCTGGAAGGCCTACCACCCCTCCCCTAGCATGTCGCTGTCCCATAACGGGGTGAGTTCCGTGAGTTTGCCCTCCCAGCCCACATACCTGGGGGCTACTCTTCATGCCTTTACTACTGACTGAGTGTGAGGGGGAAATGTCCGTTCCTGCTTCTTCTGATAAAGGATAGGCAAACAGCCACCAGGGCCCACAGGTATTCTGTCTACTTGATAGGCAGGTTCCGTCCTGTCAGCAAAGACCCAGTTATTAACCGTGGCAAGCTGGGTGGCCCAGCAGTACTGCAACATGTTGGGGACCACCAGACCTCCCTCATATACTCCCACCTGCATTTTACACACGCTATATGGGAGGTACCACCATTCAAACGTAGTTGTCACAGTTCCTGATCAGGTTTGCGGAAAACAAATCCTGTGGGATTCTATAAGGCGTGTTTTGGGGGGCGTAGAGTTAGATGCAGGAGGGTCATGATTTTAAAAAAGGCAGCTCATCCCATTAGGGTGAGTGGGAGCACCTGCCAGTATGGTGCATCTTGAGGAAATTGTTCTAATTGCAGGAGAAGGTTCCTATCCAAGAAGTCATCCAGCTCTCTAGTAACATAAATACCCAGGTATTTAAAGACACAGGTCACCAGTGGTGCCGTACACCGTGGCAGCATTCACAATGTCCCTCTAGTCAGTGGAAAGATTTGAGATTTCCCCCATTTGATCCGGTATCCGGAATGGACTTCAAAGATTTAAAAAATCTGTCAAATCTGGTCAATGGAGAGTTTCGGTCTTGTCACATATAACCGTACATCATCTACATAGAGGGATATTCTCTCATCCCATTCATGTCCCACTGGGTTACCCGATATGAAAGGGTGTTGTTGGAACTAGGCAGCCAAGGGTGCAAGAGCAAGCACAAAAATCATAGGGGACAGTGGGAACCCTGTCTCGTCCCCATCATGAAGGACAAATATCGTGACATTGTATTTTTAACATCTACCCGAGCAAGAGGTCTTTACATAGGAGTTTGACTCAGCTGAGGAATTAAGGGCTGAAGCACATCCTCTCTAGTACAGCAAACAGGTAGGGCCATTCAACACTGTTGAACGTCATCTTGGCATGCAGTGACGATAGAGCGGCTTGCCGGTGGTAGGAATCCTTAGTAATGATAATTAAGATCAAGTTGTATCCCTATGGGCGGCATGAATCCAGATTCGTAAGTATTAATTACTTTGGAGATGACCGCTAGTAGTCTGGTTGCCAAGGCCTTCGCCAGGACCTTCATTTCGAAACTAATCAGTGAGACAGGTCTGTAGGATCCACACTCATTAGGCGGTTTCCCCTTTTTGTGGACAATAACCACTGTGGCCGTTCTCTGACCTTTCAGTCTTTGGAAATCTAACCCGAGAAAAGATCCTTAGGAGAGTGCTAGTTACCACCTTTGAGACTGTGCTTCTCAAAGATATTGCCTCAGGATACCTGGTGGTATAACCCCCACAACACAGATGTATGTGTCACATTATGCTTGGGGGGTATCACATGGGCCAACAAATTCTATCCATGTATCTTTATTTATTCTTTTCAGTGTACACCAGGCTTCTCCAAAGAGTAGCTTGTGAGCCACTATTAGCTGTCCAGCTACATGTGAGTGGCTCTCCTGTGTGCAGTCCAGCCTAGTAAATTATTTGGTTGAATTATTTTGGTTGAATTGATAGATATATATAATATATATATATCTATCTATCACAATTTAAAGTGTGTATTTGATATAAAAATGTGTGTATTTTCAGAATCCATCATTGTCAAAATCTATTTAAATCATGCAGCCTTGACAGACTTATTATTAATATTATTACATTGGTGCCAGTGATGTGTTACCTTTGTAGAGGAATTCCAAATTGACTAAGCTTTTTTACATTACTGCTGGCAATCCTGCACTGATGTGATTACAGCTGGTAACCTTGCATTGCTGAGGAGTACAACACTAATATTAGTAACTCAGGCTGATTTTCACTGAACATAAGTAGCTCTTATTAGTGAAAAGGTTAGAGACCACTGGTGCAGATACACACAAAACAGAACAGTAATGGATCATTAACAACTGGTGTCTATGCAGTCTTGTCAAGTCACTTCACTATGCACATCACTACCGTTAGCAAACAACTGTAAACAACTAGATGTGTAATTATTGTCTTATTATCGTTCTTGGCTCTCAACAACAGGTAAATATGGAACTGTGCCCCTATGTTATTTGGCCCTGATGTTACAGGAAGTAAATGATGGTTACGTTCCAATTGCTCTCTGTAGCGTTATTTAGCCACTCTCTGGGGTCAGGTGCACTTCTGCTGCTTAATTTTGGGTCACTAACTTTTCACAGAGTAGTTATAGGTTTGTGAATCTATGAATGGTGTACATATTTTTGCACCCAACCCAGGGGTGCAAGTGGTGTAATCTTTTGTATTGGAAACTATCACATTTTGATTCATCATATTTACCCACAATTTATGAACCTTAGCACAATCACATGCAAGATGCATAAAGCCAGTCTTTTCCCTCCTACACAGCTTGCATTTCGAATTGGGTCCTTGTTCTCATTTGTGTAGTATCATTGAGGAAACAATACACTTTGTGAAGGTATGTCATTTTGTCTATCAGAGGAAATTCCATGTCTGCATCCCGTTCTGCCCTGGCTTGACAATCTCTTGTGAATAGTGTCACTTGTATGTTCTGATATAGTATGGTAATATGCTTAGGAAGGGTTTTGGCCGTGATGAGCAACTCCAACAGTTTGAAACAGTCAGGTTGCTGGGAAAAGACCGAAGTGTTCAGAGGTTATATCGAATAGTGGGAGCGACAGTAGAGGTATAGATGAGGGTGTATAATAGTTTCAGTCGTTCAACTCAAGCCAACACCATGCATTTGGCTGTATTGATTACAAACCTTCTCGAGGATTGCTCGGTCAGTATGGCTGCTTTCACAGGGTTGGTTTACTCAATCTTTTTCCACTGCTGAGTGGGTAGAGTAGCTCTGAGGATGGAACCAGCAGCGTGCAAAGTGAGTTGAGCATGCGTTAAAGACTTCAATATGAGGGACAGGACAGGGAAAACACCCAGGCATTAAGCAACAGTCATTGTTTCCCTGACGATTCTGGGTTTTCGGCTTGCCCTGGTCAAGTGAATGGGTTGGGCTGTCACGATTTACAGAACCTTTTGTTCAACAGGATGTTGATAAAATAGAAAATTTTAGGCAGGATCAGTATTTTAATAAGCCTTCTGCGACCTGCCATTGAGAGTAAGCAGTTTAAGCCATCTAATTATTTCCTCCTCTAATTCAGTGGTTCCCAACCTTTTGACTTCTGTGGATCCCCACTTTATCATGACTGGAACCCGGGGACCCCTACTGAATCATTATTGGAATCCGGGGACCCCTCACTGAGTTACCAAAAGCTGGGGACCTAATCGGTTAATATTATTTAATTTTCTGAGCAGTCGCGGACCCCCGGAGGAGGTTTCGCAGACCCCCAGGGGTCCCCGGACCACAGGTTGGGATTCACTGCTCTAGTTTATTAATTGCCCTCCCATAGTTGAATGTAATAATTTCTTCTGAATTGGAGCTGACCTAGACTCCCAAGTATTTTATTGAGGACCTGCACTACTCAAGAGAGCTCAAACGTGAGAGTACTGAGGGTTGGCAGAAAAATTGCTGATTTGCCCCCAATTTGCAGTAAGGCCAAATGTTCCTACATATTTAATGAATTCCCACAGCAATGGTTTGAGACCTCCTGTGGGCTTCCATTATACAGTGTCATATTTGCATATTGGGAGAGCAGTAGCAGCCAGCTCATAAATCTCAGCAAGCACTGTGAATAATGCTGCCTGAGCTTAGCTGCAACATGTTCCAGTGCTTTCGCAGATAAAATGGGGAAAAGGGACATCACTGTCTAGTTCCACGATTTATTGAGATGAAGTTGAATTATCTTCAGTTTAAGTGGAGTTTAGCCACAGACGCTGCATAAAGTAATCTGATTGCTTGGCCATTCCCAATCGATTCAGCATCATCATTAGATAGTGCCATTTCAGTGAGCTAAAAGCTTTTGTGGCATCCAGATAGATTACCACAGCACTCGTCTCAGGGGCAATTGGGTGCATTATGGCAAATAGTGTTCGTAGGTTGTGGGTGGTGGCTCTCCCTGGCACAAAACCAGCTTGATTCAGTAACGTAAATTCATGAACTATGAGGAGGAGTCTGTTGCCAATAAGGAATTAGCAAGGATTTTTATATCACAGTTATCTAATGACAGAGGTCTGTTATGATTCACTTGTATCCACCAGTTTGGAAGGTTTCGGCAGTGTTATAAGGACTGCTTCACTCCTTACAGTGCCTCTTCAAAGGGTTCCAGTAGATTAAGACACCAGTACGTCAACATAGGTTTTAGATATTTCACAGACCTGCCAACTCACACAGTGCCACCATGTGACACACAATATCGGCTACCATCACACGGTCACCTGGTGAGGAGGCAATTTCACATGGTGGCAGGTAAAATGAGCTGAAAACCAAGGTAAATAGTGGTTTTCATCTTGTTTTCAGAGGCCTTCTACCTCCAACGTCCATTAATCAGTGTGAACACTTCCAAGGTCAATTTGTTTCTTTTTAGAGGAGGGGGCTGGTGGCCGGGTTGGGGGCAAAAGTGCCTCTTAGGTGCTTCTCAGCACGAGGCCCCACCCCCTCCTCACATGGTGTGATTTTTGTCAAAGGGGGCAGGTCTGATTTCGGCTGGAAGCCTGTCAGACGCAGGGACCTTGCCAATAGGCAGTTCCTGTGTTGCATTGGTGACCTCTCCCCACGTAATACGGCAGGCTAGAAACTCCCACTGTTGTCATCCAACCAGGTCAGGGATACGTCTTCCAAGTAGGTCAAAAGCACGAGCGGGATCGTATGGAGGTTGGGACATGTAGAGTTCTTTAAAGTAGTCAGTAAATATTTCCTCGATCTCCTTCACCTCATATTTGACTTTGCCATTTTTTATGTAGTTTGGGTCACATTACTTGCAGCCTGTGATTTCATAGTAGCACTGGTAAGCACCTTACCTTCCCTGGTCTCTCCCCTTCCCTTTACAATAACATATTTGCCCAGATAGTTTGCTTCTTGATCACTAACTTCATAATAGTCAGTAATCTTACAATTAATATCTGCTCTAATCTTAGAATTGTTTTGTGTTCTAAGTTGGGTTTCCAGTTGCTTGAGCTTCCTCTATAGTATGGATAGATGAAGAGTGAGCGATTTAATATCCATTGCCCTCTAAGCAATACTTTAAAAGCCCCGACTGGGTACTGGTCTCATGCAGGACTACTTATTTTCTACAAAATAATGATGAGTTGATGTGCTAAGCTCCTCATAAAACAATTTGTCTAGCAGTACCCTGGGAGAGGGGCACAATATTTTCTCACCCTGAGGGATCCCTGGTATAACAAGTCGCTTCAGCACAAGAAAGTGGTCCATAATGTTCAGGCTACATGTTGAATTGAAACCCAAGTGCTAACGTCTCAGGTAGTTAGCCAGAAGTCCAGTCTTGACCAGATATCGTATGTGGTACAGTAGTATGCCCCTTGTCTAAGACCGGGGTTTGTCAATCTGTATAAATCGAGTTCACCATCTACCACTACATTTTTACAGTATTTCCAGCTGCCCACCTAACACAGCTGTGGCAGATTTAGAGGTGCAGTCTTCAGAGAGCTATCACCAAAGTTTTCCTGTCCCCTTCAATGTGCAGCCTCACAATCAGACGACAGACGGCTTGTCTTGGGCCCACAGCTCCATATACCCCAGCACAATACAAGTCCGCACCAGCCTTACATTTGTTTTTGCTCCTGTTATCAGTGAGGGCACCCACGGTTTTCCAAGTCCTCTAGTCTTTCATGCGGGATAATCAAGGCTGGCTTACCATGCAGGGACACCCAGCAAGCAGTGTCACTCCACATCAGAAACAAAGTTTCTACTCTATTTATCTTCCCCTATCCAAACCCACCATGATGCATCCAGGCCTCAATCATATTAGCAGGAAGTGCTCACCGTTGCTGCAGGTAGAGGGGAATAGTTTGCTGATGTAATCTCAGATGCCCCCAGTTCCTGTATTGGCAACACTCCAGGTTCTGCTAGTGACACTGGTTCATTGTTCAGAGGCCACGCAACATTGCTCTCATTTTGGTTATTCAGCTACATTGAATACCAGGCTCGGGGAGCTTGCGATCTATGCACCATCTTGGTCACCAGGCTAGCCACACCACCCCATGGCTTCCTTTCGAAGTCCCACAAGCACAGAGTGCTTTAAGGAATTCTTCCACCGGTATGTCCTCCAGCCAAATAACAACCCCTGCAGCTCTGGCAGTGATGAGACACAAACTCATGGCCTGTTTTAGATATCTGATACTCCTCTTCATCTGGAGCATGAGGAACGGATGCCAGTGCCTTCTAAGAGTATGACAAGATCAGCTTACTACCTTGTTCTTGTTTAGGTAAATCTGTAATGGCCACAGACTGTTCTTGAGACTGGTGCGCATCTTATGCGCTGATCAACACAGCTGATGTGGTTCAAGTCATGCAGGCATCTTGTCACAGTACTAAACCAGGGGCAATAAAATCACAGCCCAGGAGACATCCAGCAGCTTGCTCTGCTCTCACTCTACATTGACCATGATTGACGTGCTACCTCAACTCAAGCTATCAGTTTCTCCATGCCCTCTCTTTTTGCACTAGGGGAACCTGCACAGGTTTGAGGTACTTCCTCACAACCTTAGTCCTATAAGCTCCTTTATCTTTCAGGGCATATCATTTTCCCCCATCAATAACAACGTATAACACAAACCCTACATGTTTGGTTAAATGTACTTCAAGGGGCTGGGGGAGTTGAGAGGGGGTGGGGAGGGGAAGGGGGGGGGGTGCAGGGCGGGCAGCAGTGGCCAGCCACAGCAAGATGGTGAATGTGCCTCAATTCAGCTCTGCCGGGAGGCCCAAAATCTGGACCCATCCGAGAGAGCACCAGCAATGAGCCCCCACCACACATCCTCTGACAGATGGAGGACAGCGGCGGCAGACTCTAGGTGGATTGAGCGGGCTGCAGAACCCATCGCCATTGCCACAGATGGAAGGTGAGGAGTGCGGAAGGAGACTCCGGCCCCGGGGGATAGAGAGCTGCAGATCCACCACCATGACCACCTGACAACTGGGAGGCGGTGCAGGCCACTGGAGAGCCCAACATTTGGCAGTGCGGGGGAGAGGGGTGCAATTCAGCACCTCACCTGCAAACATCCAGACGTGGCTGTGTGGGGTATGACGTACCGGGACAGGCCATAGTGCCCTCTCTACCTTACGCAGCCCCGAGGATGCAGCAAGTGTAGCCCAGCTACTGCAGCCCTCCCCGCCGTTTCTCCTCCTTGAATCAGTGGCCTGCTCCACACACACACACACAACTCTACTGTGAAGTGATTCCAGGGTTTCAGCCAGACACACTGCCAGTACAAACTCCTCACAAGTATTGCATATCCCTAGGTGGGACTGCTCATGCGCCCCACCCCCTCCCCACAGGCAAAAAAGGACTTGAGTGATATAGACTGGAGGGGAAAGAGTACGGTGAACTAATGCTGTTGTCCTCAGAAGGACAACAAAGTAGGCCCTTCAATGCAGAGTCTGGACTGCACAAATTCCTATCTTTCATCCCACGGACAGCCACCCTGCCTGTGGCCTCAATTGCCCGTACTCGAGGCTCTTAGCCCCGGGACTGAGACTTGAGAGTATCAAATCGATCCACACAGTGCATGCGGAGACAGGGGAACAGAGGAGCTCACCCCCTGGGGTGTCTGTATAATGGGGCGCATCAGCTAGGAGCCATAAAAGGCAGGCAGGTTGCTGGTGAGCATCCCACTGGAACCCACAGATACAAAGCTTGACAAGATCCTGACTACCGTAGCTCATAGCTGACACCAGGGATGACTTAGGAGATTGAATGGATGCAGTGGCAGTTTAATTAAGCCTACTGCGTGACAATCAAACAAAACTCTAAGCCAGAGTTACACAAACGGAAACCACCCTGAAAACTCTACAACCGGCCATGATAGAACTGGAGGGGGAAGGTCTGGGACCTCACTACCAGACTTCATGCCCTAGAGAACAGGGTAGAGAATGGGAGGGGACATCCTGCCGCAGTAATATCCACATTGTGGCTTTGCAGAGGGTGCGGAGGGTCCGGACCCTGTTGCCTTCATCAAAATCTGGCTGTCCACGACCATGTCACCTACGGGACCATGAAGGCCTGCGGTGGCCAAACTGATGAACTTCCAAGATAAGGAAACCATCCTGTAGGCTGCTTGAAGGGCCAGGCCTCTCACTTATAACACACGCATACCTATCTTTCCGGACTTCACGTTGATACTTCAGCACCTCAAGGCCTCATTCCTAGGGGTGAAAAAGAAAATAGCTCTATCAGCCTGGCTTACTCGCTGATGTTTCCGGCTAAGCTGAAAATATTATAAACACAACACTAGCTACTTCTTCATGGAGCCTGAGGATGCCTGGGACTGGGTGGAGTAACTCTGGTATAAAACTCAGTATCCAGAACCCCAGAAACACGCAGGAAGCGGACCACCCCCGGACACAGGAGGAGATGCAATTGTGTTGTCTGGCATACGATCCCCAGCACAGGGCCACAAGGAACAATGACAAGCACTCTCAGCAGGCACCAATTTGCAGGCAGAGGCGATATCCCACCCTGTGGATGACACAGATGCGAAGCTGTAGAATATGTGCCAAGTGCCTCTCACTGCAGAATCTCCTAGATTGAACTCCCTATAGACACACCACAAATGGTAGATTACAATGCTTAGCACCATCATGGTGGGGCGCTCAAAGTATCGAGCCTGGGCGGCTTAATCCTCACCAATTAAGCCATGAAACCTAGGGCCATGTAGTTATTATGCCTTGAGCCATACTGCCACATTACAACCTCACTCTTAATTGATGGCACACCACCCCCTTTGTTCCCCTGTTTCTTTACATGACTTTGCCACGCATCATGATGGAATGCATGGAGGTCCCCTGAGGTAAAATAATGTGTTCTTTGTTTGGGCAGTTAGATGTTGCTTGGAGGATTGTTCATGGACTAGGTTATACTGCATGCCATGCTGCGCTGCCACTGAACACACTTTCTACCTCCACACCACTACACCTTGCTGCCACTGCCTCCACTACCCCCCCCCCCCATGTGCCCCACCTTGCCTGGACTGAGACTACAACATGGCTTGGGAATCGTTTCCAACATAGAATTTCCTGGGGATGGGTACCGTGCGCAAAAGGAATGCGGGCCACTAATATATCATACAAAGGGGTGGCCACAAGTAGTGTTCATTCAGGAGACACATATTGCAAAGGCTATGATGGGGCCAGTGTTTTACCACTACATATTCAGGGATTGCAAGGGAAACACTATTATGGACAAGGCCTTTAGTATGCTTTAAGAGCACAAGAATTGAATTAAACACTGAAGGTCGCTAGGTCTTTGCAGAGCATTAGTTAGCAGGCAGGGACGTCTTATTAGTGAGTACTTAGATCACGATGTAGGGCTGCAGCAATTCCCAGCACACATTTTTACTTTGCAGATGTAATGGACGTACCTGCCCTGGTTCACAGGTGGAGACCTTAACTGTCTTTAAGACCCACAGTTAGATTGCTCAAAATCGCCCAGATAACTTCCTTGTAGTCAGTGCTGCATCCTACCTATCCCAGTTGCTTCCGCAATGGTCCTTGTCCGACTGATGGCAAACTGTGCACCCAAATGCTAGGAAGTATGCCTATTATTTACTGCCTCGTGACCTACACTTCCGACTAGAACGGCTATTGTGCATGCTCACCCCTCCGGCTGCAGGTCAAGTGGGTGGACTATCTTGGAAAGACCCTGCCAGACCACAAGCGGCCACTTCTCCAAGTAACACAGGGAGTGCCTCTCCCTCCTGTACTGGCATGGAGCTTACAACCCACGACTTTAGAGGATACGGTATTTCGTAAGTCAACGAGCAACACCTTGCTGACTTACACAGCAGACAAATGGGGGTTTGCTACCACCTGGCTAGTGGAATGGGAGGCCCTAAAGTCAGTAGCCACTGCCTTCACACTGCGATAGGAGCGAAAAGTACCATACACCGGGAGCTGATGCAGGTAGAAGCTACACTGGGACCCTTGAAAAGGAGGCATAAGGGGACTCATCCAAAATGGCCACATTAATTGAGCAGCGACAACAGGTCACACACACTTGATGTAATCACTGCGATGCATGGATTACAAAGCATATCAGCCCGAGTACACACAGAGAGATAAGGCAGGTCATTCATTGGTGTGGCTTTTAAAGCCTGCAACGGCCCACAGCCCAGTTACTGCTATTCGCATCTGGGCGATGACACTAGCCACTAGTCAGGATGACATTTGTGAGACATTTTGTGCCTGTCACTACGTGCTCTATAACACTCCACCCACCCCATGAACCATCATGGTGAGATTTACTGCTTCTTAGGATCAATCCAGTTAGCCATGGTGGAGCTGAAACATCATGATGGTTTGAATACCCCCCTAATGCAGGAGAACTATAGCATGTAATCCGAGCCTCTACTACATGCAAAACCCTGGGGTTAAATGTATTGCCGATCGAGTTATATAAAACAAATGAGGCCACTCTGGTCCCTAAGCTTCTGGAAGTATCCAAGGCTGCCCTCGCTGCGGAACGCCTTCCCCCAACCCTCAATTAAGCGCTTTTGGTCTCACTCCCGAAACAGGGATACAACCCACTTGAGATAGCTTTCTACAGTCCACTGTTAGGCAGTGATTAGAAGATACTAAGAAAGGTCACACCCACAAGGTTCATGGAACAGTTACCAGATCTGACAAATTATGGCAGCAAGCTCATTATGTAAGCACTCTGATAATAAACTCTCTGCGTATGCCAGGGCTACTACTATAGAAGGACTTGAATACTGGCATTTGCAATCCCTACTATAGCAATTTCCTTATTTTGCCCCCCTTCTGCTGATCTATGTACTGGGGCTGGAGGAAGCAGTAAGGAATAATTCTAGGGAAGGAATGCATTTGAGTCTGCAAACCTACTAACTTGCATGTTTTAAGGATTTTCACCAGCTCTTCTCTAACCTTTTGCAATAATGAGAACGGTTGGAAATTTTCTCCCGACAATGGTAGAAGCAGAAGTTCTTACAGGGTTGGGAAAAAAAGTGGTTAGAGGGAAAGTGAACTTGTAAACGCTCAATAGATTTTCACATGAGCAAATCTACACATGCATATTTGTTCGTGCTAAAATAGAGTCCACAAATATTTTTCTAGGAGTACGATTCCCTGGTTTACTTATGTAAGTTCTTGAGAACTCATGAAAGCCACTAATTCAAAGACAAATACAATGGATGCACTTTTGTGAATTTCTTTAAGAAGTGGGCCCCTAATTAGGTTTGGCCTTAACAAAGACATTTTGTTTTTATTAAACTTCTATTTCTCTCTCTATTTATCGCCTGGGTTTACTGTGAGTGATCGCATTCTGCTTTTCCACAAGGAGCACATTGGCACACAAAGTAGTTTTGTTCAGTACCAGGAACTACTGTGACACTCAGTGGCTTAACAAGAGTAGAGGAGGCCTCCTACAAAGAACATGGAGTCCTCCCCTCCCCACAACTCACTCGGCATGTGCTGCACTGAGGGGGCCCCCTGGAGGGTGAATGCAGGGCCTTTGCTATGCCACTGGTGGCACTGTGTGCTTTTTGGGACCAAAAACTTTTTTTTCTTTTTGCCAGTATTTTTTTTTTTTTACAATGGTGAGGGCTTGGCAGCCCCCACAACAATAAAGTGTTACAAAAGCCATGTCAAAACAAGACACGCACTAATGAAACCAAAAGACTCATTCAAAAAACTGTCTGATCAATTGGCTTTGCTAGTGCTTGTTTATTTTCATGCTTCCCATAAGTTTGTTGAAATTGATTACACTGATTTTTCATTAGGAATATTTTTGGGAAATACTAGCATGCATCGACACATTTTACTAAATGGCGTTTCAAAGAAATAGCACCTAAAATTTCATAGTTGCAAAATTATTTTTCCTACTTCATTTTTTTCTGCACATTTTATTTTGAAAGCAAAGAACCATCACTCTTGCTTACAAGCTTCTGCAAACATTTGCATCTAATCAGAGAGCATTCTGGGAGCATTATACTTAATATTGTTAAACTTTTCAAACGTGTACACTTTTTATTTTTAACTGCATCCACTGTCAGTAGTGCAGTGTGACCTTAAAACATTTATTTACAGCGCTCACCCTAATAATGAGGGCGTTTCATTACAGAACCATAAAAACAAGTTTGAACACCATTAACATATGGACACATTACCTCAACTAGACAGTTTTCTTCTCTGTAAGCAGGCAGCCAAAGGGTTTGTGCTGCAAGGGGTTGGGCCAACTTGTCCCAACGACAAAATAAATATGGAAACTTGTTGCCTTTGACCCCAAACAATATGTCCCAGGTGTCGGGCAATAGGAATTCCACATCCATGGGGTTTTGTAACAAATAGATACATGATGCTCAACATTCACAGGCTGCATCAAATACTGGAAGAGGCTCTGGGTCGCTGGCTCTTTGCAGCTTGTGTGGTCTTGGACCTAAAAAAATAATTCTGACACCTTATACTGGAGGTTCATGCTTGCGAAGCTGCAGGAGATGGGCATACGCGGAAGAATATTGAGACTTGTTAATCTGGCAGGGTAGAAATGGGGCAGCGAATACCAGTCTCTTTCACAATTAGCAGGGGCACACACCAGGACTGCCCTTTTTCTCCACTACTTTTTGCCCTGGTGATGGAACTACTAGCGCAAAAACTAAGGCAAGAGTACCATGCCTGGAGCATTCTATTGGGAGACACGACTCACATAGTCTTATATGTCAATGACATTCTTATCTTTGTCAGAGAAATCAGGATAGACATTGAGAAAATAGCAACCACCTTAGCCACCTTTCAATCTGCCTCGGGGTTAGGGATAAATTGGGCGAAGATCTGCTTGTTCCCACTCCACCCTGACTGCCCCCCGCACCATACTGTGGTGGATGCTCACTATATCCATTGAGAGCCCTGCACATTTCGCTATTTGGGCATCAATGTGTATTATGCACCCCATGATCTAACAGATGGGAACCTCACAAGTGCAATCACATCCCTCTGCCCTCACACTGCCTTCTAGTGCTCCCTCCCTCTGTCAAAGCAGAGCAGAGTTGCACTTTCCAAGATGGTAATGCTCCCTCGTTTTCTATATTACTTTAATTGCCAGTGATTATTCCCTGCAGCACCTTCCATACATTGCACGCCATGCTTGGCAGATTCATCAGGAATAATGGAACATGATGGATGGCGCTTTCCAAGTTGCAGCTCCTGACAGAGAGAGGTGGGCTTGGAGCGCCATACTTCAAACATTACTATCTAGTAGTGCAGCTGCAGTGGCCCACCCAGTGACGCAAGGAGACACATGGAGGAACTGGACCACGTCCCTGGTGGGAAATCGCAGCAGCTAGGGAGGGAAATATTCCTACCTGGGATGGCGCCATCACCCCCACCCGCATATGGCCTGCTGTGATTGGCCCATGGCAGCTTTACAAGAGCCTTGAGCCTCATGCTAGATATGCCCCAATACATCAATGAAACCCACTTGAGCTCCAGCCGAGCTTTCAGAGAATAGATTGGCTGGTAGGGTATATAGCTATGGGGAGTGGAAGGGGGATGGGTGGGGAGTGGACATCAGCACATTGAATGAATTGTTTCTGGATGGGATCCTTATTCCCTCTGATCAACTAGTAGGACTCCTAGTGGGTCACTTTATGGCCTATAGGAGACTGGTGGGAGATATGGAGTGACTGTGGGGTATAGTGGACTGACCCTTACCCACTGATATACATCATGCACATGATGGGCAAAGGTCGCCAGCTGATTAAATGGCTGACCAAAGCACAAACTTGCACGGTACAGGACCCCTAAACACACTTAGAGTGGCCTGGAAGGAACACACCAGCCAAGCATTAACCTTGAAGGAATGGGCTAGAATAGTGCTGTATCCTCTTACTTTTTCCCGAAATGCCAATATATCCAACTCAATTTTTTGCACAGGGGGTACCTCACCCCAGCCAGGCTTCACAAAATCTATCCCACAGTTTCATCGGTCTGCCCAGGCTGCCAGGTGGCTCGAACGGATCTGATCAAAATCTTTTGGAGCAGGCCGATGGCCCCCAACCTTTGAACAGAAGTCACAAATATATCGGGCACTACAACAGGCTGCATTGACCTTGACTGCATGACTGGCTGTGTGTTAGGCCTTTACAAGTGCCAAAAGACTAGAGGAGCCACAACAGCTTTACTGATTTGGCATTGCTGCTGGTGCATAGACTAATAGCGATGCATTGGATGGCTACTGTGCTGCTGGCAACGTAGAAGTGGGGCAAAGCTGAGGCCATGGTGCTCTGATGTGAAGAGGTGCGAGGGCTGCTTAAGAGACCCATGGCGTTACACTGGGAGGAATTGATGGCTGCCCTTAAAGAGCCACTGGAGAGTCCTATTCCATCAGACTGCTCGACACATCATAACGGAGCCTAACTCATTACAGGTGTGAAACTCCCCAAACCCTCCCCACCTCATCCAAGGTTATACCACATGTTTCTTCCCCCTACCCCTGCAACTTTCCCACTGTGTCGCTGGGGCAAAATGACGATAACTTAGACATGTTCTTGGCAAGCTGAATCTGCACTGAATGTGCCAAGGTGGATCCTTGGTAAAAATAATATGTATAATTCAATATGCTCATTTTTTCCTTCAGCTGTACACAGAGTTGCATTTAGTTTTAGGGGTTGTTTCGTTGTTGGAACAGGTATTTTCTACTTATTATACATATGGATTTACAGATATGGGGCTTGGTTACATGTTATCTGAACTACTTGTGTAAATCCGCCAGCACTAACTCATGTGATCACTGTAATATTTTAATAAAATCCAATAAAGATGGTTAAAAAAAAAAAAGAAGAAATGTGCTTCAAGGCATCTGGGTCCCTCCCTTAACTGGCAATAGGCCACTAGGTTGAGTGCAATGGGCCCTCTCAAGTACTTTCACCCACAGTCAACACACTTGTTATCATGGGTGCAACTAGTACAGGGTTTTTCATCTGACAGTCCCTATTATAATGCATCTCCTTGCGACACATAAAACAAATACTTTCTTTGGGCTTGGAAGAACCCTTCAGGCTCCCTTATCCTTGTGTTGTTCCTGATATAGGATCCAATTCCCTTTCTCCTTGTGTTTCCCCACTGGAACTTTGGGAATTGCCCTGGCCCTATGCTCTCACTCTCCAATTTAGAATCAGTTTTCTGAGAGCTCCTCTCTCCCTTGGCTAAGAGCCATACTGTTCCAGCCCTTTGTTATTCCTGCAGGTTAACCACTTGTCAGCTAACACTGCACATTTCTCTGAATCCCTATTGGTTTGATCTGACAGGTATTGCATAAGTGGAGCAGAGCAGTCATCCTTGGGTCTGTCATTAGCAACTCACGAAGAGCATGAGAATCCTTGGCCACCGTCCTTTTCACTCACTCATTCCATTATTGAACACACCTTGGATCCAGATCTCAAATGGAATACATCTGCCCTCTTGCGGTCTTTAAACCTCTAACTGGATTGAGCTGCTTCAGCCCAAACCGTCCAATTAGAGCTTCCTTTATTCACTCATAGGTCATTTGCTCAGCCACAAGCATCCTTCTGAAGACTGACACACCAACTATGGGCAAGTGACTCATTAAAGTGGCTACATAAAACACATCATTCAAAGCCTGAGCTCTATAAGCAATCTCAAAACTCACAAACCATTCCAAAATATCTTGTCCAAATATAAGTACAAGCTCTTTTGGAACCTTGACATGTAATCTGGGAGAGTTGGAAGAGTGTAGGAGGCTGGCCTGGCTTGTAGTGGGTACCAGAGGTACTTACACCTTCTGCCAGGTCAAGTTATCCCTTATTTGTGTAGAAGAGGTGTTTCTAGCAGCTTAGGCTGAACTAGGAGACATGCAAAGCTCCTAGTATACCACTGGTGTCATATGTACAATATCATAAGAAAACACAATACACAGATATACTAAAAATAAAGGTACTTTATTTTTATGACAATATGCCAAAAGTATCTCAGTGAGTACCCTAAGTATGAGGATGCCAAATATACACAAGATATATGTACACAATACCAAAAATATGCAGTAATAGCAAAAGGAAGTAATACAAGCAGTGTAAAGTTACAATAGATTGCAATAGGAGCACATAGGTATAGGGGCAACACAAACCATATACTCCAAAAGTGGAATGCGAACCACGAATGGACCCCAAACCTATGTGAGCTTGTAGAGGGTCGCTGGGACTGTAAGAAAACAGTGAGGGTTAGAAAAATAGCCCACCCCAAAACCCTGTAAGGTAGGTGTAAAGAGCACCTGCAACCCCCAGAGAGCACAGAAGTCGTGATAGGGGGGATTCTGCAAGGAAAACCAACACCAGCAATGCAACAACTGTGGATTTCCGGACCTGAGTACCTGTAAGACAAGGGGACCAAGTCCAAGAGTCGCGACAGTGTCGAGAGTGGGCAGGAGCCCAGGAAATGCCAGCTGAGGGTGCAAGGAAGCTGCCACTGGATGGAAGAAGCTTGGTGTTTTGCAAGAACGAAGAGGACTAGGAACTTCCCCTTTGGAAGATGGATGTCCCACATCGTGAAGAAGCTTGCAGAGGTGTTCCCACGCAGAAAGACCGCAAAAAAGCCTTGCTAGCTGCAAGGGTCGCGGTTAGGGTTTTTGGATGCTGCTGTGGCCCAGGAGGGACCAGGATGTTGCCACTTGGATGAGGAGACAGAGGGGGCGCCCAGCAAGTCAGGAATCCCTCACAGAAGCAGGCAGCACCTGCAGAAGTACCGGATCAGGCACTTAGAAGAGGAGTGAACCGGAGTCCACCCGAAGTCAGAAAAGGGAGTCCCACGACGCCAGAGGACAACTCAGAAGGTTGTGCACTGCAGGTTAGAGTGTCGGGGACCCAGGCTTGGCTGTGCACGAAGAAAATCCTGGAAGAGTGCACAGGAGCCGCAGCAGCTGCAAATCACGCAGTACCCAGCAATGCAGTCTAGCGTGGGGAGGCAAGGACTTACCTCCACCAAACTTGGACTGAAGAGTCACTGGACTGTGGGAGTCACTTGGACAGAGTTGCTGAGTTCCAGGGACCACGCTCATCGTGCTGAAAGGGGACCCAGAGGACCGGTGATGCAGTCTTTTGTTGCCTGCGGTTGCAGGGGGAAGAATCAGTCGACCCACGGGAGATTTCTTCAGAGCTCCTAGTGCAGAAAGGAGGCAGGCTACCCCCAGAGCATGCACCACAAGGAAACAGTCAAGAAAGCCAGCAGGATGAAGAGATACAAGGTTGCAGTAGTCGTCTTTGCTACTTTGTTGCGGTTTTGCAGGCGTCCTGAGCAGTCAGCGGTCGATCCTTTGGTAGAAGGTGAAGAGGGAGATGCAGAGGAACTCTGGTGAGCTCTTGCATTCGGTATCTGAAGAATTCCCCAAAGCAGAGACCCTAACTAGCCAGAAAAGGAGGTTTGGCTACCTAGGAAGGAGGATAGGCTAGTAAGAAAGGTAAGAGCCTATCAGAAGGAGTCTCTGACGTCACCTGATGGCACTGGCCACTCAGAGCAGTCCAGTGTGCCAGCAACACCTGTTTCCAAGATGGCAGAGGTCTGGGTTACACTGGAGGAGCTCTGGGCACCTCCCCTGGGAGGTGCAGGGGAGTGGTCACTCCCCTTTCCTTTGTCCAGTTTCGCGCCAGAGCAGGGCTGGGGGATCCCTAAACCGGTGTAGACTGGCTTATGCAGAGATGGGCAGCATCTGTGCCCATCAAAGCATTTCCAGAGGCTGGGGGAGGCTACTCCTTCCCTGCCATCACACCTATTTCCAAAGGGAGAGGGTGGCACACCCTCTCTCAGAGGAAATCCTTTGTTCTGCCTTCCTGGGCCTGGGCTGCCTGGGCCCCAGGAGGGCAGAAACCTGTCTGTGGGGTTGGCAGCAGCGGAGAACCCGGAAAGGCAGTTTGGCAGTATCCGGGTTCTGTGCTAGAGACCCGGGGGATCATGGAATTGTCTCCCCAATGCCAGAATGGCATTGGGGTGACAATTCCATGATCTTAGACATGTTACATGGCCATGTTCGGAGTTACCATTGTGACGCTATACATAGGTAGTGACGACCTATGTATAGTGCACGCGTGAAATGGTGTCCCCACACTCACAAAGTCCGGGGAATTTGCCCTGAACAATGTGGGGGCACCTTGGCTAGTGCCAGGGTGCCCACGCACTAAGTAACTCTGCACCCAACCTTCACCAGGAGAAGGTTAGACATATAGGTGACTTATAAGTTCCTTAAGTGCAGTGGTAAATGGCTGTGAAATAACGTGGACGTTATTTCACTCAGGCTGCACTGGCAGACCTGTGTAAGAATAGTCAGATCTCCCTTGGGTGGCAAAAGAATTGCTGCAGCCCATAGGGATCTCCTGGAACCCCAATACCCTGGGTACCTCAGTACCATATACTAGGGAATTATAAGGGTGTTCCAGTATGCCAATGTGAATTGGTGAAATTGGTCACTAGCCTGTTAGTGACAATTTGGAAAGCAGAGAGAGCATAACCACTGAGGTTCTGGTTAGCAGAGCCTCAGTGAGGCAGTTAGTCATCACACAGGGAACACATACAGGGCACACTTATGAGCACTGGGACCCTGCCTGGCAGGGTCCCAGTGACACATACACTAAAACAACATATATACAGTGAAATATGGGGGTAACATGCCAGGCAAGATGGTACTTTCCTACAAAGAGTTACCCCGGTCTCCGGTGCCACCCTAAGCATCTGTTTCTCTAAAGCTATCCTCTCTCTGATACTCTCCCATTTCTCACACTTCTTTTTGCTCTCATGATGGGCCCATTCTTCTCTGGTAAGGGCATTTTTAGGGTTTTGGAGGGAGGGGTAAGGGAATTGGGTGTTAAGGGTGTTTTAAAGTTTATGGGTGGGTAAAGGTATTGGGTGGTAAATGTGTTTTTAGGGTTTAGGGAGTGTATGGATATTTTGGTGGTAAGGGTTATGAGCTAGGTAGGGATATTGGGTGGTAAGGGTGCCTCAGGTTTAGGGTGGGTAAGGGTATTTGGTCGGTAAAGATGTTTTGGGGTGGGTAGGGTATTTGGGTGGTAAGAGTATTTTTAGGGTTGATAAGGACATTTTAATGTTTAGGGGTGAGTAAGGGTATTGGGTGGTAAGGGTATTTTTAGGGTTTAGGGGTAGGTAAGGATATTGGGTGAGTGGTCTTCATTGTCAGCTGGGGTTTTACACCTTTCCCAGGCTCCTGACATTGTCCTTAGGACTATAATCAACATCAAAGTGAATATTTAAAAGCGGGGTTGAGCCAGTCCGGCCACAATAGTGGTGCGGACGTAGGACTCTATGATGAATCATGCCACAAATTAGTGTGGGTGAGAGTGCTTTTAAAAAAAATAAGAATCATCTTTGCCTGTGGAATATAAGTAGTAGTGGATTTTTTGCCTTTTGGTAGGACTTCTCCCTAGTATTTGCATCCAGGCGCAACTCCTCCAAAAGCAGGGTTAAGCCCATATGGTAACAAGAGTGGTGCCGGATGTAGGACTTTATGAAGAAGCATGTCACACATTAGGTGAGAGTCCTTTTTAAAAAAAAAAAAAAAATTATCTTGCAAATACAGGTAGTGGTGGTATTTTTGGTAGGACCTCTCCCTAGTATTGGTTTCCCTCAGGCTTAATACTAAGTCATCCACCAACTTAAATATTTCCGTCTCCCCTTTAGGATTGATCAAAATTATGGATGCACAACAGATGGCAGCTGCCACCACTCTATATACTAAACCCATGGCAGAGACAGTAATTCACTCTCAATACAATAAGAACACACTTGGTCTGCCACTCTAAGTCATGGGACAGGTCCAAGACCTCATTTATGTTATGGAAAAGGCCTAGGCCTCTGCACACACACTAAATTAGTATGAAGCTATGGCCACAACCAAAATTCAGAATACCAGAAACTCACAGCTGGACATTCAGGACGGGGGGGGCGACTATGTGCCATGCAGATGACCTTTCTGTACCAAAAGACTCATTAGGGGGTAATTAGTATTTTTGGAATTTCCTACATACAGTCTGTAATACAGCTCAAGACCGGGAGTATCCTAATAAAAACTATGGTTAGTTTCAGAAAGTAGAGGGTTTAATCCAGACGAATTATTCCAGCTTTTCATCCATTCATGACGAATTGTAATACTGGTTGTAGGAGGGCTGTAAACCACAGTCTATACTAAAGGACATCTTCTCTTTTGCAGATGATCAGATGGTGACACGGGCTGGGGTAAAAAATCTGGGCAATGTAAATTAGGAGACCTGGACAGCTGGCTCAGTTTACCTATGTTCTTTTAAAAAGGTATTGTGTGTCAGGACTAGTAACTTTTGAGAGTGAGGTCTAGGAGGGTTCTTGCCATGAATTCACTTGGGTCCATTTGTTCTCCTTAAATGTCCTTCTGGACACTCTCAGTATTTTAGGGTGATCTGGAGGAGGTGGGCTTTGTCATGTGTGACCCGACCATTCTGCTCAAACTTTTGGCTGGGCATGAATCTGGAGTTTTATTTTTTACCTTATCAATCCTTGACTGGAGTTCTCACACATTTTTGAAGATGGTTGTTTTTGAGTTTTGCACCTAGTAGTAAGATTTCAGTTGGATTAAAAGGAGGTTCTCATGATCGTGATCTCAAATGCTAGTGTTGAGGTATCATACGAAGATCTTGGAGTCTCTGGCCTCCTTATTGCACCTGTGAGAGGAGGTGCGGGAGGGAAGGGACAAAAAAGGATTGGAAGGAGATCGATTTTAAGTTTGCAAGCTTTCATGCTTTCTTGGAGGAGGGGAAACACGGCTGAATGTTTAAATATTGGGACAAGGAAGTGAAATCAGAATAATTAAGATTTCCAGTGACTAACTGGTGCATGTCCACTCATCAGTAAGGCTTAAAATGAAATCCTCCTGCACCCCTCACTTTTCCATCAGACCTATGCCTGAAGCACTCTTATGTCTACGTAAAACTGCTAAAAATAAAATATTGGGTTCTACCCGTCACCCACACTCAAATCTCATTCTTAAGAATTATGGACAAATCATTGACCTTTGATGTCAGAAAGAGATATCCCTCAAGTGGCTGAGCTGCAGAGTGTGAAACTTGAAAATCTGTGAACAGTCCCAGCTTTCCTACTCTACCATACTGTGTGAACACAGGCAATAATTTATTTCACCAAACATTTTCTCTGTTCATGATCACATAGGAGACCATCTTCAAATAAGTGAGTTCATGATTTGTGTTATACAAAAACCTCTCTTGCGTTAGATTCAACATCTATAATGTTGCACCAGCTGTAGAAAGCCTTCAGGCCACGTATAGGATATACAAAACAACTTACTTGACTCTTAGTTTAGTAATGGTATCGTCATCAGGGCGGCGGAGGCAAGAATGGTTTTCAAAGGATGTTTAAAAACACTCCTTTTTTTAACCCGTTGAATGCGGGCGTCGGCCACTGGCCGACGCCCACACTCCCTCCCTGGTGCGGGTCACGACCAGTGGCCGACACCAGGGAGGGGGTTAAAAATCCTGCACCGGAGGATTATTATTTTTTTTTTTTCCACCGTAGGAGACGCGGAAGAGCTTCCGCGTCTCCATCCCACCCCCCTCCCGCCCCCTTATGACGAGGCGCGCTGACGTCACATTTTTTCCTCACCGGAGAAGGAGAGACGGAGGTAAGTGTTCTTTCCTTCTCCGGTGGGGAAAAAAAGGCCAAAACGGCCTCCCCAGATGCCAGGGAGGCATCGATGGAAAGGGGAGGCTCTCCCCTTTCCATCGATGCCTCCCTGGCACCGTTTCCTGGCCGTGGATCGCAGCGCGGCTGCGATCCACGGCCAGGAAACGCCCCTAGGCATTAGGGATCTTCTTTGGGGGGGTCGGCCCCCTCGTAAAAGGGCCACCCCCCCCCCGGCAATATTGACATTATTTACACTGTTTTGGGGGGCGATCGTGCCCCCCACAAAAAAAAAAGAAAAAAAAATGGCGGGGTCGGCCCTTGGAACACGGGCCGACCCCAGGGGGAAAAAAAAAAAACGTAGTTTTGCCTGGGGAGGCCGATCGCCCCCCCAGGGTAAAAAAAAAACAAAAAAAACAAATTGTTGGTGGTCAGCCCTTAGGGTGACCATCAATGGGGCCATTTTTTTTTTATACATGTGTGCTTTGCCGAGGGCAAGCACACATGTATAAAAAGAAAAAGATTTGTGACATGAGTCTCATATATATGTGTATATATGTATACACATATATATATCTATATAGATATATATAGATAGATAGATAGATAGATAGATAGATAGATAGATAGATAGATAGATTTTTTTCAGGACAAGCATTGCAGCGTCCATGTGCTGCTTTTCTGACTTGTTGGTGTGTATCTGGGCTTCTAACAACGCCCACCTCACGCCCATCACTACCACTCCTTTGATGGCATTGGAAAATATTTACCTTTGTCCCTCCTTGGGGAGGTTTTGCTACCGCCTTGGCCATCGCCCCTGGTACATGGCTAATTGCACTTTTGCTGTTACGTTTAACTACGAGCGAACTTCTTTTCCTTTTGTGTAACTCTTTACATGATGCTCATGGTGGCCATGGCGCTGTGAATCGGCTCTCTTATGTGAAAGAGTTTAACTTTAAATTATCAATTTATGTGGCAAGAAAAGTTGGGTTAGGAGTTTATAACGCTAATAGCTCTAACTCGAGCAGATGCGAGACCCATTGCATTGTAAATGCTTGTTATTCTTGTGTGTGTTGTTTTATAATGGTGAACAATTTCACCGCACTACACGAGGACCGTGATCAAGACTCCTTGGTGAGTTGAAACACGTTGGTGGTTATTGACTGCAATAAAATACACGTTTATTTGTACTTCATGGAGTGCGGTGAAATTTTTCGGCATTAGATAATTTCTAGATTGGTCTTCCCTGTCACTGGGCACCGGCAGTGGAGTGTGCCGCCCAGCAACCCTTCAACCACTTTGTTTCTAAACATATAAATATATACATATATTATATATATATATACACAATATGCATGCATGCATGTCTTTTCTGTAGTGGCAGTTTTGCTGGATAGTACTGAGGGAATTAAAAGAGGAGGTAATGGGAGGCAGAGCACCAAAAATGACTGTTGCACAGGGTGTGTGGTAAGTTGAAGTAATACATTCTTTTTTTGTTTTTTTCAGTGTTTTCAGAGAATCTGCAGAATTGGAGAAGAAGCGAAGGGAAGGTGACGACATTTCCTGTTGTACACAACAAACATACCAACAAGCAATTTTGTGACTATCTGCCTTCTACGTAGGATAGTAATTTAGAGGGACAGTTTAGCCAGTTGCAGAGATGGCGTCTCGTTGGATGACTGCTGATCAAGCCCTAGCTCGGGTTATGGAGGACAGTTCTGATGTAGGCTCAGAGACTGAGACAGCAGACACTGAGACAGCATCTGAGGGAGAGGACAATGGGGCAGATTCTGGGAGTGATTTTTCAGTCGGCGGAGTCCAATCTGACGACACCTCTTCCAGTGAGTCTGAAGGAGACAATGACGACATCCGTGCTGTCCCTTCGCAAGCACATTCTGGGCAGCGGGACCACATTGGGTTAGCCGAGCCCAGAGAGCACGTGCTTGCTGCCGCAAGCACAGAACGAGTGCTCTCTTGGCAGCCCCCCTGTTTGGTTCAGCCCCAAATTCCACCTTTTACTGGTGACGCTGGATGTAAAGTCGATACAGCTAACTTTTGGCAGTCGACTACATCTATCTGTTTTTGGATGTTGACTTTCTTCAGAAAGTTGTGCAGCAAACAAATTTGCGTGCAGACCAATTTCTGAGGGAGCGCGGAGGCACTCTAGGGCCCCGTTCTAGGGCATGCCAGTGGACTCCCACTTCGCTGGCGGAGTTGAAGATATTTTTGGGCCTTACCCTCAAAATGGGGTTAGTACAGAAACCCACCTTGCAGTCCTACTGGACGACTCGCACGGTTTGGGTAACTCCCATCTTCGCACCATACATGAGCAGAGATCGTTTTTTGCTACTGCAGCGCATGCTGCATTTCAATGACAATTCTGCTGCATTGCCCCAGGACCATCCAGATCATGACAGGTTGTTCAAAATTCGGCCTGTCGTGGAACATTTGTCTGCCAGGTTTCCAGAGATCTATACTCCTGGAAAGAATATAGCAGTCGATGAGTCCTTGATCCTGTACAAAGGACGGCTGCTTTTCAGACAGTACATTGCGAGCAAAAGAGCTCGCTATGGCATAAAGCGGTACATGCTGTGTGAGAGCTCTACTGGCTATGTGTACAGCCTGTGAGTGTATACAGGGAAGGATTCTACCCTAAACCCTGTAGGTTGCCCTCCCGCGTTAGGGGTCACAGGTAAGATTGTATGGGAACTTGTCCAGCCACTTCTTCACAAAGGTTATAACCTTTATGTGGACAATTTCTATACAGGAGTAGAGCTGTTCAGTGAGCTCTACAAAGCTGGCACTGTGGCCTGCGGTACAGTTCGTTGTAACTGCAAAGGATTCCCGCGGGAGCTTGTTTGAAAGAAGCTCCAGAAATCACAGAGTACTGCATTGCGTTCTAACGAACTGCTCGCAGTCAAGTTCCTAGATAGACGTGATGTATACGTGCTCACTACAATTCATGATGAGAGCACTTCTCCCATCACGGTTTGGGGTCAGATGGCCGAAGTCCACAAGCCCATCTGTATACTCGATTACAATAAGTACATGGGTGGAGTGGACAAGAACGACCAGGTTCTTCAACCATACAATGCGTGTCGTAAAACTCGCACTTGGTACAAGAAACTGTTTACCCACCTGATTCAGATGGCAACATATAATGCGTATGTTGTTTACCGTCAGACAACAACAGGAAGACTCATGACTTTCCTTGACTTCCAGTTGTCTGTAATTGAAAGCCTCACTGCTGTTACTGAAGAAGCAGCAGCCTCCACCTCATATGTTCTGGAGGATGTGGCAAGGCTGCAGGAGC
Organism: Pleurodeles waltl; assembly: GCF_031143425.1. Classification (NCBI taxonomy): domain Eukaryota; kingdom Metazoa; phylum Chordata; class Amphibia; order Caudata; family Salamandridae; genus Pleurodeles; species Pleurodeles waltl. Next base: position 812,045,928 of record NC_090450.1, read on the forward strand.
GACACTTTGCTGATCGCATACCTAAAACACCCAAAAAGGATCGCCCATGTCGTCGCTGTAAAGTGTGCTCAAAGCATGGAAAGCGGCAGGAGAGTCGGTATTACTGTCCCCAGTGTCCATCACAACCAGGCCTCTGTATCCCTACTTGCTTTACGTTGTATCATACTAAAGCAAAATTCTGGGAAATCGACTGAGGTTGAGCTGTTGTTGGGTAATCCTTTCAGTGGCAGTGCATGGATACCGAACGTCCATGGGCCACTGCTTCGTTAGGCAAGGAGCCACAGAATTTTACTTCATCATGGACTTCCTTTTGGCGTGGTCGGTGTTCTGTTCAATTAACATGCATTTTCTTCCCCCTACTGCATATACTAGTAGACAGAACATATGCCACATTGCCACGGAGTACCCTTTCTTCACCTGCATGTCTTCCTTACTTTCAACGGTAGATATGCTCTCTCAGTTCGAGAAATCACTTTGTAGGGCATACTTGGAAGCCCCCAACTTGCTTCCACAAACTAGTATAGGTTCACTTGGCTATTATACAGGATTAGCCAGGACTCTGATGAGAACAGAGACATGGATGGGTAAGGAAAGCTTATGGTAGGAGTGCCTTAACAGGGTTATTGCACAGGTAGAAGGCAGATAGTAAAGGTAGTACAGATGTACATCATCTACACCTATGGATTCAAACCCATTGGTGCCATCCCAGCACTAAAGGAGAATGACTTGTATAGGTCAGTGTTTGACCTGCTTTTCATGTTCATCCTCCATCAGAACTTAGTAGATGTTCAGTTTGCTGTATAAGTGCATTATAGTCACATCACTGCACATAATGTTGGCTGGGACATATGCTACGTTCTCATGGACTCCCCTATGTACCAAACACTACCCTTTTCCATAGCCTATGACCTTCTCTTTAGGGAACATCATGAGAAATCCCCAGCATGTCTCCCTTAGTTTCAAAGGTAGATATGCTCACTCAGTTCGAGGAATCGCTTTGTACGGCATACTCGGACACCCCCAACTTGCATCCACAAACTGGAAGGAGTTGGATTTAGCACAGAGATTGCGCTAAAGGCGCATGAAAAACATGTCTTCCTGAGCCTCAGGTGGCTGTCACAGGAGTCATTAGTAAAGGTTTGTTACGCATGCATTTGGTAATGTTAAGGAAGAAGGAGGCAGGTAGCCTATGACCTTCTCTTTAGGTAACAGCATGAGAAATCCCCAGCATGTCTCCCTTAGTTTCAAAGGTAGATATGCTCACTCAGTTCGAGGAATCGCTTTGTACGGCATACTCGGACACCCCCAACTTGCATCCACAAACTGGAAGGAGTTGGATTTAGCACAGAGAGTGCGCTAAAGGCGCATGAAAAACATGTCTTCCTGAGCCTCAGGTGGCTGTCACAGGAGTCATTAGTAAAGGTTTGTTACGCATGCATTTGGTAATGTTAAGGAAGAAGGAGGCAGTTACTTGACAGGTGGTAAAATGTAGTCAAACTTATTCCGTTCTGTGGCGTGTGAATGTGATGGGCCCTTGTTGGCAGCGGTAAGTTAATGTGAGTGGAGTGATTGATTGCATTGGGCCCGTGGCTGGCGATATGAAAGGGTTGTTTGTTGTGCGTGAATGGCGTGTGAATGGACCATAAAGAGGTTGGTGCCTGGACGCGGCTTTATGGCCCACCTTCAGAAGGCTTGGTTTCAACATTCAGATACTTTGATAAGTAATCATGCTTTAAAACCATAATTTCTGGAGGTGCTAAAACCAACCAGTGTGAGTGGTGGGTTAACTTTAACAAACTAGTACCAGGGGAGACCAAGGGTGCAGGACTTGCATGGCTCTCACCAGTTTTCCTTCACCCAGAATCCCCTTGAAATTACATTATGTGCTTAAAAAACACATTTTCCTTGCATTCCAATGAGCAGAAGTCCAGGGATCTGCAGGGATCCTCAAAATTCCTACCACCCAGTGTTTCCCCACTTGTCCTGATAAAAACACAACCCCGCTTGTGTGCCTGTGCCTAGTGCCTGCTTCAGGAATGAATCACTCCAGGGTTAACAGTAGACCTCAAGCAAGGACTACCATTGACCCTTGTGTGATCCATTCCTGTCGCGGGCGCTAGGCCTACCCACACAAGTGAGGTATCATTTTTATCGGGAGACTTGGGGGGACGCTGGGTGGAAGGAAATTTGAGGCTCCTCTCAGATTCCAGAACTTTCTGTCATCGAAATGTGAGGAAAACTTGTTTTTTTAGCCACTTTTTGAGGTTTGCAAAGGATTCTGTGTAACAGAACCTGGTCAGAGCACCGCGAGTCACCCCATCTTGGATTCCCCTAGGTCTCTAGTTTTCAAAAATGTACAGGTTTGGTAGGTTTCCCTAGGTGCCGGCTGAGCTAGAGGCCAAAATCTACAGGTAGGCACTTTGCAAAAAACAGCTCTGTTTTCTGTGATGTGTCCACGTTGTGTTTTGGGGCATTTCCTGTCGCAGGCGCTAGGCCTACCCACACAAGTGAGGTATCATTTTTATCGGGAGACTTGGGGGGACGCTGGGTGGAAGGAAATTTGAGGCTCCTCTCAGATTCCAGAACTTTCTGTCATCGAAATGTGAGGAAAACTTGTTTTTTTAGCCACTTTTAGAGGTTTGCAAAGGATTCTGGGTAACAGAACCTGGTCAGAGCCCCGCGAGTCACCCCATCTTGGATTCCCCTAGGTCTCTAGTTTTCAAAAATGTACAGGTTTGGTAGGTTTCCCTAGGTGCCGGCTGAGCTAGAGGCCAAAATCTACAGGTAGGCACTTTGCAAAAAACAGCTCTGTTTTCTGTGATGTGTCCACGTTGTGTTTTGGGGCATTTCCTGTCGCGGGCGCTAGGCCTACCCACACAAGTGAGGTATCATTTTTATCGGGAGACTTGGGGGGACGCTGGGTGGAAGGAAATTTGAGGCTCCTCTCAGATTCCAGAACTTTCTGTCACCGAAATGTGAGGAAAACTTGTTTTTTTAGCCACTTTTTGAGGTTTGCAAAGGATTCTGGGTAACAGAACCTGGTCAGAGCCCCGCGAGTCACCCCATCTTGGATTCCCCTAGGTCTCTAGTTTTCAAAAATGTACAGGTTTGGTAGGTTTCCCTAGGTGCCGGCTGAGCTAGAGGCCATAATCTACAGGTAGGCACTTTGCAAAAAACAGCTCTGTATTTTGTCAAAAAATGGGATGTGTCCACGTTGTGTTTTGGGGCATTTCCTGTCGCGGGCGCTAGGCCTACCCACACAAGTGAGGTATCATTTTTATCGGGAGACTTGGGGGAACATAGAATAGCAAAACAAGTGTTATTGCCCCTTATCTTTCTCTACATTTTTTCCTTCCAAATATAAGAGAGTGTGTAAAAAAGACGTCGATTTGAGAAATGCCCTGCAATTCACATGCTAGTATGGGCACCTCGGAATTCAGAGATGTGCAAATAACCACTGCTCCTCAAAACCTTATCTTTATCCCATTTTGGAAATGCAAAGGTTTTCTTGATACCTCTTTTTCACTCTTGATATTTCAGCAAATGAATTGCTGTATACCCAGTATAGAATGAAAACCAACTGCAGGGTGCAGCTCATTTATTGGCTCTGGGTACCTAGGGTTCTTGATGAACCTATAAGCCCTTTATATCCCCGCAACCAGAAGAGTCCAGCAGACAAAACGGTATATTGCTTTCAGAAATCTGACATCGCAGGAAAAAGTTACAGAGTAAAACATAAAGAAAAATGGCTGTTGTTTTCAGCTCAATTTCAATATTTTTTTATTTCAGCTATTATTTTCTGTAGGAAAACCTTGTTGGATCTACACAAATGACCCCTTGCTGAATTCAGAATTTTGTCTAGTTTTCAGAAATGTTTAGCTTTCCGGGATCCAGCATTGGTTTCACACCCATTCCTGTCACTAACTGGAAGGAGGTTGAAAGCACCAAAAATAGTAAAAATGGGGTATGTCCCAGTAAAATGCCAAATTTGTGTTGGAAAATGTGGTTTTCCGATTCAAGTCTGCCCGTTCCTGAAAGGTGGGAAGATAGTGATTTCAGCACCAGAAACCCTTTGTTGATGGCATTTTCAGGGAAAAAACCACAAGCCTTCTTCGGCTGCCCTTTTTTCCCATTTTTTTGGAAAAAACGAAATTTTCACTGTATTTTGGCTATTTTCTTGGTCTCCTCCAGGGGAAACCACAAACTCTGGGTACCATTAGAATCCCTAGGATGTTGGAAAAAAAGGACGCAAATTTGGCGTGGTTAGCTTATGTGGACAAAAAGTTATGAAGCCCTAAGCGCGAACTACCCCAAATAGCCAAAAAAGGGCTCAGCCTGGGGGGGAAAAGGCCCAGCAGCTAAGAGGTTAAAGGATACTTTTAGATGCAGAGATAAAATCTGGCGTACTAAACGGAAACACCCCCAGGTGTTAAGAAATGCACGTTTTTAGATTTTGAAGACCACTTATCTTAGTCATATTTACATGCCAAATATTTTCAAGGCTCGGCTCCTGCACGAACTCTTCGAGCCAGAGCCGACCCTTGGCTCTGCCCTCCCTGTTAATTTATTGGCTTGTTCATCTGGTCGACCAAATCAAAGTTAAACTCCGAACAGGGCCCAGAAGAACCATTTCTAACATTCATGTGGACGACAGTGCTGTGCTTACGTAATAAACTCTAAAAGTAAAAGTGATAAGCGGGTCTGTAGCCAACGGCAGCAACACATTTCTGGAAGCTTCTGACTTCTAAGAAATTATGTTACTTACCTCAGAATTAACAAAATACACACCTAGGCTCTTACACACGCGCAAAGAATCCCTATAAATGATACACAAAAAGTACACTTACTGCGGTTCTGTACGCCTGGTGTTTAACTATTCACTCCATAATGGCAAAGCGTCGAGCGTCCGACAGTTGACATTTCACGAGCACCGGAGAAACGCAGCCAGAGCAGCAACGAAGGGGAAGTACTGCTCGAGAGAGGCGGATATGGATAATTCCTCACAGCCTTACTCCTACGCACTACCTCCTGCTGTAAACTCCCGCGCGACAACCTCCTGCATCACCGCGCACTGAAATAAACACAGGTGAGGTCAAATTGAGGCCGCTGTCGGTAGCCGTTTAGGAATAAAGTGGTTTTAGCGGAGGGATACCTCCAGTTCAGAAATAAGTCACCTGAACAAGACGTACTAATCAATAGAGTAGTAGGTGCACTGACAATGTGGTTTAATCAGTCGGATACAAGAACATTGGGCGTGCGAATCAATTCCCTTACTGACTATGATTCTGTTGATAACATACATCATAACAATGCCTTTTTTTTTATTGGTCGAGCGCACAAACGCTATGACGCGTTGTGATCTAGATGTGGGTTTTTAATCACTCCTTCATGGGCTTTCCTTTAAAAAATCCTTTATTATTGTTTAATGCTTTACGTTTTTCCCTTCTTGGGGCAGTTTTGTTACGCCTTGGCCATCGACCCCGTTACATGGATAATTGCACGTTTACCCATACGTTTGACTGTAAACAAACTTCTTTTTCTTTATGTGTCTTTCCTTCACTCACGTTCCTGGCGGCTGTGGCGCTTTGAATTGACTTGCTTATGTCAACTGTTTTACTTTTCATTTTCAATTTACGTGGCAAGAAAAGTCCACTTAGGAATTTGCAGCACTAATAGCTCTAACTTGAGCAAACGTGAGACCCATTGCATTGCAAATGCTTGTTTAACTTTCTACTGCATGGGGTAGAGGATTGGGCTGGGAAGGCGCAGGGCACCAGGAACACACTGGCTGGAGCACAGCTGCAGTCCAAGCCCAGGGGAAAATTCATTCGTTGCATTAGTCAGAATGGTTTGAACTGACCAATGCAGAGGATAGGGCGTGTCCTGCTAGCCAAAATTCGAGGCCAGCGGGGGCAACTGTCAGCTCCTGACGGTGAACGTTGTCACCACCAACACCATCGAAGATGAAGCACAAGAAACACAATGCATCACTGCCAATGGACGGTAACTACCGGGCAGAGATGCTGGAGTATGGTAGGCAAGCCATGGACAGATGGAGTCAATGAGGGCAGCAGCACCGGAGGTGCAGGCATCCTCGATGCATGGGGTGGCAACAACCAAGGAGTCTCGACGAGGAGGAATCGCAAGGAACCCGCTTCCATCCCGTCATATTGGCAGTGCTGGCACTTCCAGCCAGCACTGTGGTGCTGAGAAGCAGCGATGGGGAATCAAGAATGAGGACTCTTGGGGGAAGCACATCTGCCCTGACAAATGGGCACCTACAGCCAGGACGGCATTGCCGGGGAGCAGGCGACGGGCACTTTGGTGGCAACGTAACCAGAATGCAAGCCTCCCTGAGGCACCTGGGCCAGCACAGTGGTACTCGTGGGAACAGCCCACCCTGGGTCAGGATACATGGATCTGGAGTGGCCGGCTTAAGAATGGCCTTGACGGGGCTGGTAACGCACAGAGGTGCCCGCGGAGCATTATTTGCAGTGCAGCCGTTGCGTGGGTTGATGAGGTGAGTGCAGGGTCAGATCATTAGGCATTAGGGCTCCCATTGCCTTGTAGGGGATTGAGTGGTGTGGCAAGCATTTGTGTCCTTGAGTTACTTACATACTACTCTGGGTGCAGTCTATGCGGCCGTGGGTCTGATTCAAGCCGACACTCCAAGGTCACGTGCCTGTGTGGGTGTAATGCTATCTGTATTTAACCACAGATTTCATCTTGACCACTGAATCCATTTTGTGCTTAGCTTCAAATGCCGTCACATCGGTGGTGCAGGTATTTTATCACGCACAGCTTGTTAACGTGTTTTCACTTTTCTCACCAGGGAACATAACATGGGGGATGCAACGCTGATAAGAGTGTACAAGGATGAGAATGTTTATAGCAGAGAAGGGTATGGCTCGGTCTTCAAAATACACCTTGGGATCTGGCTAATCTCTTTGCATGTGTTTTCAAAATTGACCAAGTACAGTCAGCGCTTGAATTCCACATCTTACTCGAAGAGAGGGAGGTTACCAGAACCTTCCTCTTAAGTTTGTTTATGACATATAAGGTGGGGAAACTTGGTACTGAGGCAGAAGGAACTCATTTCTGAGGGTGGACGCATTGCTCAGAAAAATCCCATTGGGGAGAATTTCTCCTGTCTCAGCTGTCCAGGGTTCCACAGCTTGGCATTGGCAAAGACAAGGATGATGTTAGATTCAATCCCCATGAAACTGTGAGCATGCACAAAAAAAAAAAATATTTATATATATCTATATATATATATATATGCAAAACAAAGTTGTCCTCTGGACAGAAAGTGCACTCAACAGGTTGCAGTTTATTTTGGAAAGCAGCAAAGCCAGTAACATTCAAAGAATTCTTTACACATTATCCAGGCCTTACGCATTTCAGACATCTCATCCTTGGTCACAGGCCAAATGCTTGGATTGAGCAAATGATTGCAGGCACCTGATTACTTCATTAAATACTCTGGTGAGTTACACAATGCATCTCGGTAGTGGATAATGTGTAAAGAATTATTTGAATGTTACTGGCTTTGCTGCTTTCCAAAATAAACTGCAACCTGTTAAGAGTGTGCTTTCTGTCCGGAGGACAACTTTGTTTTGCACACACACACATATATATATATATATATATATATATATATATATATATATATATATATATATTATTATTATATTTTACTGCGTACATATACATTGTTGATACATTGCATTTTTTCTGCTTATTATTATTCAACTGCTGTGATTATTTTAGTAGCTGCACGTGTTTTGCTGCATTCAAGTTAAATGCTCATGTTAATATTCTTGTATACTTCTGTTTAAACCTTGGTAAGTGCCTTAATAAATTAATTACTCAGACCAAGAGTGCTGCATTCTTTAGCCTTGTACCCTCTTAGTTTGAAGCAAAGCAGAGCAGCAGGCCAGCAACTCTATTCAATGACAGATAAGAGGAAAACATCCAGCAAGTTCCTTGGTGTTATGGTGCTGAGCAAGCTCTTCTCCTGGCATTATCCGCGTGCCTTAAGGTGTGGGCTTAACAATCTCAATGCATCGGGAGTAGGCTCCTCTGCAATAGCACATAGGTTTCAACAGAACAGCTCACAGAAAGCACGGTATGTCTCCTGGATCTCTCAGAGCGCTGGAGCACAAGGCAAACAAGACAATGACGGTTTTGAGAGCAAAGGGGGAGCTCAACCGCATAGGAAATGATGTGGCTTTGCAGGCAGAGATGCGACTTTGAGGGTCGGGCACCAGGTTCTAGTCTCGGCATGGGCTCAACATCCTGTGATTCTGAGTAAAGGGCTTGATCTCCCCATGCCTACCACAAATGGATGTGGCGATGACATATTCCTCAGTCTTGTAGTCGAACAGTAACAGCATCAGTCCCTTGCAGGCAAGCTGCCCCATCTTTCCGAGATCAAATTGTGCCAGCAGTGGGTGGGAGGTGAGGGCTGCGAAAGCACGGACACGGACACCGTGCGCAGCCCTAAGTGCTAAACTGCACTGCACTGCACTTGGTGGCCTTAAAGACACAGGCACCCGCCACAGAGCCGATGGCAGGGAGGGGCCCATGGGCATTCCACGGGGGCTTTCTCACCTAGTGGATACATGCTTCTATTATGGAGACTGGTGGCTAATCTGCAGGCCGGGTTCCAGTCTCAGTCAGTGTTTCATCATTCCAAGGTCATTACAATGACTAGCGCTCATTTGATTAATAGAAACCCCTTCTGTCGGGTACTTAGGGGGACCACCTGTCATTGAGGCAAATTCAGGACAGGAATGTAAAAAATTCAGGACAAGGGGTCAAAATTCAGGACAAAGGGTCAAAATCCAGGACAAAAAATCAAGAACAAACATCAGTTTTACAGACACTCCCAAGAGAGGCCATGCCTCACTATGTTGTCAGTGCATTTGTTTACTCTTTTTTAACAGAGCAATATTTATTCACTGTGGTCTTTTTGTGATTGCCTCCTGGTATGCTACATTCAGATGTCACATTACGTCCTTGTTTAGTAGTAAATTAATGCCCTTCAGCACTGTGTCAAGGCCATCTCCCCTACCCAAATCTACCCAATCTTTCTTGAAAAGAAACAAACAGCAACCTTTTGATTATGTTTCTGAACATTTTAAAACCCCTGGCAAACTGTTTAGGAAACATTAAGGTAGTTAACCTTATGCTAGTTTAAACAAATTGAACAAAAACATCTGGCTCACTCCGAACGCCCATGGACTTTGAACCTAAAAAATAATTAACGAGGCAGGGCAGATGGTGTGGGGTACAGTCTCACACCTAATGTCAGGATGTGGGGTACCCACAACTTGTCTGTAGTCTCACAGCACTAGAGTGTATGTCTGGGACTCTACATTTATGTCAGAAATGGGAGCCCAGGCTACCAATCAAACATAATAAAAGAAGAGGATGAAATTGAGATGAAATAGGAGATCCACTGCAAGTGATTCTAAGGGTTGTTGCTAACAACTGGATAAATAAGGAAGAGAAGAACAAGGTGGGACAATTCCTAAAATCAGACAAGATGGTTCCACCAAGACTATCGGAAGGTATCGAGTACCTGCAGAGCTGTCTCTGTACACAGGAGAGAACCAGAAGAGGCACTGTCGAGTGGTTGAACAAGCAACACCCATCCACCTTGGCAAACTCTTCTGGTCCAATGGTCTGCTGTTCGTGCTGGTGAAGGGTGAGCAGGGGCCAGACCCCTTGCAAGGTTGTGCAAGGCAATTGCCCACTTTGTCCATGTCTTTAAATGGTTTTGAAATTGAGCAAAAGCCAAACTAGTGATCTAGGATATCTCTACGTGTCAAGTACACATAGAATCTTCAAAATATTTGCACAAACAAAAAGTAAAAATGTTAACATTGTAATTTGTGTTTCTTTAACATATGGCACTGTTTTTCCCTTTATATACAATTAGATCTTAGATTGAACTGGGAACCAGTTACTTTTGATATCTAGTGATTAATATCTACCATTCTCCCACTGATTTGCAGGATGGAAATCTCGGAAGAGTGTCACGGTTCCTCCAAACCCAGTTTGCTTTTTGGTCTTCTCTTCTGCTTTCTGTAGTGGGTCACGTGGCACTAGTGAAGATGGTGTGCTACCCCAATGATAGTATTATTTTGCAAACCTTCCCCTGCTCGTCCTTCATTCCTTCTTCAGACATGCCACACATCTGATTTGGTCGCTGCAGCGTCATCGGGTAGCTCTTTCCACTCTAAAGCTACCTGTGGCTGCAGGTGGATTAGGTCTTGTGGACTTAGAATGCTATTATTCAGCTGCACGGGTCCAATGGGTGGCTCGCTTCTGCCCACCTCCCTGCATGAGATGGGGTTTATCAGTAAAGACTTTTAAGGAAGGCTTAATGCACTGTTTATTGTTTCCTACTGACCATTCTACGGATCACCATCCGGGGTTATCACGCACAGCTTTCTCTTGCCTTGCTAGAACCTGTAAACTCACTGACACGAAGAAACCCTATGCTCCTGCACTACCTTTGCTAAGCCTTCCCACTCCCACAGGACGACTGTGCTCAGAACAACTCCATCAGTGGCATGCTGTAGGTATCTTAAAATCTGGAGATTTATTTCTGGACAGCGGGCTACTAAATTTCCAAACCCTTGTGGCAGACTACCATTTTCACCCCGGTCAACTCCTTACTTATAACCACCTTAAATAATCATTAAATGCCCTATTTCATGTCTGCCACCTAGCACTAACCCTACAAGAGGAGTGCCAGAAGCTCTACACCATAGGAACTGGTGGCAAACTGATAGAATGGGTGTACAGACCTTTCCTGCAACAAGGAAATCACACCAGGTCTTCTCGGCAAACTACCTGGGTGATTGATGTGGCCAAACCTCTGCAAGATACGGACTGGACTAAAATACTGGGCTTTCCCCACAAAGTATCCCATGGCTGTCGCCCATTCATAGATCTTCCTTGGGAATGCATTCTGCCAGTTGCTTGCCATTGGCCTTGTGGTTTGTAACTCACATTTTGTTGCTTTCAGTTTGCTGGCTTTATTTGTTTTAGGCTATGCAGCTTGAGTTCGTCCCTTCCCTTACCCAAACCTTATTTACAGTATCCTTCCGAGTGCTCCCTTTCTGTAAACAGGCCTGTAAATCTTGTTCTTATCTCATCACATGTGCTGTGCATTCAAAGAACAAAGTCATATGTCAGGCTCTGTCTTCGGTGGGAACTTACTGTTTACGTTTTTTTCTCTGACTTCAAAGTGAGAGGATTTATGCAACAGTCTTGCTGGATACTGGGGCTAGGAAAGAGTTTTTTCTATCACATGACAACATTTAAATAAACTTCAGAATATATCAGAATTAGGAGTACATATGAAGCACATTTTTGTTAATTCTGAAATGGAAACAAATACCTTTATATGATTAAAACAAACCATTGCATTAGGTGATGCAATTTCCATACATCATCGTCTGTGCACAGTATAGTTTGATTTGAAAAACTGTACGTCTGTGCAAATGTAATGGTCATTTCAATCAAAAATGTGTTGTCTGTAATGGCAGTGTGTTACCACACCATGTATACTCCACTCCACTCTGCTCTGCACCACTCCACACCACTGCACCCTACTCTGCATCACTCCAGGACAAGGAGGGCTCCCCTAGTGGGGCCCGGCATACGCATGTCCCCTACTGCGGAACAAGCTTCCATGGAGAAAGAGCGAGCGCATGCAGAGGTGCAACTGCGTGTAGGCTCCCCGCGTTGTCAGTAGGAAGCGAGGAGCGGCAGGACAAGGACCCCCCGGAACTGGATGTTGAACAGTTCCAGGCCATTCTGGGCGGGAGCCCGACAGTGACACCACAGACTGCAGAGGATGTGTTGTAGGGCGGGCCGTGCTTGGCCGGGAGCGTCCTCCCTGCCCAGGAATAACAGTGCATATACAGCAGGCTTGTCAATGTTGGCTTCAGTAAGGGCTGTGCAGGTCTAATGTGCCTTTCTCCTTTACTCTAGTACTCCAAGTTATTCTTATTTGCCTGTACTGCCTATGTTCCCCCCCTCCTCTTACACCTTGGTATATTCATACATGAACATTAATGTTTCCGTTGGGTATCAGATTTTTAGTGCTATTGGCTGACCACCAATTCTTGACTCAGCCAGGGAAGGATGGTTTATTGTTATATTTATGTTTTCTTTCGTTCGCAGGTTTATAAGTGGGTTTGATGGTGTGTGCAGGGTGGGTTCCATGGTGGGTGAGGGGGGCTGGGGCGGAGGGCAGTGCGCAGTAGGGATGCTGTTGGCTCTCTGGGTTACCTGTAGGTATGGCCCCCACTAGACACGACTCATAGTATACACTTTCAGTACAATGACACAATACTCATTCATAACACGGAATGTTAGTGGGCTTGCGGGTTTTAATAAACGACACAAGGTCTACCAGTTCCTCTGTCGCCACAAGGTTCATGTGACTTTGCTTCAGGAGACACATCTCACGGCACCGGATCTGGGACAAATGCGTAAACGTTGGCGTGGGTCCATGATAGGGACCACATACTCCAGATATGCCAGAGGGGCTTTGATATGGGTGGCCCCTGGAGTGCTGTTGGTGATACTACCTACCAAGATAGACCCGGACGGGCATTTCGCCATCTTGGAAGGGACCCTAGACAGGGCACCGCTCTCCCTAATTTCATTATATGCCCCTAACGCTAATCTGAATGCATTTTTACAGACGCTGTCTGTATCCCTTCTCCTTAACCCACAGGCACCATGTTACTGGGGAGGTGATTTTAATGGCACTCCTTGCATTGATTTAGATAGATCCCACCCTCCGGTGCGGGGAGCCCAGTCAATTGTGCTTGCACACCAGTTACGCCTATGGGCCACAAATAACCAATTACATGATGCGTGGCCTAGTCTACACCCAACTGGGCGAGTATACTCGTACTACTCTGGTTTACATGTTCTGCACACTAGGATCAACCTGGTTTACTGCAACACCAAAGCATTTCTGAGCGTCATCAGTGCGGAGTATCTTGGGCGTGTATTGTCCAACCATTTACCTTTGCAGGTGGGGATACGATGGAGCCGCACCCCTCCGAGTATTCCAACTTGGAGAATGCCTGTAACGGCACTGCATGACGCTGCATATATAGAGCACTTGAGAGCACACATTGAATCTTATTTTGAGCTTAATGCAAACACAGTGTCGGATGTGGGGATTGAATGGGATGCCTTTAAGGTGGTACTGAGAGGCAAAGCAATAAAAAACGGATTACGGGGCGGCGCTCCTCCTGCGTCAAGAGCTCCGGGATCTAGAATCCGAGTTGCAACATTATGAGCAACTTCTACCCACAGATGCAGGGGCAGCCGCATCATTGGCAGCTACAAGGATCGCTCACCAACAGGCCCTAGACAAGTTGGCCCGGCTGCATTACAGTGACTACCAAGCCCGTAAACATGCAGAGGATGACAAGGCGGGCAAGCTGCGGGCTTGGCTTTTTCGGTCAGAGTGCCCCCAAACACCGATCACTGCGTTGCGGGGTGGGAATGACCAACTTCCAAATACACAGGAGGAAATTAATACAGCATTTTATAAATATTATTCCACACAGCCTCAGAGTCGGGGGGAGCCCGTTGCGGCGGAGGAGTTTCTGGGCCCCCTCCACTTACCTAGAGTGTCACCTGCAGATAGGGAGGCATTGGAGGCTGCCCTACAGCTAACAGAAATTGAGGAGGTTATTAAAAGCATGGCACGGGGGAAGACACCAGGCACAGCTGGGTGGCCGATTGAATTTTATGCTACATATCAGGCAATGTTAGCCTCTAAACTACTAGCAATGTATAATGCAGCGTGCGCTAAGGGGATTCTCCCGGCCTCCTTGAGGGAGGCGACGTTGGTGGTCCTCCCCAAACCAGGTAGAGACCCCTTACGGCTGGGATCATACCAGCCGCTATCATTACTTAACTCCGATTATAAGATCCTAAGACGTATGTTAGCGGACAGACTTATGCCCATAATCTCTGGCTTAGTTCATTCTGACCAGAACGGATTAATTCCAGGCAGAAGTACCTTCCTCAACCTTTTCCGATTGTTCTCTATTATGGACTGGGCAGGGCGTGGGGGAGAGGGACACTGTGGTAGCCTCACTGGATATAGAAAAAGCATTTGACACACTGGGGTGTGCTTCTCTGCTGAGGGTACTGCAAAAGATGGGCTTCGGGTCTAATTTCCTGAAATGGATAACTCTATTGTATCATGCACCTATAGCCTGGGTGAAGACGTGCGCTATCATCTCTAAACCCTTTGATATTGGATTTGGGACACGTCAGGGATGCCCCCTGTCACCACTTCTTTTTGCGTTAGCAATGGAGCCCTTGGCGCAAGCCCTGTGAATGAGAGTACCTGATTGGGGACAGTACACGGGTGGGGTATGGCACGCTATCTAGCTATACGTGGATGGCGCGCTGATATACCTCCGCAATCCTGTTGCGGTCGTGCTCCAGCTGCTGGCATTGCTGCAGGAGTTTGGCAAGGCATCCGGCCTCAAGGTAAATTGGGCGAAGTCCTGTTTGTGCCCTCTTACGCCTTTGTCTATGGCTCAACGCAAACAATTACCTAACACCTCCCTGTCATGGGCATGCGATACCATCAAATACCTAGGGGTCTGGATATACCACGAGGAAAAGGATTTAATAGACGCAAATATAGGTAGTGTTCTGACAGGAGCGTGGTCTTCGTTGCCATTCTGGACTTCCCTCCCGCTCTCCCCATTGGGCAGACTAGCTATCTCTAAGATGCGGCGGCTCCCAAGATTGCTATACCACTTCTCAGCTCTCCCGATCTTCCTCCCGAATAAATGGTTTGCTGAGTTGCGTTCCCTTCTTACAGCATTGATATGGGGTAAAGGTAGAAGCCGGGTAGCATTAAACAAACTTTATGCACCAATGTCGGAGAGAGGCCTGGGAGCCCCAAATTGTGAGCATTATTTGGTAGTGGCCCAACTCCAATGGCCTTTGCGTTGGCTAGCAGGGCACAACTTGTACGAATTATGCGCCACATACAAACAAGGAGGCACAGATAGACTTCTAAGTTGGTTAATGACTCCAAACCCTGACACCCCACTTGACGATAGTAATTTATTAATGCGAAATGCCAAGAAGTGCTGGATCAGGTACACGCATAAATCAAGGCAGATGGCCCCATATGTGCCACAACTATCGCTGTGGGCCCTGACGGTTTGTGCTATTACTCTGCATACACCAACAGCGACTGCCTAGGAAGTTGCGGTAATAGTGTAGTAGGGCGACCTCTTTGAGGACCATATGCTGATCCCATTTGCTAGCTTAATGAATGATTTCAGTGTGCTTCCCGGCACCTTTCTTACTTATGTGGCGCTGACTCGACTTGCGGCAATCTACTGGGGCATTATGCCCAGGGAGCCTGACACATCGATATTGCTCCAGACCCTGCTGACACACGGGAATGAGACAAAGGCGATTACAAACATCTACAATGTGCTACACATAGATGATAAATGTCCCCTTACATAGCTCCGGGCATACTGGGAGGAAGCGCTCCAAAGGAAACTCACAGATGCACAATGGGAACAGGCCCTCACGGTTCCGAAAATTATTTCAATGAACGCCCGCTACAAACTCATCCAGTTTATTTATCTTCAGCTCCTGCGAGGTTGGCGAGGATTTACCCATCTGCTGAGGATAGGTGCCCGAGATGCCACAGTCGGAATGCTGATTTTCTACACATGGTATGGTCCTGCCCCCGGGTGGTTGAATACTGAGAAATTATAACCGAGATGCTAAATAAAATTACGGGAGGGTCCACGCATCGCGACATTGCATCCTATATGCTCGGCATAACAGGCAGAACCTCCAAGAATAAACCAGCAAATAAAATCTTAGACTTAGTACTCATACTGGCAAAAAGACATCTAGCAATGTGCTGGAAATCCGCTGCGACTCCACCTGTGTCGAGATGGCTCGCAGACCTACGCGATGTAGTTCTGGCGGGAAAACAAATGCTAATATCGCCACATGCCACAGGTGGCCTCCCATCCGTCCCCCAAACTGGACAGTATTTCTTGTGGGAATTGAGAGCATACTCGGTCAACGGGCAGTGTAGTGGGGTGGGGTTGGTTCCCTCTCCTCTCTCCCCCCCCTTCCGCCCGCCAGCTCGGGAATCCCAGGGATGACCAGCCCGCTGTGCCAGCTCTGGCCCCGACTGTAGTCCGTAAATCCGACTCAAGTGCCCCTTTGGCATACCCTAGCTGCACACCTAGTTAATTGTAGTTTCGTTATGGTTTGAGTTTTCTTTTTCTGAACATAGTATGGAATATGTACATCATATTTAAATTGTCAACCTGTGAACGATTCTCATCAGTACACATGTCAATTTCTTATGTTTAGCATTATTATAATTGTTGTCAAACGTAATGCATTATGTGTCAATACCTATGTACAATCATTGATATGTTGCAGCTAAGTGATTGTTATACTGTATAGCTTTGCAATTGGAAACGACTTCTAATATTCAGAAAAAGAAAGAAATATGGATAAAAAAAAAAACTAGAGGTTGCTGGTACAAAGTCAAAGCTAATCCTGAACACTAGGACGCCAACAATTAAACGTAATACACAACAGAACGGAGACAAAGGAAGTAGTCAGAGGACAGCAGCCCCTTGCTCTTGATCACGTCTGCCCAGGGGATACATCAGAAGAATTGTGAAAACAGCCATAAACAAGGCCACTGTAGTTAGATGATTCAGCGGGCAACCTCTTTATCACACAATTCTGTTTTTTGCCATACCTGTCATTTAGCCTACCCTTCCACAGAACCAGTTTCAACCTAATAGTTACTGAAGTATCAACGTGCAGCAACAGGTCTTCTGTAGAAGGCCAACTGACCACCAACCTGTCAATGAAGGCGGCACTACACCAATACTAATTAAATGAAGCCTATGACCAGACAGGGTTAACAATTGCAAGATGGCAAACAAATGAGTAATATGGCCACAAAGGTAACATTGTGGGGCATAATTGCTATTTGTTACTCCATAATTGCAGTGGCTCTACCCATATCATACTACTGCTGCATTCTGAAATGCTCAGTCAGGATATGGTACTTATGCAGGC
This sequence comes from Pleurodeles waltl, assembly GCF_031143425.1. Lineage (NCBI taxonomy): Eukaryota > Metazoa > Chordata > Amphibia > Caudata > Salamandridae > Pleurodeles > Pleurodeles waltl. The sequence continues at coordinate 812,063,079 of NC_090450.1, forward strand.
AGGGGCAAGAAGCTACCCCATTCACAAGGCACTTAATAAAAAAAAAAGTCATGGCTTCTTCTAGGGGCCTTTAGTCCAAGGGCAGGATGCCGAACTTGCCACATTTGGTGGGTACAGTGCTGCTTGATGATCACCGAATTCAGTGAACTCCATCCAGTTGTTCTCCCCATAGTTGCACACAGGGGCAGCTGGACTTAAGGTATGAATGGGAGTCCAGGTTCCAAAGAGCAGACAAATTAGCAAACGGACAAGGGATGGCTAGCTGCTCGCAGGTCACCAGGCTATGTAGATGCAGGGGTACAACATGGAACTCCAAACACAGGGCACTACCCATGAAACTCATGTTCCCCAGGTATGGGTCTTTTTTCAGATGCAACTATACAACCTCGGTACAATGGTATTTGAGAACATAAAATTTGAGGAACTCTTTCGGTTGCTCTCCCAAATCCGCACATCAGGGCAGATGGGGTTTAAGAATGTGATCGGAATGTAGTATCAACCTGAGCCAAGCTGTTAGCAGTGGTTAAAACGGGTACATAAGTAACACCCACAGGCAAAATAGCATGGAAAGCAGTAGAGAAGTTCCTGCTAAGGACCCCAGGAGAGAAAGGACCAAGTCATGGGTAAAGCAGCATGCAGCAACTGAGGCCGAGTCGGAAGAAACAAAATCCAGCAGGAGTGGTCAGCCTACCTTGAACATGTGGGGGTATACCCTTTTGCCTGAAGGAAGGTCACGATCGCAATGGGTACACTTTGCAAGGGCGGGGTTGGGGAATATGTCAGATACAGGCTCTGTACCCTTATGGCAGGGCCGGCTTTTGGGCGGTACGAGCGGTGCGACCGCACCGGGTGCTGACCTCAGGGGGCGCTGTGTTTAGCAATAACTTCCGAAACTTGCGATTTAAAAGTACCCACTGAAAAGTTCCTTGTGTTTAGCTTTCAAGAAACAATTAAAATGTGAAGATATCTCTTGTGATTAATGTTCCTGCTAGGTAGGGAGATGGCAGTTTTGCCTAGTGGCAGCTTTGACTCAGCATGAAGTAGCATAGAGGGTTAATATGCCTGCTGCAAAAAACAGAACTATGTGGCATATTTAAGAAAAGTGGCGCTGCACACAGTGCAGCGCCACTTTTCTTGCACCCCTTAATGCCCCCTAACGTCACCATGTGTGCGTCATATTTAAAATACGGTGCACCATGGCAGTAGTCAGGGGACTATTGTCAGAATTTTTTATGCTAGTCTGGCGCTTTGCAAGATTAGCATAAAAAATGTTGACACTAATCCTGCAAAGCACCCAGAGTCCCATTGCAACCAATGGAAGCCTCCTTTTAATGCCTGCTCTGAGCAGGCGTTTAAAGTGCAGGAAAAAAATGACGCAAAGAAATCTGTCAAATTTCTTTGCGTAATTTTTTTGGCCCCACTAACGGTGGGATGCCCCCTTTGCATACATTATGCCTGGCGCAGGCATAATGTAGCACAAAGGGTTACAAAGTGGCGCAATGCCTGCATTGCGCAACTTTGTGAATAGGGCGCAGCGTTTTTTGGCCTTCTAACGCCACATTAGCTTAAAAAAAATACACTAACGTGGCGTTACAATGGCACTAGGGGCTATTAAGTATGCCTCTATGGGGCATATTTGAAAAAAGTGGCACTGCACCACTTTTCTTGCACCCATTAGCGCTCCCCTAACACCACCATGTGTGCGCTGTATTTCAAATACGGCACTACATGGTGGTAGTTAGGGGACTAGTGTCAGAATTTTGGATGCTAGTCCAGCGCTTTGCAGGATTAGCGTAAAAATTTTTGATGCTAATCCTGCAAAGCACCCAGAAGCCCATTGTAATCAACAGACGCCTCCCTTTAACGCCTGCTCGGAGCAGGTGTTAAAAGTGCCGAAAAAAATGACGCAAAGAAATCTGTCAGATTTCTTTGCGCCATTTTTTGGGCCCTCCCTAACGGGAGAATGCCACCTTTGCATACATTATGCCTGGTGCAGGCAATATGTAGCGCAAAGGGATACAAAGTGGTGCATATGGCATGGCGTTGGCCTTCTAATGCCACATTAGCAGAAGAAAAGTACGCTAATGTGGCGTTAGAATGGCGCTAGGGCCTCTTAAATATGCCCCTATATTTTATGCGGCTAGCTGAGTGGATTAGTAAAGCCAGCCTTTACAAGAGCTTTAAAACACATGAATGTATGTGAAAGGGGAGCGATGGAGAGATGAGGGGCACATTTTCCGGGTGGTAGTGAGTGAAACCGAGGAGGAGGTCATGGGGTGGGGGGTGCCACAATAAACTGTCGCACATTGCGCTACCAGTCCTAAAGCCGGCCCTGCCTTATAGTACCGGGCTACTGCTCGGAAGACAGGGTCCACCTCTTGGATGGATTAGACATATGACTCAAAAACATTGCCTGCACTTGTGTGGTGCTAGAGGCGCTTGTGGACAAAAGGGGAAGCTAACTGTAAACAAGGAGTGAGGAGGTGGCGACTTTTGAACTGGATAAACGAGTCTGAGTCCCAGCTTCGGCTCAAAGATCCGGTGATTCTGGACAAATCATTTACTCTCCCCGCACCTACAACGTAACATGAATATTGTAGAGAGCCACCCGGACTCTCCTTTTCTTTGTATCTAGTTCCGCGTGTCCGGATGGAACGCAGAACCGAGTTCTTGTAATAAATCTGGGGCGGCGCTGCCGCAGTTCCCCTTTAGACCAGCAGCAGAGTGTGTGTGCTTTATTTCCCCTCGGACCATAGGTCGCCCACACGACGTGCTACAGTGGCGACGAGCGGGATACTGATTATCCCGTGTCGCACCCAGATCCTTAGCGGCCAGGAGAGTGGTAAATAAACAAAAAAATAAACAAAAAAAAGAGGCTGGAGCAGCGGCTTTGCGCCCCACTGATAGAGGCGTCTTGGAGGTGTGTGGTCAGGCGGGCGCTCGGCGAACAAACAAAGAAGCGCGCCATGACCGGGTAATGAGGCGCGCGCCCCACCTGCTCGTGCAAAGAATCTCCGGCTGAGCCCTGGAGCTCCTTGAAGGTTGCCGCGGCCTGGAAGGCTCGCGGCCAAGAAAAAATAATTCCTGCAAGCGGCCTCGTCTTCACGCAAAGACAGCGCTCGCACCAGGAGGCCCTACTGCACCACATGGGGGCTGTGCGCGGCTCAGCACACGTGCACACCCCACCTCCAGGCAGCGCGCCGCTCATGCTGTGCTCCCCAGGGAGGGGAGCGCAGCACAAGAGCCAGAGGGGCAGGAGCCCCAGTCAAGGAAGAAAGGAGGGCAGAAAGCCCTGAGAAAAAAAAGAAGAGAGAAAGGAAGAAAATAAATAAATAAGAGAAAAAAAGGGCAACAACCAAAAAAAAAAAAAAGAACTTTGATAATTAAGTGAAACCCAGAAAAAAAAAAAAAGAAAAACACATATATATTGACAAAAGACACAGAACACTCCAGAGAGGAAAGAGCAGTTGAAAAAAAAAAGGGAGGTGCCACCATATTAATAAAAAAAAAAAAAACATCATGAGCGCCCCACCGCAGGAAAATCCCCAGTTGCCCATGCAAGCAGACGCCAGTGCCACCGTTTAGCCAACTGATTGACTCGGCCACAGCCTCGCCAATATGGCGCCTATGGTTAAACCAATTAGAAAATTACTTCTGCGCCACAAGAGAGACAGATGGAGCTGTGCGCAGATCTCTCATGCTGCTAATGGGAGCAGATGAGCTGCAAGAATTGTTTGACGCGTTCCCAAACACTGGTGATAAGTCGGACTTCAATGCGGCAGTGGAGGCTTTGAACAAGCATTTTGACCCACAGCTAAATTCAAAACTTTGAACGTTTCAAGCTCCAGCAGGCTCAGCAAACTGATGTCGAGTCAATGGACATGTTCTACGCACGACTAAGGAAACTAGCAAGCTTGTGTGTAGGCCTTAATCAACAGGAGGAGATCAGAGCACAGATTATTCAAGGATGCCGATCGAATGCTCTAAGGAAGCTCATCCTACGCCAGCAAGGTATGCCCCTCGATGACATCTTGGTGTTGGTGCGTTCACATGAGCTATCAGCGGTTAGGGCGGATGCCATGGCGGCAGTAAGGGGACAATCACTGGCAGCTGCGTCAACCGCACATCCAGTCCAGGTGAAAGAAGAGCAGGTAGATGCCATACAAACTCGACAACCCTCAGGACGAAAGGTGAACTTTGTCAGACAGAACGCACGCACCTCCCGAAGCTGTGGCTATGATCACAAACCACCAACGATGTGCCCAGCGAAAGGAAAAACATGTGACAAGTGCGGCAAAGATAACCACTTTGCGAGAGTGTGCAGGTCAGGAAAAGGCTGGCAAGGAAACCAGAAAGGAAGGGACACCAAGGTTAGAAGCGTGACCAAGGAGACTGATGAGTCTGGGGAGACCACGGCTCAAAGAACTCCAGTCTTTGAAAAGGACGAAGATGAAGATATTTTTGTAATCTCATTCACTGGGGGGAGGCAACAGAAGAGGCGACCGCCGCCCATGAGCTACGTCCAGATTAACGGCAAGTCGGCAACGGTGCTCATAGATACAGGAGCATCCGTGAATGTGATGGATGAGACTCTGTTCAGGCTGTAGACCCCAGCACCATCGCTTGCCACAACTACCACTAAAATTTAACTTTGGAGGCAGAGAGCTGCTTCCTCTAAAGGGCACGGTGGAGGTGGCAGTGTCCAGCGGGCAGGTGTCAACACTGGCAAGGTTCTACGTGGTGGCTGGGGACCGAGGCACTCTACTGGGGTACCACACCGCGGAAGAGCTAGAACTAGTATTTTTTGCGCGACAAGTGTATGACACCCACGCTGAACGCTTGGTTAACGAATTTCCGCAGCTCTTTAAGGACTGGGGTGACTCAAAGGTAAAAGTGTCAAGTTACACATAGATCACAGAGTTACGCCCGTTACCCTCAGACACTGACGCGTTCCGTTTCATCTGCGACCAGCCGTGGAAAAGGAACTACAGCTGCTTGAGGAACAAGGAGTGATCGAAAAGGTAGAAGGGCCCACACCATGGGTGTCGCCATTGGTAATAGCGCCTAAACCCAAGCAACCTGGCGCCATTCGTCTGTGCGTCGATATGCGCCTTCCCAATAAGGCCATCAAAAGAGAGCGCACATAACGCCTACGATGGATGATATCATAGCGGATCTGAATGGTGCACAGTGGTTCTCAAAATTGGACCTCAATGCTGGGTATCATCAGCTGGAGCTGGAACCTGACAGTAGGAATATCACTACTTTTTCAACGCACAAGGGACTTCGGCGATACAAGTGACTGAGCTTTAGGGTATTGTCCGCCGCCGAAGTATTCCAAAATGTGATTAGGGAGACGCTCTCAGGACTGCAAGGGGTGATCAACTTGAGTGATGACATCCTCATCTACTCCAAGACCTGAGAAGAACATCATCGACACCTCAGGGCTACACTGCAGAGGTTATCAGAGGCAGGGTTAACACTTCACAAGAAGAAATGTGCGTTCTATCAGACGTCAGTGGAGTTTTTTGGCTATGTTTTTTCAAAAGATGGGCTGCAAGTGGATCCTCGTAAAGCGGATGCCATCCGTCAAGCGCCGATTCCGAAAAACACTACATAAGTTAGAAGCTTCCTGGGAATGGCAACCTATTGTGGAAGGTTTATTCCGCAACTTGCGACCATGGCAGAACCCCTCAGACAGCTCACAAAAACTGGGCATCGGTGGGAATGGAGCCCAATGGCAGACAAGGCGTTTGCTGACATCAAGACAGCGCTGCTAGACAAGTCAACGATGGCTTACTTTAACCCTCACCGACGTACTGAGGTGGTAGTCGATGCAAGTCCAGTAGGACTGGGCGCTGTTCTGCTCCAGGAGCAAAACCCACAGGAGTGGGATCCGGTTGCATACGCTAGCAGAGCATTGTCTTCGGTTGAAACACGATATGCCCAGATAGAACGAGAGGCTTTGGCGATTCGGTGGGCGTGCAAACACTTTCACCTGTATCTGTATGGCCAAGAATTCCAGGTGGTGACTGATCACAAGCCTCTAGTCGCGCTGTTTGCCGAATGCCCTTGTTTGGCACCCCCGCGAATAGAGCGGTAGACTGTTCTTTTGCAACCTTACCGGTTTACCGTCATCTATCGACCGGCAGTGAACAACCCGGCGGATTACTTGTCTCGCCACCCATCACCGATCACGACCGATGACTCTCAAGAGAAAAATGAGGAGAGCACTGAGGTATTTGTCAATATGGTGTTGCAGTCAGCATGTCCCAATGCCCTGAGTGTAAGAGACATTGTGGATGCCACCAAGGTGGATACGACACTCAACCAGGTCAAAGAAGCACTGGATCACAGGAAATGGAAGCTTTTCCTGGAAAAGACTAAAGTGGCCAATCACGAATGTAAAGCAGCAATGCAAGGGATGTGGAGGGTGCGAGATGAGTTGTCCACAGATGGACAAGAACTGGTCCTGCGAGGAAGGAGAATTGTGCTGCCTCAGAGTTTATGGACCAAAGTAGTGGAGCTAGCACATCAAGGCCATCAAGGCGCTGCAAAGACCAAGGCAAGATTGAGGGCAAAGGTGTGGTTCCCTAGCATGGACAGTCAGGTGGATGAGTTGGTGGGGAAATGCCATTCCTGTGTAATCATATCAGGAGAACCACCCTGCTGTCCAGTGGTCAATGAGCCAGCTAGTTTGAAGCCATGGACAAAAGTGAGTATGGACTTCGGGAGCTTCCCGGATGTAGGGCTGACCGTCGTTCTCATTGACTCTTGCACAAAGTTCCCCGTTGTTGATGTTGTGTTGTCCACGGCATTCGAGAACGTGAGGCCAGTACTTCAAAAAACTTTTGCAATGTTTGGTCTCCCTGACGAAGTCAGAACAGACAATGGCCCACCGTTCCATGGACAGGAGTTTCGGTCTTACCTCGAAGGGCTAGCTACACATCATCGTAAGGTTATGCCCTATTGGCCGCAGGCTAATGGGGATGTCGAAAGGTTTATGCAAACTCTAAACCGAGCCCTCAGAATAGGTGTTGAACAAAGAGAAGACAGTGAAAAATGTCGACAAGAATTTCTGAGTGCTTATCGCCAGACCCCTCACAGTACTACAGGGTGTGCCCCAGCCGCACTGATGTTTAAAGTTCCACCTCGGGATTGCATCCCGTCGGGTCCTCAGTGGACATCGCCAGAGCTGGATATTGAAGCTACTCAGCAGCGCAGAGAACGTACTAATCGAAAAGCCACTGAGCGACGACGAGGTCGATACAGGGGCTTTCAGGAAGGAGACAAGGTGGTAGTGAAGAATCGTCAGCCAGGAGGGAAATTCCAAACTCCATTTGAGCCCGAACCCTGGCAGGTCGTCAGTGTGAGGGATGTCATGGTGACAGCCGCACGAGGGAGTCAGAGGGTCACCAGGAACGCATCACACTTCAAGAGCGCAGGAGTTCCGATCAGATCTAGGGAGGACGGAGAGGTCGACGACTCGATGTTTGAGCCCACTGCTGAAGAGGTATGGAGAGGGGATGCTCCGGTAGAGACGCCAAGTGCCCGGCACCCGCTGGGTGAAAACGCCAGCCAAGAAAGATCCCTTCCTAGGGGTGGACATTATCATCTACGACCCAACCCGGTGCTGAACAGTCAGCTCAGAGACTTTATCTGTATCGTGGGTCCCTAAGAAACAATATTGGGTCATCGCTGTTTGCTCACCAGCGGGGTTTCATCCCTAGGACGTAGTATCGTTTTATCCTATTTTGGTATTTTGTGTGCGTATATATTATCTTTGCATTCTTTGTTTTCTGGTCTGTTTCTCTTCTCTTCTGTGTGAAGTAAAACATGGGAGGGATGTAGAGAGCCACCCGGATTCTCCTTTTCTTTGTGTCCGGATGGAACGCGGAACCGAGTTCTTCTAATAAATCTGGGGCTGCGCTGATGCAGTTCCCCTTTAGACCAGCAGCAAAGTGTGTGTGCTTTATTTCCCCACGGACCATAGGTGGCCCACACGACGGGCTACAAATATATCCTTCTGTGAACTAACTGAAGGAAAAATACCTTCTGGTGAGTTCGCACCACATAAAACGGCTAGAACAAAGTATTCATCCTCTCAGTTATTCTAGACGTGTTGATCCCTAACATCGTCGGGGTTCGTGAACTTGTGCGTAGAATTAGACGCTTCTTGAAGAAAAGGGGGAGCTGTCGGGGAAACAGAGTCAATTACCGGTGTCAATAAAACAGTAGGGCGGCCAGTAAGCCTTCTGATGGGAAGAAGTGCCAGAGCAGTGTACTTGGGATGCCTCAAGGCAGGGACACCAAGGGGCAAAGAAAAACCCAAAAAGGAGAGTAGCCGTAGAGGGGACATGACACTTGCAGCCCGGGCACAGCCACTGAGGTCTGCAAATTTCACACATCGGTAGCATGGGAAGTCTAGCCGCAACACAAGCGTAACTTCAGGGGCCCTTCGCTTTCATTGCACAGAAGGGAACTGAACCGTAGAGTGCAGTCAAAGATGGTTTGTGGGGGTAATGACCCACAAGCGTAAAACTGGAGCTCAACAATTTGTGAAATGGGCAAAATGATTTATGACTGAAGCCATTTCTGGTTGTGTGCAAATGATTGATTATTGTCCTGATGATTTATGACCGATTACGCGAATTATGAACAGCTGCTAATAAACTGCGGCAACTTGTACTCCAGCGTAAGGTCTGAAAGTGTTATTATTATTGTGGGTGGAGCAGTGGCCAAGAGGTGGTTGGGGGTGGCTGGGGGGGGGGTGGTCTGGTGGAGTGTAGACCGGTTCACCCATCTGGTGCAAATTAAAGCAATTTAAAAATAGGAAAAACTATTTTCTTCAGCACACGGCTGAAAGATATATGGACTGCACCAGCACTATTAGGTAATTCTAATGACAGAACACACACTTTATATATTACTACTAACATGACATATATATGTGGAAACGACCTTCTCAATTTAATACCATAAATCAAACATCAAACTGTACTTGCTGTATTAATTATTGTCAATATTCCTGAGTGTCTGTAAAGAAAGCTGAGAGAACCAACCATGTGTGGTTTCTGCTCCACTTGTGCACGTTTCTTCTCAGCCATTTTGTGCACCTTGATATCAGGTTCTCAGTTTCCTCGCGCATGTATGGTCAGCGTTTATAATTTGATACCTGTGCTCTGTTGTTGTGCAACCAATACATACATGCCAACACTGGGTGCCATGGGTGCTAGGGTATATACGTCAAAAGCACATTCAGTCACATCGAAGAAGAAAGAATCCACTGGGTGATTTAACAGAAATTTATGTAGCTATCTTACTAATAGGGGTTTGTTGGCAGATCTTTCCATCCATTGGTCTGCGCCATTCACTTTATTGTTCCACCCACTCTACAGTAGAGATAATGGCTCAGTCCAATTAAGCCGCTAACTAACATTGTGAGTGCATTCTGAATTTTCAGAAAGAGCACGTTCACACAAAAAGTAGAACTCCTCTGTTCAATTGGCTATTGTGTGTGTTCATTTGAGATCGAAGCCAGAGTTTTGCATTGAGATCAAAGCTAGATTGTTTTATGCTGGAAATGATCTGGCAGCTTCCCATAACAGTAAAGTTTTCAAATGCTATGACAAAAAAAGCATTGAGAAAGCAAAAGGCTGTCAGCGAAACCAGACGTAATGGCTTTGCAAATGGTTGATTAGCTATCTGATTTGCTAATGGGGGACCCTTTTATTGGGGTGCCTGTGCCTAGTTTTTCACCCTGTCTGACTCTGCTGTGGCTTTGTTTTAGTTTTCGCACATCTCTGCTAAACGTGAATGCCATAATAAATATGCAGTGACTGGAGCAGTGGGATACCTTAAAGTATGCTGTGGAATTAAGTATGTGTCAAGTTGAAAAAATACTTTGTTCTTTTTGGTCTCTTTTAGTGTGTTTGCATAAATTTGTTGGAGGAATTCTTCATATTGCATCATCCAGAAGCTAAGTGCTTTTTTGCTTATCTGCTTTTACATACATCATGCACACACCCACTGTTGGAAATGGCCCTTTCCGCAGGGTTATTCCCAAACGTTTTTGCCTTCCTCCTCCTATTTTTCGAACCCACTTTTTGTTGCCTTTGGGACTCCGGGGACTATACCACTGCTAATCTGTTCTAAAATGCTTGTGATCTCTCTCTCTTCACTAAAACCTGGTATGTTTGGCTGTAAGTCCCTTGTAAAGTGGTATGCCATATATCCAGGGCCTGTAAATTAAATGCTAGTAGCTTGTGCCACCCACAAAAGTAGCCTTTCAAACTTGTCTCAGGCCTGCCACTGCAGTGCCTGCATGCACAGTTTACTGTGGCACAACACAGGAGAGGGCTGGGTGTGACAGGAGAGGCATCTGCATTCATCTGCATACTGATAGTCATCCTGGGCTGGGAGAGGTAGAGGTTGTTCACAACTTACATGTCAATAGGCTGTGTCCTGTCGCCCTCACACAAAGGCCCTCATTACAACCTTGGCGGTAAGTGGCGCTTACCGCCATGCTGACGGCCGCCAACATACCGCCACCGCTGCGGTATACCGCTACCCGTATTATGACCCACACATAGAAATCCGCCACTATACAGACACACACACACAAGTCCGCCAGCCCAAAGGTCAGTGATAAACTGGTGGTACCAAAACCCACACCATTACGCCAACAGAAATACGCCCACAGCATCATGACCCATGAATCACTGCAGCAGTCATTCAACCGCGGTAAACCATTGGCGGTACACTCTGCCACGCTCAAAGTACACACACACTAACAAAACAACACCACATTGGACAAATCAAAATACACGTACCTGATGCACATACACACACCCACAACACTATAAAACACCCACAACCCTTTTCGACCCAAAGACTTTTGCAAATGAGAGAGAGAGAGACAAGCCAGGAGCACCTACTGAATCTGAGCCACATAACACCATCACCCATACACCATCCACGCACCTCACAGCACACACCACAACACATCACCCCACATACTCTCACACATACCACTCACACTTCACCCATGGCACCACAAAGAAACTCCAGAGGAGGCGCTAAGGGTCATGGTGGAGGAAATCATCCGGGTAGAGCCACAGCTATTCGGATCACAGGTGCAGCAGATGTCCATTGCAAGGAAGATGGAGCTATGGCGGAGAGTCATGGGCAGGTCAACGCCGTGGGACAGCACCCCAGAACAAGGGATGACATCAGGAAGAGGTGGAACGATCTATGGGGGAAGGTGCGTTCCGTGGTTGCAAGACACCAGATAGCTGTACAGAGGATTGGCGGTGGACCCCTACCTCCTCCCCCACAACTAACAACATGGGAGGAGCAACTCTTGGTGATCATGCATCCTGAGGGCCTGGCAGGAGTAGCAGGAGGACTGGACTCGGGTAAGTCAAATCTTCACTACTTTATCCCCCACCCTACCTGCATGCCATCACAAACAACAACGCCTACCCTCACCCCCATCACCCCACCACCTCACATATACCCCACCATCACAACCAACCCATCCCAATACCAAACCCTGCATGCCATAACAATGCATTGACCCACATCACAGACCTGCATGGACACCCATCACCTCAGCATGCACACCAGTGACAATCCCTTAGCCAAACCAATCACAACTCACAAAAGCCAAAGCTGCCTTGCTCATAACAACCATAGAGGGAAACATATCCATGCACAAGATGGCACATGCAGATACTATAACACTGCATTTACCTCCCCACAGGACCCCCACTCAACGTCACCGGAGAGGAGGTGCCAGCTACATCCATTCCCCCCTCTAGAAGAGGCCCACAGTGATGACAGCAGCTCTGCATGCCTGGATCACGACGACCAACCTGGCCGATCAGGGACCTCTGGACAGTCGGTGACCCAGGCACAGTCCCAAGCCACCACAGAGACTCCCCCCTCAGGAAACACCACCACAGCACCCACCCAGCGAGCACATCCCCCTGTCCCCAGGACACGTCAATCAGCAGTGTGTCCACCACTACAGGGACCCCAGGTAACCCCACAAACACAGGACGATCAGGGACCTGGGGTCAGTGGCAGTAGGCACACTGTTCAGGGGACAGAGGCACAGGACAATAAGGAAGCTGGGAGGACTGCTGTGCGACAGGGGGATGGCAGGCCCAGGGAACCAACTCTCCACGAGGCACTCACCAACCTCCTGGGAGCATACCACCATTCCCAGGAGACCATGGGCTAGATACTGGCCAAGTTGCAGGAGAGCTAGCGGCTGCAGGAGGGACAGTACCTGGGGATCAGGGAGGACCCGAGGGACATCCACACCACCCTGGTCACCATTGCAGGTGTGCTGGCAGACATGGCAAACACCATGAGGGAGGTAGTGGCACACCAACGGGCCCTTGACACTAGCCACACAGAAGAATAGCCCTCCACCTCTGCCGACGCTAGTGAACAGGAGGCCTGACAAAAGAACAACAGGCCACCAGCACCCCACCCCCTTACAGAAGGAGAATCATCCCGCAAACGGTCCCTGCGATCCAGGCAGAAGCCAGAGAACATTACTAAGACCCCTACCAGGAATGAGACTCTCCTGATTGTCACCCTTTGTGTCCCACTCTGTCACCCTGTCCACCTTGAACTGCGATTGCTCCCCTTCCTATGCCCCCTTGGACAATGCACTTGAGATACAAATAGACTGGACTCTACCCTGGACTTTCCTCCATTACAATACCCACTCCACTTATTAGCACCAAAATAAATACCCTTGGAACACAATCAAATATGGGGTCTGTCAATTGTTTGACAAATGTATTAGTTTCACAAACTGTAGACATTTCAATTCAAATGCACTGTAATATTTACATAGGTATGACCTGTAGTGGGCAGCAGTAAGCACACCAGGAGCCAGAGCGGGGCACAGAGATCTGAAAATAGAGATGCCAAAAGGTACAGTAAGTGGCCGTAGAAATAGGGAACTCAGGCTGCCATGTTCAATGTCAAACACAAAATTGCAATGGAAGTTGAAGTGACAGTGTCTTACCTGTGTGTTACTGAAAGTACTGTTGAATTAGTGTAGTTCTGTTGTCCACATCTTCTTCCTCTGCCTCCTCTTCGTCACTGTCCACAGGCTTCACCGCTGCCACACGACCATCCCCAGGGTCATCCTCCTGCAGAAAAGGCACCTGGCGTCTCAAGGCCAGGTTGTGCAACATGCAACATGCAACGATGATCTGGCATGCCTTCTTGGGTGAGTAGTACAGGGATCCACCTGTCAGATGGAGGCACCAGAATCTGGCCTTCAGGAGGCCAAAGGTTTGCTCAATTATCCTCCTTGTTCGCCCATGTTCCTCATTGTAACGTTCCTCTGCCCTTGTCCTGGCATTCCTCACTGGGGTCAGTAGCCATGAGAGGTTGGGGTAACCAGAGTCATCTGTAAATATTGAGGGATACCTGTTAGCCACACACTCACCCTTAGGGCCAAACCCACACCCATATACCTACATCAACTGGGTGGGGACCATGGGCTCACCTATTAGCACACCCGATGCCTCTGGAGTTGAGCCATCACATATGGGATGCTGCTATTCCTCAGGAAAAAAGTATCATGCACAGTCCCAGGCTACTTGGCATTCACATGGGAGTTGTCCTGGTCTGCCAAACACACCATCTGCACATTCAGAGAGTGAAAGCTTTTCCTATTTATGAACACTTGTTCATTTCTCCAGAAGGGGGGGGGACCAATTTAAAATGTGTACCATCAATGACACCAATGATGTGGGGATATGTCCCAGTACATAGAAGTCAGCCTTCACTGTGGCCAAATGCTTCACCTGGGGGAATCCGATGTAGCTGTGCATGTGTTTCAGCAGGGCAGACAACACTCTGGTCAGCACATTTGAGAATATAGGCTGTGACATCCCTGATGCCGTGGCCACTGTCGCTTGTTGGAAGGAACCACTTGCCAGGAAATGGAGCACTGACAGGACCTGCACTAGAGGGGCGATACCTGTGGTGTGGTGGATAGCTGAGATCAGGTCTGGCTCCAATTGGGCACACAGTTCTTGGATTGTGGCCCTATTAAGTCTGTAGGTCAGGATAATGTGCCTGTCCTCCATTATCGCCAGGTCCACCAGGGGTCTGTACGCGGGGGGATGTCTCCATCTCATATTCATCCTCAGTGGTTGAACTCTAGGGTGGAAAACGATGAGCAGAAGGTCATATATACACATATTCCAACATTAATATGCAATGTTTTCTTTACAGAAACAGTATGTGAAGTCGTAAGTCAGTTGGTGTGCCAATGTCTGCTGTGACGCAGTTAGGTGCCATGGCCTGTGCCCCACTGAAATGGCGGCTGCCTGACCTGTGAGGAGGGACAAGTGGAAATGAGGTAATTCCGCTGGTGTTGTGCACCCTTGCGGTCAGCGGTCAATGACCGCCGCGCAACTCCGCATTGGTTATAATTGGGCCCTATGAGTTCCAGGAGCCAATGGCGATGTACGCCACGCAACGGACGTGACCGCCATTTCCTATCTGTTCACTCACTTGCTACCTGACCTTCAACAGGAGAGGACCTACACTGCAAGTGCTGCTGTGACCTGTGCTGGTAGCGACAATGGCTAGAGTGTCTAGGGAAAGGGCCCCTGCCTTCACTTCGGAGGAGTTGGAGAGACTGGTGGATGGGGTCCTACCCCAGTACACTTTACTTTATGGTCCTCCAGACAAACAGGTGAGTACACTGTGAGCATGATGCGTGGGCCATGAATGTATGGATTGCTGTGTGTGTAAGTGTCAAGGCCCAATTCCTTGGGATCTGTGTGTTGCTAATTAGAGGCCCACCTCCAGGCAGCACCAACTCAATGATTTAAATAACATTGATAATTGGACAGGCCAGGCAGGGGGAAGGGTAAGCAGGATAGGAACAGCTTGGAGGGAGATCTGAAAAGGAAGAAGGTTAGAGACAGGAAAAAACACCAAGAGCATTAATTATTAATCAAACATGTCATGCTACTGTACATTACATTCTTTCTTCCTAATGAACAAAATTGAATTTCTCAAATATCGCAAAGAACCCACAAGAATGGCACTCCAGAAAAAAAAAAAAACACTACCAGCGAGCATATGCCAGGAGCTCAAGATATGCCAAAGTGAGAATTAACTTTGGTAATTCAAATGTCCACCAAAAACGAGTAACACATTTCCGTGGTGACTTGACTCGTTATTTCTTTAAGACTCTTCAATCTTGCAAGCATCAAAAGAAAATAAAGTTATCAAAGTTTTCTCGCACTTGGAATGAAACGTATTCACTCAAAACAACATAATGTCATGTACGGCATTTCTATCGTCAAGGCAGCATTAATCTTTTCTCAATTTTCTCAGCAAGATTACAAAAACATTACAATGTATCAAATAAGGATTCTTCAGGACGCGCTACAGTTTGTTATATAAACAAACAGCTGCTCAACTCCAGCTGGTCTGGACAATGAAACAAAGTAGCAGTTTTCACACAGATCAACATCGGCAGGGAAAACCCCGTCAGAACACAGAAACAAGGAGCCGCTCAACTCCAGCTGGTTTAAATAAGAAACAAAGTAGCAAAGTTTTAGCCAAATAAACACCGGCGGCGGAAAGCCCCATCGGAACAAGCTTACCAGGAGGGAGTTCGACCACTCGCTTAAGTTCTTCGTGCCTCAAAGGCTGAGAGGCTCCAGGGAGAGACCGCTCGAGTGCTGGATCCAAAATAGTGAGCACTGGAACTTGGGTGTGGCTGGCTTTTATAGAGAGGCCACACCCTAAAGATGGCTGTCACCGGAGGTTGCTGGGACATGAAGTCCCAGTGATACAGTATGTGTTGGATGAGGGCAATGAAGCCACCATCGGGCGCTGCCTCCAGGTAGATGAACCTTACCGCAAAGAGGGCGGGCGGGAAGTGGATTGAGACCGCGCCAAGACTTAACAGAACGGTGCTTCCAAAGTCTGACAGTACACCCCCTCCCCGAGCGCGGTCGAATGCCAGGTTTAGAGGGGTGAAGAAGATGCAACCGCCATATCAAACGGGGGCGTGTACGTGTGCAGCAGGTTCCCAGGAATTTTCTTCGGGTCCATAACCCTTCCATGTCACCAAGTACCACAATGAAGAGCCCCGAAATCGAGAATCTAAGATGGCCCGCACCTCATATTCCCATTGTCCTTGTATTAATAACAGGGGCGGCCGAGATGCACTAGAAGAGGTAGCGGGTTTTAGCAAGGAAGTATGAAATACCGGGTGTATTTTCAAGGAAGAGGGTAACTTCAACTTGTATGTCACCAGATTAAGTTGTCGGAGGACTTCGTCCGGTCCAATGAATTTAGGATTAAACGTGTTGTGATCTTTAAACTTGAAATTCTTGGTAGATAGCCAGACCTTGTCTTTTTCTTTATAGATCGGACCGGTTTGATGTTTTTTATCGTATTGTAATTTATAATCTGTTTTCGCCTTTTTTAAATTAGTTTGTAATTGTGTGTGTATTTTTTGCATGTGAGATAGTACATCTTGGACCGCTGGTAACCTTTGGGTTGTGATTGGCAGAATAACTGGCAGAATTTCTGGATGTGGGCCATATAACCCATAGAAAGGGGTTTCTTTAATGGATGAGTGGTACGAATGATTGTATGCCAGTTCAGCGAGCCAAAGAAGATCGGGCCATGTGGTTGGGGTATCGGAGGCGTAACATCTCAGATACTGTTTTAAGGACTGATTGAGTCTCTCCGTTTGACCATCAGTTTGTGGATGGTGACTGGTGGATAAGGCAGAGTCTATCTGTAATGCTTGACCCCATGTTTGCCAAAAACGGGCAGAGAATTGTGTTCCTCTGTCTGATAGAATGGTTTTTGGGATCCCATGAAGACGGACGATATTTTGAAGGATAAGAGTGGCTAATGCACTAGACGTTGGTAATCCTTTACAGGCTATAAAGTGTGCATATTTCGTGAGGCTATCTATGACTACTAAAATGGTATTCAGATGGCCAACTTCTGGGAGTCCAGTAATGAAAACCATACTAATATGCTCCGAAGGGAAGTTTGGTGTTGGTAAGGGAATTAATAGTCCTTTTGGTTTGCTGTGTGTGTTTTTACAACGAGCACAGTCCTCGCATGCTTGTACGAAAGATTTAACATCTTTAGAAAAAGAGGGCCACCAAAAGTATCTTTTCATAAGGTCTATAGTCTTTTGAGGACTTGGGTGTCCTGCTACTGGGTGTGTATGTAACCAATGGAAAGCTGTTCGTCTTAAATCTACAGTTGGTAAGAAAACTCGAGATTCATACAATGGTAAGCCTTGTTGGATAGTATGCTTGGTGCTTTGTTTTAACCATTTTTGCCATTCCGTAATGTGGAAGTGAGAACAAATGATACCTAGGAAATTTTTAGCATCTATTAAGCATAAAACCTTTGTAGGATCTATGATGGGTTGTGGTTTTGTTTCCTCGTGTGAGAGAGAAGAATCTTGTCTTGTTAATGCATCTGCCTTTCTATTCTCCGTACCAGGCCTGAAAGTGACAACAAAGTCATATTCCGCAAAAAACAACATCCATCGCAGTTGTCGGGGGGTTAACACTCTAGCTGAACTCATGAACTGCAAGTTTCGATGATCGGGTATATACTGTGATCTTATGTTGAGTTCCTGATAGATAGTGTCTCCATTCCTTAAAGGCGTCTCGAATGGCTACTAATTCTTTTTCAGCGATAGTGTAGTTTTGTTCGGCGGCATTCAGCTTCCTTGACATATAGGCAACTGGATGTAATTGTCCATTGTAAGGATGACGCTGTGATAGTATGGTTCCTACTGCTACATCAGAAGCATCTGCTTCTACAATAAACGGTTCTGTAACTCTTGGGTGGGCTAAGATAGGAGTAGTAGTGAAGGCTCTTTTGAGTGTGATAAAAGCTTCATTGGCTTCTGTAGACCAATGGAAGGGAACATTTTTTCATAACAGTCTGGTGATAGGAGCTGCCTTTGGGGAGAAATGGTCTATGAATCGCCGATAGAAGTTTGCGAAGCCCGGAAAACATTGCACATCTCGTACTGATTTGGGAGTGGGCCAGTCAACTACTGCTTGGATTTTTCGTTCAGTCATTTGCATCCCTTTCGGAGTTAGGGTGACTCCTAGAAATTCTACAGTTTGAACATGGAACTCACATTTACTCAGTTTACAGAATAAACGATAACTTCTTAAGATACGTAATACTCGTATGACATGTTCCATGTTCAGTTCCTCCGAGTCAGAGTAAATCAGAATATCGTCTATATAGACAATTTCAAAAATATCAAGGTATTCTCTTAATACATCATTAAGGAAGTATTGGAAGGCCGCAGGGGCGTTACACAATCCGAAGGGCATTACCTGATATTCGAAGAGCCCATAGCGGGCCTTGAATGCTGTTTTCCACTCATCTCCTTCCCGTATTCGGACTAGATGATAGGCTCAGCGTAAGTCAAGTTTCGTATAAATCTCTACATTCTTAACTTGATCCAATAATACTGGGATTAATGGCAATGGATATTTATTTTTGACAGTGATCTTATTCATGGCTCTGTAGTCTATGCATGATCTTAACTTGCCATTCGCCTTCGGTACAAAGAATAGCAGAGCAGCTGCTGGAGAACGTGAGGGACGAATCAAATCATTCTCTAAACATTGATCAAGATATTCTCTCAGGTATAAGTTTTCTTTTTCTGACAGAGCATAAATTCTACAATTAGGTATGGCAGCACCAGGTAGAAGTCTATTTGACAGTCGTA
Organism: Pleurodeles waltl; assembly: GCF_031143425.1. Lineage (NCBI taxonomy): Eukaryota > Metazoa > Chordata > Amphibia > Caudata > Salamandridae > Pleurodeles > Pleurodeles waltl. The sequence goes on from NC_090450.1 coordinate 812,081,869, forward strand.
CGGCCTCTGAGGGGGTAGAGTACTTGCAGCTTGATCACTGAAGACATAGGCATATTCAGAATATATGTCAGGCAAGGTAATGGCTTTTTCTGCTGTAGTAGCTATGCATTGAGACAATGTCTTTTGTTTGTAAACTACACAATTCTTTAAGCAAAATGCTGAAGAGAATATTAAAGTATTTTTTCGCCAATCTATGTGTGGATTGTGCAACATCAACCAAGGCATGCCTAGTATAAAGCAAAATTGGGGGGCCTGAATAATATTAAATGAAATCTTCTCTGAATGTTCATGACCATCAATATCCAGAAATATCATAAGAAAGGGTGAGGTACACATGGTAACCGGACCTCCAGATAACTCATTCCCATCTACAGCTTGAACAATTTCTGGTATCTTTTTCTTTATGCCTGTGAGTTGTAATTTTTTTGCAGTTTGTGCATCTACAAAATTTCCGGTTGCACCAGAATCTTTTAAGGCATGGACTTTTTGCCACTTTCCTAAAACCATAATTTGTATGGAGAGCCGAAGATATCTGATATGTTGCCTTGAATCAAAGTGTCCTGAAGGGATTTTGAAGTCACCCAAGAGGTCCCCTTCCTTTTTTCTTGGGTCTTCTAGTTTTCCTCAGGATTATCCAGCATGGCTATTTGCCTTTTCTGGGTGTTTTTAAATTCCGTTTTATTCTTCGGTTTGGCTAAGCAATCCCTTGCAAAATGTCCTTTCTTTCCACAGTAAAGACATTGCCCCTTGCGATGACAGAGATCCTTTTCTTCTTTTGTTAATGGTTGTCGAAGAGTTCATATCTCCATAGGTTCACCTGCAGTTTCCGAAGACTCAGAAGGTAAGGGATTTCTATATTTGTCTGTACGCCAAGAACTGCGCTCAGGACATTTTTTGTCTCCTTTTCTTTCAGTGAGTCTGTGGTCTAACCTTAAGGTGAGGTTAATCAAATCTGTACAGTTTTTTGGCTGCGGGTCTATTTGTGCCAGAATATATTTCAATTCCTCCTTAAGTCCTTGGTAGAAAAGGGCTGATCTTTTCTCTTCTGGCCAAGAAGTTTCCACTACCAGACGGTTGAAATGGGATAGGTAGGAAATTAGGTTGTTATTACCTTGTCTCAACTCCAAAAGTTCTTTGTCAGCTGACATGGTAACAGCGCGTCGATCGAACACCTTTTCGAATTCTTCAACGAGAAGACGCCAATTATATAATAACCGACTGTCTTGACGTACCAGCGGAACGGCCCAAGTAGCAGCATCACCAGATAAATACGAGATGAGAAAGGCTATTCTGGATTGTGGGTCTGGAAAAGCGGACGGTCAGCATGTGAAATGCAACTCCACCTGGGAAAGAAATACTTGTACTTTCGAGGGGTCTCCAGAGAATCGTTCAGGGGTTGCAAGAGGAATCTGCGTGGGCACAGTCACAGATATATTACTGGGAAAAGGAGATGAACGTGGTTGAGGTGTAGCTCCTTGTTGCATTGCTGCTGTGCCATCAACTTTAGTTTGTAATTGAGTTAATTTAGTAACTAACGCCGCCGTTGTGTTTTTTTAATCTAATAGTTCTTTCTGTAACTGTGTAATGGCTTGCATAACCGTATCTAAGGTGGCCATCTTGAGCAACAACCACACAGACCGAGAGGGATGTAAACATCGAGGGCTCACTATTCTGTCAAGGCCCAATTCCTCTGGATCTGCGCGTTGATGATTAGAGGCCCACCTCCAGGCAGCACCAACTCAGTGATTTAAATAACACTGATAATTGGAGAGGCCAGGCAGGGGGAAGGGTAAGCAGAATAGGAACAGCTTGCAGGGAGATCTCAAAAGGAAGAAGGTTAGAGACAGGAAAAAACACCAGGGGCATTAATCATTAATCAAACATGCCATGCTACTGTACATTACATTCTTTCCTCCTAATGAACAAAATTGAATTTCTCAAATATCGCAAAGAGCCCACAAGAATGGCACTCGAGGCCAAAACCAAAACGCTACCAGCGAGCATATGCCAGGAGCTCAAGATATGCCAAAGGGAGAATTAACTTTCGTAATTCAAATATCCACCAAAAATGAGTAACACAATTCCATGGTGACTTGACTCATTTTTTCTTTAAGACTCTTCAATCGTGCAAGCATCAAAAGAAAATAAAGTTAAGTTATCAAAGTTTTCTCGCACTTGGAATGAAACGTATTCACTCAAAACAACATATTGTCATGTACGGTATTTCTATCGTCAAGGCAGCATTAATCTTTTCTCAATTTTCTTAGCAAGATTACAAAAACATTACAATGTATCAAATAAGGATTCTTCAGGACGCGCTACTGTTTGTTATATAAACAAACAGCCGCTCAACTCCAGCTGGTCTGGACAATGAAACAAAGTAGCAGTTTTCACACAGATAAACGTCGTCAGGGAAAACCCCGTCGGAACACAGAAACGAGCAACCGCTCAACTCCAGCTGGTTTAAATAAGACACAAAGTAGCAAAGTTTTAGCCAAATAAACACCGGCGGGGGAAAGCCCCGTCAGAACGAGCTTACCAGGAGAGAGTTTGACCACTCGCTTAGAATGTTCTTCGTGCCTCAAAGGCTGAGAGGCTCCAGGGAGAGACCGCTTAAGTGCTGGATCCAAAATAGTGAGCACTGGAACTTGGGTGTGGCTGGCTTTTATATAGAGGCCACACCCTAAAGATGGCTGTCACTGGAGGTTGCTGGGACATGAAGTCCCAGTGATACAGTATGTGTTGGATGAGGGCAATGAAGCCACCATCAGGCGCTGCCTCCAGGCAGACGAACCTTACCACAAAGAGGGCGGGCGGAAAGTAGATTGTGACCGCGCCAAGACTTAACAGAACGGTGCTTCCAAAGTCTGACAGTAAACCTCATGTAGGGGGGTGGTCTTAGGGGTCCTGGGCAGAGTGCTGCATGTATGGTGGGCAATGTATGTGCGTAAGGGGATGGGGGGTATGTTGGGCCATGAGTATAACAGTCCGGACGGTATGACTAATACCTTTTCTGCTGTTTTTTTTCTGCAGGTCAGCACCCAACAGAAAAAGGGTATTTGGGAGTGCCATTGCCAAGGAGGTGCTGACCCTGGGGGTCTTTGACAGGCGGAGAACCCACTGTCGTAATGGTGGGAAGACCTGTGCCACTGGGCAAGGAAGACGGCGGAGGCCCAGCTGGGGCTGGCCTCCCAACAAGGAAGGGGTGCCCGTCATACTCTGACCCCCCTGATGTTCTGCATCCTGGCGGTGGTCTCTCCGGAGTTGGATGGGCTCTTCCAAGCCACAAGGGGGTGAGTACAGATTCGGAATCATGACTTTGCGCGCATTAAGGTATTACCTGGGTGGAGGATGTGGGCTGTGGGTGCCCCTAGGCCAGGGTGAACATGGCAGGATATGTTCACTGATGGGCAAGCTCAGATACAGTCCAACCCCAATGATGTTAGTGGGCATCTACTACTGGTCAGGGACCTGTGGGTTTCAGGTGTGCAGCTAATGGCGTTAGGCATTATACCCCATGGGGTGGTGAGTAGCATTGTAACTGGTAGTGCATGGCCTAGTGCATAGGGCTTTCCCCTGTGAGTTGTGTACGCCAGCGGTAGTGTTGTTGCTGGCATTCACCAAGTGTATCCTCTGTCTCTCCCCCCCCCCTTTTGTTTTGTCACCCTGTCCTTGTGTGCATTAGCATAATTTGGCAGAGGAGCAGAGGCACCGGCGACGGAGGGAGCTGCATCCCACATGGGCCTGGAGGCCGAATCCACCGACAGTGAGGGCACCAGTGGGACGGAGGGCGAGGGGAGCACCAAGACAGAGACAAGAGGGGACACAACCAATAGCGACACCTCCTCCGATGGCAGCTCCCTGGTGGTGGCTGACACCTCTGTGGCCACCCCAACTACAGGTACATCCGCCACTGCCTGTACCAGCACCTGTACCAGCACCGCCCTCCCAGCAGCCCCCCAGCGAGTTTCTCATGCCTGCTCACCCAGGAGGGTGGGCATCTCCTTTGCCCCAGGCACCTCAGGCCCTGCCCCAGTCAGCCCTGCTGCCCTCAGTGAGGAGGCTATTGACCTCCTGCGATCCCTCTCTGTTGGGCAGTCAACCATACTGAATGCCATCCAGGGTGTAGCAGGGCATCTGCAACAAACAAATGCATACCTGGAGGGCATTCACTCTGGCGTGGGGGCCCAACAGAGAGCAATCCAAGGTCCCCTCCAGAACCAGTGGAAGAAGGCATCCACTCACCCCCTCCTTGGCAGGATGAAGCACACTGGGCACAAGGCCCCCTCCAGAACCAGTGGAAGAAGGCATCACTCACCCCCTCCTTGGCTGGATGAAGCACACTGGGCACAAGGCCCCCTCCGGAACCAATGGAAGAAGGCATCCACTCACCCCCTCCTTGGCAGAATGAAGCACGCTGGGCACAAGGCCCCCTCCAGAACCAGTGGAAGAAAACATCCACTTGAGAGACTATCGCTTTGCACTCCCCAGGATCAAGCAGTGGGCAAACCACCCACTTGAGAGACTGTGGCCTTGCACTCCCCAGGACCAAGTAATGGGCAAGCCACCCACTTGAGAGACTGTGGCTTTGCACTCCCCAGGACCAAGCAGTGGGCAACCCACCCACTTGAGAGACTGTGGCCTTGCATTCCCCAGGACCAAGCCGTGGGCAACCCACCCACTTGAGAGACTGTGGCCTTGCACTCCCCAGGACCAAGCAGTGGGCAACCGACCCACTAGAGAGACTGTGGCTTTGCACTCCCCAGGGCCAAGCAGTGGGCCACCCACCCACTTGAGAGACTGTAGCTTTGCACTCCCCAGGACCAAGTAGTGGGAAACCCACAAACTAGAGAGACTGTGGCTTTGCACTCCCAAGTACCAAGCAGTGGGCAAACCACCCATTTGAGAGACTGTGGCTTTGCACTCCCCAGGACCAAGCAGTGGATAACCCATCCACTTGAGAGACTGTGGCCTTGCACTCCCCAGGACCAAGCAGTGGGCAAACCACCCACTTGAGAGACTGTGGCTTTGCACTCCCCAGGACCAAGCAGTGGGCATGGATCTCCCTCCAGGCCAGTGGCGTTGTACCATCTTCTGGCTGAGGTGCCCCCCCCATTCCCTGTCCCCCTGAGGTGCTGGTGTGTTTTCGACCTGATGCCCCTGCAGTGTTCTCTCCGTATTGAGGCAGGAGTTAAGTGTGGCCTTGGCCTATGTGTTTTGGCCCAGTGGGCCACGGACATTTTGGAGTGGGCATTGTCCCTCCTCTTGTATATATTGTACATACTGTTTATTGCTTTAAGAACGTATTTTTCTACATTTATAATATTACACTCACTTTAATCAATTCCTTTTGTCCTTGCATTATTCCTGAGGGTTACGGGGTGTATATGTAATGTTGTTGCATCTGTTTGTGTGTATGGTGTTTGGGATGGGGGTGTTTGTGTGTTGAGTTTGTGTGTCACTCTCTTTTTCCTCCCCCCTCCCTTGTGTGCTAGGTGCAGTACTCACTGTGGTTGTCTTCGCCGGCATTTGTGTTCCTGGTGTATGAGAAGGTACACCAGCACTGGAAAGAAGTGCAGCTCGGGCTCCATGGTGTCGTGGTTCTTCTTTGAGTGTCGAGAGGTGAGTCGTTTCCCTTCAGAGTACTGTTTCCGTCGTGCTTTTGATGGCGTTGGTACCGCCCAGGAAGAGCTGGTGGATAGGCGTGTTGTAATGCAGTGGGCGGTACATTGTCTTCCACCTGGCTGTTGGCGGTTACCGCTGCGGTGTTTGTTGCTACCACCATGGCAGTCGGTGTGTTAAAGTGGCTGTTTGTGTTGGCTGTTTCCGCCGTGGTCATGATTCCAATTTTTTTACCTATGGCCTTTTGGCGGTGTTACCGCCGCTTTATCACCGACTGCCAGGGTTGTAATGAGGGCCAAAGTGTTGCTTTACCCACTACTGATATCTGAAGCGAAGGCTGGGTTGAAAGGGTTTGTGTTACACTTGAAAGGGGTTCCTTTGAAGTCACCACTTACATCAGAGACATTTTTGAGTATAAGTACAGGGGCTCTGACCCCATGTTTTTACAGCACTTTTGGAACTGGGACTGAACCTGTGTCAGAAGGACTGCTGCACTGCAAAAATGCCTTATCTTAACTGCTCGTCTGCTGTTGCCCTGCTGCCTACTACTTGTTTGGTGGCATAAAGGACTCAATGGATTGCATTTCTGCTTGTTGCCCTGCTGCCAGCTGCTCCTTGACCTTGGGCTACCCAGGCAGTGTGGTGTTCTGAGGAGAAACCGCCACCCCTGCCTTCTACTTTCCTGGATGAGCTGGCCTGCTGCCCTGCGCTGTGTATCAAGTACCTCCTGGGACTGGCCTGCCCAGAATAGGCCATGGGACTCTGAGTCCAGCCAACCAAGCCATCTTCTTTTTATTATTTCATCAGCATGTGGTGAATGCTATTTTGCTGCTCCTTGGTTTAAGGTGAGTTGCGTGTGCCTCAACAATTATTCCCCTGAGATGAAAACGTGTGTTCCACCATCAGCACGTGGTGAGCAATAAACTCTGATCAAGTTCGAGTTTTGTCACATTGCCTGCACCCTACCCCAGCAGCAAGTTCACTGCCAAGGGAAGCTGCCTCGATCTTTTTCGAGTGGTATGGACCATGTGGGCCCGCATTTGCATCCATATTTGTATGATGACCCGGGGTTGCAGACATGTGAACTCACCTCTGGCCTGACACATTGCCCCGGCAAAAGAAGGTGCATCATCAACACACGCATTGCCCCAGCCCTGCCTTCATTATCGGAGCTGTGCAGTGTGGACTTCCCACATAGAAACGCTGGCCCCATCCCTGATAGTGACAAGGGATCACCTCTGGGAACGACATTGGATTAGCATATTGAATATAGTAGGCACGCAGGGGCTCCTGCGTTTTGTGGGCCTTTTGGGGTTGATGTTAGATTATCCTCGCACAGTGCCCAGTGGCCACATTGGATAACGCAGAAAGTATCCCTTTGGGGATTGTGTGTTTAAGGTGATATTGAAAGATTTATGAGGTGACTCTCATGCTTTACTATTGCATGCCCTGAGGCCATTACAAATGTCGTGTTCATGCCTGCACAGTTAGGACCACAGTAATTGCATAGTGGGCACATTTATCATGCTTCATGTAGCTTTGGTGAATGACATATGATGTCATCATGTTCTATGTGTGTATTGTCTAGTGGGTCACATTTCATATCGAAAATATCCACTGTTAAGGTGTTGTGTGTCACTGGTGATTAGCGTGTTACGCAGGATAACAAGTACCATCTGTTAGTAATAATGTTACATGCACAATATTTATGATTTATGTCATTTTGGTCTAAGATATATACTCACAATATAATAATATAAGAAACCTATTTTTATATTTAATTCCGTGTAGAGTGACTTTTGAGGTGTATTTATTGTGTCACCGATGTGAGTGTGTTGTGCAAACGCTTTACATATTGCCTCTGGGGATAAGCCTGACAGCCTGTGCCAAGCTACCAAGGGGATGAGCGCAAGTTATCTTTGGTGTGTACCTTACTTGCTCTTACTAAAGAGGTGGGTTCTGCATGGATTATGCATACCTTAGCCAACCAGAAACCCCATTTCTAGCACCCACCCAACTGCATACCTCTGCCTTCTACATGGGCTAGAGAATTTTAGAAAGAAGGTTTTAGACAGTCAACAAAGAAGGTCTCTCGTGGATAATTTCTGCACAGGCTGTAACATGACTAGTAGATTGCTGCTCTGAGGCAAGATCAAACACTAATGGAGGTAGAGGAAAATGTAGCAGAGTCTGGAAGCATTTTTGTTTCAGTTGGCCTAGTTTCATCCAATGCCTCATCTTAGACAGTAGCAGGGTAGACCAACCCAGAGAGCAGGTGTATGCAGTGGCAAACACAGACCGAGTGCTCTCTTGTCAGCCCCCCAATGGAGTGCAGAACCAAATTCCCCCGTTCACTGCAGACACTAGACGTAAAGTCAATACAGCAAATTATTTGCGTAGTGACTACGTTCATTTCTTTCAGGATGTTGACTTCCTTGAGGAAATTGTGCACCATCAAATTTGCATGCTGAACAGTTTCTGACAGAGCACGGTGGTACTCTTGGGCCTCATTCTAGGTGACACGGGTGAACTACCACTTACCTTGGGAACTGAAGCAATTTCTGGGCCTTATGCTCAAAATGGGGATGGTGCACAAGCCAAGCGTACAGTCATACTGGTACGCTCACATGATTTGGTTAACACCTAGCTTTGCACCAGTCATGAGCAGAGATCGGTTCTTGCTATTGCAGCGTATGCTGCATTTAAATGATTTCTGCTGCATTTCCCAGGGGCCATCCAGGCCATGACAGGGTGTGTAAAATTCAGCCTGCTCTGGAACATTTGTCAGCCAGGTTTACAGAGATTTATACCCCTGGAAATAACATAGCCAAAGAGGAGTCCAAGATCCTGCATAAAGAGCGGGTTTGTTCAGGTAATACATACCAAGCAAAAGAGCTTGTTTTGGCATCAAAATAAATATGATGTGTGAGAGTTCTAATGGTTATCTATATAACCTGAGAGTGAATACAGCAGGGAAAACCTGTAACTTGCCCTTCCTCATTAGGAACCGCAAAGATTGTACAGGAGCTTGTCCAACCATTACTTCATAAAGGTTGTTACCTTTATGTGGACAACTTCTATACAGGAGTAGAACTGTTTAACGAGCTGTACAAGGCTGGCACCGTGGCATATGGAACAGTTCAAAGCTGCTGCAAAGAATTCCCTCAGGAGCTTGTTTGTACGAAGCTTAAAAAATTACAGAGCACTGCTTTGTGTTCCAACAAACTACTCTCAGTTAAATTTTCTGATAGTCAGGATGTGTATGTGCTCATTACAATCCATGATGATAAAACCTCGGCGATCACAGTTTAATTGGACAAGGTTCACAAGCCCACCATTATACTTGATTACAACAATTACATGGGTGGGGGTGAATAAGAATGACCAGCTACTTCAGTCATATAATTTTGGTTGTAAAACTCTCACATGGGATGAGAGGTTGTTTACCCACCTGATCCAGTTTGCAACATACCATGCTCATGTTGTTTACTGTCAAATTACCACATGTAAATCAATGTATTTCCTTCTCTTTCAGTTGACCACCATCAAAGGTCTTACTGCTGCAAAAGCAGTAACCTCTAATTCATCTGCTCTGGAGGACACTGCAAAGGTGTAGGACCTGCACTTTGCAAGCCACATTCCTGCAACAGAGAGAAAGACTCAACAATGCCACCACTGCAGAGTATGCTGTAAGCATGGAAAGGGCAGGAGAGTTGGTATTAGAGACCCCAGTGATGATCTCAGCTAGGCCTAGGGTTTCAAACTTCTTTATGTTGTACCATACAAAAGTGAACTATTGGGAAATATACCAAGGTGGAGCTGGTATATAGCTTTTATTGACTGTGCAAGGATACATATCTTCCATGGATCACTACTTCACTAGGCAAGTAGCCTTTCAAATAGTTTCTGCCACTTGAGAAAATCTTGGACTTGCTCATGGCCTGCTTGACACTTTTATCCACACAATAATGTGGTAGATGTTCTGTTCATCATATGACAAGTGTTTTACTGTCAAGGCACTGCACATAATGGTGGACGGAGCATAGGTCATATTGTCATGGAATATCCTATATGGCAAAACCTAAAGCCTTTAGCAGTTTTTGAAGTGTGCTTTAGGGGACATAGGGCAGTCTTTCTCAGCATGTTTACCTTAATTTCAACTGTACATATGGTCAATCAGTTCAAGGAACCTAGGCCTGGAGGCATCCTCAGACAGCCCCCAATTTGCATCTACGTACTAAAAGGAGATGGGTTTAGCACAGCAAGTGTTTTAAAGGAGCGTGTGGAGGTCACTGAAGCCATTATTAAGGTTCACTTGGTAAGTACACAGCATTAGTCAGGACTTTGAGGGAGAAAGATATATGAACAGGTAGGAAAAGCTTAGCCTTGGTACGCTTTCCTAGAGATATTGTATATGTAGAAGACAGATAGACAAGGTAGGAGAGAGTCACATGCTGTCACTACCTCTTCTTAATGAGGCACACATTCATGTGAAACTCGATTGAAAATATTTTTATGTTTTAGACAAACATTTTTTGCACACTGACTAAATCACTTAAATTGTTAAGATATGAGCAGTTAATAATCCATAGTAAGTCTCTGTAGTAAGTCTCTTGGATAGAGATACACTACAACCAGTATCCAACTACATAGGAAAACATGTACTTTTTATTGCTGTAAAACATTATCATGGCATGAACTATCTCTCTTGTGATAAATAAACACAATAGTGGAAAAGGTGCACCCCAAGTGACACAAGAACACCACATAAAAAGAACAAGAAAACAATTGAGAAATTTCTGATCTTCCTCCAATCTCTGGTGTATCTCACAAAAACAGCCTATTCAAAAATTTCAACACATTTGTCCATACAGTAAAGTTTCTACATCTAAAACATACCTTTCACAATTGTATGTTTGTGAATGTTGCCCCAAGACAAAGTGAGGGTCTGGCCAGCTAATCTTGAAACTCCCTGAGGTATTAACAAAAGACGCCTGACACCTATTTGTGTCTATTTGCCACAATAACCACATGCCGGGACTGGAAAGTGAAGAATTAAAGGTACCGGCCTCAACTTTTGCATCTAATTCTTCCTTGGTTTTATTTAGGAAGAATTGCCAATTGGTAAATTTGGCCGGTGTGGGGATACGGGGGGCATTAGTTTCCTCCATTTGTGCTGACCCTAGACAGGATTTCTGCTGAACTATGTCATTTACAAATATCATTTGAACAGGAATAAGGCACGGTCTAAACAAAGCTTCCCTATCCTGAATTTGCCAATCTTGTGTTCCCTGTACACTTTTTCCATCAATAGTGTCCTTCCAGTATTCGTATCCTTCAACTGCAAGTCAGGAAACAAAGGAATCGGAATAGATCAATTTAGTGTTTGTTAGCAAAATCTTCATAATTTTAGAAGGTGATAACTTGAAGTAGTATGATTCTGCATTTTGAATGTCATGCACAGAAAAAAATGCAAATTTATCTGAATAATGTTTTGGGCTTTCCACATGTGGAGTTAAAAAGTGTTCCCACTGTGTGTAATTTAATACTGATCTATGTCTTGTTGCTTGGTGCAGGTAGTAATGTCCCCAATTATTATAACAGAACACTGCCCCATAATTCTTTGTGTTAGTATACACATCATCACTTTCAAATACAGTATAGCCTTCAGCTTGGCAAGCATTGAATCAACTGTTTGAACATCCCAGTCATCAGAAATAACATCCGGTGTAATTACATCAGTCACTGAAATTATAGATACGTATGGAATTTGAATGGCCCATGTAGGCCTGTATGTAACAAATGAACCTTTATCCCAAGCAATTCCATCTGCAATTGGTACAACTGAAATATTCACAAGGGACAAGTCTCTTCGGACCTTATGTGAGGAAAGATATGGAGTTAGAACTTCATCCACTGGCTCGACAGAAGAGTGTTCAGGAAGATAATGGCCATTTATAAGGAGAAAGAAAACAGTCACAACACCAATCCATAAAAGCAAAGCTAGCAATGTTAGAGATATCCACAGATAATTCCATGGACACACTAAATAGTTATTTTTAAGCCATATGCACAGCTTACATGTCTTTGAAACATTTTCAGTTGCAGGTCGGATGAAGTTGAAGAAAAGTCATCAAGGTCGATGAAGTTATCGAATGCATTACTGGTGGATGAATCCAATGCTTTACTGGTGGATGTATCCACTTCACATGGAGGCTCATAGTAGACAGCGTTGTTGTCTGTTTGTGTTGAGTTGGAGTAGAAAACAGCCACATCTTAGACGGTTGTTGTCGGTGGAGTGGTAATAGGAATCAGCAAAAGCTCATTTTCTGCTCTCCCCGTGCTCAAGGAGGCGTTCACAGCATTGTTTTACATGCTAGTGTAGTCAGAAGAGTTGTTATTCCTTCTTTGAAGAGGTATGTCCTGTTGGGTAGTGAGAGGGGACCTGGAGCTACCCAAGGGACCTTTGGATCTACTGTGCAGGATCGGCCACATGGTGTAGTTTGATGTTGTCAATGGAGATGAATCTGTTTGCTTTGGAACCAGGTAGCGGTGGTAGAATGACAGTTCTGGTACCTTGTATTCCCAGGGCTTGGACTGGTGCTCTGTAGGATGGGCTGAATTCCTTCTTCACGCAATCTTCTCACAAACCATATCCCCGACTTTAGGAATCCAGCCTATAGAATTTGTTGGTAAATCCCTTATTCCTAAAGTGATAGCACTTGCGGATGAATTATCATCATTAAATTGCTGAAGCTACTGTAATACAGTAAGACATTCATTTATGTCAAAAGGTGTATCTGCTGCCATCAAACTAGGGCCATCTAGATCTGGGACATATATAGGTATCCCAAAGAGGACCTCGTAAGGAGTGTGTCCTCCCAAGGACCGTCGTGGCAGATTATTCAGTGCTCTCTGGACCCCATATAGATGATGAAGCCAACTGCAGCCAGAACCTAATAATCTAGCTGTTAAGGACTGCTTTAGATGTCGATTCCTCCTCTCCACTACCGAATTACCCTCAGGATGGTAGGGTGAGGCATAATGGAGTTCAACACCCATCATCCTCATGCTGTCCCTGAATGGCTTAGAGGCATAGGCAGGGTCCTGGTCCGAATGGAATGCTGCAACCACATATGTACCGATAAGGATCAGCAAGTCTTTTTTAACAGTTTGAGCATCAGCCGACCGCTGTGGCCATACCCACAGGCATCTAGAAGAAGAATATACAGTGACTAAGATGTATTTGTATGCACCATCAGGTTGTAAGGGACCACAATGGTCCAGGTACACACATTGTGGTTGCCTGTTGGACACTATGAGGGATGTCTGTGGAGGGCATTTGATGTTTGAGCACTTAATCTGCTGGCAAATGTCATAGCAAAGGACCCTCATGTGCTGTTTTTATGAAATCTAATCTCTGGTCTTGGTTGGGGATCACTTGTTCTCCCATACCAGGAATTGTTGCAAAGGTACCATTCTGTGCACTGATATGGTACGAATATTTTGTAGGGTATGCTTTTGGGAGAGGCTTGCCTTCAGCCGAAGCTTTCACAGCAGCCAGAATTTCATTATCCAATCTCATCTGGAAACATGTCACTGCAGCAACAGAAGCCATATCTACTGCAGATTTGGCTGCTTCATCAGCCAAAGTGTTGCCTATAACGTGTACACCAACACATTGAGCATCAGGTAGCTTATCCTTAAGATCAGCCACCCTCCCTCATTGAGTTATGTGTTTTATGGTGTTCCCCTTTGAGTCTCTGAACCCTTCAATCGCCAATGATTAAGATAATCATTGTAAGACTGGATATAGTAGTATGAATCACAGACAATCAATGTCAGTTGTCCTGGATCCGTATTTTCTAGCGCTAAGATAAGGGCTTAAGTTCAGCCAGCTGAGCGGTGCAGTCCCCCAGGATCTGCTTGTTGGTATTGTGAGGATGGAATATACCATCCTTCATCACACTGGTCACCGCTGCGCAAGAGCTGAGTACTGATGTTTAGTACCTACAGATGGTTGTGCTGAACCATCAGTGTAAATGACAGTATGGTATCTGTCAAGCAGGAAGATGTCAAGAGGTGTGGGGTACTCCTATTCATATTGGAGAAATGCTTATGTTTTGAAGTTTTGGATCAATGATGTAATCAACATCGGTGGCAGTCAGGGAGGTTGCACATTAAATCCATTGTGGATGTAATACTTTAGTGCTAGCTTTTGTGGCGGTCTTTAAGACTTTCACCAGGGTAACGACAATAATGATATTCCCCTGGGCAAGTGGCCTCTTCTTGATGTCAGTCATCTGTAATGCAGTTAGAATGTTTTCTTTGGATGCCAAGCGTTGTTCTGAATTTGAGTATAAATGTGATTTATATGCTATGGGCAACGTGTCACCTTCATTAAAGGTGACATAAGTGAACCCAACGGCACCAGCAATTATTCTGATGACCAAATTCACTTTGTTATCACAGGTGTGTAAGTGTTTTGCTTCTAGCATATCTTGCTGCAAACCTTAAAGGATGTGCATGTGCTCAACTGTCCAGTGTTTGTTTGAGAAAGCTTGGCGGATTAAATCATAAAGTGGCTTAATGCGTTGTGCATAGTCAGATATGTAAATTCTGCCAAAATTAAAGAAACCAAGTAAAGAATGTTGTTTCTTGATATTATTTGGTGGTTGGAGTTGAACAAATATTTCTAAAAAGTGCAGGGCCAGGCTCTTCCCCTCCTAGGATATCTCATATCCCAGGAACAATACACTGGGAAATGCTATTTTAGTTTTCCTAAATTTTAATTTGTAGCCAAGGTCTTCAAATCCTAAAGCAATCCGATCGACCCTGGTAAGGTGAATGTTGTGGGCGTCATCTGTGAGATAGATGTCATCCACAAAGGACAAACCCTCAGGATCAATATTCTGTAATATTAATGTTACCTGGGCTGAGAACAGCCCTGGGCTGTTCTTATAGCCTAGGAGCAAACAACAGAATTGTTTTTGTGAGACAAATGAGAATGCACTCAGGTCCCAACTTTCATGTGCTAGATTCTGGCAGAAGAATCCGTTGGAAATATCCAAGATTATGTCATTATGAACACGGCGGGAAACACCGCCGACTGCCGTGGCGGCGGTGAACAGAATGCTGGCGTTGGCGGTGAATGGAAACCCGCCATATAATGAACGAAAATCCCGACCACGCCAAAAATCACCAGATCGCCACTCCCCGCCATGACACTGTCGGCGGGAATCCCGGACCTCCCCACCTTGCCACCCCCAAGCACACCCACATCCCGCCCTCCAAATAATGATGCACAAATCACCTTGGCGGTCAGTGGAGGCTGAACGACCATTGGCGGCTCCGACCGCCACAGGCGGCAAGTGGACTTAACAGCAAAAAGTGCACACATTGGATAAGCGTGTAACCCACTCACCTGACACACATCCATAACCCCATAAAACACCCCCAGACATACCCCACAATCCTTTGCAACAAAACCAGGCCAAGAAGACGGAGAGCACCAGAGGCAGACATCGAACGCCAGCATACAGGAGATGCACACTAACCCACAGAAGATAACCCTCACCGTGTTCCCAGCCCTGACACCATTCACCAAACTCACCATGTCACCCCCAAACATCCACGCTTCACCGAAAGGGAGTTAAGGACCATGGTGGACGAGATCCTGAAGGTGGAGCCACAAATATTCCGGGCCGAGGTGCAGCACACACCCATCGCAAGGAAGATGGAGCTATGGCAGACCATTGTGAATAGGGTCAATGCAGTGGGACACCATCCACGCACCAGGGACGACATCCAGAAGAGATGGAACGACCTGCGGGGGAGGTCAGGGGCATGACATCAAGGCACCACATCTCAGTGCAGAAGACTGGGGGAGGACCGCCACCAACACCACCAGAATACTCAGACTGGGAGGAAAAGGTACTGGCCATCCTGCACCGTGATGGACTTGATGAAGCAGAAAACGAAGATTTTACATTTATTAACGCATAAACGTAGTGTGAAATAATCATGTGTGACTTTAACCGAACTAATAAAGATTGTACGGGGACAAAATGTGCCCTCAGAGTAGTTTGCCAACATTTATAAGCGTGCTTTATATAACGTGATGTATTAGAATTGCACTAATCCGACATAATCATAAACGTGTGCTACGATTTGCTCGTTTGAAATGTTTTAGCTTAGCATAACTTTAGTGGAGGCTTCGGCCTAGTTGCCTGGTCTCACGGTTTAGATGCTTGTATTTTTCCAATGTGCTATTAAACGTGGATTTTTGCTTGAAGCTGTACTTTTCCACTGAGATCGTTCACATGCTTATCTTAAAGTTTCTTGCCAGCTTGGCATTTTTCTCTTTACTCCAAGGTCGATCTGCAGGTGCGGACAATGGAGGCTCTGAAAGTGAGCTAATTGGTATAAAATGTTGCAACTTGCGTACCCATCTCCAAGGATAATGTATGCTTAAGTAAAAGCTTGAGAACTGTCGTTTTTGATTGGACAATTTGAAGCTAACCTATGAACCCTCCAATGGAAGACCCTACTGGATTTGAACTGTTGTCTATAAAAACCAGGTGCACGAGAGGAAAGTAGCTATTACCAGCTCGATACCCGCCATTTTGTAGACTTTGCAGCTATTATGGCCCACCTTGCTGCGACGCCATTTTGAAATAGACTTTGATGCTTTCTCTAATCGAGAGAAAGAGACTTTAAATGATTCTGGCCCTAGAGACTTTAACTTTGAACTGTCCCTTTGCATGAAGCAGTAGTTTTATTTTGCCGCCGTGAGGCAATTGCCCCGTCCACCCCTGCCCCTTTGCCCCGTCCCATGCCGATCGAAACGGTACCCATGCAGACCGAGAAACGGTACCTGTGAGACGAAGACTTCCTTGATTGCTGATCGTAATTGGTAAATATGAAAGGAAATTGTAAAATTGCATTGTGTTTCTTTTAGGTAACCAACTGCTGATTTTGATAAGAGCCCTAGTTAGGAGTTTTCTAAATTAATGTTGCTAAATTGTTTTCGCATGAAGCCCCACATGCCGATGCTAATTTGAGGACAGATGAGGATTCCTTCTGTTGCACGATGCAATTTGAGACCTTGTTATGCTGACTAAATGTATGCAATTAGTTCATTACAGATTATCGTATTAGTGATTTGCATTGCCATTATCGAATGCCTTGTGATTCAAATGCTACATAGATTGCACTTGTTTCGCCGCTATGGACAGCTATTAATGTTCATTTACGTTTATCATTTGGTGTTGGGACACATTTACATTGTGCTAGCTTTGTTAATATAGGGAAATAAAATTCACTAACTTTGAATAAACTGGTGTGGTTATTCCTGACTGAAAGGTCAGGGTTCGCCGAAATGTATTCTGGATTAATTGTCAAGTGTTATGTTGATCAGGGTATTGCTTATGTTCGTTATTGATTATTGATTTGATGCAATCGATCGATATAGAGTACGGAGAGTCCCACTTAGCCAAAAGATTCATCGGCCTAAAGAGCGTCCAAAAATACAGGTAAATTATTAGTACGGACCGCTCTATCAGTAGATGGTAGCAGAGGACGGTTTCGCCTTTTGGGACCCCACTCGAGAAGTTGAATTAGATTTTTCTTGGACAAAACTGATTGGGAAAATGATGATGGGCTAAGTCCACCGCGACTTTCCCGGGATCTCGGAGCTTGCGAATGGAGAGAATGGAGGTGTGGAATCGGCGTTGGCGGTACTAGTGATGGTATGAGTGAAGTTAGGGTTTTGCGCTTGCACAGCTTATTGCCGCAGATTGTGTGAGAAGGTTGCGAGGAATTTTTCTTTTTTAGAGGATAGCGGAGGTGCGACTCCGAGTGTAGAGGTAGAGAAGTCGTCGAACTTCATAGAAATAGCGGAGGTGCGACTCCGAGTGTGAGAGTAGGGAAGTCGTCGAACTTCATGTGCGAATGGCGCTTTGTGCATAAAAAGGTCCACGTGGTTGTTGTTGTTGAGACGGGCCCTGCGAGGTCAAGAGACTCCGGAGTATGTTGTTTTATGTTGTGGTCTGGGCGGTTTAGTAGGTTGATCGGGCGTGGTCAACGAGTCGGTACGTGTGTTAGGGAGTGAAAGAAACTTCGACTTCGGGCTTTGACAAAATTCTAAGTGCACTAGAATAGATCACTGACAAGTTGAGAGTAGGTCTGCGGGTCAGATTTGCTTGCGAACGTGGGGACCGAGAAAGATGGAATAACTGCTGAGGCTAGTGAAAAATCCCGAAGGTCCTGAAGCGATTGTGTTACCCTTCCTGTAGTAAACCGACAGATCTGTTTTATTTTTGGTAGCTCGCGATACATGCAAGAAGTTGTTTCGAGAGGAGCTGAGTGAAGGAGGACTAGCCGCGAGGCTTTGTCAGCCGCAGTGTGTGTGAGTGTGACGTCACTAGGAGCCGCGCTGGGATAGGTTGGTTGCAGAGAAGGGTCGCGCATGGATTGGACGCAGTCCGTGGGGCTCGATTGGAAGGGGAAAGGCAAGCGAAGAGTATTCCGGGAATTAAAGTCACCTATTGATTACAAACTTTGTGAAATAAAAGACGAGAAAATGAAATTTTTTAAAGCATTCAAGAGTGCGATGAAGGGGGAGTCTTACATTAAAGCGAGTGTAGGAGAGGAGACGCCGCCCGAAGGCACACCGGCTTACATTGTAATGGAGGAAAGGGGGGTAGCTCCGTGCCTTTGGCTAAAGCAATGGCACAAGTTGACAGAGAAACATGGGAGCGTAGCATTCCCGATCCACGGGACATTCAATATAAGGATTCTGGAGAATTTGAGATTCACGATGTATGACATGAAGGTGCCTCCAAGGCCATCCCAGTTTGAGGCTCTAGCGATTTGGGAATTAATGGCTAGACAGCAACAGAAAAATAAGTTCGAAACAAGGATAAGGAAGGTAGAAAAGACACTAGCGGACGCTAGGTGGGATAATGCACAGAAGGTGTGGAGGTCAGATGTATTGCAGGGGATAAAATTGTTCCCCGCAATTACTAAGGAAGAAGAGGAGACAGGTAAGAAAGCTACCTGTAAGACAAACAGGAGGTGTTCCAAGGATAGAGAGGACGAGGAAAAGTGGAGAAGAGAAGAGGAGTTAGAGGATGAGGAGCTAATAATGCAATTGCTGAACGACTGTCCACCACCTTATGCGGAGAGTGGACAAGGTCCAAGTACCAGTTCTGCCCCTCCGGCACCGGTACAGAACAGCGAAACTCAGAGTTCAGGAGCATCATCGGGGTCTAAGGACCCGAGTTTACTGTTCACCCCGCAGGTACCGCAGGTTAGGAGAATATATCCAGATGTGCCTATGTTGAAACCAGCAGAAAATTATCAGCCGCAGGTCCCAAGATATTACAGCAGTGACAACAGTACGGGAATGGTTCTAGACCCGACTGTAATGGGAATACAGAATGGTCACAACCCAACATTGGCACAAGCTGAATCAACCCAGTTTTTGATGCCTCAAAAGCAGATGCAGGGGGGAACAGCACATGCTCAGATGACGGGGAGCCAGATGGGCATGCCGGCAATGATGACCCATAGTGTGGGAATGAACGTGCCTCAGAACGTGGGAAATGGACAAAACCCAGATGCGATATCACTACCCATTACTGTAGGTCCACCGGTACCTCTGTACAGTCAGCCTAACTTAGGTATGAGCGGTCAGGGATCAATGCTGCAGAATGGGACCGAAAGGAGGTGCATAGAAAACACTCCAGGGATAACTCCTATAGCGGCTCAGCCAAATGGATCTGGATCCTTGATGGAGTTTAGTCCCATATGTGCTCAGTCGACACTGGTGAGGTCGAGTCCCCCACTGATAATACCTTTGTCATCGAACATTGAAAAGCTGCCGCAACCATCAATGGCAGTCGATGTGAACGCTACACTGATGGGGTTGAATGCGCAACAGCTGACACAGTGGTTCAACAGTTTGAATTCCACACAAAGCTCAGACAGTGGGAAGGGAGAAGATTATATGAATAGGATGAGGTTGAACATGGAAGCACAAGAATTGGTGGAAGGGACTATGGATGTGAATAGGTTAGAGTCCTACTCGGAAGAAGAGCTGAGATACCTATGCCCAAGGATCACGAAAGAAGTGAATAAGGTACATAAAAGTTTGCAGGAAATAGCTGACAAAAACGGGGTTGACATAGACAAGACAAAACACTTGGGCAGGAGCTATAGATTGGATTTTGGGACCACAGATTTTGAACACATGAGGTCAGCAGGCATGAAGGCGCACCTTAGAGAATTGCTGCAGAGTGCACAAGTGTGGAGGTGTTTAGACAAGTGGGAAAGCAGGTGGGTAAAGAGAAAGGAAAAGAGGAGGGACAGTGCTACAGAGCACAATGAGAAAAGACCACAGAGTAGCGAGGCAGTAACCATGTTACCAATGAGGGAGACAGCAGGGGGAAAATTAATACATGTACCCTGGCACAGAAGTGACATTCAGTCTTTTATGGATGATTTTCCCAAATTGAGAGAGAAACCGATTGAATGGTATCAACAGACTGATAGGTTTGTGAAGCTTGCAAAATGTCTTTGGGAAGACCTAAACACTCTCTTTGAGATTGTGGTTCCGGCAGATTTGTGGGAGGATTGCAAAAGAGCTGTAGGTTGGCCGACAAGTGAACCAGAGAGAGACAGGGATACGGGTGCACCATCACCTATGGTGATGAGCTTGTACTACAAGGTGATTGAGCATTTGAAGACGAAAGTTGCCGCGAGAAATGTGGATTGGCAGAAGATCGATCGAACGGCCCAAGAGGCTAAAGAGTCGATTCATAGTTACTATGAGAGGTTGTTGAAGGCGTTCAAGAACTACAGTGGCACGGAGACAATAGAGGCGAAGGACATGCTTCATTTTGTATTTAGATTTGTGGAAGGGCTGAGACCAGAAATAAGTCAGATGATAAAGTCGCATTTGATTTGTTGGCAGTCGAAACCTATTGATGAGGTGTTGAATTATGCGAAATACTGTAGCGACGAAATTGAGGTGAAACAGAAAAAGGTTGAAAGAGAAGGTGATGATGATGCAGCTTAAGGCAGCTCAGACAGGTCTGCAAGGTTTGCAAGGGTTGCAAGGGTTCCAACAACAGGTACCGCAACCGCAGCCGCAGTTGCAGGGAAATATGGCGTTTCAGCCACAGGCCAGAGGCAGAGGCAGAGGAGGTTTTGCGAATAATGGTCCGGATTTGAACACTGTTGTGACTGGTGTGCAGGCAATGAAGAAGGTGATGCTGTGTCACGTGTGCGGAATTGTCGGTCATTGGAAACGCGAGTGCCCGATGGTGGTGCAGGAAGGTGCAGGTGCAGGTGTTGGTCAGCAAAACAATGATGTCAATGCATTTCAGACAATAAGGGGACCGAAAATGAGAGGTCCAAACCCAAATTTTCAGACCATAAATCAGTTGCAGGGATTACAACCTATGCAGCCGCAGCAGATGCAGATGCCTCGTATGCAGATGACGCAGATGCAGCCAATGCAACAGCAGTTACCCATGGTACCTAATCAGCAAATGCAAATACCTTTGGCACCAATGAGTCAGCAGCAAGTGATGGTTCCTCCACAGGTCTCGGGTCAGGTAATGAGTACAAATGGCACCGTACAACAGTTCCCACTACACAGTGAGAGTGCAATAAACAATGTATGGGAGAGTGAAAGTTCAGAAGAAGAAGGAGATTGTGTGCTTGCAGCATCCTTGGAAGTTGATCAAAAGGGTCCGTACGTAGAGGGAAGAGTAATGGGTCATCGTGTCTCATTCCTGGTTGACACAGGAGCAACACGTTCAACTGTTAAGAGCAGTGAAGTACCAAATTTGCCACTCTCAGGGAGGACAGTTCAAGTGGTAGGAGTAGCAAACAGGCACCTGACGAACCCAATTACAGATCCGGTACCAGTCAGCATCAGTAACTATCAAGGGGTGCATCAGTTTGTGGTATGTGACTCAAGCCCGATAGCACTGTTAGGGAGAGACCTATTGTGCAAATTGGGATGTTCGATCATGTGTTCGAACGAAGGAATAACAATCCAGACGAGCAGTGATGGGGAAGAAGAGGACAGCGTAGAGGGGGATGAGATGGAAACTGTTGATGAAGACTATCCTCTGATTTGTCTTTTCCCGATGATAACTGAAGAAGATATTCCAGCTGAATTACGGGAAACAGTGGGAAAGGAAGTGTGGGATATGACAGGGAAAGAGGTGGGATTGATGAAAGGAGTGGAACCAGTGAAAGTGACTGTAAAGCCCAATGCAATCTTTCCCCAGACCCCACAATACCACATGGCACAAGACACCCTCATGAAAGTTGCCCAACTTATTGACGAATTTGTAAAACAGGGGGTACTGAAAGAAGTGTTAAGCAGTCCATGTAATTCACCAATAATGGGACTAATAAAGCCAAGTGGAAAGGTCCGACTTGTGCAGGACTTGAGGAAAATAAATGACATCATAGTCAAATGTTGCCCTGTCGTACCAAATCCAGCTGTGATAATGTTTCAAATTCCTTGCGATGCCGAGTGGTTCTCAGTCATCGACTTGTCACAAGCATTCTTTTCTGTGCCTCTTCATGAGGACAGCCAATTCCTCTTTTGTTTCAAATTCCTAGACAGAGTATACAGTTGGTGTCGAATTCCTCAAGGGTTTTCTGAGTCACCGTCAATCTTCAATCAGATTCTAAAGAAAGACTTGGAAGCATTAGAATTGCCATTCGAGTCAACCCTAGTACAGTACATTGATGACTTACTGGTTGCATCAAAGACAGAAAGTGGCTGCACAGCCGATACCATTGCTCTGTTGAACCATTTGGGAAGGAATGGACACAAGGTGTCTCCTTCCAAATTGCAGTTCTGTCAGAAGAAAGTGAAATACTTGGGTCACCAGATAGAGAAAGGGTCACGGAGAATAATGAAGGAAAGAATAACAAGTGTACTTCAAATGAGTCCACCAAAGACAAGGAGGGAGGTGAGGAAGTTTTTGGGAATGGTGGGCTACTGTCGCCAGTGGATTCCCAACTTCTCAACTCTAGCAAAGCCTTTACTGAAACTGACCCAGAAGGATGCCTTGGATCAAACTGAACTGAAAGGAGATGAGATGGATGCTTTTGTTGAATTGAAAGAGTGCATGTGCAGGGCTCCAGCTTTAGGTATGCCTGATTACACAAAGCCTTTCACATTGTTTTGTCATGAACGTGATGCATGTTCTTTGTCTGTCTTGACTCAAGCCCATGGTGGCGTAAACAGACCAATAGCGTATTTTTCAGCTACTTTGGATCCGGTCGCAGCAGTACTCCCAGGGTGTTTGCGCGCCTTAGCAGCAGTTGGTATCAGCCTCACTCAGAGTGAAGGAATAGTGATGGGACACCCAGTAACAGTCATGGTCCCTCACTCAGTTGAGATACTTTTGACCCGCTCCCGAACGCAACACATGACCGGAGCAAGACTCACAAGGTATGAAACGATAATTCTGGGCTCACCGAATGTGCAGCTGAAAAGGTGCACTACGCTGAATCCAGCAACCTTGCTTCCCGGTGAAAATGCTGAAATTGAGGACGTTGAAGACATCGAGCATGACTGCCTTCAGGTGACTGAATTTTGCACCAAACCTCGACCTGACATTAAGGATACTAAGCTTGATGAAAATGACCAAATTGTTTTTGTTGATGGTTCATGTCTAAGAGATGGGAATTTTGAAAGCAGGATATGCTGTATGCACTGTAACAGGTGTCTTGGAAGCGGGATGGCTTCAAGGAGTCTATTCTGCACAAGTAGCAGAACTTGTAGCCCTTACAAGAGCATGTCAACTGTCAGCATTGATGAAAGTCACCATTTACACTGATAGTCAGTACGGGTTTGGGATTGTGCACGACTTTGGACAACTATGGTCACAGAGAGGTTTCCTGACTTCTTCAGGATCCCCAGTGAAAAACGGGGAGAGAATAAGGGAATTGTTACACGCCATTCAAATGCCAGCTGAAGTTGCAGTGGTAAAGTGTAGTGCTCATACAAAAGGACAGGACTATGTTTCTCTGGGAAATGCATATGCGGATCAAGTCGCAAGATTTTGTGCCTTGAACTGTATATTACTCAGGGATGAATGGAACTCGATAAGTGAGCCAGAACTCGAACCGGCTGAAGCATTTGCCTTAAAGGTCGTAGATACAATAGATGAACTAAAAGCATTGCAGAATAACGTCAGGGAGGATGAGAGAGATTCCTGGATTAAATCGCAGTGTATAAAAAGACCAGACGAGTTATGGGTTTCGAATGAGGGAAAATTTGTTTTGCCAAACGGTCTCTTATCACAGCTTGCGCGGTTCTATCATGGGCAAGCTCACCTAGGGAGAGATGCCATGATAAGATTGTTCAAAACTGATTGGTTTAACCCCAGATTTCGTCAAGCTGCAGAAGCAGTTTGCCATCGATGTGTCACTTGCCAGCAGATGAACCCGGGAAAGGGAACAGTTGTGAACGCGAGCCACATTGGCAGGGCCAGCGGCCCATTTAGTAGGATGCAGATAGACTTCATTGAGATGCCTGTGCATGGAGGTCTGAAGTATGTGTTGGTGATTGTGTGCATTTTTAGTCACTGGATTGAGGCATACCCCACACGTAGAAATGACAGCCTTACAGTTGCAAAGCTATTGCTGAGAGAGTTGATACCACGTTTCGGATTCCCGATCTCTTTAGAATCAGATAGGGGAAGTCACTTCAATAACGAGGTGATAAAGTTACTTTGCGAAGCGCTGAACATTGAGCAAAAGCTGCATTGTAGCTATCGCCCTAAAGCCTCAGGACTGGTGGAGCAGATGAATGGTACACTGAAATCAAGAATGGCGAAAATATGTGCATCGACAAATTTGAAATGGCCTGACGCTTTGCCCTTGGCGCTAATGTCAATGAGAAACACCCCTGATAGAAAGACTGGATTGTCTCCGCACGAAATTCTCATGGGCAGGGCTATGAGACTTTCTGCAGTTCCCGCAAACGCGCTTTTGAATATTACAGATGATATGGTGTTAGACTACTGCAAAGGTCTGGCTGACGTGGTTCGCTCTTTCTCTCACCAGGTGGAAGCAACCACCTTACCACCGATCCAAGGTCCAGGACACACACTGAAAGCAGGTGACTGGGTCGTGGTAAAGAAGCACGTGAGAAAGTCGTGTCTGGAACCCCGTTGGAAAGGCCCTTTCCAAGTGATCCTGACGACAACTACCGCTGTGAAGTGTGCGGGGGTTCCCAACTGGATTCACGCCAGTCACACAAAGAAGGTGTTGTGTCCCACAGATGAGGAAGTTGAAGCGCTGAAACTGCCAGTGCCTGATAAAACAGTGCTGAGTGCTGAGTGCTGAGACAGAACAAAACCGAACTGAAAGCGAACAGGCAGAAGCGGGAGAGAGAGAGATATTATTGGAGGACGAAGAGACTAACTCTCTTGGGGAAGACCAAGGAGAAAGTTCAGACAGCGACGAAGCAGCTGAAGGTGACAAAGAACCTGAAGCAGCTGAGGGTAGCAAAGAGCCTGAAGCAGCTGAGGGTGACAAGGAACCTGAAGCAGCTGAAAGTGATACAGAGCCTGACGAAAGTAACGGTGACGAAGGGCTCGAAAAAGGTGAAAAAGCAGGAGAGCCTGATCAGAGGAGGGCTTTCCCAGAAGCAGACGATACAGAAAAAGAAAAAGAGAACGTGATTGATTCCCCAGAAGGAGGGGACAAGGCAGAACAGAACGAAAAAGTTCAAACTTCTACAGAAAAGGTCGCAGGTCCAACAAATGGACATGGTGCAAAGAGGAGACTAAGTATATCACCAGTAAAACAAAGGACTGAAGAAAGTTTGAACGACGGAGGAAGGCCAAAAGTGAAAGAGAAAAGAAAGGAAGTGTCTGTCGTGGTACCATCCCCGAGTGAAGAAAAGGACTTGACAAAAGAGGAAAGTACCAGCGAAGCAGAATCGAAAAGAGAAGCAAAATTGAAAAGGAAAAGGATACCAAACAGGAGATATTCCGGTCCAGAATGGGTATATGCAGTCAATGACGATTGGACTGACGAGTTTGTATCTCTAAGCCTCGAGAACAAAGAAGAAGAGATACCAATAGAAAAGAAAAGTTTTATGGACTCTGTTGATTGAAAGGGTGATAAATGACATTGCTTGCTACAATCTAACGTGATACAAACAACCAGTTGAGACATTGCTAAACCGGATGAGACATTTGCTAAACCGATAAAGACTGAGTTATTGCCGAATTGAGACAAATGCTGCTAACCAATAAGTGACTGGCCTCTTGAAGAAAACTGTGTGAACATTGCGCTCGTTCAGCTTCGTAACTGAATTGCTAAAATGTTTCTTTATAGGTGCTTCTAGCTCTCTGATTCTATACAGATCATGGCTACGCAAAATAGTAGAAATAAATATTGTAAATATGTGTGTATAGGCTTGGTAATTGCATGTGTACTAATAATAATAATGGCAATAGTGCTTGGAATGCATGGAAAGGGTGAGAATGAGAAAATTGATGCTTCTACTTTTGCTCCTGTTACTGTCACTGAACTAACCGCATTGAAAAGACTAGAATTAGATGAGAGGCTCTTGCATGATAAGAAAGAACTTTCGTATAATGTTTTCTATCGCTTGCTAACAGAATATGTTGAGACTATGGATGCGAAAGATTGTTATGTGTGTACACAGATACCGATATCAGTAAAGGAAGGGGTGACTTATCACCACATGCCTCTCACATACGGGATTACATGTAGTATAGTAATGTCTGGATTTTATGGTCAAACTAACATACAGTATTTTTACTCAAATTATGATGTTACCTTTGCATATGTTCCTATAATAGCGCAGCTAAGCCAGATTGCTAAAGATTGGGATGCTAAAATAATGAGGGAATTTTTCGAGCCAATGCAACCTTTTGAAACGGCTCACGCTCATAGGGAAAATCTTACCTGCTCGCTCTCTGCAGTAGAAATAAGCTTTTTAGATCGCACAGATGATAGAAGAGCACAAATGAATGCGAAATTAGAAAAAGAGCTACATAAGAGGACTTCAGTAGATAATTATGATTTTGCCGCAATAAAGACACAAGGGAGAATAGCTTTAGATGCTTGGCATGTAGGGAAATTTTGTATATATCGAGGTGAATCTTATTATGACAACATTTTCGTAGGAGCGAGTGAGTGTAAACATACGTTTATCTTTAAGGCCAAATGGACATTCATGATGAACGGACTTGACCCTGTCATTCCAGGTGTATATTACATTTGTGGGTATAATGCCTATTATCGTCTTCCAAAGGGATGGTGGGGGAGATGTTATTTGGGTATAGTGTTCCCAAAGGTTTATCAACTGGATGACCTATCGATGATTCAAAAGACATCTGGATCCCATCGTATCCAGAAAAGAGAGACCGCAGCTGCTGTGGTAGGAGATATATTTGGAGCCATGATTCCTTCATTGGGAGTTGTGCTGAATTCCATCAAAATAAGAAAGTTGTCTACTATAGTGGATAACATGTTGACAAAGTTTTCAGGTGCTATAATCCTGATAGATGCTGAACTTGCAGCGGAAAGAGCTATGACTCTTCAAAACAGGCTTGCTTTAGACATTCTTTTAGCAAAGGATGGTGGCGTTTGCAAAATGCTTGGTGCACGACACTGTTGTACGTATATTCCCGACAATAGTGTGAAGATTAAAACTATGCTTGCTAATCTAACAAAAGAGAGTGCAGATTTGAAGGAATTGAAAGAACCAGGAGTGTGGGAGAAGGTTGGAAAAGGACTTGCTTCAGTGGGACATTGGATTGGGGGAATTTGGAATGGAATATTGCTAAAAATAATAGAGGGAATTTTAATAGTTATAATTTGTATATTTGGAATTTGGGGAATAAAAAGGGGAATAATAATGATTATGGAAAGAATTAAAAGAAGAAAGGAAGAGAAAATAATGAAAAGAATGGCAGAAGAATACAAAGCGAAAACTAGGGGAATTAAAAGGAAAAGAGAACTGACAGAATTTTAATGGAATAAAATTTGTGGGCATGGTTTGGTGTGATGACAAGTAGTCATCAGAGGAGGGATTGATGAAGCAGAAAACGAAGGTTTTACATTTATTAACGCATAAACGTAGTGTGAAATAATCATGTGTGACTTTAACCGAACTAATAAAGATTGTACGGGGACAAAATGTGCCCTCAGAGTAGTTTGCCAACATTTATAAGCGTGCTTTATATAACGTGATGTATTAGAATTGCACTAATCCGACATAATCATAAACGTGTGCTACGATTTGCTCGTTTGAAATGTTTTAGCTTAGCATAACTTTAGTGGAGGCTTCGGCCTAGTTGCCTGGTCTCACGGTTTAGATGCTTGTATTTTTCCAATGTGCTATTAAACGTGGATTTTTGCTTGAAGCTGTACTTTTCCACTGAGATCGTTCACATGCTTATCTTAAAGTTTCGTGCCAGCTTGGCATTTTTCTCTTTACTCCAAGGTCGATCTGCAGGTGCGGACAATGGAGGCTCTGAAAGTGAGCTAATTGGTATAAAATGTTGCAACTTGCGTACCCATCTCCAAGGATAATGTATGCTTAAGTAAAAGCTTGAGAACTGTCGTTTTTGATTGGACAATTTGAAGCTAACCTATGAACCCTCCAATGGAAGACCCTACTGGATTTGAACTGTTGTCTATAAAAACCAGGTGCACGAGAGGAAAGTAGCTATTACCAGCTCGATACCCGCCATTTTGTAGACTTTGCAGCTATTATGGCCCACCTTGCTGCGACGCCATTTTGAAATAGACTTTGATGCTTTCTCTAATCGAGAGAAAGAGACTTTAAATGATTCTGGCCCTAGAGACTTTAACTTTGAACTGTCCCTTTGCATGAAGCAGTAGTTTTATTTTGCCGCCGTGAGGCAATTGCCCCGTCCACCCCTGCCCTTTTGCCCCGTCCCATGCCGATCGAAACGGTACCCATGCAGACCGAGAAACGGTACCTGTGAGACGAAGACTTCCTTGATTGCTGAACGTAATTGGTAAATATGAAAGGAAATTGTAAAATTGCATTGTGTTTCTTTTAGGTAACCAACTGCTGATTTTGATAAGAGCCCTAGTTAGGAGTTTTCTAAATTAATGTTGCTAAATTGTTTTCGCATGAAGCCCCACATGCCGATGCTAATTTGAGGACAGATGAGGATTCCTTCTGTTGCACGATGCAATTTGAGACCTTGTTATGCTGACTAAATGTATGCAATTAGTTCATTACAGATTATCGTATTAGTGATTTGCATTGCCATTATCGAATGCCTTGTGATTCAAATGCTACATAGATTGCACTTGTTTCGCCGCTATGGACAGCTATTAATGTTCATTTACGTTTATCATTTGGTGTTGAGACACATTTACATTGTGCTAGCTTTGTTAATATAGGGAAATAAAATTCACTAACTTTGAATAAACTGGTGTGGTTATTCCTGACTGAAAGGTCAGGGTTCGCCGAAATGTATTCTGGATTAATTGTCAAGTGTTATGTTGATCAGGGTATTGCTTATGTTCGTTATTGATTATTGATTTGATGCAATCGATCGATATAGAGTACGGAGAGTCCCACTTAGCCAAAAGATTCATCGGCCTAAAGAGCGTCCAAAAATACAGGTAAATTATTAGTACGGACCGCTCTATCAGACTCACTGGAGGAATGGACTCAGGTAATTCATTAACATATACTCCATATACACTACACCTGTAATGCATGTGCCACACCACCCAACCCACACCCACCAGGACCATCACCCTACCCAGGCATCAGCCACTAAATTCACCCCTCCTGCATGACCACAAACCCACTAACAGGCCCACATCCCTCCCTCTGTGCACAGTAACCTACCCTTGCAAGTACCCACAATGCCCTCCTTTGGGCCAAGAGTACACTTTGGCTCCACCAGCCTGCCTCCGTGCCCCTGACCCCACTGTTTGCTGCAAGAGAAGTTCGAGGCCCTCCACCACCCGCAGGCACCCGCCTGCGCCTCATCCCTGGTGCTTAGTGGTAGGTGTGTCTAGCATTTCCTCCATAGATTGTATTTCATTTTCTGTATTTAGTTTTTCGTTTTTAGAATAGTTTTTTACCTAAACTGTGCCCTTTTTGTGCCCGCTTTGTTTTTACACTTCAATTGTGCCTGTTTTCTTTTCCGGCTCTCACCGGTTCCTTTAATCCCAGCCACTGCGTCCCTTGCGGCCCTGCCCCCCTTGCACCCCCATTTGACACTCCCTCCCGCCTCCCAGCTGCTCCTCTCTCCCACCTCCCCTTCTTAATGGTGGCCGCTGGTGCGTCAGAGACGCGCCAGAGTCAAGCCCGTCTGCGCCAGTCTGCGTCTGGACCGCGCCTAGCACCCGTCCCCATGGTCCACACTTCTCCGACCCCCCGAAGCACCACTACTCCTCCAGAGAACTCCTTGCTCTCAACCCAGGACAGCACCCCGCCTGCGCCCAGGCCAACCTCAAACACACACACAGACCTTTCACATGCCACTCCTCCTGCACTCACACCAGCACCAGCAACACCAACAAGCACCGCAACAACACCAAACCCCGCAATCACCTTAACTGCATCCTCCTTAACCCCAGCTCCGTCCACAATAACGGCATCGAGCTTTGGGACCTGCTCACCAAAAGCTCTCCTGACATTGCCTTCCTCACTGAAACATGGATGAACTCCTCATCAGAACCCGATGTCGCCATAGCCATCCCAGAAGGTTACAAAATCACCCGTAGAGACCGCACCAACAAACCAGGAGGAGGTATCGCCATAATACACAAAAACTCCATCAAAATTTCCACCAACACCAACGACACCGTAGACAAAGCTGAACACCTACACTTTCGAGTACACATCAACGCTAACACCACCCGTAGAGGAACCCTCATCTACAGACCAGCAGGACCCCGCCCCCCATTCTGTGACACCATCGCCGATACCATCAGCTCTCACGCCCTCACCTCCACAGACTACATACTCCTTGATTACCACAACTTTCACCTGGAAAACACCCATGACTGCAACACCACAGCCCAGCTGGACAACCTCACAAACCTCGGCCTCAAGCAACTGGTCACCTCACCCACCCACTCAGCGGGACACACGCTGGACGCCATCTTCACCTCCAGCAGCCACATCCTTCACTCACACCACCAAACTCCACTGGACTGACCACCACTGCGTCCACTTCTCCTTCATGAAACCCACCACCAACAACACACTACACCCTACTGCAAATGGAACAAGATCTCCAAAGAACACCTGATCTCCAACCTCGCACAAGATCCACCTCCCATCACCAACGACTCCAACACCGCCACCCACAACCTCACACGGTGGCTAGAAACCTGCGCAGAATCCCTCGACCCTTGGAAAACAAACAACAAAACCCGCACCATCAAGACCACCCCCTGGTTCACCACAGAACTTCAGTCTTCCAAACGTGAATGCCGAAAAATTTTAGAAAGCCTGGCACCAAGAACCCTCAATGAGCAACTTCTCCGCCGTCAAAACAGCCCTGCGCAAACACCACCAACTCATCCGGACCACCAAACAGTCCTTCTACAAAGAACACATAGGCAACAGCGCACACAACAGCAACAAACTCTTTGCCATCATCAAAGAACTCACCAAACCCAAATCCTGCACCATCGACCCTCCACATTCCCAAGACCTCTGCAACACCCTCTCCTACTACTTCCACCGGAAAATCGCAGACATACACGACAGCTTCACATCATCACCACCACCGACACAGCCAACACTACAACACCCTGCCGCACCAACCGACTGAACACCTGGACCCCCACCAACGACGAAGAAATCGGCAAAACCATGAACTCCATCCATTCAGGCTCCCCAACAGGCCCTTGCCCCCACCACATTTTCAACAAGGCCAGCCAAATAATCGCTCCCCAGCTCCGTGCCGTCATCAACAGTTCCTTCGACACTGCAACCTTCCCAGATATTTAGAAGCACGCCGAAGTCAACGCTCTTCTCCAAAAACCCAAAGAAGGCCCTGAAGACCTCACAAACTACCAACCCATCTCTCTTCTCCCCTTCCCAGCAAACGTTGCTGAGAAGATAGTAAATGCACAACTGTCTCACTTCATAGAAGAAAACAACATACTCGACGCCTCCCAGTCTGGATTCCGCAATAACCACAGTACTGAGACCACCCTCATCCCCTGCACAGACGACATCAGGACCAGAGTGGACAAGGGCGAGGTCGTCACCCTCATCCTCCTAGACCTCTCTGCAGCTTTTGACACTGTATGCCACCAAGCCCTTTGCGCACGCCTTTTCGATGCTGGAATTCGGCACAAGGCCCTGGACTGGCTCACCTCCTTCCTCTCCGAAAGAACCCAACGAGTTCGCCTCCCTCCTTTCCGGTATACAGCCACCAAGATCATCTGTGGGGTACCCCAAGGATCCTCCCTCAGCCCCACCCTCTTCAACATCTACATGGCTCCTTTCGCCAACATCCTCCACCCCCACGGCATCACCATTATTTCATATGCTGACGACACCCAGCTCATCATCTCCCTCACCAGGAACCCAGCCACCGCCAAGATTAACCTGTAAGCTGGACTCCTCGACATAGCCAAATGGATGACAACAAGCCACCTCAAATTGAACTCAAACAAAACAGAGATCATCATCTTCGGCCCCAACAAGACAGCATGAAACTACTCCTGGTGGCCCACCACCCTCGGACCACCCCCAACACTCACCAACCATGCACGCAACCTTGGCATCATACTGGACTCGTCTCTCTCCATGACCCAGCAACTCAACGCCATATCATCCTCCTGATTCAACACCCTTCGCATGCCACGCAAGACTTTCAAATGGATACCTTTAGAAACAAGAAGAACAGTCACCCACACCGTTATTAGCAGCAGACTGGACTACGGCAACACCCTCTATGCAGGGACCACAGCCAAGCTTCAAAGAAAACTCCAGCGAATCCAGAACGCAGCCACACGTCTCATCCTCAACCTCCCTTGCCACAAACACATATCCACCCACCTCAGATCCCTGCACTGGTTGCCCATCAACAAAAGGATAATTTTCAAAGCCCTCGTCCACGCTCACAAAGCCCACCACGACACTGGACCGGCCTACTTCAACGAACGAGTGAACTTCCACATACCAACTTGACAGCTCCGCTCCACCGACCTCGCCTTCGCTACATCCAACGCACCACCTCCGGCAGCAGATCCTTCTCCCACCTCGCCACCAAGACCTGGAACTCCCTCCCCACCAACCTACGCAAGACCCAGGACCTCCTAACCTTCAGAAAGCACCTAAAAACATGGCTTTTCGAGCAGTAACTGCCCCCCTCCCAGTTACTTGAGACCCTACCGGGTGAGTAGTGCACTTAAGAAATTATTTGATTGATTGATTGATTGAACGGAACAACACCCCCACCACAATGCAACCCCACCGTCGATGCTAAATGCAGTGTCAACTAGTGTCAACAAAGGCCACGGAAAGTAACCCCAGCACAAAATAGCCCAGTCCTGTTCATCCCAAACGTTTGTGCAGCTGTAACAGACATGTCTATGTCCCCCAACATCACCACCACCCATGCAACCCTAACGGACGGGACAAGGAGTTCCACAGCCCCCCAGGGAGACAGAGGGCACTGGTGAAGGATCCCTGGACACTGATGAGCAGGCAGGCCTCTCCCACAGTCCTGGACTCTCACCATTCAGCAGCGCCACCCAGGAAACCACTGTTACCCCTACCACCCAGGCAAGACCAGCAGCCCAGGGCAAGCGTCCCCACACCAGTGTATCCAGGCCACAGACTGGTGGAACACAGGTACAGAGGCCACAGTCTCCCACTCCCAACATGAAGGAAAGGGAGGGCCCCAGTACAAGTGGTACTGCCAGAGCTGTGCAGGGGACTCAGGCACAGGGGGCTAGGGCAAGTACAAGGGTGGCAGTGGGCCAGGGGGGAGGCCACAGGATGGATACAGCAACCCAGGTCGTGATATCAGAGGGATTGGGGGCCTACCAGCATACCCATGACAGGTTGGCACAGATTGTGTCCACCCTGGAGCACAGTCAGAGGATGCAGCAGGAACACCACCAACAGGACATGGAGCAGTGGAAAGAGTACAACACCACAATGGCCACCATAGCAGGAGCACTGCTGCAGCTGGTCCAAAAACAGTCTGACACGCACACAAGACAAGAGGCCCCCACAACAGCACCAGACGCCCACCATGAGATTACACCATCAGCAGAAACATCCCAGGAACTACCCTCACAGGAAACCCAAGGGCCTACCATGTCATCTCCTGAAGATCAACAGCAGGCGCCCAAATGGACCCTCAGGCCAAGATATGGCACTGGAACCCCAGCAAAGAACAAGGCCCCCTTCAAGAAGTAACTCAGCAACAATCTGCACAGCAACCATCCCACTCAATCAGCCACCACACATTGCTAAGAGGCAATATGAACTAATGTAAGAAAAGATGGACCCATCATTAGTACCAACAAGGCTGCCACCATGTTGGTCTTGAGGACACCCACCCCTTACGACTTGCCATCACTGTAAATAGCACTATTCACTCACTTCAACCAAAAAAACACATATCACACCTGTAACACGGTCCCCTGTGTTAAATTGTGAACAAAGTGAAGTATGGATGCAACTGGCTGATAACTACTTTATTGTCAAATCTGTGCATGAAGGGAGTCCTGTGTGCATAAATGTTGGCAATAAGTAAATGCAGAAAATTTCAATCTGTACCATGCAGAAGTGGACCATGTTTCAGCTATCATTACCAACCCCCCCTATATGACTGAGCATACTGACAGTATGTGTCACAAACCCCAATGTCAGGCCCAAGTCCCACACAGTTACTGGAAGTAGAGTTGTATCATTTGGGTCCTGGAATTGACATCTTCTGCTTCCTCATCATCACCATCACTCTCCTCACCTCTCTGAGGTAGCTGGTCAGGACATAAAGCACCCTCCACCTCCAAGAGGGGGATAGAATGTCTCACTGCCACGTTGTGCAGCATGCAGCAGGCCACCACTATTCTACACATCTTTTCAGGCCCATGGGCCAGGGAACCCCCAGAGATATGTAGACAACGAAATCTAGCCTTCAGGAGACCTATAGTTCGCTCTATCACCCTCCTAGTACGTCCATGGGCTTCACTGTAATTTCTCTCTGCATCCTTGTAAGTTTGGATAGCCAGAATCACCTAGAAAAAGGTGCAATAAAGAGGCGTAATTGTTATGCCCCTTAGTCAGACAGCCTGACTGTCTGCTATGTGTCAGTTAGTGACAGGCACACCTACCTATGATCTACCCTCTGTCCTCTTGGAGTTGTTCCATCCTGTGTGGCACACTACTGTTCCTCAACAAAAAAGAATCATGGACTGTAGCTGGGAACATGACATTCACATGTGAGATGTACTGGTCTGCAGTACATACCAATTGGGTGTTCATGGAGTGAAAGTTCTTTCTGTTTCTGTACACCTGTTCACTCACTCTTGGGGGGATGATAGGTATGTGGGTGCCATCGATGGCATCTATGACATGTGGTATGTTGGCAAAGGCATAGAATTCTGACTTGATGGCAGGGA
Source organism: Pleurodeles waltl (assembly GCF_031143425.1). Taxonomy (NCBI): domain Eukaryota; kingdom Metazoa; phylum Chordata; class Amphibia; order Caudata; family Salamandridae; genus Pleurodeles; species Pleurodeles waltl. The sequence continues at coordinate 812,117,170 of NC_090450.1, forward strand.
GGTCAGTACTTTGGGAAAACCTCACACAGGACTGCAGGTGTCGTACATCTGCATTCAGAAATCTTGTCAGTACCATGCTGAACATTGGCTGTGAAAATCCAGCACCAATGCCCACTGTCACTTGAAATAAGCCTGTGGCCAGGAAATGGAGGGCGGAGAGCGCCTGCACTTCAGTAGGGTGGCATGCTGATTACTATTTCCCAGAGTTAGTGCAGGATCCAGTAAAGCACAAAGGGCCAGATGTAGGAAACTCCTAAATCGCAATTTGGGATGCAGAAAGGTGTCTCAGACACCTTCTGCGAGTCGCTAAGGGGTCGCAAAGACCCACCTCATTAATATTAATGAGGTGGGTCACAATTTGCGACCCCATAGTGACTCAGGGCACTCACGGGGATGGAGGCCTGCTGGGAACAGCAGACCTCCATGTCCGTGACTGCTTTTAAATAAAGCAGTTTTTTTTTTTTCAAAGTGCAACCCGTTTTCCTTAAAGGAAAACGAGCTGCACTTTGAAAAATAAACCGAAACCTTTAGTTTCGGTATTTTTCAGGGCAGGTAGAGGTCCATTGGACCACTGCCTGCTCTGAAAAATTATTTTTGGGTCCAGTCACAAAGGGGAAGGGGTCCCATGGGGACCCCTTCCTGTTTGCGAGTGGGTTACCATCCACTTCAAGTGGATGGTAACTGCGAGTCCATTTGCGAGCGCATACGCGGTCGCAAATGGAATTGCATACCACTGCAACTCGCAAATAGGAGGTGAACACCCCTTCCTATTTGCGACTCGGAAATGCATTTTGCGAGTCGGTTCCGACTCGCAAAATGCATTTCTACATACCAGATGGGGTTTAGCGACTCGCAAACGGCGTTTTTCGCCATTTGCGAGTCGCTAAACTTTTCCTACATCTGGCCCCAAGTTCCTGAATTGTTGCACGTGTGAGTCGGTAATTGATTATGATCTGACGCTCCACCATGGTCCTCATATCCACAAGTGTTCTGTACACCGATGGTGCCCTTCTTTGCCACGAGGGTCGGTACCTACAAGGGGTTTCACACCCGCCGCGGAAAGTACACGAGTTCGTCATCGATTATTCACTTGACTCCCTGATCTCGTGCGGACAGGTACTCCACGGTGCGTACTGCTGTGGCCTGCCTCTGGCAACGGATATGGCTTGTGTTGCAGGGGAAAGGGCCCCGGCCTTCACCCAGGAGGAACTGGAGAGGCTAGTGGACGGGGTGCTGCCCCTGTATGCAAAACTGTACGGACGGCCAGAGGTACAGGTGAGTCTGGGTTTGGGGGGCACTGTTTGGGTGTAATGGATGGTATTGAATGGACAAATGTGTGCACCTCTGAGCCTGCATGGGTCGTGGTGCAAGGCATGCTGTGTGCGTATGGCCTGTAAGTCTGAGAGTACTGTCCGTCCCATAGTGGACAATTAGCCAGCTGTACCTATCTTGCAAGTGCCTGACCTCTGTGTTCCATATCTGTCTCTCCCTTTTAGGTCAGCGCCCACCAGAAGAGGGCACTTTGGCATGCCATCACCAAGGAGGTGTGGACCCTGGGGGTCTACAACCGGTGGAGCACCCACTGCAGAAAGAGGTGGGAGGACCTGTGGCGCTGGGCACGTAAGATCTGTTAAGCCCAGCTGGGGAAGTCCTCCCAACGTGGAAGGGGACCTGTCGGGCACTGACCCCCCTCATGCGGCGTATCCTGGCTGTGGCATACCCAGACCTGGATGGGCGCTTAAAGGCTGCACAGCAGTCACAAGGGGGTGAGTATTCATTTCACAAACTTCAGGCTAGAAGTATGTCTGTGTGTGCATTAGGGTTCATGCTGCTTAGAGTCAGGGACTCCGACTGGTGTCCATCTACTTTATGGTCCCCAAACGGTGTAGGGGTGTCTTTGTCAGGTCTCCCACACTTTGCCTCCTTAGGTAGTCCAGGGGATGGGTGTAGAGCATTATTTTGGTTAGTAGTCAGGGGCATAGCCATGGGCATAGTGAACGGTGCTGCCTGTTGGGTGTGTCTTCTGGGTGGGTGTATGTCTGGCCATTATGTACCTCCATTCAGCTATTTACAATTGTCTCTCCTGTTTTGGCTCCCCATCCCTGTTCTCCTCGTGTTTCGGTACAGCAGCAACATCTAGCAAGGGAGCTGAGGCACCGGCAAGTGGGGAAGCAGCGGCCCACGGATCCTCAGAGGCAGAGACATCTGACGCCCAGGGGAGCATTGGGTGGGAGGGCGAGGGGAGTTCCACGGGAGAGGCAACTACCACAGGAGGTAGTGACTCCGAGACCTCCTCCGATGGGGGCTTCCCGGCGGTGGTGGACCCTAGTGGCCACACCACTATAGTGACATCTTCCGCCACCCCCCCATGCCCTCCCTTCTGCTCCCCACGAGTTGCCCGTGCCTGCTCACCCAGAAAGGTGGGTGTCTCCTTCGCCCCAGGCACCTCCTCCCCTGTCCCAGTCAGCCCTGCTGCCCTCACAGAGGAGGCTATTGTCCTCCTGAGAACCAACTCTGTTGGGCACACAGCCATTGTCAATGCCATCTACGGGCTAGCATCTGAGGTGTAGCAGACAAATGACTATCTGGATGGCATTCACGGTGCCGTGTCTGCCCTACAGAGATCTTTTCAGGCTCTGGCCTCCTCTTGGATGGCAGCCAGTTTCCCTGGCCATTTCGTCCCCCCTCCAATCTCCTCTACCCCTTCCAGCACCCCACTCCCTTCACTCGTCCAAGGCACACATTCAGACACGCAGTTAAGCACATCAACACACAAGAAGCACACTTCTAAACACAAGCACCACACCTCCCACCACAATCATTCACACAGCCAACAGACACATGCACACACAACAACATCCACTTCCCCCTGTGTGCCCACCTCTTCCGCCTCCCTCTCTGTCCCATCTACATCCACACCCTCATGCACTGCACCTTCAGTCACTGTTGCTGCTCCTCTTACTGCACTCAACACAATAACAGACATCCATACATGCACCCCATGCACCATACCTGCACTCACCACAACTACTGTAGTTGACACATGCAGCACACTCACCAGACTTGCAGACAACCACACAACATACATCCACACTAGCTGCCTGTCTTCTCCCACTGTGTCCACCCCCCTCCTCCAAAAACACACAAACACACTAAGACACACATCCATCACACATCCACCACACCACAGCATACTGTCCAGTCACCTGCACCCACTACAGGCACCCCTACACCACATACATCCACGGCCTCTGCCTCCACTTACATACCCTCATCCAGGACCACCCCAATTGCTCCGAAAAAACTTTTCCTCTCTGCTGACCTCTTCCAACCCACTGGCCCACCCCGTCTTGCCCCGAAGCGTGCTCACCTCCTTGCCCTTTCCACTCCTTCCACTTCACAGCCCACCCCTGTACGCGCTTCACATTCCCGTGCACCTTCCCCAGAGAAAAAAAAGGCCCGCGCTGAGCCGAGTCCATCTGGATCCACCCGCTCTAAACACCCCCCCCTTCAAAGGACTAGCCCAGCGCACCTCCACCTTACAAACGATAGTCCAAGGCCCACCCGTCGCAAATCCCCAGCCCCACCACCCCCTGCCCCTGTTCCGTGAGGTGCCTGAATGCCCCTTTGTTGCCCCATTAGGTGGAATACTGTGCACTTGTGGGAGTCAGGTTGGGTCCGTTGTGGCCCATGGCAATTGTAGCCATACGGACTGGCCATTGGCCCTGTTTGGACTATTTGGTTCTGTGAGCTTTCATTAAATATTTCTGTGTGGCCTGTGTTTTGGCGGCACACTGTTGAACCCTGGTCTTTCGTTTAATTGTTTATGGGTGTGGGGCATTTGTATGTACTATGGTCAAGTTGGATTAGCCTTGTGTCGGGTAAGTACCTCTTGCTGTGGGGTGTATGACTTGTGCTGCTGTGAAGGGTTGGGGGGCGTTGCAGGGTGGGTGGAGTGGGTGGGTATGTGACATTGCCCCTTCCTCCCTTGTTTAGTAGATTGCGGTACTTACCGTTGTTGTCTTCGTTGGCGGTCTCGGTCGTGGAAGTATATGGCAGGGAGCAGGGCTGGCATGATCTGCAGCTCTCTATCCATGTCTGCTTCGGCGCATTGTGTGGCCCTCCGGTGAGTGTTTCCTTATATTTGGTTCATTTCCGCCTGGCTTTGCATGGCGGTGGTTCCCGCCCCGGAACTGGTGGCAGACTGGTGGTTCATTATTTGATGGGCGGGTTGGGCCTTTCCGTCGGCCTGTGGGCGGACTCTGCCGTTGTCGTCGGCACTCCTCTGCTGGCGGTGGGTGGTTTTCGGGATTATTTGGCGGTCCGGCCCGCTCCTCTGTTGGTGGTTTTTAACGGACCGCCGTGTTCATAATGAGGGCCCAAATCTCCTTTTGGAGTTCTCTGGGTGTGGAGAGTCTGCTCTCTGACTTTGTCTGTCTTTATTTGTTTTTTGTTTATCCCAGCACTTTTTAGAACCCTCCGGTGTTTTTTTAATACCTTCCTTAGGGGTGGTATGCTGTATTTCAGGCTTTTTCAGCTTGGCTCCCAAACTATACTGCCCTATACTAGTATAGGTGTCGGAAATAATTTTCTGTAGCTATTTCTCCTGTTCCAGGTGTGGAATCTCTCTGAGCCACTAGCCTATAGCCAACTCTACTGCTTCCCCTTCAATATTACTGAGTATTATTTAGGAGACTATGTTGAAGTTACACATTCATTTCATCCCCAAGTCTATGGCCGGTGCAGCCCCATGTTCATTCTGAATTTGTTTTAACACCTTTGGTAAATTGTCAAGTGTTGGAGTACCATGCATGGTAGTGTATATTGCAGCAAAGACTGTATCCCATGTGGAGCAGTTGTCCACTGAGGGAACTATTCCGAATAGCAAGCATTGTGATAACTCTATTTTTCTCCTGTGGTCCTGTATGGGGAAACACAGCTTCATGCAGATTAGTTTTCTGGGCTATCTAGAACAGGATTTTATTTTGTTCCATGGGCACCTTGCCCACGACAGAACACACTGTTTGTGGATTAATCCCAGTAACGGACAAATGATATCCAACGGGTGCTGGTGGTGCTGGACATACAGGTTTTGTGTTCAAAGTTCACATTACAAACTGAACAACTTGTCTATATAATGTTACTAGCTCATTGTAACGATTGTGCAGATCAGCTGCCTACATGTTTTGTACACCAGGGTGTGGTGTATATGTGGCAAACATTGGCCATGTTGGTCTGTCATTAAAGGACCGAATCTCACAGGTTGTACTACGTGTGGTAGGGCACCATGAAACCAGTTCCGATGTTCTTGATAAGTAATTGGTATTTCAAGATACTGGTATGCTTGGTACCGTTTTGGTACGTTTGCAACTCTGTATGTGTGGAATGTGTATGTTGTAGAGTCTTTCTCAGGAAAGGTGACCCAGGAATAAAAAGTTTCTGTTTGGTAAGTTTCATGAGCTTCTACAATGAATGTAGGGCTGCTTACAGGACAACGGGGGCACTCTGGTGGGAGGTCCAGAGTGTTACAGAAGTCCCTTGACTGGGGCTTCGTTACGATCCTTTTTCAGCTCTGGGGGTGCTGGTTTTCTAGGTGTTCGATATCAAGTGACCAGTACCCAGGTTATTGGTACGGTACGGCCACCAGTGGGTGCAGTGCCATCAAACTTGTCACACTTGCAGGGTTTGTCCTGGTGGTCGTTGGTGTTTCGTTGGGTCTGGCTGCGATTTCCCGTTTGGGAGATATCGACCGGTCAGTGAAGTAGCCCTCACTGGGATGCTGGTTCTTCATTGGTTGCAGAGTGGTACCTCCACTCAGAAGGGAGATCTTGGGTGATTTATGAGGCCTGGAGGTCCTCTGGGTCTCTTTAAGTCAGTCCAGTGTCCAGCTCCTCCACAGCGGCGATTGTTGGGTCCTGGATGCAGCAGGCACAGTTCTTGTGCCTTGGATCTTCTTTGGGCTAGTCTTCTGTGTCCTGTCAAATCTAATTTCCTGATCCAGGGATGCCCACTAAATACTGAATTTAATGGGAGTTTTAGGGGGAATCTGGTAGTGTCCAGTGGGACACTTACCTTTGGGTGGCTACACCCACTATAGTGGCCACTTACGGTGGGAAAGGTCACTGCCCTAAACCTAATTGGCTACTTTCCCTCCATTCAAGATGGAGGAAAATGAGAAAGAGGGTCCACCTCCAAGGCAGCACCTTAGGGGTGGTAGATGCCAGATGAGGCCACTCCTCCTACCCTTTCTTAGGTTTCCCGCCTTTGCTCCCACCAAAAGTGGGGGTTTTCAAAGGGGGTGCCAGTGGTGCTAGTAGCAGGCTTGGGGGTCGTGTTTCCAGGGCAGTAAGCCCTTTGAAGCTCACCTCCAGGATAGTGCACATTCCTGAGGGAAGGGGTGTTAGTTCCTCCCCCTAGTAAGGGCATTGTCTTACAAACCGGAGAGGCAGGGCTCTCCCCCAAGGTTTGTATATTGGCTTTCTGGAGGTGGCAGCTGGGTAGGACCAGTCAGCAACCATGCCAGGATAGTTAGCTTTTCCAGGGGGCATCTCCAAGGTGGCCCCGGGTACTTTTACGGAGAAATTCAAAACTGGCACCAGTTTGGATTTATCATTCTGAGTTGTTTCATACCAAACAACCCAGGGTTCAGAGAGGCCATCATGTAGCTGGGAAACTCGTCTTGACCAGTGTCCAGCACATGCATTAAAATGGCTGCTCTGTTCACTCACTATGTCACAGGTTTGACAAGGACACAGTGGGGACATATTGCTCATGCAGCTATTGTCGAGACGGGGCCACTCACATGAAAAGCAGGATGTCTGCAGGGGAGATGGTATGCCCCCGACCTCCTGGAACACCTCTCGGCACTTCCTGGTGGACACAGAAACCCTGGCAGGTGTCCCAAAAGGAAATGGGGAGTGGAAGAGAAAGAGACAAAACACTGCCATGTCTTGCCGGTCCAGGCAGGCACCCTGTATCTTCGGGGGGCAGGTCGTTGTTGACAGAGTGATAGTAGAGTTAGTGCACTCAACTTCTTTGAAACTGAATCTCTCTTTCTGATATGGGCACGGGAGCAGTAGAAGAACACCGGGATGCTCCAGCACTTTTCTTGGATAATAATAACTGTTGGCACAATTACTAACACTACATTATCAAAAACCCAAACTGAGTACAATAACAATAAGTACTGTGACAGTAGGGCTGGCTTCACAGAGATTCACTGTTGCACATTACAATTAGAACTGTGGTTGCCCTTTTCATGCACAAGAAAGACAAACAAGGGCATTAATTATATCACATATAACTTTCCTGCATGCATAGGGTTAAACTAAAAGGAACAAAAACAATCCAAGAAATACAAATGTCCACTCTGGGTTCAAACAGTTAGGGTGGCACCGTTTTGTTCGGTTTCACTCTGTGTGTGAAAAACCCTTCAAAAAGCAAATTCCTCAAACCTGAAACACAGGCATGAATGACACAATTTAAATCCAAGAGTTATGCTATTAGCGAAAGAAAAGTCACATAAATGCTCTTTTAAAATTGCACTGTCACTTTTTGTAGTACTTGAGCTCAAGAAGACTTCTTGAAGCACATTTAGGCAAGTAACTACAATAATAATGTAGAATGTTCAGAAATGCATTTGTCCCTTCAAGATAAGCACTCTACCAAAAAACGAAGTCTGAAATACATCAGCTGTTCAAGGAAAGCGTGGCGCTCAAAGAACAAACTCCCTGGAGAATACTAGTCACTTAGCTGCAGTCGATTCCGGTGTGCTGGAGGAATGCCTGGTGTCAGCTGGTACAGGAACAAAGAAAAGAATTGCCTCAAAAGTCCTGAATACGAGGATGACAGCAGGGGCTGGACTGCCAAGTCAGATGCTGAGATCAGGAAGCAAAACAAAGCCAAGCAGGAAGGCATGCTTCACTCTGCTATTTATAGCCAATCAGGAAAGCAGTTGAGATGAGTCACCACGCCCAATTAGAAGCACATGTCTACACCTGCTCACCTTAGCAAACAAGCATTGGTAAAACAAGCATTGCTAAAAACCAATTGTGTAACATAGCACATTATGTTAACTTAGAAACATGAAGGTGTAACCAAGAACAGAGATATGGTTTAACCATAATCCCTGGGGATGCTGACAGATAACGCAGGAGGCACACTGGGGATTCCTGACAGCTATTACCTCACATATAATATGGAGCACCCTTCCTTAGGGCTGTGAGGCCTGCCAGAAGGGTGTCTTACCCATAGTAAATGCAGTGTATGGTGGACAGGCCACAAAGGTAGTGTGTCCTGTCAAGTTTGTGTTTTAGGTTTCCACCAGAGCACTCAGCCTGCAATGGCAGTGCTGGGTGCATCTGGATGCATGGCCCAAAAGGGTGGCACAATCAGTGCTGCTGCCCACAGGGGCCTACCCAGAGTACTCCATGCCCTGGGCACATAGGTGCTCACTTACTAGGGACTTGTAGTGGTAGCTAAGGGTGTATCCAATTATGCGAATGCATCACAACAGATCTAGGGAAAGGGAACCTGGTTTTCAGGGGCTCAGGGCACTACAATTTCTAGGACACATCAACATCAGGCAAAAAGTGGGGGGATAACCATGTCAAAAAGAGGCCCTCTCTCATATGTGGAAAAAAGTTATGGAGGCGTAAGAGTGAAGTACCCCAAATAGAATATAGCAAAACAGGGCTCTGCACTGGGGTGAAAAAGCCTCAGCAGTTAAGAGGTTAAAGGTGGTTAAAGCTGGCCATTGTTCAAGATAGCCTGAAACTCTTCTGTTCTGCCATTGCATTAAAAAGTACGTCAGTAAGTGTCAGCAGTATTTCTAGGCTCTGGTGACAGCTGGAGCTTTGCCCTTTGATCCCTCATATTTATGCCTGGCTGAACTTCCTTCCTTTATGATCCTTTTGTAGGCTTTCTCTCTGCTTGTAAATACAGGTAAAGTCAGAAATCTTGCAGGAAATTTCAGAAATCTGCTAGAAAACTAGGTCTGTGCTTACTTAGTAAAATGCCATACCAGGTACAGCATCCTTTCTGCTCAGCCTAGCCTCAGAAACTGCCAAACATCCTTTGGTCACCTAGGCTTGGCTGAGCAGAAGAGGGAAGGCATGACAAAGACATAAGATCATAACAAAGGTGCTGAGATGGGAATGTCCCCTGCATGGTGTACAGTTGTGTTCCTTGCCCTGCATGTTCAACTACAAGTTACTGGTATCTCAGTTGTAGGGATTTTCGCTACATGTTAACCTAATCTAGAGTGTATGTGAAGGCCTAGGCCAGTCATTTGGCAAGAATCTAGAATTAGATCCATCCTGGACATGGAGTGGTGCACAATGCTGGCCCTCCATAATGACTGACGACTACTATGCCTGTCACAGATTTGTACGTGTAGCAAGGTGGTGGCGGCGTAAAGTGTTTTTGGAAATCTTAGTGTGACTAGACCTTTTACCTGTGTCATGGGGGCGAAGAACGACTGGCCTACTTGTGTAAAGTTCCACTGCCACAGATGAGCCCGGATCCCAAGCTCACGAGCGTATGTATGTTGTGTGTGGTTTCCATGTTATACACTTAAGTTAGTGTATGAGTGAACCAGAGTGACACAGACCTGCGGGTTCCATTTTGGAAGCTCCAGTATTGTTTATCTGCTCAAGATGAAAGTGAGATTCCTTTCTCAGACAGTTGTAGTGTACTGCTGACATTTGAGACTGGAGGGAGGGAACCTAGTCACTGTGACATGGAAGAGGAGACTGAGGGCCTCATTCCGACCCTGGCGGTCATAGACCGCCAGGGTGGAGGCCGGAGGTAGCACCGCCAACAGGCTGGCGGTGCTACATGGGCAATTCTGACCGCGGCGGTAAAGCCGCGGTCAGAAAAGGGCAACCAGCGGTTTCCCGCCGGTTTACCCCTGCCCAAGGGAATCCTCCATGGCGGCGCTGCTTGCAGCGCCGCCATGGGGATTCCGACCCCCTTCCCGCCATTCTACCGCCAGGAACAGGATGGCGGGAACGGGTGTCGTGGGGCCCCTGGGGGCCCCTGCACTGCCCATGCCACTGGCATGGGCAGTGCAGGGGCCCCCTAACAGGGCCCCATTAAGATTTTCAGTGTCTGCCTTGCAGACACTGAAAATCGCGACGGGTGCCACTGCACCCGTCACACCCCTTCAACTCCGCCGGCTCCATTCGGAGCCGGCTTCATTGCTGAAGGGGCTTTCCCGCTGGGCCGGCGGGCGGCCTTCTGGCGGTCGCCCGCCGGCCCAGCGGAAAAGTCGGAATGACCGTCGCGGTCTGTTGACCGCGGAGCGGAGGCCGCCCGCCAAAGTCGGAATGACCCCCTGAGTTTCCCTTAGAAAATCAGTTAGGTCCCTTTGATTCAGAGGGCTGCTTATTAGGCATGTGATTGCTTAGACAGCCAAAAAGGCCAGAGTGAGGAAGGACATAACTTTAATGCTTCAGTAGAGTTTTGAGAGGGCTACTTTGGCAGTTGGTATCTCTTACACAGAAACCAACTTTCAAGAGATTGATCTTGTGAAGCAGAAACTTAAGGACCATTAACATAGCTTTATTAGAACACATACTAATCCGAAATGCTAGGAGGAACAATACAAATTGTGTTAGAAGTGTAAAAGATCTGGCAGCTAAGCAGTCTATCTCAGATCAAGGCAGATCAAGGCTCTACTAAGAGGATCTTTTTAGATCATTTTAAAGCTATCAGCTAGAGGATACTAAAATTTGACTGCAGAGGTCCTGAGGAAAATGTGTATCCCAAAGTTGTCAGTTGGTCAAAAGGTAGAACTGATTGACGCTGTTTACAACAGTTGAAATTAAGTTAAACCTAGAATTGTTAGTAACTGGAAAGCTTCAGGCAGTAATGGGCAACCTATAGAGATCTATAAAACATGTTTCCTGACCTCCAGATTGTGTTGGTAAAATAATTTAACTCAATCTTGCAAGGTGAGAAAGCCCCAGTTTTTTTTTTTTAAACAACTGTTATTAGCATCCTGAAAAAATAAAAATCTTCTGATAATCCCGGCTCCTACAGTCCGTTTACTTGGTTACACTCTGGCTACAAGCTTTTTATGAATATGCTCACTAATTGGATAATTTCAGTCACATCAAGCATGAGTCATCCCGATCAAAATGGCTTTTTGGTAAATATATCAATATCAGCTAACATCCACGTTTTTGATTCAGCCCATTGATTTCTTTTCCCAAGGCAATTTGACAGCTGCAGTTTTAATGCTGATGCGGCAAAAGCTTTTGATCTGCTGAACTGAGAGGCTCTTTTTGATATCTTAGAGGCTTTTTCATTTCCTGAGTAGTTAATTTTGATTTTCAGGGAGCTCTTGTTCAATTCCTCTGCTTCAATAATAATAAATTCAGTAGAGGCAGGGCAAATTAATGTTACTCATGGGACTTGAAATGGGTGTCCGATGTCCCCAATTTTATTTCCTATATTCATTGAGCCATTAGCGATTGTGATTCGCAACAATAATAAAATCTGTCCTCCTGCTCCTATTTTATCTTAGTTAAAACTGTATGCAGATGATCTGGTAGCGTATTTGAAAGCGTACAAATCAAACATTCAAAATGTTCTGGGGAAGATTGATGAATTTGCATTGATCTGAGGTTTCAAAAACCACCAATGGAAATCCGAGGTCCTCTTATTTAATGCTACTATTTCTAATCTCCTTCGGGGCCTGTGTCCTAGGTATAATCCAATTCATCATATTACAAATTTGGGCATTTATTTTTCATCAAATTATGAGAGGTATTTAAACTGAATTTAAAAAGAATCTGTTTTCCCAGATTGACTGATTGATACACATTTTTATTTATAATGATCAACATGCCTTTTTGAAATGTTCTTATCTGCAACACAGTAAACAGGATGAAGGCTTAGCTTTACCACATTTTTGATTATATTATCTGGCAACGTTTTTTAGATATTATCTCCTGGCTAAACAATATACTTTCTCTTCGAAAATGTTATAATTGTTTACCATATACTATAATTGATGAGGCATGTAGCCCGATTCCTTATTTCATCAAGATATATCATTTGCCCAGAAAACCCATTATAAATCTATACATGAGTTATTCTTCTGTAACAGCAAACCTTTTAGGGAGTACGGAATATCACAGTGCCGTCATTTCCACTTAGTAAGCACTATAAAGAACTTGTGCTGTTGCTTTTTAAGGAATAACTTTGTAACTGGAACAGTTTGGGTTTCCATTCTATAGCGGACTTTAAATACAACTTCCCAAGGAAAACCTGGGAGTAGCTTGGTAGCTCTGATAACAGTATGGGCAATGGGTTTGGTTCAGTTTTGTGAAGATTAAAAGCAAACTGCATTTGTATCCTGTATTCTTGAAAAAGAGAGCCTCAAGAATCCTTAAAAATGCTCCTCAAATTTAAGCTTTGATGCATTGGCAGCTGGTATAGTCAGCTGCATGTGTAGAAGGCCTTCTTGGGCTAATTTTGGTTCTCCATGTTTAGTTTTACATTTTACACTTTTAGGCTGACTTTGTTTCTAGAAATTACATTTTACACAATTTATGCTTGCATAATATTATCTTGAGAATACACTGTACATGATGCTTGTTTTTAGTAAGCCTTTCTCATCATGTAATCTATATCCTACAGGGTTAGGAACATAGAACAAGATATTCTAGTGCTTGCATTGTCTGTTGGAGACAGTTACTGAAACCTAGGCATACCATTGCTTTAGAGTTGTGTCTCTGACACAGTATGGTTTTGATCTTATAAAGGGTGCACTACAAGGATCAGAACAGCACACCGGTGCATGATTGTCCTGGAACGGATCCTGTGTTTGATATGCAGAGCTGCTGATGCTGACTTTTCATCTTGCAGAGAAGGATTGCCAACTTCACCCTAGACTGGCTCCCTGGCTAAGTTGCCCAGGTATGGGGGGCTGAGGCTATTTGAGACCTGGCAGAGGGTACACCCTCTATGCTCTCAGAGTGTAGGTAGTGGTAGGTATGAATATATAGAAATAAGATTGCAGTGGTTGGACTGTTTGGTAATGCTGGTTACAATTCTTTGTTTCCTCTGCCTAATAATCATAGCTCATTTTATATATGCAAGAATACGATTATTACAATAAATGTTTGAAAACCTTTATTCCTATCTTTCTTATGTTTACCCTGGGCATACATAAATAAAGCAACAGAAGGTTAAAATCTGTTTCCATTACTTCCTTGGGAGTCAGAGTGGTCATGTTCAAGGGTGCTGAAATCATCTATAAGGTTAGGGGTTTGGGTGAGACACTGTGAGCTAGCTAGGAATTGGGATGACATTTCCTGATGCTTTAAACACACTCAGCCCCTATCTCCTGAAGTTCAGTTGTCCTAAGCGCAATCCTACATCTTGTGGGAATCATATGACACAAGTCAGTCAACATGCCCCCCTCCTCTCAAATCATCTTGAGAGAATAGAGAAAGAAACCCGATCCAGGATTACATCTATGGAATGGGAGGAAATATGTCAATGTAGATACAAACTAGGGCTGCTAATTTTAGAAGAATGGATTTTTTTGTCTGTTGGTTGCTCTGGTATACTCTTAAAGAAGTTTTTTTTTCCTTCTGTTTCCATCTGTTTCGAATTGCTGTTTTAGATGCCATCTCAAGGGAGGGAGAGATAGGCACCATGTTAGTGCCACTTGTCCCGCTTGTCATTATTTCTAGAGATTGATGTTTTAACATTTTGTGATCATTAAGTCTTACTGTATTAAGATAATTTTGATACTGCCTAATAAATTAAAAAAGTAATCTCATGAAGAGGGTGACTGGTGTACTTCTGGCTTGGAGTTGGTAATTTTTGCTGAAAGGAATGATTACTGGCTTTGCCAAAGTGTGCCCAATCTGATCTTTCTTCATCAACTCTGCTTTTGGAGCCATGGCACTATGCTCGAGCAGCCTGCACTGTTGAAGGCCTGTGAAACTTGCCCTAAATATGGCCAAATGGACTAATATTGTGACTAGCTCCAGTACCTGCTAATCTTCCACCATGCGGACTGTGCCACTTGAAGTAAAGCTGCTACTGTGAGGCACTTGTCAGTGTGTGCTCAGTGCTGAGTGGTTGCCCCTCATGCTGTCCCAGAAGGGCACCTGATCGGACCCAGGCACCGCTGCCCCATAGCACCTCAAAGCAACCTCACTACTGACCCCAGACCTGCGCCTTTAGGAAGAGTGCATCGACACCCCAACCCGGGCCTGAACAACTGACAGAAAAACTCACCCAGTCTAGACGTGGGATGCCCAATCATGACGTGTGGGCCCCCCTGCCATCAATGCTGTCCACCCAGAAGATGGACACCACCTCAAGATAGCTGATGCTGATTCTGATCCCAGACACCTGTCCTGTAGTCCCTGTCAAGGGATGAAAACTGACTGAAGTGTGAGAGGCCGATGCATGTTCTATCACAGAACCAAACAAAAATTGAGAGACTGAGTGCTTGCTATCAACATAAATTACTTTTAACAAAAACAGAGAGGTGCTGCACCTGAGACAGACACCAAAACAATCTTAGAATAAGTAAGCTGGAAGTGGACAGGGAAGGGCATCCTTGCCTGAAAGTAATAGGTTAGCACCCATACTATGAGTATCTGATATCATTGGTGACTTGTAGTATTGGGTTTACTATGTGATAAAGTACTTTTATTTTGTAAGAAAGATAAGCACACTGTTATTACACTGGTGGGTGTCTGTTGAGTTCTGAGCCTATTGTAGCCTCACACGTACCTCCCTAAGAAGCCAGATTGCTCACCATTGTTACCACTGAGAGTCAAGTGCTGAAGAGGTTGTGCTTGGCCACGTTTTGTAGAGTCATAGTAGGATGGACACCCGGATATCAGAGGCAAATGACATCAGTCCCAATGGCTGTGGCTACTAACCCATGCTCGCTCTGTAGCACTGAACGGTGTCTAACAAAAGGCCTATTCCAATAGCTTGTGCACACCTGAACAAACCACACATTATTTAATCTTCATGTAAGAGCCCCATTCTATCTTATTGTACCACCAAGCTAGCTTGCTTTCCAAAAAAAAGCCTGCCATTCAATAAACAAGCTACTGGTCCTCTGCTTCACGCCCATCTATGATGCAGTTCTCCCTTACTACTCTTTGCCCTCATGATACACAGTTCCAGAAAATCTATGGCCACCTAACCTTAACCTGCTCACCTCCCACAAGGCTTCCTTGCCCTACTTTCAGAATATGATCTTTCACTTTACTAGCTCCATATCATTGGAAATTACCGCCTGCCAGACTTAGAGCCACAACACCCTTCATAGTTTTCAGAGCACCTCTCAAAAAACATCTCCCGATAGCTATCACTCCTCTCAAACTTCTTGCCTTCCTTTACATATTATTTATGCCCTGACATAATTGTGTTGTAGTACATTTCTGATTTTTCATATCTGAAGGAATAACCAAATATGTGTCAATGTTCTTCCTGGTCAGACACTTTTAGGAGCCCTCTGTGTGATCCCTTTAAGATAGGTATTTGTATTTGTTAGAACACTTCACCAGGTAATGCCTCATTTCATCTATTTATCTGTGTTCAGCCATCTCCAATGTAGGTTTCATTCGCTTCTTCTATTTTCAATGCTGAACGTCATTGTATTGTCTTACCAATGAACAGTAACGAGCATTGGCAATGCCAGTAGGTCTGGCTTATGAATAAAAGTGCCTTTTGCGTTGTTGATGGGTCTAGACACTTTATAAGTCATAATACATTCACTCATATTTGCACTTGTGAATAATCATCCAGCCACAGAATAATTCTTGCCTTCACCCTCTGATACAACCTCAATAAAATACACACCAGCTCATCAGACTGAAGCACAATAAATCAAAGAATACAAGTAGAAAAAATAATATAACAGAAAGATTTTTGGTCCCTCCGGGGGAAGAATATGAATTAACTTCCACA
Source organism: Pleurodeles waltl (assembly GCF_031143425.1). Classification (NCBI taxonomy): domain Eukaryota; kingdom Metazoa; phylum Chordata; class Amphibia; order Caudata; family Salamandridae; genus Pleurodeles; species Pleurodeles waltl. The sequence continues at coordinate 812,133,127 of NC_090450.1, forward strand.
ACAGTGGTTGTACCATAAAGAACTTTCTGTACCAATGAAGTTCATAAATAATATATCACTTTTATTGAAACTTAAATTCCACAACTTAAAGTCAAAGTAATCAAGGTGTTCCTGTATATAAGCGCAGTGTAAATGGAATATGCGTTAGTATAAGTGCTACAGAGCTATTTACATAAAAACCTAAAACCAAACTGTGGTTAAAAGCTTGACGTCTCTGGTGAACACCTCTAACATTAGGTGTTGTGAGCCTACTGGATCCGTGGTCCTGATTTAATCAGGATAAGTGTTCTAATTTTGGCTGGTAGTGTGGCAGTGTGATTTATCTTGCTTAAATCAGGACCACGGATCCTTGATCATATGTTAACTCTGATATAGGACACTTCCATCACATTTTAAAAGGACCTTAAACAAGATGGTGATGTTAAAGAGTGGTACTGTTGATACACGAGGCTACATGAAATGGATGGCCGAATGGTAATGTTTTACTGTTAACACGGCTAAGATGTGTCTGATTGATATCAAGGAGGGGTACTTCCTATTTCAATATTCTGTACTGATGATGACCCGCCTGAATTAATTTTGTTGTTTTGAGGTCGAAACGTCAACATTAAATTTGAAATGTGGATTGATTTTTGAAAAAATTCAGTGGGCAGCCTTGGTTGCAACCAGAACTGCTTTATTCACGTTTTACTCTAGTACTCCATTTGAATACTCCCGACAGCAAGATATGCCTGCTTTGATCAAATACCAACCATACACATTGTTCTAAAATCTAAAGAACTAGAGTGAGCTATGGTATACGTATACGTGGAACAGCTTAATGGTGTACCAGAACTGTGAGGAAGTGGGTGCACGTTTAGGATCCTGTTCGGTTAGTCGAAGCGCCATGCTTAAGAGGTGTAGAGTTCTTGCAAACTCAAACTTGTGTATAATCCAAGACTTGGATGTTATTGAGATAATGCAAGAATGGTGCCAGTCCTTTCAGCATTCCAGGCAAAATACCATTTTGTCACTTAAGCACCCCGCTGCCTCATTGCATCGTCGTCTTCTTGTAATCAGCATCAAAAGGCCTTACCACTATCGATGGACACACTCCCCTGAGGAAATGACAGAGGCTGCATCTGCTGCACATCTGTTTTCTTTATGATCCACAGGACCTCTGATCCATCACACACACTGGCGCGCGCGCATACACTAGCGTGCTGAATAGCCTTACAGACACTGGACTGTTCTGACCCTCCAAGGTTATTACTTACTTCTAGTAAGACATTATTTGACTCCCTTTGAGATTTACTACTTATACTAGTGACCCTGCGGTTTCATGAAGTTTTGAGCTCGCTTACTCCTTTTGAACATTTTTCCATAGCATAACTTCCTTAAACAATCTCTTTTGATCGAACATTACTTTCGAAAGCACTGGGAAGAAGGTCCAAATGAAGAAACAGGTGCTGGCTTTTGGATATAAAATTACCATCCGTCTTTCAGGAAGAACATTTGTTCCTTATGTACTGGTGCCCTTCTTATGCACATCACTGCTCTTGGAGGTGGTGGCCTGAACTCCAGTAGTCTTGTGTGTGGGAACCTGTTCGACAATGGACCTGTTTGTTTTATTCTCCTTCAACAATCCTATTTGTTTTCTGACGGGTTGTTTGTTGAATGGGTTGATATGATGGGTGGGGGTACCTCATAGGGCACATAGTTCTAGTCCAATGATGAGTCTCTGATGCCTCTCCCCGCTACATTGAAGAGGATATTCTTTTTCTAGTGTCAGTGTCTGCTGTAATGGCTGCATCTCAGATGTCTGTGGATGTCGACCTGTCCCATCTAAGGGCCTGATTTAAATCTTGGCAGATGCATTACTCCATTACAATGCTGATGAATTCCTGCCTGCCGAAATATAAATCCTATAGCATATACTGGGATTTATATTTCGGCAGACTGGAAATACATCACTGTTGTGACAGAGTAATTTGTCGACCAAGATTTAACTTAGGCCCTAAGTCTCAATCAATGCAGTTCCCAAACTGAGGTTTTAACTTTGAACCCCCTAACAAGACTCCACCGTGAAACAGGTATAGTATGGTTCATGAGATGGAAACGGGGGAGGAAGTGTTCCACCACAGCGATGAAATATTGACTGAAATCGAACACCTCGGTTAATTCCTTCCACCTTGAAATCCAAGGATTTTGGGAGCTAGGCATAACTGCATAGTCTAAAGTGCTGGCATACTTGATGCGTAGAGGGGACCACTTTGCCTTTTTGTAGTAAATACACTTAGAAGGCAGAGGAAGTGAGGAGGACAAGTACAATAAGCTTACATCTCCTCTTAGGGCTGATGAGTAATGATATAAGTGAAACCTTGGCAGTCATTTGAGAAGATAGCTTTTCAGGTGGATAGGGAGAGTGTATACTATGGTAGCAGGATAACTGGATGGGAAACCTCTTGTTTTGGTTTTTGAGACCCAAATCTCCTTGTGATTTTCTGCAAGAGCCAGCCCTATGCCTAGTGGACGAATACATCAAGGTCATACTGTGGAGGGGCAACTTTAACTGTGTTGCTGACTCCTGTCTCCACAGTTCTCGTCTCCCTGCCATTGATACTAGTGAAAGAGTGGTGGTGGCACTCAAAGATTGGAATGCACTTGTGATATGTGGTAGGAAACCTACTTGCTTAATCTCAAATACTCTTTTTACTCTGAAATCCGTAAACTCCACAAAAGACTTATGATCGGAAACTATCTCCGTGAAAATGTATGGTTGACAGGAATTGTGGGTGTGGAGTTGACAGCACTCAAGGTGGTGATAGAAGGGACTGATATCAGGAAGGTAGGTGCAAGGTGTGTTACTTAGATACTTGGCACAACTTCACTTGAGCTTGATACATGCACCCTGGAAACTAGGCTAATAAGGGATCAGGCCCTCATGGTAAGATTGTAGGAGGCCACGCGGCTCGCGATGACCAAATGGTGACGTGCGCCCCTAGGGACCACCTACTCACATATCGATATGCTTCCACCCCCTTTGGCGTCACCCTGGTTCCAGAAGAGCACGGATCTATGTCCCCATCTGCTCTCCTTTTGACCCTTTCGGGGGCGAGCTGCCCCCTCTTTTCCGCGCTCCTCCCCACCCTCCCTACACCTCTTTCTTTCCTCTGCTGTGCTCCCTACTCATGCTATTTCCGCTAACTCTTCCCCATCGTGCCCTCTACACTTCACCTCTCCTTTCCCTTAATCATTTCCCCCCTCGGTCATCTCAGCATTTCAGCGTTTCAGCATTTTAGCTATTATTTCAGCTACCATCTCAGTCATCACCTGCACATACTTTACACTATTATCATCTATCCCCTTGTTTTCACGCTTATCTCTGCTTCCCTCCCCATCACTTTCACTCTTGACTCTTCTTCTCATTTTTCGCGCTCACGTATATCCAGTAGAAATACTTTCGTGTTATGTTCTCGTTTCCCCCCTTTTTTTTCTCTCCTTTCTCTCTTTTCTTTCTTTTTTCAGACACATTCCTGGCTGAATTGAGACCTAATTCCTGTTATTACCCAGGCGTGACATCATCTCCCCCACGCTATGCATTTGGCACTATGGCATCCCTCCTCGGTTCCCGTCCCCCCCTCTGTCCTCCCCATATAACTTTTCTTCCCCTCTCCCATAGGTTCAGCGATCATTCATCCCTCCAGGATACTGGGACTCTCTCCCCTCCCCCTGTCATCAGCTTTCATATCCCGACTGGGGTGTTTATAAAACCGGTTCGTTACCCGACCGGATCAATGTTTTGACCCGTCCTGATGTTCCTTGCCCCATACCCTTTAGAGTCTACCCTTGGGGAGGGATAGGAGAGTTTCGAGAACCTTGGTGGAGAGACAGCTAATGGAAACATGTCCAGTTTGTTGTAGGACCTCCTATGTATGGGTTCATGGATGGGGTTGGAGTGAGAACAGGAGAGGAGGAGTCTTATATCATGTTGGTATTATTTGCTTATTGTATGTTAGTTCTAGCTTTGTGCAACAGCTATGTATCAGGTATACCTTGAAGGTTTCTGTCATTGTGCTATACCAGAAGGTTGTTCTCTTCTTTCATGCTAAGAAATCTTTTGTATTGCTCCGTTTGAATGTATCTTGTGCGATATATTAGTGTCTCATGTGACAACTTTATGTGTACTATTGTTGATGCTGCCTAACATTAATAAAAAATTGCAACACAATAAAAAGATTGTAGGAGGCCGGAAATGCATTGCTCTGGAAAAGTTTGCAATGTCTTGATTTCCACTTCTATACTGCAAGGCAGCATATGGAGTGAGAGAGAGCAGAGAAGTTGCTAGCATGGCACTTAGGTGCCATCATATAGAGGCATGGCGGAGTTTACAGCATGTGTACTAGCGAGGTGCCAGCTCAAGGTGTCTCTAAGTAGATCTTGGGAGAAAACAAATGTCCCACTTCATGTGCAGGTGTCAGTAGTCAGCCAAGATACTGGCAAAATCACCAGGAAAACAGAGTGGACTACAGGTGTCTGCGGGGCTTCTACGGTGGTCTGGTGTCATCATCCGGGGGCTGTTAAAAGTGGGCGAGTATCCTGGCCCAATGGTGCGGGACTGGCCGATAGTGAAGGCTGCACAGCTCCTCACTGCAGAGCTTCTCCACCTCAGCCACTCCCCATTTACTTATTGCCCCAATGCAGGCTTCCACCATGGGGGGGTGTCGGGGGAGGGGGAGGAAGCCGAGTATTAGTGCATAGTGAGAGAAAACATGACCAGATGACCAGTAGAAGCACCAGGGTTGCGAAGCAGGAATAAATCCCATTACTCTTTTTCCGTTCAAATATGCAAAGTGCACTGGCCTCCCAAGTTTGCAGGTCTGGTATAGTTGTCACCTCAAGTAGTGTGTCATGAACTGAGGACCAATACTGGTGTAAGGAGGGGCAGGACCATAGTATGTGGCAGAAATCAGCTCCTGGGTACAGCAGTGTGGGCAGGTGAACTGTGTTTGCGGGGAAGTAACGGTTCAGGTGCACCAGGGTGAAATATGCCCTATGCCATAGGTAAAATTAAAAGTTCTTGAAGCTGGAGTTGCATAAAACCTGTTTTGGATGGGATAACTCTATTTCTCATTCCTTGTCCCAGAATGTTTTCCCTGTATCCGACTCCCACTTTTGCTGCAGGGTGTTGAAGGGGGAATGGAAGAGTTTGTGGAGGGCTCTGTAGAGCTACGTTATTACGTGGTGGCCCACGCCCGTGACGATCGCACGTGTGACAGGTTGTGTAGGCAGTTCAGGGTCTGCAGCCCCCTCAGAGCATCTGAGCCGTATTGTGAAGTTGTTAATATGTGAGGAATTGAACTGCAGCTAGAGAACTCTCCGCAACGAGGTGCATGAAGGGTAGGAGGTGGCCATCGGCATACAAGTCTCCCACTGTGTGAATGGAGCTCAATATCCATCTTCTCAGCTGCCATGCCGATTAGAAGCCGAGAAACCGAGGAAGGTCCCCCAAGGGAATATTAGGTGCGTAGCACAGTCTCTCTAATGAGAGCCTGTGTATGCAGAGCATGCAAGTATGTGCTGTCTTATATGCCCTGTTGTAGTGCCTTTCACTTCTGGTGCTTGGCTGCAAGTATGTTGTCAGTATCCAAGGGTGCAAGGCATATGCACTGTCTCCTTAAGTAGTATGAGAAGGATAGACTATTAGGTCATTTTAAAAACATACGATTGGACCCTGTATGAACTGGATTTGCAATTCTCTTCCCAAGTAAAAAGCCATCGCCAAAATGACCCTGAGACAGACTGTTATTTATTCCACTGTGGCTGAACACGAAGGAGTCTTGTGTGCTGCCTGGGAATCTGGCTTCAAGGTCAGTTATGATGCATGAGGCATCACACACTACCTGTACATTGAGTAAATGTGTGCTTTTTCTGTTTCTATAGACATTCCTTTGCAGAGGAGGACATATGGCAACATGTGTGCCATCAACACTACCAATTATATAGGTGAAACTGTGCTACCTGGTAAAACATTTGTTTGGTCTGTTGCAAATATCGGGGAGTATTTGGAAAATAAATATATTGGCTCACTTTGCTAACCACGATGTCCTGAAACCTGTGGAAAAACCTAAAAAAAGCACTTTGTGACACTCCCCCTGCCATTGCTATGACTCCCTGGTAACTGCCAGACGCTAAAATGTGTAGACAACACAATACCTGCACATGTGGTGGGAATGCATTGCTTCTGACTGTTGGGGTCTGTAGCTGAGGTTGTAACTCAGCAATTAAATCCAGAATTACCTCACTACTTAGTCTGTACTTCTCATATATCTCTTCCTCAGTCTGTTCAAACCAGGTGACCCTTACCTTAAATATCCTCTCCTGTCTCCTCCGCCTTTTCTGCCTACCAGCCAAAATCCAAGACATACACAGCTGCCATTCTGAAAGAGCCAGATGCAGTTTGGGTGACTTTTTGTAGTTTATGCCTGGTTATCACCGTTTACACATTGATGTTATTGCATTTCCTAAATGGCCATTTTGTGACTATTTACAATTAGGAAAACTTTCGTACATACCTGTGTACAAAAACCGTTGTGCATAGTGCAATTTCCTATTTAGAAATTCCCAAAATGCGATTTCTACATGATGGAAATCGCAAATTACACCATCAAAAATGCCTTTCGTACATACTGAAATTGCATTTTGAATTTCGTAACGGGCTCAAATTGCGAGCTGCACCATTAGGAAAAGCAAAATGTCTTCATCCTATGGACCATTGTGTTTTGAGAACCTATGGTGTGAGCAGACCTTTTTATCAGCGCCACTGGAGCGGAAGCCTACTGGCCCACTTGTGTAAAGTTCCACTTCTATGTGCTTACCAAGTCTTTAGTGCTAATATCACAAGTGCATGGTATGCTTGTTGATGTGTGTCATCTGTGTAGTACATGCAAAGTGTGCGAGTGAGCCAGAGTCATGTAGGCTTTTAGGTGAGCCTGGCATTTTGTCTTTTCCTAATTACACCTTTGCTTGGCTGATTACTGCCAAGTACAGAACCCTCACACCCCTTTGTGCCTCATTTTTGGGTGCTCCAGGTAAAAGACTACTATGCTATGAGAAGTATCACTCTACACAAAGGCTGTGTGTGGAGAGCAGCTATAAAAGGACACTTGAAAGGAAAATCACCTCAAACTTGTTTAAAATTTGGATACACATCTCTTTTCTGATTTTGATGTATAAACTTGGGGCGTCTCCACCCTACTTGTTTCAGTTTCAAGTCCTCTGTGGCCAAGGAAGAGAGTGGGTAGCAGAATACATAGAGGACTGCAATGCAACCAGGGCTAGATTCTGCAGGACGGCCTGTCTCCAGAGGTGAGGGGATGTCCCTGAGTCCAGATCTCTTTCTGCAGGAGCTGCATACTGTCCTAAAGACCCTAGATGTATGCCTGCTGAGAGCGAAAAGGAGCCTGCTAACCCTACAGGAAGTGTTTCTGCATTGGAGCAACAAGGTGCATTGTGTCTGAGGTCTTGGTGGAGCACCCAGAAGAGAGGGAGTGAGGAGAGCAATCTGAGGACCCAATGTCAGTGGACCGGCAGTCTCTGCACTCTGGATCCTGATAAGACCCACACTTATCATGACCGCGGTACTGAGGTCAAGTCAAGGCTGTGATTGTGTGCCAAACCCAGCATGTGTGGGGCCACAATTGCTAGCAGAAGAGTCGGCATATGAGGTGCGGTGTCTGCTCGAGTTGATTGGTCTGTGCATGGTCACTACTGGCACACATCATCATTGGCCTCAGCATGGTTCCAACTGCCCAGTGTTGTGATCGGCCTATGGATGGATTTAACTGTCTGTAGTCAGCACTCCATGGTGGAGCTGGACTGTTTACTGTATACATTCCAGGAAGGACTACATCTTCCGAAGTAGTGAGTAGCCAGGTGAGGCTGCACCTGCAAATGTCATCTGGCCTGACTGAGTCCACGGTAAAAACTGCCAGCTAAGGTGTGAACCAGTCCGAAAGTCTCACTGTTGTTCCAGATTGGAACATGTGGAATCAGGACTACCACCTCCACGTTTCTGAGGTGCACTAATGACAAGTGGATGAAGTGGAAATGCCAGTGGCGTGTGACCCCTCTGTAGAAAGGCAGTGAGCGTGCCTGAGTGCTGGGCAGCTATACTGATTCAATTTGGGACTCATCCACTGTGAGTGGTAAAACTGAGATCCAAGCGCACCTATTTGGGAGTGAGTCAAACTGCATCTATACTGTAGGCATGCTACTACCATGAACCCACAGATAGAGGGGGCACTGAGATCTGGAGAGAGAAAGCGGGAAATAGGGAAATAACGGGTAGAGGCACAGCATAATTTGGATAGTGTGCACAGACACTACATTGCATTCTGTTGACATAGTGTATTATACTTCGTTCTAGTGTGTATAAAAGTACTTTTATTTCTTATAAAGAAAAACACTAGACTCTTCGAAAAGCTCTCCTATTTTACAAGTGAGTTCTCCATTTTAAGCAGCAAACAAAAGATAATGCCCTCACTGGAAAACATGCTTTCACCTTGGGGAGTGTAGATTCCTTTCCAACGACGTCCAGCTCAATACCCAGGAAAGATAGTTGTGTGTTGGGGGTTTCATATTTCTCTGGCGCCTGAGATATATTTTAACTCATGGTTATCTCGCACAATCTCAAGTGATCACATTGAGTTAAACCTGTCCAACCAGCAAAAATATTTTGGCTAAATAATGTGACACCGTCGAGTGCCCTTTATTTCTTGCACCAGCACTCAAGAAAAACAAGCAGTGGCAAAGCCAATAGGTCTTACCTATACAAGAGCTTTTGCTTTGGCAATGTGTTTTGCCATGGTATACACCAGTGTGGCTGCTGTCCAGCATGCCTAAAAGGTAGTGGCGTGTAGTGTCAGGTTGGAGTGGGGGAGTAAAGTGTTGTAGAGTGGATTTGTTGGAGTGTGTAGAGTTGAGTAGAGGGGAATAGAGTTCAGTGGTTCAGTGGCAAAGTGTTGTAGAGTGGAATGGGGTGCAATAGGATGGAGTGGGTTGGAGTGGATTGACGTAGTGGGGCGGATTGGAGTAGAGTGGGGTGGATTGGATTAGGATAGAGTTGGGTTGATTGAATGGAGTGGGGTGGATTGGAATGGAGCGCGACTGGACTGGATTAGATTTGAGTGGGGTGGACTGAAATGGGGTGGAATAGATTGGGGTGTATTTGAGTGGGGTGAATTAGCTTGGATTGAGGTTGGTGGTTTGGATCGGAGTGACAGGGGTGGGGCTGATTCGACTGGAGTGGGGTGGATTGGAGTGGATTGGTTTAGAATGGACTGAAGTGGGTGGATTATATTGGAGTGAGGTGGATTCACCGGATTGGATTGGGGTGGATTGGACTGGAGTGGGGTGGATTGCACTGGAGTGAGGTGGATTGGATTGGAGTGGGGTGGCTGGATGGATTGGATTGGAGTGGGTGGATTGGAGTGAGTGGGTGGATTGGATTGGGGTGGACTGAAATGGGGTGCAGGATTGGATTGGGGTGTGGTGGGCTGCAGTGGGATGGATTGCAGTGGATTGGTTTGGAGTGAGGTGCGTTACAGTGTATTGGGGTGGGTTTGATTGGGTTGGAGTGGGATGAATTGGAACAGGGTGGGTTGGAGCAGGGTAGATTGAAGCAGGCTGGATTGGAGCAGGGTGGATTGGAGTGGGATGGATTGCAGTGGAAAGATTGCAGTGGAGTGTGGTAGCTGGATTCGAGTGGGGTGGACTGAACTGGGCTGGGGTGGGGTGGGGTGGATTGTAGTGGGGTAGAGTGGATTGGATTGGCATGGGGTGGGATAGGCTGGATGGATTAGATTGGAGAGCTGTGGGCTGAACTGGGATGGGGTGGGGTGGGATGGGGTGGGGTGGATTGGATTAGGCACAGTGGGGTAGATTGGAGTAGAGTGGGGTGGATTGGAGTGGAGTGGACTAAAATGGGGCAGGTGGACTGGACTGGAATGAGGTGGGGCGGATTGGAATGGGGTGGCATAGCATGGGCTGAACTGGATTTGAGTGAGGTGGACAGGAGTGGGGTAGATCGTGTTGGGGAAGATCGTATTGGAGTGCATCGGATTGGGGTGGGGAGGATTGGAGTGGATTGGTTTGGAGTGAGGTGAAGTGAATTGGATTGAGTGGGGTGGATTAGGGTAGGGTGGGTGGATTGTATTTGTTATACGACTCTCACCATGGGGGCAAGACGGCTGAGTTGAGGGCCGCAGCACCACGTGTGTGGGTGACTGAGTCAGTCCAACACCCACTGGAAGCTGTCGGACTGAGCTTGTCGGCTAGCTAGAGGCACCATACCCAAACCTGGAAAGTAAAGGTGATTTGTGGCAGCCTAGAAACATGACACTGGACTGCTCAGGGAAGTCGTGGTGGAACAGATCATACACCTTTCTCTTGGTTGCACAAAGTCTTATACATGCGAGGGCAGACAAAGAGATGTAGGATAAGTTTCAATTAATTGAAGAAACTACATTCCATGATAAAAGGCATGAGCTGCGCTTATTAGGAGGCTGAAACATAATACAGTGATGATTGTGACCATAAGAGTAAAACAGATAAATAGTCCCAACCTTGACATAATAATGAGTCTAAGAATTCCTACCTACACCCTGGCATCTAACATAAGAGCATAGCAGTGTTAGGCCTTCTTCCCATCCTGGTCTTATGGAAGGAACCCCAACCCCATACGTGAAAGAAGGCAAGGGTCTGCCTGTAGTTCTGCTGCCCGTCCTCCCTGTTGGTTGGAAAGACAAGGCCAAGATCAGCAAAGCTGTCAATGAAGTGGTGCACAGCATAAGATGGCTGGCTGGAATGTCCCCTCTACCCTTCTTTGGCCTGTGTTGTGTTTATATAACAAAATGCGTTGTGTTCTGAAAACAGGCCTAACGTGATAATATGTCTATGGTTAGAAGGTTTACTCTGTAACTCTTGGATCGGCAATTTCATTGCTGCGACTACTTTTGAACGTGTGCTTCCAACCTACTAATTTCGTCTCTTAGGAACCTCGTGGTGAAGTAATAATAACAATAAATATCTTCTTTAAACTTAGAAGTGCATTCCAGAGAGGTTCTGTAAGCTCGGTCATGAGATAAAAGCAGGAAAGCAGAACACACTGCAAATCAAAAATTGCAACAGCATGATAACACCCATAAATGCCAATTTAATCGGAAATCCTCCAAAACCACTTGAAAAGAGCAAGTGGATGGCTGAAGCTATAACTCCAAACATGTTCTGGAAAGTGCTGACAAAACCAGAACCTACAGCCTTAAAAAAGTGTACAATTCCCCATGGTGTTAGATGCATTAAAGAAATGACTTATTAATTCAACTGAATGTTTTGGTAAGTTGGTATTTAGATGGGACTGTATCTCTGTGAACGACCTTGCCACTTGGAGGTTGTAGGTTTCACGGGCTGATGTAAGAGCATTTGAGATGTTTTTGAAACAAAAAGGCTTTCAGTTTCCTCAGCTTGTGACATGTGTACATTTAAGTAGCAATTTGAGGCCACATATCCACTACTTTTATCTCATGTGTGGGGAGGAAGTACGTTCCCGCAACAAGTCACAATTTTAGAGACTGAAATAACATAGGGGACACCTGGTCTCATCCCATAGCAACCTTGATAACTCAGCGTTAAGTAACTCCCATTTGAAAGCAAATGAAACACTGGGAGAATTAAAGGGACACGAACACCCTTCATAACAGAAAGCCAAATTTGCTATGAAAGCATTGCTGAACCCAACCATTGAGCTGTTCTTCAGTGACATTTAAAATCTTTTGCCAACTATCATATTAAGCTGGTGAGGGAATACACGGCGCATTTATTTATTTTGTTTTTTTGTCAATCCTAAACAAGTTGTTTGTTGTATGGTGTCATTGAGAAATATAATTTTGCAGATTTTAAATTCTGGACGTTTCTTGTCGATGAAGTGATGACAGGAATAAACAAAAGTTGATTCTCTGCCCTCCCCCATCTCGTGGAAATAATTTTAGCATTGTTTAGTGCTTGAAGAGAAAACTCCTGGATGATAGTGAGAGAGGTGCAGGAACTACCCAGGAGTCCCTGTGGTTTACTGTGCAGGATCGGCCACATGGTGCCATTTGACATTATCAGTTGAAACAAAGCGGTTTTCTTTAAATTCAGGCAACAGTGGTAGAATGACAGATCTGGTACCATTTATTCCCAGGAATGGAACCGGTACTCTTCAGCACAGGCCAAGCGCCTTCTTCACAGGTATCTTTTCACAAACTAGATCCCTAACGTTAGGATTCCAGCCTGTGGATGATGGCAAATCCCTCGTTCTCAAGGTGCCAGCATATGCTGAATAATTTTAATCACAGAATTGTTGTGTTTCCTGTAAAATAGTGGCACGCTCATTTATGTCAAACAGTGTTTCTGCCGCCACTGTGCCAGGGCCATCATGATCTGGGACATACATAGGTATCCCAAACAGGAGTTCATAAGGGGTATGTCCTCCCAAAGACCTTCTGGGCAGATTATTTATTGCCCTCTGGACTCCATGCAGGTGATGTAGCCATCTATGTCCTGAACCTAATACTCTAGCTGTTAAGGATTGCTTTAAGTCTGGGTTCTTCCACTTCTCAGTCAAATTTCCCTCTGAATGATAGGGAGATGTGAAATGCACTTCAACACCCATTGTTGCCATGGTGTCTCTAAGTGCCCTGGAGGCAAAAGCAGGGTCCTGGTCCAAAAGGAATGCTGCAACTACATATGTCCTGATGAAGACCTGCAAATCTTCAATAACATTTGGAGTGTCAGCCAATCATTGTGGCCACACCCATAAAAATCTGGAGCATGAATCAACAGCAACAAGAATATATTTGTATGCACTATCTGGTTGGGAGAGCCACAATGGTCCAGGTACATACATTGCAATGATTTGTTGGAAACCAAGAGGGGTGTCTACAGTGAGCGGTTGATGGTGGATCCTTTAATTTGTTGTCAAATGTCACAACTAAGGACATACTGCTTGGTTAGTTTGTATAGGCCAGACAACCAATAAAATGTTTGTATTAGCAAGATGGTAGCCGCCACACCAGCATGGGCAGGAGCAACCCCTTCATGTGCTGCTTTGATAAGATCTAATCTTTAGTCTTGGTTGGGGATCACGCAATCATCCACTCCTGGAATTGTTCCAAAGGCAATGTTTTGGTCACTTAAGTGGTAGGAATATTTTGCAGGATATGCTTTTGGTAAGGGCTTGCCATCAAACTAAGCTTTCACAGCAGCCAGTGTTTCATCATCCAGCCTCATATCAAAATGAGTTATTGCAGCAACATAAGCTGTAGCTACTGCAGATTTGGCTGTTCCATCAGCCAAAGTGTTTCCTACAATGTGTATTCCAACACACTGGTGACCCAATGTACTTACTACATGAGCCTGTGGCAGCTTGTGTGTAAGGTCTGCCACCTTCCGCCACAAGAATTTGCGTTTTATGGTGTTGACTTTAGAGTCTCTAAACCCATTTCGGTGCCAGTTGTGTAAATATTCATTAAAGGACTGGACACAATAGTATGAATCACTGTCAAGATCCATGTGTTCCAGTGCCAGTATCAAAGGTTTTGACTCTGCAAGTTGTGCTGTGCAGTCCCATAGGGTCTGCGTGTAGGTTTATTGCGGCTGGAATTAACAGCTGAATGAAGTGAACCATTGATGTAAATGATGATTCAATATTGTTCAAGAGGCAAAATGTTGGTGGGCATGGGGCACTGAAGTTCATACTGAAGGAATTCTCGGGTCTGGTGGTTGGGATCAAAAACATAATCTGTATCAGTGTCTGTCAAGGCGATAGCCCATTGAGGCCAACGTGAATGTAATGCTTTTGCATTCAGGACGCTTGCTTTGGTGTACTGAAGGAATTCTTGGGTCTGGTGTTTGGGATCAAAAACATACCGTATTTACCGGCATATAACACGCACCGGCGTATAACACGCACCTCATTTTAATAGGAAATTTCTGGAAAAAAAAACTTACATTTATATCGGCGTATAACATGCACACATCATTTGCCCCCTATTTTCAGGGAGAAAAAGTGCGTGTTATACGCCGATAAATACGGTAATCTGTATCAGTGTCTGTCAAGGCGATAGCCCATTGAATCCAAGGTGAATGTAATGATTTTGCATTCAGGACGCTTGCTTTGGTGACAGGCTCAAGGGCTGGTATTGGGATAACATCAATAATACGTTTTCCTTGGGTTAGTGGTCTCTCCGTAATGACAGCCATTTGGACAGCGATCAGTATTTTTTCTGTCGGTGCAAAAACTGTTCAGCGTTGGAGTATAAGTGTGATTTATATGCTATGGGTACAGTGTACCCTTCACTGAATGTAACATAGATGAACACGATGGCACCAGGAATTACCCTGATTACCAAATTTGTTTTGTTGTCACGTGTGTGCAAGTGTTTTGCTTAAAGCATGTCTATCTCTAATGCTGTGATAATTTGTGTGTGTTCAGATGTCCAATGGTTGCTAGAGAAATCTGGTCAAATTAAATTATATAGTGGTGTTCTGCGTTGTGTATATTCTGGAATGTAAGTCTGCCAAAATCAAAGAAACCCTGCAATGACTATAGTTTCATGATAGTATTTGGTGGTTGTAATTGTGCACATTTCTCCAGGAATTGTGGTACTAACCTCTTTCCCTCATTTGATAGATTGTATCCTAAGAACAGAACACTTAGAAAAGCAATTTTTGTTTTCTTAAAATTGAATTTGTAGTCTTGTGCGGCGAATCCCAAGACAAGGTTATCCACCCTGGTGGCTAAACTTGTTGAGATTGTCATCTGTCAGATAGATGTATTCGACATAACACAACGCCTCAGGATTTATATCCTGCAATATTGATGTCACATGGGCTGATAACAATCCCGGACTGTTCTTATTCCCTTCAAGAAGTCTACAAAATCTTTGAGAGACGAGCGCCGTGATGGCACTTAAATCCTTGCTTTCATGTGCTAGATTTTGGCAGAAAAAAACATTGGAAATATCAAAGCCTGTTTTGTATTTTTTGTGCATTATGTTGTTGATAAGTGCTGTACTATGTGAATTTTGTATGGCATATGTGCGTGTGTGACTGTTTAAGTGCCTGTAATCTAAGTCTATCCTTCATGAATTGCCTGGCTTCCCTACGAGAAACAAAGTGTTGTTCATAGCAGATACAGAAGGTTCAATTACTCCCCGGTACTCAAGTTGTGAGAGAAGTTCCCTCACTGGTTCTTTAGTCTCATGTTTAAAGGGATATTGTGGTTGTATTTGTGGAGTGTACCTTATTGGTATAATATGGCAAGGGGAATCCCTATCCCACTCCACATGGCTGTGGTATAGCACTGGGGCGTGTGCAAGTGCCCAATCTGTTGCGTAAGCTTCTTTTACTGTTTCTGCAACAAGGACTAAGAAAGAAGGCAAAATTACATCTTCCCCTTGTAGGAGCGTATGGACAAATTCAGGTGGTCAATCTTTTTCTGGCAATAGTATGTCCTAATTTAATGTTAATCTTCCCCAGAAGATCACTTTGATGGTGCACTCAATGCCCCCTCAATTTAAATTCTCAATTTCTGAACCCTATCGGGTGGGGAGCCGATCCTGTCTGCAGTTTCGACTTCAATATATATATATATATATATATATATATATATATACACATGGGTGTGTAATTTAATAGAATATCTACTTGTCCATGGGACAGGTTACTTCTTAAATCTACTTGTCCTGTAAAAAGATCTACTTGTCCCTTTGGTGTCATGTACTGCAGCAACTAATTAAGGCAACAATCTCATTGTGTAAGAGCTCCGATAATAGCCTCCCTGATTATGCCCCGGCTAATACTATTGTAGGATGTGAATACTAGCAATTTCACACCCTACTATAGCAATTTTCTTATTTTGCCACCTTTCCACAGATCTACATACTGGGATTGGAAGAAGCAATAAGCAATAGTTCCAGGTCTGGAATACCTTTGAGTCTGTGCAAACTGACTAACTTGCATGTTTTAAGGATTTTCACTAGCTCTTCTCTAATCTTTTCCCATACTGAGAAAAGGTTGGGAATTTACACCTGACAAGGGCAGAAACAGAAGTTCTTCCAGGGGTGGGAAAACAAGTGGTTGGAGGGAAAGTGAGCTTGTAAATGCTCAAGAGATTTTCGATTGAACAAATCTGCACATGCATATTTGCTCTTGATAAAATGCAGTTCACGAGTATTTTCTAGAAGTACAATTTACTGGTCTATTTCTGTAAATTCTTGTGAAATCACGAATTCCACTAATTCAGAGACATACCATGGGTTCACTTTTGTGACTTTCTTTAAGAAATGGGCCCCTGATTAGATGTGGCGCTAACCAAGGCATTTCGTTTTTATTATAACTCTATTTATCTCTCTATTTATCAGCAGGCTTTACTGTAAGTGATAACATTCTGCTCTTCCACAAGGAGCATATTGGTGCATATAGAAGTTTTGTTCAGTGCCAGGAACGACTGTTGCAGTGTGTGCTTTTTGAGACAAAAAACCTTTTCTAGCTTTTTGCCAAAGTTTGTTACAATATTGAGGGTCTGGCAGCTACTACTACAATACTGTAAAGTGTTACAAAAACCATGTCAAAACAAGACACACATTGACAAAACCAAAAGACTGACAACCAATATCGGACTGGTTGGCCTTGCCAGTGCCTGTTTATTTTCATGTTTCCCACAATCTTGTTGAAAATGTGTACACTGATTTTCCATTATGAATATGATTTGGATGTATCAACACATTTAACTAAATGATGCGTCAAAGAAATAGCACCTAACATTTTCACAATAATTTAGCAGAACTGTTTTCTCATGCTTGCATTGTTTCTAGACATTTTGTTTAAAAGCAAAGAATCATCAGTCTTGCTTACAAGCTTCTGCAAACATTTGCATCTAATCGAAGAGCATTTTGGAAGCATTGTACGTAGCCTCACATTGTTAAACTTTTCAAACGTGTGTACAGTTTTTTTTTAACTGGAACCACTATCAGTAGTGTAGTGTGACCTTACAATGTTTATTTAGAGCACTCACTCTAATAATAAAGGTTTTTCACAAAATAAACATGAAAACGTGTTGTCCTTGACCCCAAACCATATGTCCTGGGCGTCGGGCTATAGGAATTCCACATGCCTGATATATATATATATATATATATATATATATATATATATATATATTGTATAAATGCCATAAATCTGCTACTTGCATATTTGCTATACTGGGGTGTGATATATATGTGGCTAATTCTGGACATGTAGGTCCTTCATTACTTAGGGGACCTAATCTGACGTTTTGTACAACGTGTGGGATGGCGTACGAATAAGCTCTGTATTGTGCTGGTGCATTTGCTATTGTGTAATTGTGGAAAATGTTTGTTTCCATCTGCTGCTGGAAAGGTGACCCAGGAATAGAACATTTCTGTTCTGTATGCATTGTGTGCCTCTAGCATGAATGTAACATTCCCACCTTCAGCTGTGAGGCCATGAGCTATTAGATGTTGTGTGAGAGGTTGTCTCATGTTTACTGGAATTGCTACCTGTTGAGGGTCTGCCATCTTTTAGAACGGTAAGTTCAGAGATAGAAACACCAGTTTGGGAAATCCTGTTAAAGTTCAAGCTTGAACAACCTACTGCCTAAAATAGGTACTACCTATTTAGCTGAGGAGGATATTTCCCTAATCCCACAGATATCTCCATATAAGGTAATTAGGGTGCCTTTAGTATTCAAGAGATAGAGATACTCAGGAGATCTGTTAAATTAGTGCCTGACCAACGTTGGTGGTGCCATGTCGTAGGACTCTTACCATGGGGGCAAGACTGCTGAGTTTAGCGTGGCAGCACCACCGCATGTAGGTGACTGAGTCACTCCACCAACGACTGCAAGCTGTCGGCCTGACCTCATCAGCTTGCTAGCAGCACCTCACCCAAACCTGGAAAGTAAAGGTGATTTGTAGCAGTCTATAATCATGATACTCAGACTCCTCAGGGAAGTTGTGGTGGAACAGATCATACCCCTTTCTCTTTGTTGCACAAAGTCTCATATATGCGAAGACAGACAAAGAGATGCAGTATAAGTTTCAATGCAATTAATGAAGAAACCGCATTCCATGATAAAGGGCATGGGCTGCGATTATTAGGCAGGTGAAACATAATACAGTGATGATGGTGGCCATTAGAGTCCCATCATCCTGACATAACCATGAGTCTAAGAATCCATACCTACACCCGAGTAACTAACATGAGAGCATTGCAGTGTTAGCCCTTCTGCCTGTCCCAGTCTTATGGAAGGAGCCCCAACCCCATACCTGAAAGAAGACAAGGGCCTGCCTGTTGTTCTGCTGGCAGTCCTCCCGGGTGGCTGGAAAGACAAGGCCAAGATCAGCAAAGCTGCCAATGAAGTGGCACACAGCATAAGATGGCTAGCTGGAATGACCACTCTACCCTTCTTCGGACTGTGTGGTGTTTATATAACAAAACATTCTGGCGGTCATTCTGACCGCCGCCCGCCACGCAGTTACCGCCATATGGCCGCTCCGCGGTCATAAGACCGCGGCGGCCATTCTGGCTTTTGCGCTGGGCCGGCGGGCGACCGCCAAAAGAGCGCCCGCCGGCCCAGCGGGAAAGGCCCGGCAACAAGGAAGCCGGCTCCGAATGGAGCCGGCGGAGTTGCAGGGGTGCGACAGGTGCAGTTGCACCCGTCGCGATTTTCACTGTCTGCTAAGCAGACAGTGAAAATCTTCATGGGGCCCTGTTATGGGGCCCCTGCACTGCCCATGCCAGTGGCATGGGCAGTGCAGGGGCCCCCAGGGGCCCCACAACACCCGTTCCCGCCATCCTGTTCCTGGCGGTAAAAACTGCCAGATACAGGATGGCGGGAAGGGGGTCGGAATCTCCATGGCGGCGCTGCTTGCAGCGCCGCCATGGAGATTCAGCCCATGCAGGGGAAATCCGGTGGGAAACCGCCGGATCCCCTTTTCTGACCGCGGCTTTACCGCCGCGGTCAGAATGGGCTGGGAAGCACCGCCAGCCTGTTGGCGGTGCTTCCGTGGTCCCCGGCCCCGCCAGGGTCGGAATGACCCCCTCTGTGTTCTGAGAACAGGCCTGATGTGATAATATATCTATGTTTAGAAGGTTGAATGTGTAACTCTTGGATCTGCAATACTCAGTAAACTATCATGTATAAATATGACAGCCTTGAGCAGGGCACAGAGTGAAATGCGTGCAAGGGACAGATAAATGTGGAACACAAACAAGCATATTTCCTGCAAAAGGCAGGTGATGAAATATAAAACAACAAACTAAAAGCGAGCTGTGCTAAAATGTAATAAAATGAATAAAAGCGATTAAAATGTGATTGCTTCTTAAATGCAAAGGGCCTAAGAGCGAAAATATGGGTGGCCAATCTAGGCGCTATAAGGAACCCACAACAGATTGAGTGAGGTGGATTGGATTGTGTGTGGTGGACTAGATTGGGGTGGATTGAATTGGGGTGGATTGGATAGGGATGGGATGGATTGGGGTGGCATGGGGTGGGGTGGACTGGAGTGGATTTGACTGGAGTGGGTTGGGGTGGATTGCATTGGTTTTGAGCAGCGTGGATTGGATTAGAGTGGGGTGGATTGGAGTGAAGTGAGGTGGATTGGATTGGGGTGGATTGAATAATTGGATAGGAGTGGACTGGATTGGAGTGGGGTAGATAATGGTGGCTTGAATTGGGGGGGTGGACTGGAGTAGGGTGGATTAATGTGGACTGGACTGGGGTGGATTAAAGTGGATTGTATTGGAATGGGATGGACTGTGGTGGTGTGGGTGGATTGGATTGGAGTGAGGTGGGGTGGGTTATATTGGAGTGGGGGGTTGGATTGAAGTCGGTGGGATGGAGTGGGCTGGATTAGGGTGGATTGGATTGGTGTGTGGTGAATTAGTATGGGGTGAAGTGGATTGTAGTGGGGTGGATTGTGGTGGATTGGAGTGGGGTGAATTGGTATGGAGTGGGTGGTGGATTGGATTAGAGTCCAGCAAATTGCAGTGGGACATATTATTTTGGAGTTGGAGTGGGTTGTTTGGGATTGGAGTGGGGTAGGTTGGAGTGAGGCAAAATGGTGAGGCAGGTTGAAGTGAGGCAAATTATTTTGGATTTAAATAGGGCAGATTGGAGTGGGGCAGATTGAAGTGGATTGGAGTGGGGCACATTGGACTGGGTGGTTTAGAGTGGAACAGAATGTTTTAGATTGGATTGGGGCAGATTGTTTTGGATTGGAGTGGGCCAGATTGGAGTAGGTAGTTTGTTTTAGGGTGGCTTGTAGTGGGGTAGATTGGATTGGAGTGTGTGTATTGGGTTGGTGCGGGTGGATTGGATGGGAGTGGGGTGGATTGGATTGGGGTCAGGTGAATTGGATTGGAGTGGGGCATATTGTTTTGGATTTGAGTGGGGAACACTGGAGTGGGGTGGATTGGAGTGGGGCAGATTGTTTTGGATTGGAGTGGGGCAGACTGGAGTGGGGCAGATTTTTTGGATTGGAGTGGGGCAGATAGGAGTGGGGCAGATTGGAGTGGGGCAGATTGGAGTGGGGCAGATTGTTTTGGATTGGAGTGGGGCAGACTGGAGTCGGACCGTTTGTAGTGGGGAAGATGTTTTGAATTGGAGTGAGACAGATTGTTTTGGATTGCAGTGGGGCAGATTGTTTTGGATTGGAGGGGGGGCATACTGTAGTGGGGTAGATGGAAGTTGGGCATATTGTTTTGAATTCGAGGGGGGCATATTGTGTTGGATTGGAGTGGGCCAGATTGTTTTGTAGTGGTGTAGATTGTTTTAGATTTGAGTGGGACAGATTAGATTGGGCTGGGGTGGGCTAGAGTGGACTAGATTGGGGTGGATTGGTGTGGGGTGAGGTGGGGTAGATTGTAGCAGGGTAGATTGTAGTGGGGTGGATCGGGGTGTTCTGCAAGATTATGCATTAAACTATAATTTCAGAAATTACAACAAAATAAAGAAATAATGTCACTTTGCAATATTTAGAACAAGGTAATTGTCTTTGTTTAAAAACAGCGCCCACAAGCAAAAACAAAAGAAAACATGAGTGCAAAGTGAGAAAAACTACTTGGCAAAATAAAATAAAGTTAGCTATAAAAAAAAAAAAAGCTTCAATTTTGTTTGTCCTGCTGGGCAAGGTTTTGCCAGTCATAAGTATTCTGTTTGCAGGGCACTAGAAGTTTAAAATAACAAAATAGTGCCTCCATCACGTCGGGAGCGGCGGACGGACATTGATTAAGGTTGAATCAATCAGTGCTTGGTCCCTGCTCCACACAGAGGAAGGGAAATGATGCCAGGCCTGCAGTGACAAATTACGAGGCTGTAAAGAAGAGTACCATGCAAGCCAACAAATGGTAAGCAACAGGCAGGCTCCAAACTCTTTACTGTACACAACGTCTCGCAAGCGAGACACGTGCTAGCACATGAACTCGCAAACTCCACCCTAAAAATGGATCCTTTTGCAAGCCATTAATGAAAACGTGTATCCCAAACTCTGACAGGTGCCAAGGACCAACTCATTAGTGAAGAGCTATGGAATTGGCTAGCAACCCTTACTCCCTTCACCTAAACCCCTTATCAGCAATTTACCAGTGAAAAGCTGACTTAATGCCAGTTTTCACAAGCCACATCCTTACACATGGGTATCCATCTAGCTTTTTTTCTTCCTCAAAAATAAATTCATCAATAATGAATGAATGAATGAATAATCATTATTTTGATTATACATATATAATCATAACATAACAATATCATCATGAAATACCATAATTAGCATACAATCATACAATAAATATGGAAAAATCATATAAATACATAAAATCACAGATAAAAGCTTTGCTAATTAAGAATTCATAACTTTATTCTAATATAAGGCACTTTTTAGAAAAAAACTAACTGCATTAGACACTGTATAGTCACCCAGCTTTTGCAAATGAAGGAAAGCAGGCCTGTAGTGATGAAAGCCCCTTGATTTGAGAATAGGTAGCAAGAACCTTCTTCGAGGAGGCTCATAAAACTTACAAAAAAGAACCAGATGTACCAAGGTCTGGAAGGAGCCGCCATCACAAGGACAGAGCTAGATGGAAGTTGGGTCATACTGGCCAGGTGGGAACCACAGGCAAAAATAATTGGTGGCCGAACAAAAGTTCGTAAGAATAGATCTCTCCCAAGGCTATTTCACCCAGGTAAGGTATGGTTCAGCACCGATGGAAGTTTTCAAAAGTAAACGTTTCTTAAAACTGGTCTCTACCGTATCCTGATCACTCCTTTTTCTCTAGCAAGTGTAAAGAACAATTCCTTAAACTCTTTACCGGCACCTTTACTGAGCTGACGGGGGCAGTGAACGGTTCGGGTAAACCCAGAAAGTCAGCTGTGCTCTTGATGTGGCTAAATATGGGATTATGAGCCCTCCATCATGCTCCACACAGCCCTCTATCACATCCCTGTTCAGCACTGTAAACGCCCCAATCCACACGGCAATCCATAGAAGCAATGGAGCAACTGAGGCATAATCCTCAACAAGGTCCAGACCCAACTCATCATGAAAAAAAGAAGCTGGAGGACACAGCTCCTAGGCCTAATAATCTGCAAAACCAGGTGTCCTCCCACTGTGTACTCTGACAATTGTGATACCCCCATATGGCAGTCCCATACAGCAACAATGGGTGACATTTTGCTTTGAAGATTTTCAGCAATGGCCAGATCAGTTTCTTAACCACCACCACCACAAACCTAAATAGTGAACCACAGGCTTGATCAAACCACTCATAGCGAGCACAAGGAAAGGCACTGAGGAGTTATGTTGGTCAAAGTTTACTCCTAGATAGGGAAAAGTAGTGACCCTAGCAATTGCCTTCTCCTTGATGGTAATTGGTCTAGATTTGCTGATCTGCCTTCCACAAGCAATATGGTGGGCTTTGGTACTGTTAGTATCTAGTTCTAAATCATCCATAAACTGAATGAATCAACCAGACGCATAAGCCCATTTGGGGTGCGAGAAAGAAGCACAGCGTCATCTGCATATAGAAGGGATGGAACTGGTGTTGATTTCACCATTGACAAGTCCTTCCCTTTTGCTACCAGGAAAGAATTTAAACCATTAATATATAATGAAAATAAAATGGTGCTAAAACACATTCTTGCCTAACCCTCTAGGGAGGCTGTAGGAATATGTGCATTCTCCACCCTGACCATATCTAACACATGCATTTACATCACTATGGAGGGCCCATAGAAAAGAGTTCAGTTGGAATACTCCACAGTTTTGATCTATTCACCCGATCAAACACGCTATGTAGATCCATAAAAGCCAAGTATATTGCTCCCTTCTTGGCTACAACATATTTTGCAATGATCAAATTAAGGTTTAGGCATTATTCCATGGTGCCCCTCTCTTCCCTGAACCCATACTGAGCAGAACAAAGAATGTTATTAGTTTGCACCCAGTCCTCATTTTGGTGCAGGATTATCTGACATACAATTTTGACCACAGAATTAAGCAAAGAAATTGGTATATAACAAGATGGATCCTGCCTATTACCCTTTTTAAACATGGGGACAATCACTGCTGGATTCCATGAGCTGGGGATGTTAGTTGCAAAAGTAGTATTCGGTATGTTGGTAACAATCAGGACCCTGAGTACGGTATTAGATTTATAAAGTTCCATAGGGACTCCATCTGGCCCAGGTGCCTTATTTGCAGGACTGTTGTCAGGATGGCTGCACATACATCCTCTACCACAAAGAAGATACCTAGTGGGGTCAAAGGCACCCCCTCAGAACTGGACAAGGCCCCACATTCCTCTAAGGCATATATATTTTTTCAAAATGCGCCACCCACTGGGAGGGGGTGATGGAAGAACCTTTATCATCTGGGTGGTAGGCGATGGCCTTTCTCCCATTGATGATAGCCCAGAAGCCCTTTCCATCCCTGTCATTGCAGGAATTAATTAGATCCTCCCACAGCTTTTCCTTCAAGGACAACTTCTTAGCCTTGATATCGTTCTTGTATGCAGTTCTAGCCAAGGTGATGGTCTGCAGATTTCGTGATGAAGCGTTAAGGGCAACATGCAAGTGTATGTCAGCCGCCCTACATTCCTTGCCAAACCATACATTCCTGGGGGCTGACGCAACCAAATATCTCACCCTTGATTGTTTTTATAGAAATATTTAGCTGGTCAGAAGCCTCTAACATAACACTAGGAGAGGATCCCAGAAGCAACAAGCACTCAATAATCAAGGGTAAGTTAGCAGTAACAAGCATCTCCTTCAGCACAAGAATAGATATACAGTGCCAACTAACTCTATGGCCCTGATCTTTAACAGCCACGTTCATGAGCCCTTGGAGAGGGCTCAGTAAGACCGCTACCCGGTAGAGCCAACCACACCTCAATAGGATTATGGTCGCTTTAAGAAGTTTCATGGACCATGCCAGAGCAAACAATATGACCGAGGGACCATGAGACAAAAACATAATCTATAACCGAGCCTCTGCCCCAGCCTACAAAGGTTGGTCATTGATCAAACCCCCTCCCCACCAAAGCATTAAACAAACCCCACAGACCCAAGTGCATTAATCAATGTCTGGCACTAATATCTGAGGTCTGGGAGCAGAGTGGAATGACCCTGTCTCACACACTGCGTTATAGAAATTTACCACAAAAAAGTGGAGAGCTTTAGAGACTGCAACCCACAGGATTTGGATTCTGCTATGCCCTACAGGGACTGGTATTACCCTTAAGAGTTTTGGGATGCAAACAATGGATGCTAGCCCTCCCCATGCTCAAGCGCCAAGAGAGGAAGTAGCCGGAACCACAAATGTTTCGTATCCATCCAGGGTTAGTTGTTCCTTAGCCCATGTTACCTGCAACATCACCTCATTGAACTGGGTAATAAACCAAACCCACCCCGGATCAAGTAGCTTAGCCTTTATGCCTGCAATATTCCAGCAACCAAAACTTTTAGTGTTATTATCTGATCTTACCCTTACTTATACTGGGAGAACTCATAAAGCTGACGGTAGAAGGGCTAGAAAACCTGGCAACTCAGAGTCAGTCATTTCTATCAAGGCCTGTGAGATGTAGAAACCTATTAAAAGTAGAAGTGGATATTGGGTGTGAATGTTAAACTCTCCCCAAAGCCCCCATGAAAGCCTTTCTGCATGATGTGGCTGTAGGTGCCTATAGAAAAAACCCAGAGACCGAATAGTTATACCTGCCTCTATAAAGTGACATCCATTTACTCTGGTGACCAAGTGCCTTGCCAAGCCAGGTGTCTTAAAATGTATTACTACGCAGTCCCCATTAACATCTTTAACACTGGGTCCGACCCATCCAACTCTTTTCATGAAAAGGATATTGTTATATTCATTGATATTAGAGTTAGAATTTACACTCAACCATTGATAAACTTTGTTTTCCAAAGATAGAGTGGTCTCCTTGGGGGAGGAAGTATATTGAGGGGAACCCATCATGACGCAAATTAAGGGGCACTTTCCAGTGGTAAGTTAAGGTGGGGCAGCCCATTGCCATGTACAGGAAGATCCCTAGGTCCCCCCAAGCCTCCTTACTTTCTCACGGCCTCCCTGATTATCTAAGTTACCCCCCTGCGATAAGATTTCATTGGTAGGACAAACTTCACCATTGCCCACAGGGAGAACAGGCTGGGGAATCAGCACCTCGGACTGTGGGACAGGGTATGGGGCGGTATCACCAGCTGGGAGACATTTAGTGCGACAAGCCGTATTGCTGGCTCCAGAGACTCCCAAAGGCCCTGATTGGACTGTTGCTAAAGAAGATGCTATGAAGACACTGGGGGTGTTTTAGATAGGGTCAACGCAGTGGCTTCCAAAATTGCTCAACCTTTCCACTAAGGGTGCAATACTCTGAGCAACTATACCTATAAATGTGTCCATAATCAGATCCCAATCTCAGGTTGACACTTCACACCCTTCTCGCATAGCCGCAGAATCCTGTTGAACAGCGGGCGGCCGTATACGCATGTTGCAGGTATGAACTGTGGGCCTTAAATTTATAACCCGCTTAGTTTGTTGTTTCCCCTTAACTACAGGAACCCCCATCAGTGCTAGGAGATGTTTCACACACTGCAGTCTCAAACTCCCCAGGAGGCTCCGCCTGATCAGATACCACAGTCAAGGATAAGGAATCATTTATTGTCTCAGGGCCAGAGCATGCATGCTGCCAAGATGAAAAGGGGAGAATTAGACCTTCACCAATATCCCCTGCATTCATGGACAGACGCCGCTCCGTCTAATTCTTTAGGAATGACCCTAACCGTTCACACTAGAAATGAATCTAGATTAGGACGCTGACCAGACTTGCTGGTAGTGTCCTTGAACCCTTGTAATTCACGCTTACCCATATTGGATCGTAGGTATCCTTAACCACGTAAAGTAATACAAAGGAGGAGGGGCGGGCCCAAAATCAATTAAACAAACAATATCTTACTGAGAGTCAAATTGCTAGGGTCCAGGTAAAGAAAACTAGAAGGGGGGGGGCCAGCCCAGGCTCCTTCAAGCAATGACGGGCGAAAACTGGCCCGGTCTTAGGCTGGTCTTCGCCCGGGCATGCGCCCTAACGCTTCTTGTGCATGTCCCACACAGCAGGTCCTGGTACTGCGATTTATGCACCTCCTATCACTGAAAACACGTAGGTGGTCTCACTCAGCAGCAGGTAGATCTGGGACACATAGTCAGGCCCCCCTGGTCGTCGGTAATGCTTTCTTGCACAGCAGGTCCTGGCACTGTGATTTATGCGCCTCCTAGCACGGACACCACATTGGTGGATTTTACTTGTGTCACCAATTTGTGATGTTAACACCCCCTCACCCACACCCAACCTTCAATAATGGAAACAAAGAGAAGTACTGAATATACAATGTGTTCTCCCTTGATTGAATTGGAACATTTTTATATAAGATCTCTTTACTTCCTTCTTAGCTCACTCAAGTTGGTCTAAATCTTTGATTGGCAGGCAAGTTAAAATTCCATAATGCTGATGGACCAAGTTGACCTAACTCTGCCAACGTGCCTGTTGACTACCTAAGTAGTCCACTTTGTTGTCTGGCTGTACACTCGCTTTTCAAGATGAACATTATCTGTTGTTTGCATGGGTAACATGGGACAGCAAAGCATTTCAATCCACTGCATAGATGTCATCTAAATGGATACTCAATTACATAGTGTGCACTTGTAAGGAAATGCCTCTTTTTTTCATGTTTACCCCCACATTTTGTAGACTGATGCACCTGTTTTTTTGACTTAGAGTGCACTGAGGTCTGCTAACCAGACCTCAGGGCCAGTGTTCTGACCCTATACAAATTGCATGTCGAACTGGATACACCCAATTGGCAAGTACTGACCTACTTATAACTCCCTATTATATGATACCCAGGGGACCCAGGGCATGTAAGGCAGAGTGTCCACTCAGGGCTGCAGCATTGTTTGTTCCACCCTGTGTGTGATAAGGTACAAAATGGCCCCCAGCCTGCCACTGCAGACCGGAAGGACAGTGTTTTCACTGCCAGTTCGACTTTGCCATTCACTCCAATGGCAAAGCCACCCTATCCCTTAATACTATGGCCCTCATTATGACTTTGGTGGTCTTTTCACAAGACCGACAAAGCTGCGGGCACCAGACCGCCAGTGCTGGTGGTCCGAAGACCGCCCTATTGTGACTTTGTGACGATTTCTATCCAATTTTGGCCTGGCCGATGTCATAATAGAGGCAGTTCCACCGCCGGCACTGCCACGCCAACTGGATGCCGCCCACCGTATTATAGTCCGTAATACGGCGCAGTGGTTTCCTGCACAGTGGTGTGGTGCTGGCGGTGGAAACGACAAGGCCCATCCTCTCCCGGACGACTGCCTCGCCAAGACAGGTAGGTGGACTATCCGAAAGGTGTAGGGGGTGTTGTGTGTATGTGTGTGGTGTGTGCCTGTATGTGTAGCGCTATGGGTGTGCGTGAGTGTGTGTGTGTGTATGTATGTGTGTGTGGAGGGTGTGTGTGTCCGGATGGAAGCGGAGGGGAGGGATGGGTGTCAGGGTGCGAGTGAGTAGGTGTGTGTATTGGGATGCATGCGAGTGGGGGTGTATGTGTACAAGTCTGTGAGTGAGTGGGGGTGTCTGTGTGTATGCATGTGATCGGGTGGGGGTGTTTGGGAGTTTGTGGATGCGTGTGTGGAGGGGGTGTGCATGAATGCAGAGGAGGGGTGTGTATGTGTGAGTGGGGGTGTAGTATGGAGGTGTGTGGTGTCTGCATGCTCACCTCTAGCCTTGGCGGTCCGACTACCATGGTGGTATGGATAGCATTTCGGCGGTTTGGCTTTTGCGAAACCGCTGAAGTTGTAATATGGCGGTCTTTACTGCTAGCCCGGTGGTGGTAAGACCGCACCACGAGTCTGGCAGTCCAAGGACAGCCAGACTCGTAAGGAGGACCTATATGTAAGTCTTCCATAAGATAGGCCAATAGAGCCCTATGACAGGGAGGTGTATTTTGTTACAACATATATTTTCAATATGTCTTAATAGCAACACTTCCAAATTGTTGTTTTGCTGTGGATAAAGTTGGCAGCCTCATTGGCTAAGACAAGGTACCTGGTTGGCATTTCAACCCAGCTAACTCCTAAATGGGACTACCAAACTGGGTCATGTAAGGTATCAAATTAATCATGGCTTTAAACCGAACCAGATACTCAGGTCACATTTAGTACCACTATTAAAGCTAAGCAACTTTTTTTAAAGTTGCCACTCTGTGCTCTAGCTAGCTAAGCCACCTCACAAAGGCCCTGGCACACAGACAAGTTTCTGACTGCCTAGGGAGACGTGTGAGCAACTCCCAAGCATGGAAATAAAGGCAGTTGCTGTGGAGAGAGGTGTTGCCTCCTCCCCCAGGATGGCCACGAGAGGGTGTTAAGCCCACAAGCTGAGCTTCAAAGGTGAAGCTGCCTTTGTGAGGGAAGAAACACCAACAACTCTTAGCAGGATGCCTTTTGTTCCTGCAGATAAAGTGGAGACAGGGTCAAGGAGGGAAAACTCACTCCAAGCTTCTAATGACTAAGGAAGGGTCGTTCCATCTTGAAAGAGGCAATAATGTGGCATTCTGGGAAAGCCAGATACCACACATCATAGGACCTTCCTGTCTAGGGAGGAGGGGACCCAGTAGCCCATTGGCTAATGACCGTGTGGTCCCCTCAGGGCACTTTCCTGAGATAAATATGGGACCCCTGGCACTCTGACTCTCAGATCACACTGGAATCAGAGAGAAGACTAAAGAAGGACTGTCCAGCTTCCCTTGAACCCTTCCCAAAGAGAGGATGCATGCTCAGAAGGAGTGCAACCTGTTGCACTTTGGGCTGGCAAAGTTTGGACTGTGCCTACAGCTCCTGGCTCAGGGGAAAGTTGGTTCCCAACTTTCAAAAACAACAGTGACCAGCCCCAGGGACCCAGGAGCTGAAGTTGCCCAAATCACCATGTTTGTATTCACCACAGAGGTTTTACCACTACCAGTTACTGGTCACACAAGAGGACAAGTCTGAGATAGCCAATGTTGCACCAGAGTCCGCCTGACCCAGGAGTGCTATCAAAGTCTGGATTAGTTGCGCCCAAAGAGCACTAACCTCCACCCAAGGATTCACTCTGGTGGACTGTTCAAAGTGTCCACACTGGCCCCCCAGACCTCTGTCCTGCCGGAATTGGTCACCCAACCCTGGCTGGAGGAGCTGAACTAAGTGTTTAAAATTTCTCAAAAGTTTTCAAAGTTTTTGTTGACCAATGTTTGTTTGCGGTTGCATTTGAAATAATATCTTCTAAAATCTGTATCTCCAGAAACCTCCAGTGGATTTTGTTTATCATGGTTTTTAAAACTTCATAAAAATATAATCTATATTTATACATTGGTTCTTATTCAGTTGTTAGGTGCTGTTAAATGCTTTCAGCATTGTTCCTTTGCTAAGCCTTACTGCTCGCAGCCACGGCTACCCAGGGTTGAGCTTAAATTAAGTAAACGTACCTGACTGGACCCAAGACGGTATTGGTGAGTGTACTGCTTGGTAATGGCCTACAGCCATATCATATAGTACACCCGAATGCTCACAGCAATGGTAGTGTTAATTTGAGGCATGGTCTTTGCCGCAAATTTCGGACTGTCTGTTTGCCTAACTAGATGAAGAGCTGGGACAGTGGGATTATTCACCTAAAATGATGGTAGACGGTTACTTTTGACTGGAACTTTAAATGAATCTGCTGCTTTTGACTGAAATATGGCAGCATTTGTTGACTACGGAGCACAACACATTGCAAAGCAATTGCTAAATTGGTGAATAATGAGCCTGGTGGGCTGTGAGCCTGGACTGCTGAAGCACATAGTTTATTGCCACGGCTCTGTACTATTATCATTATAAACTAGCCGCAGAGTACATTTTGTAAGTGGTTGAAAATACGAATTTATTAAGAATGTTTGCTCTTGGGCAGACTATCAGGGCTTGCCCAGCAGCATTTTGTTTAACTAAAGTTTTACTGCTCTTGTGTCTGTTCTTTCTTGTTTTGCTGATTTTGTAATCCGTGAAAACGTGAGCAGTACTGCGTTACATAAGGTCTTGGGACATTTAAATATCACTGCAACATAATTTTTTTCTGTTTCGAATATTGTGTTGCTTGCTTTTCACTCCCAACTTCAGGACCTTGCTCTTCAACCTCACTCCCGGCCTCTGCTCTACCCATGCTACTGTGCCCGTGTCTATCCCAGTGTCATCCTCAGGCTTCTTCGGACATATTCGAGGAGCCTTGTTCGGAGTAAATTTGAATTTTAATACACATTTTCTACTATGTCAAGGCTTCCTGATGCCGATTAATACTCAATTACATTTTAAACTTCCAGAAAAAGTGGTCACACAAAAGCAGCTGAAATATATCGAGAGAGAGACGTTATGACAGAAAAATAGACAGAGGTAAGGTAAAGATGAGCCCTTGGAAGGTGGGGCCCTAGGCAATTACCCAATTCGTCCCTGCCTCACAACGTCTCTGTTTTCATCTTGCCTCTGTCTGTGCACCTGTCAGTTCTCTGTTGTATTAGGGTGTGATATACTATGTTATGTTTTGTTATATTTTAGGCTTTTTTGTAAAGCTAGCCTTTGAACAACAAAGTGGGCTTGTAACACTGTGCTTTCCCATACAGCAAGGCCATGCATATTTGGCAGTTGTTGCCAATTTATCACCGACAAAACGGTTTCCTTTTAGAGTTTTTAAGAGAGAGCGTTTTAGCATTTCATTTAATCTCTAAATGAACCATAGCACAGACAGACTTCCAGGGACTAAATCGAACTTTCTTCCAAGCTCCAGCTCCTAAAATTCAAATACCTTCTTGACTTCCATGGTGCACAAACACTTTGAGAGTTCACATATGTTCATTCAGCACAGGACAGTTCCGTTGTGTAGGCACCCACCCGACACCTGTGTTGCATGCACTAAAACTGTGCTTCAATTGTGAGTAGCTCTACTAGGAACACCCTCGGGGAAAACCCAGACACAGCAGACCTCCTGTTGCAGGGTCAGTGACTCACACACATTGCACAACTCACTGGTGTCCTCAAGTAGTATAGCATCAATGTCACTAATTTGGGAAAGGCTGGCAAGGAGATACCTTCACTCATTTCAAGACTTACAAATTTTGCTCTGTCCATGACCCAATTCCACAAATACCTCCAACTTTGCCACGCTCTATACATGTGCAAGCCCCACCCACTAAGACTCACTAAGCACAACCCCCTGGTGTCTACACTAGCCCTACTTAAACCCAATGGGTTCTGAACCTTGAAGCAGAAGTGGGAGGGCTGGATCAGGCCCTTAGATGATGCAGACTCAACACTGGCATGCATGGCCCCTCAGGAAATCACAATGGGCCAGATGTATCATCACGGCCCTTTGTGATTCGGAAATAGCGATTTTTAAGAAATCGCTATTTCCGACTCGCAAAGTGCCATGCATCACATTTGCGAATCGGTAATAGCGATTTCTTAAAAATCGCAAATGCTATTACCGAATCGCAAATTGCGATACCGGCCCCATTCGCAGCTATGGGCCTGTTGGCCCATATCTGCACATTTTTTGCATTTCCAAAATTGTGATTTCTGAACCAGAAATCGCAATTTTGGAAATGCAAAACCCCAGGGTGCTGGGGGGCTAAGGCCCCCTCTGCTGCACCCCAAATTTTTTTTGGGGGACATGTAAGGTGCACACATGCCAAAAGGGCTTTACATGTACAATTTAAAAATGCATTTTAAATGCATTTTTAAATTTTGCACCTTGTTACCACCTGGTTTCAGTTAATTGTATTTTGCATGTGCAAAATGCCATTCTGCGAAAAATCGCAATTTGCGATTTTTTGATGCATCTCTTAGCGACTTGGATTTTGCGACTCGCAATTTGCGCCTTGCAATTTCCTACTGGAAATACCGAATCGCAAATTGCAACTCGCAAAACCAGGTCGCAACGCAAAAAATCGCAATTTTTGCGATTTCTTATTTTTGGTCTGTGAATTCCTTTCATGCATCGCAGACCACTTTTTTCCACTCGCAAACGGCCGATTTTTGCGATTCGCACCATTTGCGAGTGCAAAAAAGTTTCATACATCTGGCCCAATATCCTCAAGACTCAGGCTTATATAACGAATTTATCTGCATACTACATACCTCACCCCACAATGACTTTGGTATGCAGGGCTGATCCGTAACCCAAGTGCCCCCGTTGCCCAAGCCCCAACACAGACTTTCACGACATGGTCTGCCAATGCCCAACAGATGCTTTCTACTGGCAATAGAGTATAAATACACCCCCCCAGGTGCTTGATCACCCATAAACTTTTGCCAAAACAGGCGTTGCTTGGAGCTCTCAATGAGGTAGAGGACAGCTGTGAATATTGTTGCCTGATCAGGAGGGTTACAATTGTGGCCAAAATAGATATTGCCTGCAAATGGAGATCTAACACCCTGCCCAATCTCCCTGAGTGGTGCACTGGAATGGAACGTTGCACCAAACCTGAGTAGCCTATCTACATAGTTAGGTTTTGTCCACCAAAACATACAAGGATGTGGGGCAAATGGCTTGAATACTACAGACTGGGTTTGAGAGATCTGTTAAGATAAGTGGAACAGCTAACATGCATAACCACACTGATGACCGATGTGACTACTGATTGTTAATCTGTTTTATTCATTCTATGCAAAACCAACAAAATTGTGTATTAAAAACAACTGTGCTTTGAGTGGGATAAAAAAACGGGGGTGCTATAAATGGGGCGCGGCCCAAGCATACCTAAGAAACCTTTACAAGAGGAGCAGCCAAGGTAACTAAAGGTGCAGCCTAATCAAGGTCGGCTCCTCCGTGAGGGCAGATGAGCGTCACCACCCCACCAGCAGCAAAACCTTTGAAAATAAAACTATATTAAACCACGTTTATTACTGTTTTATTTTTAAAGGGGGCGGGGCCATGGGGGTGATGAGCGTGAGGGAAGTGCATAGAGCACTCCCCTAGGTGTGTATGTATGTTTGGCCGACCGTCTCGGGCCGGCCAAACACACATGCGCACAAAGGCTCTCTCCAACTCGGCATTGTTTTGCAGAGTTGTAAAGAGCCAGCCTAGGCTCCCAGTTTGCTTTGGAGCACCCAGCCAGGGCACTACAACCATTCATGACGCTGCTTTGAGCAGCCTCATGATTGGCCGCAGAGCAGGCTGGGAGCCTGCAGGGCAGCAGAGTGTGTTTCGGAGAGCGGCGGCGACGTCCAGGTAAGTTTTTTTTGTTGTAATTTATATTTTATTTTTATTTTATCCCCGCCCGCCACTTTTTGAAGTCACCAGCCGCGACTGAGCCTAATACATGTGAAATACAATTATGCACTTGACAAAGTCATTAATTATTTGTTACTTGACAAAGAATAACTGAAATCAGCAGGCAGCAAGATAACAATTGTATTGTATCATTATACAGGGAGTGCAGAATTATTAGGCAAGTTGTATTTTTGAGGATTAATTTTATTATTGAACAACAACCATGTTCTCAATGAATCCAAAAAACTCATAAATATCAAAGCTGAATATTTTTGGAAGTAGTTTTTAGTTTGTTTTTAGTTTTAGCTATGTTAGGGGGATATCTGTGTGTTCAGGTGACTATTACTGTGCATAATTATTAGGCAACTTAACAAAAAACAAATATATACCCATTTCAAATATTTATTATTACCAGTGAAACCAATATAACATCTCAACATTCACAAATATACATTTCTGACATTCAAAAACAAAACAAAAACAAATCAGTGACCAATATAGCCACCTTTCTTTGCAAGGACACTCAAAAGCCTGCCATCCATGGATTCTGTCAGTGTTTTGATCTGTTCACCATCAACATTGCGTGCAGCAGCAACCACAGCCTCCCAGACACTGTTCAGAGAGGTGTACTGTTTTCCCTCCTTGTAAATCTCAATGGGGTTCAGATCAGGTGAACAAGGAGGCCATGTCATTAGATTTCCTTCTTTTATACCCTTTCTTGCCAGCCACGCTGTGGAGTACTTGGACGCGTGTGATGGAGCATTGTCCTGCATGAAAATCATGTTTTTCTTGAAGGATGCAGACTTCTTCCTGTACCACTGCTTGAAGAAGGTGTCTTCCAGGAACTGGCAGTAGGACTGGGAGTTGAGCTTGACTCCATCCTCAACCCGAAAAGGCCCCACAAGCTCATCTTTGATGATACCAGCCCAAACCAGTACTCCACCTCCACCTTGCTGGCGTCTGAGTCGGACTGGAGCTCTCTGCCCTTTACCAATCCAGCCACGGGCCCATCCATCTGGCCCATCAAGACTCACTCTCATTTCATCAGTCCATAAAACC
Organism: Pleurodeles waltl; assembly: GCF_031143425.1. Lineage (NCBI taxonomy): Eukaryota > Metazoa > Chordata > Amphibia > Caudata > Salamandridae > Pleurodeles > Pleurodeles waltl. The sequence goes on from NC_090450.1 coordinate 812,168,122, forward strand.
TTAGAAAAATCAGTCTTGAGATATTTCTTGGCCCAGTCTTGACGTTTCAGCTTGTGTGTCTTGTTCAGTGGTGGTCGTCTTTCAGCCTTTCTTACCTTGGCCATGTCTCTGAGTATTGCACACCTTGTGCTTTTGGGCACTCCAGTGATGTTGCAGCTCTGAAATATGGCCAAACTGGTGGCAAGTGGCATCGTGGCAGCTGCACGCTTGACTTTTCTCAGTTCATGGGCAGTTATTTTGCGCCTTGGTTTTTCCACACGCTTCTTGCGACCCTGTTGACTATTTTGAATGAAACGCTTGATTGTTCGATGATCACGCTTCAGAAGCTTTGCAATTTTAAGAGTGCTGCATCCCTCTGCAAGATATCTCTCTATTTTTGACTTTTCTGAGCCTGTCAAGTCCTTCTTTTGACCCATTTTGCCAAAGGAAAGGAAGTTGCCTAATAATTATGCACACCTGATATGGGGTGTTGATGTCATTAGACCACACCCCTTCTCATTACAGAGATGCACATCACCTAATATGCTTAATTGGTAGTAGGCTTTTGAGCCTATACAGCTTGGAGTAAGACAACATGCATGAAGAGGATGATGTGGTCAAAATACTCATTTGCCTAATAATTCTGCACTCCCTGTACTGGGCTGTACACAATAAAGCAATGAAAAGGTATATTTAAAAGTAAGCAGTAATAACCTGCTTATTCATTTAGAATTAAATATTATCCTAGATTTTTGGACACCAGTGGTAAACAGCAGTATCCACTGTGTTGCGCTGTCTCATTGACACAAAGGGGGATGTCCGGCTGTGTTGAATTGCAGCTCCATCATGTGACAAGGAGGTGGTTACAGTGTGTCTTTTTATTCAGATGGCAAAGAACATCAGTAGAGCGCTTCAAAGTCTGTTTTTTTTTTTGCTTTTCAATGTTCTAGGGCTCTGTTCTGGAGGCCTATGCTCACTTACAGCACTAATATTGTCTTCAATGTGTGACATAGGCGAATTGAAGAGGTTCTTGAGTGGTGGCTGGGTGGTTTCTTTCTACTGTGCATTGGTGTGGCTGGAGCTTGATGGGCATATGTCACTCAAGGCACATGGGGGTGTTTATATAGTGAACATCAGAGGCTGAATGCCACTGCCTTTTAGATAAAAAAAATCTTAGAAAAAGATCACCTTAAAGATCTAGGTGGAACATATTGCAAGATCATTCTGCATAGGCCCAGGTCCCCCGCATCCGCCGAGAACGACCTGGAGGGCGCTTCGTCTCCTACCTCGCCACCAAGTCCTGGAACGACTTCCACCTATGCACATCCCCCTTGCTTGAGGAATTCAGAAAGTAGCTCAAGACCTGGCTTTTCAGCTCCCAGGGTGACAAGCTTGCACTCTACAAGAACGTCCTGATTGATGATTGATTGAATGGAAGCCATGGTGTCGTTCAAAATTAACATCATGCCTCATGCAGAGGAGCTTGAAATCTATACGTGATCTTGGCTCTAGGATTATGCCAGAGCAAAAAGGGGCATCTTATTTGCATTTTGCTGTCTTTGTAGTATAAGTATTAAATATTTATGAAAATTTTACTCACTCTATATTACGTAGTAACCAATGTTCTTGCTGCTTGTACCATATGTGGAAATGACAGAAAGTAAAAGATATGTTTTAGGGTCTTGGGTTGGAAGAAACACTTGTTGCCTCATCTGATGCCATAGATAGTTTGACAGCAAAAAAAATGTCTACATTCATTACCATTTGGAATGTAATCTCAAATTGTCCTTATATCTCAGTCCAGCAGCCCATAATGCATTGTTTGTAACAAACCCCAACAAAAAGGTTAATTTTTAATAAATTGCCATCATCTATTTATCTGGATAAAGAATTGAGCAAACCTCTGCCTAGATGTTGAGGAGGTGGCAGATATTTTGACTACCAGTTAGATATCATTGGTATGAATGTAAAATGTTATCTTTCCATTTCTGAAGATAGTTTAAAGTTTGACAGATCGAGAGGCCATTGATAAAATCTTCAGGATTAGAGACTGGAAACATTTTCCAATTAACTCCTTTCACAAGTCAAGCAGGACACCCACCACTAGTGATTAGATTTTTCAATTGGGAGGAAACCTGTCTGTCTGGGATCTAAAAGGTTATGTCTCTCAATTATTGTCTATGGTTGGTTAGTCACAGAATTTACCAGTAGTTATGATGGGTTAAGATCAATGGAAATAGGTTAAAAAACGTAAGATTGGTCTCCCATTTTTGTTTTTACTTGCCAAGATATATGTTGTTTAGGAAGGAGTTGATGAGGGAGCTGAATGCAACACAAGGGAGCAACTTATAGTGGTAAACAAACTGGTATGTACAGCCAAAAGAAAAAAAAAAAAAGTGGGCATCCCTAGACCAGAAAATCAGATTTGACGGACAAAAGAAGACCAGCACCAAGAAGATCCGAGGCGTGAGAACTGTGGACCTGCTGCAACAAAGAAAAGGTGCCAATCCATGCCTGCTGCACCCAGGACCTGACAATTGCCGCTGAGGAGCTGCTAGACAACTGGAAAAACTCTAAAGACCCCAAGAGGACCTCCAGGCATCGAAAATTGCCATAGAACTCCCTGCAGAATGGAGGTACCACTCTTCAACAGCAAGTAACAAACAGGCCAGTGAGGGTCACTTCACTCACCATCCACTAACTCCTGAACCGGAAGCCGCAGCTGGACCAAACGACACATTGACGACCATGAGGACAAATCCTGCTAGTGTGCCAAGTTTGGTTGCACTGCGCTCTCCAGTGGTCAAAACGTCCCAATACCCTGTGTATCGGTCAGCAAAAAGTCAGACACCTAGAGAACCAGCCTGCTGGGGCTGAAAAAAGACCAACAGGAAGCCCCAGGCGAGGGACTTCAGGAACATCCCAGACCTCTTGCCAGAGTGCCCCCGTTGTCCTGCAAACGACCCTTGAACTGACTTACCTCCAGCTCCAGAGGGCAACCTTGCACACAGCTCCTGCTCACTGATTCGCTCTGAACGGGCCACCCTGTGCCCTGCACTGAAGAACTTGGTGTGCCCTAAGGGTCCCCCACCCCTTGCGACCTCAACCCTCCAAGGAGACCCCAAGGAACCATCTTTAAACTTACTTGTACAGTGCTTTTCCAAGTAGTCCCCCGCAGTGCCCCTCCACCAGCTCCGGAGACCTTCTCCATCTGCTCCCTCCGGAACTGGGAGCCACTCGAACTTCTCCAGCTGGCACAGTAGGCTCACCGAGGACCTCAACCAATCTGCACAAGAAGAACTTGGTAAACCAACTGTACGATTTTATATATATTTTTAAAGGTGATCTTCCATTGATCCTATCCTATGCGTAACTATGCACAAAAAGACAATTTTTACTAACCTTCAAAAATTCATATCTCAAAAAGTACTTAACCAATTTTGATAATCTTGGTCTTAAAAATTACGTAAAAATCTGAAGTATTTTTCTAAATTGGTCGTGGTTATTCCTTTGAGTGTGTGAGTGCATGATTTATACTGTGAGTATAGCAAATGGTCTGCCCTTCTCCAAGATTGGCCTAACTGCTCGACCAAGCTCCCTTGAATAGTTAGAGCATTAGGTGATCTAGTTTTACCCCTGTAAACCAACATGTGGTTGCCTGGACCCCCTGCACAGTGTGCCTAGCTTTGGACAATACATAGAGGGCCAGCCTCCTACACTCATGGTTCAAAATCTACTTCTCTTCAGAAGGACCACAACTTGATAAGCTCTAGATAGTATGGCTTTCATTCAGGAAATTGAATGTTCTGGATGTGGAAGACAATATCTGCTCTCTAGATGAATAAGGCAATCTAGCATTGTTGAACCTGCTTCCAGCATTCAACACCATGGATCATTCAAAACGGACTTCATTGATAGCCAGGCAGAAAGAGACCTCACTGCCTTGTTGCACTCACATTTAAATGACTAGATTGCTACTGTTTGCATTTACCAGCTTTTAATATAAAGTTCCATCGGGACACCCCTTGTCCCTAAGTCTTTTGGAATAATGACTCTCCTAATAATGAAGAAACATTTCCTAGACTAACAGTTCAACAACAATGACATTTAAATCGGTATAGGACTGGTTTGGTCATCCAATCAGTAAGAATGGATGAAACAATCTTCTTATTCCGAGGCACGGTGGCTGAAAGCTGATTACAAGTGAATGGTAGCAAAATTGATGTGATTATGAGTGTAGCAGAGGGACAGTTTTGGAATGTTGACGTTCTTAATTTTGTCTCCACTCAATATGTATACAAGTGGTTTGTGATCTAAAAAAACAAACTTCAGGCCATTTGATATGGAAATCCATCAGAATAAAGGCATAGCGTAAATAGTGAGGAAGAAGATTGAATGGTCCCACCATGTCAATTCCAACTTTTATCCAAGGTCTCTCTGGTATGTTTATGGGTTGTAAGGGAAGCGTCACCACTTTAAGACCCTTTTCGGCCTTGCTACACACCACACACCCTTTCACCACAGCGTCCTCTTCTTTATCCGTGGATGGCCACCAGTAGTGTTCCCTGATCCTCCCGTTTGTCATAGTATAACCTAGAATTCCTTCATGAGCACTGTCGCTCAACTTATCATGGATTGTACAAGGGGGCACACATTTATCACTCTTCAACAAAATCCCATCTTCAATAGTAAGTTCATCAGCAACCTTGCAATAGGGTTGAATCTCAGAATCACAATTTCTTTCTTTCGGCCAACCATTGACAATTAATTATTTTACTTTTTCCATTATCACATCTTCATCATGCACTTTCTTCCAATCAGCCTCATTGAATGCTTTGTTTTCCATCACATCTACTAGTGCTATAAAACAATTATCTTTATCATCTTCTGGGTCTGTTGTATCATGGTCACTAATCTGTAATCTGGACAATAAATATGCCTTCACACTCTCTTTACCATGGATGTACTTAGCCTATACATTATACTATAATATTTTGTAGTTAGACGGGCAATCCATGGTGTGGTGTGCCTAACTTTGCCTCCACTCAATATGTATACAAGTTGTTTGTGATCTTTTTGTATAACAAACCTTCTTTCCCACACATAACGTCTGCATTTTTCACTTGCCCAATAACATGCCAGCAACTCTTTTCAATGACAGAATAATTCAGTTCTGTCTCACAGAGCACCCTGGACGCATAGCTGATAGTAACTTCTCCTTCCAAGGTATTTTGAGTCAGGACTGCTCTTAAACCATACTTACTAGCGTCTACAGTGATGGTACACATTAAGTGTGGATCATACGCACTTAGAGCACTGGCATTTGTCATCTCTGTCTTAACTAAGTCAAACATGTCCTGGCAGCTTTTGTCCAACACAAATGACACCTTATTTTTTAATATATTAGTCAAATTTTTCATTTTCGCGGCATACGCAGGAATAAACCTGGCATATAATTTGCAGGGTCCAATAAAAGAACGTAATTCATCTTTGTTTGTCGGACTGGGACACTCCACTGCTGCCTTGACTAGGCCAGGTCTAGGGCTAATACCCTCACTAGACATATCCCATCCTCGCTGCCAATTTATGTTGTGTTGAACCACAAAGGACACGGGTGAGTAGAAAGCACAATGAGCAATTTTTTGTCAATGCGCAGGACAACACAAGGAGCCGCCTCCTGCTCTCGTTGAGATACTTCAACTGACACCAGTGGAACGCCTGAAGTGCGAGTCAAAGGTGGATCTAGATATCTACATTCTATTCCAAGGTTCTACTTTTAAAACCCAATACAGAACATAACACTCTTTCACTACATATCTATTTCCCATTTTTAGGCATAAAGCTGCAGCGGAATCCACAGCGAAGAACGTAGCATGCATTATGCTGGATGAACACTTTTCCATGGCGAACCAAGTGGATACTGTTTCTACAAGCATTATTTTCCATTTATATCAGGTGAGGATAGCCATCCATTCATCGCTGGGGACATAGAAGCCATGGACGCCTTGTTAATTCACAATTAGATTATACAACTTCCCTTTACAGAGGACTCTCCAAAAAATAATTCACAAGCTCCAAGGAGAAAGGAACGCCAAGGTCGGATTTGTTTCTGAACCATGTAAATATCGAAATGTCGTGTCTCTGAAGCGAGAAGGAATCTCCATTAACTTGAAGTAGCTAATTCTATAGAAGTCAAGTACAATTCTAACACTGTTCTACACTATCTTAAAAGTAAAATCGAATAGCATAGGAGTGCATTTATTTCTAGATAATCTGAGGTGAGGTCAACCCATCCCCCAGCTCTATGTCAACCATAATACAGGAAGATACTTTTCATTTAAAAAAATGGTTTGGCTCTATTATTCCTTAGGTCTTATGAATTAAGTATTTTTCTTAAATGTTTGGTACTTTCTTGCAAGCAAAGGGCCTTACTGCGCCTAGAGATGCATTGCCAAAAGGCCCTTATTTCTTGAGGCCCAGAGTAGTGTCCAAGGGGCCCCTGGACACCACTCTGGACCTTTTCTGAGTAGCCTGCTGTATCCAGGTCCAGGAATACCAGGTCTGAAAATCCCAGATACAATAATCCAGTGACCTCGGCACAAATGTACCTCGGGCGGCAGACAACTGCTGCATCAGGTCCCTGTCCACCATGCTCCTACACAATTGGGGGAGATGTAAGTAATCCCGTTAGCTCCCTCCACACCAGCTTTGCACCCTTGTTACCCCTGCAATGTGGCTAAAGGATAGGTCCTGCTTCCATTTTCTACCTGTTCTAACCACGGGATTAATGGATGTGGATTTGAGCCCATTAGTTTCCCTGGAAGGTAGTGGTGTTGGTACTATTTTCAGAGTGGGAGTGCTGCAATCAATATTACATCACTGAAATCATAGATATTGTGAAAAATCTAAGTGTCACGCACAGTGGAGCAAATGGGTCACGCCCATTTAGCAGGAAAATGGTAAGAGTCTGGTATGTAGGCAGCATGGCATTTTGGAGCACACGGATGCAAATATATTACTAAGCATGGTGTGGTAGCACCTGTCATTGGCAGACAGCACATTTGCCATTGAAAGGGCCACAAGATTTGCACTGACAAACAGTCATTGATAAAACTACAAAATTCACAAACGATTGTGGGTGGATATGAGTTTTAAGCAAATATTTACCATGTGTATATCATTTGCACATCACCAAGTAAAGTGCCTTGAATTGTTTTTATCCCATTAAAATGACTGTTTCCACCACACTACAGAATTACCACAAAACGTACTTGATTTTTGCTCCCTTTACTGCTAATATATTGTGCAACATTTGTACAATTATTTTATAGGTATTGAAATGTGTGTTACAGAAAACATGCCAGCCTACAGTTTTTTCTTTCATACTCCATGTACCCCAGCAAGATTGTCAGATAGTTCACATTACAAAATCCTCTAACTTTGAATCCTCTAACAGGCAGTGAAAGTAAACATCAATCTCCATGTTAAAGGAGTAAGTAGCAATTTGTCAGAAGACCTAGCCTGAAATGTGTCCTCTGTCTTTGACCTCACAGGAAATGTGACAAGATATATTTGTTACTCATTCACCTTCTAAACTACAGCAGGTTTATTTTGGGTGTGCTGGAGTACCTCCACCTCTCCACCCTTATTTCCAGTGCCTATGCTGAAATTGTTAAAAAAGACATGGATTGGAACATGGTATTGACTGGTACATATTATTTCCCATTCAGGTGGATATGTGTGTGTTATTCTGCGTTACATGGGAAATAAATCATAATCTCTAGATTTAAGTGCAGTGACACCAGCAAGAATAGGAGATTTCAGCTCCTCAATATGCCAACCGTATTCTGCACCAAAATCTGGGGAACTCATAATGAGGGCCATAGTACGCTACATGAGTTTCCTCATCATGATCCAAAAAGCTGCATCCCGCAGTAAAAAATCATCATTCTTTGGTACAGCTCTGGCAGGGCTTAATTTGTGTTTGTTGTTTCCGGTGCTGAGCACCGGCACTTATTTGTGAGGGTCGGGGCTTATTCTTATGCCTCAAGCATTTGCTGCGAGCAAAAGACACATATGGGAAAGACGGAAGAAGGAAAAACAAAAAAGCGTCATAAAGGGAGAAAGTAGAAAGTTGCAGGATGAGCTGAAGGGGCAGGGGTGGCCGTAAATGGATTGAAGAGGCCCCAGATGGCTTCAGGATTACGCTGCCTCAGTATTCAGTGCTGGTAGATTTAATTACAGCAGCCTCGTGTTTAAGAGAAGGGCTTTGAGCACCGGCACCTCTTTATTTACAAATTAAGCACTGAGCTCTGGGTTCGCTTTTAAATGAACGTTAGTCCCATTGAAAAATTCAGTGCGAGTCATCAGATCACAAGCCTCAAAGATCAGACAGGAGCTAAAGAGAGAGCAGGAGGCTTGCACTCTCCATTTTCTGGGAACATCTCACTTCAGGCGTGCAATCTAACTGATTTTAATGCAAATGATGTTCATTGAATAAAAATTAAATACACTGCATTCATAGTCATCTAATATACATGCAAATTGGTTCTCCTGAACCGGCTATGTGTCCCTAAGGATTGGGTATGGGAAGCCAGCCAGAAGCATCTGCCAGCCTCCTGCCGTCCACACAGTAATCCCAAATGGCAATCCGTAGGCTTCCCGTTGAATGATGGCCACAGTTACCTGGAAGCCGTATTTCTAATAGTGACTTTTTCCTGTAGAATTTTCTGCCTTTGAACTATCCATATTCGCGGGAGAACATGGCACGAGAAGGCATTAAATATGTTACTATGAGTGTCAGTGATATCCAGAGGTGTCTTGCAATACTACGGATATTACAGGAGGTGACTCCCCCATGCTTATAACTGGAACACCATGCAGCATTTGCCCTTGCTTCTTCTATTCTGTATTACCAGAACTTGGAACTTTAAACGTGCACATTTTTAAGCATACAGACTAATTGCATAATGTTAATTATCCTATGTTTATCATGCAGGATTCTTTAAACCTGAAAACAGTTGGCCTTCAAGCACTGCAGGAGCTGCAGTTAAAAGATATTTGTAGCTACCCGTCAAAGTCACTGCCTGTGTGGGCAGGGCAAGTATCTTGTTTGTCCAATGAAGCAGGCGTGAGAAAGCCTTGTGTTTGGGAGCTTGTAAAGCAGTGCTGGCAGCATCCTGTGTTTTTTGTGATCCTATAGTTGTGACTAGACCCCTAGAGGACTTCAAGCCCACTTGTGTAAAGTTCTGCTTCCGGCTAGCCTGGATCCTAGTGCTAACATCCCCGCATGTGTGTCTGTGTATATCCAGGTGACTGCTTTGTGTGCTTGTGGGTTCCATCATGGATGTTTATGTGCACAAGATGGAGCTGAGGTTACCTTCCCAGACAGTGGACATTTATTGCTGACAGTCCTGAGAAGGGACACACTGGACCTAGACACTGTAGTGGGGGAATCAGAGACACTTCCCTTTAGAAAATCAATTAGGTCCCACAGGGAGCTGCTAATTAGTCATGCTGAGCAGTGCTATCTTGTAGATGGTAGGGGTGAAGAGTGAGACTGCAGTCACTGTTAAGAGTATGGAGGGTTCTTTAGATGAGGCCCACTTTTTGTCTTTCTTCCCAGTCCTTTTTAGAGTGGCTATTGATAACTAGATGCAGAATGCTCACACCTCTTTATTTCTTAGTTGTGGGTGCTTTAACCTGCAGACAACCCTGTTGTGCGAAACATTACTGTGTACAAATGCTGAGTCCGGAAGTCAAACTGGAATGGAAACCTGAAAAGAAAAACAACCCAAATCAGTTCTGAAAAAAACACATTGAGAATACACATCCCCTGTCTTTTCTATCTGTATAAAGTTGAAGTTGCTGACCCGCTTGTTCCAGTTACAACTTCTTTTTGACCAAAGGGCGATGCTTTGCAGAGTACCAGAGGACTGCTGTTCAACGAGAGCTGATGTTTTCTGGCAGCCAGCTTTTCAGAGACGAGAGGACATCAACTGGAGTCTGTTCTGAAATGAAGAGTTGTCTCTGTGTCTGCCTGTGAAGAAAGCGAACCAGCCCTGCAGGAGGAGCTGATTGCCAGCATGAGCAAGAAGCAGTTGACCCTGGAGCTGAGGCTGTGCTCACCAAAGACTCTTGGTAACATGGGGAGGAGGTCCCACACCAGAACCAGCCACTCTTGTTGAACCTACTGGACAACAGCACTCTCCTGAAGTCTATCTGAACAGACTCTAAAGTTGCAAGCCTGTGGCACTTGCCTGAAGTGTGCCCGATCTGACTTTGAAGCAGACACCCCACAGCACTGGCCTAACGTGTGCCCATGTAGACTATGCTGCTGACCATTAAACAACTAGGTACTTTCCCAAAGTGTGCACGAGCTGATTACTACATCGTCACTCTGAATACAACTTGCCCCAGGTGTTGCCCTGAAGTGCACCCAGTACAACTTCCCAGCCACCAAGTGAAATGTATGCACCAAGGAGCACAACTGCCTCAAGTCAGAACCATGAACCGAAGTGGATTGCCAAGACGCCAAAACCCTGGGACCTGCACCGCTGCATCACGTCTTCAGGCAGCTGCCATGTGTGGTATTGGAACTGCACCAGCACCAAAGGAACTTAAGTTGACCTGTAATCTCCGACAACCTCCAACTCAACATGAGCCCACAAAAGGGCCTGGTGTCTCTTAAATCCATCAGCGCCACCACTGCCACCTTTGAAAGACACCCCTAAACCTGCTCTGAGACAGAGAACGGGTGCTAATGCACCTGCAGCCAGCACATCTCCCTTGAAGGAGAGTGGCAATATAAGGGCTGACGTGCGCTGTGGACTGGCCACGAAGAATCGCATTGGTGAGAACTATTAAAGGCTGAGAGACTAGGGACACTAGCCTGCCTTAGAGGGGGTAGCACTTTGCGTGTCTTTGAGACTTACTACCGACTCCCCTAAGCCATACAAAGGGAGTGTGGATGAGAGTATCAAGGGTATCCTTACCCCTGCACAAGAGACTCAGATTAACTACATCTTGTAACACGTAGTATTGTGCTTTAAAGTGCATTAAAGTATGTACTTTGTTATAAAGCGAAGCACTGTGTTGGGCACTCAGCTATTGCACTATTGGGTGATTATTAAGTGCTGAGTTTGTTGCACCTCCACACTAACCTTCATAAGACGCCTTTGACTGGTTGCTGTCGCTACCACAGAGAATCAAATGCAGGAAAGGTTGCATTTTGCCCAGTTTTCACAGCCATAGTAGGACGTGAGAGACAAATGACTGCATCCACCACATCTGAGGCCCTATAGCCCTGTGGCCCAAATGGGGTCGGAAACCTGGAAAAAACACTCTCTTTATCACTTCACTTACCATTCCTTTCTTCACTGTTCCATGAAATGTTAGCGATTAAACACTTGCACTATTGATTCATCGGCTCTGTTGCCACCGTCATTGTTTTTGTTGCTTAATCAACATCGTTTTCTCCCCTACCTGATTCAGTCTCACTAGTATTGATGATTTTTCACAATTGTTAGGATCCAAATACCTTGTTACCTCCCATTTCTTCTCCTCTATACATCTCATAACTCTATGTAAATCCTATGCTTTCAATCCTAACTATGACATTGAACTTCTGACACAGCATACAGATCTGGAAGCAGCCAAACAACTTCCCTCCTACTTTTATTCTTTGCCGTTTCCATATACTGTTCTTTTCATTTTTCTGTCTCTTCAGGGAATTTTTCCTGATCCTACAAGCATGCCACTAATATTACCATGATGATCCCACCTTTTGTCCTTCCTTTTAATACAGATCACTAGGGCTGCGAGCTTGCAAGTATCTCTCCCACCATCTGGATTCCAAAGTTTTTCTCTCTGCTGCTGCCCATCTTCCGTCCCCTGCACTCTACCTAAACTAGAAATTTGACTCTTTTACATTACCATTGCTGTATCCCCTTGGCTTGTCATTCTAGGCTTCCCTCACTTCTTATCTCTCATGATCATATGCAGCCTTAGAAATCATGTGGTCTTGCTTTCTTTACTGGTTTGGGATCCGAGGTACAGCCCACACCTAGCCTTCCTCTTAACTCCTGGTCTGGCTGTAACTTCCCAGCTTACCCTTCGTTTTGAAATTACTTAAGCCTCTGTTCCTCATTCCATCCTGTTTTTATCTTGTAGAGTATTTGTTTGTTTCATCTGACCACACCATTCAATCTTTCCTGTCATTTTAGTGTTGTTGACTGACAAACATAACGTCCATTCTCCCCTTTGTCTACTCAGCTCCATGGCTCCATTTAATTTTGACTCTATAACTTTCTGCATATCTGCTCTAACACAAACTGAGATACTCTCCTTTCCTGCTATTTCTCCTCAAACCTGGGTCGAACTATAAACCAAGATCAACCTTGGCAAAAACGTTCAAAGCAGCTCCAGATTGTAGAAGGTTGTGACTAGAGTGGGACCATGAGGGCTTACATGGATGGGACATAGAAACCATCAAGCCTTAAAAGTATCCCCATATCCAACAGCACACTGTGAAAATGCCAGAATGCCCATCTTCCTTCTCATACGTTACTTCTTTTTTGTGGCAGTTTTGTATTGTACAGATCTGCCCCAAGGGCATTAAAGCACTTTACAACAGAACCGGAGTATGTTACACATTTTTCCTGTTAAGTTATTTGGCGAGAATCACATGATGTTGAGTCAAGTCTAGCACCTGAATCTGGATACCCATGTTTCAAAGTCGATAGCGCTAATCACAAGGCCATGGCTCCATGCTACTGCTCGAACAGCCAGCCAGGTCTTGAGGCGTTTCCTGAAGGTCAGCAGGTCCTGGGTCTGTCGTATGTTGTCCGAACTTCATATTCATAATTCTGTCTTCCTCGATCATTAGGTGTCATTTTGATCATTGTGCTATGTGGTGATCTAAAACTACTGCAAATTCCCATATCCTCCCTATTTATAGGAAATATTATTAAAATATATTAGAATATTTCATCATAGATCTTCCAAAAAAGGCACTGACAACCAACTATTTCAAGTACAGTAATCACTATTACCAGCACTGTGGTGGGATATGAAAGGGGTATGTTTTTGCACCAAACTTGGCTAACATAATTATCCAAGAAAGGGTGAGTTAAGAGAACAGGCGCTCACTTTTAGTGTACACTCGACTTTGTCAGGGCTAAAAAAATATATAGAGAACATCCATTTAATGCATCCAATACATATACCCCATAAGAGATCCTACGTCTTCTGTCATAATGTGGTTCATACCATGCCAAAATAACTTCTACAAGTGGAAACCCACAGTATGCATGATGCCACCAACAAGCATCTGTGAATTCTAGTGTCACTTGCCAATAGCCCCTCCACCTCATTCCAAAGTATCAATGCACTTTAATAACAAAAACTGGGGGGTAAACCTACAGTGATCAGAAGTGGTAAGTCACATAACTTCAATCTCTAAGAACAGACTCCACCTAATATAAATCACCAATCCCAGATACCAAATTGTGCCAGGCAACTCAAATACAACACAATACTCACTCTATAATTACTTTGAAATCCAAAATCCTGCACGAATTTCACAACGAGCTCTAATTAAAAAACGGACATTTCCCCTTATAAGTCAAACACATCAAGCTGAACCCGTACTCAGCACACAATCAGTCATTCTGTGAGGAAAATGAGTATACAGCCAAAGCCGTTATTAAGCCTACATTGAAAACTATAAATAATAAGTAGTAACTACTCTGTCAATTAAATTGGGGAAGAAGGACGCCATACCGCCTTATTGTGTGTAAAAGGCCGCTTTATTGGAAACAGGTGCACTTACAACCATCAATTTTACCCATGGCCTAGCGCCTCACAAAACTAATACCTCACTATACATCGAGTTATCCTATCATACCTCCCCCTCCCCTACCCAACCCTCCCACCTCCCATTACATACGCATAGTATTGAGACCTAATCAGAAGAGTTTAAGAGAAGGTTAACTTTGGTTGCAAGCAGCTCCAAAGTGGAATATGAGCGTAATGGGCGGTTAAGTGACTAAAGCCTTGAAGAAGTCCGGTATGGACGAAACATGTGTCGGCTGATGGTTTTTGCATTCTGTATTTATATAGGTTTCGTGTTTATGTGTATATCTATGTGGACACAAAAAAATATGTTTTTTTTCTTTGTATTAAAACTGTTTGTTTTGTGGATAAGACTGTTTTGTGTATATTTGTATTTTTATTTGAATATGTCCATCAACACCGTCTAAGAAATGGGATTATAGTGTAATTTATTGTGATTTTTTTAATTTGATGTATCAGACATTACTTGTTTTCAAAGTGTAGATATATTGACTATTTGGATGTGCTCCACTATTTTGTTTGTTTGTTTCTAGAACGGGTTTGCTTTTTAGCAACCTGGGATTACACATCATGGGAACGATGTGTTTTAGTGTATGAGCACTCATAACTTCGTTTGAATACACAATCAGAATGTGCATTTATTTCAATTAATGAGTTGCCATTTGTTGTTTACTGTAATGCGTCACCTCCTTATGTCCCGTGACGCGAGAAAATATCCACTGCAAGCAAGTGCTGAAATGCTCAAATAAGGAGCAAGAAATGGAACAACCCATCGGCAACGCCTTATCCACATACCAGCACCCTTGAAATTGAATCCCCAGCAGCTCAAAATCATCTGTGTGCACCAGTAATGGGCGAAAAGCAGACTTAATATCTGTCTTAGCCATCATGGCCATCTCGCCAAAAACCTCCACCAAGCCAATCGCGACGTCCACCGACGCATAGGATACCCTGGTCAAGTTCTCCGGAATGAAATCATTGACCGATCCCCCTTCCGGCCAAGAGAGGTGATGAATAAGCCGAAACTGACCACCCTCTTTTTTGGGGACTACACCAATCGGAGAAACAATGAGGCTATCCAAAGGCCACTCATCAAAGGGACCCTCCATCCTTCCTTCAGCAATTTCTTTATCCAGCTTCTCCTGCACCAATGTCTCCTTGCCCGCGATCGATTTTAGGTTGTTCCCCCAGCGACGCACCCGTGGTCCCGTGTACTGCAACCGAAAACCTTCAGAAAAACCACTCAACAACAAACGCGCCACGTCCACATTGTCGTATTGTGCCAGCCAAAAACGCAGCCTGTCCACTCTAACCGGCGTACGAGCTCTTTCCCAGCGTGCCCTGACTACCTCTATATCTGCTTGTTGCTTGGTTCCCAGAGCTGGCATCTCCGGCTGCTGATCCCTGACTCTGACCCGACGCCCCAACATTCCCGGAAGCATAACAGTGAAGGACTGCATGTCTCCCGGCACACCGCGAGCATTTGTGCCGAAATTTGCAATATTCCCTTGTATACAGCCCTTTGTTGTAATCCCAACAAGCCCCCGACTTGACATTCCCTGAGGTCCCCGCTCCTGCGGTGCCCTTAGCCGCTGTCCCTGCGCCACCCTGGGTGGGGCGATCCCGAAAGGGCCGGTAGGTGATGGGGAGGTCACTAGCCGTAAAGACAGTTTTTCTGAATTTAGCGGGACCCATAGTATGCTGCCATAAGTCAGCATCAATTTCACCCCACAAAACAGAGTTGTCCGCTGCTAAATGCGCTCGAAACTCCTCATCATATTGTACCCATGCGCAGCCGCCATAATTCAAGTGTGCCTTCCTAATAACGCCCATGTATTTCAGCAGCGCTACAGCCCTCTCTGGGAAGCGCTCGCAATAGACACTGGCATAAATCTAAAACGCCGCCGTCCAATTTTCAATAGTTACCGGTACCTTTGGCCGCTTAGCCAACTCATATTCTTCCTCCTTCGACCCTTCATTAGAGCGCACCTCTCTATGCAGTAACCTTAGCATTTCCACATACTCGCCGCGCCAAATCTTCTCCTTTGTTGCCAACATCAAATGCGACCCCAGCGGCTTAGCTGTACCCATGTAGGGAAGCTTTTTCCCCTTTCCCCCTCCTGTACCAGTACCTGGGTCTGCTTTTTTGTCCTCCTTCTCCCACAGAGGCGAACTCAAACCCCCCGTCTCATCAGGCCCCACACCTACATCCGACACATAAACACCTTTATGCAGGCGCTCCTGTCCCTCTTCCACTTTTGCCTCAACAGCCACTGATACCACAGTGGCAGGCCTCTTTCCTGACAACAAGGGCCGGTGCCGCTCCTGAGTCACTCGCCCTTTCCGAGTCCGTCTGTCCGTCGTCACATTGGTGTCCTGAAACGACTGAACAACATTAGACACCCCCCCTCACACCACCATTCATCCTCCACACTCTCCCTCAACTCTCCCTCAACTCTCCTTCTTCCATGCTATCCTCGTCACCCTGTAGATCATCCAACCGTGGGACAGGCTCCACAGGCAGGCGTCCCCCAAATCCCTTGCCCATGCGTTACCCGTCTTACCACCACCACCTTACCCCATGAGGCACCTCTCTGTGACAGTGGTTCTGAGGTAGGTCTCCACTCCCCCACGGGTGCGTCACCAGGGGGCGCAAAACCTCGGTTTTCGCTGGCCTCCTCCCGCCATCCGGCTAGCCGCTCGGGCCCCGCCTTCACTTCGTCCTGGGGTCTACGGGCCGCACCTGCCCGTCCCAAGTCCTGCTGCCCTGCCTCGTCACCCTGTTGTGAAATTACCGTTGCCCCGGTTGTCCTTCGCCGTGTACTGCCTGTACCCTAACTTCCCTACCCTCCTCTGTCCTAAAGGGCCCCACCTCACGTACTAACTGCTTCTGAAAACACTTAACTTTTCCATAAGTGCGGAGGGGAGGACGTACCTTTAGCGTAATACCGTCCTCCTCCACCTCCACTTGCTCATCCTCCTCACTCCCCTCCCACAAAAATGTAGCATTAGCCTGAGCCCCCAACTATCCCCAGATCCCTCCCCAAGAACCATCCTCTGACTCTCCTTCCTGCACCTCTTCCTCCAACTCCTGCCATTGTGAGCCATCATCCTCAAAATCTAACATGAGCCCTTCTGGGCCGCTGGCTGGTGAAACCAGCTCCTCTGTAAAATCCCTGAACGAACAAGGCCCCAGCCCACTCCCCTCCCTCCTGCCCCCTGCACTCGTGCCTTCATTGGGCTGTCCTCCCCAGAGGAACTTTGCCCATTACCCTGCCCCAACCCTCCCTCATCCTTACGTAGGGGCCTACTCCACCCCTGCCACACCTCCAACTGTTTAATCGGCACCTGCGTGGCAGCCGAGGGGTCCCAGCCACTCCCCGCCCCCGCCCATGCGCCCGCTTGCCCGCCAAACGACAGCGACTTCCCTTTCCCTAAGAGACTCACCTTCTTTGCTCCAGTAACGTGGCGCGGAGGCGAGCATGCCATGACGGCTGCCGCCACACCGCTCGCTGCCTTCCTCGCGGGCCGGGCAGCCGCTGCTGCACCCGGCCGCACTAAATCCAATCGGCCGGCCTCCTCCAGCAAGCGGAGCACTTGGTGCACCTTAGCTTCCGCTGCCATAACTCTGCAGAAGAACAGGCACTTGGGGCACGAGAACTCTGGACGGCACCACAACAAGAACCCGGGCTACGACGCTGAACGCACCAAGCAGGTAAAAACGACATGGCGCTCGCCTTCCGTCCTGCCTCACTCTCCTTTTTATTTTTATTTTTTTCTGAAATTCTAATAGACCAACTAGCAAAACCTCTCTAGCGACCACAAAAAAAACTCCTAGCTCGCCACTGCTGCAAAAAACGGCTCCGACCTACCCAGTGCTTAATGCAAAATGGCGCCTGTGGCACAAAATGGCCCCCTACTAATACCTCCCGCCATAGCCCGAAGCGCCCAATCGGCGCCCAGGGCTATTCCACTTCCCCAAACACCACAGGGGAATAAGACGTAAATCGGCCATCACCCCCTGGGACCTCCTTGGGTACACCTCACTGACTCACCGTCTATCACTGGCCATCCCAGCCTTGGGGCACACTCGATACGTGTCCATGAATTCAAGCAAGTACGTCTATATCTGTAACAAAAATATTCACCACATCGTGTCAAAATCCCATCCAGAGTCTATGTATAACATTTGCCACATCCAGCGTCCCATCGGGTATCCAAATACTCTCCTATACTCATCAAGCGATCGCACTCTTTCCGTGCTCTTGCTGAATCGAGTGTACGTGATCCCGGCATTTAGTTTGGCTGTCATTTTCATAAACGTTTATATCAGCAAACTAGACACGCTCCATTAGAAAAAGGACTAACAAATTAGCCTGTCTATTCCGGCCACCATATTATAAGTTTTAGGCAATGTAATACTTGAACAAATTCTAATAGTATAAATGCTAAGAAAAAAAAGATTTCTAAATACAAAACATGTAAGTGCGTAGTGCTGTTGACCACATAAATTATGGGCTCTTGTTCCTGTTTCTACATTCACAACCTATTCACCTTTCCGTCATCTAACTCCGTCGCCATGTTAGTAGCATATTATGCAGTAGATCTAAAGCAATCAATTAAAGAATGAGCTACTAAATCAACACTTCATCAGTTGGCAACCATAATATGGGTATTAACCAGCGTAGTACCTTGACATCTCCAAATATATAATTTATAAAGGAAAATGTATTAAAAAAAAAAAAACAATGACTATATCCGGACAGTAGAAAATACACATGACAGATCTGTGTTCTTTCCTAATTATTCTGATATTTTGATTCATAATTTTTTTTTTTAATTCTTCAAATCCCAGTTAAAGTATATATCGAAACGACTTACATATTATGTCCATCATATTATCTGTGTACAGACTACTATAAAGCACAGTTATAATATGCGGGGGACTGTGGCGAGTGCTAGGTCGGCGGAGCGGAGGTGGCGAGTGGGAGTGTGGAAGTTCACTCTTTTGTTGAGGTAGGCTGGTCCAGTGTTGTGGAGGGATTTTTGTGCGTGGATGAGGACTTTGAACATGATCCTTTTGTCGATCGGAAGCCAGCGAAGGGATCTGAGGTGAGAGGAGATGTGTTCATGGCGTCAGAGGTCCAGGATGAGGCGGGCGGCTGTGTTTTGGATCCTCTGGAGTTTTTGCTTAAGCTTGACTGTGGTGCCTGCGTACAGGGCATTTCCGTAGTCTAGCCTGCTGCTGATGAGTGCATGGGTGACGGTCTTTCTGGTCTATATGGGAATCCATTTAAAGGTTTTTCGCAGCATGCGGAGGGTGTTGAAACAGGAGGAGGTGATGGCGTTGATTTGCTGGGTCATGGAGAGAGAAGAATCCAAGATGATGCTGAGGTTGCGTGCGTGGGTGGTGGGTGTTGGGGGTAATCCTAGGGCGGTGGGCCACCAGGAGTCGTCCCATATTGTTTTGTTGGTGCCGAAGATGATGACTTCGGTTTTGTTGGAGTTTAGCTTGAGGTGGCTTGCTGTCATCCATCTGGGATGGCTATGGCCATGTCGGGCTCAGATGAGGGATTCATCCAAGTTTCCGTAAGGAAGGCAAAGTCTGGTGAGTGTGATGTGATAAGGTCCCAGAGTTCGATGGCATGCTTGTGTATGGAGCGGGTGTTTAGAGTATGCAGTTTAGGTGGTTGCGGGGTCTGTTGTTGTTGTGGTGCGTGATGGTGTTGGTGTGGGGGGTGTTAGTGTTGTTGCGGAGCGTGTTAGCGTTGCGGGCGTCTTGGTGTTGGGGTTCGTGAGGACTGTGTGGGTGTTTTTGGGGATGGTGTTTTGGTGCGTGCTGGTGTTGTTGTGGGGGGTGTTGGTGTTGCTGTGGGTTGTGGTAGTGTTGTTCTGGAGTGTGCTAGGGTTGCAGGGCTTGTTGGTGTTGGAGTAGGGTGTGTTGGGGTTGGTGAGGACTGTGTGGGAATTTTTGGGGTTGATGTTGTGGTGTCTGGTGGTGTTATTGTGGGGTGTGTTGGGGTTGGCGTGGGGCATGTAGGTGTTTCTGGTGTTCGTGGGGGAGCAGGAGAACCGGCAAGCATAGCAGGTGAAGGGTCCCTGTGTGTGCTTGGGGTTGGCTTGGGTGCGGGTGGGGAACAGCCCTGGGTTGAGGGAGTGGAGTGTGGTGGTTGAGTAGTGTTGTCTAGGGGGGTCAGGGTTGAGTGGGCCGGGGGACTGGCGCTGGGCGCGGTCCAGGCACGGACGGGCGCAGACGGGCTTGCCTCTGGGGCGCCAGCGGCGCGGCCGCGCAGCGGCTGCCATTAAGAGGGTGCGATGGGAGGGTGGAGCAGCTGGGAGGCAGGAGGGAGGGCCAATGGGTGTGCGAGGGGGGCGGGGACGCAGCGGCAGGGGGATTGTGACCGGCAGGAGCCGGTAGAAAACGGGCGGAGATATTCAGGCAACGAATGAGATACAGGAGGGCACGGGGGCAGAACACGCTATGCAAACAGAGCAAAACACAATCACAAAGGGTCAGACAAAAATAGACTTAAGAAATAGCCACTAAAAACGGCAATACGAAAAACACAAAGGAATACTTAAGCGCAACCAGGAAATGCCTACCACCAGGCACCAGGGATGAGGCGCGGGCAGGTTCCTGCAGGTGGTCGAGGGCCTCGAACTGCTGTCCAGGTGGCAGTCGGCAGGATCAGGGGCACGGGGGCAGGCTGGTGGAGCCAAGTGGACTCTTGACCAGAACCAGGTCAGGAAGTCACACGGGGCTCCGTGCAGCGGCTGCCATTAAGAGGGTGAGGTGGGAGGGTGGAGCAGCTGGGAGGCGGGAGGGAGGGCCAATGGGTGTGAAAGGGGGGGCGGGGAGGCAGGGGACGCAGCGGCAGGGGGATTGTGACTGTCAGGAGCCGGTAGAAAACGGACAGAGATATTCGGGCAACAAATGAGTTACAGGGGGGGCACGGGGGCAGAACACGCTATGCAAACAGAGCAAAACACAATCACAAAGGGTCAGACAAAAATAGGCTTAAGAAATAGACGCAAAAAACGGCAATAGGAAAAACACGAAGGAATACTTAAGCGGATGCCTACCACTAGGCACCAGGGATGAGGCACAGGCGGGTGCCTGCGGGTGGTGGAGGGCCTCGGACTGCTGTCCAAGGCGGTAGTCGGCAGGATCAGGGGCATGGGGGCATGCTGGTGGAGCCAAGTGGACTCCTGGCCAGAACCAGGTCAGGAAGTCACACAGGGCTCTGTGCAGTGGCTGCCATTAGGAGCGTGAGATGGGAGGGTGGAGCAGCTGGGAGGCAGGGGGGAGGGCCAATGGGTGTGCGAGGAGGGCGGGCCGCAGGGGACACAGCGGCAGGGGGATTGTGACCGGCAGGAGCCGGTAAAAAATGGGCAGAGGTATTCAGGCAATGAATGAGATACAGGGGGGGCACGGGGTAGAACACGTTATGCAAACAGAGCAAAACACAATCACAAAAGGTCAGACAAAAATATGCATGTCTTATTCCTTTTCGAAGTACGTGAATGGGGCCATACCGTTGGCATCCCTAACATCCGCCAATGTGCTTATCCCTATGAGGTCCCACTGTTTAAAGCCCTCCAGTGTCTTTACTCCAGTCAGCCTATTTCCCACCCATAGGGGTGGGGTGTTTTGTGTCAGTCTACCCTTCCATCCCATTGTCCTACGTAGTTGATGCCACAGCTCTACCGTTATCCTGGTAGCTGGTGGGGTGCCTTTCCCTAGCCGCCCTCCATATATGGTATGTAAATAGCCTTCAGCCCACTTCATCTCCCCATCCATTCGGATTGCAGGATGTGCCCGTGGTGCAATAGCCCATTCATTAATTATGGGGAGATGTGCTTTCTCATAATCTCTATGCATGTTGGGTAGAGCTATCGCTCCTTCATATACAGATCTTTGTAGGTGAGAAAGTGCTATTCTCAGCGATCCACCCTGCCATAGAAGCGTTCGAAGTAGTCCATCAATCTCCTTGAAGAAGCTATTAGGTAGCCTGTATTGCGTATTCTGCATTATATAGAGGAACCTTGGTAGTTTTACCATTTTAAAAAATGCTGCTTTTCCCAGCAGCGATGGCAGTAGGTTCTCCCAGTGCCTATTATCTTCCCTCAAACTCTGGACTAGGGGTGTAATATTATCCGCAAAGCGCATGGCTGCGGACATAGAAACCCATAGGCCCAAGTACTTAAAGTGGGTCCTTTCCACCCTGACGGGCATAGTCAATTACCCACTGGGAAAATCAAGGACTTGTCCCAGGTAATTTTAAGTCCAGCATATTTCCCATAGATCTCGAATTTCTCTCTGCTACGATCAAAGTACTCATCAGGGTCTGCCAGGTATAACAGTATGTCATCAGCATACAGTGATATTCTGTCCTCCCATGCTGTACCCCACCTCCAACTTTCTATCAGTGGATCTCCGCATATCCCTTCAGCCAGCGGCTCTATAACTAGCGCAAAGAGGAATGTCGACAGGGGACAACCCTGCCACCAAATCTCACAAATTATGAAGCTAAATTGCCACACTTATAACTCCCAGGCTTCATTATCAATAAATCCATCATTGTTCCTAAGTTGAGGAGCAAATTGACAAACTGTACCTGCCACATAAATTCCATAAAAAGAACCAGGTGCACCCTAAGCATGTCCAAATTGTTGTGATCGTAAATTAATCATCACTCATTGTTGTTATTGTTCCAGTGGTGGAGGGACAGTATATGCAGCCAACACCAGGTATTGTGGTTATAGCTATGTCATTACTCATCATTATTAATATTGGAATCAATAAATAAATCTGACACTTCATAGTATACCTACAGGTTTAAGCGGTGTTTAATTACCCAAAAAGTACTGTAGCCCATGGTCAATATTTAATCTCTGTTCAACTGCAAGCAATTTAAATTTTCAAATTGCTTCTCTATGCCTATTGCAGTTCCCTAATTCCACCCAGTGGGTCCCTGTTCACCTGTTCAATTCCCAAAAAATGAAAATATCTATGTTGATCGTGTGCTGTACATTCCTTGGCATGAACAGCTAATGAGTATTTTGTATAACCAGATTTTAGTGCCCTCATGTGTTCACCAACCCGATCTGAAAGAGCCTTGATTGTGCTCCCCACATAAATTTGGTTACACTTACAAACAATAATGTAAATCACAAATTTTGTGCCACAATTGATGTTTAAGTGTATCACATATTCATGCATATCAATATTCTTAAAGCTTTGGGCCCTGTCAAGTGCCCATCTACACATTCCACAATGTCCACATTTGTAAAAGCCTAGCATATGTGTTGTCATCCACTCTACTATTGAAATTGTTTTGGATAGCTGGGACTTTAAATAGACCTCAAAGTTCTACCTCTATGACAGGTAATATCTGGTCTATCTGAAATACAATCCTTAAGTGTTTTATCCCCTCATAGAAGATGCCAATGTCTTTGCAAGCACTTACGAGCTAAATTTAGTAATTAATCCAACTTTCTCCCACGCAACTTTCTCCCGTTTTCTCAGGGTGAGGATATTCAATCTATCCAGCTTCAATATCCTTCTCCTGGCTTTATGAATAGTGTGTTTGCTATATCCTCTTTGTAAAAAATGAACTTTCATGTCCTGTAAGCATTTATGAAACTTCTGCTCATCACTGTAGTTGCATCTAGCACGCATTATTTCCCCAAATGGAACTGCATTATTCTGACATTTAGGACCCGTACAAGACACATGTAGAATTAAATTACATGAGGTTGGCTTTTGAAATACTAACACACACAGAGGACAAGGAAAAGTAGTGGGGGCCCCCAACGCGGCTCAAAAAAAAAACTATCAGTTTATAAAAAACTGCTCTCACCCACTGATAGGGGCATGCTTCCTCATAGGGCGATGCTAACACATTCCTGTGAGAGCCAATGGGAGGAATGGAGCAAAAGGGAGGGGAAACACATAACAAAAACCAACAAATGGGGATCTAAACACAAAAAAAGCCCTCAATCACATAATAAAACTATCTAAATAGTGCCATACTTAATCTTTATTTCAGGTCCACCAGATAGTATTAAAAGAATATTAAAAAATGGGGTGATGAAAGGGGGATAAAATCACCACTACACCCCAAATGGCCATACAAAAGTCATAGCCATTGCAAGGTCAACATGTTTCTGCTGTTTTTTTGCCCCTAAGGGTCACTCGGCCTTCCTCAGGACCTTCGATCCTCTTCCAATCAAGTTTCATACCCTACCTGTAGTGTATTAAAATTGTGGCCAAATATACCTCTGGGTACACCTGTGTCCCTGTATTTTCAATACGCACTCTCAGGATTGCCTAAGATGAAATATAGAGACACACAAGTTAATCTTATTATATAGAACCTGCTCAGTTCACAAGTTTCCACTCGTTCCCTCAGACTTTTAAATATGTATATACCCCTGTATCCTTTTCCCAACTAAAAGCATTCACTCCATGCTCAATTACTTTTCAAATAAGGAGTTTACTAATACAAATTATGTGCAGCGACATACTACCCCAAACCATCACCACAAGTCATGATCTCAGTAACAAAAAGTTCGATATGTGTACACATATACACTCACTGAGTTATCACTAGCGAACTCCCAATTTGGAGTGCGGTGGGAGCACCACCCTGTAGTCACACACTATATATAAGAAACAAAGAATGTATACTAGTTCCTCTTTGCGCGGTTCATTTCTACCAACATTGTGTATTCTCTGTATGGTCAAAATACCTGCGCCCCTACCCCCCGAACACCTTGTAAAGGGACCCGTGCCTCCTATCAGCCTACCGTGGCTCAGTGTAGGTCAGAATGCCATTCCCTGCTTCTGTTTTTATTCCTTTCTACCCGCAGTCAGATTATCGCATCAGTCCTATCAACAACTAGACTGCTCTAATCCAATGGTATCGCAACGCATCCGCCATTTTGAAGGATTTTGTTTATCCTCTCTCTATGCGTCCTGTTGGGCGCATCGTAAGCCGGCTGGCAGGCTACTAAGCACTTGTTGTTCAATACAATAATAGCCACCCTCATGAATATCTCTACAATTCTTTCATAGATGCCAAAACTCTAGATAGAACATTTTTATTTATATATGTATATATGCACTTCTAACTCAAAAACCCAGGAGAGTCTTCTGGGGCACGCACCTCTTATCAGACAAACTCTCCCAGGCGTATGTCAAAATAATATACTACCAAAAAGGGTTATATAAGACCCGGTCCCAAGTGAAGAAGAGGGTGGTGACAAGGAAAGGGGGGGGGGGGAATTATCTGTCTCAAAAGGGGAATAAGTGCATTCCTATTACCTCCTTTCAATGCATAAAAACAGTCGTCTCAATCTCATCTGAGGTTCACACTAAAACCCTTAGGTTGTTCAGAATCCATGTCATTACCCAGCACTCCTGTTCAAACAAATACAAGTTCCTATCTATTCAGTTGCTGCCAGGGTATATCCTCATTTAATACCTGTATGTGACTACAGATCCGATAGATCCAACATTGTTCACGCCTGAATAGAATTTTTTTTATATCCCCAGTGTAAAGGGGAATATTAGGTTTATCCAATACTGTCCAAGTAAACTCTCCTGCATTATGACCCAATTCTAAAAAATGGGTAGTAGTTTTGGTTGCTGCTCTCTTTCATCGGATGTTACTACGATGTTCCATAATACAGGTTTTTACCTTCCGTGTAGTAATCCCAATATATAAAAGGTTGCAAGGGGACCTAATCGAATAGATCACATTTTCAGAATTACAATTCGTATGTTCGGTCTACATCCACGGAAATGCCAGTCCCACATCAACCTCCTTAAGTGTTCTTCATTAAAGGACAAACACTACAAGAGCCGCAGGCTGTGTGACCTCTCACAAGCGGTAGGTCCAACAGTAAGGGTTCATTATTATTCCCCAGACTAAGGGGTCTAGTGTGTATCAGACGATCAAGGAAAAAAATAGGTTTTTCTAAATGGAGACCACATGAATTGATGATTCTCCAATGTCTGTTGATGATACGTTTCATTTCATTAGAGGCTGTATTAAAAGTAGTCACGCTTGGATTCTGGCCTTATTCTCTCCTCCAGAAATGCATTCCTATCGCAGTTCCGTGCTTGTTTTTTTGCCCTCCACACAATCACCAAAGGGTAGTCCCTGATCTAACAATGTTTGTTCAAGAGCAATGGATTAATGTCTGAAATCAGCCAAATTGGAGCAATTTCTCTGAATACGGAGAAACTGCCCTACTGGTCAATTCTTTCTCAAAGATCTAGGTTGGAAATTCTTAAATGAGAGTAGACTGTTCCTATCTGTTTGTTTGTGATACACCCTCATAGTAATTTGCCTTGTGAGGGTGGATGTAAAGAGCAGTAGTGGATTCCGTCCATTGAGCCATTTTAAAATATGGTCAAGAGATTGAACATCTCCTCTCCATATCAGAAGAACATCATCTTTAAAACGGCACCACAATCTGATCGAAAGCTTCCAAGGTTGTTCCTGATTAAAAATGAACTTACGTTCAAATTCTGCCACATACAAACAGGCCAGACTTGGTGCGAAGGTACTACCCATTGATGTACCATGGGTCTGTAAATAAATTCTCCTGTCATACTCGAAGAAATTCTTATTAGAGCTAGACGTGTGAGGTCAAGAATAAAGGATCCAGGTGTACGATAGTCCCAGTCTTGATGATAAAGAATATCCTCAATTACTCATAATATCTCCTGCAGTGGGATGTTAGTGTACAAAGTCTCTGTATCCAAACCCACTAGGAAATCCACTCAGGGTCAAAATCCAACTCATTAATGAGATTAAGGACAGCCCTTGTATCCTTTAGGTATGACTCACTCTTTTGGACTAGAGGAAGGCCGGACAAGGGTGTTTATCCTCTCACCCCTTAAGTGTGTGTTTTTGGCTTTTGAAATAACCTACTGTGAATTCTATTGTCCTTGACAAATAGCTCTACAACAAGAAAGAATATCCTCTCTTCACTGTATTGATATGTTAAGCGTATATTGGAATCATTCGTATTCAGATATACAAAAAAACACTTTAATTGTTCAATAGGATCTGTCCAGATCATAAAACAATCTTCAATAAAGTGACCCCTATACAGGATACATTTATTCCATTCAGCTTCCCCTGAGCCCCAGATTTTCTCCTCCTCAAAACACCCCATAAAGAGGTTTCCATAAGAAGGAGCAAATCCAGAGCCCATCAATGTTCCTTGTAATTGTCTATACCATGCATTCTTGAACAAAACCACATTATTCTCTAAAATATTTTAGTAATTGACAACACTTTGGTATGCTTCAATAATGTGATGGATCTAGCATTGCGTGTCTGTCTTAATGCCATTGTCATGTTTAATACCCTTATACAATGATACTACATCAAGTGTCAACATCTGCATAACTGGTTGCCATGTCATGTCAGTCAGTATATTCAATATATGTGTAATATCACATATGTGAGAAGGCAAATTAATCACAAACAGTTGCAGAAACGCATCTACCAATTTTGTTAGTCTTTCAGTAGGACTGCCAATGCTCAATATAATTGGTCTTCCAAGTGGAAATGGGAAGTTCTTATGTATTTTAGGAAGAATATAAATGCAAGGATATCTTGGACAGTCAACTCGTAAGTAAGCTTTCTCATCATCACTCAATAAACCAGCTTCCTACCATCTTTTCAGGTCAATGTTAACCTGTCTGACCAATCCAAAAATAGAGTTCATATCCAATTTTTCATAACATGTTGTGTCATTTAACTGATTGTATATTTCTTGATCATAATTAGCGGTTCATGACCACAATATTCCCCCCTTTATCTGCCTCCCTGGTCATTAGACTATCATCACAAGGTAACAATTTAAGAGCAGCATGTTCACCCGGGCTAAGGTTGTCCCTACCCCTGCCCAATTCATTATTACATTGTTTGCTCCTTCTATCCAGATCCCTGCTCACCACTTGATAAAATAGATCAATATTCTTGACACTTGTCAATTGTGGTGTCCAACGTGACTTACACTTTTTTTTTTATAAAGAGCTTTTATTTATTTTAGAGAAGAACAAATAAAACACAATAAAGATACATTGTAACAGTAAGTACAAATACCAATACCCTAACACCTTCTTCGAGATATGTCATCTGTCATTTCCATCTTACTCGTCCCATTGGTCTCCATGGGCTCCATGAATTCTGGAGTAACTATTAGAGCTTGATCCCACCTCTACAGCACGGGATCAATAACCCCTGTTATCACAGTGTCAGAGGTAGATCGGCCTACTCTTCACCTCATGTTGCATGGGTTTGGCCCCTCAACCATAATAGAGCCAGGATTGCAGGTAGCAGTGCCCTTTACCCCTTGGGTGAATCTTTGGTTTAAGGGAGTTGCTTGGAGATTTCTGTTGTCTTGGGATGGTCAAGTGGCCAGTAAACTCTCCCAGTTCCCCCACACTCTATTGTATTTGTCAGGGCATCCGCCTCGTGTACCAGTTTTTCGCCCCCCGCGCACCAATCCACTCCTCGTCTCCATTTGGTGAGGGTCGGCGCTTTTACGGCCTTCCATTCTGACATGATGTCTCTTTTTGCCACTAGGCAGGCCACTCCCAGGAATGTTCGATTCGCTCTATTTAGCCCCATCTCACCCATGGCCCCCAGCAAAAGTGGTGTCGGGGATATCTCTACCGTTGACTGTAGTACCTCGGAGATCTCCCCCATAATTGACCTCCAATACGACTCTATAATTGGGCAGGCCCAGACCATATGAAAAAAATCGGCTCCCGGTTGAGAACAACGGGGGCACTCATCTGTGGGTCGAAGATTAGCCTGATGGAGTCTCTTAGGGGTAAGGTAGGCTGCGTGTAGGTAAAGGGTTTGTAGCAACTGAAATCGTGTGGATATAGCCAGTGTTCGAGGGGCCATTAATGCTTCTCTCCATTCTAAGTCCTCTATGGGACCCACCCAGTCCTCCCATTTCTGGCGAAGTTCCTCGAGGGGGGGGATGTATTAGCGAGGATAGAGTGATAGATCTGGGAGGTTCCCCCTTTGTTTAGGTATCCCATCATGACCTTCGCTTCCAGTGGACTGTACTGTGGGATGTTGTCCCCTGGCCGTACGTGTACTAGTAGAGCATGTCTGAGCTGTAGGTATTTGTGAAACTGGGTGTTATTTAAAGAGTGTATTTTCTGAAGCTCCTCAAAGGACCGAATGTGTGAATCACCCCAGATGTCGCCAAGTGTAGATATCCCAATAATGTCCCATCTCCGGAAGCCCTCCAGTGTGGAGACTTCCCTCAGCCATTTCCCCTGCCAAAGAGGCGTCTGTTGAGTTAGATGAGACCACCACCCCGTGGCCCTCTGTGGCGCTCGCCATCCCGTAAGAACCAGCCTAGTCACCTCGGGGATGGTTTGCGGGATCGCACCTCTGTATAGAGCATTGAAAACCCCGTTATAGCCCATCGCCTGAAGTTCCATTCTGTACGCGGGGTCGGTCCATCCTCCCGATAGCCAGTCGTTAATCACCAGTAGGCGCATAGCCAGATAATAAAAGTAAATGTTAGACATTCCCAGTCCCCCCTCGTAGATGTCTCTTTGACATGTAACAAGGGATAATTTGGGGCGGGAACCGTGCCACAGGAATTGTCGCGCCATCGTCTCGATTTCGTTGAACCATTTCCGGGGGACTGGGTGTGGGAAGTTCTGCAGCTGGTATAGGAATCTGGGGAGTATCATCATTTTGTATAGTGCTATTCTCCCCAGTGTGTTAAGTGGTAGATTCCGCCAGCGTTGAAGATCTTTTTTGGACTTCTTAAGGAGCGGTGTGATGTTTAGTTCCCATGTTAGTTCGGGGAGCAGAGTTATGTGAACCCCCAGATATTTAAAACTGTTGCGGCGGATTGGGATGTTTTTTTGCCAGCTTACACAGTCTCTAGAGGGGTGTAGAGGGATCAGCAGGGATTTACTGGGGTTCAGTGTTAGTCCCGAGGCCTGTGAGAAGAGGCCCAGGAGTTCTAAGACCCGCGGGCCACTCACTGCTGGGTTAGAAAGGTAAAGGAGGACATCGTCCGCATATAGTGCTACCCGGTCTTCCGGGCCCACGGGCCATGCCCAGCCTGCCACCAGTGGGTCCTCTCTCAACAGTTTGGCTAATGGTTCAATCGCGAGGGCAAAGAGTAATGGCGATAACGGGCATCCTTGACGGGTCCCGCGACGGATGGGGAATGGATCGGAGGCCACCCCGTTTACCTGAATACGAGCGGTTGGGTTGGAGTAAAGCAGTTTTACAAGGCCCCGGAATTTGGGTCCAAATACGTTCTTTTTTAGAACGTGTTCTAGGTACGACCAGTCCACCGTATCAAAGGCTTTTTCAAAGTCTATCAGAAGGAGGGCAAGGGGGGACCCGGTCAAGGTGTTGAGTTGAGCCAGAGCAACGTGCAGTCTCCTAATGCAGGGCCTGGTGCTGCGAGAAGGCATAAAGCCACACTGATCTGGGTGTACCAGTGAGGGAAGCACTACCCTCAGCCTGGCAGCAAGTAATGTTAAGAGCACCTTAATCTCGACATTCAGCAGGGAGATAGGTCTGTAAGCCGAGCGGTCCCGCGATGGCGGTTGGGTCTTCGGGATCACCACTATTGTGGCTTGGTCTATTCCGGCGGAGAAATGGCCGATCCTCTCCGCTTCGTCAAACATGTTGAGCAGGTGGGGGCTTAAAATGTCCCCGCATCTATTGTAGAGCTCAGACGGGAAGCCGTCTGGTCCAGGTGTTTTGCCTGATGCTAGTCCGGATATGGCTGTTGTGATTTCGGCCAGGGTTATGGTTTCATCCAGGATCTCCCAGGTCGCCTGCGGGATTTTGGGAAGGGTCATGTCGTCTAGAAGGGGGGACTCCCTTTCAGTAGCGGACGGGGCGCACCGCATATAATTGAGCGTAGTATGAGGCGAAGCTCATAGCAATTTCACTGGGAGTCTTTGCGACCGAGCCTGCTTCGTCCGTGACCTCGGGGATAATTCTGTTGGCTAGTGGGCGCGAGGCCAACCAGTGCAGGAGTTTGCCATTTTTATCACCCCATCCGTACACGCGAGCCGCCGACGCCCTCCAGGTGTGCTTTGCGGCCTCAAGCACTAACTGTTTTATCTCTTCTCTAATCACTGTTAGACGTCTCAAAGCGGATGCTGATGTGGCGGTGGTCTCAGACTGCTCCAGGGCTAAGGCTTTGGATTCGAAGGCTGTCACCTGCAGGTCTCGTGCTCGTTTGCGGGCACGCACGAGGCGCTTAGCGTAGCCTCTAAGTGTGGCTTTACATGCCGCCCAAACTGTGCCCGGGGATTGTACGGACCCCAGATTTTGATCAAAGTATTGGGTAAGGTGCTCCCTTATTTCAAGGGTATAATCATTATTCTGTAGGTACCAAGCATTCATGCACCACACAGGACGCTGATTCGGGGCTGTGTCCCCTAGTCGGATTCGTACTGGGGAATGGTCTGAGACTCCTTGAGGTAATATCTCAGCGCCAGTGACTTTAGAGATGTCTAGTGCAGGCATGAACACAAGGTCAATTCTTGCCTGAGAATGGTGAGCTGCTGAGGTGTGTGTGTATTGCCGTGTTCTGGGGTGCCATGTCCTCCACACCTCACATAGCCCTAATCCTGCTGTCCATCCGTTTAAGTTGGTTGCTCTCCCAGCTCGGGTGGAGGAAATAGGTCCGGATACATCTAGTTTAGGGTCCAGGACAGAGTTAAAGTCTCCACCGATAAGAGTGAGTCCCTGCGGGAGGCCTATAAGCGTCCTGCGGAGAGTTAGTAAGAAGGCATTGAAGCCGGCTGGGGGAGCGTATGCACATACGAAATTGACCGGTGACCCGTGTAATGTACCGGTCACCGTCACAAATCTACCTTGTGGGTCTGATTGCGTAGAGGTGACCACTATGGGTAACGAACGATGGAACAAGATGGCCACCCCCCTGGAGCCCCTTGAGAAGCCTGCGTGGAAAACCTTGTCAAATCCCCCCGTGCCAGGATGGGGCACTTGGTTCCGAGTAGGTGGGTCTCCTGCAGGAGGACCACCGAGGGGGCATATCTGCGCAAAGTGTTAAATACTGCGAATCTTTTGATTTTATCTAGGAGGCCGTT
The DNA here is from genome assembly GCF_031143425.1 of Pleurodeles waltl. Taxonomy (NCBI): domain Eukaryota; kingdom Metazoa; phylum Chordata; class Amphibia; order Caudata; family Salamandridae; genus Pleurodeles; species Pleurodeles waltl. The sequence continues at coordinate 812,200,103 of NC_090450.1, forward strand.
GACATTCCATGAGAGAATCTGTGTCAGTGAGGGAACTGTTTGTGCCATGACTGCATGGTGGGAAGTCGGGAATACGACCAGGGGCCCAGAGACGGGTATATTGACTGAAAAGGATCTATACAGCAGGTGTAGGTATTGCAATGGTAACTTAACATAACCACTTCACTAAGCCCTAACATGAGCTTTGAACCCCCCCAACCTCCCCCCACCCCATACTTCTACCCTTGAAGCATCTGTCGCCCTAATGCCCAACAGGGGCAACACAGCCGTAAAGACTGCCATCGAGTGGAGTAGTGGACCCTCCTGTGCGTCGGATCAATTGCAATTAACTAGCGAAAAACCCCTACCCTTAATAAAGTCGTTGGGGTGCACAACATAGCGCTGTTGTGGGTGTGACCCTGCTCCACTTATGTGGGACGGCACCCGGTTCAGTTGGTGTGTCTCAGCGAACTGGAGTTCAGTACGTGTAAGGCCAATGTCAACCAAGTTCGGGGGACTGGGTCAGACGATCGTCCCTTTGATCTTCTCCCGAGGCTCGATCCCCGGGGTGATCTACCGGTCCCTCCCCCGGCGGGGGGTCCAGGACAGGGCGGGTGTCCTCATCTGTTTGGGCATTGGAGCTCCTCAGTCTTCCCCGTCTGGATCTGGTACGTTTCCGACCTCTCCGCGTGTCCGCTCGTGTATCTGGACGTCTTTCTCGGGATCCCTCAGATGGACCAGGTGGACCCCTTTGGTTGCCGATACCTTCTTCTGTCAGCCAGTCCCGGGCCTCTTTGGGCGATTCAAAGAAATGTGCCTTGCCGGCGAGGATTACCTTCAGGCATGCTGGGAAGAGGAGCATGTAGGAAAGTTGCATCGCTCTCAGTTTCTGTTTCACTTGTTCGTATGATCGACGCTTGGTTTGAACTTCGCGGGTGTAGTCTGGGAAACCAGAATTTTCTGATTGTCCCAAAGGAGGTCGGGGGAGCGCCTGGCCCCTCTGAGGATAGCATCACGGTCCTTAAAATTGAAAAAAAGCGCTATCATGGGTTCTTCGGGGGCCGCCCGGCGGGAGCCGCGGGGCCAGTGCCCTGTGTACTCGTTCTATCGCAAACCATGGTGAGAGAGAGTTTTCTGGCATCCAGGACTTAATCCAATTCTCCAGATATTCGGCAGCTTAGCCATCTTCAGCACCCTCCAGGACGCCAACGAAGCGCAGGTTGTTGCGCCTGGAGCGGTTCTCCGCATCTTCCGCCCTACGATGACGTTCGCCATTCTGAGTTTGTAGCTGGGCCACCTTGGTTCGAAGGTCGGTCAAGTCATCCTCTGTCCGTGAGACGCGGTTCTCCACCTCTGTAATTCGGCCCACAGCATTTCTAAGGTCTTGTCTCACGAGGCCCATCTCTTCTCTCACCTCCCCAATCTTGGTTTCCACTGCCCGTTGTGAGGTTTGGATTGCAAGAAGGATAGCACTGACCCCGTCTGCGGCCTGGTCATTAGGTGGAGCGTCACCTCCGGTTCGAGGGACCGTCCGTGTAGTAAATTGATCAATCCTCTGCTGGGACGGCTGCGCCTGTCTGGAGGCTCTGTCTTTGCCCATGTTGACCGAGGGGTTGAACAAGCGCAGTTACGTTCCAGTGGGGATAAGGCTTAGCCGTGACAGGGGTCCTGTGTCTCTTTTCCCTGGGTGGTTCCAAGTCAAACCGTTCACCCCGGGGGGGGCCCAGTCAGAAGGACGCTCGGGGTTGGGCAACACCCACAAGTGGGGACGCCAGGTCTGTCAGTAATTCTGTAGGGGAGATGGGGTCACCTTTCCTCCGTCGCGGTGGGTCCCAGGATCAGACCATCAGAGGGAGGGCCCCCGCCTCATCAGGCCAAAAGCCAGGGAGGTACCCAGCTGTCGGGTTCCCCCGGGCGGCGATCCTCCGCCGGGCGTCTTTATTAGTGTCCCCGTATCACCATGGAGCGCCGCCTCAGGGCGAGCCCAGGGCGTTCGCCGCCCCTCCGGACGTGGGTTGATGAGGACCCCAGGTCGCTCTAGGCCTCACCTCTCCCAAAGGCTCGGGTCCATGTCTATGCGGCCCCTGGGTAGTGGGGTCCTTCGGTTCCCTCCGTGCTCCCCACGATGCTGTTTTGTGATCCAGGTGTCGCCCGCCGGTTGGCTGAGGTCTCGTCCAGTTGCCAGGTCCAGGACCGCAGGGCAAAGATCCACGCGAGGCCGGGGGCCCGTGCCGCTCCTCCTCACCTTGCCACCCCTCTGCTCCTGCTCGCGGTCAACGCTCGAGCCGGCAGAATCCCAGGCCCCCAGAACCAGGCCGCTCACCTGCCGATCGGTGGCACGCAGCGCGGTCTCTCAGAGGCTCTGGGGGGTGCGGATCTCCAAAGCGTGGCCCTCCACGCCTCTTTCCTTCCTGGATAGCGCCGCCCCCTGACGGCGCACAGGCAACTAGATCTCCGGCGCCTGGTTTACTGGATCCCGGGGTCCCCGATCACCCCCTGAACCCGCCGGCCCCGGAGCCACCCAGGCCTGGCCTCATCGGTCTCCTAGGCGGCCACTCGCTGCGCACCTCCCCGGGTGTGCCGGAAGGGCACAACGCCTCCAGGCGCGGCCCCGGCGGCCTTGGCCGGTCCCCGCCCGCAGAGTTTGCTCGGGAGCCTGCGCCACGGCCCTAGGCGCAGGGCGTCTCCCACCTCAGGCGCGGTATGGTCCGCGGGATGGTGCCGCCTCCTGACGGCACCCAGGCACCCCAGAGCCCCGGATTTTGGTCCCCCGGAATCAGGGGGCACCAAGGCACCCTTTGAGTCCCGGCTGGGATGAAAGGCAGGATCGGGTGCGGCAGTAGGTTCGGGCGGATGACGGAGGGGTCCAGAGCACTCTCAGAGTGCGACCGCCATCTTGACACCCGTAGCCGGGCCCCCAACGTGACTTACACTTAAGCCCACTATCAATACTGGAGTATGTGCTCACATTCAAACCCACCAGGACCCTAAACATTGTAATAGGGTCTTCCTCGCATTCTGTGATAGATAATAATGTTACTGTATCTTGTATATCCTGTATGGCCAAATCACTAAACGTTGTTGTACAAGGAGCATACATGTGAGATGCTTTATTTGTCTGTGAATGTGTTTTGAAGAATTTTCTAAACTTTAATCGTCTAGCAAATTTGAATAAGTCTATTTTCATGTACAGAAATATCCACCATTGACTGGACAAAATCCCATTTCCTTTGATAATATTGATATAATGTCTGAAATCAGTATGTTGCTAGATAAATTGATAACAGATGCATCCTGTTTCTGCCTTAAGACTATTTGTTCTTGGTTCAGGACATCGTCTTCATGCCTGTCCTCTCATTCTCTTGCCCCCCCACCTCTTTTACCCCTTCTTCTCTTCTTGCATTGTTCCTTCTCATTGATATATCTCGATTTCCCATCCTGATTCTCTGTACTTCTCTGAAAAAAGTACCACTCGTATACTGGTTGGAAGGTCCTTCCCCCGCATCTAGCTCTCCCTCACTACCTGAGGGGTTACTCAAAGAGGTGGAGTTAGTACTAAATAAAGACAGTTCCTGGGACTTGCTAGTCACATCTTTTTTAATAAGATGGTCAAATCTCTTAGCAAAGGTAAAGACTCAGCCATTTCGATACTCAATTTCATCTCTTCTCAGCTTTCTGGACTTGCTCTGCTTTATCTCTTCCTGATGCTTACTGAGTATGTCATGTAAAATGTCATAATTCTTGGCAGTTGGTTCCGGAAGATTCAAATCTTTGACTGCTTTTTCCAAATTTTTAATCTCTGCTTGTAATTTAGAGATCTTTTGCTCAGCATTTTCAATTAATATCAATCAAATTTATTGAACTGGTAGTTAGCTCCTTCTCCCACTTCATGAGCAGGTCATTGTCCAAGTCATCATATGTGGATCTGATCTGGAATCTGAGACCTCGCAGGATTCTATTCAGTTTAATATATTGTTTGAGTGTGGCACTGTCCCACAACTTAGACATTTTGTTAATTTTCAATCTTTCCAATCTAATACATTTATCACGGAGACCTTCCTTTCTGGCCAGGTTCCCATAACACATTGCTTACTCTACTATTATACGCTTACCAAGGTTCCTACATAGTTCCTCTACAATCTTATCTTGATCTATTAATGTGTTAGTCATTTTGTGTATAAGTAGCCATTGTTGTTTTAAAATAACTTTTTCTTTGAAAATTATATATTTGGAGATGTCAAGGCACTGCACTGGTTAATACCCATAATATGGTGGCCAATGGATGATATTTTGATTTAGTAGTCTATTCTTCAATTCATTGCTTTAGATCTATTCCATAAAATATACTACTAACATGGTGGCTGAGTTAGATGACGGGTTGGCGAATGGGTGTTTTATACAGAAACAGGAACAAGAGCCCATAATTTATGTGATCAACAGCACTACACACTTAGATATGTTCTGTATTTAGAAATCTTTGTTTTCTTAACATTTATAATAGAATTTATGCAAGTATTATATTGCCTAATACTTATAATATGGTGGCCGGAATATTCAAGGTAATTTGTTAGTCCTTTTTCTGATGGAACATGTCTAGTTTACTGATATAAACATTTACCAAGATGGTAGCAAAACTAGATGCTGGGATTGCGTACATGCGGACCAGCAAGAACGCAGATGGAGTGCTATCACATGGTTAGTGTAAGAGGGTATTTGGATATCAGATGGGACGCAGAATGTGACAAATGTTATACATAGTTAGACTCAGGATGGGATTTTGACATAATGTGGTGAATATTTTTGCTACAGATGTAGATGTACTCATCTGAATTAATGGGCATGTATCGAGTGCGCCCCTAGGCTGGGATCGACAGTGGTAATTGGTGAACCAGTAGGGTGTAATCCATTTAATTGACAGGGTGGTTACTATTGAGTATTTACAGGTTTCGATTTAGGCTTAATAATGGCTTTGGATGTATATTTGTTCTCCTCACAGAAGGACCAGTCATGTGCTGCGCATGGGGCCACCTTGATGTGTATAATTAATAAGGGGAAATGTTGGAGCTTGTTGGAAAATGTGTGCAGGAGTTTGGATTTCAAAGCACTTATAGAGTGAGCATCATGTATCTGTTGGATGGCACAATTTGATATCTGGGTTTGGTGATTCATATTAGGTGGAGTCTGTTCTTAGAGATTGAAGTGAGGTGACTTACAACTTTTGATCACTGTAGGTTTACAATAATACCAAACCCCCGATTTGTGTTATTAAAGTGCATTGGGAATTAAGTGGAGGGGCAAGATATTTAGATTATATTTTTGGTATCTGGGGAGATTCAGAATCCACACTAGGAGACTTTGGGGGTCATTCTGACCTCGGCGGTAAAAGGCGCTTACCGCCGGTCAGAAGGCCGCCACAACACCGCTGCGGTCGCGGTAAACCGCCACGTCATTCTGACCCTCAAGAGGCAAACCGCCAAAAACCCGACATCAACAAAAGTCCGCCACACCAACGGCCAGCGTTAAAGTGGCGAAGACCAAACCTCCACCGTCACGCCAACAGAAATACGCCCATGCCATTACGACCCACGAATCCACGCTCAAAATACACATACAGCTCCAAAACACAGCCACATTGGACAATTTGAAATACACACACCTGAGACACATACACACAACACTCCCACACACCCAATTAACTATAAAACACACACCCACATCACCCACAAACCCCTACGACCACAAATCAGAGACGAAGCCCAGAGAGAGACAGCACAGAATAGAGAACACCATCACACAGAGGCACACTACACCATCACCCACACAACAACCACGCACAAAACACCACACACCACTACACTCACCACACTCATCACCGCAAACACCACCCCACACCTCATCCACACCACCCCATGGCACCCCAGGTTCTCAGACGCAGAACTCAGGGTCATGGTGGAGGAAATAGTTCGGGTAGAGCCCCAGCTCTTCGGGACACAGGTGCAGCACACCACCATTGCCAGGAAGATGGAGCTATGGAGCAGAATAGTGGACAGGGTCAACGCTGTGGGACAGCATCCACGAAATCGGGACAACATCAGGAAGCGGTGGAACAACCTACGGGGGAAGGTGCGTTCCATGGTATCCAGGCACAACATCGCGGTGCAGTGGACTGGCGGCGGACCCCCACCTCCTCCCCTAGAATTTACAACATGGGAGGAGCAGGTCTTGAACATCCTGCATCCTGAGGGCCTCGCAGGAGTAGGCGGAGGAATGGACTCTGGTAAGTCTCATCTTCACTACTTCATCCCCCCCACCCCACCAGCATGCCAACTCATACCCCCACCCTCCCCCCCACCACCATCACACATCCTCATTGCTAATGTCTCACCATCACAACCCACCCATCCCAACACCAAACCCTGCATGCCACCACAAACCATCGACAGCCATCACCTAAGCATGCCCACTGCACATACCCATCTCCCCCACAAACCGCCGTCACAACAGCCCCCACAAAGGAATGCCAGCGCTGGGGTACACGGGCACCCACCCATTGCACGCTATGGCACACACAGAAACAATAACCATACTCTTATACTCCTGCAGGACCCGAACGCCAACACACCGCCCAGGAGTGTCCAGAAATGTCCATCCCACCCCCAGAAGAGGCCCCCAGTGATGACAGCAGCTCTGTCTCCCTGGACCCAGATGACCAGCCCAGCCCATCGGGGACCTCGGGACAGTCGGTTCCCCTCAGACAGCCACAGGCTACAGCAGACCTACCCCCCTCTGGGAACACCAGCACAGCACCCACCCAGCGGGCCCATGCCTCTGTCTCCAGGACACGTCAATCAGCGGTGTGTCCACCACTACAGGGCACCCAGGTTAACCCACCACCCCAACAACAACAGGGACCTGGGGGCAGTGGTAGTGGGCACACGGTCCAGGGGACAGAGGCCCAGGGAAACAGGGGAACTGGGAGGGCTGCTGTGCGACAGGGGGGGACACAGGCCCAGGGAACCCACTCTCCACGAGGCCCTCACCTCCATCATGGGAGCATACCACCACTCCCAGGAGACGATGGCGACGGTCCTGGCCAGGTTCCAGGAGATCCAGGTACTGCAGGAGGAACAGTTTATGGGGTTCAGGGAAGAACTGAGAAACATTAGTTCCGCAATGGGCACCATCGTTGTGGCTCTCAACCAGATTGTCACCACATTGCGGGACCATGTGGCACCACAAAGGGCCCCTGTCACTATCATGGACCAGGAACAGGCTACCACCTCCGCCGGCGCTAGTGGACAGGAGGCACCGACACAGCAACAACCGGCCACCAGAACCCCACCTCCTGCAGAAGAAGAACCACCCCGCAAGCGGGGCCTGAGATCTAGGAAGAAGACAGAGTAGGATGCCAAGGCCCCCGCCAGGAAAGGATACCCCCTGATGTCATCCCACTGTCCCACATTGTCACCCTGTCCAACCTTAAACTGCCCCTGCTCCACCTTCCACAGGCATATGGACAATGCACCTGTGAGACTGAGAATCTGGACTCTGCCATGGACATTCCTCCACCATCACCCATCACCGATTTTCAACCGTGTCCCAAAATTGAGCACTTTAATAAACACACTTATTGCACACAAATAATCTGGAGTCTGCCTGTTTTTTTGAAAATATGTATTAGACATAAACGTGCCACAATGACCAGTTACATTGTGATGACAACATACCACTGTCACACAGCTGTAGTCCATGGGCAAACAAAGCAGAGGTCACGCAGTGGGGCCCACATCTCTGAAATTGGAAGGGAAAGTCACAACTCTGTTAGCATACACTGGGTGAAAAGGACAGACAGTAGAGAGGCAGGAGACTGTAAGTAAATGTAAAATGCCGGTGTTGATTCTTACCTGTGTGTTATTGAAAATACTGCTGTATCACTGTGTCCCTGTTGTCTGTGTCGTCCTCTTCGTCTTCCTCCTCTTCACTCTCCGCAGGCTCCACAGCTGCTACAACACCACCATCTGGACCATCCTCCTGCAGAAAAGGCACCTGGCGTCGCAATGGCAGGTTGTGAAGCATACAGCAGGCCACGATGATCTGGCACACCTTCTTTGGTGAGTACATTAGGGATCCACCTGTCATATGCAGGCACCTAAACCTGGCCTTCAGGAGGCCGAAGGTTCTTTCTATAATCCTCCTAGTTCGCCCATGGGCCTCATTGTAGCGTTCCTCTGCCCTTGTCCTGGGATTCCTCACTGGGGTCAGTAACCACGACAGGTTGGGGTAACCTGAGTCACCAATTAGCCACAACCGCTGTCTCTGTAGTTGTTCCATCACATAAGGGATGCTGCTATTTCGCATGATGTACGCGTCATGCACTGACCCAGGGAACTTGGCATTTACATGGGAGATGTACTGGTCAGCCAAACAGACCACCTGGACATTCACGGAATGATAACTTTTTCTGTTCCTGTACACCTGTTCACTTTCACTGGGGGGTACCAAAGCCACATGTGTCCCATCAATGGCACCAATGATGTTGGGAATATGTCCAAGGGCATAGAAATCACCCTTCACTGTAGGCAAATCCCCCACCTCAGGGAAAACGATGTATCTCCGCATGTGTTTGAGCAGGGTAGACAACACTCTGGACAACACCTTGGAAAACATAGGCTGAGACATCCCTGATGAAATGGCCACTGTTGTTTGAAATGACCCACTTGCTAAGAAATGGAGTACTGACAGCACCTGCACTAGAGGGGGGATCCCTGTGGGTTGGCGGATGGGTGACATCAGGTCTGCCTCCAGCTGGGCACACAGTTCATGTATAGTGGCTCGGTCAAGCCTGTATGTCAGAATGACATGTCGCTCCTCCATTGTCGACAGGTCCACCAGCGGTCTGTACACGGGAACATTCCTCCATCTCCTCGCAAGTCCCAGCGGACGATGCCTAGGAAGGACAACAGCGAGCACAGAGTCAATCAACCCACAGGTAAGTTCCCACAGCTTGCACAGTACACGATTCTCTATGCATTGAATGGCTTGTATGAGTGTCGATGCAAGGCCTAGGCATGTGTGACGCAGTAGAAATTAAGCCATGTGGGCCCTTGAAATGGCGGCTGCCTGACCTGTGAAGTGCGACAATGGGATGTGAGGTCAATGCGCTGGCATGGCACACCGTGGCGGTAGGCGGTCGAAGACCGCGGCGCAAACCCGCATTGGTTAACATTGAACCCTATGCGTTTCATGAGCCAATGACGAAGTGCGCCGGCGGTCGCGGTACGCACCGCCGCGGACGTGACTGCCATTTTCTATCTGCTTAATCACTCAAGACCTGATCATCCACAGGAGAGGACCTATACTGCAAGTGCTGCTGTGACCTCGGTCTGGAAGATACAATGGCTGCTGCGACTGGGGAAAGGGCCCCTGCCTTCACTTCTGAAGAATTGGAGAAACTCGTGGATGGGGTCCTCCCCCAGTATGCGCTACTCTCCGGTCCTCCAGACCAACAGGTAAGTACACTGGGAGCATGCTTTGGGGGCAATGCCTGTGTTGAGTCGGGTGGATGAAAGATGGTGGGGAGGGGAGCGATTGAGGCATGCATCAAACGACGGATGAGAGCATGTGCCACATGGCAAGGGTGGGGATGGGGGGCCACTCACATCGAGCATGCAGAAAATTATAATAATGTTATTTCTCCCCCTGTACATGTCACATAGGTCAGCGCCCATCAGAAAATCGACATTTGGCGTGCCATCGCCAAGGACGTCCGGACCCTGGGGGTCCACAACAGACGGGGCAGCCACTGCCGCAAGAGGTGGGAGGACATCTGCCGCGGGAGCAGGAAGACCGCGGAGGCTCTGCTGGGGATGGCCTCCCAACGTAGGAGGGGTGCCACTCGTCAATTGACCCCCCCTGATGTCTCGGATCCTGGCGGTGGCCTACCCAGATTTGGATGGGCGCGTGAGGACATCACAGCAGACACAAGGGGGTGAGTACCAGCACATTCTGCTATCTTAGCGCGCAGTGGAGGTGTCTGGGTGGGGGAGGAGGGCTGTGGGTATCCCTAGGCCAGGGCGATTTCTGTAGGCTAGGCCCCTCCGTAAGGCATGGCCCTGTGCCCCCACCCCCCACCTCTGTAGGGTGCCAAGTACAGCTATCCATGGCCCTGTGTCACCTATGTGTGCAGTTGTCGTCCATAGGCTTGTAGGCCAAGTCCCAATGATTGAGTAGAGTACCCCAAGTGCGCGGCGTAGTGCAGGGGGCTTCTGTGTCTGTCCTCTCCGCCAACTGTGTTGCCAATGGATGCACTCAACATGTCTTCATTTTTCCCCCCCCCCCTTTTTTGCTGCACTTCCTGTTCATGTGTGCATTAGCATCATCAGGCGGAGGAGAAGTGGCATCGGAGCACGAGGGAGCTGCATCTCACATGGCCCTGGAGGGCCATGCAACCGACTCGGAGTTCACCAGTGAGACGGAGGGCGAGGGGAGCTCCACAACGGGGACACGTGGAGACATCAGCGACACAGACACGTCCTCGGAAGGGAGCTCCCTTGTGGTGGCGGCAACATCCGTGCCCACCGCAACAACAGGTACAGCCGTCACCCAGCGCACTAGCTCCGCCCTCCCAGCAGCCCCTCTGCGATCGCCCCGTGCCCGCTCGCACACGAAGGCGGGCATCTCCTTCGCCCCAGGCACCTCAGGCCCTGCCCCAGTTACCCCTGCTGCCCTCAGTGAGGAGGTCATTGACCTCCTCAGGACGCTCATTGTTGGGCAGTCAAGACAAGCACCGCTCCGCTGGGCCCTTCATCTCAAGCACCGCTCCGCTGGGCCCTTCATCTCAAGCACCGCTCCACTGGGCACCGCCGTCTCAAGCACCGCTCCGCTGGGCACCGCCGTTTCAAGCACCGCTCCGCTGGGCACCGCCGTCTCAAGCACCACTCCGCTGGGCCCTTCATCTCAAGCACCGCTGGCCCATTGGCAGAAGGGGCAGGCCCAGATCTGTGTCGGGCAGGGTTGCACGATGCACTCTGGGCACCATGCCTCCTCCAGTACCAGTGGAGTCTGTAATCCACTTGAGAGACTGTGGCTTTGCACTCCCCAGGATGTAACAGTGGGCAAGCCACCCACTGTAGAGACTTGTGAGACTGTGGCTTTGCACTCCCCAGGATGGCACAGTGGGCAAGCCACCCACTGTAGAGACTTGTGAGACTGTGGCTTTGCACTCCCCAGGATGGGACAGTGGGCATGGAGGTCCCTCGTGGATCTGGCGTCGTGGACTCATGTGGACTCATGTGGCTGAGGTGCCTCCCCTTCCCTTCCCCCTGAGGTGCCTGTAGTTTTTCTATCTGATGCCCCTGCAGTGTTCTCTCCAATGGCTTCGGGTCTCCTGTGTGGGCTTTGCCCATGTGTTGAGGCCCATCGGCCCACGTACAATGACTGAAACCCAATTTGGACAGGACAATTTACATATGTGTATATAGTTATAGATGTTTGAAATAAAAAATTACGTAGCCTTACAATATATTTGAATTTCATGATCATTTCATTTTGTCTTTGCATTCTTCCGGGGGGTTTGGGGGGTGTCACTCTGAGTTGTTGCTCTGCATTGATGTGTAGGTAGTTGTGGGTGAGGGTGGGTGTGTCGCTTATGTATGTGCCCGTAATCTTTTCTCCTCCCCCCTCCCCTGTGTCGTAGGTGCAGTACTCACTGTTGTCTTCTGCGCCGGCGTTCGCGCTCCTGGTAGAGGAGCAGGTAGACAATAGCTGGTAGGATGTGTAGTTCTGGTTCCATGCTGTCCAGATTCCTTGTGGAGTGTGTAGAGGTGAGCGTCTTCCTGTTCGTAGTCTGTTTCCGCCGTGTTTTTATCGGCAAAAGGTGGCGGATTGGTGAGTTGTGATAGGGTGGGCGGTACATTGTCTCCCGCCTGTCTGTTGGCGGTCACCGCCGCGCTGTTTGTTTGTCCCGCCGTGGCGGTCGGAGTGTTAAAGTGGCGGTCTGTGTTGGCGGTTTTCGCCAGAGTCAGAATTCCATTTTTTTGACCGCCTGCCTGTTGAAGGTTGGCCGCCGCTTTAACACCGACCGCCAGGGTTGGAATGACCCCCTTTGTCTCACACCTCAACCATACACAATTATACTCACAATTCACCTGTCACCATTACATTCATCATAGTTCATTTTTGGATACAATAATAATGCACAATGAGGGAACATCAATTACTACATAATACCATAGGTGTGTGCATGTAATAACCTATTGTTCCCACACTAATAAAGATAAAGCTTCAATAAAAAAAACTTTAGTAGATCCTACAGACTATGGATCCTTCCTTCGAGGCAGCATTGTTTGCTTTCAAAAGAGAAAAAACATCAAAGACCACATGATGCGCTCAGCCAGTTCTCACATACCGGCTAACAATACTTTAGAATGTAACTGGGTACTAAACCTGTTGATAGGCTTCTATCAATGTGGGAATTGTGTGTCTTGTAAGTTCATGTACTATACTAAGCATTTTGAACGTGACAATATGAATATAGAATTGAAACCTTTAACAAACTATAACCTGCCAATGTGATGTACAGTATTTGGTGACCATACCTACAAATCTTTACTGGACAGACAACACAACGGGTAAATACTCACATTAGGCAGCACCGGAGTAGGAGTGGATGTAGAGTAATAAGTGGTCCTACTTTACCTGGAGAAGAACCACAGCACAGAGGACATCAAATGACAATACCTGATGTGGCTAAACTACCAGTCAGAGGTGGAGACCTCTCACTCAATTTACAAAGACTGGAATGCATGTGGATTACCAAAGTGACATTATTGAGAAAGGACTCAATTCCAAAAAGGAAAAGGAATGGGGAAAGTTTGTGTCACTAATAAGTGACCGATACCTGATAACTAGGAGATTCAGCACATTCCAAGCGTGCAATATTTTATCACCAGAGTAGAAACCTGTACTATATTGTTTTCCATTCATCTCATTGGTGAATTTTGCCACAGTGCATTTTTGTCAAAATTCATTTTTGTCTCATATAAATTGCAATAATTTCCCTTTTAATTTCTATCCTGCCTACCTATAGGTTGTAACTTATCCCTGTGTGAGTATACTGTTATTTTTTTACTGCACATTTGTGAACCTCATTCCATATATCAACAGCATGACATACAACCAGTTTACCATTCTACATAGGATGTTGGCCATTAAATTATCCAGTGAACATGTGTGCTACATTTAGCTCAATTGAACAAACCATACACACTCTGACCCATTCATTCACTCTTTGCAGATGTCCCTACATCGTTAATGTCCTGATGAGACCCATATACCTCGTTGATGGTTGAAAGATCGTTGACAACGTATGATAACAAAAAAACATGACAAATGTTATCAATGGATTAATGATACCAGAAAGTTGTTTGTTACAAACACACAATAATTCTCACTATAGTGGCCTCTAATGTATTTCCTCTCAGTCCTAACCTTGTTCTTTTTTGTCGATCTGATTTGGCAAATTGATATACATTGATTCTAATTGGACTCAAGTGAGCGTTGGGCATATATTATTTTAGCATTAAATGCAGTCAGTGACTTCATGGGTTATTTGGAAACTATAAATTATACCAAAGAGAACCACTGTTTACAAGTATTATACTGTGATTAAAATGGCAGGTGATTTTTACATTGTGAAAATTATGATTATTGCTCAGTGTGCGTGGTCATGTTCAGTAAAGTGCTAGGGCTTGAGCAATATGCTCCTCTGCAACATGTTTTTTTCAATATAAGCTTTTTAAATTCCTTTTATAAGATTACTTCACATTTCCCTTTGGTTTCAAGGGCTTTCTGGGCGACGACAACAAATATTCCTCTCTTGAAGTGCAAATAATGTCTGCTGCTGCCTTCCTCGCTCCTTTGCTCCAAAGTGATATAATCGTAGACAAAAGCAGAGAAGAGGGAAGAAAGCAGAATGGGAACATACTGATGACGCAGAAATGAAGGTTTTACATTTATTAGCGCATAAACGTAGTGCCGCAATAATCAAGTGTGACTTTAACCGAACTAATAAAGATTGTACGGGGACAAATGTGCCCTCAGAGTAGTTCGCCAACATTTATAAGCGTGCTTTATATAACGTGATGTATTAGAATTGTACTAATCTGACATAACCATAAACGTGTGCCATGATTTGCTTGTTTGAAATGTTTTAACTTAGCATAACTTTAGTGGAGGCTTCGGCCTAGTTGCCTTGTCTCACGGTTTAGATGCTCGTGTTTTTCTAATGTGCTAATAAACGTGTATTCTTGCTTGAAGCTGTACTTTTCCAGTGAGATCGGTTCACATGCTTATCTTTAAGGTTTCGTGCCAGCCTGGCATCTTCTTCTTTGCTCCAAGGTCAATCTGCAGGTGCAGACAATGGAAGCTCTGAAAGTGAGTTAATTGGTAAAATATGTTGCAACTTACGTTCCCGACTCCAAGGATAATGTATGCCTAGGTAGAAGCTTGTAAATTGTTGTTTTTGATTGGACAATTTGAAGCCAATCTATGAACCCTCCAATGGAAGACCCTACTGGATTTGAACTGTTGTTTATTTAAACCTGGTGCACAAGAAGAAAGCGGCCATTACCCGTCATTTGCAGGACATTGCAGCCATTATGGCCCATCTTGCCGACCTCGTCATTTTGCCATCTTCTACGATGCCAATTGATGTTCATGTTCATTTTGAATGAGACTTTGATGCTTTCTCTAATCGAGAGAAAGAGACTTTAAGAAATTCTCGCCCTAGAGACTTTAACTTTGATTTGCCCCTTTGCATAAAGTAGTAGTTTTGTCCTTTTATCTTGCCGCTGTGAGGCAATTGCCCCGTCCACCCTGCCCCCTTTGCCCCCGTCCCATGCTGATCGAAACCGGTACCTGTGAGACGAAGACTTCCTTGAATGCTGATTGAATTTGGTAAATATGAAAGGAAAATGTACAATTGCATTGTGTTTCTTTTTAGGTAACCAACTGCTGATTTTTGATAAGAGCCCTAGTTAGGAGTTTTCCAAATCAATGTTGCTAAATTGTTTTTGCATGAAGTCCCACATGCAGATGCTAATTTGAGGTTAGATGAGGATTCATTTGTTGCACGATGCAATTTGAGACCTTGTTATGCTGACTAATGTATGCAATTAGCCCATTACAGATTATAGTTTTAGTGGTTTGTGTTGCTATTATCGAATGCATTGTTATTCAAATGCTGCATAGATTGCATCTTTTTCGCCGTTATGGACAGCTATTAATGTTCATTTACATATATCATTTGGTGTTGAGACACATTTATATCGTGCTAGCTTTGTTAATATAGGGAAATAAATTCATTAACTTTGAATGAACTGGTGTGGTTATTCATGGCCGAAAGGTCATGGTTCGCCGAAATGTTTTCTGGATTAATTGTGAAGTGTTATGTTGATCAGGGCATTGCTTATGTTCGTTATTGATTATTGGTTTGATTAAATTGACTAATCTCGGGTGAAGAGAGCCCCACTTGGTCAAAAGATTCATCGACCCAAGAGCGTCCAAATACAGGTAATTTATTAGGACGGAACGCTCTATCAGTAGATGGTAGCAGAGGATGGTTACGCCCTTTGGGACCCCATTCGAGAGGTAACGGTTACGCCCTTTGGGACCCCACTCGAGAGGTGACGGTTTTGCCCTTTGGGACCCCACTCGAGAGGTAACGGTTACGCCCTTTGGGACCCCGCTCGAGAGGTAACGGTTACGCTCTTTGAGACCCCAGTCGAGAAGTATATGGTGTCGAATTAGATTTTTCTTGGGTAAAACAGATTGAGAGAATGATGATTCCCTAAGTCCCCCGCGACTTTCCCGGGATCTCGGAGCTTGCGAATGGAGAGAATGGAGGTGTGAAATCGGCGTTGGCGGTACTAGTGACGGTATGAGTGAAGTTAGGATTTTGCGCTTGCACAGCTTATTGCCGCAGATTGTTTGAAAAGGTTGCGAGGATTTTAGAGAATAGCGGAGGTGCGACTCCGAGTGTGAGAGTAGGGAAGTCGTCGAACTTCATGTGCATGTGGCGCTTTGTGCAGAAAAAGGTCCACGTGGTTGTTGTTGTTGAGACGGGCCCTGCGAGGTCAAGAGACTCCGGAGTATGTTGAAAAGTGTATGAGACACTTGTTTTATGTTGTGGTCTGGTCGGTTTAATAGGTTGACCGGGCGTGGTCAACGAGTCGGTACGTGTGTTAAGGGAGTGAAAGAAAACTTCGACTTCGGGCTTTGACAAATTCTAAGTGCACTAGAATAGATCATTGACAAGTTGAGAGCAGAGTCTGCGGGTCAGAATTTGCTTGCGAAAGTGGGGACCGAGAAAGATGGAATAACTGCCGAGGCTAGTGAAAAATCCCTAAGGTCCTGAAGCGATTGTGTTACCCTTCCTGTAGTAAACCGACAGATCTGTTTTATTATTATTTGGTTGCTCGCGATACATGCTAGAAGTTGTTACGAGAGGAGCTGAGTGAAGGAGGACAAGCCGCGAGGCTTTGTCAGCCGCAGTGTGTGTGAGTGTGACGTCACTAGGAGCCGCGCTGGGATAGGTTGGTTGCAGAGAAGGGTCGCGCACGGATTGGATGCAGTCCGTGGGGCTCGATTGGAAGGGGAAAGGCAAGCGAAGAGTATTCCAGGAATTAAAGTCACTTATTGATTACAAATTTTGTGAAATAAAAGACGAGAAAATGAAATTTTTTAAAGCATTAAAGAGTGCGATGAAGGGGGAGTCTTACATTAAAGCGAGCGTAGGAGAGGAGACGCCACCCGAAGGTACACCAGCTTACATTGTAATGGAGGAAAGGGGGGTAGCTCCGTGCCTTTGGCTAAAGCAATGGCACAAGCTGACAGAGAGACATGGGAGCGTAGCGTTCCCGATCCATGGGACATTCAATATAAGGATCCTAGAGAATTTGAGATTCGCGATGTACGACATGAAGGTACCTCCAAGGCCAGCACAGTTTGAGGCTCTAGCGATTTGGGAACTAATGGCTAGACAGCAACAGCAAAAGAAGTTCAAGGCCAGGATAAGAAAGGTAGAAAAGACGCTAGCGGACGTGGGATAATGCACAGAAGGTGTGGAGGTCAGATATATTGCAGGGGATAAAATTGTTTCCCGCAATTGCTAAGGAAGAAGAGGCGACAGGCAAGAAAGCTACCTGTAAGACAAACAGGAGGTGTTCCCAAGATAGAGAGCACGAGGAAAAGTTAAGGAGAGAAGACGAGTCAGAGGATGAGGAGTTCATCATGTAATTGCTGAACGACCGTCCATCACCTTATGTAGAGAGTGAACAAGGTCCAAGTACCAGTTCTGCCCCTCCGGCACCGGTACAGAATAATGAAACTCCGAATTCAGAAACGCCATTGGGATCTAAGGACCCGAGTTTACTGTTCACCCCGCAGATACCGCAGGTTAGGAGAATATATCCAGATGTGCCTATATTGAAAACAGCAGAAAATTATCAGCCGCAGGTCCCAAGGTACTACAGCAGTGACAACAGTACGGGAATGATTCTAGATCCAACCGTAATGGGAGTACAGAATGGTCGCAACCCAACATTGGCACAAGCTGAATCAACCCAGTTTTTGATGCCTCAAAAGCAGATGCAGGGGGGAACCGCACATGCTCAGATGACGGGGAGTCAGACGGGCATGCCGGCAATGATGACCCATAGTGTGGGAATGAACATGCCTCAGAACCTGGGGAATGGACAGAACCTAGATGCGATATCCCTACCCATTACTGTAGGTCCACCGGTACCTTTGTACATTCAGCCTAACTCAGGTATGAGCGGTCAAGGATCAGTGGTGCAGAGTGGGACGGAAAGGAGGCGCATAGAAAACACTCCGGAGACAACTCCGATAGCGGCTCTGCCAACTGGATCTGGGTCCTTGATGGAGTTTAGTCCCATATGTGCTCAGTCAACAGTGGTGAGGTCGAGTCCCCCACTGATGATACCGCTATCATCGAACACTGAAAGGTTGCCGCAACCATCAATGGCAGTCGATGCAAATGCTACACTGATGGGGTTGAATGCGCAACAGCTGACACAGTGGTTCAACAGTCTGAATTCCACACAAAGCTCAGCCAGTGGGAAGGGAGAAGATTATCTGAATAGGGTAAGGTTGAACATGGAAGCAGAAGAATTGGTGGAAGGGACTATGGGTTTGAATAGGTTAGAGTCCTACTCGGAAGAAGAGCTGAGGTATCTATGTCCCAGGATTACGAGAGAAGTGAACAAGGTACATAGAAGGTTGCAAGAAATAGCTGACAAAAACGGGGTTGAGATAGACAAGACAAAACACTTGAGCAGGAGCTATAGATTGGATTTCGGGACCACAGACTTTGAACACATGAGGTCAGCAGGCATGAAAATGCACCTTAGAGAATTGCTGCAGAGTGCACAAGTGTGGAGGTGCTTAGACAAATGGGAAAGTAGATGGGCAAAGAAAAAGGAAAAGAAGAAAGATAGTGTCCCAGAGCATAAGGAGAAAAGACCACAGAGTAGTGATGCAATAACCATGTTACCAATGAGGGAGACAGCAGGGGGAAAATTAATACATGTACCGTGGCACAGGAGCGACATTCAGTCTTTTACCGATGATTTTCCCAAGCTGAGAGAGAAACCGATTGAATGGTATCAACAGACTGATAGGTTTGTGAAGCTTGCAAAATGTCTTTGGGAAGACCTGAACACCCTCTTTGAGATTGTGGTTCCGGCAGACTTGTGGGAAGACTGCAAAAGGGCTGTAGGTTGGCCGACAAGTGAACCAGAGAGAGACAGAGATACGGGTGCACCATCACCTATGGTAATGAGCTTGTACTATAAGGTGATTGAGCATTTGAAGACGAAGGTTGCCGCGAAAAATGTGGATTGGCAGAAGATTGATCGGACTGCCCAAGAGGCTAAAGAGTCGATTCATGGTTACTATGAGAGGTTGTTGAAGGCGTTCAAGAACTACAGTGGCACGGAAACAATAGAGGCGAAGGACATGCTTCATTTTGTGTTTAGATTTGTGGAAGGGCTGAGACCAGAGATAAGTCAGATGATAAAGACGCATTTGATTTGTTGGCAGTCGAAACCTATTGATGAGGTGTTGAATTATGCGAAATACTGTAGCGACGAAATTGAAGTGAAACAGAAAAGGTTGAAAGAGAAAGTGATGGTGATGCAACTTAAAGCAGCTCAGACAGGTTTGCAAGGGTTGCAAGGGTTCCAACAGCAGATACCGCAGCCACAGCCGCAGCCGCAGGGAAACATGGTGTTTCAGCCACAGGCGAGAGGCAGAGGCAGAGGAGGCTTTGGGAGTAATGGTCCGGATTTGAACACTGTTGCGATTCCGAATGGTGTGCAGGCAATGAAAAGGGTGATGCTGTGTCACGTGTGCGGAATCGTCGGGCATTGGAAACGCGAGTGCCCGATGGTGGTGCAGGAAGGTGCAGGTGTTGGTCAGCAAAACAATGATGTCAATGCATTCCAGACAATGAGGGGACCGAAAATGAGAGGTCCAAACCCAAATGTTCAGACCATAAATCAGCTGCAGGGATTACAGCCCATGCAGCCACAGCAGATGCAGATGCCCCGTATGCAGATGACGCAAATGCAGCCAATGCAACAGCAGTTTCCCATGGTACCTAATCAGCAAATGCAAATACCTTTGGCACCAGTGAGTCAGCAGCAAGTGATGGTTCCTCCACAGGTCTCGGGTCAGGTGATGAATACAAATGGCACAGTACAACAGTTCCCATTACACAGTGAGAATGGAATAAACAATGTATGGGAGAGTGAAAGTTCAGATGAGGAGGGAAATTGTGTGCTTGCAGCATCCTTGGAAGTTGATCAAAAGGGTCCGTATGTGGAGGGAAGAGTTATGGGTCATCGTGTTTCATTCTTGGTTGACACAGGAGCCACACGTTCAACTGTTAGGAGCATTGAAGTACCAAATTTGCCACTCTCAGGGAGAACAGTTCAAGTAGTGGGAGTAGCAAACAGGCACCTGACGAACCCAATCACAGATCCAGTACAAGTCAGAATTGGTAACTATCAAGGGACACATAATTTTGTGGTATGTGACTCAAGCCCGATAGCACTGTTAGGGAGAGACCTATTGTGCAAATTGGGATGTTCGATTATGTGTTCGAACGATGGAATTAGAATTCAGACGAGCAGTGATGGGGAAGAAGAGGACAGTGTAGAAGGGGATGAGATGGAAACTGTCGATGAAGAATATCCTCTGATTAACCTTTTTCCGATGATAACTGAAGAAGATATTCCAGCTGAATTACGGGAAACAGTCGGAAAGGAAGTGTGGGATATGACAGGAAAAGAGGTGGGATTGGTGAAAGGGGTGGAACCAGTGAAAGTGACCATAAAACCCAATGTAACCTTTCCCCAGACCCCACAATATCATATGGCACAAGACACCCTCATGAAAGTCGCCCAACTCATTGACGAGTTTGTAAAACAGGGAGTACTGAAAGAAGTGTTAAGCAGTCCATGTAATTCACCAATCATGGGACTAATAAAGCCGAGTGGAAAGGTCCGAATCGTGCAGGACTTGAGGAAAATAAATGACATCATAATTAAATGCTGCCCTGTAGTACCGAATCCAGCTGTGATAATGTTTCAAATCCCTTGCGATGCCGAGTGGTTCTCAGTCATCGACTTGTCACAAGCATTCTTTTCGGTGCCTCTTCATGAGGACAGCCAATTTCTCTTTTGTTTCAAATTCTTAGACAGAGTTTACAGTTGGTGTCGAATTCCTCAAGGGTTTTCGGAGTCACCGTCAATTTTCAATCAGATTCTAAAGAAAGACTTGGAAGCGTTAGAATTGCCATTCGAGTCAACCCTAGTACAGTACATTGATGACTTACTGATTGCATCTAAGACAGAAAGTGGCTGCACAGCCGACACCATTGCTCTACTGAACCATTTGGGAAGGAATGGACACAAGGTGTCTCCTTCAAAGTTGCAGTTCTGTCAGAAGAAAGTGAAATACTTGGGTCATCAAATAGAGAAAGGGTCACAGAGAATAATGAAGGAAAGAATAACAAGTGTACTTCAAATGAGTCCACCAAAGACAAGGAGGGAGGTGAGGAAGTTTTTGGGAATGGTGAGCTACTGTCGCCAGTGGATTCCCAACTTCTCAACTCTAGCAAAGCCTTTACTGAAACTGACCCAGAAGGATGCCTTGGATGAAATTGAGCTGAAAGGAGATGAGATGGATGCTTTTATTGAATTGAAAGAATGCATGTGCAGGGCTCCAGCTTTAGGTATGCCTGATTACACAAAGCCTTTCACATTGTTTTGTCATGAACGTGATGCATGTTCTTTGTCTGTCTTGACCCAAGCCCATGGTGGCATAAACAGACCAGTAGCGTATTTTTCAGCTACTTTGGATCCGGTCGCAGCAGCACTGCCAGGGTGTTTGCGCGCCGTAGCAGCAGTTGGTATCAGCCTCACTCAGAGTGAAGGAATAGTGATGGGACACCCATTAACAGTCATGGTCCCTCACTCAGTTGAGATACTTTTGACCCGCTCCCGAACGCAACACATGACTGGAGCAAGACTCACAAGGTATGAAACAATAATTCTGGGCTCACCGAATGTGCAGCTGAAAAGGTGCACTACGTTGAATCCAGCGACCTTGCTTCCCAGTGAAAATGTTGAAATTGAGAACGCTGAAGACGTCGAGCACGACTGCCTTCAGGTGACTGAATTTTGCACAAAACCCCGACCTGATATTAGGGATACTAAGCTTGATGAAAATGACCATATTATTTTTGTTGATGGTTCATGTCTAAGAGATGGGTTGGGAATTTTGAAAGCAGGATATGCTGTATGTACTGTAACAGGTGTCTTGGAAGCGTCCTGGCTTCAAGGAGTCTATTCCGCACAAGTAGCAGAGCTTGTAGCCCTTACAAGAGCATGCCAACTGTCTACATTGATGAAGGTTACCATTTACACTGACAGTCAGTACGGGTTTGGAATTGTGCACGACTTTGGGCAATTATGGTCACAGAGAGGTTTCCTGACCTCTTCAGGGTCCCCAGTGAAAAACGGGGAGAGAATAAGGAAATTGTTACACGCCATTCAGATGCCAGCCGAAATTGCAGTGGTAAAGTGTAGTGCTCATACAAAAGGACAGGACTATGTTTCCCTGGGAAATGCATATGCGGATCAAGTCGCAAGATTTTGTGCCTTGAACTGTATATTGCTCAGGGATGAATGGAATTTGATAAGTGAACCAGAACTCGAACCAGCTGAAGCTTTTGCCTTGAAGGTCGTGGATACAATGGATGAACTAAAAGCATTACAGAATAGCGTCAGGGAGGATGAAAGAGCTTCCTGGATTAAGTCACAATGTACAAGGAGACCAGATGAGTTATGGGTTTCAAATGAAGGAAAATTTGTTTTACCAAATAGTCTCTTATCGCAGCTAGCGCGGTTCTATCATGGGCAGGCTCACCTAGGGAGAGATGCCATGATAAGATTGTTCAAAACTGATTGGTTTAAACCCAGATTCCGTCAAGTTGCAGAAGCAGTTTGCCATCGTTGTGTCATTTGTCAGCAGATGAACCCAGGAAAGGGAACGGTTGTGAACGTGAGCCACATTGGCAGGGCGGGTGGCCCGTTCAGCAGAATGCAGATGGACTTTATTGAGATGCCTGTGCATGGAGGTCTGAAGTATGTGTTGGTGATTGTGTGCATTTTTAGTCACTGGATTGAAGCATACCCCACACGTAGAAATGACAGCTTATACAGTTGCAAAACTATTGTTGAGGGAGTTGATACCACGTTTCGGATTCCCGATCTCTTTAGAATCGGGATAGAGGAAGTCACTTCATTAACGAGGTGATAAAGTTACTTTGCGCAGCGCTGAACATTGAGCAAAAACTGCATTGTAGCTATCGCCCTGAAGCCTCAGGACTGGTGGAACAAATGAATGGTACACTGAAATCAAGAATGGCGAAAATATGTGCATCGGCAAATTTGAAATGGCCTGACGCATTGCCTTTGGTGTTAATGTCAATGAGAAACACCCCTGACAGAAAGACTGGATTGTCCCCGCACGAAATTCTCATGGGCAGGGCCATGAGACTTCCTGCAGTTCCCGCAAACGCGCTTTTGAATATTACAGATGATATGGTGTTAGACTACTGCAAAGGTCTGGCTGACGTGGTTCGCTCTTTCTCTCACCAGGTGGAAGCAACCACCTTGCCACCGATCCAAGGTCCAGGACACACACTGAAAGCAGGTGACTGGGTCGTGATAAAGAAGCACATGAGGAAGTCGTGTCTGGAACCCCGTTGGAAAGGCCCTTTCCAAGTGATCCTGACGACCACTACCGCTGTGAAGTGTGCGGGAGTTCCCAACTGGATTCACGCCAGTCATACAAAGAAAGTGTTGTGTCCCACAGATGAGGAAGTTGAAGCGCTGAAACTGCCAGTACCTGATAATAAAGTGCCGAGCGCTGAGACAGAGCAAAACAGAACTAGAAGCGAACAGGCAGAAATAGAGGAGAGAGAAATATTCTCTGAGGACGAAACAACCGATTCACTTGGGGAAGACCAAGGAGAAACCTCAGACAGCGACGAAGCAGCTGAAGGTAACAAAGAGTCTGAAGAAGCTGAAAGTGACAAAGAGCCTGAAGAACGTAACGGTGACAAAGGGCTCGAAAGAGGTGAAGAAGCAGGAGAGCCTGATCAGAGGAGGGCTTTCCCAGAAGCAGACGGTACAGAAAAAGAAAAGGAAAACCTGATTGACTCCCCAGAAGGAGGGGACAAGGCAGAACAGAACGAAACTGTTCAAACTTCCTCAGAAGAGATCGCAGGTCCATCAAGTGGACACAGTGCAAAGAGAAGACCCAGTATATCACCAGTGAAACTAAGAACTAGAGAAACGTTGAACGACAGTGAAGGGCCAAGAGTGAAAGAAAAAAGAAAGGAAGTGTCTGTCGTGGTACCAACATCAAGTGAAGAAAAAGACTTGGCCAAAGAGGAAAGTACCAGTGAGGCAGAATCAAAGAGAGATGCAAAATTGAAAAGGAAAAGGATACCAAACAGGAGATATTCCGGTCCAGAATGGGCATATGTAGTCAATGACAATTGGACCGACGAATTTGTATCTCTTAGCCTTGAGAACGAAGAAGAAGAGATACCAATAGAAAAGAAAAGTTTTATGGACACTATTGATTGAAAAACTGATAAATGACATTGCTTGCTATAATCTAACGTGATACAACCAGCTGAGACATTGCTAAACCGGATGAGACATTTGCTAACTTGATAAGACTTTGATAACCTGATTGACTCTTAAACCCGATTTGAGACAACGTTGCTAACTGATAAAAGACTGAGTTATTGCCGAATTGAGACAAATGCTGCTAACCGATAAGTGACTGGGCTCCTGAAGAAAACTGTGTGAACATTGCGCTCGTTCAGCTTTGTAACTAATTGCTAAATCGTTTCTTTATAAGTGCTTCTAGCTCTCTGATTCTATACAGATCATAACTAAGTACGCTACACAAAACAGTAGAGTGAAATATTGTAAATATGCGTGTATAGGCTTGATAATTGCATGTGTACTAATAATAATGGCAATAGTGCTTGCAACGCGTGGTAAGGGTGAGAATGAGAAAATTGATGCTTCTACTTCTGCTCCTGTTACTGTCACTGAACTAACCGCATTGAAAAGACTAGAATTAGATGAGAGACACTTGCATGATAAGAAGGAACTTTCGTATAATGTTTTCTATCGCCTACTAACAGAATATGTTGAGACTATGGATGCGAAAGATTGTTATGTGTGTACACAGATACCGACATCGGTAACCGAAGGGGTGACTTATCACCACATGCCTCTTACATATGGGATTACATGTAGTTTAGTAACTTCTAGATTTTATGGTCAAACTAACATACAGTATTTTTATTCAAATGATGATGTTACCTTTGCATATGTTCCTATAATAACGCAACTAAGCCAGATTGCTAAAGATTGGGATGCTAAAATAATGAGGGAATTTTTCGAGCCAATGCAACCTTTTGAAACAGCTCACGCTCATAGGGAAAACCTTACCTGCTCGCTCTCTGCAGTAGAAATAAGCTTTTTAGATCGCACAGATGATAGAAGGGCACAAATGAATGCGAAATTAGAAAAAGAGCTAAGTAAGAGGACTTCAGTAGATAATTATGCTTTTGCCGCAATAAAAACACAAGGAAAAATAGCTTTAGACGCTTGGCATGTAGGGAAATTTTGTATATATCGTGGTGAATCTTATTATGATAACATTTTCGTGGGAGCGAGTGAATGTAAACATACGTTTATCTTTAAGGCCAAATGGACATTCATGCTGAATGGGCTTGACCCTGTCATACCTGGTGTATATTACATTTGTGGGCATAATGCCTATTATCGTCTTCCAAAGGGATGGTGGGGGAGATGTTATTTGGGTATAGTGTTCCCAAAGGTTTATCAACTGGATGACCTATCAGTGATTCCAAAGACGCCTGGATCTCATCGTATCCAGAAAAGAGAGACCGCAGCTGCTGTGGTAGGAGATATATTTGGAGCCATGATTCCTTCATTGGGAGTTGTGTTGAATTCCATCAAAATAAGAAAGTTGTCTACTATATTGGATAACATGTTGACAAAGTTTTCAGGTGCTATAATCCTGATGGATGCTGAACTTGCAGCGGAAAGAGCTATGACTCTTCAAAACAGGCTTGCCCTAGACATTCTTTTAGCAAAGGATGGCGGCGTTTGCAAAATGCTTGGTGCGCGTCACTGTTGCACGTATATACCAGACAACAGTGTGAAGATTAAAACAATGCTTGCAAATCTAACAAAAGAGAGTGCAGACTTGAAGGAATTGAAAGAACCAGGAGTTTGGGAGAAGTTTGGAAAGGGAGTTGCTTCAGTGGGAAATTGGCTTGGTGGCATTTGGAATGGAATATTACTAAAAATAATACAGGGAATACTAATAGTACTAATTTGCATCTTTGGGATTTGGGGAATAAAGAGGGGAATACTAATGATCATGGCAAGAATTAAGAGAAGGAAGGAAGAGAAAATGATGAAAAGAATGGCAGAAGAATACAAGGCAAGAACAAGGGGAACTAAAAGGCAAAGAGAACTGACAGAATTTTAATGGAATAAAATTTGTGGGAATAGTTTTGTGTGATGACAAATAGTCATCAGAGGAGGGATTGATGACGCAGAAATGAAGGTTTTACATTTATTAGCGCATAAACGTAGTGCCGCAATAATCAAGTGTGACTTTAACCGAACTAATAAAGATTGTACGGGGACAAATGTGCCCTCAGAGTAGTTCGCCAACATTTATAAGCGTGCTTTATATAACGTGATGTATTAGAATTGTACTAATCTGACATAACCGTAAACGTGTGCCATGATTTGCTTGTTTGAAATGTTTTAACTTAGCATAACTTTAGTGGAGGCTTCGGCCTAGTTGCCTTGTCTCACGGTTTAGATGCTCGTGTTTTTCTAATGTGCTAATAAACGTGTATTCTTGCTTGAAGCTGTACTTTTCCAGTGAGATCGGTTCACATGCTTATCTTTAAGGTTTCGTGCCAGCCTGGCATCTTCTTCTTTGCTCCAAGGTCAATCTGCAGGTGCAGACAATGGAAGCTCTGAAAGTGAGTTAATTGGTAAAATATGTTGCAACTTACGTTCCCGACTCCAAGGATAATGTATGCCTAGGTAGAAGCTTGTAAATTGTTGTTTTTGATTGGACAATTTGAAGCCAACCTATGAACCCTCCAATGGAAGACCCTACTGGATTTGAACTGTTGTTTATTTAAACCTGGTGCACAAGAAGAAAGCGGCCATTACCCGTCATTTGCAGGACATTGCAGCCATTATGGCCCATCTTGCCGACCTCGTCATTTTGCCATCTTCTACGATGCCAATTGATGTTCGACGCCATTTTGAATGAAACTTTGATGCTTTCTCTAATCGAGAGAAAGAGACTTTAAGAAATTCTCGCCCTAGAGACTTTAACTTTGATTTGCCCCTTTGCATAAAGTAGTAGTTTTGTCCTTTTATCTTGCCGCTGTGAGGCAATTGCCCCGTCCACCCTGCCCCCTTTGCCCCCGTCCCATGCTGATCGAAACCGGTACCTGTGAGACGAAGACTTCCTTGAATGCTGATTGAATTTGGTAAATATGAAAGGAAAATGTACAATTGCATTGTTTCTTTTTAGGTAACCAACTGCTGATTTTTGATAAGAGCCCTAGTTAGGAGTTTTCCAAATCAATGTTGCTAAATTGTTTTTGCATGAAGTCCCACATGCAGATGCTAATTTGAGGTTAGATGAGGATTCATTTGTTGCACGATGCAATTTGAGACCTTGTTATGCTGACTAATGTATGCAATTAGCCCATTACAGATTATAGTTTTAGTGGTTTGTGTTGCTATTATGGAATGCATTGTTATTCAAATGCTGCATAGATTGCATCTTTTTCGCCGTTATGGACAGCTATTAATGTTCATTTACATATATCATTTGGTGTTGAGACACATTTATATCGTGCTAGCTTTGTTAATATAGGGAAATAAATTCATTAACTTTGAATGAACTGGTGTGGTTATTCATGGCCGAAAGGTCATGGTTCGCCGAAATGTTTTCTGGATTAATTGTGAAGTGTTATGTTGATCAGGGCATTGCTTATGTTCGTTATTGATTATTGGTTTGATTAAATTGACTAATCTCGGGTGAAGAGAGCCCCACTTGGTCAAAAGATTCATCGACCCAAGAGCGTCCAAATACAGGTAATTTATTAGGACGGAACGCTCTATCAATACCAAGCACTTTAGAGGACAAAACTGAACATCAGTAAAATAACCTAAGCGATAAGCAGGAACAGAAGATCCAAATGCAACTTCAAAATATGCGGACGAACAAAACACAGAAAGCCGAAATCCTTCATTGCGATTCAAGGTGAGAAATTGTTAGTTTCCTTTTACAGGTAACTGTGACCTATGACCTGGAAGAAAAGGAGGAGCTACACGTGTGTGGGAACAAGAAGGATTTTTAATTTTAACAGCGTTTACCATTCCCGATGTGGAGTTGCAGTGAGTAGCATACAATTCCAGAACCCAAGATTAGAGGTTAGTAGTTGGTAGATTATTAATTTTTTTCTTCTTTCGTTGTGCATTAGATGTGTGCTTTTGATTTCTTGTGTGTTCAGTAGTTTTTTTAGATTAGGGATAGAATGACATGGTTTGACTTGACAGGGGAACGAGTAAGTTGTTTTCTAAGTAACGGTTGTGTGTGCCTGTTAGTGATATGGCTGAAAAAGGACAGTAAAGTTTGAGAACAATGTTTGGGGGTTATAGTAGTCAGAAAGGTTTGGGATGGTCAGAGGGGAGAGATGGGACGATTGTTGAAAGAAGGACTTTTTTATTTATATATTTTATAACAAAAACATGAAATGAACTTATACATACATAAAGCATGCCACTTGGTGGCACTTGGTGACTCTATATAAATAGTTACATGTGCATAGGGGCAGCAATATTTTCATGTTCTGATGGGCATATTTATCTTGTGATGAAGTATGCAGCTTGTTCATGGTATTTCTTAAAGTTTTAGCAAAGGTATATACTCCGCTACATATGCACCTATATGTACACACAAGCAGTAATTATGACACATTTATCTTGAGGTGTAATATATATTTTCGCTTACATAAATGTATCTCCTTATAACAGAATACATAGTTCAATGTACAATGGCACCTGCATAAACAGCTAAAAATATATGCACCAGTGGCCCATGAGCACACCCAATGTATTGTGTAGAAGTACCAAATTTGCAACATTGTGAACTAGGATGACCAAACGTCATCTCTATCCCATGGGTAGTACAACTTGTTATGTGAGAGTATGCTGTTGTAGTATTCTGTTGTATTGTGAGTATAGTCGTCATGTGTGGAAGAGTAGGTTTTGACTAATTTTCGGAAGCTAAGTTTAGTGTCAGTGGGTCATATGTGTGAGAATAGCACTGATTTCCATAGTTTGGCTGCTTGAGCAAAGAAAGGTAATCCATCCATGTTCTTGTTTCTTAAATGTAGGAATGTTGAGGCGGGAGCCATTCTTAACCATAGGTTCCTTTGTTGTAAGTATTTGTTGATTTCCTTTGTGATTAAGAGTGGTGCTTTGCCATGTATTGCTCTGTGTGTGATATAAAGCAACTTGAAGGTGGAGCTTCTGGCAACTGCTATCTTGTGTAGGGCCCACAAGCAAGGGGATACGTGTGCTTGTGGCTTTGTATGTAGGAGGAACCTAGCTGCAGCATTCTTGATTCTTTTTAATCTTAAAGTTGACAAAGGTGAGCTGTGATACAGACCATCGGCATATTATAGTTTTGATAGGACAAGAGAGATGGTAGCTTAAACCTTGTCAGGGAATTCAAGGTGCAGGAAGATGAGTTGCAGTGTGTTCTTTATGAGAAAGCTTGCTTTGGCTATCTTATCCATGTATGCATTCATTGACAGTTTGGCATCCATTGTAATTCCGAGGTTTCTGGCTTCCTTAGATCTTTTTGGTGGTGGTCTTAGATCATCCAGCCGGGCACAGAGAGGGTCTTATGTTTTCCATTCACCACAGGTGAGCGGCTTTAGAGGCATTCAGTTATAGGCAGCTCCATGTCATCTATCCAATGGTCAACGGCCTGCAGACAACTGTAGATTTAATGTTCCAATGTCCTTTGGGTTTTCCAGTATCAGAATTATCTGTGTGTCATCTGCATCTTTATATTGGAATGAATAAATGAATAAATGAAAAGCCACTTTTATAGCACACTGTTACTCCAAGGAGTGTCCTGGCGCTCTGCACACAAACCTTCACTGCTAAATAAGGTCCTACCAATTTGTCCTGATCAAAGAGCCACATTTTATTTTTTTCCTGAACAAAGAGATTGCAGCAATAGATCATAAATAACATAAAAGGTTGTTCCAGGCTGACAGCCCTAGAAAGGAGAACAACCTTCCCCAGCCCTGGAATGCTGTATTATAGGAATTGTGGACAGGAAGGTATTGGCAGAACGCAGGTCCTTTGATGGGATGTAAACGCTAATTCTTGCCCTAAGATAGTCTGCACATGTGTGATCAAGAACCATTTGGATCAGCACAAGTGTTTTAAATTCAGTTATCTTCTTTATTGGGAGCTAGTGAAGAGTCTGCAAATACAGGGACACGTGTTTTTAGAGGCAGGACCAGAAGGGTATGGGCTGCTGCGTTCTGGACCATCTGCAGTCTATTAATGAGACAGTCAGGGAGACCCAAATACAGAGCGTTACTGTAATTCAGCCTAGATGTTATCATTGTCTGTACTACTTGTTTCCTAGCTGCAAGAGGAAGGAAATCTAGGAACGTCCTTAAAATATGCAGTAGTCCAAAACAAGTCCCCACAACTGTTTTGACCTGAGGATCGAATGAGACAGTCATTGAATTTGACAACCAAATTCTTTACTGAATTTCCCTGGTACCCAGGGGGAGAGCAGCAGGCCAGAAGGTCTGCCAAGTCCAAGGGGCCTTCAGACCAAAGAATAACAGTTCAATTTTTTCTGCATTGCATTTAAGCGGATGGTAAGCTAGCCACTGGAAAATGGCTGTGAGACAGGATCTAATAGTTTCACCTGGAAACTCTGCCTCCCTGCCCCGGGAAACCAGCAGCTGAGTGGCATCAGCATAGGAGATCACTTCTACTCCTAGGGCCTAGGTAAGTAAAGCTAGTGGAGTATGATAAATGTTAAATAGGATAGGGCTCAAGGCTGAGCCCTGTGGCACTCCTACTAACTTTTCCCGAGTTCCCGACAAGAAGGGAGAAATCCAGACCTCTTGACCTCGTCCCTCTAAGAAAGAGGCCAACCAGTCGAAGGCTTAAGCCATTATTCCAATAGATTGGAGACATACTAGGAGTTTGGCATGGGGTACTATATTGAAGGTCACTGAAAGATCTAAAATTATCATCACTGCCTTTCGCCCAGCATCTAAAGTGTCTCTGATGTAGTCTGCCACCTCTACTAGCAGTGTCTCTGTACTGAAACTGGGTCTAAAGCCCGACTGGCCCGGCTGGAGCAGATCATTACTTTCCAGATACTGGGAGAGCTCCTGATTAACATGCTTCTCCAGCACTTTTGACAAAGCTGGTAGAAGAGATATAGGTCTATGATTCAATTTTAGATGAAGTCAAAACCATTGATCAGATCTGGTAATGTTTTCATGTAGATGTTGTAAAGCATTTTGAATGAGATGTTTGGGCCTTGCAGGACTCCTGATTTAATGCTGCATAGCTTAGAAAAGAATGGAGAAATATTTATAATATTTGTTCTATTGTGTATGTGTAATGCGATCCAGGCGAAAGCTGTGTCCTCTATTCAGGCTTCCTCAAGGCTGCCATAATTTCAGAGAGAAGAAGGGCAGCAACCTAGTTAGCAGGAGGAGAAATACCTATCTAAAATATGTCCTTGGTTCTTCTTAACAGTAACTGAGCATGAAACTGAGTCATTGCTCAGATAAGCTGGGAACTTTGGACAGAGGTCAAAAGATAGCAACACAAAAAGATGATTAATGGAGTGCTAAAACTTTTCAAAAACTCACCCCCCGGTCACAGATCTGGGTTAAATCCATCGTTCTTTTGCTCACCATAGCACACCAGTTTGGACCCAGCCATATGCAAATCAGTCTTGACCAGGCTCCCCACAGGAACCTATATAACAAAAAGTATACTGTTCCAAGAATGTCTGCCTATGTTAATCATCACGGGCAATTAGTGTCATCAGGAGTACCCTCAAGCATCAATTACGATGCTGAGCATCATCATCGGGTTGACTCCTCGTCGGACCGGCACTGCAATATCCGACGGGCCACCACTCGAAGGTGGTAGGCTCTATGACCGAAAATGATGTTACTGATCAAGTAGAGTCAGTGAAATGTGATAATGTGTGGTGATATGAAAGGAGAGTAAACGGTGTATTAAAATTGGCTCTGAACACCAAATGTCTTTAATACTATATGTAGGAGTCAGGCCAAGATTAAAAAATTGAATCAAGGAGTCTAAAGGGGAGTAATGTGCCCCACACTCCTTAACATAAAGTGAGGAAAGGAGGAGAACTACTCGATCCTAACATTAAGGGGTCGACATGTTTCACGCCTAAATGGTCTGTCAAAGATCCAGCGGCGTTTCTTCAGGACCTTAGAAAAGATAACTTCTCCTTAAAAACAAATAACAATAAGTGCTGGAAGGTCACTTACAGTGTATGCATTAAATAGTCGCTGTCAGTCGTCTATTAGGTCGCCCTGAAATAAAGAAGACACACAGACAGACATAAAGAACAGCAAAATATGCATTGATATATACAGGTGAGTCAAAAAGCCCAGTATCAATACAATAAAAATTCAATAAATCCATTATCGCTCAAAAAACGTGATCAAATTCATTCAGCATGGAATAGAGGGGCTTACCATCCCATTTTGAGAAAGGGCCTCATGAGGACGCTAAAATCCCGACCAGAGACGGAACCGCTCTATCAAAGGTAAGTAAAAAAAGTACAAAGTATAGACAAGGGACCAATTAAGTCAAAAGTATTGTTGAACAAATCTGATCATACATTTAATCTTGTCACATAGTCCATAACCACTTTGTAAAAAATGTAGTATGAAGGTGGAGCTCGGTACATCACCCCAACCTTGAACTACAAGTGAGCTCATGGCCCACACTAGTCTATAGAAACAGATAGTCGACATGCAAGCATACAGCCATAGACAGAAAAGTCCCGTCTATCTCAAATGTCCAATGCCCGGGGAGTGAGAGAACAATGTCGATCTTATTTTACCGCTAAGCGAATCGTGGAATATGCTGTGTCGCGTGTTTGTGTAAGTAAAAAGGAGTTAGCCATATACTATTAACGAGACCGCTTGTTCGCGAATCCGCGAGTGAGTGGAAAAGAAAACAGTCAAGAGGTAACCGCTGCAGCTACCTCTTCGTCAATGACTTACTTGAGAATGGTCACTGGTCAGCACTGCACCTACCCTGGGGCGCGTCCCCGAAGACAGGAGAAACGTGAAGCCGGTGTGTTTTAAAGCTCCATTAGTTCAATCGGCAGTGTCTCTCACGAACGACACTGAAGAGGGACACACAATAATATGAGCAAGTCTCATGAAAAATGGCGGCCGCCATATTGGAGTGGTTTCTAAATGTTCACAGTTAACGTCTCGAGCCACGCTCTAGAGTGGAGTCTATTTCACTCGACTCAAAAAAACACAAAAACACATATGGCTCAAACCATAAAATTGTTGTATTCGGTCTAGAGGTAACAACTAGCTCTTACTAATAATTGTTCTAGAACCCATTAATAAATAGTACCAAATTGAGTGTCTCAGGATTACTGTGACAGTACTAAATAAGGTTCCAACAGAAAAAAAAATTTGAACAAAAATTCTGAACGTTCGTTCTAGGTTGTCAAAGTGATTCGTACTTATTATTATCCTGTACCCCATTAGAAATGATACCATATTGTTTGGATCAGAATTACTGAGACACTGGCAAACAGTTATGAACTAAAGAGACGGACAGGTCGTGGGAACAAAACTGTACGTCATATCAAATGGTAAACGATCTCTCAAAAAAGGAATTTAACTGTCCCACTAGCAGAACATCCTAAAGTTGTCTCTTAAATAACAGGTCAGTTCAGAAAGAACATGTACAGAACTGAGTTTCTGTACCGAACTTCAGTGTCAGTCATAAGGCAGTTACGATGAAAGGGTGCACCACGGGATCTCGTCATTTAGACCTGTGTCAGCTGTTTTTAATTTGTAAATCCAGCGTTGTTCAGTCCTCAATAGAAATCTGGGATCACCATCGTTACGTCTGGGTACTTGTAGAACAACCCACCAAAGGTCATTAGGACCGTGATTCGCTTCTAAGAAATGTATGCTCAGTTTTGTAGTGATTCTCGAGCATCTAATGTTGCTACGGTGTTCGTTAATACGTAGTTTGACTGGTCTAGTCGTCATACCTACGTATTGTAGATCACATGGACAGGTTATCAAGTAAATGCAGTTCCGGGTGTTACAATTCGTATGTTGGGTCAATCGCCATGAACCTACATGTTTCAGATTTAGAATGTCTACCTTTTTAGTTAAGGGACAAACATTGCAGGAACCACATGGATAATGTCCGGAGACAGGAGGTAAATTCCATAAAGTGGACTGCTCATGTGGTTTATCGTATACAAATGGTCGTGTATGGATCACCATGTCTCTGATATTCGGAGATCTTTTGAAAGAAAACAATGGTTTATCCAGAGGGACCCCTCCGCTCTGTAGAATGGTCCACCGTTTATTAATAAGTTTTTTAAGGGTGTTGGACAGCGGGGTGTAAGTAGATACACAGGTCAATCGTGTTAGGTCATTCCGTGTAGTAGGTGCCAGTAAAGCATCACGGTGGTTGTTGCGGGCTCTTTTATAAGCCGGCTTAATGACCTTAATAGGATAGTGTCGTTCCTGTAATTTAGTTTTTAATTCATCTGCTTGTCGTTCAAACGCTTCTATCGTAGAGCAATTCCGGCGTAGTCTCAAAAACTGGCCAAAAGGTAGGTTGTCACGTAAAGCTCTCGGATGATGGCTCTCATAAAGTAACAGGCTATTCCGATCTGTAATTTTGTTAAAGGTATCAGTGACCAATTTACCTTCCACAATTTGAATTCTTAAATCGAGGAACGACACTTGTGTGCTGGAGACATGAGCTGTGAACTTTAGAAAAGGATCTAAAGTGTTGATCCAGTTGATAAATGGGTCAACTGCCTGTAGGGGTCCTTGCCAGATAATCAAGATGTCGTCTATGTAACGACGCCATAACTTGATGTTGTCATAAAAGGGATTAGTAGATGGTAAAATGAAGAGTTTTTCAAACTGAAACATGTATAAACATGCCAGGCTGGGAGCAAAAGTGCTACCCATAGATGTACCTCTTATCTGATGATAGAGTGAGTCTTCGAATTGGAAGAAGTTTTGTGTCATAGCCAGGTCAGCACAGTGCATTATAAAGTGTACCGGGGTCGGGGAAGTCCAAGATTGATGGAGAAGAGCGGACTCGACCACCTGCAGAGTTGCTGCCTGGGGGATGTTTGTGTATAGAGATTCAACATCTAAAGTAATCAAAACCTCGACCCGTGTAGATAAATTGATAGTCTCTATGAGATTGAGGACATCTTTAGTGTCCCTCAGGTAGGTACTAGAACTCTTTACTAAAGGTTGCACAAATGTGTCACAAAAAGTGGAGAGTGGTTCCAGAAGTGAGCCAATGCCTGATACTATGGGGCGACCAGGCGGGGGTAAGGTTCCTTTATGGATTTTAGGTAAGCAATAGAAGTAAGGGATCCGGGGGTGACTAGTAGTCAGAAAATCAGCTTCCTTAGAAGTGATCCAAGCGTTAGATTTTGCCTCATTAATCATACGTATGATCTGGGACTGTAGATTGTCTGTAGGGTCCCGTTTTAGAGGTGCGTAGTACGTGGAATCACTTAACAAGCGAAGACATTCTTGTCTATAATCGGTTGTGTCCATAATCACAATGGCCCCTCCCTTATCAGCTGGCTTAATTACTATAGATGGATCTCTCGATAGAGTTCTAAGAGCTTCACGTTCTGGGCCAGGTAAATTCACAAATGGTTGTTTAGGCATAACCTGGTCAAGATCAGAAAGGACAGCTTTTTCGAAAGCCAGAACTTCACATGGAAGAGAGTGTACTGGGGGCATGAAGGTAGAAGTTTTTTTTAGGCCTGAGTCGTTGACGGGCACAGGTTCGGGTCGATCTTTAAAGAAAAAGTGTAGTCGAACTTTTCTAAAAAATTGAGATAATTCACAATTTAGACGGAAGAGATCTTCCTGGGGTGTTGGCACAAAGCCTAAGCCTCTATTCAGGACTTTTGATTCGTGTTCTGACAATTGCCTATGAGACAGATTCACCACTAAGTCTTTGGAGGAGCGGTCTTGTTCTGGCTTCTCGTGATCATCTGTGGTTCCTCTCGTCCCCAATGCACTCTTCTGCCTCTTCCTCTCCTTCTGCCTCTGCCTCTGCCCGGGCCGCGGCCTAAAAAAGGACCGTATGGTGGCATCGGGCGGGGCTGGAAAAATGGATACGGAGGTTGCCAAAACATCGGTTGGTTATGAGGGTACTGAGGAAAGTTGTAAAAAGGTTGAGACGAACTTTCATCAGTACTCCATCCGTCTGAAGATGAGCTACTACTATAATAACGTGGTTTCTGTTTGTTAAAAGTTGTTGACTCGTCTGATGATCGAGATTGAGTATCTGTTTCAAAGTCATCTTTGATGTATGGATACACCTTCTCCCGTTCAAACTTGCCTATATCTTTTTGGAGTTTGGAAATTTTCTGCTGAGTAAGGAACTCTTTCGTATCACTAAGTTCAGCATTAATTTCCGAAAGGCGGCTCTTAAAAGCCGCTAACGTCACTGTGGTTTTGATGGAGCTTTCTACACAATTAATCTGAATAGTAATAGATTCAGCTAGTCGTTTTGAAGTGTTGATAATCAAAACCAACCAGTCGCGGGTGCATTTCCATGCCACCTGGGCCCAGTCTTTCCTGAAGGCCAAATCATGCAGGAAAATCCTGGGCATGTTGGAAACTAGTAACCCGTTTGGTGCAATATTTGCTCTTAAATATTCAGTCATAATAGTCCCATGCATGATGGTTTTAATCAGATCACGTTTGAGCGAAGATAATTTGTCCCAGTCTTCCTTCAAGCTACCTGAAGGAACAGTACCTTCATGAGCGAGGATAGACGGGGTCTGTAAAATAGCTGAGACAACGTCGTCGTCAAAGCTGAGGCCTTGGAAATTATCCATGGTCAATTCATAAACCTAAATATATTAATGATTGGTCCCACAGCAAGCCTGCTGTACAAAATGCTAATAAGAAAGAGGGACTGGGAGAATTAAAGGTCCAGTATACGTGCTCCCTACATATAAGCCTATATAACAAAAAGTATACTGTTCCAAGAATGTCTGCCTATGTTAATCATCACGGGCAATTAGTGTCATCAGGAGTACCCTCAAGCATCAATTACGATGCTGAGCATCATCATCGGGTTGACTCCTCGCCGGACCGGCACTGCAATATCCGACGGGCCACCACTCGAAGGTGGTAGGCTCTATGACCGAAAATGATGTTACTGATCAAGTAGAGTCAGTGAAATGTGATAATGTGTGGTGATAAGAAAGGAGAGTAAACGGTGTATTAAAATTGGCTCTGAACACCAAATGTCTTTAATACTATATGTAGGAGTCAGGCCAAGATTAAAAAATTGAATCAAGGAGTCTAAAGGGGAGTAATGTGCCCCACACTCCTTAACATAAAGTGAGGAAAGGAGGAGAACTACTCGATCCTAACATTAAGGGGTCGACATGTTTCACGCCTAAATGGTCTGTCAAAGATCCAGCGGCATTTCTTCAGGACCTTAGAAAAGATAACTTCTCCTTAAAAACAAATAACAATAAGTGCTGGAAGGTCACTTACAGTGTATGCATTAAATAGTCGCTGTCAGTCGTCTATTAGGTCGCCCTGAAATAAAGAAGACACACAGACAGACATAAAGAACAGCAAAATATGCATTGATATATACAGGTGAGTCAAAAAGCCCAGTATCAATACAATAAAAATTCAATAAATCCATTATCGCTCAAAAAACGTGATCAAATTCATTCAGCATGGAATAGAGGGGCTTACCATCCCATTTTGAGAAAGGGCCTCATGAGGACGCTAAAATCCTGACCAGAGACGGAACCGCTCTATCAAAGGTAAGTAAAAAAAGTACAAAGTATAGACAAGGGACCAATTAAGTCAAAAGTATTGTTGAACAAATCTGATCATACATTTAATCTTGTCACATAGTCCATAACCACTTTGTAAAAAATGTAGTATGAAGGTGGAGCTCGGTACATCACCCCAACCTTGAACTACAAGTGAGCTCATGGCCCACACTAGTCTATAGAAACAGATAGTCGACATGCAAGCATACAGCCATAGACAGAAAAGTCCCGTCTATCTCAAATGTCCAATGCCCGGGGAGTGAGAGAACAATGTCGATCTTATTTTACCGCTAAGCGAATCGTGGAATATGCTGTGTCGCGTGTTTGTGTAAGTAAAAAGGAGTTAGCCATATACTATTAACACAGGAACCGTCCAGCCTGAACTGCTAGGCTGGGTACTTCCTGGACCAGAAACAAGCATCCTAGGACTGGCTGCTGGTATTACCCCTCATTAGCCAGCCTAGCTTAAATCCAGTGGCACAGCGAGCAAGGAACCCATGTGTTGGCCTACCGTGGCCTCTTAGGGTGAACATAGCAACAGAAAGAGATGATGGACGGAGAACACTCATCCCCCCAGTCACAGATATGGGTTAAATCCATCATTATTTTGCTTACCATGGCACCCCAGTTTGGACCCAGCCATATGCAAATCAGTCTTGAACCAGCTCCCCATGAGTACAGTACAGCTCTTACTGCCAGGCTGGGTCCTCCCTGGACCAGAAACAAGTATCCTGGGACCTGTTGCTGGTATTACCCCTCATCAGCCAGGCTAGCTTGAATCCAGTGACACAGCGAGCAAGGAACCCATGTCTCAGCCTACCGTGGCCTCTTAGGGTGAACATAGCAACACAAAGAGATGATGGTCAGAGGACACTCACCCCCTAGTCACAGATCTGGGTTAAATCCATTGTTATTTTGCTTGCCATGACACCCCAGTTAGGACCCAGCCATATGCAAATCAGTCTTGACCCAGCTCCCCATGGGTACAGTCCAGCTTGAACTGCCATGCTGGGTCCTCCCTGGACCAGAAACAAGTTTCCTGGGACCTGTTGCAGTTATTACCCCTCATCAGCCAGGCTAGCTTGAATCCAGTGGCACAGCGAGCAAGGAACTCATGTCTCGGCCTACAGTGGTCTCTCAAGGCGAACATAGCAACACAAAAAGATGATGGACGGAGTCCTGAAACTTTTCAAACACTTACCCCGTCACAGATCTGGGTTAAATCCATGGTTCTTTTGCTCATCATGCCACCCCAGTTTGGACCCAGCCATATGCAAATCAGTCTTGACCCTGCTCCCCATGGGAACAGTCCAGCCTGAACTGCCAACCAGAGCGACAACCACTTGTCTTTCATGCTAGCAATGGTATTCAACAGAAGGGGAAAAGAAGAGTGGGCCCAGCCGATTTAGTTAGTGTAAGTTAAGCAGAAGCACAGTAGGTGTAAGGAACTAGAAGCGCAGCAACAGTGGCATAGTGAACAAGCATTTGCAATGCAATGGGTCTCTCATTTGCTCGAGTTAGAGCTATTAGTGTTGTAAACTGCTAACCGGACTTTTTTTGCCACATAAACTGAAAATTAAAAGTAAAACAGTTTCACATGAGGGAGCCAATTCACAGCGCCGAAGCCTCCATGAGCATCAGTGTGAAGAGACACACAAAAGGAAAAATAAATTTGCTCACAGTCAAACTTATTGGCAAAAGTGCAATTAGCTATGCAATCAAAGTATTTTTGAAGGGCAAGCCCACGAACCACTGGTAGTGATGGGCGTGAAGTGGACGTTGTTAAAAGCCCAGATACAAAACAATGCGTCGGAAAAGCAGCACTTACGTGCTGCTATACTCGACCTAAAAATTATGCCCTTTCACACCCTGCAAAATGTGATGGACACTCCAGATATTCATTGGCATCGGGCTAATTGGTTTTCCCTGAAGGTTCACTCCTGGTGGCAGCTGCTCTGCTGAGTGCCAGCAGGGACCTTCTTGCTGTGAGTGATCTTCAGTGCTCTTGACTGCCTCACTTTCCTAATCCAGGGTGAACAAAAAAGAATGAACGCTATGCTGCCTAACTGCAGCATGACTTGTGGAAACCCTGCATTTAACATCTGGGGATGTGTGATACATTTTGGGTTAATATCTTTTATACCAATGTGTTACAGAAAAGATAACTGTGCTCCTCTTAGACTGGAATTCATAAGAGAAGGGAATTTGTTTGTTAAACTGACTGCAAAAATATAGACCCTCATTACAACCCCGGCGGTCGGTGTTAAAGCGGTGGTAATACCACCAACAGGCCGGCGGTAACAAAAATGGAATCATGACCACGGCGGAAACCGCCAACACATACAGCCACTTTAACACTCCGACCGCCATGGTGGTAGCAACAAACACCGCAGCGGTAACCGCCAACAGACAGGCGGAAGACAATGTACCGCCCACCCCATTACAACACGCCCATCCGCCAGCTTTTCCGGGGGCGGTACCAACGCCATCAAAAGCATGGCAGAAACAGTACTTTGAAGGGAAACCACTCACCTCTCGACACTCAAGGAAGAACCAGGATGCCATGGAGCCTGACCTGCAGGTCTTCCCCATGCTGGTGTTTCTTCTCATATACCAGGAGTACCAACGGCAGCGACGATGACCATGGTGAGTACTGCACCTAGCACATAGGGGAGGGGGGAGGAAAAAGAGAGTGACACACACACGCAACACGCAACACCCCCACCCCTACCCTCACCTCCAACACCATACACACAAACACATGCAACAACATTACATATACACCCCATAACCCTCTGGAATAATGCAAGGACAAAAGTAATTGAGTCAAATGAGTGTTATATTAGAAATAGTTAGAAATATGTTAATAATTCAAAAACAGTATTTACAAAATATACAATATGTACAAAAGGCGGGACAATGTCCATTTAAAATGTCCATGTCCCACTGGGCCAAAAGACATAGGCCAAGCCCACACTTGACTCCTGCCTCAATACAAAGAGAACACTGCAGGGGCATCAGGTTGAAAACACACAGGCACCTCAGGGGGACGGAGAAGGGGGGCACCTCTGCTGGAAGATGGTACAATGCCAATGCTCCTGGAGAGGGCTCCATGCCCACAGCAATGTTCTGGGGAGTGCAAAGCCACAGTCTCTCAAGTCTCTCAAGTGGGTGGTTTGCCCACTGCTTGGTCCTGGGGACTGCAAGGCCACAGTCTCTCAAGTGGGTGGTTTTCCCACTGCTTGGTCCTGGAGAGTGCAAAGCCACAGTCTCTCTAGTGTGTGCCGGTTTTTCACTGGTTCTGGAGGGTGTTTGGTGCCCAGTGTGCTTCATCCTGCCAAGGATAGGGTGAGTGGATGCCTTCTTCCACTGGTTCAGGAGGGAGCTTGGTGCCCAGTGTGCTTCATCCTGCCAAGGATAGGGTGAGTGAATGCCTTCTTCCACTGGTTCTGGAGGGGGCTTGGTGCCCAGTGATGCAGCACATGGGGTGTGCAATGTCACAGTCACTCACCTGGGTGTCAGATCCACATGATTTTCTGTGGGCAGGATGCATGACACACCATGGATGCATGACTACAGTCCATCCGCCGAGGAGGAGGGCTGTACAGTGGCTGCAGTGCCGGTGCTGCCAGTGGTGGGGGGAGGTTCCAGCCCTTCCCCTGCAGCCTCTGACAGCTGCCCACAGTTGCTGCTGGTGGCCATGCTGCTTGCGGTGGTGCAGGTGGCGGTGCTGGCCGCGGGGCAGCTGGCAGTGGTGCCCACGGTGCAGCTGGCGGTGGTGGCTGCGGTGCAGCTGGCGGTGCTGCCAGTGGAGGGGGGAGGCTCCAGCCGTTCCCCTGAAGCCTGGGACGGCTGCCCACTGGGCTGCTGCTGGTGGCAGTGCTGCTGTCCACGGTGCAGGTGGTGGTGGTGGCCGCGGTGCAGGTGGCGGTGGTGGCCGCAGTGCAGCTGGCGGTGCTGCCAGTTTAGGGGGGAGGCTCCAGCCCTTCCCCTGCAGCCTAGGACGGCTGAAGTGCCCTGACTGGTGTTCTGTGCCCCTTCCTGCCATTGGCAGATGGTGGTGCCTCCTTGCTTCTGCCAGCTGGAGTCTTTGCCTTGGCCTTGCTGGCTGGTTGTGCTTCCTCCTTGCTGGATGCTCTCCCCTTTTTGCCCTTTCCTGGTGGTGGAACCTTCTTGTCCTTGGCAGGTGTTGGTGGCACACTGGCTGGCCTGATGGGTGCCCCCTTAGAGCCTCTCTGAGCTCCAGAAACCACAGCGCATGTAGACTTGGAGGCTGAGGTGCTGTGCTGGGTTCTGGCCACCCTAGCCTGAGGTGAAGGAGGTAGGGGGGTAGGGAATAGATCAATGCTTGCGAGGAAAAGCTTCTTAGGGACACTAGGGCAGGAAGAGAGTGAAGGTTTGGGAGTGGAGGAAGAGGGAGTGGTTGTAGCAGGTGTCAGTCTGCTGTGTTTGGATGCAGGTGCATGAGCTGGATGCTGTTGTGAGGTGGATGGCTGTTGGGTGGGTGTTTGCGTTTGAGTACTGTGGGAGGAGGGATCACAGACACAGTGGGAGAGGACACAGGGGACGTGTGCATGGATGTGGGGGTGGTGACTGCCAGTGAGGGGCGTGTAGTGATAGGCGTGCTGGTGATGGAGGTAGTGGATGAGGATGTAGTGCATGCAGGTGTGAGTGGGAACACTACCGGGAGGGAGGTGAACGAGGAGGAGGAGGAGGGGGACACAGTGGAGGCAGTGGATGTTGGAGTGTCTGCTTCTGGATGGTGCTTGTGTGAGTGCCTGTGGGATGATGTGTGGTGCTTGTGTTTGCCTGAGCTACTCCTCTGTGTTGATTTGGGTGAATGCTGGTCTGAAGGTGTGCTTGGGATAGGTTGTGGTTGAGGGGATTGGGACTGGGTAGAGAAAGTTGGAAGGGGAGTTTGGAGACAGGGACAATGGCTGCCATCAGTGCGGAGGCCAGAGCCTGAAATGCTCTCTGTTGGGCCGCCATGCCAGAGTGAATGCCCTCCAGGTATGCATTTGTTTGTTGCAAATGCCTCTCAACACCCTGGAAGGCATTTAAAATGGTTGACTGCCCAACAGTGAGGGATCTCAGGAGGTCAATAGCCTCCTCACTCAGGGCAGCAGGGCTGACTGGGGCAGGGCCTGAGGTGCCTGGGGCGAAGGAGATGCCCACCCTCCTGGGTGAGCGGGCACCTGGAAACACGCTGAGGGGCTGCTGGGAGAGCAGTGCTGGTAGTGGGGATGGTGGCTGTACCTGTTGTTGGGGTGGGCACAGAGGTGTCTGCCACCACCAGGGAGCTTCCATCGGAGGAGGACTCGCTGTCTGTAGTATCCGCTCCTGTCCCCGTTGTGGTGCTCCCCTCGCCCTCCGTCCCACCGGTGCCCTCACTGTCGGTAGATTCGGCCTCCAGGCCCATGTGGGATGCAGCTCCCTCCATCGCAAGTGCCTCTACTCTTTCACCAGATGATGCTAATGCACACAAGGACAGGGTGACAAAACAAAAAGGGGAGGGAGAGACAGAGGAAACACTTGGTCAATGCCAGCAACATCACTACTGTTGGCGTACACAACACACATGGAGTTGCCCTATGCACTAGGCCATGCACTACCAGTTACACAGCTAGTCACCAGCCCATGGGGTACAAAGCCTAGCGCCATGAGCTGCACACCTGAAACCCACAGGACCCTGCCCCCAGTAGTAGATGCCCACTAACACTATTGGGGTTGGAGTGCTTCAGAGCCTGCCCAACAAGGGATCTACCCTGCCAGTTCGCCTTGGCCTAGGGGCACCCAAAGCCCACATCCCCCACAGATGTAAAACCTTAACGCGCGCAAAGTCATGATTATGAATCTGTACTCACCCCCTTGTGGCTGCTCTGATGCCCTCAAGGGCCCATCCAACTCTGGATAGGCCACCGCCAGGATGCTGAACTTCGGGGGCGTCACGGTGCGACGGTCACCCCTTCCTCGTTGGGAGGCCAGCCCCAGCTGGGCCTCCGCCGTCTTCCTTGCCCAGCTGCACAGATCCTCCCACCATTTGCGACAGTGGGTGCTCCGCCTATCAAAGACCTCCAGGCTCCGCACCTCCTTGGCGATGGCACGCCAAATACCCTTTTTCTGATGGTCGCTGACCTGCAGGGAAGTATGCAAAGAAAAAAGGGATTAGTCATACCATCTGGACTGTTACACTCAAGTCCCACAATGTCCCTCCCATCCCCTTACGCACAGACATTGACCACCAGACATGCAGCACTCTACCCAGGACCCCTCAGACCCCCTACACGAGGCATTCACAAACAGCACTCCATAAATTCATGGCACACGCATCATGCCCACAGTGTACTCATCTGTTTGTCTGGAGGACCATAGAGTGAAGTATACTGGGATAGGACCCC
This sequence comes from Pleurodeles waltl, assembly GCF_031143425.1. Lineage (NCBI taxonomy): Eukaryota > Metazoa > Chordata > Amphibia > Caudata > Salamandridae > Pleurodeles > Pleurodeles waltl. The sequence continues at coordinate 812,244,382 of NC_090450.1, forward strand.
ATCCACCAGTCTCTCCAACTCCTCCGAAGTGAAGGCGGGGGCCCTTTCCCCAGACACTCAATCCATTGTCGCTTCCAGACACAGGTCACAGCAGCACTTGCAGTATAGGTCCTCTCCTGTTGAAGGAAAGGTAGCAAGTGATTGAACAGTTAAAAAATGGCGGTCACGTCTGCAGCGGTGCGTACTGTCACCACCGGCGTACATCGCCATTGGCTCCTGGAACCCATAGGGCTCAATGATAACCAATGCGAAGTTGCGCAGCGGTCATCGACCGATGACCGCAACGGCGCACAACGTCAGCGGAATTACCTCATTTCCACTTGACTCTCCTCAGAGGTCAGGCAGCCGCCATTTCAGGGAGGCACAGGCCATGGCACCTAACTGCGTCACTGCAGACATTGGCACATCAACTGATTTTCGAATTCACATACTGTTTCTGTAAAGGAAAAAATGGATTGTTATTGCAACGTATGTGTGATTATGACCCTCTGCTCACCGTTTTCACCCTAGAGTTGAACCGCTGAGGATGAATAGGAGATGGAGACATCCCCCTGTGTACAGACCCCTTGTGGACCTGGCGACTATGGAGGACAGACACATTATCCTTACCTACAGACTTGATAGGGCCACAATCCAACAACTGTGTGCCCATTTGGAGCCAGACCTGATTTCATCTATCCGCCATCCCACGGGTATTCCCCCTCTAGTGCAGGTCCTGTCAGTGCTCCATTTACTGGCAAGTGGTTCCTTCCAAACAACAGTGGCCATGGCATCAGGGATGTCTCAGCCAATGTTCTCCAACCTGTTGACCAGATTGTTGTCTGCCCTGCTGAAACTCATGCGCAGCTACATCATATTCCCCCAGGTGAAGGATTTGGCCACAGTGAAAGCTGACTTTTATGCCCTGGGACATATCCCCAACATCATTGGAGCCATTGATGGTACCCATGTAGCAGTTGTCCCCCCCCCCCCGGAGAAATGAACAAGTGTTTAGGAATAGAAAAAGCTATCACTCTCTGAATGTGCAGTGGTGTGTTTGGCGGACCAGTACATCTCCCATGTGAATGTCAAGTATCCTGGCTCTGTGCATGACACCTTTATCTTGAGGAATAGCAGCATCCCATATGTGATGGCTCAACTCCAGAGGCACCGGGTGTGGCTAATAGGTGAGCCCAAGTTCCCCACCCAGTATATGTTGGTGTATGGGTATGGGGTTGTCCCTAAAGGTGAGTGTGTGGCTAACAGGTATACCTCAATATTTGCAGGTGACTCTGGTTACCCCAACCTCTCATGGCTACTGACCCCAGTGAGGAATGCCAGGACAAGGGCAGAGGAACGTTACAATGAGGCACATGGGCGAACAAGGAGGATAATTGAGAGAACCTTCGGCCTCCTGAAGGCCAGGTTCAGGTGCCTCCATCTGACTGGTGGATCCCTGTACTACTCACCCAAGTAGGTGTACCAGATCATTGTTGCATGTTGCATGTTTCACAACCTGGACTTGAGACGCCTGGTGCATTTTCTGCAGGAGGATGAGCCTGGAGATGGTCTTGTGGCTGCGGTGGGGCCTGTGGACAGTGAGGAATAGGAGGCAGGGGATGAAAATGTGGACAACAGAAGTTCTCTCATACAGCAGTACTTCCAGTGACACACAGGTTAGACACTGTAACTTCACTTTCCAATGCAGTTTTCTGTTGGGCATTGAAAATGGCAGCATGATTTCCCTATGTCTATGGCCACTTACTGTACCGTTTGGCATCTCTATTTTCAGATCTCTGTGCCCCACTCTGGCTCCTGGTGTGTTTACTGCTGCCCACTACAGGTCATATCAATGTATATATAACTGTACATATGAATTGCAATGTTTACAGATTGTTGTACTAATACAATTGACAGACCCCAGACTTGTATTTGTTCCAAGGGTGTTTATTTAAGTGCTAAGAGGTTTTCAGGGGTAGTGGAATGGGCTGGGTTGATGGTGGAGGAATGTCCAGATAGAGTCCAGCCTCTTTGTATCACAGGTGCATTGTCCAATGGGGCATAGGAAGGGGAGTAATAGCAGTTCAAGGTGGACAAGGTAACAGAGTGGGACACAAGGGTGACAATCAGGAGAGTCTTATTTCCTGGCGGGGTCTTGGCAATGTTCTCTGGATTCTGCCTGGATCGCAGGGACCGTTTGCGGGATGGTTCTCCTTCTGCAGGGGGTGGGGTGCTGGTGGCCTGTTGTTCCAGTGGCGGGGTCTCCTGTCCACTAGCGCCGGCGGGGGTGCAGGGCTGTTCTTTGGTGTGGCTAGTGTCAGGGGCCCTTTGGTGTGCCACTGCCTCCCTCATGGTATTGCCCATGTCAGCCAGCACCCCTGCAATGGTGACCAGGATGATGTGGATGTGTTTGAGGTCCTCCCTGATCCCCAGGTACTGTCCCTCCTGCAGCCGCTGGGTCTCCTGCAACTTGGCCAGTATCTGGCCCAAGGTCTCCTGGGAATGGTGGTATGCTCCCAGGATCCCTGCACGTGCCTCATGGAGAGTGGGTTCCCTGGGCCTGTCCTCCTCTTGTCGCACAGCAGTCATCCCAGCTTCCCTGTTGTCCTGTGCCTCTGTCCCCTGAACCGTGTGCCCACTGCCACTGACCCCTGGTCCCTGATTGTCTTAGGTTTGTGGGGTTGCCTGGGGTCCCTGTAGTGGTGGACACACTGCTGATTGACGTGTCCTGAGGACAGTGGTATGGGCCCGCTGGGTGGGTGCTGTGCTGGTGTTTCCAGGGGGGGGGGGGGGGGGGTTCTGTGGTGGTATGGGACTGTGGCAGGGTAACCGACTGTCCAGAGGTCCCTGATGGGCAAGGTTGGTCATCGGGATCCAGGCGTGCAGAGCTGCTGTCATCACTGTGGGCCTCTTCTGTGGGGGGACTGGATGTTAATGGCACCTCCTCTCCGGTGACGTTGAGTGGGGGGTCCTGTGGGAATGTAAATGCAGTGTTATTGTATTTGCGTGTGCCATTTTGTGCATGGGTGTATTTTCCTGTATAGTTGTGATAGCCCTGTCAGCTTTGCCTTGTGTGTGTGGTGATTTTGTGGGCTAGGTGATTCTCTCTAATGGGCATGCTTTAGTGATGGGTATCCATGGCGGTCTGTGATGATTGTCCAAGCATTGGTGTTGCATGAAGGGCTTAGTATTGGGATAGGTGGGTTGTGATAGTGGGGTATATGTGCGGTGGTGGAGTGATGGGGATGAGGGTAGGGGTAGGAGTAGGAGTTTCTGATGGCATGCAGATAGGGTGGGGGATATAGTGGTAAAGATTTGACTTAACAGAGTCCAGTCCTCCTGCTACTCGTGCGAGGCCCTCAGGATGCATGATCGCCAAGACTTGCTCCTCCCATGTTGTTAGTTGTGGGGGTCCTCTGTACGGCTACCTGGTGTCTTGCAACCACAAAACGCACCTTCCCCCATCGGTCGTTCTACCTCTTCCTGATGTCATCCCTTGTTCAGGGGTTGGTGTCCCACGGCGTTGACCCTGTCAACGATCCTCTGGAATAGCTCCATCTTCCTTGCAATCGACGTCTGCTGCACCTGTGATCCGAATATCTGTGGCTGTACCCGGATGATTTCCTCCACCATGACTTAGCTCCTCCTCTGAAAACCTGGAGTGTCTTTGGGGTGCCATGGATGTGGTGTGAGTGGTATGTGTGAGGATGTGTGGGGTGATGTGTTGTGGTGTGTGCTGTGAGGTGCGTGGATGGTGTATGGGTGATGGTGTTCTGTGGCTCAGATTGAGTGGGTGCTCCTAGCTTGTCTCTCTCTCTTTTGGCAATCTTTTTTTTCGTTGAAAGGGTTGTGGGTAATGTAGGTGTGTGTTTTATAGAGGTGTGGGTTGTGTGTCGTTGCGGTGTGTGTGTCAGGTGTGTGTAGTTTGAATTGTCCAATGTGGTGTAGTTTTGTAAGTGTGTGTGTATATTTTGAGCGCGGCGGTGTATACCACCAATAGTTTACCCCGGTTGAAAGATTATTGCGGTGATTCTCGGGTCCTGATACTGTGGGCGTATTTCTGTAGGTGTAACAGTGTGGGTTTTGGTATGGCCAGTTTATCACTGACCTTTGGGCTGGCGGACTTGTGTGGGTGTCTGTATTGTGGAGGATTTCTCTGTGTGGGTCATAATACCCGTAGCGGTATACCGCCGTGGTCACGGTATGTTGGCAACCGTCAGCATGGCGGTAGGTGGCATTTACCGCCAATGTTGTAATGAGGGCCATAATGTTAAAGCAAATTTGGGGCAATGGAAGTTTCATGGTCCACAAACTGCCTGAAACTACTCTCTTGGGCCCATCATGAGCAAGGTAGCACCAGATGACTGGAATATTGGCCCCATTGTACAGATGAACTATGCAGATCAGCTTTTTAAAGCCTCATATATCACAAGGAGGCAGAAAAGGGGTATCGTTGCTGCCTTTATTTCAATTATTAATACATTGCACTGGGCAACTGTGGTCATAAATTAATTGAAGGAGACATGTCTTATTCATTCATCAAAGGAGACCAGCTACATGGCCACAGCTTCCCCCCTCCATCCTCTTGAACTCTTCTTGCTGGCAGTTTTTCACAGTAGTGACTCTTGTACTGGAAGTTCTTTCACACCACCAAGGCTTTAGGTACAACTCCCATTCCAAAAGATTATTGTGTTTGTGTATTGTGTATTGTGTGTTGACCTGGTCACTGGGGCATGCTGCTGCTCTACTTGCACCTCGGAAATGCAGCTTGCATACTGACAAAATGTTAATTTCACAGTCGGCCTTCAACATCTTGAACAGGTGCAGCACCAAAGCTGGGACCGCACAGACTCTGATGTGCACATATTCAAAGTTATTTTGAAGAGGTTGGCACCTCTGTGCCTGTCTAGAACATAGTTGCACAGTGGTGAGGCTGCTCCAAATAACACTGACCTATTAGGTAACTGTAATGTCTCAATATATGGAAAACTAAAGAATCAACACAAACGGCATATCTCTGTATGACAGCAGCAGACTTTTCAGGGTGCTGACATGGCATACCACCTAAGTGAGAATGGTGTCAGAACTCACACGTATGCTACTATACATTCTTCTCAGTGAGTTAAACACCAGTTCCAGAGATCTGTCTTTAAGCTACATGTCACTCACGCCTTAAGTTCACATGTTCTGTGGGTGATGAAAGCTTCTATAACTCTGCCCTACTAGATCTGTTCTGTAGGAAATGAAAGATTGCACTTACTGCCTTCTGTGAGAGAGGGAAGCTTGCTCTGCTACTGCTATGCAGCCACTATTCTGTGAGGCAGTAAAGTTTGCACTGCTGCTGCCGGGTTTGTACCTTCCCCATGACAGGGAAAGATTCTGCTGATGCTACCCTAACCACACTTGTCCTCTAAAGGAGGGAAACATGCACTGGTTCTGCTCAAGGTGTATCTGTTCTGTGAAGAAGGGTGTTTGCATTGCCGTTGCCCCATCTCAAAGAAAACAAAAGATATTTTAAATTCACTTTTACATTACCTGCCAGGTCAGTCAGGTTATTTTATCAGACCCAAGCCAAAACTAGTATCAGAGCCTTGACAGAAAGACCCTGGTTTAAATGCAGCTTCTCATCATGTAGTATCTGTGTGATTCTGAACAATAATTTTTTTCCCTCAGCCGCCTTTATGGTGTTCATCACATTTGAGTGCACCTTGACAAAATTCAGTTCAAGATGTGCACTGTACAAAAACCTCTGATGTTTATAATTTACTACACCATAATGTTGCTCCAGCTATCATAATAAAGGCCTTGAGGCACAAGACAACCAATTTGCCTCTTGGGTCACTAGTAAAATTGTCATCGGGCTGAAGGAGGAAAGAATGTGATATCCAGACAGGGTCAGAAATGCACAATGTCTAATCAGAATACCTGGTTTCAATCCCATCTTCCAAGTTTGAGCAAACAATGTGGCCTTAGGAAATCACTTTTCATCTCATCTTGAGTCATTCATAAAATTGTAAGAGCAGAAAGTGTGTGGTTCACTAATTTCAATAAAGGCCATTCAGCGCTGGCATATAATCTAAGATGCTAAAGTGAAACAATCCAAAATACACTTTTTATGTAAAACATTTAAATAAAGAGGCAATCAGTGATCCTTGCAGCAGGGCAGAAGGTCCAGGCAGAGCTAAGAACTGTTCTCCTCAACCTTCAATGGGCTGCTTTCCCAGACAGGCTTTAACATGTGTGGGGCAGTGGAAAATTTTGGGACATGGCCGTCAGCGCCTCACTTCTGCTGCCATATTTGCATTCATAGCGTGGTAGGAAATGCTTTCATATTGGGTGCGTAGTTTGCAGAATCAAGGTCTAGGCACTCCCGCTGCCCACAACCAGTAAGCTACAAGTGTGAGTTTGCAAAATGGACATAGCCTTTTTCATAGTGCAAGCTACAATTACATTGACTCACCATGTGAATTATACTGCACCTGCTGACAGCCTCACCGGCAGCAAGTTGTGAGACCTCTTCAAGGAATGGGGGCATAAGGAAATATGCCCCATCGTCTGCCAACAACTGAGCCTGGTGAACATGCCCTATTAGGCAGGGTTTATTTCACAATATTTGATGCGAGATACATGTATTCCTGGGGAAGACGCTAAAACCCATGGAAGCATGTTCGACAACCGAAACAAGTTGATGGAAAAGAGAAGTAGGGTTCGTTGCTTGGCCTTCCTGTTCTCCTCCTTGTGATAGGGGGGTGTCAGTAAAACACATTTAGCACACCCACATACAATTTTGTTATAGGTCTGATAATTTAACAAAGGGAGAACATAAATATCGACATGAGACATAACCTCACCTAAACTAGAGAAGCCATAACTGGCAAACTGGTCAACCAGTGAACAGTAGTTCTTGTGAATGCTTCCCAGGGCTAGATAATGAACCCACTGATGAAGTATACCATATTAGGATGTGACGTAATGTGGCACATTTGGTGATAGTATTACTTCATTATTTTGTAATTTGTACACTTTTTGGGCATAGGTTGAACCTTTCTAGTATCAGTCTAACACCTAAGTATAGCAATAAAAAGGTAGTCAATCTGTGCAAAGGGCCTTTTACTGCATGCCAACACGAGTTGCTGCGCTGTTAGTAACTTTGGAACCAATTGACCCTGATTTTTTTTTTTTTATCCGAAGATTATGAAGCAGATTGAGATTATGTGGTAAATACGGCAAATTCATAACTATGCTAAAAATGACGAGGCAGTACAATCGCATAATTTCAGTGGCCCTGCTTATACATTGTGTTGGAGAAGCTTGTGCTGCTGCTGTCTATGCTGTACGTTTATTGTGTTGTGAAGCTCTGCATAAAACTTTCTACTACACATAAGAAACATCGTTGGAACACCCCGGTTCCAACGACATCCTGCCATCGCAAGACCTCTGCGGCTCCCTAACCACCTTCTTCTACCGCAAGATTGCAGACATCCGTCACAGCTTCAATACCCAGACCCCCCCCGTCAACCACCGACAACGCAGCATCAGCGCCCCCCAGCCAAACCAACCTCCTGCTCTCCTGGACCCACGTCAATGACGACGACACCATAAAAATCATGAATACCATCCACTCCGGTTCACCATCCGACCTCTGCCCTCACCACATCTTCAGCAAAGCGAGCTCCGTCATTGCACCCCAACTCCAGAAGAACACCAACAGCTCCTTCGAGACCGCCACCTGCCCGGAGAGCTGAAAACACGCTGAGATCAACACCCTCCTCAAGAAACTTAAGACGGACCCAAAGGACCTCAAGAACTTCCGGCCCATCTCCCTGCTCCCCTTCCCAGCAAAAGTCATTGAGAAGATTGTCAACAGACAACTGACCCGCTTCCTCAAGGAGAAAAACACTCTGGACTCATCCCAATCTGGATTGCGCAGCAACCACAGCACCGAAACTGCCCTCATCGCCGCCACCAATGCCATCAGGACCCTACTTGACAATGACCAAACCGCGGCCCTCATCCTCTTGGACCTCTCGACTGCCTTCGACACTGTCTGCCACCACACCCTACGCACACGCCTCAACGGTGCAGGGACAAAGGGACAGAGCCCTGGACTGGATCACCTCCTTCCTCACCGGCAGAACCCAGAGAGTCCACCTCCCTCCATTCCGCTCTGAAGCCACCAAGATCATCAGCGGCGTACCCCAAGGGTCATCCCTCAGCCCGACCCTCTTCAGCGTTTACATGACACCGCTCACAAACATCGGCCGATCAAACGACCTCAACATCGTCTCATAAGCTGACAATCAGCTGATCCTCTCCCTCACCAAGCCATTGCTGAATGGATGAAGAACAGCTGCCTGAAACTGAACTCTGACAACACTAAGGCCTTCATCCTTGGCTCCACCCCCCCGCCTGGGGGTGGCCTGCCACACTGGGAATCGCACCAACACCCATCGACCATGCACGCAACCTCGGGTTCATCCAGGACTCATCGCTATCAATGACCCAGTAAGTCAATGCTGTCTCTTCCTCCTGCTTCAACACCCTCTGTATGCTTCTGAAGATCTACAGATGGATCCCCACTAGAACCAGAAGAACGATCACCCAAGCCCTCATAAGCAGCAAACTGGACTACAGCAATGCCCTCTACGCAGGAACCACGGCCAAGCTCCAGAAAAGACTGCAACGCATACAGAACAACTGCGCACGCCTCATCTTGCACATCTCCCGCCACATCACAGCCCACCTGAGAGACCTGCACTGGCTCCCTATCAGCAAAAAAATCACTTTCAAGCTCCTCACCCATGCTCACAAGCATTGCACAACACTGGACCAGAATACCTCTACAGACGACTAACCTACACCCGACCCGCCAGCTTCGCTCCGCTGACCTTGCCCTCGCCACCATTCCACGCATCCATAGAATGACCGTCGGTGGCAAATCGTTCTCCCACATCAGCGCCAAGAGGTGGAACACCCTTCATATCCACCTACGACAGACACAGGACCTGCTAACCTTCAGGAGGTACCTCAAGACCTGGCTGTTCGAGCAGTAACAGCACCACCCCGCGCCTTGAGATCCTCACTGGTGAGTAGTGCGCTTTACAAATGCTCTGATTGATTGATTCACATTGGCAATGCTTGACTTAATGCATGATCCGAGGGAACAAATGAACCCTCACAAAATATGCAAGCAGGGTTTACTTTTGATTTTAAATGTCAAACAAGCAGTTTTCGAAGTGGAGTAGCAGACAAGTGGCTCTACGTCATGTATAATAACACATCCAGCCAATTTTGCCATTTTAGCACATAGCACATAATGGGGTTTTAAGCCAATTATGAAACTGTTAAAAGCAAAACTACAAGCCCCACAACGTAACCGGCTATCAACCGGAAAAAAAATACCAGTTGGTAACCAGTGCCGTAGTGCCAAAGTGCAATGATATGAAACGCAAAATAAAATTTAGTATCTGACTTTGATCCTTTTTCTTGTAAGCAGTCACAGGTTAAACTGCCCAGTGGATGAGAGGGTAGAGACAGACTTTCACGTGCAAATGAGAGCATCTCATACTAATGGGCTATCATTAACACTCCTTCGAAAACTTGCATGCTAAAATCCCTTTTTTAACAGGACAAGGAGAGCATCAGCAGTTAGATGTGTCAGAGACAAAGAAGTAGCCCCCGCTTCTCAGGTTTGTGGGATTACGTGGCACTTTTACAACATCACTGTAATGTGCATAGCGCCGAACTAGTGCACAGTGACGGCTTGCGGGAGGGAAAAGGGGTGGGGTGCGTAGTATTTTTTTGCGCTGCGCCGTCAACTGCACTGCATGCACAGGCTCCCTGTCTGCCCTGAGTACAATCCTAACACTACTTTCATGCTGCTGGCAGCATGAAAGCAGTATTAGGATTGGATGGGTTGCCCAGCCAGGGGGCTCTGGGCAGAGTTGACGTTTCTGCCTGCTGTCTCCAACGCAGCAACGCAGTGCTTGCGTTGCTGGGTTGGAGAAGCTCAGTGCGCATTTGTTCGGCCCGAGACGGCTGGACAAAACATACACGCGCACTGAGGGAGAGTGCTGTGCACTCCTCCATGTCCCCGACACAGCTCCATGGCCCGCCCCTTTTGCTATAAAATGATAATAAACGCTGTTTATTATCGTTTTATAGTAAAGGTTTTGCAGATACTGCTACTTTCAGGGTGGTGACACTGACCCTGCAAGTGCAACACTTTCCTCAGGTGCTGCTACGCAAGGGCCATCAGTGGTTAATTTATAAAGAAAAATACAAGCAAGAGCTCTAAAATTTTCTTTGGAGCCAGAGTTGCCAAATATCAAGGTTGCCAAGTCTTGATATCAATTTATGACTCTTACTTCCATCACCGTACATTGCACATCTTTTTATCGCACTTGTGTTTTTTTTGTTCTCCGTTTCCTATATTTATCATCGTTTTCCTGTTTTTCCTTTCTCCTCTGTGTTTGTTCCTCTCTTTCTCGCTCCTAGTCAAAGTCTGATAGTTAAAAATGAGTCACGATCCCTTAAAAGTGAGTGCCTGCACTCTCCACCTTTGAATCCCTGGTGCATACTATACAGTGAACAAAGCTTATGTCTGCATGCAAATGTGTAATTTATGGCAAAATGCATCCTCATGCATTTTGCACTTAAAAAAAACAGTGGAATAAAATAGCACTGTGAACAACTGCCGCTTGCATACTTTTGTTCACATACATTTGCGGTAATTTTCTTACCTCAAATGGCCTGGTGGCTGTAAATGTATCCTGCAAATGGCACATAATTATGCAACATATCGTAAAGGTGTAATTTCGAGAATTTCACGTAGCAAGCGCAACACGAATGCCCTAAATTACACCAACGTAATTAAAATGTCACCCTTGTCTAAGGCAACCCTGCTCCTACGAGTAAGGGCGAGCACAGCGGGGCCAAGAAACAAGAGCAAGAGGGCATGGCCTCTCATGGAGGTCCACACGCTGCTTTGCATTTTGGTAATTAAAACATTTAGGGCCAGATGTAGCAAGCAGTTTTGCCCATTCTGTGTCTATGGGAAAATGTGTTCGTACATATGGCCCTAAATCACCTAAATTAATCAAACCTCAGTCTAAAGCACTTTATGACCATACTGTGCACTTATTTCCTCAGCTCTTTCCTCGTTTGTAACGCACAGTTGAAAGTAAAGTCAATAAATGTTCTAATTTGTCTGTGTTCCATAATCAGTACACAAGGTATGCATTTGCTAAAGATTTGTTTTGTAATCGGCCACTGTAGAAAGTACAAATGTGCCATGTCACTTTAAAGACAAGCATTGGCAATGCCAATTGGTGTGGCTTATAAATGAAAATGTCTCTTCAGTCACTGCTGAGTTTAGGCACTCGGCACATCATCATAAATGCACTATGACAATTATCCATGTACTCATGTGTTCATTTATGCACCCACTTATCCATCTACAATAAAACAAGTACAAAAGCTCAACAAGCAGGTGTGCCAAAGAAATTGAAAGAATAAAGAAGATAAAGAAAACATACCTCCACCTAGCAGTATGCTTGCAATAAATTATAAAATTAAACATAGCAGTTGGAAGCATTCTTACAATGATATTGTACATAGTGGCCATCTTACAATGTTAAAAAGTGGTACACAATGCACAATACCATTCTAAGATGATTACCCGGTTTAGAAGCAGTAGCCGAGATCGATGTGGCGCATTGCAGATTAAATGAGCAGAAAGCGAGGGGACCCACTACCATTTTTAGGGAGCTGCAGCATGCTCTAGAAATATAATAAAAAAGGAAGAAAATAAATAGATAGAGGACTATACAAAAGAAAATTGGACTCTAAAGGCCTCCCCACTAGCTGTGGCACTGATTCAATCTCACTTTCAGGCAGAGGAGCACAAGTGATCAGGGAAAATGCAGTTACTCATGGGGCAATTGACTGAAGTGGGCTGACCCATTGCCCCATCCTGTGTACTACCATGCATGGAGGCAGAGTGAAAGTAGCCCTTTATCCAAAGCCCCCCTAAAGATGAACATGCTTGTATTTATGTGTCTGAATGTTTTGTTTATTGATTTGTATTTACTACAAGAGCCTGACAGACAACTAAACCTTTCAGGTCCTCCTAATAGTGTCTAGCAAGGAGTATTAGTGCACATCTTCTATCCCCAGGTTTCGACACCAAAGCAACTGTTGCCTGCTGAGGTTCTTAGAGAGATTTCATGTAACAGAATATCCATCAACATGCTTTAATAGTTGTGTGACTACAATCTGCTGTTAAAGTCTATTAACTTTAACATCTGTCTTTCATAACAGATACGTTAGGCCTACTGCTTTTGTCTTAACTTTTCATCATGGTCTCATCTATGGCATCTGACATACATTTTTCCAATGGACAAATCAGGCCTATATCCTGTAAAAAACCGGCTTGTCACTGCATAACCAACTCTGGCCTGCTATATTGACCATAATACTTCCCATAAGGTAACCATCAGGCATATAGTCATAACATTGTAAATATGCACAGAATTACAGCTGACAAAGCAATGTACCCCCCTTACATTGACCTACCAAAGATTCTATAAGTGCAAATCACATACCCCCACGGTTTGTCAGAGGGTAAATGACACCATCATCTTTGACTAGTATGATCATCAGCGACCTTCAATATAACAAAGTACCCATCACTGTCTTTAACACATTGTATTGCCAAATCACCATTAAAGGACTACATACTTCAAGAAATTATTTTTTCAACCCAAATATTTAGCGCCAGCACACTAGGTTTGTATTACAGCATGCTCTTTAAAATGCTCAATCAATCATAAGTCGAGCCTACTGACTGTTTATAATTTTTAATAAAAATCTCATGAAACATACGGTATCTAAGAATACTTTTTCTGATTAACCAATCAAGCCTTTAGGCTTTGTCGTTGGAATGTAACACCCTGCTCCATCTTACTGTATTGTGCATAAGCTAGCAACCCTCAGACATAAAGTCTAAAATCACAAACATACTAATTTACTGTTAGGAAAACAATATGCAACCCCTCTCAAAAGGGTATCACATTGCAAATGTTCAGACCCAAGTGTCATCTGAGAGGGTGGGTTTTGCACCTGGCCTCTTTTGCTGGGTCATCCCCAGTCTTTTTGCCTCCTTCTTCCTATTTTTTCTGACCAGTTTGTGTTGGCTTTAGGATTCTGGGCACTTTACCACTGCTAAAACTGTGCTAAAGTGCATATGCTCTCTGTGTAAATTGTACTGTTGATTGGTTTATACATGATTGGCATATTTGATTTACTGGTAAGTCCGAAGTAAAATGCACTAGAGGTGCCCAGGGCCTGTAAATCAAATGCTACCTGTGGGCCGGCAGCACTGGTTGTGCCACCCACATTAGTATCCCTGTAAACATGGCTCAGACCTGCCACTGCAGTGTCTGTGTGTGCAGTTTTAAACTGCCAATTCGACTTGGCAAGTGTACCCACTTGCCAGGCCTAAACCTTCCCTTTTACTACATCAGGCACCCCTAAGGTAGGCCCTAGGTAACCCCCAAGGGGCAGGGTGCACTGTATGTTTAAGGTAGGACATATAATAGTGTGTTTTATATGCCGTAACAGTGAAATACTGAAAAATTCGTTTTTTACTGTGCAAGGCCTACCTTTCTCATAGGTTAACATGGGGGCTGCCTTTAAATATCCTTAAAGCATAGATTCCCTTTGAGAGCTGATAACAATATGGAGTTTAGCGTCTCTGAACTCACAATTTAAAAATACGTCTTTTAGTGAAGTTGGTTTTTAAATTGTTTGAAAATGCCACTTTTAGAAAGTAGGCATTTTCTTGATTAAACCATTCTGTGACTCTGCCTGTTGGTGGATTGTCTGTCTGGGTCAGTTTGACAGTTGGGCTGTTTTGCACCTCTCTTGACAGTGATACAAAACGGGGGGGGGTGTTGCCTGCATATCCTGATGAGCCATTTGAGCTAGAGGGAGGAGTGGTCGTTCACACCTGAAAGGACAGTGCCTGCACTCACACAATGTAGTCTCCAACCCCCTGGTGTGCGTCTGGGGCCTGGCCTGGACAAGGAAGGATCATACAAACTCTTGAGACTTTGCTTTGAAGTTTGCCAACTTCAAAGGCAGAACAGGGTATAAGAAGAAGACCCAAAACCCCAGACTTTTAGAATTTTCCTGGAATCAAGAGAAACCTCTGCCAAGAAGAGCTGAAGAGCTGGAGGAGTACTGTCCCCTTTGCTGTGTTGCTTTGCTAGAATGGCTTGCAGTTGCTGCTTCTGCCTTAAAAGAGTGCAAAGAGTGAACTTTGCTGTGTGTCCTGCTTGAGAAAGTTCTCCAAGGGCTTGGAGTAGAGCTTGCCTCCTGTTGGAAGTCTCAGGGACACCAAAGCCTTCAGTTTCCTCGACCTGCAGCACTGGAAACTGTGTTTTGTGCTGCTCAAGAGAAGAAACCACTGCAACGCTGCCAACGACGCTGCTGCCTGCACCGGGACCTGCTGATGCCGCACAGAGTCACATTGCCCCACTTCACACTGCGACCCTAGTCTCACTGACGCTGTCATCAGACGACTTCACCGAGCCGCTGCTCGCACCGAGACCTGTGGGCCCCGCACTACGGCATCGCCTGCTCACACCGATGCCTCTCCTGCTGACACTGGCGCCGCTGCCTGCACTGTGGGCTGTGGAGACCGCTCATGAGGAGCACGAAGCATTGTCCCGTCCCGCACCGCAGCCCCGGTCCACCGACACCAGCACCATCGACTCCAGTGTCGTCACCAGGCATCCCTGCCTGCACCGTGGCCTGTGACCCCCACTCGTGAGGGTCAGGAAGCACCGTCCCGTCCCGCTGGCTTGGGCCCACTGACGACAGCGCTTCAGCAACGCCGCCGCGACTGCCTGCACTGTGACCTATGGACACCGCACGTCACACCGCCCCGCTTCACACCGCAGCCCTGGTCTCACTGATGCTGCTGGTCGCGGTCACCGAGCCGCTGCCTGTACCGTGACCTGTGGGCACCACACATCGCATCGTCCCGCTTTGCACCGTAGTCCCGACGCCATCCATGCCAGCGCTCCTGACTTCATCAGCCCGGAGTTCGCTTTGCAATTGGTATGACTTCAAGGGCCCAACAACTCCCGCACAGACTCAGGAACCGACACCACAAGACCAGCGACGCCGCTCTCCGGAGCTCACTGAGAGGATCACGACGCCCTGCAATTCCAAAGGTACTGTTTTACAGGTCTTACTGACACTGTAACTGGCCCGCAATGGCGCGGCTGGCCTGAACTGTTGGTTTTGTTGATCACGACGCCATGATAGCCCCAGGTGGAGCTATTGAATCCAGGGAACTGTATTTTTTAGTAAATCTTGCAAACTTCATATCTTTAACACTGTAGGTTGGATTTTTATCATTTTGGTCTTGTTTTACACAGCTACATATTGGCTATTTTCCTAAAACTGGTGTGGTGTCATTTTGTAGTGTTTTTACTTATTACTGTGTGTTATGT
The DNA here is from genome assembly GCF_031143425.1 of Pleurodeles waltl. NCBI lineage: Eukaryota > Metazoa > Chordata > Amphibia > Caudata > Salamandridae > Pleurodeles > Pleurodeles waltl. The sequence goes on from NC_090450.1 coordinate 812,259,885, forward strand.
GCAAATGCTTTACACTTTGCCTCTGAGATAAGCCTGACTGCTCTTGCCAAGCTACCAAGGGGGTGAGCAGGGGTTATCTGAGTGGGTATCTCCCTTATCCTGACTAGAGTGAGTGTCCCTACTTGGAGAGGGTTCAAACTGACTGCCAACTAGAGACCCCATTTCTAATAGTGGACAACACCAAAATGCTTGTATAGTACAGTGATCTGTGGGACCCCATGTAGCAAAATATCTTTTTACAGCATTTATTACATTGTAACAACAATCCGCCCTGAAAAGCGTATTGCTTTAACAAATGCTTTTCACAATTAATAGATCAGGCCGCATGCCTGTGAAGTACCTTTTTATAATAATAAACAGATCAGACCTATGGTAGCAAACATCACTTTCCCCCAGTGAATTTGTGAGGGAAGCATACACGGTTACTTAAGTGATACAATGGGCTCTCTGTGCTTTACTGTGGGGAAGATCTTCCACTGATGCTGAAGTGATATACAGTGAGTGTGTTTGTATGTGTAGCTTCAGAAAATGTTTCATTTTACAAAAGCCAAAACGGCTATCTTTGCCAATGCTTGTTTACAGAGGTTTTATCATGGGGTTGGATCAATAGGTTAACCTGGAGAGACAGAAGATCTTCCTTCCAACAAGGGGTATGGATGGTTCCAGGCTGTCAGGTAGCATGTGGCAGAAGCATTCTGAATAAGGACCAAGACATTATTTACCCCCTCCCCCTGTCTGTAGTGACGTAAAAGGTCCCATTAGTATCACAGAGGTCTGGCATCCTCCTCCCCCAACACCAGTTGGGAACCTCAAACTATCTACTAAAACCTGTTCTGTAGAGACAGGGAACACATTAAAAAGTTCCATATGTATGTACACAGGATGCTAACTACGCACCCCGAGAATCCAAAGGGTTCCCTGTGATTTCACAAACCAAAGAGGGTTGATGCATCACTGAAGACACCAAACCCAGTACACTGGTGCCTCAGCGAACTGTACCAGAATGGAGCGACTGAGACACCTTCAATACAGCCCTTTGAAGAACTTGGGGCAACACCATGAAGACTAAACAGTTTTTTTAAATCCCACACGTTATCCCAGGTAGACCAACTGATGTGCAAAGGGGAGTTCCCAAAGGGAGACACTCTAACATACTCCAAATAGGATCAACCAATGGACAGGGGCGGTCCTGGGAGCAATGGCTCATTTGTACGTTGTAGGTGATGTACATGGATACTTGATTCTGGGTGCTCAACCTGGAAATTTTTCACCCTCAGAATTTGGCCCTCTGCAAATCATGCGACAGGAAAGGGCAAATTATGCAGCATAATGCTTCACATTTTTGATAGTATTACTTCATTCTTTTGAAATTTTTAACATGGTAATACTGTCTACACAAACATATCACCTCATTAGAACCAGTTTAACAACCAGAGAGATAAGCAAATGAAAGATCATCACTTAACTTTTTCAAAGGGCCGTCCACTATTCGTGAACATGCTGCCACATTTTTAATAGCTTGTGAGCTGTTTAAACTAGAAACATTATTTTCTTAAAATCTACGGATTATACAGGAGAAGGTGGATTATGTAGCAAATAAACAATCCATAATTATGAGATAAAGGCCGCAGCTGCAGAATTTCATAATTCCAATGTCCATGTCCTACTGGGACACACTGTTCATCCTATACTAGCAGGGGAGCAACACAAAGATGCTGTCCCCACTATGTTGCCCTGAAGGCGATGTGGTCAGCTGCAATCTACACACTGTTGTACGTGAGGAGTTGAGACTTTTTATTCCTGAGTCATCCAGAGCTATACCTGAAGATGGGGCCCTGTCACCTATGCTGCTTGAATCCCCTTACTTGCAGGGTCTGCAGCCGACCCCTCCTCTTTGACCATTACAGTGTCTAGTTCCGGGGTCCTAAGCACGGATATTATTTTTGACAGCAGAAAATAATTAAAAGGAAATGAAGTGAAAAGGCATTGCTGGCCATTTCGTTTTAGGTACTTGCACACATCTGTTTTATGCTAATCTTCTTTGCTGACTTGTTAAAAAATACAGAATTTTTTTCTAAGAGCCCGCATGGAACACTGCTGAAAGCAAAGCACTCTGGACTTGATTCCACCTCATGTCTCTTTCTTCCTTCACTCCATACTTCGTGTCTCCTAATCTCACTCTTCAAGGTTCTTTTTTCATCCCTTCCTTCTCACTTTGTCACGGTTTTCATTTATCTTCCTCCTTTGTTCTCCCTTTTCTGCCTTTCTCTTGCTTGCTGTGGGTCACAGTGTCAGGAACAGGTGGGGTGAAGGCCATGTGGGGGGTTATAACAAGCTACTAAGTAGGACAGAGTAACACAAAAGGATGATGGACGGAGTGCTGAACAATGCAAACACTCACCCCCAGTCACAGATCTGGGTTTAATCCATCATTCTTTTGCTCACCACACAAACCCAGTTTGGACCCAGCCATATGCAAATCAGTCTTGACCCTGTTCCACATGGGAACAGTCCAGCCTGGACTACCAAGCCAGGTCCCGGAAACAAGCATCCTGGGACCGGTTTCAGGATATCACCCTTCATCAGCCAGGCTCGCTTGAATCCAGTGACACAGTGAGCACGGGACCCACGTCTGGTTACACACTTACCACTTATGGCAACTTTAGCAACACAAAAGGATGATGGACGGAGTGCTGAACAGTGCAAACACTCACACCACGTCACAGATCTGTGTTTAATCCATCATTTAAAAAAAATCATTTTTGTTCTCACAGTGCCACCCCTGTTTGGATCCAGCCATACGCAAATTAGTCTTAACCCTGTTCCTCGTGGAAACTGATGGATTAAACCCAGGTCTGTGACTGGGGGGGAATGTTTGATTTGTTCTGCATTCCGTCCATCATCTGTTGTTTTTGCATTTGTCCTACCAATTAGGACAGGGCAGTGCTTAATTTGTAAATAGAAAAGTGCCAGTGCTCAGAGCTCTCCTCTGAAACACGCGGCTGCTGCAGTTAAATGTGTGAACACGGAAACACGGAATACTGAGGCAGCGTAATCCTGAAGCCATCTCGGGCCTCTTTAATCCATTTAAAGCCACTCCCAGCGCTTCAACTCACTCTTGCAGCGTTCTGCTTTCTCCCATTGTGACGCTTTTTGGTTTTTCTCTTCCTCCGTCTATCCCATGTGTGTCTTTTGCTCGCAGCAAATGCTTGAGGCAGAAGACTAAGCCCCGGCTCTCACAAATAAGTGCCGGTGCTCAGCACCGGAAACAACAAGCACAAATGAAGCACTGGGACAGGGCCTCTTTTATTTTATATTGCAGTGATACGCAGGTGCATTCAACACAAAAGATCTACTTCCATTTTAATGCGGCCTCTAGAAATGGCACTCCTCTCATACCTGAATCCAAACAGTCTAGACTAGAGGGCTCACTCGCAGACATGAGCCTTGGTGAGTCTTCGAGGGAGGGGCAGGGGCCACGTTCCCAGGCAGTGCAGGAGGTCTGCAGAAGCGCTCAGTCTGACACTCACTAACAGCCCCAATTTGCTATGCCCTTCTCGAGGGGCCGCAAATGTTCTAGGCCAGGGATCTCGCGACAGCGCCGCACGCCATGTGCCATTAATTTTCAACGCAGAGCCTCCTACATGGCAAGGATTCCCCGCTGAAACACAGGACAATTAATCTTACAGTGACACTTCGGGGGCACTAGGACGGGGACACCATCGTGCGCAGACAGGAACTGCAATGTTAGAAATCAGAACTGTGGCAACACCAGACTGCAAAGAGAGAGACTGCAGATTTGGAGTACGGAGGTCTATCACGATGGTGCAAAGAGACAGTCTGCAGCGTTTAACTCACTGCGCTGGTAGGACAGCTCAAAGAGTAAAATTTTGGGCGTTGTTGTCTGATGTGGATTGATGTAATCTGGTGTAAACTGCAAATCACAGATTTGATTCCTGTCAAGGCACAGCCAGATGTCCACCCCTCCGAGATAGGGAAAATATATCCTGGTGCCAAATTCTAAACACATCTCATTTGTGCGTAAGTGACAGTTAGCACACAAATTGAAATTCTGAGTTGAGTTGTAATTCCGCTCACTTATTCTGCAACTCGGAATTAAGCCCTAAGCATCGATTGGAATTGGCAGAGGTGAGGCATGAACAGCTACATATGAATATGTTCATTAAAAATCAGAGACCTACTAATTTCATGCTGTTGAGAGAGTCAGGCGACCGGGAAATCAGAGGTCAGCCAACACACTGGCTGCCAATGGAGTCGGTGGGCCTTGTTAACATAGATTTATCTCTGCATATTTGGGACTCACTCCTGTCTGTAAATGCGAATTACACCTCATTTTCGAGGTCTGTTTCAGAAAGCATTCTCTGTGAGGGACTGTGTTTTACTCTGGATTTGTGGGTGTGGTTTACACATTTCGATGAGTAAAACAATTGGGGGACTGATTCACATGTTTCCCTATTAGTAAGAATATCCCAATCCTGTAAATTAACAAGCTAGTCACACCTAAATGACAAGTAGCAAGTATGGCATAACTACTCACAGAAAAACCTTTGTCAATTAGGTCCTGGCCCATCAGAGCTCATCCAGTACAGACTGTTCAGAGAGGAAGATCAAGAGAGAGTATGAGTGCAATGACGTAGACACCAATGATTAGCCACAGAAAGTGAAAGACACATTAAGATATCAATGCCCATTAAACACTGAGGCTTTGCATAGTGCCAGGAACCTGTTTGAGGCTAAGTAGGCATAGATGGGGTGACTAAAAAGTTCCTTACTAGGCTCCCCAAGTTACCTGGACTGTTCCTCCGATCAGTTGAGGCCCTTTCTGACCTAGCTGCAAGCTGTACCCCGTTGTTTGCCTGCTGCCTCTTCCTTCGCTGCATTTGCATTTTGCTCCCCTGCTGCATTTTTCTGCACTCTCTCTTGCTGTGCCCATCGCTATTTTCTTTTCATCACTCGCTCTCTCTTTTTTGCTCGTTTCCATTTGCCTTTTCGCTTTCTTTCTCTGAGTGCCCGTTGCAATTCCACTTTTCATCACTCTCTCTTTATTTTTGCCCATTTCCCTCTTCGCTCTCTCTCTCTCTGAGTGTCCGTTTCTATCCCACTTTTCTACACTCTCTCTGTTTTTGCCCATTTCCCTTTTCACCCTCTCTCTCTTTCAGAGTGGACGTCTCAATTCCACTTTTCATCACCGTCGCTCTCTGTTTTGCCCGTTTCTATTTTGCTTTCGTCACTCTCTCTCTCTCTGTTGCCTGTTTTGTTAGACTTGATCGCTCATTCACCTATGTTTACCGTCTTTGTCACCCCGGCCGCCCCAGCACCCTTCCCGCTTCCCCTTCAAGACTGCCCAGCTCCTTACCTGTTCTCCTGCATGTTCCCCCCCCCCCATCTTCCTCCCACCTCTATTAGCGCCGCCCACTTCACCCCGTGCATTTCCTAGGACCTAATGGCAGCCGCAGAGTGGTGCGCTGCTGCCTTGCAGATGGCTTGCCCATTTGTGCCGGTCTGTGCCTCGTCTATGCCCAGCACCAGGAACCCTGGTTCTGATACCCCCTACAACTACTCTGCACATAACTCAGTGCACTGAACACAGCTCTTCGCATTCCACACCCTTGGCATGCTCTGCAAGATCTTAAGGTGGCTCCCGGCAGACATTAGAAGGACCGTCACGCAGGCCCTCATCACCAGTATACTGGGCTACGGAAACATGCTCTAAGTAGGAATCACAGCACACCTCCTGAAGAGACTCCAGAAAATACAGGACTCAGTGGCAAGATTCGTATGTGACCCCCCCAATGTGGAAATTCCTCTTAGTTTGAGCAGAGTCCTTGGATAGGGAGAGGAACAGTTGGGTGTCGTCGGCGTAGGAGACTATGTTTAGCTTGTGTTGTTTGGTGATCTTGGCAAGCGGGGCCACGTAGACATCAAAAAGCATCAGGCTGAGTGAAGATCCTTAAGGCACTCCGCAGCAAGTGGCTTAAGGTTCTGACGTGAACGGCGGAAGTCTGACCCTCTATGTCTTTCTGGTGAGGAAGGACCTGATCCAATCCAGGGCTTTGTCTCGGATGCCGGTGTTGTGCAGTCTTTCGCATAGAGTGGAGTGGGAGACGTTGTCAAATGCAGTGGAGGGGTCGAGTTGGATGAGTGTGGCCGTACCTCCACAGTCCAGTTTGATGCGTATGTCATCGGTAGCTGCTAAGAGTGCGGTTTTGGTGCTGTGGTTGCTTCTGAATCCAGACTGGGATGGGTCTAGGATGTGGTGTGTCTCAAGGAATTTGGTAAGCTGCTGGTTGATGATTTTCTCCGTTACCTTGGCTGGGAAATGGAGGAGAGATGGGTCTGTAGTTCTTCAGGTCCCTAGGGCTTGCAGTGGGTTTCTTGAGTAGCAGGCTGATTTCGTTGTGTTTCCGGTCTGAGGGGAACATGACGGTCTCGAAGGATCGGTTGATGGTTCGGCAGTGCTTCGGTGCTATGGTGGCGCTGGCCAAATTGAGGATGTGATAAGGGCAAAAATCCAAGGGTGCTCACGAGTGGATGGAGTTCATCAGCCTTTGGGTGTCCTGTATTGTGATGGGGTCCAGGAGTTCAGTATCTGGTGGGGTGCTAGGTCCGTGGTGGTGAGTGTTGCTGGTGGGATTTGGTTCCTGAAGCCTTCGTAGATGTCCTGAATCTTACGGGGAAAAAAGGTTGCAAGGTTGTTGCAGAGTTCTTGGAGAGGAGGGATGGCGGAGGTGTCTGTCTCGGGGTTCTTTGACAATGGCGAAGAGCTTTTTGCTGTTGTGAGTGCTGGAGTTGAGGCGTGCTTGAAAGGCGGCTTTTTTGGCGGCTCTGATATTCTGGTGGTGCGTGGTGACTGCGTTTTTGCAGGCTGCGTGGTCTTCGGTTGATTTGCTGATCCTCCATATACGTTCCAGTCATCTGCAGAAGCGCTTGGATTCCTGTAGGTCTGTTGTAAACCACTTGGGTGTTTTGCTGTGTTGATTCCCTGCTGTTATTCTTAGGGGGGCTACATTGTCAGCGCAGTTTGAGTGCTAGAGGTGTAGGTTGCTTGTGGCTTTATTTGCGTCTGCTGTGTCGAGTGGGAGGGAGTGGTTGAGACCAGTACCAGCATAGAACCCCGACTAACTACTTGGAACTCCCTCACCAACCAGGAAACCGCCACCCTCATGAGCTCCATCCATTCAGGAGCACAGAATGACCTCTGCCCACACCACATCTTCAGCCTTGGAAAAAACAAAATCAGCCAAGAACTCACCACCCAACTCAACACCTCTATAACCACAGCCTAGAGGACTGGAAGCACGCCGAGATCAACCCTTACTCAAGAAGTAGTCAGCCGACCCCAGCAAACTCGAAGAACTACAGACCAATCTCCTTGCTCCCCTTCCCAGCCAAAGTTCTGGAAAAGACCATTAACAACTAACTCACCACCCACTTCAAGCTGCAGGACCTACTGGACTCTTTCCAGTCCAGAATCTGCAGTAACTACAGCACTGAGTCAACCATCATGGCAGCTATAGAGGACATCCGAGCCTACCTTGATCAAGGAGAAATGACAGCCCTGATTGTCCTTGATCTCTCAGCAGCATTCAACACAGTATCCCACCACACGCTGATCACCGGACTACGCAACATCGGTATCCAAGGGAATGCTCTTAAATGGATCGCCCCCTTCCTCACTGGAAGAACACAGAAAGTCTGCCTATCCCCATTTATCTTGGAACCCAAAGACATCATCTGCAGGGTCCCTTAGGCCTTGTCCCTCAGCTCCCACCCTCTTCAACATCTACATGACACCCTTGGCCAACATCTTCTGATCACACAGGCACAACATCATCTCATACACAGACGCATTGTTACTCAAGCACTCATCACTAGCAGACTCAATTACAGCAATGCATCTCTATACACCTCCTCAACAGACTTCAGGCCATCCAGAATGCTGTGGCCAGACTCATCCTCAACCTCCCCCGAAGAACCCCCACCTCCCCCACCTCAAGGAACTCCACTAGTTCCGAGAACCTGGACTTCGCAAAAGAAGATAAAGAAGGCCTGGTAGACCATACATTTGTATGTCTGCAAGAGATTAAGGAGGACAAAATCATCTACAGTATAATGCCTCAGAGGGGACTAATGCACATTTAAGTTGATCAGAGAGAATTATAAAAACCTTCCGGCTGCACATAAAGGTATAGTTGTTTTTTATTTTTCAGAAGGTTTGAGATTTCAGTTCTGATCTAAGAAGCTTGGGTTTTTCCTGTGCTGAAAAAATATGATCTGTGATCTATTGGACTCAAAGAATTACTGTCCCATTTCCAACATTCCATTACTTGTAAAAATATTGAGAATACTACAGACGTTCCTGGAAGAACACACGGTTTTGGGTAATTGCCAATCTAGTAACAGAATGTGAACACACTACCATGTAGTCAGTCATTTTAGACACCATTGGCAGTGGTGACCTAGCCCTCTTAATGCTTATCCTCCTCTCATTGCTTTCGACACCCTAAACAATGCCACCCTCTTAACATGAGTGGAGGATGTTGTGGTCCAAAATGGTTGTGGCAATTAAAAGCTTTCATCTGCACCATTTCATAGGGGTTTGCGTCAGTGATCAGTTCTATCCCATTTGCTCTTCAATATTCGCATGCAGCCATTGCACTAGCCGTAAAAAGCATTTATGATGGATTTTCAAAACTTTCCTAATAATAATTTTTCATTTAATGAGTGATCCTTCTGAGAATTGTGACCATGTCACTGAATCTGTGGAAAAGTTTTTCGGGTTTATATTTTGTGCATTATTAAGAATGATTAATATGCCTTTTAACACATTATTAACATTATATATTTTCAATTTAAATACATTTCCTATGAGGTGTAGAAGTGTGTTTATTAATGTGTTTTAGTTATGACACATTTCTGTGGAAAACGCATTGTAGACCAGATGCATTTCGGTCACTTGTTGCTGCTTCTCGCTTCCCCAGCCCTCCTTCTGCGCACATCCTCTCCCCATAGGCCCTGGAGCATGCAGTCAAATTAAGGTTACGTTAGTTAGATTTTCATAGTTTTATAGTTTTTCTCACAATTGTTATTATATGTAATTTATAAAGCGCATGGCTACCTAAACAAGTTTTTCCAGCACTGGTCAACTCACGTAAGCATAGAACCAATCAGATATTTCTAGAACCCACACCGTCAATGAGAGTTAAGATGATGTAAACAATCAGGTTTTAAGCCATTTATGAAAAACTGTCAAACGGCGCAAGCTCTCAGTTCCTAAGGCTTAGGGTCCAGGTACAAAAATTACTAACCTCCTTGGCAGGTTTTCATAACTCTGAAAAACACAGCTAACTCAAGATTACTAGAGTAATTTTTGTATATAGCCAAAGCTTTAAACTGAACACGACGGGCCACAGGTAGCCAATGCAGTTTGTGGAGCAGGCTGGCTGAGGAAGTGTATTTGAGAGGATGAAGTAACAGACCTGCAGCTGTATTTTGCACTGTATGAAGGCATCCCAGCAAAACCTTTGAGACCCCCAAGTAAAGGACATTGCCATAGGCTAATCTGGAGGTTACCAGTCTTCTGAGCTGAGACTGGAAGTCAGTCAAAGATTTTTTAAAGCCATTTGAAAATGCCAAAACAGGTGGCTGCAACTATATTGATCTGATGGCTCATGGAGAATTTGTCGTCCAGCCTAAACCATAAATTCTTTACAGTAGGTACAGGGGAAGGAGGGTGGCCCATGCAAGCCGGCCATAAGTGTGGGCCCAATAGATTTCAGTGATTGCCTACCACTAAAACTTCCATCTTGTCTCCATTTAGTTTTAATAAATTTGCATTAATCCAGGATGAGATGTAAGCAAGACAGGTACTTAATGCTTCAGAGTTATGGTTTTCCTTTGCAGATAACAACACCACAATTTGGGTATCATCAGTGTATGAAAATAGGAAGAGCCCGCAGGAATCCACAATCTCAGCTAAAGGTCTCATATATAGGTTGAAAATAAGTGGACTGAGAGTAGAACCTTGCGGGACCCCAGAAGAAAGATGGTGGGCTTTAGATCTGTGATGATTTGTGTAAACCTGAAAGCTGCAGTTATACAGAAAGGATCTCAACCAGGAGAGAGCTGTGCCCTGAACTACCATTTTTTACAGTGTTAGAAGAAGCCTAGTATGAATAACAGTGTCAAATGCAGCACTGAGATCTAAAAGACTCAGGCCCATATTTATACTTTTTTAGTGCTGAATTTGCGCCGCTTTTTGACGCAAATGCGGCGCAAACTTATAAAATACATGAAAATAGTATAAATATGGGCCTCAGTGCCTCCATGCCCCTCTCCCCCCCAGTGTAAAGTTGATGTTTCAGGTATTCAATGACCCCAAGAAGAGCTGACTTGGTGCTGTGGCCTCTCTGTGGTGGGGATGTAAAATTGCAACAAGTATCTATGACTATGGCTTTCATTCCTACTGGTCCTGTTCACTGAAAGTTTAATTGTTAAATGTTTCATATTTGTTCGAACATCTCCAGATGACATTAGTATAGAGGGTGTTAAATATTGTTTTTAAAATAATTGGGATGGTGCTTATGTGTAAAGGTAATGATGTTTATTATTCTTGTATTCTGATTTGCTAAAGAAATTAAAATTCTGCTCATACCATAATAATAATAATTTCCTCTGTAAGAACCGTATGCAAAAGCCCCTTGATTAAGTGGGTGAGGCAGATTTTCAGAAGACTTTCCTATTCTACTAGGATGCGGTCCAAATTATTTTTAATTCTGCTGCTCATGCAAGTTTTCATAAAGCTCAGCTGAGTCAATGAGCCTGAGAAAGATGGTGTCAGTGGTTTTGTTACTGCTTTCATTGTGAGTTGCATCCAAGACTCAGTAATCGCATACAAGAAAGTGAAATGTGCTGGCAGACAAAGGGCATAGATGAGATTTTGAAGCTGGCCAAATACAGTAGTGATTGATTTGATGCAAAACAGGAGAAATGAAGGAAAAATTGATGTTTGGCCAGAGAAAGCAATTTGAAAGGAGTGCTCGAAATCAGTTGATGGGTTTTGATGTGGGTTATGTTCAATCTGGAAGTGAGAATATGAAAAGGGTAAATGCAAGGTGGTGGGAAAGAGATGGTGAACAATTCTGGAATGAATGTAAATGAATGTAAATGTTGAAATGCTGAACAAGAACACAGCTTGTAGCTTCTGTGGGAAAATCTGGCACTGGAAAAGGGACTGTGGCTAAAATTGATATAGAATCCAGAATTCCCAGATGCAGAAGGATACACTGTCAAGGGCCCCAAATCAATTGGCTTCTGTGCAGGGTATGCAAGTTCAGAAATTGTTTGGCATAACAATACCTGCAGCCCTAGTGTTGCAACAAAACATCAAAAACAAAATGGAATATAGTACACGGTACCACCTGAATCCACTGATTATGGGTAATAATTAATCTCAGTTTTCTTCAGGGAATAATTCACAATGATGGTGCTTGCAAGGAGAAGAAGACTGCTTATTTGGAGCAATCCTAGAGGTAGAGTAAAGAGGACCATACATAGATGGTAAGGCAGTGGCTACCCCATTTAATTTTTAACTGATACAGGAGCTACCCGTTCTATAGTATGTTCTTTGGAATTCCCAAACCTACCCTTCTTGGGAAGAGAAGTCCAAGTTGCAGGGATCAGTAATAAATAAACAAATTGTTCATCGGGTTACACAGCAGATTTCCCAGTTTAAGTGGACCAATGAAGAATGAACATCATTTCATTTTCTATGATTCAAGTCCTGTGAATTGTTGGGCAGAGACTTGCTTTTCAAAATGAATTGTGTGATTCACTGAACTCCATTGTTTTATGACTGAAACTCAAGATGATGATTCACGGTTCAAAATCAAATCACAATATTCAAGGGTTCCAATGTTACCAGTTTTAAGAAAATATGACCTACCTCTGGATTGAAAACATGCTGTCAAAGAAGAGGTGTGGAATTTCTCTGGTAAAGACCAGGACTTATAAAAAAAAGTACTGAACCAGTCAAAATTAATTAGGGTGAAGCCTGAGCAGTTTCCCCCAGACCTAAACAGTATAAACTTTCAACAGAGACAGAAGAAGGAATTAAACATATTATTGTGAAAATGGCAACCCTGCCATCAAGAGGATAAAGAAACCTTGTGTTTAGGTCCTAGAGAAAATTAATAAAATTGCCACTCCATGTTCTCCAGTGGTACGGAATTCTGTAGTAATGTTGTTCCACATTCTATCAAATTGAGGAATGGCATATGGACATTGACTTATGCCAAGCTTTCTTCTCCATTCCTCTCTGCGATTAGTGTAAATTTTTATTTGCATTTGAATTTCAATCTAGAGATCTCGTTTGGTGGGTGTTCCCACAAGGGTATAGTTAAGTCCTTCAACCTTTAGTCGAATTCTGAAGAAAGTTCTAGAACATTTGAGGTTGCCCTGTAATTCAGTCGTGGTACTGTATTTTGATGACCTATTAGTCACATCAAAGATAATAGGGGACTATAAACTTGATACAATTGCTTTTCTGAATAATGTAGCTGACAGTGGGTTCCAAGTTTCCCCAACAGAGATGCAATACTGTAAAAAGGAAGTAATTTATCTTGGTCAACGCATTGAGAAAGGTGCAAACAATGTCTCAAAAGAACATGTTTCTGCAATTTTGAAAATGAGTCCTGCTCGCTAAAGGAGTATTGCTGCCAACTCTTTTGTATGCAGTGCCTATGGTGGGAACCCCACGGGCGCTGCATCTCCTGGTCCATCCTTTTGTAGACTTTATGGCCACTTAGATCTGCGCTCCAATTTCTCAAAATCTTACATCACTGCATGCGGCCCTAAATGTACACGGATTTCTAGTCTTTCTATTGGAACTAGCCAGTTAAACTGTACAAATACCTTTTTCTATCCGGGGTCACCTTTTCTTCCTCTGGATCTTGGACTCCTAAAATTGCGCAGCGCAGAGTTAAACTGTTGAGTTCAATAGGTTTGTTGTGTACTTTACCCCAACCTGTGGGAGGAGGTTCGCTCGGTCCATTGTTACAGATTTATGGATCCCAGTGTACCTCGTTTGCACTGTATGGGGGGGACGTTTGGGGCACATCTGATTGCATGGCTATTCAGTGGAACTTCTTGCAGTTCCTATTACCTCTTCCAGTTTCATCTGTCATAAAAAGCTAGGCCTGAATATTCTGGAAGATCTTATTAGTGTACGACCTACACTATTATGGCTGGCTATTTGGAAAAAAGAGCAGGAAGGCTTGTCCAGGGACATTGTCATGGTTTGTTTATCTTGTGACAGAGGTATTTGCATTCCTCAGATAGCTTTTGTTTAATCTGCTTACTGCAAGATTGGATTGTTGCAAGCTTTTATGGACCCTGAATTTTGTAAAACCCTAAGAAGCAGGTTAGTCACATCCTGCTTAACCACGCTGTAGGAGGCTGGCCTGGGGTGTAGTGGGTACCTATGGTACTTACACCTTATACCAGGGCCAGTTATCCCTTATTAGTGTAGTGTAATCAGTGTCTAGAAGCCAGACTCTCTAGAGGTAGCTGTGGATGAGCAGCCAAGGCTTATCTAGGAGACATGCAAAGCTCAGGCAATACCACTGTAGTCACACAGTACTCATACACATGAAAGAAGACATTTAGGGTGTCATTATGACCCCAGCGGTCGGTGTAATAGCCAAACTGCCAAGTTAACACACCCACCGCCACGGCCGTCACTAGGCTGCCCATGGCATTTTGACCCCGCCCACCACCATGGTTTCCGTGGTTTCTGTACCGCCACTGAAACCATGGGGGTAGGCGCTATCAGTGCCAGGGAATTCCTTTCCCAAAGATGGATCAGTTGATGGAGTGGTCTTTTCAGACACCCTCACTGCCTAACAGCAAGCTGACTGCAGGCAAGTGCTACAGCAGTATGCTGAGCTCTTTTTCCTCACCCCTGGTCAGATCAACTGGTGTATCCATGATATTGGCACTGGTGATCACTTGCCTGTCAAGAGTAAAAACTATAGACAGTCTGACCATGTGAAGGATTGCATCAGATCTGAAGTAAGCAAGATGCTGGATTTAGGGGTAATTGAGCTTTCTGATCGTCCCTGGGCCAACCCAGTTGTCTTAGTCACCAATCCTCATTCCAAGGGAGATAAACTATTGCAGAGGTTTTGTGTGGACTATAGCTGTCTCAATGCTGTCACCAAGACAGATGCAAACCCTATTCCAAGAGAATATTAATTGATTGGCGGGTTAGGGGCAGCCAAATTTCTCAGTACCATTGATTTGACATCAGGGTCCTGGCAGATTGGTCTGACCCCTGGGGCAACATAAAGATCAGCATTCTCGACCCCAGATGGGCATAATCAGTTTATTGTTATGCCATTTGGTTTAAAGAATGTTCCTGCCACCTTCCAAAGATTGGTGAATAAAGTCCTTGGTGGGTTGGATAACTTTAGTGCAGCATATCTTGATGATATTGCTATCTTTAGCTCCACTTGGCAGGATCACCTGATCCACCTTTGCAAGGTCCTGGAAGCTCTGTGAAATGCAGACCTCACTATCAAGGCATACAAGTGCCAGATACAGCAGGACAAGGTTGTATACTTGGGTCATCTCGTAGGTGGAGATCCAGTTTAACCACTACAACCCAAGATCCAAGACAATTCTGGACTGGGAAGCTCCAATCACGCTGTCCCAAGTCAGGGCATTCCTTGGCTCGACTGGGTACTACAGCAGGTTTGTGAAGGGTATGGTACCACTGTGGCACCCCCCACAGAACTGTCCTCAAAGAAAATGCCAAAGAAAGTACAGTGACAGTGAGCTGTCAAAAGGCTTTTGACACACTGAAAGAAGCAATGTGCTAAGCACCCACTCTCAAAGTGCCAGATTATTCTAAGCAGTTCATAGCGCAGACTGATGCAGCTGAACATGGGATAGGAGGGGTCCTGTTCGAAACCAATGATGTTGGCCCTGACCAAACTGTTGCTTTCATTAGCAGGAGTTTACTCCAAAGAGTGCCATTGAGAGGGAAGCTTTTGTTGTGGTCTGGACCCTGAAGAAGTTGAGACCATACCTGTTTGGTTCTCACTTTCTTGTTCAAACGAACCACATGCCTCTCAGATGGCTGATGCAAATGAAAGGTGAAAATCCCAAACTGTTGAGTTGGTCTATATCCCTACAGGGAATGGACTTTACAGTGGAACACAGACCTGGGACTGACCACGCCAATGCCGATGGCCCTTCCAGGTTCTTCCACTTAGACAATGAAGACTGTCTTGGGAAAGGTTAGTCTCATTCTCTTTTGTTTGGGGGGAGGGGTTGTGAAGGAAAGTGCCCCGGTGGGGAAAACCCAATGCCCCAGGACACCTCTGCACACGTCGCCCCTGACCCATGGGAAAGCACACTGAAGGTGCCCCCATGTCATCAGACATCCCAAGATTGGAACCCCGAGTCCTCAACTGCATCATCTTTTCAACCGGAACGATCCCCATAGAATAACATTGGGCACCTGACGCCGTACTACACCTCTGTATGCAGCAGCCCCAGTGCCGCCCGGTTTGACCTGTTGGTGTGGTCCTGACCCTTGCCTAAAGTCAAGTAGATTGGCCTTGTGATTCGCTGGTCTGTACCTGATTTGCTGTCTTTGATTTCCTCCATAGGCTTGCATTGTAGCTTTCAGAAATTGCACTGTCGACTTTTCAAAGCTGTAAAGATTTTTCTTACAAAACAAACGTACTTGAATAAACTGATTCTGGTGCTAAAATATATATAAAGATACTTGTTATTTTTGTAAATTAGTGCGGATCTCCTTCTTGTCTCATTTATTGCCTGTGTGCATATTTGCAAGTGTCTTACACTCCTCTGTGTTAAGCCTAAGGCTGCTCGCCTACACTACCTCCTAATAGAGCACTTTGGGATTGCACAGCAACCCCTGTCCACCAGTAAGGGAACGCCTGGACTCTTTGCATGATATATCTCAATTTGATATATCATATAAAGAGCCAGCTTCCTACACCAAACGCATCTGTCACTTGTTCACTTGCACTTTCTCTCATCACTCTTCCATGATGCACTTTACTCACTTCAATTCACATGAAAGACTCTAGGGTATAAAAAAGCTCAATAACAAGAAAAAGTCGACATTGTGGAAGTATAAAATAAACAGTCGTTATGCAAATGTAATAAATGGCTTAAAAAGCATGCTTATACTACAGAACACCCAAAAATCTAAAATATATTTATGGGCATATTCATTATTCACTATTACAACGGATTTGTCATACTCAGTGTGCTTCATTCACATTACACACATACTTTCTCTTTCCAAATTCTAAGACTATGGTCGATTTGTGAGCTCTTCATCACTATCTCTTCATTCAAATTAAGCTCCCTTTCTTCTGAACCTCTCTCTTGATCTCTTTGTGTTACACTCACTAATAAATTCACACTCAAATGCCTCACTCAATTTACATACATTCTGTATATTGTTACTTTCATTGTTAGAACTATGAAACACTAAAACACTTTTAAAAGGTTCTGTTGGCTCAAGATTTGAAAAGCATGGGCAATTCAAAAATTGGGAGATTACATTCTATGTGTGTTTCTTTTTAGTAATCCTGGTGCATGATGACTGCATAGTAGACAGAACATGGAAGACTGTAGTTTTGAAGTAACTGTACATTAGTAACACCTTTAGAAACTGAAGTTGGCAAATGAGTACAATCATAGCAATCAGATAAATTCACAATGTCTCTATAATTCTTAAGTAAATCTATATTAACATTTTCTGCAAACTCTTCACTATACCTCTCTTGATGATCCAACCTACACATCTTGCACTTCCATGACATCTTGTAATCCCTTTCACGATACATTGTAGGCTTTAGATGCCCTGTGACGCATATTGGACTTTGCATGCATGTTAACTAATTTCTTACATGTAAATCGCACCCACCCCCCCCCCCGGCCCTGTCCAACACTCTCCTAAATTCAGGGATAATATGCAAGTCCAGTGTGATATAATCAATGCGACTCCTTTCTGTTTGATCTTAGGACTTCCATGGCTCATGAAACATAACCCCCAGATTGATTGGGAGAACAAGAACCCTTTTGTTTCACTCGAAATCATGTAACAAACAGAGCTACTCAGAACCAATTAAAGATAGAAAAGTTCAGGGTCACCTGTTACCGAAATATGTTGAGAGCATTCTAGCCCTACATGGTCTACCAAAAGTGTGTGCAGATTCTGTAGAAGTATTCAACAAACAAAAAGACAACACTACACCACTGCATCAAGACTTTGATCGCAGAATTGATTTAATACCCAAGGCAAAACTGCCTTGCTGTAGAATGTATGCCTCTACCGCAAAAAGAAAACGAACATCTGCGACAATATCTGGACTAATATCTAGTCAATGGTTTTATTTGGCATTCAAAGTCACAGTGTCATCTCCCCTATTATTCATACTCAAAAAAGGAGGGGATCTTCATTCTCGTGTGCCTTATTGTGTTTTGAATAATATTACAGTAAAAACAGGTACCTCCTGCCACCTATCCCCTCTCAATTGGATTGGGCAAACGACACCATAATCTATACCAAACTGGATCTGCGAGAGGTATATCATTTGGTGCGAGTCCAGAATGGCGATGAATCAAAACAGCCTTCCAAAAGAAGGTTGGTGTATTTGAGTCTCAGGTCATGCCTTTCAGGTTCTGTAATGCCCCAGCAGCTTTACAGTTTCCCATAAATTAAGTTTTGAAGGACCTCATAGATGTTTGCTGTGCGGTGTACATTGACAACATCCTTGTCTACTCAAGATCTATGTCAGAACATGTGCAAAAAGTTTGAGCCATTCTTAAACAACTGTGTAAATACTCTATGTATGCCAAACTAGAAAACACACCTTCCATACTATAAATGTAGAATTTTTGGGCTACATCCTCAGTCCGGAAGGGGTTGGCATGGACCTAAGAAAGTTGAAGCAGTTCCAAATTGGCTCGGTCTGACTACTACCAAACAAATCCAAAGTTTCCTTGGCTTTGCCAACTTCTATCGTGAAGTTTGAGTGGAACTCGATGGCTGAAAAAGCCTTTCAAGAACTTAAGCATAAATTAGCCACTGTCTATGCTCTGAGCCGCACAGATCCGATTAGTCCCTTCATAGTGTAAGCAGATGCTTCACAATTTGCCATGGACGGAATCCTCTCCTAACAAGACAAAATTACTGATCAAATGCACCCGATAGCTTACTATTCTCGAAAATTGTTACCTGAGGAACAGAACTAGTCAATCACTGTCTATGAACTTTTAGCCATAAAAGCAGTTTTTGAAGAATGATGTCAACACTTGTTAGGAGCCAATCATCGATTGTGGAAATTAGCAATTTCCACAATCAGTCCACACCTTGTCTGTGTGCTAATTGAAGTGGACATTGTTTTTCAGTGACTTACCAGCCAGCCAAAAAGATACCAAGGCTGATGCTCTTTCTTGCACTGGTGAACCTAATGTGCCCTCAATACAGGCAGGTCCAAAACCAACTCTTCCTGCAAAATGTTTTTTAAGCCAGCAATTGCACTTCAACATTCCTGGATGAGGTAAAATTCCAAATATAGAACAAAACCCAAGAGCAATGGCTACAAGAATATCCAGCTTTGTCATATCATGATGGACTTTTGTTCTTTGAACAACAAATGTTTGTACCAAATCAGAAATTGCAAAGGTTGGCTATACAATTGTGCCATGATACCTTGTTAGCAGCACAGTTTTAAGAAAACTCTCCTACTTGCACAAATACATTTTTGATGGCTATCTATGTCATACACAGGTATGTTGAAACTTGTGCCAAATGTACTCAAAGTAAATCCTCTCATTCACCCCTCATAGGACTATTTCATCTTCTTCCACTGCCACCTAAACCTTGGCACCTGGCCTCAATCGACTTTTCAGTGGAGTTGCCCCAAACCACGACTGTCTTTGTGACTGTGTTAACTGTGGTAGATCATTTGTCTAAAATGACGCATTAAATACCATTAAAGAAACTTCCAAGAGCCCCAGAACTAGCTTCAATTTTCATGACCAATGTTGTGCAGATACACAGGTTACCTTTTATTCTAATTACTGACTGAGGAAAACAATTTGTTTTGGAGCTCTCTGTGTAGATCATTAGACATCGATGAGCATTTACCCTCGAGCTACCATCCTCAAATGGATGGCCTAGCAGAAAGAAATTACCAAAAATAACCAAACTAAGGAGCAATATTTACATCATCTCTTACTTGATTATGAGAGAGATTGGTTCACATGCATACAATAATTCTGACCACGGCTTTCTGGGTATGTCTCCTTTCTATTGTGTTCAAGGCTAACATCCAAAAGTGACCCTTTGGAAGGAAATGTCGAATGGAGAGGTTCATGCTGTCCAAGAATACCACACTCATTTACAAACCTTACTACACAAAGCCCACTTTCATTTGGCCACTGCCAAAGAGACCCAAAAAATAACTGCTGCTCATCACTGTAAAAAAACACAATACTCCATAGGTGATCAAGTATGGCTCTCAACTCAGAACTTGGCTCTGACAGGCAAGAAGAAACGCCTGTCCCATTTCATAGAACCTTTTACAATGAGTGCAATATTGAGCATGGTAGCTGTGAAACTTACACCCCCCCACCACATTACAATTCCACATGGTGTTCCATGTATCACTACTCAAACCATATCACCCAGATACCAGGTCAACTTCTCCACCACCTCTTATAGAGATATATGGAATAAGAAGTCTGTGCAATCCTAGACTCAAAATAAATTCGTGAGAAACTTTACTCTTTAGTTGACTGGAAGGGGTATGGGCCGGAAGAGAGATCCTGGGAGCCACTGATTAATATGCAAAATACCCTTCATTTACTACGAACTTTCCATTCTCGCTACGCAACCAAACCACAACCTGTACCACTTGTATTAGGGGCCATTCTAGGAGAGGGGTACTGTCACACCTCATCTCCGATGAGACCTTGTAATTCCTTTCATGATACTTTGTAGACCTTAGATGCCCTGTGACGCACCTTTGCCTATGTGCAAATGTTAACTAGTCTTTTAAATGTAAATCTCAAATCCCCAGCACTATCCAAGACTAAATTCAGGAATAATGTGCAAATCTACATGTGATGTATAATAATCTAATGTGCCATTATTGGGCTCTACTTTGCACACCTCACATGTGCATTTTGTTTCCAGACTTTTCCATAATATTTGCTGCAATCTCGCAAGATTGCAGCATACTTCGGCAGCCATCTTGGGCTTGGGCTTGGTCAGTATTTAAACCGCACCCATGATCGCTCACCTGCTTTGCTTCGAGTCTTTGCCCATAGTCTACTATACAGCACCTGCAAGTAAAGGATAAGAACAATAAGTTAACTGTGCCGAGTACGTGCAGCGATTAATCAAACAGGTACCGTTTGCATGCATACATAGCAGAGTACTAGAGACTATCATTTCACCTAAATTATTTTAAAAGACTTGCAACATTTTCATTGGAATAGTACCATCAAGAACCCAAACGGGATTTTGCCATAGAGACAGAAAACAACACAACAAAACTTATTGTGTACAGAAACTCATTGTGTACGGGTGATTTCTTCTTTAAAAGTATACCAATCTGTAACTGTATTGATTTATTATGTGTAACTAAAATCTGACATGAACACTTGTTGGTGGTAGGGAGAACCAAAATTCTTCATACAATCAACTCAGAGAGAACATCTGGATTTCACTTTCTACAACCCCTCCGAATAAAGAGGATTCAGAGAACAGATCAGTATACCTTATAAAAGACAGAAGAGTTGATATAGTTGAGTATAGAAAAACACAAGTTACTGGATGGCTACTAGTTTGCATTGAGATCTATGTATGGAATGCAAATAGCAGTGACAATGTCACAAAGTACCTCCTGATCATTTTTCAGGAAAATCACTGAGCAACCCTGATAGTTCTCGATCCATAGGTAAAATACAGCACAATAAACCATAACATCCTATAAAAAAACTGAGAAACTGAATCAATCAATCAATCAATCATTGAATTTGTAGAGCGCTCTACGTACCCGTGAGGGTTTCAAGGCGCTGGGGGAGGGGAGCGGGGTGGGCTGATGTTACTTATCGAAAAGCCAGGTCTTGAGGAGTCTTCTGAAGGTGAGAAGGTCTTGGGTCTGTCGCAGGTTGGTGGGGAGCGTGTTCTATGTTTTGGTGGCGAGGTATGCCGCCAGAGGTTTTTCGTTGGATGTGGGGGGCGATGGCGAGGGCGAGGTTGGCGGAGTGGAGCTGACGGGTGGGGGTGTAGAAGCTGAGTCTGTTGTTCAGGTAGGTTGGTCCGGTGTCGTGGAGTGCTTGGTGAGCGTGGGTGAGAAGCTTGAAAGAGATCCTCTTGTCCACGGGGAGCCAGTGAAGGTTTCTCAGGTGGTGGGAGATGTGACTGCGGTGGGCTATGACGAGGATCAGCCGGGCGGAGGCGTTTTGGATGCATTGGAGGTGTAGTAGGTCTTTTGCTTGGATGCCTGTGTAGAGTGCGTTGCCGTAGTCTAGTCTGCTGCTGATGAGGGCCTGTGTCACCATTCTTCTTGTTTCTATCGGGATCCACTTGAAGATCCTACGGAGCATGCAGAGTGTGTTGTAGCAGGAAGAGGAGACTGCGTTGACCTGTTTAGACATGGTGAGGGAGGAGTCGAGGACGAAGCCCAGGTTGCGTGCGTGGTTGGTTGGTGTCGGTGGGGTGCCTAGTGCAGTAGGCCACCAAGGGTCGTCCCAGGCGGAGGGGTTGGGTCCTAGGATGAGGACCTCCGTCTTGTCCGAATTGAGTTTCAGACGGCTGTTTTTCATCCATTCGGCAATGGATTCCATTCCCTTGTGGAGGTTGGTTTTGGCAGTGCGCAGGTCTTTGGTGAGCGAGAGGATGAGCTGGGTGTCGTCGGCGTAGGTGAGAATGTTGAGGTTGTGTTGTTGGGCTACTTGTGCGAGGGGGGCCATGTAAATGTTGAACAGCGTCGGGCTGCAGGATGAGCCTTGGGGGACGCCGCAGATGATGTCGGTGGCTTCAGAGCGGAAGGGGGGGAGGCGGACTCTCTGGGTTCTGCCGGAGAGGAATGATATGATCCAGTCCAGGGCTTTTCCTTGGATTCCGATTTCGTGGAGGCGGGTTTTCAGGGTGCGGTGGCAGACTGTGTCGAAGGCGGCAGATAGGTCCAGGAGGATGAGGGCGATGTTTCGCCGTTGTCCATTTGACGTCTGATGTTGTCTGTGGCGGCGAGAAGGGCGGTCTCAGTGCTGTGGTTTCGTCTGAAGCGGATTGGGAGGGAGCCAGGATGTTGTTGTCTTCGAACAATGAAACAAACCAGTGGGGCACACCAACAAATCTATATCTATACTTTAAAGATAATGTAATATCTTAATGAGGTAAGTTAAAGGATCACAATAAGTTTAACTACAATGCTATTTTAGTCCTCTCCTTTTCTTAAATAGTATGAATAATCAAAAAACTGACCAAAAGAGGAGACATATACAAAAATATTACTATCCAAACAAAAGATATATTCACACAAATAGAAGTTTTAAATACAAAAAGAATAAATTTTCTTATACATATAAATATATACATATATACACAAAACATATAGAAAAAGAATGGAAAGCAATCAGCCGACACGTGTTTCGTCCTGACTGGACTTCTTCAAGGCTTTGATCATTTACATGTTCGTTACGCTCATATCCCATCTAACATGCACTGTTTTTAACCACAGTCAATCACCTCTTTTTGCCTCTTCAAAAACAGTCTAAGCGCTGGGCATCACAGGTCACTTTCATGTATTGCGAAACCAACTATCCATCCATCTGTCTATTCTTTTAGGTTCACCCCAGTCGTATTTGCTAGTATATTTCGGCGTGAAGTACGAGAAATTCTGTCCCTCGTGTGTGTCTTCCGGCTTTCTCACAGTGAGAAATGAAGCTGTTGTGGATGTCGGTGATCTTTCGGTGGAAGAAGGTGGATAGTGTGTTGCAGAGTTCTTGGGATGGAGGGATGTCGTTGACGTTGGCGCTGGGGTTGGAGAGTTCTTTTACGATGATGAAGAGCTCTTTGCTGTCATGTGCGTTGTTGTCCAGGCGGTCTTTGAAGTGGGATCGTTTGGCTTGTCTGATGAGTTGGTGGTGTCTGCGGGTGGCGTCCTTGTAGGCTGTGAGGCTGTCGGTGTGTTTTTGAGGAGCCATTCCTTTTTTAGTTTCCGACAGTCGCGCTTGGAGTTTAGGAGTTCGTCGGTGAACCAGGCGGCTTTTCTTCTGACTTGGTTGTTGGTGGGTTTCTTGAGTGGCGCGAGGATGTTTGAGCAATCTTTGATCCACAGAGTGAGGTTGTGGGTGACGGCGTCTGGGTCGGTGGGAGGGTTCTGGGTGTGGGTGTTTGTGAGCTGGTCTTCCGTAACTTTGCTCCAGCATCGGCGGGGTGGTTGTTGGGTGCGATGGTGCACGGTATTTTTCTTGTAGGTGAAGTGGATGCAGTGGTGGTCGGTCCAGTGGAGTGCGGTGGTGTGGTTGAAGGTGACGTGGGGGCTTGAGGAGAAGATGGGATCAAATATGTGGCCGGTGAATAGGTCACTCTAGCTCAGGTCTAGGTTGGATAGATTCAATTCTCAATAGTCATAATTTGTACAAGATCAGGATCCAGTAAACTGTCATAAGTAGTCCTGTACAGTGTATCAATGTACCAAAGGTGTGAATCCTATCACTATTGGTCTTCAATATGTGTAGCATATACACAGTGCCACCAACCTAGGATAATGAACGCCCACCGCAGTTGGAGAGTAAGTGTACGTGTTCACATCACTATGCTTAACGTGTCTACAACTATAGCACCACCATCTTGTATTAGGAACATCGCAACACTACGCGTAACATGTTTACAAGGCTTGCACCACCATTTTGGATCAGGACATATCCATTTTATTTGCATACACAAGTTGTATGTTTAGTTACACATTGGCATGCTTCTGTACTTCACCTGTCCAGCGATATGTTTCACTTGAACAAAGAAGTGTCCTGCACCACTGAGCCCATATTTAAGAAAAGTTAGCGCCGCCTTTGCGTCTCTTGTTTGATCCAAAAGCGACACTAACCTTGCACCATATTTATATTTAGTCACTAGACCCGTCTAGTGACAAAATTCAGAGTTAGCATCATTTTTTGGGAGCGCCACCCCACCCTGCATCGTTTAGCGAAAATGATATGCAAGGTAGCCAAGAAATGATGCTAGCCGTCCAGTGCCATATTTACTGCCCGACGCAAAAACAACGGACAGTAAGGAACTGGTCCCAAAAAATGACGCAAAGTCAGATTAGCGTCAAATTTTAACACCTGGTCAGACCAGGCGTTAAAATGAGGCCTACGCAATACTACTTAAGGAAAATACACAGAAGGAGCATTGGCAACCCCCTGAACAACATGGAACTGTTAATGCTCTAGCTTGGCACACACCGCAGACGACAGCGACAACAACACGTCCCACCAGCACCACCGCAGTAACCCCAAACACCACCACAGCAGCCACAAAGGCAGTGAAGAAGGCAGGATAGGATATTTCGACAGCGTACAACCATCCTTGCGCTCCAGGGAACAAGATGTCATCAGAACCTACTGTCTGAAGCAGGAATCCTTTGTACCCCTGCTGCACCACATTGCGCCAGACAATACAGCAAGGGTGGAAACTCCAACAACTATTCCACCCATGGCCAAACTCCTGCCTGTCCTCCATATGCTGGTGTCAGGGTCATTCCAGACAACGGGCGCACAAGTGGCTGGCATCTCCCAGCCATCCTTCTCGGCCTTCCTACCAAAGGTTCTGGATGCAATCATCCGCCTCACACCCCACCACATCTGCTTCCTCAACACCCAG
Source organism: Pleurodeles waltl (assembly GCF_031143425.1). Taxonomy (NCBI): domain Eukaryota; kingdom Metazoa; phylum Chordata; class Amphibia; order Caudata; family Salamandridae; genus Pleurodeles; species Pleurodeles waltl. The sequence goes on from NC_090450.1 coordinate 812,284,852, forward strand.
CAACGGTAGCAGGAAACCAAGCAAGGTTTCTACTAAATTGCTGGGTTCCCGCACATGCTGGGTGCAATGACTGCACCCATGTCCAACTTGTGCCACCTGCTGCAACGGAACACCTCTACAGGAACTGCAAACACACCCATTCTATAAATGTGCAGGTCACTGTAGACCACCATGGGCTCATCATCCTAGCCAAATATCCCAGCAGCGTCCATGATGCCTACATATTCCGGCACCCCACAATCAAGAAGCGGTTCCAGTGTGGGCAATATGGCAATGGGCTACTTGTAGGTAAGCCACCATACTAATCATTACACAACACAACAACCTTGTAGGGCAACACATGGGCGGGGGAACACAAATGTACAGACAACACATATGCCACATTGCACACTACACTGCATTCATTGCACATCACACACACATACACCCATATCTACATAATACAGCCACAACCTGACTGGCACACCAGGTGAGGGACAGGTGGAGCTATGTCCTCTTTGCATAGAGAAGCTGGGCCTAAACCACTACAAGTGTCTACTGGTTGACAACTAAATACAGATCCCACACACATAACACCTAACAATGAATAGCTCAGCTATGTGAATGGCATTGGCCATGTCAATGTAAAGAAAGTCATATAGGCACAGCCCCACATTTGTCATGGTGTTGAAGCCTCCTTCTGGACCAATATCAAATGCCATCCAAGTGTTGCCATCACCAACTATCTGTCTGGTGCATTGTGTCGCACATATAGGATTACAACAGCACCTAGTCCAGCACCACTTTTCTTGCAGCCCCTTAGCGCCCCCTAACTCCACCATGTTGCACTGTCATAGTTTAGTTTGACTCTTGCTCTGGGCAAGACTTCTGGTTTAAAGATGACAGTACTTATGTTTGTAGGCGACTACGGCAGTCCTACAACAAGTCACAACTGTCGTACCAACCCTCCTGGCTCAAAAGCAGCACCTCACCTGAAAACCCAAACAGTAAAAGATGAATTGCGGCACCTTTACACATGGGGGGTCATTACAACATTGGCGCTAAAAGCCGCTTACCGCCGTGCAGAAGCCCGCCAAAACACAGCCGCGGCCGCGGAATTCCGCCACAGCTATTATGACACACATCTCGGAATCCGCCGAAATACAGACACCCAGACACAACTCCGCCACACCAAAGGTCAGTGTAAAACTGGCGAAAACAAAACCTCCACCTCCACGCCAACAGAAACACGCCCATGCTATTACGACCCACGAATCCACGCAGCGGTCTTTCAACCGCGGTATTCCCTTGGCGGTATACACCGCCGCGCTCAAAATACACACACATCTCCAAAACACCGCCACATTGGACAATTCAAAATACACACACCTGATACACATACACACACCACTCCCACACACCCAACACAATATAAAACACACACCCACATCACCCACAAACCCCTACGACCACAAGTCACGACCGAAGGCTAGAGAGACAGACAGCACAGCAACTGAGAACCCCACCACACAGAGGCACACAACACCATCACCCATACATTACACGCACAATACACCACACACCACTACATATCACCACACACATCAACCCTGACACCACCCCACACATCACCCACACCACCCCATGTCACGCCAAAGACACCCCCAGTTTTCCGAGGAGGAGCTCCGGGTCATGGTTGAGGAAATCCTACGGGTAGAGCCTCAGCTATTTGGCTCACAGGTTCAGCACACATCCATAGCCAGGAAGATGGAGCTATGGCGCAGAATAGTGGACAGGGTCAACGCAGTGGGACAGCATCCAAGAAATCGGGAGGACATCAGGAAGAGGTGGAACGACCTACGGGGGAAGGTGCGTTCAGTGGTCTCTAGGCACAACATTGTGGTTCAGCGGACTGGCGGCGGACCCCCACCTCCTCCCCCACAACTAACATGGGAGGAGCAAGTCTTGACCATCATGCATCCAGAGGGCCTCGGAGGAGTCGATGGCGGAATGGACACTGGTAAGTCAAATCTACACTATCATATCCCCCACCCTACCTGCATGCTATCACCCACCCCCACCCTCACCCCCTCCCCTATCACTACAACTCCTCACTAATGTACTAATAACACAAACCACCCATCCCAATACCAAGCCCTGCATGACACAACTAAGCATGGTCACCCCTCACTAAAGCATGCTCACTGCACATACCCAGGACCCCCCCCCCAACCATCATCAAACCAACCCACACACAGGACGATAGCAGCTCTGCCCTACTGGATCCTGATGACCAGCCCGGACCATCGTGGGCTTCGGGACAGTCGGTTCCCCTTGCACAGGCACAGCCCAACACTGACCTTCCATCCTCTGGTAACACCAGCACAGCACCCACCCAGCGGGCCCATACTTCCGTCCCCAGGACACGTCAATCAGCGGTGTGTCCACCACTACAGGGAACCCAGGAAAACTCACCACCCCAAGAAAATCAGGGACCTGGGGGCAGTGGGCACACGGTCCAGGAGACGATGGCGACGGCCCTGGACAAGTTTCAGGAGACCCAGAGCCTGCAGGAGGAGCAGTATTTGGGGTTCAGGGAGGAGCTCAGGAGCATCAGCTCCGCCCTGGGCACCATCGTAGGGGTGCTAAAGGACATACAGCAGACCATGAGGGACACCGTGGTACTCCAAGGGGCCCCTGACACTAGCCTGGACGATGAACTGCCCACCACCTCAGCCGGCGCTAGTGGACAGGACGCCCCGCCACAGGACCACCACACCAGCACCCCACCCCCTACAGACGGACAACCACCACGCAAGCGGTCCCTGAGATCCAGGAACAGGACAGAGCAAGATGGCAAGACCCCCGCCAGGAAATGAGACCACCCTGATTGTCCTCCCACTGTCCCACTTTGTTACCCTGTCCATACTTAAACTGCCCCAGCTCCACTTCCTATGCCCATATGGGCAGTGCACCTGTGTGACCAATGGACTGGACTCTGCCATGGACATTCCTCCAACGTCCCCCATCACCATATTAAAACCCCCCTCCATTTTTGAGCACTTCAAAAAACACCCTTGAACCACAAAACAATCTGGAGTCAGTCTGTGATTCTGTAAATATGTATTATCAATGACAGTGTCATAATGCGTTTCCAACTGTAAAGCCAACATACCTATGTCACACATCACAAGTCCTTGAAGGATGCAAGCAGATGACACACGTTGGTAACCACACCTGTGAAACCGTAATGGAAAGGTACAACTCAGTGACCAAATACTGGTATGAAATGACAGACAGGATAGAGGAAGACGTGTGAAAGTGAATGTAATGGTAAAAATGAAAATGTTCTCACCTGTGTGTCACTGGAAATATTGCTGTATGACTGACTCCCTGTTGTCTGTCTTCTTCCTCAGCTTCCTCCTCGTCACTGTCCACAGGCTCCACAGCTGCCACAACACCGTCATCTGGACCATCCTCCTGCAGAAAAGGCACCTGGCGTCGCAAAGCAAGATTGTGAAGCATCGAGCAGGTGATGATGATGTGGCACACCTTCTTGGGTGAGTAGAATAGGGAACCACCTGTCATATGGAGGCACCTGAACCTGGCCTTCAGGAGGCCGAAGGTGCGTTCAATCACCCTCCTAGTCCGCCCATGGGCCTCATTGTAGCGTTCCTCTGCCCTGGTCCTGGGATTCCTCACTGGGGTCAATAGCCAGGACAGGTTGGGGTAACCAGAGTCCCCTAATAGCCACACACGATGCCTCTGGAGTTGACCCATCATATAAGGGATGCTACTATTCCGCAGGATGTAGGCCTCATGCACTGAGCCAGGGAACATAGCATTTACCTGCGAGATGTACTGGTCTGCCAAACATACCATCTGTACATTCAGCGAATGATAACTCTTCCGGTTCCTGTACATCTGTTCACTCCTGTGGGGGGGGGACCAGAGCTACATGGGTCCCATCAATAGCACCTATGATGTTGGGGATATGTCCAAGGGCATAGAAGTCACCTTTAACTGTAGCCAAATCCTCCACCTCAGGGAAAACGATGTATCTCCTTACGTGTTTCAGCAGGGCAGCCAACACTCTGGACAACACATTGGAAAACATAGGCTGGGACATCCCTGATGCCATGGCCACTGTTGTCTGAAAAGACCCACTAGCAAGGAAATGGAGCACTGACAGCACCTGCACGTCAGGGGGGATTCCAGTGGGATGGCGGATTGGTGACATCAGGTCTGGCTCATAGTTCCTGGATAGTGGCACGGTCAAACCTGTAGGTGACGATTAAATGTCGCTCCTCCATTGTCAACAGGTCCACCAGCGGTCGGTACACCGGAGGATTCCGCCATCTTCTCAATTGTCCCAGCTGACAATGCCTAGGAAGGACAACAGCGACCACAGAGTCAACAAATTTCCAGGTATGTACCCACAGATACACAGAACACAACACCAAACACAAAACCCTTCTTGTATGTGTGTTGAGTGTAGGCCTAGCTATGTGTGACGCAGTAGTAAATGAAGCCATGTGGGCCCCTGAAATGGCGGCTGCCTGACCTCTAAACTGGGACAATGGAAATGTGAGGTCACTGCGCTGATGTTGTACCCCGCCGCGCAATGCTGCATTGGTTAACATTGGACCATATGGGTCCCAGGAGCCAATGATGAAGTGCGCCGGCTTTTGAATCACTCGATACCTGATCTTCGACAGGAGAGGACCTACACTGCAAGTGCTGCTGTGACCTCGGTCTGGACGAGACAATGGCTGCTGCGTCTGGGGAAAGGGCCCCTGCCTTCACTGCTCAGGAGTTGGAGAAGCTAGTAGACGGGGTCCTCCCCCAGTACACGCTACTCTACGGTCCTCCAAATCAACAGGTAAGTACACAGGGAGCACGTTGTATGGGCTATGCCTGGGTGGAGAGGGCTGGTTGTAAGAGGGAAGGGTGCAGAGTTCAGGGAACATGAATGCATGTGAATGCATGTGCCACATGGCAAGGGTAGGGATGGGGGCCACTCACATCAACGGTGCAGTTGGTAATGACTTCTCTTCTTCCTTTGTGCATGTCATGTAGGTTAGCGCCCACCAGAAGAAAGACATTTGGCGTGCCATCGCCAAGGAAGTCCGGACCCTGGGGGTCCACCAGAGACGGGGCACCCACTGCTGGAAAAGATGGGAGGACATTCGCCACTGGAGCAAGAAGAAGGCGGAAGCTCAGCTGGGGATGGCCTCCCAATGTGGGAGGGGTGCCCGTCGCACCATGACCCCCCTGATGTTCCGGATCCTGGCGGTGGCCTACCCTGAGTTGGATGGGCGCTTGAGGGTATCACAGCAGACACAAGGGGGTGAGTACAACCTCATTCTGGGGACTTGGCACGCAGTTGAGGGGTCTGGGTGGGGGAGGAGGGCTGTGGGTGTACCTAGGCCAGGCAGAAATACGTAGGCTAGGCCCCTCCGTAATGCAGGCCATGTGGCACTCCACCCCACCTCAGTAGTGGGCCAAGTACAGGTATAGATGCCCCTGTGGCATCCATGTGTGCAGATGTCCACCATAAGCATGTAGGCCATATCCCAGCAATTGCATCTGTAGAGGCCAAGAGCACGGCGTAGTGCAGGGGGCTGCTGTGTCTGTATTGTCCGCCAACGGTAGCGGTAAGCCATACACTCAACCTGTCTTTCTTCTGTCGTCCACTCCCCCTTTTTCTGCTCTCCCTGTTCTTTTGTGCATCAGCATCATCAGGCGGAGGTACAGTGGCACCGGGGCACGGGGGAGCTGCTTCCCACATGGCCATGGAGGGCCACACCACGGACTCAGAATGCACCAGTGGGCCGGAGGGCAAGGGGAGCTACACGTCGGTCACCGGATCACCAACCAGCGACACGGACTCGTCCGCCGATGGGAGCTCCCTTGTGGTGGCGGCCCCATCTGTGCCCCCCACTTCTACAGGTACAGCCGCCACCTCCCCGACCAGCACTGCCCTCCCAGCAGCTCCTCAGCGTTCGCCCCGTGCCCGCTCACCCAGGAGGGTAGGCATCACCTTCGCCCTAGACACCTTAGGCCCTGCCCCAGTCACCCCTGCTACCCTTAGTGAGGAGGCCATTGACCCCCTCAGGTCACTCACTGTTGGGCAGTCTACCATTGTGAATGCTATCCAGGGTGTAGAAAACGAGTTGCAACACACTAATACATTCCTGGAGGGCATTCATTCTGGTCAGGCTGCCCATCATCGAACCCTGCAATCTCTGGCCTCAGCACTGATGGCAGCCATTGTCCCTGTCTCTAGCCTCCCCCTTCCAACTTCCTCCACCCAGACCCAATCGCCTGTACCCCAGCCTGTCCCAAGCACACCATCAGACAAGCATGCATACACCTCAACACCCAAAAGTAGCTCAGGCAAACATAGGCACCACACAACCCATAGGCACTCACAGAAGCATCACCCACATGCAGACACAGCAACATCCACTGCCTCCACTGTGTCCCCCTCCTCGTCATCTCCCTCCTCCCTCCCAGTATCGTCTACACTCTCACCTGCATGCACTACATCTACAGGCACTAGGACTCGCACCAGAACACCCAGCACCACACCCCGCTCACCTGCACTCACCACCCCCACTCCCATTTACACGTCCCCTGTGTCCTCTCCCAGTGTGTCTGTGACGCCCCCTCCCAAGTACACAAACGCGGGCACCCACACACCCAACATCCATCCACCTCACGACAGCCTCCAGTACCTGCACCCAAAACACCTAAAGTGACACCTCCTACAACCACCTACTCTTCCTCCACTCCCAGACCCCCTCCAGCTACCCATCCCAGTGTTCGTCAGAAACTGTCCCTCTGCAACGTTGACCTCTTTGCCCCCACCCCTCCAATTCATCAGTCCCGTCGTAGCGCCTCAGCCAAAAAGACTCCAGTACCAGTGGTGCGTGTTACAGGTGTGTGGAGTGCACCGGCCACCAGGGCAGGCAGTGTGACACGGAGCCAAGGCACTGCCAGTCCACCCCCTGTAAAGCATCTGAAGTTGGAAAGTGGCCGACGGGACCGGATGAAGACTCCTGGAGGCAAAACTACTCACAGGGGCCCCAGGGGGATTGCAGAGTCAGCTGTGACTCCTCCAAAGGTGGGGAAGGGCCAGAAGAAAGTCTGCACAGCCTGGTGTGAGCAGCACGGCGGAGAGGGTATTCTTCCCGGCGGCCGGGACGCCAAAGCCTGTACCGTCGTCACTGGTCAGGAGACCACCGCCACCACCGGAGTCATTGCCCAGGAGGGCACAAGTATCGTCACTGGTCAGGAGACCACCGCCGGAGTCAGTGCCCAAGAGGGCACAAGTATCGTCACTGGTCAGTAGACCACCGCCGCAGTCAGTGCCCAGGAGGGCAGAAGTATCGTCACTGGTCAGGAGACCACCGCCACCGCCGGAGTCAGTGCCCAGGAGGGCAGAAGTATCGTCACTGGTCAGGAGACCACCGCCGGAGTCAGTGCCCAGGAGGGCCCCGGCTGCCACAGCCCCGCTTGGCAATGAGGGACCGTCATGCCACACCAATGCACAGGTCAGAGACCGCCATGGCAAAGCACCGCTGAACAGGGCAAGCACCGCTGAACAGCCCAAAGACCGCCATGGCAAAGCACCGCTGAACAGGCCAGAGACCACCATGGCAAAGCACCGCTAAACAGGGCATGCACCGCTGAACAGGCCAGAGTCCGCCATGGCAAAGCACCGCTGAACAGGGCAAGCACCGCTGAACAGCCCAGAGACCACCATGGCAAAGCACCGCTGAACAGGGCAAGCACCGCTGAACAGCCCAGAGACCGCCATGGCAAAGCACCGCTGAACAGGCCAGAGACCGCCATGGCAAAGCACCGCTGAACAGGGCAAGCACCGCTGAACAGCCCAGAGACCGCCATGGCAAAGCACCGCTGAACAGGCCAGAGACCGCCATGGCAAAGCACCGCTGAACAGGGCAAGCACCGCTGAACAGCCCAGAGACTGCCATGGCAAAGCACCGCTGAACAGGGCAGAGCACCGCTGCAGAAGGAAAAGACCGCCACATCAAGCATCGTTATCCCATGTGCAGCTGGGACAGTGACGGGACAGGAACTGTCACGGGGAGCCTAATCCAGTCTAGGCACCATTCCCCCTCCAGAACAAGTGGAGAGATCCATCCACTCCGTCTGTCCTTCACAGGATGAAGCACTCTGGGCACCAGTCCCCCTCCAGAACCAGTGGAGGCTGTTATCCACTTGTGAGACTGTGGCTTTGCACTCCCCAGGATATGGCAGTGGGCAACCCACCCACTGTAGAGACTTGTGAGACTGTGGCTTTGCACTCCAACCCACCCACTGTAGAGACTTGTGAGAGTGTGGCTTTGCACTCCCCAGGATATGGCAGTGGGCAAGCCACCCACTGTAGAGACTTGTGAGAGTGTGGCTTTGCACTCCCCAGGATATGGCAGTGGGCAAGCCACCCACTGTAGAGACTTGTGAGACTGTGGCTTTGCACTCCCCAGGATATGGCAGTGGGCAAACCACCCACTGTAGAGGTTTGAGAGACTGTGGCTTTGCACTCCCCAGGATGGTACAGTGGGCAAGCCACCCACTGTAGAGACTTGTGAGACTGTGGCTTTGCACTCCCCAGGATATGGCAGTGGGCAAGCCACCCACTGTAGAGACTTGTGAGAGTGTGGCTTTGCACTCCCCAGGATATGGCAGTGGGCAAGCCACCCACTGTAGAGACTTGTGAGACTGTGGCTTTGCACTCCCCAGGATATGGCAGTGGGCAAGCCACCCACTGTAGAGACTTGTGAGACTGTGGCTTTGCACTCCCCAGGATATGGCAGTGGGCAACCCACCCACTGTAGAGACTTGTGAGACTGTGGCTTTGCACTCCCCAGGATATGGCAGTGGGCAAACCACCCACTGTAGAGACTTGAGAGACTGTGGCTTTGCACTCCCCAGGATGGTACAGTGGGCAAGCCACCCACTGTAGAGACTTGTGAGACTGTGGCTTTGCACTCCCCAGGATACATCAATGGGCATGGAGCCCCGTCGTGGATGTGGCGTGGTGCTGTAATCCGGCTGAGGTACCCCCCCTTCCATTCCCCCTGAGGTACCTGTTGTATTTCTCTCTGATGCCCCGGCAGTGTTCTCTCCGTTTGTGGACAGGTATCTTGTGTGGGCCTCGCTCATGCATTTTTGGCCCAGTGGTGCATGGACATTGAGATGTGCATATCTGCACTACTTCTCGTGATGTATATACTTTTGAATGAGTTTATATATATCTGTATATATTTGAAACATGTATTTTGATACATTACAATGTTTGAACTGATTTCGTTTTGTCTTTGCATGCTTCCGGGGGGGTTGTGGGTTGTTACTGTGATGTTTGGAAATGCATTGGTGTGTGTGTTGTAATGTGCGAGGGTGGGGGTGGGGGTGTTGCGTGTGTGTCCCCCTGACTTTTGCCTCCCCCCTCCCCTATGTCGTAGGTGCAGTACTCACCGTTGTCTTCGCCGCCGCCAGCGCTGGTCTTCGTAGATGAGTAGGAAGACAAGGGCAGGTAGGATTTGTAATTCGTAGGCTGTGTTCAGGTGAGCGTTTTCCCATTGCAAAAGCTGTTTCCGCTGTGTTTTTATCCACGGTGAATCCGCCCCGGAAAAGGTGGCGGATTGGCGGGTTGTGATACTGTGGGCGGTACATTGTCTTCCGCCTGTCTGTTGGCGGTGACCGCCGCGCTGCTTGTCTGTACCGCCGTGGCGGGCGGAGTGTTAAAGTGGCTGTCTTTGTTGGCGGTTTCCGCCACGGTCATAATTCCCTTGTTTTGGCCGCCGGCCTGTTTGCGGTATTACCGCACCTTTAACACCGTCCGCCAGGGTTGTAATGACCACCATGGACTCAAGAAAGCGACATCTCAGGGAGTGTCGTGGGGTAAACAGAGATTACCCCTTTCTCATATAAACAACGTCTCAATCCAACACAGACAATGAGAGAGATGCTGTAGAATTTCAATAGGTTTCATTAACAGCACGGCAATCTATGGTAAGTTGCATGGGCTGCAATGATTAGGATAATGAATAATGCAAGGAACAGAATTGTGAACACGAGAGTCATTAATACAAAGACCCCCACCATCTTGCAATAACATAAAATGACATGAGATATGAAATATGTCCTAATACCCTAGCATGATGAACCAAATCTCTACCCTAAAGAGAGCTAGGTGTGTTAAACCTAATCAGCCAATGCCATGTCCATGAGAAGAGCCACCCACCTTCTTTACCGTGGAATGAGGTCTCTAGCTCAGACTCCGTAGGGACACGAAGACCGGGTCAGCGTCAAGGCGACGTGCAGCATGAATGGCATCTGGTAGGAATCCATCTGACTATATGTCTATGTGGGGTGCATTTATACAAATCTGCTCAGACCCCTGACGTAGGTCAGTTCCCAAACAATAGATAGACATGCTTGATGCGGTATTTACATAAACAATTCCTCGAAAGCACAAAGTGGGAAAGTACCTAATGTGAATACCTACATCTTATCTATCTATGGCGCTGATAGTGACGCCTTAGCAGAGTGGCACTGACAGCATGAAACTAAAACATTGTCCTAACTAAAACAATGCAGCCATCTTGGAAACATATAATTAAATAATTGTGCTCAAACAGAGCAAGCTAAGTAGGGTAAAAGTCACTAGGTGACGGGGGCACAGGTCTGCAAGCCAGAAGTCTAAGCTAACTCCTGCTTCCCATTAAAACAAGATAGGATTCACTACAGCGCCGTATACAATAACAGCACATCATGGTGCTGAGTAGGTGCAATAGTGTCAAGATAATGGATGCCGTAGTAGGCCTCTGTAGGAGTATTGAGAATATACCTGACCATTTCATGCACAGTACATAGAGACCCATTCACAACTATGGTGTGCCCCCTCCTAACACCTGCTCTGTGCATGTGTTGAAAGTGTTTGTGATAAATCATGTCTAGAAACCTTGGAGATTCCTCAGCACCAATTGTGCTACTCCTCCTATTGTTTGAATTTCACCCTTGTAAACATGATAGCTGGCACGGTCATAATCTGCCACAAAGGGTCACTAGGTGTCACACTGCATGCGTAGTGCCACATGGTAACATTGAGGCCTGAGTTTGGCCTTGTAGGGCTACCATAGTGTCAAAACAAATTACACTATTGTTGTGCAAGGAGGTGGTAGGTTCACTAACATTTCTCACAACTTGAACGCTTCTTACCGCAGTAATCCTCCAGTCTTTGCGCACCACCTGGTTTCTTGCTTGTTCTAGATTGACCAAGGGAGGGGTGTCCCTTTCCAGTAGCCACAGTGCTGTTGATAATAAAACACCAAGCAGGCCGTAACCTCTAGAAGGAGTCCCAGAGGGGAAAAAAACAGCAGGGAAAAACCTCTAATCAAGGAATTCCTGAAAAATAAGAAAAGAAAAAATACTGAGGCACAATAAGGACTGGAACAAAAACTGAAATCAGGAAAAAAGGTAGAATCTAAATCACGGGTTACAGGAGCGAGGAGCACAACCGGAACAGAAGTGTTTGCAACGCAAGGAACAGAAGACAAACTGTGCTTATGTACAGACAAGACAGGAAGTGACATGCAGGAAGTAGTGAAGACACCATCTTGGATTGGGAAGAGACACATAAAGGTAAATGGAAAAATAACCATAGTATAAGATAGGAAACAAAGCATGCAGGGAAAGAATACAGACTTCTGGGGAAGAGAAAATATGGCCAAAGAAGAAACAAAAAGAAAAAAGGGAAAAAAGAAGAGAAGAAGAAAAACAGCAACAAACAGGTAAGAAAAATTAACAGGGCAAAAAGTGGATACAGCGAGAACCTGAGCCAAAAGGTCTCAGGTCTCGCTGTGGCCTGAAAAACAGGTCGCAAACTGAAAAGCGGCCCGCGGCAGAAACGGCTGTCCAAGATGCAGACTGCCAACCTGACCGGGGCCCGCAAATGGGGTGCCGCCGGTCTTTGCGGCGTCACAACATTAGGACACAGCCTCAAATATGGACAACACAACACATATTTTGCGTGGTCGAACTGTCAGTCCAGATTTAAATTGACAAGCACCAGGTCCCTGTGCCACAACCAATGATAGAAATGCCCACCACCACACACCAATGCAAGCATTCAACAAAACAGGAACACACACAATACCAGAAGCAAGTCTGAGTCACACCTCCACCAAAAAACATCTACAATCATCTACCATCTACATCTTTTGGCGCTGATAATAAGTAAGATGTCTTCAACATCTTAGGCAGCGTCAAAACCAATGGGTGTTACAATGGGACGCCCACTGCAACAACCATTGCATGCCCCTCTGATGAAGAATATTGTGTCATGCTGTCCCATACGTACATGGAGGTGCAACACTACAAAAAGCTGCATAACAAATTCTTGCAGTAAAATGCACCACCGGAGCATGGAGGGAAAGTGATGCTTTGGTGGTGCCAGGGCCTCTATTATCTGGCCCTTTGTGTTACTGACAGAATTGTAATGTTTGGCAGTTGTTCAGTCCTACCACAAAGTTGACTTGCTTACTCACCTTAACAAGTTGAATGTTTAACAGTTGTCCATGCACATAAATGTTCAAAAATCACTATGCTAAGTGTTCCTATCATGTCTTGCAGGTGGGCCTCCACCCTACACTATTGGAGAAGTGTCCCAATTTGAAGACCCCAATGCAGCCAATGTCACCTTGTGTGTCACATGTCATTCCAGGGTTTTGTGTGAGAGGGTATGATGTGTTTCAATATTGAAATGTAATGTGCGACAAATGAGATACCATCATCTGAGTTAGGATGTGGACATCATGCCTGATGCTGTGTTGAGGATAGAGAATAAGTTGATTGTTGCACATTTGCTAATGTGTGCTGCTATGGAATTGTGGGTGTTGTGATAAGGAAAGCATGCCAAGATACACAGTGATGTCAGTCAAGATATGTGTCAGAGGTGCTGTTTATCTGAATAGCATGCCTGTGCCCAACATATTTATCACAGCACTTTTTACAGTACTGTGTGCCACACATTGCTTTCAGTTACTCAGGAAATGGTACAGATTGTGTACATATGCTGAGGTCTCTAGGTGGCTTATGTAGGAGACACTTGCACCACCAGTACCTCACTATTCTTCAGAATTTAAGTGAGGCAGCGGCTGTGCAAGGAGCCTTATTGTGCTGGGTAACAGTCAGTTGAGTACATTATGAGAATACAACTCTGCTCCAGATGGATGTGGGACATGTCTACAAATTGTAGCAACCTAGATGTGTGCAGATTTACCAACATGATCTACCCATCATGATAATTGTGAGTGAGCTTGGTCACATCAAGTGTGCATAGAATGTGAATGCTGAGTATATACCTGGTACGTAGGTGATGTAAGACATGCATGTGCACAAGTAGTTCAATAAGAAGGAATACTGTAGCTGCTCTGAGTACAGTGCCACTCTTCCTGTGCCCCTTAGGGCACCCATACAGCAACCATGTGTGTGCCGCATTAGACATGTTGCACACCATAATACAGGGTGGGGGCAATAGGTACAAAATCTTGTTGACAATATAGATGTACTCTTCAGGCTTAGGGCAAACTATATGGGCACTAACCCTGAACTGTACAAAGGGGCCCATTGTAAGCAATGGTGCACCCCCTTGTAACACATGCTCTGAGCAGGTGTTAACCCAAGGATACATGAAGGATGCATTGGCATTCCTTAGAATTCCGGGTGCCAATTTTGCTGTCCCCCTACCGGATGAACCCCACCTTGTATCCATGATGCCTGGCTAAGGCTCGATGTAGCGCTAGGGGTGTCAAAGTGGTGGCTTGCATACATTGCACTGCTTTTTTACTATGGCACAGGAATTTGGGACTTGTTGGGCCTCTTGATCCTCACTACAGGGAGTGCAGAATTATTAGGCAAATGAGTATTTTGACCACATCATCCTCTGTATGCATGTTGTCTTACTCCAAGCTGTATAGGCTCGAAAGCCTATTACCAATTAAGCATATTAGGTGATGTGCATCTCTGTAATGAGAAGGGGTGTGGTCTAATGACATCAACACCCTATATCAGGTGTGCATAATTATTAGGCAACTTCCTTTCCTTTGGTAAAATGGGTCAAAAGAAGGACTTGACAGGATCAGAAAAGTCAAAAATAGTGAGATATCTTGCAGAGGGATGCAGCACTCTTAAAATTGCAAAGCTTCTGAAGCGTGATCATCGAACAATCAAGCGTTTCATTCAAAATAGTCAACAGGGTCGCAAGAAGCGTGTGGAAAAACCAAGGCGCAAAATAACTGCCCATGAACTGAGAAAAGTCAAGCGTGCAGCTGCCACAATGCCACTTGCCACCAGTTTGGCCATATTTCAGAGCTGCAACATCACTGGAGTGCCCAAAAGCACAAGGTGTGCAATACTCAGAGACATGGCCAAGGTAAGAAAGGCTGAAAGACGACCACCACTGAACAAGACACACAAGCTGAAACGTCAAGACTGGGCCAAGAAATATCTCAAGAATGATTTTTCTAAGGTTTTATGGACTGATGAAATGAGAGTGAGTCTTGATGGGCCAGATGGATGGGCCCGTGGCTGGATTGGTAAAGGGCAGAGAGCTCCAGTCCGACTCAGACGCCAGCAAGGTGGAGGTGGAGTACTGGTTTGGGCTGGTACCATCAAAGATGAGCTTGTGGGGCCTTTTCGGGTTGAGGATGGAGTCAAGCTCAACTCCCAGTCCTACTGCCAGTTCCTGGAAGACACCTTCTTCAAGCAGTGGTACAGGACGAAGTCTGCATCCTTCAAGAAAAACATGATTTTCATGCAGGACAATGCTCCATCACACGCGTCCAAGTACTCCACAGCGTGGCTGGCAAGAAAGGGTATAAAAGAAGGAAATCTAATGACATGGCCTCCTTGTTCACCTGATCTGAACCCCATTGAGAACCTGTGGTCCATCATCAAATGTGAGATTTACAAGGAGGGAAAACAGTACACCTCTCTGAACAGTGTCTGGGAGGCTGTGGTTGCTGCTGCACGCAATGTTGATGGTGAACAGATCAAAACACTGACAGAATCCATGGATGGCAGGCTTTTGAGTGTCCTTGCAAAGAAAGGTGGCTATATTGGTCACTGATTTGTTTTTGTTTTGTTTTTGAATGTCAGAAATGTATATTTGTGAATGTTGAGATGTTATATTGGTTTCACTGGTAATAATAAATAATTGAAATGGGTATATATTTTTTTTTGTTAAGTTGCCTAATAATTATGCACAGTAATAGTCACCTGCACACACAGATATCCCCCTAACATAGCTAAAACTAAAAACAAACTACAAACTACTTCCAAAAATATTCAGCTTTGATATTAATGAGTTTTTTGGGTTCATTGAGAACATGGTTGTTGTTCAATAATAAAATTAATCCTCAAAAATACTACTTGCCTAATAATTCTGCACTTCCTGTAGTATGATGATACAAATGTTGTGCAAGGACACAGTAGTCCACTTATCTCTGGTCCCTAACGGTCAACAATGGATAGCTGTTGACCCAGTGAGATGTACATGATACTGGAGATGGCTAGTAGGAAGTTTAGTCTTGATTTGGAGATTGACATTGTTATGGAATGTCTGGTGGACAGCATGTGTCATCTGAGGATGCTGTGTACATTGCATGTTTGTTCTACCTCTACCCAAGGCTGTATTTGATGCCATGTTCTCCTCGTGTTTTAGCTGCCACTATGACCACAGCACAGAAGCGTGCTTTTGAAAAGAGGGCAGAATGTTTACGCGACATCATGGAGGTACAAACTGGATACCGAAAGATGGCCAGAAAGTATCACCATGAGAAATGTTCAGGGTCCTGGCTTGCCTTTCAACATGGGGGACCTCTGCTACAGGCCGCAACTATGCAGGCCACATCGGGCACAACATCTGGGGCCAGGGGGGCCTCCGCTATTCTAGCTCCCTCCACATTATCAGCATCTATATGTTCCTAAGCACCGCTACAGCAACCTGCAGCAGCCACATCCTCAACCTTTGAGGCGGACATGTGGAGGGACATAGCAGCCATAATGGCAAGGTTGGACCAACTTGAGAAGTACAATGCCAGACACTACAAGTTGTTGAAGTTTTGCCAGAAAAAGCTAAAGAAGATGTAAACATGTCGTTGCACAGCCCCCCAGTTCCTTCCCTTCTCCCATTTTATATTGTTATCATTGTTAGTGCGTTTGAGGTGGTTAGTGATAGGTTAGTTAAATAGATTAGGTTAGTTGTAGGATAGAGTAAGTATAGTTGGGGGGTGGGTTTTAGTATTGTTTTTTGGGGGGCTGGATGTGGGGTTATGTATGGGTTTTTAAGGGATACAAATTAAGTTAGTATATGTGTAGCCTTAGTTTATGTTGTCCTACTTGTACCTTGTCTCTTAAGGAGGGTGGGGGGGACAATGTTTAGTGTGTGTGATATCAAATGTTTAAGATACGTTTAGATTAGCATAGCTAGCTGTAGGGGTAAGTTAAAATAAGTTAGCATAGGTTAGTTTATTGTAGGGTAGTGTCTAGGTTGGGTTTTAATAAGGTGTTCTTTTAATGTTTAAATAAATCCAGTTAGTTTTAAACAAGTATCTCTCCATGTTGATTGAGTGTCTGGGTGTTCTCATGTGGGCACTGGCCAAGTTGGAGGAATGCCTTGGGGTATGCTTTCTGTATTGATTTACGTGTATGACTATGTGTAACCCCTATGACCAAGGAGCTGTCAGTTTGGCTGCAAAATGACATCAGCTACTTAAAACATTTGTTGTCCCCCGTTCCGGACATTCACATTGTGTATGCATACAGAGTCTTTGTCATCGCTGAGGTCTGTCAGAAATAATGTTGGAATGTGTGGCATATATTACATCAACTAATTTAGGGTATGTGTCCTGGCACACTGAAAGATGCCCATCACTGATTAAATTTGCCTCATCTGTTCCACACACATTGGTTGTCCTGGTGCTCTCATCTGGGAAAATTCCAGACACTTGGTTTTGACCTATACATGCCATATGTCAACTTACATGGATATCTGTTCAATACTCGTTTTTAAGGCTTTATAAGCTGGTTGTAGTGGCAATACCATCTGCCACCTTTTCCATGTTACAGTTCTAGTGTGTGGCTTTGTGTCTGACAGTAAGCCACCCATGTCATTAGGTTCTGTTCTCATTGACATAGCTTCACACAATGTATGCATTTAGATGAGTTGATAGATCACAATAAAAGTTGAAATGATACATGTGAATATGGAGATTTCTTTACATGTGCAAGTGTATTTTCCAATGCAATACAATTTCCAGTTCACAGACCCCATGAGAGATCCTGAGCCATTAGTTGTACATTCAGAGTCCAAGGGTGAGGGGCATGTCATGAGACATGGGTAGGAGAAGTGTGGATTGGTGAGGAGGTGTCCAAATTGACAATAGGTAGGAATTGAGATAATGAGAGTCTACAGCATATAAGTCAACAGTGATTGAGTGAAGAGGGCACATAGCCAGCTGTCACAACACTGGCATGATGTTAAGCCCAGAACTAAGGAGATACTGTCCATGTGGCACAGACTGGTGCTACTGGTTGGTTTTCCTTGTGAATTTTGTTCCTTACACATCTTCATCCTCTGATGTGTGTGGTGCCTCCTGTGCCATCAGTGGTGCTGTTGTTGAAGTTGAGGGGGCCACACACACATCAGAAGATAGAGATGTGAAGTCAAAGGTCCTAGCAGGGAATCACTGCTGATTTCTCCACACCACAGCAACATCACTGTGGTAGGCAGCCATGTTTTCCCTGAGGGAAGCCACTTCCCGCTGTATGGACTCAGGGGTATTTTGTATAGCCCCCAGCCTGTTGTCTATCATGGTGCTGCCACTTTGGGATGGCAATTGTTGAAGCCTCTGCCTCCTGACAGCAGCTATGTCGGCCAGGGACTGCTGGAGTCCACGTAGCAGGGTGTGGGTGCCTCTGATGGCAGCTGAGATTTCCTTATTTGGACTGAGGCACCTCTGCACTCCCTCTAGGTTGCCTGCCATGGTCTCCATCCCCAGCCGCTCCTGCTTGGCCAGTTCCTCTGGACTCCTACCACGGTCCCCTGAAAGGTGCTGTCTGGGTCCTAGTAGTCCAGGGCTGTGCCAGGATTGGATGGTGCACTGTGTTGGTAGCTGGGTGGTTCATGTGGAGACCCCGCAACACTGTGTGTCCTCCCTGTGACTGGAGGTGGTGTCTGGAGGGAACATTGACATCCTGGAGAGCCTCTTCATTGATGGTCTGCAGCTGGTCGTCCATGTCATCTGTACAATCCAGGACAGGCAGTTCGACAGGAGGTAAGGCATCATCATCTGCAATGAGATAGTGAAATGTCAATCTTTGACCTTATTGGCTGTTGGCATGGCTCATCATTTACTTGCTACTGGAGGCTCAGTGACATGTTACGGACCCCAGGTTGTAGTTGTAAATTATGTGTTGCATTGTGCATCACACACGGGGCAACCTTCCAAGGTATTTTGTGCACTGATCCCACACCACCATCTTCCCTGCCAGCCCCTTGCCCCTGCCACTGACACCATGGTTGCTCATCATTTACCTTCCTATTCACCATGGTGGACATTCCCACAGTAGTGTAAAGTGTGTTGTCACTCTTTTGGTGCTTTACTACATTGGTACTATGAATGATGGCACTACTGCAGCAAAGCACAGGTAGGTCCATTGCTTATAATGCTTGTGTTACTTTGTCATCTGCCTTTAGCAGGCCCCACACATGTGCTAATTGGATATGACAGTGCAACCAATATGGATTGTCTGCCCCATTATTTTGTCCCTCCATACATTTGGGACATTTCTTTGCAAACAGCATATCTGCCACAGGCATATGTTTGTGTATGCACAATGTGGACCAATGCATGCATTTTGAGACTTTGTTAATGTGGCACAAGGGGAATGGGCAGCTTGGATCCACATGGGCAACTATTTGTATGGTGGTACAGTTGCATTACGGGATAGTGATATTGCGCCTGCAGTGCAACATTGATGCCACTTGTGTCAGTTCTTACGCATGTACATGTCCCTTTATGCAAAACACCAACCATTCACACAACGCAGACAACCTTTTTACATGGTGAGATTGAAGCTACTTGTACAGCAGCACAAATGATGGTCACAGACATGCCCCATGTGTTGTATGAGTTCACTTTTGTGTCCATTCCCAAATGGCGCATGGAGGTGTGTGGGATTTGTTGTTAGGCCACCCTGTGTGGGTTGCATTCCACAGGTTGCACACTTCTTCATCTTGTCTTCTCAAATGTTATTTTCTTGCTTGTGCATTTTTTTTACGATAAGGCTGTTAAATATGGCGCTAACCAGTTTTGTGTCAAAAAATGTGCCATGAAATGTTCTAACGCCACTTTTACAGCATTAGCATAATTTTTTCTTATGGCAGGTCGCGGTGGGTAGCGTCATTTTTTTTTATGCTAACCATTCCTTAGAACTATTGTACGTTATTTTATAAATATGGCGCACAGACGGCGCAAGGGAATGGCGTTAGCTCGCTGTAATTTTTTGGACACACAACTGCACAAGCGCAGTTGTGCGTCATTTTTCTTAATTATGGGCCTTGGTATTTTAAGGTGTGTTTTTTTACTATTATGTTATAGTATGTTGTACAGAGATAATTCCGCACACAATGGCTACAAATAATATGTTTAATCTTTCTCCACCTCAAGCATTTAACTCCACGCTGGGGGATTCTTTAATGTCATTGGAACAATGGAGGGAATATTTTGTATAACTACATTACCACATTTGAAAAAGACCTTACTCCAGAAAAAAAGAAAAAAATACTTTTACACTTTCTAGGTTTGGGTGGCTTAAATATATATAATCATACTGAAAAAAAGAAGACTGCCAGGTTAAAGAGACATATTTCAACATGCACTAAAAGATTTGGATGCTTATTTTAAAACAACAGTATGTGTAGTCATTGACACATTTTAAATTTAACACAGAAAGCAGGGCAAAATGAAATCAATTGAGGAATTTGTTGCTGCTTTAAAAAATTATAGTGACTTGTAGATTTGGAACTTTGCATGACAAGCTAATTTGTGACCCAGTAGTCATGCATGCTGCTATCTCAAGTCTCCAAGACAATAGTTGTGCTAAAGGAGAGTCTCCATTAACAGATGTTATTGACATTGTAAAGAAGCCGGGATTATCAGGCAGATGCACGAAAACTGTTCTAATGCAGCAAAAGGAAAAAGATGATCAAGAAATTGGCACTAAAGTTAAATCTGGCAAATACTCACAAGGTAAACTAGGCTGCACCTATGAAGATCTTTCTCCTCCAGACATTACTTCTAAAAGCTTTACATGGGAAACCATTGAAATAGTAGGATTCAGGAAATTCATTTCTAAGTTTAAAGGAAGGGAGGCAGGGTGTAAACTATGGGCCTAATTACGAGTTTGGAGGTCCGAAGACTGCCAAACCCCCAGTGGCGGTCAGACCACTGCACTCCTGACGGTCTGACCATCAGATTACGACCCTGGCAATCAGACTGCCAGGGTACCGCCGCCACCGCTAGGATCATGGATCCTGACAGGGTTGCGGCGATCGGAGTCATGGTCAGCCATGGCAGCACCGATTTCAGAGCTGCCGCACTGATCATAAGTCCTCTTTCCGTCAGCCTTTTCATGACGGGGTCTCCACCATGAAAAGCGTGGTGGAACGCCAGTGCTGGGACCCATAGGGGGCCAGAATTGCCCACGACCATGTCGTGGGCAGTGCAGGCCCACCCCCTGCCCAGGACCCTCAGAATGCACACTGCCTGCTGTAGCAGACAGTGAGCATTCTGGGGCTGCTGAGGGCACTGTCTGAGCGACAGCATTGGCCTCGCCTCCATGAGGAGCCAATGCCGCCGCACTGTTTCCACTGGGCTGACTGGTGGAAACCTCCTAATACGGAGTTTTCTTCTGGTCAGACCAGTGGAAACATTGTAATCAGCACAGTGGAGATCGCCAGCTCCATGGCGGTTTCCTCTCCATGGGGCTGGTGGGCCGACAGTTAGCCCACCAGTCTTGCAATGAGGCCCTATATGTTTCAGTCTCAATCATTCAGTTTTAGGATGAAGGATTTGGAGACATTAGACATTTTGTTGAAACTGAATTGTCTAGAATCAATTCTCTTGGTACAATCTGGGGATGATCACAGGTGAGGCATTTTACTGTTGCATCCTAAAATCTTTTCGGGGAGGCCTGGTGAGTTAGGAATCCAGAATAAGATTATTTTAAAACCAAATGCTGTACCATATGTACA
Organism: Pleurodeles waltl; assembly: GCF_031143425.1. Taxonomy (NCBI): domain Eukaryota; kingdom Metazoa; phylum Chordata; class Amphibia; order Caudata; family Salamandridae; genus Pleurodeles; species Pleurodeles waltl. The sequence goes on from NC_090450.1 coordinate 812,306,183, forward strand.
CAAGGTGCAAAACATTCCTCTGACCATTTTGGATGAGGTCCGGAATGAGCTAGAGAAATTTAAATTGGCAAGCGTAATAGAAAAAGTGGAATCACTTGAATGGGTTTCCCTTGTAGTTGTTGCCAAGCATGCCAGTGGGAAATTGAGGTTATGCATGAGAGAGTTCAATAAGAATATTCTGGTGGACCAGTTCCCACTTTTCCAAAATTAATGAAATATTGGCTTTAACAAAAGGAATTAAATGGTTTACCATGAAAGAGCTTGCTGCAGCACATTTTGGGTGCTATCAATTTGTAAGGGTGGGTGCTTTTCGGTTGACATCAGCTGCTGCTATGTTCCAGCGATTGAGGTATGAGTTGTTCAAAGGGGAGGAAATATAGATGTTTTTCCAGGATCGTATATTGATGACGGGGAGAAGCAAACAAGAGCATGATACCAACTTAGCATGTGTGCTAAATATTACGGAGAAAAAGAGTTTAACTGCAGAAAATAGCAAGGGCAAATTTTCTAAACCAAGTCTGACATGTCTTGGGCATGAAGTAAGCGGTGATAGTATTAGGCTCATGAAAGAATTAATGGAAGTGATCAGAGATTCTTCCAAGAACAAGGATGATGTCAGATCGTTTGTCTGTCTGGCTGAATTGTATTTGAAGTTTGTTAAGAATTGTTCAAGCTAAATGTATCCAATTTGTCAATTCTCAAAGATTAAGAACAAATATGAATAGTCTAGATAGTGTAAATCAGCATTTCAGGAAGTAAAACAAATTGTCACTTTGCGTAGTTTTGACTCTAAACCGCAAAGTGTAGTCACCACTGATGCAAGTGCTAAAGGTATTGGTGCAGTATTGTCACAGGTGGATGATTTAGAAAAAGAATATGTGATTGTTTTTGCTTCACGGTCTTTAACTCCATCAGAGGGAAAATATTAATTTATTGACTGTGAAGCAGTAGTCTGTGTGTGGGGTTTAGAACATTTTAGGCCATATATTTGGGACGCACATGTAAAGTTGCATACAGATTACATTCCTTACAAAGTTACTTACGTCAAAGGGTTTGTATAATGCGTCTCCCTGCCTTGCCAGGTTATCAGTAAGGTTGCTGGATTATAATTATTAGGTGTTATACACTACAGGTGTGAAAAATAGGGTGGCTGATTACCTAAGTTGCATGCCACTACCAATGAATAACACACGAGAAGGATGTGAAGGAGTGTTGGATAGCGAATGCGGACATCAATAGTATTGCTCCAGAGTGGGAGAATACTTGTAAAAAAGACAAGGTTTTACTTGAAGTGGAGAGGATGATTAAGGAGTGATAGCCAGAAAAAAACATGCAGAGAAAGATTCACACATTTTTGGGGAGTTGAGACATGAGCTGTATGTTGAGCAAGGAAAATCATGAGGATTGGGAAACATGTTCCACTAACTGGGGTGAGGATAACGTTAATGGACATTTGTCATGAAGTCTATCTAGGTATGGGTAAAACTAAAATTAGGATGAAAGTGTTATATGGGTGGCCAGGTTTGGATTCTGCCATTTAAAGAAAAGTGGGAGATTGTTTAATTTGTGATAATTCTGACAAGGCACGAGTTACCTTCGGACAACCATTGTGCCCCATAAAGAGTCCTGAGGTACAGTGGGAAATAACTGGAATGGATATAATGGGCCCTCTTGAGGTTGACTCAAGTAGTAATAATTGATTGTAACCATGGGTCCCTTCTCTAATTGGCCACCATTCCAGTTTGTGGGCAATGTTTTTTCTTTATTTTAAAAAACAGTTTTTAATAGTTTTTAACAGTAAAAACATATATCTGTAGTGCACGCCATCAGCATTACTCATAATCTATTATCGTTAGCAGTTACTGTTCAGAGGCCGATACAATTATTTGAGACATCAAGCAATGGCAGCCTCTCAATGGGGAGAAATATCACTATATCCGGGGATAATATCCAGTCATTGGAACTGCCTAGGTCATTATTAACCATCATAACATTCATAACATTCCAGGTAACTGCCTTTCACACTCAGCTATTGAAAAATGGAGAGCGAGCCCTTGATCCGACGGATCATCATCCCTCCCATTCAGAGCTCTACCCCGATGTCATGATGTCATTCATGGGAAACCTACCCAGTAAGTATGGTCAGAGTTGTATAGCTGTAGCCGCCCCTTAATCCGTGTGTGATACTTTCATGTGAGATTCCTCAGCCGCTTCCCATTCCAATTGTCCCTGAGCCATTCTGTAAACAGTGTGACCCTTGTTCTCATCCAGCCTATGGCCACTCTCCTCTTTGCCAGCAATAAGGTCAACTGGGCCATTCTATAGTGAATTCTATGCCCTCTGAGACATGCCACCACTCCCAGGAGACAGACAAGTGGTGTCAAGGGAACATACATTCCTATAGCTGAATCAATACGTTTCACAACTTGCCCCCAGTAAGGCTGGACTGACGCGCAACCCCACGCCATGTGAAAAAAATTAGCTTTGGCATCTCCACAACGTGGGAAGGTGGCCTGCCTAACGGGCTCTATTTTATTTAGTCTTTGTGGAGTGACATATGTACGATGTAGGTAGTGAAAATGCAGAAGTTTAAACCTATTGTTACAGGACACAGTACGGACTAGGCCCAATGCTCTCACCCATTCTGAATCCACAGTGTGTACCCAACTCCCTCTCCCTGTTTTTTGTGCAGGGTACTGGCATGCTGTCATAAGGTACAAAGCACCTGCATCTGCACAACCCCCCTCCCGCCACTGCGTCATGGACATAATCAAGTCTATATTCTGAAAAAGCCTGAAATCCCATACATTCAGTGTCCTACTGAAGGGGGAACCACCTGGCAGAATGTTGCAGGCGCGCTGCATAATAGAAGTGTATATCCATGACAGCTAATACACCATCCTCCCTATCCTCTTTCAAGATTGCTAGTGCTACACAGCTGCGTTTGTCTGCCCATATTAGAGAAATTAATAGACTATTTAACTTGCGGAAGAACCAATCCTCCAAGGGAAACAGGGGGGTTTGCACAAGATTGTGGACAAGGTAGATTCAAAAGCTGTAAAGACATTTATGGATAAAGTGCTCTTAGTGGAGGGTTTGCCTAAATGTGTTGTGAGTGATAATGGTCCTTTGTTTTTATCAGATGTTTTTACAAATATTATGTTTAGGAACGGTGTTATGCATAAAACTATATGTGTGTATCACAAAGCAGGTAACTGTGATGTGGAGAGTTTAACCATGTACTCAAGGGTTCTATACAGATAGCTATCAATAACAAACTCGATTGGAGGAAAGAGTTGTACGGTTTGTTGTGGGCACATAGAATTCCTCTATATAATCCCACTGGTTGCAGTCCATTTGAGTTAATGAGAGGGCATACCCCGTTTTCAAAGGATAACCTAGGTTGGATGTCAAAATCTAGGAAAGTTGATTGGATCTTCAGAGAAGATTAAGGAGAAGGTTGAAGAAGCTCAACCTATTTTCAAGACATATTATGATGACAAAGACAATAGACGAGCTGTGAATATAGAGGTTGGAGTTTGAGAGAGACTAAAAAGAACTGGTTTGTTGAAGAAGGGACAATCAAGGATCTCACAACCTTTCCACGTGAGGGAGGTGTTGTGTAATTTTGTAAGTTTGTCAAATGTGAAGGTGTGGCATGTAAGTCAGGTTTCCATGTGTGGAACTATGATTTGTCCACAGAAATCCTATAGGGGTGATGTCTGGTGAGGGGAATCAAAATACTACTCTGTTTTGCTTTCACTAATGACCAAGCTGACAAAAATCTCTGGAATGCACTTCTCAGTTCAAAGAAGACATTTAATATTATTTCACCACGAGGTTCCTAAAAGGAGATTAGTAGGTCGAAAGCACACGTTTAAAAATAGTCACAGCAATGAAAGGAAAATATATCAAAATGATTCTCAGCTGCAATGTGCACAGCATATATATGTGATTATATTACAGCATAATTGCAAAGCAAAGAATAAAGTAAAAAATTAATCACCGTAGGGCCTGCCTAGCTCTTCATCTTTCTCATGCCAGCAAGAAGATGACCCCGTTCAACTCCGAGAAAGAGATATCCACCTTCACGGGACAAATGTGTCCGGCATTTGACATCGAATCCTGACCGAGGTCTTGGAAATTCCACCACTACTGAGCAGTTACTTTTTATATCTTAAAGAACCGAAAGGGCTTTCTGGAGAAAACCCCTCCCATGAAAGAGAAATATTCAAACATGCTGGCTATTGTAGGTCAGAGTTGAAAGGAACGCATTGAGAACTGGCCATCACCTCAAGGCATTTCTCCCAAGGCCAAACCGTTCCCTGCACTGAAAAACATAAGTCTGGAACGTCCTTATCATGCTGACTGACTAACTGTTGATGGTGATGTGTCCTAGGTCTTCGGTGATAAAGAATACAAAAAACATGCACAGTTTACCATGTGGAAAAACACAGCTCAGCTGCAATGTCTAACGCTCTGATAAAGTCAATAGGCAATTCTGACGTCTTCATAATGTCGGATGTTCTGCTGCAGTTTCATTCCCCTCGCACAAGTTACAGGTCAAAAACGGTGGTATGTGATGGGCTGAGTATCCCACCACACATTGGCTGGAGCCCTTATGGCTTTGTAAGACATCTGGGTGTTGCACTGTAGCACAGAGATGTGGGACAAATGTGTCCCTGTGTCCCAAAGATCGACCAGCCAATCATACTATTACATTAACAAGCTGCTCCACATAAAGTGTGACTGATGATGTGGGGACTGTGAAAACACATCTCAGTCACTGTCTGATGCAGAAAAATAAGTGCTACGAGTGCCAATGATCTCCACTGGCAACCATCGGCTCAAATTAAGAACTGATGTTGGCCAAATAAAAGGATAACCGCATGAGGATGGTCACAGCCTAAATCAACAGGAGTTATACTATAGCCCTGTCAGGAACTTATATAATCAGTCATCTGTAACAATCAACAATGGTTCACTGAGGCAGGTCTCGAAAAATCTACTCGCCCGATCACTATGCGGGTCAATTTTTGTCAGGGCAAGCAATTTTTTGGGCCTACTGGCCTGTTTTGGTAAGAGAGCTAGAGCTGGCAAAGAAAGATCAATAAAGAAAGTGATTGAGCAATAAAGAGGTCTTTACATCTTGTTATCTTGTGACATTTGCTGTGCTCTAAAAGGACAGACATTGGCTTATGTGTTGTTACAAAATGCTCATTATTTTAGCTGGGAAACTGGTGTTTATGTTTCTTTTTCTGACAGCAAAGTTAGAGGATTCTGTAAAGTGAACTGTCAGACAATCGCGCTGGGGTACTGGAAGGGTGACAATGCTATTAGTGAATGAAGAGGCAAGTCAGGGGTCATGTGTACTACATGTGGGCTACATTCTTAATATACGTGGAGCAAAATGTTTAGTCTATTAAATAAAACAAGAGTTTTCTGTACAGCAGACTCACATATTTGAAGGTGCTCTTATATTTGATAATGAAGAAAAAGGTGGCTCAGTGAAATAAAATATTTACCTAGTATCACACAATTTGAGACCAGCTTATGGGTAAGAGAACTGCAGTTAGGTCAAGTAGATTATTTACTCAAATAACATTTTTATGATTTTTCGAAGCCAGATTGTGTTATCATTCAATATATGGTCAATCAAACATGGGTTGTAGAGCACAATAATATTTAAATTCTCAATTAATGCCTATAGTTCCACAGCAAGATACCCTGTAGTTACTGTCTTAAAATCATCAATAGCACATTTAATATCAGAATCCATGATTAATGGGCATTGGTGCTCAGTACTGAAAACTGATCACGCAATGGGCTGTAAAACAGTTTGTGAAAACGTTTCTGGAGTATAGGATGTAAGACCATCAGAGTAAAAGATGTGTTGGAGCGACCAGAAACACAGCTTATCTAAGTCTGCTATACTAAACAATATACTCCTGGTCTAGCAGCCAAACTTGTTGACAGAGTTTCAACACCTGCATAATTTGTAGATTTTCACCAGTATATGTGCACGCCATTATTCCATCCACAAGCACAATGTTTGATCAGTAGGTAACAGTATAACATGTTTTGGGGAAGGATTTCAATCTAAGAACAGCCAGCCACTCTTATCTATGCTCACAACTATGATGGAACATACAAAAATTTTTTATTTTGCACAGATGATTGCCATATAAACCCCATGTAATAGGAGGTTCTCTGTCTAAAAGGATTCAAGAACCCCAGTGGCGACCCTAGTGTTGGATGCAGTGGCATAACATAAGCCCCTTTATTCCTCCCCCCCACCGCGGTGCAGGGGACCCCGAGCTCCGGGGGGTGGGGGGAGAGGGCTCTCAGCACAGTACCCTGGCCTGAGAGCTCTTGAGTCCCGAGGAGGGCCCCTCCATATACTTTGCAAGGTGGCCCCCTCAAGTTTCGTTCCACCACTGGTTGTATGGATCACAATTAGCCCAGAGATTGTAAGGTGTGCTAGAGAAATGACACAACTTCATGCAGACAGACAGGGATGGTCACTGCGTGGCAGTTAATTAGTCCATAACCATTTTCAATAGCTCCAATACTGAGAAAGACATTCATACCCCTCATGACGAGAATTCTGGGACTGTAACGCATGTGCCCTGACATGCTGTGAAAAAGCATCTATAATTTATATCCAGGGACCGATAGTTATGAGGATCGGGTGGGTAGGGATCAAAATACATTATTATTATTAATAAAAGTGACACCCTCACTAACCATGGTTTACTTTCCACTGTATGTTTATGCTATCAACATGCGGACTTTATTCATCGTGTTGATTAATGCTTACCAGCATCAAGGTGGACATTATTATCTCTGTTAAACAAATTCCATATACCATTTATGTTATCAAACGTATTGACCTGAAAATAAATTTATGTAGTTACCTCATATATATGGCAGAAATAACATTAAAAAAAATATTGTGTACAAATTACTTCGATTTTTTAATCCTTCGTTCATTTTAAAACACCTTCAATTAATAGGGAAGTGCCACATTTAATGAAGACCCCTATGAAGGCACTGAAGTAGTACCTGTGCTTGATGTAGGTCTTTGTTTTTATGACTGGCGCAGGGAACCTTACTGTTCATGTGGCATCCGGTTGCTTCTCGTATATGCCTACGAGCTCCGATCTCCATTCTGAGACAGAGATTTAATGATTTGTTCTTCAGGTACCGAATTGTTGGTTAAAGTAAGACACATTAGAAAAGTCAGTCGGCTAGTGCCTCCTTAGTGCTGAACTTAAGCGGGTTAATGTTTTTCTGTCATTCTTGGTGGCTTGTTTTTCCGTGTTCCTGAGATGGGTTGCTGGAGTGTGATTAATCACTGCAACTGTTCGAGTTGAATCCTCCACAAACGGGTAATGAGTGCCTTGTCGCTGTCTTCCAACCGCTGTCCGGGTCAGTATTTCCAGGGTGTCCATCCTCTCAGCTGACACATCAGGTCTTTAACTGGTCAAGCAAACATTACGCGTGCTGGCATTGACGTCATAGATTATTTTCCTCCCCGGGAGGCTGTTTCCATCATGGCAGCGGAAACTGCTTTGAGGGAAACGTGGAAACATCAGTCATCATGGCAGCCATTTTGAATTACAGAAATCCCTTTACCGCCAGTGTGAAGCGGGATCTTTACCACACTTCTGGTTTGAAGTACACTTGGGCCATTTACGTAAACTCTACGAGTCCTCAAAGGACCCGTTTAATATTAAGTGCTCTTAAGGACCTTCCAATATATACAATTGGATCACAACACTTTAAATCACAGATCAATGACCATAATGAGTTCAAGTAGATGGTCTAGATTATTATATGCTAATCAATATTATTATGCAATTCTCAAGTCAGTATGGTCCAACAGCGGTTATTCAACATTACACGTGAATCATCCAATCTGTTGTGAGGCCTAAAGATGCAAGGCACTGCTGTCAATAAATTAAGGATCAAAACCACAGCTTTTTTCAATTCAATTAAAGTCAAGCTTGGCAAAAAGCACTGCAGTGATCTATTTATGTGAATTTGTGTTTAGTTGGATCAATGGCATTCCTCAACACCTCTTTGCTGCAAAGAAACGGATCAATACCATCCTATTTGTTGCTGGGAAACCAATCATTACCCCGTGAAACTCATCAGATCTCATCGACAAACATCTAGTAAAGAATTAGCTATCAGTCCTGTATACTGAAGTTAAAGTCATTCTGTCCAAGAGGTTTGCAATTCTATTCTTTTCCCCTGGGTAGCTATATTCCAAAATGTAATCCACCCTTTTAATGGGCACCTATTAAAAAAAGCACCAACCAATCACCAGGGTCGAAAATAGGTCAATGCATAACAATAAAAGTGGCTCATTTAAGCAAATCAAATCACTAAAATGTGGCCCATGTTTGCAAATCGGGACAGTTTAGAACTTGTGTAGAACTGAAAAATAGGTGTTTAGCAAGGTATAGCAGAATGCATACGTTTGTGCTTCTTGCATGCATTGTTTGCTGTAATATCAGCAAAATTAACCGGTAAAAAACAGCCCTGCAGAACACTAAACAGGCCCACAAATAGCCATAAATACGGCCTGTATTCTGACCTATCAGATCTGGCCTGTGGCACTATGGACCCGTCCAACCATACCAACGATCTGCCCTCATAATAACTACTCTTCTCATCACAAAAGGATGATATATCTCTTTTAGTTTTACATTTTACAGACTGTAAGATAAAAAAAAAGGTATACAAAAAAGTGATGGATGGCATACTTGAAATAAGCTCAGTCACTGATAATCACTCAGGCCGCATCTTAAACCATTGTTATACTGCACACCATGTCAACTCAGTTTGTACCCAGCCAACTGCAAATCAGTCTTGACCCTGCTCCCCGGGGAACAGTTGAGCCTGAACTGCCAGAACAGGTCCTCCCTGAACAGGAACAGAAGCAACCTAGGACTGGTTTTAGCAATCATTCAGTTATTTATAAAGTTCTGCTCTTTCATCCCTGAGGGTATCCGGGTGCTGAGATTTCGCTGGACTCAGTCAAAAAGCCAGGTCTTCAGTCTCCTTCTGAAGTGCACCAGGTAGGGTGCTGTTCATAGGTGGAGGGGCAAGCTGTTCCAGGTCTTGGCAGCGAGGTAACAGAAGGAACGACCACTGCTGTGGCTGCAATGAATGTGGGCGGTGTATGCGAGGGCCAGCGAGGTGGAGCGCAGGTGTCTGGCAGGTTGGTGGAAGTTTTTGTGGTGGCTGATGTATGCTGGTCCCTGGTCATGTAGGGCTTTGTAGGTGTGTGTCAGAAGCTTGAATTGGCATCTCTTCTGGATGGGGAACCAGTGGAGGTTCTTGAGGTGGGGGTGATGTGGGTTTGTTTGGGGATGTTGCGGATGAGTCTGGCTGCTCTATTCCGTATGACTGGCTTATCTGGAGGAGTGGGTGGTGATACTGCAGTAGAGTGTGTTACCATAGTCTAGCCAGCTGGTGATGGTCTTTCTGATGTTGACAGGGATCCATCTGAAGATTTTTCAGAGCATGCAGAGGGTGTGGAAGCAAAAGGAGGCTACTGCATTGATTTGGTGCTTGATGATGAGTTTGCTGTTCAGGGTGATGCCAAGTTTCCAAGCATGGTTTGTTGGTATGGGTGTGGGTTCAAGCTCAGAGGGCCACCAGCTGTTGTCCCACAGGAGGTGTTTTTCCCAAAGATCAGCACTTCTGTCTTATCTATGTTGAGCTTCGGGCAGTTGGTCCTCATCCAGTCGGCGACATGGGTCATAGCATTGGGGAAGTTTGTTGTAGTGGTGGAGGGGTCTTCGGTGAGCGAGAGGATGAGTTGTGTGTCATTTGTGTAGGATATGATGTTGAGTCCATGGGTTCTGACGATGTCAGCAAGGGGTGTCATATAGGTGTTGAACAGGGTGGGGCTGAGAGACAATCCCTGGGGTACGTCACAGATGATGCTCTTTGGTTCAGAGGTGAAGGGTGGCATGCAGATTCTCTGTGTCCGTCCCGTGAGGAATGATGCAAACCACTTGAAGGCATTTCCCTGGATGCAGATGCTGAGAAGTCTGTTGATAAGGGTGTGATGGATAGGGAGTTGAATGCCGCAGAGGTCGAGGAGGATCAGACCTGCTGTTTCACCGTGGTCGAGGAGGGATCTGATGTCATCGGTGGCTGCGATCAGATTGGTCTTGGTGCTGTGGTTAACACGGAAGCTGGATTGGGAGGCGTGGGGAGGTTGTTTTTTTCTAATTGTTCTGTGATGGTTGATGGTCTTCTCAAGGACTTTGGCTAAGTAAGGCAGCAGCAAGGTGTGGGTGGTAATTTTTGAGTTTGCTGGGGTCAGTGGAGGATTTCTTCAGAAGGGTTCTGACCTCTGCATGTTTCCATCTGTCAGGGTAGGCCCCCATGGTGATGGAGGTGTTGAGGATGTTGGGGAGTTCCGCATGGATTTATTTGGTTCCAAGGTTGAAGAAATGAGGGGGGAAGGGTCGGTGGGTGCTCCTGAGTGGATGGAGGACATGAACGCTGTAGTGGTCTGCGTGCTGAGCAGATTCCATGTAGTGATCGAGTGGCTGGTGCCTTTCGGTGGGCAGAGATTGTTGAAGTCGGAGTCAGTTCACTGGAGGTCAAAGTTGTTGTAGATGGTGGCTATGTTGCTGTGGAAGTAGTCCAACAGGGTGTCGCAGAGATCTTGGGAAGGGAGAACCATGTTCTTGGTGGCTGATGGAGAGGAGAACTCCCTGACTATGTGGAAGAATTCCTTTGTGTGGTTGGCACTTGTTTCGATGCGGTCCATGAGGGCTTCTCTTTTTGTGTCCTTGATGCATTGGTGGTACTTGTTAAGGGCGGATTTGTAGGTGGTTCGGTCAGTGGGATCTTTGGTGGAGTGCCACTGTTTCTCTAGTTGTTTGCAGTTGCACTTGATGGTTGAGTTCTGGTGTATACCAACTGGCTTTTCTTTAGGCTCAGTCGGTTTTGGTTGGCTTCATGGGTGTGACTGTCAGGGCATTTGGTGATCCAGGTGGAGAAGTTCTGGATGGCCTACGCCAGGTCTGACATGGCTTCGGGCTGGATTGTGTTGAGGGCTTGCATCTACTGGGTCTCAATCACTTTGTTCCAGCTGTGGTGAGAGGCATTAAGGGGCTTGGAGGTGGTGCCCAGGGAACCTGTGATGCTGAAGTGGATGATGGTGTGATCGGTCCAAGTAAGCTTGGCAACATGGATGTACTTCACTTTGTCAATGGATGTGAAAATCGGGTCCAGCATATGTCCTGCGCTGTGTGTGGGGTCGGTGACCAGCTGGGTGAGGCCGATGTTGCTCATGCTTTCCAGGAGATTGGTGGAGTTGGCGTTGTAAGGGTAATTGAGGTGGAAGTTGAGGTTGTCGAGTAGGATGTAGTGCTAGAAGTCGGTAGCTAGAGGGGCGATTAATTTGGAGAGGGTGTCGCAGAATGCAGGTCGAGGTCACGGAGGTCTGTAGGTGAGGGTGCCTCTAATGGTCATCCTGGCATCAGTTGGAAGTTGAGGTGTTCCATGATTGGAACAGGTGTTCCATGATTTAACCTTATTAAGGCTCATCAGCCAGGCATTGCTTGGATCCAGTGGCATCGTGTGCAAGGGACCCACGTCTGGGCATACCCGTCCCACTTAGGGTAACACACTGTAGTATACAAAGAAGTGATGGAGTGCTTAAAGTAGGCAAGCACTCTGGGCCACATTCAAATCCATCATTATTCTCCACACCATGCCACCTCATTTTGGACCCAGCCATATGGAAATCAGTGCTGACTCTTCTCCAATGGGAACAGTTCAACCCGAACTGCCAGGCCAGATCCTCTCTGAATTGGAACACAGGCAAACCAGGAATAATTTCACCTTTATTAGGGCTCATTAACCAGGTATAGCTTGCTTCCAGTAGCACAGTGTGCACAGGACCCACACCTGGGTATACCTGTTTCAATTAGGGTGACTCCCAATAGTATACATAAAAATGATAGATGGAATGCTTGAATTAACCTCTGTGACTGGTAAATCACTTTGGGCCACATCCCAATCCATTGTTATTTTGCACACCAGGCCACCTCAGTTTGGACCTAGCCATATAGGCAGTGCCGCTGCAATTATGAAATTGTACAACGATTTTTGCATAATTACACATTTGCTGCATTAGCCACATAATCCACTATCTGCCAGATAACCAGTAGATTTTAACACAACAAAATTGTTTTTAGCTCAAACAGTTCAAACGTTGCTAAAAATGCAATGCATGCGCTGCTGTGCAGTAGTAGTCTCTTTGCAAAGTTACATTTTTGTTGCTATATTGCTCAATTTAGGTGTTAAACTGATTCTGAGTTCCAACAATGCCCAGACAAAGTTAACAGGTTTGAAAATTACAAAATAATTACGTAATACTAGCACAAAATGTGCTGCATTATGTCACATAATTTGCCTTTTCTTGATGCATAATTTACTCCAGCCTGCCGCATAATTTGGCCCTCCTCTGCCGCATAATTCCAGTGGCCCTGGATATTCTTGCTGGTGATTAGTGCGATTTACAATCGATATAAGATAACATATGCAAATCAGTGTATAGCCTGCTCCAGTGGGAACAGTCCAGCCCGAACTGCCAGGTCCAAACTGAGGGGGCCCAGAGTGCCAAATCGAGGTGGATTGGGATGCTGCCCGAGTAATTACCAGTGGCTGGTATTCACGCATTCCATCAATCACTTAAGGGAAACTACAGCATCACACCTTCTGAATTTCACAAAGATGCCCCATTGGGTGATATCTTAGTGCTAGTACCTTGGCCCACAATGCCAACAATCTTTTTGTTCCTGCATACGAGCAGAAATCCAGATGTGCAAGAAAGCGTGGGAGTCGAGATAGCAATGCTATTCCCAATAATCAGGAGACGGCAGAAACATTGGCAATTTGCCTATACTTGGGCACTGGCAGATGTTTCTGAGCAAAGGCATAACACAAAATGATGGGCCACAATGGGCAGTAGAGCTTAATTTGTAAAGCAAGTATGTTTAGATCAGAAGCCTGCAACTGATGCGGTCAAACTTTGGGACGCCAAATACCAAGGCCGTGTAGTCTTGATTCCACCTCATGCCTCTTTCATCTAACACCAGACAATCCCTAGCCATTTATGTCATGCTTTCAGAGTCTTTTTCCATCCGTTTTTCCGTCGTTCTCTTCCTTCTTCGTCCCCCCTTTGTGTTTTTCCTGTCTTGCTCCGAGTCAAAGGCTGATGTGGAAAATTAAATGCCTTGTCACCCCCCCCAAAAACACAGTGCTGGTGGGCCCGACCTGTAGCCACTTGCTAAAATTAAGCAGTGCCCATCAAGGTGCAGAGGGGGCCACGGAGTCTCCCATAGGTCACAGGACTTGAAATGATTTGAGGTCCCAGGAGTTAGGCCCCTGATTCTGGGCTGCTTTTTTATTTTTAAATGCAAGGGTTACACTCCTTTTCTGTTTCAGGAAAGCTGGATACTGCTGGCCGCAATGGCTCAGGGCTAAAGTTGCTACCTACTTTTCTAAACAGGAATATATGGATTAATGCTTCTTGGTTGCCATCTAGTGGGGGCTTTACGGAAGGGCAGGAATCTATCTTTTAAAATGCAGCTTGGACATCCAGTTGGGGAGAAAAGTAACCCGCTCAACTAAGGCAATTTACAGTTACACGTGCTAGTGATGTCTAGAATCTAGACGATATCACTTAATGGGCCCTTGTACATTTCTAATTTCTCCCATGTCTGTCCTCACCATCTGGACCTCATTCTTCTCATCGCTTTCTTTATTGCTTGTTTGCCACCTGCCCCCTCTTTTTTTCTCAGCTATCCCTTTATCACGTGTAGATATTTGCCAACTCTTACCTTTCTTCCCCTTATGTTTACCTTTCTCTCATCTCTCCTGCTCTTCTGTCACTTTATCACTCTCTCTCTCTCTCTCTCTCTCTCTCTCTCTCTCTCTCGGCTCTTCCGCACCTGTCTCGGTCCTGTTAACGCTCTTACCTGGGTCTCTCTCTTATTTGTCCTGTCAATTCTTCAATTACTTGTAGCACTCCCCCTCTCAGTTTTCTCTTTCTCACAAAGCGCTGATAGTGACAAAGTTACATCTCATACTGACCCTCGAGTGCCCGTCAGATAAAAACAGACCCCTGTGGCTGAACGAACTTGCCGCCACTAGGCAACAACATTGAATCACTTGCCCACATTATGAAAAAAAAACACTTGGTAAATACTTTAAAACTTGTTTTAAAGGGCTCTGTATATGCAGAGCAAGATACATTTATAGCGTTTTTAATGAATGTAAAGCTTGAACTCATTTGCAAGTCAGACGTTTCTTTTCTACATGATTTTAAAGGTTTGCATATTTAAATGATGTCTTGCAATCAAAATAATTTACACAGTTTATTTCAAGCTTAAATAAACATAGTTTTAAATCTCAGATTTCAACGTGCTGCAGTGGTTATGCTAAGGAAGTCCAAAAGACAACACGTTCTAGTTTTTTTGAAGCAGAATAATAAATAATGGTATTCCAAGGTCACAAGTAAATGAATACTTGCTGGCACTGCTGAAATCTGTTTGCAAACTTCAGGTCACAGGCTTGAAAGATGTTAGCAGATTCAAGCCTGGATTACATAAACTGCACTGCGTCCCAGCGCTTAAATGCTACATTTTGCACCGTGTTATGAAAGGCGCATAACAGTTGGGGGCTAACCCTCACCAGCAAGTTATTCGCATACATTATTTTTCAAAACTGAAATTTTAAGTGCGACTTTTACAGAAGTCGCAGCTGGGTGACCAGTTCTTTATTTAAATTCTGCAATGAAACTCTTTTACCACCTTTTCTACATTTAATTCATACAGTCTTACACCCGCAATTATGCTTGAAAACACATTATTCGCAGCTAAGCACTTTTTGTAACCCACCACTCAACCTTTTATGTCCGGTTTTACAATTATTTTGTCACTTATATGTGTGTTTAGCCTTTTCAAATTTTCTAAATTGAGAATTTCTCTTCGTAGACCGATTGGGGGAAGAGTAGCCAGAACATATCACATGTGATCTGGCTAAACTCTGATAGTAACCGGGCCAAGGGGACCATTCAAGGAACAAATCAAGACCCCTTAGAAGTACGTTTGTCTCGCCACTTAATAGCATTTCAGGGTCAGAACTCGTGCTGGGGAATTGTTAGTGGCGCATAAAAGCATTAAAACCGCAGTACTTTTACTAATAAAGAATGTGAAGTCGGAATCAACGTTCATAAGGACATACATATTGCATTAGCTACTCAGCAACAAAAGAACAAACAGACGAGAAGTGATAAATGAAAACTGGAGAAAAACAGTCTTTAGATAGATGATAATTCCTCTATTAGTGTAACTACATTTGGGGCGCTTAAAATAATGTCTAAACACAACAAAAAGAGTTTCTCTAAGATCAGACGAACGGCCCAGTTAAGTGGAAAGTATAGAACACCAAACACGTTTTGGTAAAGCCAATAGGCATGGTCAAGAGGCAGTGTGCTCACTGTACAAAACCACAACTAAAGAAATCTATTTTACCAAAATTAAGACGAGCAATGAGCGATTAGCCATGTTCAGTAAACTGTACATGGGCATTTTTGGCGCCCATACTCACTAAATCCCCGATGCTTCCTACATCATGTGTGTATATTTCTGATGTGTCCTCTCTGGAGCAAATAATAATGATCAGAACTATGAGATCATCCCTCTACAAGTAGTCATTTCTGGAGCTGAAAATAAGGGGTTTATCAAATCACTCTGCCGATCTTGGCAACAGAAATGCACTATGTTCATTGTGAAAGTCAGTGCGTTTACCCTAGCTTGGATATTTGCACCACTTTCAACTGTGCAAACTTCAACCGTTGAATCAACCAGTTTTGGTAATCGGATTGCCATTAGGCAGTGAAGAGAAGTGGATTTCCTCACTTGAGTTTAATTTCACTTCTCTGACTCAATGAAGATGAACTGGGCTTGACTGCCCTGCGTTTTCTGCCACTGTGTCCCGTAGATTTCTGTTGAAAGCAGAACTGAAATCTGTCCCTTCAGCTAAGTATTTAAAGTTAATTGCTTCATTTTACTGTTGCTGAAGCATCCTCTGCAGCTCAATGTCGAGCAAGGCAGTTACAGCCTTTAGTGCTCGAGGTATTTGAAAGCTGCAATTGATATCGATAGCAATAAACCATGCCTTTTCTTGGCACTAGCTCACAGCACAAACACAAATGAAACAGATGTCAAACGAAATACCTGTGCAGTTCTAAGGCGGTGTGGCTGATCAAAGTACTAATAACTGTGTTTAGCTGCTTCTGGCGACAACGCCAATTCAAAGGTAAGCTTTTTTTACTCAATAACATATACAGTAAAATGCTGCTTCACTGCAGATAGCAAAACTATACCGTGTTTTGAAATGGAAATATAGAAATGCAGGTACTCCTTGTCCCACGGTACTCGTTTGCTGCTGAGACGTGTCGATACTCTCCCATTTAAAGCATGGAAGTAGTGCCAAGAAGTGCCACCCCTCTCCCCCCCTAAATTAATGACGTGCAGGTACTGAGTACCTGTCCATTTAAAGCTCTGCTCCGAGCAAAGAATGATCCAGGCAGCCGTAAAGCGCGCAGGCTAAAGCCTGTAAATAGACTCCAATGATGCAAGCTGCTAACTGAGACCTCCAACCACTAGGTACACAGCATAGCTACCTGGACCAAAATAACGCAATGAAGAGTCTGGTGCAGTTTGAAAGAGCTGAGGTTTGCAATAATTACCCCGGCAGAAAGATGCTTTCAGATATGACTCGTTGTAGGTATGAGACAAGGGACTGTCTAGCCCTAAGACAGGACTATTAGGAATGAAGTGTTGTAGGTAAGGTTACTGTGTGACGCCACGTCACCAAGCACATATTGCTCCAGTCCTGGGATTTTCTTTTGCAAATCACTTTTTCTTTTCCAAGTGGACAAGTCCAAGCGGACCAAATCTTGCAAAACGGACCTACAACTCCTAAAATACACTTTGTTCTAAACTAAAACCCAGTTGTGGACCACTGCATCCTTGATGACATAGATCACTTTAGCCAAACTACTATGGAAATACAAAATAGGGGCTTGCTGAAGAATGCTCACCTAACACGGACCCCTGAAGATTTCTGACCTATCTCCCACTCCCCCCGGTGGTGGCAGTCTCTCTTCAGCAAGCTCCATCACTCCTCACTCGGTACACTTGTTTAACCCATTCCCACTAAAAGTACTACCCATACTTTCCACTCCACATTTCCCGTTTGCCTTTTGTATGATGAGGACCTTGAACTACTGAAAAAAGCATCTTGGGGGCATGATAAAAATTGGGGCAGACAACACCGTGAGCAGCTATGGATGGTAAGAAGAGCTGTATTGTAATTGCATTTATATAGTGCTTACAGCCCCTGGCGAGGTGTTGAAGTGCTGAATGACAGGGAGCAAGCTTCACCATTACCCACATTTAGATTTTAATCCAGTGGTTAGCAGTTCTTGTTGTATATTTGTTGGTTAGGCTTTTGGAATGAATGAAACCGCAGCATTACCTCTAGTTTTTAGTGATGGATTAAGTTAACTAGAGTTAGGTGTGATTATTATCTTCCTGCAAGTGTTAAGACGGGATAAGTGAATACGGTGGAAGAGCTTAGATGTAGTGGGACTGCACAGAGAAGTTACAAAGAAGGAGAATTTACTGTGAATAATTGTATGAAAAGCCCATATTTACCGCCACAACTGTGAGTAACTCATCCAGTACTGCTAGACCGGGAAACGTAAAAGCTACAAATTCCCAAAAAAGCAAAAAAGCTAATCATTGGTGAAGTACTCCCATCTGTCATGTGACAGCACTAGCACATGTGAACATATGAAGGAATCAGTGGACACTACCAAGTATGTAACTACACACGAGGTGACTGCTATACTGAAAACTGGAAAGCTATTAACAGAACTCTGTACTAACAGACAGCAGTTTCACTTATAAAAAGCTGCTTCTTTGTGGTTTGTTTAGGGGGTTGTCATGCAGCAGCTGGAGGACGCATAAAACAAAGCAAGGAATTGAGCAGGACGCATGTTAAATATGCTGTTTTGTAACGAGAATGACACATCTGCACCCGATCCACTTCCTGTTTCCCGCTTTCGATACTTTGCAAAGCTGCTGATGTGAGGAAATGAACGGAAAGCTTGAGGAAAGATGACATGTAGCCTCGATGCTCTACACTATGTATTGCTTCTCTGGAAATTTAAGAAGACTGCTGCTGTGTGCGGTTGAAATTAAGCTTCTTAGATTTTTGAGTGCTAACTCTGGGATGTGTTTCAACTTAAAAAACAATCTAGAATTAACATTTTAGACAAACAGGATCTGCTTCTGGTATGACTGACTCTAGACAGGATTGGAAGCTTCAAGACCAGAAATTTAAAACAAAATATCAGGTCGGACACCGTAGTGCAGCAATCAAGTAAGCGAACTACGATAATAAGAAACACAATAAAGGGACCCGCAGAGCTGCTCAAAGCTGCCAGCTTACTGAAAACCATTAGCTGCCCATCAACCCCTCACACCTCTTCATCTACCACACTGCTAAGCACTGTATCCCATAATATTTTAACTGCATGGCACAGAAACACTTCCCCCATAGGATCTAAAAAGAAACATGACACCCTCACAACCACACACTGTACATTGCAGTTTGCTGTCCAAGTAGGACAGGGCGTCAGTGCTCACCACACATAAGAGTAGTAAAAGCTATATAAATGCTGTGATACAAACTTCTCACCAGCGCTTATGCATGCATAGGCCTTGCAAAACAGGAAAGAAAGACAAATTGGGGGAAGGTGGTCAACCTAAGATCTCTCCTGGTGGCGATTATCCTACCCAGCGGGGGCCAAAATGTAGCAATACTGGGGCTCCAGGTCACCTGATGGATTCCCCAGGATCGAACAGAGTTGGACTGACTTAGCGAGACAGACACCTGATGCCACTGCAGGCGACGTACGGGAGGCGGCTCCTGAGGTGAAGTGCCTGGGGCCCGCGGCTGAGTCTGGGAATAAGGCAAGGCAAGACCGCCAACCTCGTGGTGGCTGAGCAACCTGAAACGGGAGAGCTGTGCACTGGTGGGGGCTCTGGATTTCCCCTCGGCCGATGGGCCCATACTGCCCGCACTCCTTTTAACTCCCATACTTGTCTCACTCCAGTACCTTCTTACATAGCCCATGGTTACCTCGTAACCACCCTTTAAAGCAACCAAACAATGCATAACTATCTTTTGTGGAATAGAACTTGGCCGCTTTTATTTAAAGAAAACATGCATGATTGGCCCCTGCAATGAGCAAGCAGAGCCGTGGATCCCCAACTGATCCTGGCAATGGATTGAAGGCGACAGGTCCGTCGGTGAAGTCGCATCGCCCGGCCGGGCAGTCCTCCATGCGGTGCTCCCTGCTTTTAAAATGCGGGCGCCAGTATGAACTTAACAGCGGTAAAGCCCCAGACAATTCTTCAGGCAGCCGCATGAGGTGACCACCTGGCCCCGACCGCGTGGAGTCATGTCACCCACCCGGGTGGTCCTCCACACCGTCACAATGCATAGCCCGCAGTGCCTCTCACGTGCCCCTCTGCAGTGCCTTATTGGAGTTGTGTCGCCCGTGCCTGGGTGGTCGTCCACTCACCGGTGTTGCCGCTGGAGGGAACGAAGGCACCACCACTCGCCAAATGTTTTGGTATGAAGGACTGGCAGCGCGTAACTCCTCAAAAAGGCCCACAACTGTCTCCAGAGGATCCAATGTCTGGTCTCCGCCAGGTAAGCCCCTTGTGTATAAATTTTTTTGCTGTCCCAGATCGCCTTGCTGTCTGTTTGAGGAGACAGCGAGCTTTTAATGAACCTCCCCTGGATGGCGCCCCCAACCCCTGCAGGTGTTCCCCCTAATCTGTCCTAATCTGATGATGCTCGACTCCTGAGGGCTATGTTTCCCAAGTGGTGAGAGAGGCCCGCCTGTTCAAAGACGCATATTGATGGGCCTGGCGGTAGAAGCTTATTGTCTCCCGTGGGTGGCCAACCACTCCACCTGTTGAAGGAGTCATGGCCCAACTGACCCCATCCCCAGAAGCGGGGAAAATAGCTTGCGAATCCTGGACCTGGGGCTCGACCGAGTGCAGTGAATCAACAGCTTTGTCCTGGCTCCTGGAATAGGAGTACTGTTGTGACAGGGAATGCAGGACCTACTGGCTCCAGGGGAAGGAGAGGCAGGCCCGAGGATGCTAAAGGAAGTGTGAACATGGTACAAAAAACTTAGATAATGTTCCTGACAGCGAGGAGAAGATTCTAAGTGGGCGGGGGCACTTGTTGCGCTTGTGCGAGCTCGGGGTGCACAGTTGGGTCCATGGGGGGTTTAGTTGGTGTGGCGGCCCAGGCATGTCCCCGCCACTGAGCTGAGGAGTTGGCTGGATTGAAGGGGGTTCGGGGTGAGGGGCTGGGGTGGTGCGTGGCCAGCTCCTTCTGGGGTTGAAGGTGAACCCCTAGTGCTAGGCATCTCCCTGCTTTCTTCATCACTGCAAAGCCATATCCTGCGAATGACTGCTACTGCCTCTACCTGCAAGATGGTGCGCAACAAACAAATACAGCCTGGCCTGTCGCCTTCTGGATGGGTGGGGGGGACTCAGGATTGCTGGGTAACCCATCTGTCCTGTGCTGAGTGAGGGACTGGAGGCCCATACGGCAGCAATAATAGCAACCATAGAGGATTCCAAGTCAGCACTGGTGGCCAAAAGCGATGCGGCGGCCATAGATCTCAGTCTTCTGAGAGCAGACCACCACAAATTAATGGACAAAGTGGGGGAAACCGAGAACACAGTGCAACAGATACAACACACTCTTAAGGACCATGACAAACAATTGCAAACATTGTGGCACGAAGTGGGGCGGCATTGAGACAGGGTTGAGGATACGGAGGGCCAATCCTGCCTCAACACTGTTCGAATAGTGGGCCTACCCAAACACAGTGAGGGGCCCAGTATGGAACTGTACATGAAAACATGGCTCCTGCAGGAATTCCTGGGAGGCAAGGCCTCCAAGTTCTTTACCATCAAGAGAGCACACAGGCTGCCAGGGGGCTCGCCAAAGCCAGTTGCACCCCCTAGATCAGTGGTGGCCCCTCTTCTTAACTATCATGAAAGGAATTACATCATCCAACGAGTCCGGGTGCACAGCCCCTGGTAGGTAGATGGGGGGAGTGGTAAACATTTACCCTGATTACACTCAGGCAGTTCAGCGTCAGCAGGAAACTTTTACAGCCGGGAAACAACAGTTGAGGACGCTTGATTTGAAGCATGCGCTTCTCTTCCCTGCCAAACTTTGGGTAGCGGACCAGGAGAACACCCACTTCTTGACCTCTGCTAAGGAACAGTGGACATGGTTGGAAAGCAAGGCCTACGTTCAACAGGTGGTGACTCAGATGACTGCGGACCTGTTTGATGAAGGTGTGAATTCCATGGACTCATCAGGTGAAGCATGAGCATGGGTTGGACACAAAAAACCTGAATCTTTAAGGCCTTAGGTGGGCGCGAGTAGGTAAACCAGGAGGGCTACGCCATCACACGTTAATGGTCATCTGAGAGTCTGATGTAGAAGCATAGCTTTCTGCTGTATGATTTACATCTTGTTCAAAACATTGGGGCGACCAGCAACTCGGGCACTGGGGTGGTGGGTAGTTTTAGGCCTGCAGAACCAGGCAATTGGGAGGCAGGTGTTCAGGATACGGCACTTGTTTCAATGAGGATACGGACGAGATAACAAGGGTTCAGAAGGGCCATAACGGGTAGATGCATTGGAGACTCCAAGGGCCAATGGAAGCTGAGAAGGAAGAGGCCCTGAGACAGGGCTTGACCCTGAAGCTTATCTCATGGAACGTTAATGGCCTGGAGAACAAACTCAAGATAGGTGGTGATAAAGTACCTGATGCAACACGACTCAGACATAATCCTGTTACTGGAAACCCACCTGCTAGGCAACACTTGTGGGTTTCTGAGTGAAGACAGGTACAAAGTATTGGCACATGTGGGATAGCTAAAGGGATCCAGGGGGGTGGTAATCCTGATTCACTGCTCTTTACCACTAGAGGTCCTCCCCACTTGACGGGATAAACACAGCTGTCAGGTCGTGATCCATGGCCGATGCTATGGGGAGCATGTGGTCACTGGGTCATGGTACTTTCTCCTGGGACTACAATCTATGGGTCTGGAAAGTATGGAGGCCTGGCTGACAGGCTCCCCGGATGCATTGACCATCATTGGTGGAGACCTCACTCTGACACAAGGGGACATGGACAGAGTGACTAAATCTGGAGACATGGCAAGACCCGACACAAGACTGGCCACTTTTGTGAAAGCTAGTGGCCTGGTTGAAATGTGGACAGCGACAAACCCTGATACGTGCTAATACTCACATGCAGCTAAGTCACTGGGAGTTATGTCCCAACTAGACTACATTCTAGTGTCCACATTTCAGATGACTAGGCACTCCGATACTGCCTTCCTCTCCTAGGGCATTTTGGACCATTCGCCACTGCTCACCAAGGTTCACATGGATGTTCCGAATCGAACAGGAGTATGGGGACTTAATGCATGGGAATTGAAAGAGAGAGAAAAAACGATGGTGGCTACGGCAGCAGTCAGCTACTTCACAGAAAATGAGGATTCTGTCCAATCGGCCACCGACCTATGGGAGTCGTGAAGGGTCCGTTGATTGCACACAGTGGGCCTGAAAAGGGAAAGAGACGAGGAATGCTAAAAGCTAGAGGAGAGGTTATTGCAACTTAAGGCTGATTTTATGGCTGTCCACAATAGAGACCGGGTTTGCAGGAAGTCAGGCAGGAATACGAAGCCCTGGTGCAACAGAAGGCGAGAGCCCAGTTTCAGGCCACTCAGGCTCAGATATATGAGGTTGGCAACAAGGCCGGAAAGCTCCTAACCTGGCTAGCAAAAAAGAGGTGGGGCAGCAATGGGTCAGTGGGATTAGGATGGAAGGGATGGTGCTGTGGGAGACACCCCGGCTATTGCACAAGAATTCATGAATTACCTAGAACAGCTCTATCGGAGCCGACCCACCAATGATCGAGAGGACCTAGAGTTCTTCGCAGGTGATCTTCCAACCCTTTGCTTGGATCCGGACTGGGTTGAGATGCTGGAAGAGAAGATTACAGAGTGAGAGGTGAGAGGTGACAGCAGCTATCTCACAGCTGGACAATTGTAAAATCCCCAGTCGCAATGGCTTCTCCATGGAATTCTAAAAAAGTGTCACATCGAAAGTGGTGAAGCCAATGCTGTCCATGTTTAACCGGGCCAGAGACGCAGGCGTCCTGCCACCTGATCTTCAAGAAGCCACAATTGTTGTGATCCACAAAGAGGGGAAGGCCTCGTGCAGGATATTAGGCCTCATACAGGCTTTCTCCCTGATCAATACAGAAACTAATATTTTTGCCAAGATTCTTGCAAATTGTCTAATACAGGTGATTGACTCCCTTATTGCTCCTGATCAATCTGGCTTCATGCTGTACAAGCCACGAGACATAATCTGAGGAGATTGGTGGGCTGCTTGGAGCTCAGTGGGCACTTGCAAGAGGCAGGGGTCCTCTTAGTCTTCAATGCCAAAAAGGCCTTTAACTTTCTAGAATGGCCATACATGATGGCCGTCCTCCAGAAGATGGACTTTGGCCCATATTCCCTGTCCTGGATTTGCCTACTACATAAAGACCTGGCTGCAAGGGTTCGGGTGAATGGGGTCCTATTGGATTGATTCAGATAGTCCAGGGGCACCAGGCAGGCTTTCCCGCTCTCCTCCTTGCTATTCCCAGTGGCCTCAAACCCCTGGCATTGTGGATGAGGATAGACGCACAAATCAGGGCACTTTGAAGGGACCCAGGCTGGAAGGATGTTGTTGCAGTATACGATGATGACATTCTCCTATGCCTGGTCGACCCCCAACATTCAATATTGAGAATCTTGGACATCCAAACAAGTTTAATTGGCATACATCAGAGGCCTTTCTATATGGGATAAATGCCCCAGCTACAGTGGGGAAGTGCCCTTTCCCAAGGGTGACCCAAAGCTTCTAATATCTGGGTATTTTCATAACACCAGATGTAGTCCTACATATGCAGGAGAACCTCTAGAGGGCTCTGGAGGCCTACCGCAGGGTTTCAGAGAGGCAGAGAAAGCTGTTGCTTTCACTTTTAGGTTGAGCGGCCCTCTATAAGATGATTTACTTACCTAAATTCCTTTACATCCTACAGAACACCCCCTTATCTCCCTCCCCATCCCAACACAGATGGTAGTCTGCATTTGGAGGAGAGCGATGGGTGCACTGGGATGGCGGGACAGGGTGACATTGCGGACACCGCTCTGGGACTAGGATCTCCTCCAGTGTTTAAGGAACATAGAGGGTTATCAAAAATGGGACCTGCTGGGAATCTTGCAAATGGGTGACTCTGGCGGGACAGTGCAGTAATCCCGTTTGATGACCTGCAAGCTGAATATGAACTGTCAGGTAGTCAATTTTTGAGATATCAACAGATGCGGATTCAACGCAGCAAATGCAAAGCACTACACGCCAAGATAGAGGCTGAATCCCCATTGGAATGTAGGGTGTTAAGTCCCCCCCTGACAAATCACATGGTGTCCCGAATCTACTCCACACTTCTGAACAGCGGGCTTCCCCCTCTAGATCACTTGAGGGAAAGGTGAGAGATATCTAGGTAACCTGAAGGATGATAAGTGGAGACAGGCATGCACGTATCCCAGAAGTTGCAATCCGCACGGGTTTTCGCATAATACAACTGAAAATTCCTGCATAGTGATTACTACACGAGGACCTGTCTATTTAATATGGGTCGGACTTCTGATGACTGCTGCCTGGGGGGCTGTCACATGAGGAGCATCCTGATCCACACGCTCTCGGAGTGCCTGAAGTTGAGGGCCAACTGGAAGAGGGTGGGCAATAAGATTTCGGAGACTATGGGTGATGAAGTGAAGCTCATGCCACCAGCTCGTGTTCCTGGGAATCTGGGGTGACCAAACCATGGCCGCTATAGCTTGCTGTTCTGAAACCTGGCCTGGACCCCCGATGGTGGCCTCTTGGAAATGGCCCTGTTGCAGGGTTATCCCCAAACTTTTCACCTTCTTCCTCCCATTTTTTCTGATTTGTTTTTGCTGGTTTATTGTCTCAGCGCACTTTAACACTGCAGATCAGTGCTAAAGTGCAAGTGCTCCCTATGTAAATTGTATTGGTGATTGGTTTATCCATGATTGGCATATTTGATTTACTGGTAAGTCCCTAGTAAAGTGCACCAGGGGTGACCAGGGCATGTAAATCAAATTATACTAGTGGACCTGCAGCACTGATTTTGCCACCCACGAGTAGCCCTGTGAACGTGTCTCAGACCTGCCACTGCAGTGTCTGTGTGTGCAGTTTTAAACTGCTAATTCGACCTGGCAAGTGTACCCACTCGCCAGGCCCAAACCTTCCCTTTTACTACATGTAAAGCACCCCTAAGGAAGGCCCTAGATAGCCCCAAATGCAGGGTGCATTGTATGTTAAAGGTGGGACATGTACTGATGTGTTTTACATGTCCCAACAGTAAAATACTGCCAAATTCGTTTTTCACTATTGCAAGGCCTATCTCTCTCATAGGTTAACATGGGGGCTGCCTTTAAATATCCTTAAAGTGCAGTTTCTCTTTGACAGCAGATAGAATTATGGAGTTTGGGGGTCTCTGAACTCACAATTTAAAAATACATATTTTGGTAAAGTTGGCTTTTAAATTGTTTGTTTGAAAATGCCACTTTTAGAAAGTGGTCATTTTCTTGCCTAAACCATTCTGTACCTCTGCCTGCTTGTGTATTCCACGTCTGGGCCAGACTGACGGTTGGGCTGTTGTGAATTTCCTCTAGACAGTGACACAAAGGAGCTGGGGTGTAGCCTGCATATCCTGATGGGCCATCTGGGCTAGAGTGGAGAGAGAAGTGGTCACTTACACCTGATAGGGCTGTGCCTGCCCTCACACAATGCAGTCTCCGACCCCCTGGTGTGTGTCTGGGGCCTGAGGCAGGATCTTGTCAACAACAGAGACTTTCCTTTGAAGTTTGCCTTCTTCAAAGGCAGAAAGGGGAGTACGTAGTGGACACAAACCCCCAGACTTTTAGAATCTTTCTGGATCAAGAGGAACCTCTGCCAAGGAGAAGAGCTGAAGAGCTGGAGGAGTACTTCCCTTTTGCTGTGTTGCTTTGCTGGGTTGGCCTGCAGTTGCTGCTTCTGCCTTAAAAGAGAGCAAAGGGTGAATTTTGCTGTGTATCCTGCTTGAGAGAGTTCTCCAAGGGTTTGGAGTAGACCTTGCCTCCTGTTGGAAGTCTCAGGGCATCGTCTCGCTTCGCACAGCAGCCCCGATGCCACACACGCCAGCGCTCCTGACTTCATCTGCCTGGAGTTCGATCTGCAACGCGTCTGACTTCAAGGGCCCGACGATGCGGGCACAGAGCTCCAGAATCGACACCCCGACGCCAGCGATATCACTCTCCGGATCTCATCGCGAGTATCACGATGCCCTGAAATTTCAAAGGTATTGTTTGCGGATCTTCAAGATAATGTAGCTGGCCAGCAAGGTTGCATCTGGCCTGAAATGTTGGTTTTGGTGATCACGACGCCGTCATAGCCCCAGGTGGAGCTATGGGCTACAAGGAACTGTCTTCTTAAGTTATTTTTGCAAAATTAGGATCTTAGTTATTGTATGTTGGATTTTCGTTGGATTTGGTCTTGTTTTATATAGATAAACATTGGCTATTTGTTATTTTTCTAAGACTGGTGTGGTGTCCTTTTGTAGTGTTTTCACTGTATTACTGTGTGTTATGTGCAAATGCTTTACACATTGCTTCTGAGATAAGCCTGACTGCTCGTTCCAAGCTACCAAGGGGGTGAGCAGGGGTTATCTGAGCGGGTATCTCCCTTAACCTGACTAGAGTGAGGGTCCCTACTTGGACTGGGTGCAAACCGACTGCCAACTAGAGACCCCAATTATAACATGGCCTGTAGGCATATCCTGAAACACTGGGGGGTGCCCACTTTTCCCACTATGGGGGAATGGGAGAGGGTCAGAACTGGTGCATGGGAGCAGAAAATTGAGTATATCAGGCGTGAGGCTGCCCACGCAAATTTGTGAGTCTGGGGCCCATGGAGAGAGAACAGGATGATTATGGGAGACTGGGGGACGCCTGCCCTACAGATGAGTGGCGTAGACCTGCATTGCAGGTTGGATGAGGGCATACCCTGGCCTAGTGATTATTAACTAAAATCTGGTCTTAACCCAAATCCCTGAGGGGTTACATGTATTTTTAAATGTACACTATATCCGCATGTCCTCGAAGTTAGCGGGGCGGGGAGTTATGTTGCTTGCCTTTATGCAACACTAAATAAAGAGATTAAAAATAAAAATACAAGACAAATTGGCATCTGTAGGTTCTCCCATATAATGGTAAATACGACGGCCATGTCAGCGTGTGACATGTCAGTTTATTTACCAGGTAATTTGAAAATCATCAAAAGTAAATAAGATAATAAAGACTATGTTAAAGTTAAAAGTAATACATTAAAATACACACGTCCATCCGTGCACTGTATGAAATAGTACTGTGGCTGCACGACATATGAATAGCTAGCTGTGCAGCAACATGTGTGTAGCTACCAAGCCCTTGTAAAAAAAGCAGCAGTTTCTTCTGAAAAACAGACATATTTCAGTAAACAGGTCCATCCTAACATAGGGCTAGTAGAGCAAGCGAGAGGATCAGTAGCTGTGGGAAGTGTGTGTGTTGGGGGTGATGGGGATTCTAGGCCTTCGCAGACTATAAATGTAAACACCTGTTAAGCCTACAACAAAAAAGTGAATAAAAAAATATTAAAGAACTGATTGGTCCACTAACACTAGCATTGCAGAAAACAACTTTTTAGAACGATATATAGTTTGTGCGCAAGCAAATGCTATCACTCACAGTGGCAGGGGCCATTGGCTGAAGTTGGCTGGCCCGTTGATCCATGCTGTATGCTGCGGTTGAAAGGCGGGGGTGGAAGCAAAATATGAATGACAGTTAAAAAACGACCAATCCCTGAAGACCACTTAAGGATTTTTTTTTTTTTTTTAATGTAATTGCTGAATATTTAAAGCTATATACTACACAAAAGAGACTCAGACTGACAGGAAAAACTACTTATGCCTGCTCATCCATAGAAGTGACAAAATATAAACAAATGGTCCTTCGGTAGATCAAAGGAACAGTATTTAATGTCTCCTATTCTGTTGCAGATATCAAAACCTATTCGAAGAGGATACCTCACCCAATACCAGTTGCGGTATGCATCATCGGTGACCTCTCCATATCCAGGTAAGTAAGTAACACCTGGAAGGTCTCAACCACAATCGAGAGTTCAGAAATATAATGAACTGGATAACAGCTGGGATTCAGGTTGATTAAAATTGTCTAGAGGTATTCTCAAAGGACTTCTTTTTTATTAGGTGAGTACCTCTGAAATGCTTAAAATATATTATTAACAGATGTATGCTTAAACTAGTGTTTCAAGCACCCATATTAGTTTGCCTAAATGTTTCGGACATATAAATGCCCACAGGGTCAACTTCTTCAGGGCTGTGGGATCCCTAGTAAGTCTGCACTAAGTAACAAGCAAAACGAAAGTGGACGCAAAATGCTGTCCTACCTGGTGCTTGGACAAATCTATCCCCACATGTGATGTAAATATATTAAAATAAAAAATGTTTTTACATTAACATTGGAACAACGTGATTCAACCCCCTTAGGTGAACACAGCAAACTGACAAACACGTGCATCTAAACCTGGATGGATGTGAGATCAAGATACTGCACACAAACAGTGTACACCACTTTTCACTCACCCATAAACCCAATGACTTACCAGATTTGGAACTCAGTTACATGTCTCCAGGGATGTAAGTGGGACACAATGTAGTGGCCATTTTTTAGTACAAAATAGCAATTTCACATTTCTTATTCAGCAAGTATATGTTACTGTTGTTGTGATCCATATAACTGCGACATGCAATATACATTCTTGTAGGGCATACACACATACAAGATAGGGTAGCACCACATCTATTGGATGTGCAAGTATCATCAAAACCACCACTTTTAGGCCATGATTGGGTGATTTGATCATTGAACATAAGTTGTTTCCAAAGTGCCTCGCCTTCATCAGCTATGCTCACGACAACTACATATAATATATATGCATGCTACATGTACAAACTAAAAGAGAAGCTTATTTCAATCCAATATGGTGGTCTACAATGGTTATTTGATTATTATAGATGAGTCGTTTGCAAAGCATCTCGCCTTCATCAGTTATGCTCA
Source organism: Pleurodeles waltl (assembly GCF_031143425.1). NCBI lineage: Eukaryota > Metazoa > Chordata > Amphibia > Caudata > Salamandridae > Pleurodeles > Pleurodeles waltl. The sequence goes on from NC_090450.1 coordinate 812,335,642, forward strand.
CGAAAAATAACATATGCATGCCACACGTAAAAACACATGATGATGGCCTTCGCTCAATCAGCAATGCCAGCGCCCTAGCATTTTTGGATATATTAGCACCAAAGTATAGCTCCAAATATTTATACGTTGTTTGGTAGTGCTTATTTTGCCAACGGCATATGTGAAAATCTATTTTTGCTTCTAGTATTAACAATGAGATCATTATAAGCTTGATATTATTCTACGTAGGATAATATTTAACCCACCATTCCACTTAATTGGTGCCTAAATTGTGGCCTTGTTGCTGCCCAGACCTTCTGTATATTTTAAAGGAGTAGACATTTTGCCAGAGTCCCTCCACATACTTCGTCAAGGGTTCGTGCCTAAGTTGCACCTAACTGAGCTCCCTTACTGTCAACATTCTGGCCAGCAGGGAGGGGTGTCAGTGTATTTAAATGTGAACTCCCTGCTTCCCAGAGGAGGGTTCAGTGTTTCTGGGATGTGGCATGTGACATCAGACGTTGTGACACTGCTGTGTCCAGAGGACTGATGTGATTGACATGGCCCTTCTTAGGGGATTTTCCTGAAACTTTTTGCTTTTTCCTCTCGTTTGTTTTGCTTACTCTCGTTTCATGGCCTTAGGACTCTGAGCACTTTCTTACTGTACTGCAGAATAAAAGTGCGCGCACCCTTCCCAGACATGCCAGGAAGGGGGGCTTACGTGATTGATTCAGGAGCTGGGTACACCACATACCCAGAGCGGGTACGACCCTGGCTACTACTGGGACATTGCACGGAGTGTGCCACCCACCAGAATAGCCTGTCAAGCATGTATCCGGCCTGACAATGCACGTGTGTGGAGGCACAGCTGTGCTTGTGCTCAGGTCAGCACTTCTAACACCATAGCCAATCCTGAGTGGGATCTTCGATATTCCTAGATATCCCCTAAAGGACGGAGCAGTTGGTAGACGAAAGGCTGGGCAGGTACATGAAGAACCCCCACGTGAGTTTTCACTACACAGAGGATTCCCATAGGTTTTGCTGATTCTCTAGCCGGTGGCCTTAGGGCCCTAGGCACTTACCCACTGTAAGTACAGTGTGAAAGTGCGCGTGCCTTTCCTCTCCATGTTAGGATGTGGCGCTGGCCAGTGTGCGCGACCGCGCCCACTGGTGGTTCAAATATGTCCTCAGCCTGTCACAGCAGGCCTGTGTGTGCGCACCTACACCTATGGTGTTCTTAAATGTGAGGCCAGCCTGTCATAGCAGGCCTGTGTGCGCATACTTGCGCCTATGGTGTTCTTAAACATGAGTCCAGCCTGTCATATGGAGCCTGTGTGCGTGCACTTGCACCTATGGTGTTCTTAAACATGTCAATCCTGCCATCGCAGGCTTGTGGGTGCGCAAGGGCACGCATGCCTAGAGAGTGAAGAATATCCATGAATGTTTTCACTACCTATGAGCGCTGCTCAGGGCCAGCTTTACCGCTGGTGACACCCTGTGCGACAATCTTTTTGGGCGCCACCCCACCCCATGACCACCTCCTCAGATTCCCTCACTACCACCCGGCAAAAGTGCCCCTCATCTCTCCATAGCACCCCATCTCTCACATACATTTCATTTTGTTTTATAGGGCTGCTAAAGGCTGGCTTCACTAATACAGTCAGCTATCCACATAAAATACAGATCTATTCTTTGCAGCAGTCATATTAACTTTCTGGACTACTTTATGGAGAGTCAAAGCTGCCGCTAGACAAAACTCCCATCTCTCTCCCCAGCAGGAACATTAATCACAAGAGGTATCTTGACATTTTAATTGCTTCCTGAAGGCTGATCACACAAGCAACTTTTCAGCAGGTGCTTTTCAATCACAAGTTTCGTAAGTTATTTCTAAACACAACGCCCATTCTGATGTCAGCACCCCTCCCCCCCCCATCCAGGTCAGCACCCTGTACAGCCGCACCGCCCAAAAGCCTGCCCTGGCTGCTCTGCCTATGGGTTAAATATGGAGGAAGGTACCATTACTCATAGCTGCAATGGTGGATTGCAGTGGAGCAGCCTATCATTGAATTCGTCCTGACAAACCCCATACTGTGGTGAAGGTGCTTTTGTCAATATTAACTTAGAAATGGCACTTCTAGAAAATGGGCATTTCTATGCTCTAAGACACTTTGTGTGCCTTTTAATTCAACTCTAGTCCTCACTCAAGGGTGGGGGGCCACATCTGGGGATTCCCCAGTGACAGCAATAAGTCTTGAGCATGCCATTTGAGGGCCTGGCTGGATAGATTGGAGAAAGAGGTTTTGACACTTGGCCTCTCAGAGCCAGATCATGGCCCCACAATAGATTAAGATCTGCATTCCATGGCTCCATGGCAGACTGACTGAAATTTAGAGGAGACATCTGTGGTTCAAAGGGGAACCCTCTACACCACCCCCAATTTCAAAGGTGCACTACAGTATAACTGATGCCACACAGTAGGAAATTAGAGACACGCTTGTGAGAACTCAGGACCAGAGATGCTGGACTGCATGGTGCACACTGCCAGAATAATCTGTGGTGCACAAGGAAGAATTATTCCCATTGGAAGGGACCGCGCACTCTTCCTGAATAGTGGCCGTCCTGGGCTGACTGCCTGATGCAGTGTGGCACCCCGATGTGTGCTCTCCAAGGGCTTGTTGGCTTGCCCCCTGTTCTCTGGTGAAGGTCTCAGGGACATCAAAGACCTCCCGCAAGGGACTTACAACTTCTACCTGTGACACCTGGAGAGCAGTGGATCAACTGCCATCTCCTCCCCCGGCCCAGACAACTCTGCGTTACCAGGTTGTATTGATGGAATGGGCCTGGGTGGTGAGAGTAAGTAAGTGGCCTACAGAATGCTTCTGAGAGTGATCGGAAGCAGGTCCTGAGAGGTGGTGACCCCACCAATTGCTCTTTGCAGAACTAGGCAAGTGCCTGGTGGCACTGTGGGGAACCTTTGAACTTCCTGAGGGGTGGCAAAACCTTCATTTGTCAACTGCCACTTGAAACCACTTGTTAACTATCCCCCCACCTTTCCCAAGACTCTGAATAAGTGTGACTCCAGTTGGCTGAAGGATGGAGGGTTTTGCCGGATATAAGTACACCGCATTATGTGTGTGTCATACAAGCCTACCTGATATCCGCAGTACTGGGTATCTGTGCGAATTGAGTACATGGGAGTGACTGCCTGTGATTACTAACACTGCACGACGGTGTTGCCCTACATGTTGATTCTAGCCAAGCGTGTATAACATTTGACATTGATTTTACCAGTGTGGCTCTCGGCCCAAGAGGCTATTAAAAAAGTGTTATAATTACCCATGTGTACACATTACCTCTATCGTTGTGAACTGGGCTGCGCCCTCTAACTGTGTGGGATTAAATAAGAAAAATTGCTCATGTGGATCTTGTGCTGACAACATTTTGCACCGCATGAGGGTGCTAGGGGTAAAGTCTGATCTTTCCCAAAGTGTACATATTCCTGATGTAATTTTAACTCGGTTAGGCCTAGTACTCCTAGTGATATTTCCAAATGTCATTTTTGACCAGAGATACAGGATGTCCATGTTGTGTTAATTGATGTGTGTCGAATACAAACTTTACTTGCATACACCTCGTGTGAAGTCTCTTGTGTGACACTCTGTGTATTTGCTGTGTGCGAGTGCTGTGCCAAAGCTTTACACATTCCCTCGCTGGTAAGCCTGACTGCTCAGTGCCAAGCTAACCATGGGTGACCGCAGGTTATACAGTGAGTGTAATCACCCACCCTTTGTGGGAGTGGTAGGTTCTGCCTGGCTAGGACCTAGCCTCTGCCAACCAGAGTGCGCCACCTCCAACATGATGGATATTGTAGTGCACCCTATCTCAAGTTGTTTAGAATTGCCAAGGTCACTTACTAATAAATTTCTCTGTATTATTAAGCTGGTTTTCATAAAAGTTCCATATGTCTGGGAAAAAAGTCTTCTTCAAAACTGAAGTAGTTTCTTTTGGGGGGTATGTGTATAAATTTGAACATAAATTCCTTTCGAGTTATTGAATCCCATTCTGAATTTACGAATAGTGCCTCAAATACCTTGAGTGATTCCTCCTGGGGGGATGCTTGTGTATAAAGCTTCAATCAGGATTTCAGTAGCTGGATCAAAATATATACCAAGATATTTAGTATATCTTCTGTCTCTCTCAGGTAATCATGGGAGTCTCCAAACACCTCCAAGTGCATCTGCTCTAACCCTAAAACAAGGCAAGTTGTTTACAAACCTTTGTTGACGTATCAGTCCTTTGGGTAGGACCACCCACAGTGACGTTTGGCAGAAACTGCGCAACTGATTTAAAGGTTGTATGTCACATGTCAGCCAGAGTGAATTTGCACCACTCACACAGGAGACAAGGATTCCAGGCTGCCAGTTCAAGGATGATATTTAGATAAATTGCTCATCTCTGCCAGAGCAGCCCCATAGCCTGAAGCTGGCAGGCTCTCTCTACATTCAGCAACAATAACTCGATTCCCCAGTACAATCTGAATTGGGTGTGAAAAACCTGTATCCGATTCCTACCAGAGAACAAATGGCCATTTAGAGCAGCTGCCCTTATGGAAAATTCCTAGAATATCAACATAACACCTAACTCACAAATTAAGAGAGGAGGTGGGAGAAGATGATTTAAAAAAGGCCAATTAAATCACAGGCAGAAACTCTGGAGGTTTTCCTGTTTAAGTAAAAGTAGAGATGCAGTGTGGGCCTACCTTTGAAGTTAGTCTGTTGCCAGCCCGGTTTGCTTCTCTGATTCATTGGAATGATAGAGGAACAGGAGCAGTTTGTTTAAGAAGAGTTTTCACTAGTGGGGAGAGGGAAGTAACTAATTTTTGTAGGGAAACCCATGGGCAGCTGCCATAATGTAGTGTCTTCTCCCATCTTGGAAAATTCCTAGTTTTGAGGTTTCTGGGATTTCTGTAGCCAGAATTCAGATGAACTATTGAAATGTTGGGAAGGTCCAGAGTGGGAACTATGGGCTTGACTTAGATGTCGGCGGAGGGAATACTCCGTCATAAACATGATGGATATCCTGTCTGCCGTATTACGATCCCCATAGGATAGAATGGGATCGCAATAAGACGGACGGGATATCTGTCACGTTTGTGACAGAGTATTCCCCCTCCGCCAACTTCTAAATCAGGCCCTTAGTATAAATAGATTCAGAGTCCTCAAACAAGCACTGCCGATCTACCATTATAGCAATAACAATTGAGAATCTGAACTCTAATGAGCTTGGTAGAGACAAGAAGCAAGGGACTTAGTAGTCTGCTTCCTGTGTGCTGCCTGAGGACTGAAGCTTTGGATCTTGAACTTCCATATAGCAAACCTCTGGAGAAGATCTTTAAATGTTCAGGGAAGTTTGGATGTTGTGGTCTACAGAGAAATCAAGGACAAGGAGGCCATTTTTAGAAAAGAACCAGCAATGTGGGAATTGTGACTTGTGCATGAGTTATGGACAAAAAGTGGTTGACCGTGTGTTCCACTGATATCTGTGCCCCGATATCCTAGAAGTTATCCCTGGCAGTCTGGGAGCTTTATGAATGACCAGGAAGGACACACTTTTAATCCTGTGAGTTGGGGACTGGACTCTTGGCCCTGGTCCTTAAAAAGAGCACCAAAAAACAGTCTCCTCTTTGAACCCATGAACGGACTCCCCACATGAGAGCCTCAAAGAATGGCAGGCTGTGGAGCATCCATCAAAGAATAGAACATGCTGCTACCAGATCTGAAAGAATGACATTTGCTTTCAATAAACCTTGAACACACAGATTTGTTGCTACAAGTAACACTCTTTGTGGATAAACTGCATTTTTCTAAAAATTGAACGTTTTTAAGACCATTCTTATAGAGCCTTAGTTTGTTTTCAGTGCTTAAATGAATGAACCAACATGACTAAAGACTTGACTGATCCTAACTCCCTGGTGGGACTCACAGTCCTAGGGAGCACCACGCATGCCGTGGCCTCAGCTGTGAAGGGGGGGGGGGGGGGGGGTGGAAGACCCAGCACTAGCGCTTAAGGTGTCATCAAGTCTCCCAGCAGCGCGGGACGCACCTAAAGACTTGCCTGATCCTAACTCCCTGGTGGGACTCGCGGTCCCAGGGAGCTCCGCACTTGACCGGGCCTCAGCTGTGAAGGGAGGAACCAGCACTAGCGTTTAAAGCGACATCAGTCTCCCGGTGGTGCAGGCCGGGCCTGGGCAAAGCCGGGCCAGGGGCGGGGCTGGGCCACCCACAACCTTCAGAGCTCAGAGGAGGCTGGGCTGGGCCACCCATCTTGATTTTCACTTTGGAGGTACGTGTGGTTTATCCCTCGGTTTCTGGAAATTATCAAGACTTGTGTACCATAGCCAGAACAATATGGAATGGGGAAGAAAAAGGTGGGTGGGACTCCTGGCATATCACCCCCTCTAGCTACATCAACTTCCATTGATAGGATGCTCCAGAGGGTTGTAAACGTCACCAGTAATGAAACTGACCTCACTGAAGGTAGCTTGTCTCTCAGCACTGGCAATGCACCGGGCACTCTATGCAATTTGCCCGCTTCCCCACTTGCAAGTGCATCAAGTCCAAGTTCCTCTCACCTGGTTACATTTGCCTCCCCAGGTGTTATTGCAGTGCCAAGTCCGAGGCCAAGTCTCCGCCCCACTACAGCTATCAAATTCCATGAAAGAACAGTAAAGTCACACCCAGTGGAAGCAGCTGTTCAGACGATTGTACCACCACAGCGCAGAACAGCAGCATCTATTTCGGCCGCTCCTGCCAGTTGGCTTGCAGGGAAGTTGCCAAGAAATCTTCAATTGGAGTCACTTGAGATTAAGAATCTTTTGGAGTGCAGTATCGATACAATAAAGGACCTGTTGCAGGCAGAGCTGGCCCCAGTTCTTGCAAGGTTGGCAGCAATTGAGTCTCTTATTAAGAACTAAAAGCTCCCGGTGGAATCTCACGTGCAGGTGAGTAACCCAGAGTTCCCTTCGGACTCAGATAAGGAAAGGGTCCAAAATTGTCTCCCCCACCTAGTGGACAAGGCTCACGCAAGGCCCTTAGCTGCCAACCCAAGACGGGAGAATGATCCTGGTAATCCTTTAGCTATATCTCAAGTAAGCCCCGACACCCAGCTAAATTCTATCCAGACGGAGCCGGCTAGGTCTCACTATGCCCGCAATGTTCAGAGAACGGGCTGAGGGCCCCAAGCCATTTGGCCATTTAGCAAATCATCCTGTAATCAATCTTCTCCCAGCTTCCTGCCCTTGTATGTTGGTTTTATCAGGAGTTCCTCCCTAATGCAAGGATCAGAGGGAGACTCACAACAATTTATTCAACAAGACCCTGAATTGGTTGGGCCGCTTTAGAAATTTTCTGGCGCACGTTACTGACAACAACTTGCTGACCAGAAGGGTGGATTGGATTGGCCCTGGGCCTGTGATCGACATGGAGACTGTCTCATTGTTAATTTCAGAACCCCATCTTTAGTTCATCGTTTATTGTTTGGCCATTTTGGGAACCAACAGTTTGCCAGCGGAATCGTACCATTACCAATGAGTTATTTTGATAAAAATCTGCTTTGCCTTAAAAGGACTTGTAATAGGCTCCTTCAAGCACCCCTTTGGCTATTGCTCCCAGAACTCCTTCCGTCTCAACTTTTGGGTTCACGACACAAAATCTGTTTGAAGTGTTGGCAGACTGACTGACAAGAGGGAGCTGAGTGCATATTGCACAGTGACAACGATGAGGTCATAATGGGTTCGGGTCCTACTTTTCTGAAACTGATTTCTTGGAATGTAGCTGGTCTTCAATCCAAGATGGGTATCCCTGAGTGGTGCTCATTTATTGACACTTTTGACATCTGCCTATTACAAGAAACATTGTCCGTCAGTCCTTTACATCATTCTGGATTTTCTTCTTATAGCTGCGCAGCTATTCCTTCAGGCAAAGGCAGACCGTCAGGGGTATTACTAATTGGGTCAAAACTACTTTGAAATGTATTATAAGGGAAATAGGTTTTGATTCACCTGACTTGCTTTGTATTAGTATGATCTATCTTAACAATGTATTTTGTCGTATCAATAATATTTATTGTAGGCCCACGGCAAACAAAATGGTGTCAGGTGTGATCGAGTTGCTATCTGCCCACTTAACAACTCTACCAGTTGAGGTTTTTAAAATTGGGGGAGGAGACCTAACCTGCTAGCTTGAGCCACTAGACGACCAACTTAGGTCGTATTTATCGGAGGGGGACCATCTGCAGTCCATACCAGAGTTGTCAATCCAAGCAGTGAAAAAATGGTCTTCCCTGGCAATCCAACTTAATGCCTTCGCTTTGAACCTGAGCTTAAGGGCATGCAATGGTAGATCTAATTCTGATAAGGAGGGCAACCACATGTTTAACCGGCACCAGCATACGTTTGATTGATTACATCTTGCTTGACATTCAGTTATGGCCTAATTTAATTGATAGTGACCACAACGCACTAACTCTAGACATAGGGGGAGCAGACATCGCTGCAAGCCCAGCACTTAATGAAGCTTTTGATAGAAGGCTGGCCCTATCCACTTCTAATCGTAGAGTTTAATAGAGTGAGCTTTCGCACTCACCAATTTTCCTGGACAATTTGTATAAACAGGTCGCTGAGCAACGACGAAGAAGCTTGCCTAATTATCACTCAAGAAGAGGTCTTGCAAGCAATGAGCAAAATAGTCCCACAAAAGGCCCCAGAGATGGATAAGGTACCAGGGGACCTCTTTCAGGATAATCCCGAGGTATGGAGCCCCTATCTGGCTCTAATTTTTAGCATCATAACGAGGGGTACACCCTTACCCACTTCTTGGGTGGGAGCTAAGATCATTCCTATTTTTAAGAAAGGGGCACAATCTTCCATAAAATTATTGGCTAATCAGTTTCGGACAGTTGCTAAAAATTGTTTGCATGTGTCATAATGTCTAGACTTCAAGAACGGATGACTGCCACAAAAGCAAGATTTAGAGATTGCACCAGCACAGAAGATCAGGTACTACGGCTTCAAATGCTTTTTTGGAAGTTTCTCCTTTTGGGGCATGGATGTCTTTATGTGGTATGTTTTGACCTTAGGTCTGCTTTCAACCTCATACCTCGCCCTAACTTGTGGCAGATACTGGCTGAGATTGAGCTCCCTCATTAGTTGTTGAAGTTAATTATGAGGCTCCATGAAAATAACTTCACCCAAGTCAGATGTGGACAGCTAGGGGAAATGACCGCCCCATTTCCAGTGGACTGGGGGGTCCGACAGGGGTGCGTCTTGACCCCCACGCTCTTCATGCTTTTTATCAACGACTTGGTGCTTATGTGAACCACCGTGATGCAAACGCAACCCAGCTTGTAGGCATCAGGGTCCCGGCCCTGACTATTGCAGATGACACTTTGCTTTTGTCAAAGACTCACATGGGCCTGCAAAAAATCTTTGACAGATTTGACTCCTTTTGTAATCTCAGGGGGGCCTCGATACTAACATCTCAAAGACCAAATCTATGGTCTTCACCCCTTGTATTTCTACATGCCCAAACCCTGTCTTAAGAGGGTCTTCCTTAGAACTTGTCCATACTTTTGACTATCTGGGGGTTACCCTTACTGAACATTTCGATTGGCAGAAACATTTGGCAAGGTGCAGACTTAAACTAGAGCAAACTGCAGGAGGCATAATAAAGATGCAAAAGGGCTCACCTTTTCATCCTATCACACCGGCATTGCAGGTTTATGATTATCAGGTGCTCGGAGCAGCCCTTTATGGCACCAGGTTATGGGGACATAGGGAATTGTCCACAGTTGCCATAGCAGAAAATCGTTTCATGCGCCAATTACCAGGCCTACCCATCAGCACACCATTTATTTACTTGAAGCTGGATATGGGGCTTAAAAGCGTAGTGGACAGGGCAAACTTAAGGCCGATTTTGTATTGGAAGAGGGTATGGGCTACCCCTGAATTGTCCTTTTATCAGCTGGGTCTGTCTGAGATTGTACGCCTACCAGGAGCTGGTGACATCCCATGGCTGACGAGTGTGAAGGCAACCCTGACTAATACAAGCATAGAACACCTTTGTGATTCTCCCATAGAGGCCAGCATAGTTACTCGGGATCAAGCTAAGGACGTCTACTGGCAATACAAGTTTGGCCTACTCTATAGTCAGTCCAACTGAAGCTCTGTCTACGACGTTCCTGTTACAAAAGGAGGTGTATAGGCAGGAGCAGTTTTTCAATGACATCGATCCAACACTAGCCAGAAAGCTTTATTTGCAGCTGAGAATTGGGACCCTTCCCTTGAATTGCTTCACTGTCAGCTGGGAGTCTGCCCACAGGCTTGGCTCAGGTTCATGCCCCCATTGCACTACCAGAAACTCCACAGCATGTGCTATTTTTTAGCCAAATGTATCAATGCACTAGAAAAACCTAGATATTAACACTTTGTTGTACTATTGGGGTCGGATATGTAGAAATGCGCTCAGAAATTTGAAATATGATACTAGACAATGTATGGTCTTTGGGGTTTCATGTTTTTTGCTGGCTATGTGCAGGGTAAGGCAAAAACTAATGGGGGCCGGCTCTCTCAACAACTAATGAGGCTCTTTACCTCAATTGTGATTCAGTCCTCTTCGTTTTGTACATGCATCTCTTTTACACCTCTTTTACACTTGGGCTCTGCATAATTCATGCACTTTATGATATGCGTCTTTTAAAATTTTGCCTTATTTATATTTTCCTGCAATAAACTTTTATGACATATTTGCCGAATAAAGTTTTGCTGGCTTAAAGAAGGAACCAATGTCCTCTAGCATCTAATCTGAAAAGCACAGCCTCATAAGAAAACAGTGACTTTTGAAAAGCTCCATTGCTTATATTCACGTTGTCCTTTTTCAGCCCTTGATAACCTTGCCCAAAAGGTGTCGTCTTGATGTATTTTTAATCATGAAATGTTTCTTCTTTAGACGTATTTCTTGACTTTAATGCAATTTTGGTGCTGCTGAAATAGTTTACAAGCATTTTCTCTGAATTAGGGTAGAAGGTAGAATTACCAAGGGTAAGCAGAGGATTCCCGACACCTGCTTTACTTAACAAGTCAATAAATGACTTACTTCATGGGAGCTCAGACCCTCCTCTTTCTGCAGAAAAACAAAATCAACCAGTTTCTTAGTTAGGTTCCAGAAAATGACAAACAGAATATCGTTGTACTTGACTTTGGAGTTCAGAGGAACTTGTTGAGCCAATGGACTATTCCAGGAAGTCAAAGGGATTAAGTTCAATACTAAAAAACAGGTACTTAAGCAAACACGAACAAGCAAGGACCCTTGCAAGCTGTCCATCATAAAGAGACCCGCCTCGGACGGCACTATCTAGCCATCCTCAACTGTGCTACCACTGGTATGGGGAGGATGGAGGGGGAGTTTGGGAATAAAGCAGTCATCCAATCAGAGTAGAGCCTAGGAGGATTCAGAGGAGTAAAAGAAATAACTACACTGGGATGGGAATCAGAATCAGCCAGAAACTATTCACAAAATAAATTGTTTTTTAATTAAAAAATGCAAATCATAAAACGACAATGCAACTGTGTGGCAGATACAATGTGGTGGTGGAAGGAGATGGAGTAGTATGTAACTGTAGTTTCTGATTAGTTAACGCTCAGCCCCACTGGAGGTTGGGTGGGATCTTCCATCCTTCTGGTGGGGGTGGGTGGAGAGAAGGGGGCAGTTCGTGCACTGGTGGCCATCCAGGCGGGAACTGGAAAATGGGTGCCTCCACTAGCTGGGAGCTGAAAAAGCAACACAGGCAGACAAAAAAACAGTTTTAATCTCTGATCACATTTCTGTATTCCCTAGTTATAGGTCTAATGAAAGCAGTGTTGTTTTCATCAAAACACCAATACCAATATTCTAAGGTTTTCATCATGTATTCTGGTCCAATTAAAAGTATAAGAATTTACAACAAACAGAAATGTACCCAATTTGTACCCAAATAATATCAAAACAAGGATTAAAGGTGCATGGATTAATAGGTATTTGATCACATAGGTGTTCGATGTAGTGACCTTTGTACTCGATGGAGGCCAAGGACCGCAAACATTTCTTCAGGTAAAATGTATTTATACTCAATGATGTATACAACTCATGGCTTTGATTTCAATGATTTCTTGATTAAGTTGCCTTTTATTTCAAATGGTTCTTGGTGAAGTATCTTATTATCTCAAAATGTGTTGGGTGTGCAGAGACGTGACTAGATTGCTGCCTTGGAATTTTTTTAGCTGCAGACTCCGTTAACTAAAAGTTTTCTTGCAACGATCCTCAATTAGGACCTTGACCAACAGCTGATAAACACAGATGTTATTTGATGATGATATTCCTGTATTAGGAAAGGGGGTTCAAGACTTAAGAGAAGGGCTAATGAGGTTTCCAGTGCCATTTGAACTTAAGTCTGAATGTGACAAGGTACTACAGTTTTGAAAAAGAGTAGTCTCAGGCATAGAAGTGGCAAATAAATGACAACGTTAACACAAGCATTGGTGCTTCAATCTCTAGAGAGGACTGTAAGTAAATGTAGCACTGTGATTTAAATGCAGGTCTTAAGTGGACTAAGACTTGGGTTCAGATCAGTAAAGGCACCTGCCTGATGGCATCACTTGGATAGCAGTCCTACCTGGTACCAGTTGCAAGTTTCTTCCGCTTTAGTCTCTTCTCCAGCCAGTCCTCGATGCTTCCATCTGGGTTTCCATGCTTGGCTTCCTGCTGCTCTTGTGCTCTCTTCTCCTCTGTGGTAGGAGTGTAGAAGGTAAGGACAAGGAATAACGTGGATATCTTAGTATCAAACTGTTTTAGGGCTTTTGAAAGTTACCCGCTTAGATCGGTATATTTTACCTACCTCCACGGTACGTGATATATTGAATGCTTATACTCCACATACAAAAAAAAAGAAAGAAAGGATCACCAGACACCACGTTTACCTTCAGGAAAGGCGATGTTTTGTCCCACTATTCTACTTTACGTTCCTGCTACCAGAAAACATTTTCTTCAGATGCTGTGCTTTTTCCTCCATAGATATGCATCTCTCAGACCCAGGATACTGTGCTGCAGCATGGAGAAAGCAGTCGTGAGACGTACTGCTTCCCTCACCATAGATATGCATCTCTCAGACCCAGAGTGCTGTTCTGCAGCATGCAGAAAGCAGTTGTGAGGCTTACTGCTTCCCTCACCATAGATATGCATCTCTCAGACCCAGGGTACTGGGCTGCAGCATGCAGAAAGCAGTCGTGAGACGTACTGCTTCCCTCACCATAGATATGCATCTCTCAGACCCAGAGTGCTGTGCTGCAGCACGCAGAAAGCAGTCACGAGACATGGTGATTCCCTCTCCATATATATGCATCTCTCGGAGCCAGAGTGCTGTGCTGCAGAATGCAGAAAGCAGTCGTGAGACGTACTGCTTCCCTCACCATAGATATGCATCTTTCAGACCCAGGGTGCTGTGATGCAGCATGCAGAAAGCAGTCGTGAGATGTACTGCTTCCCTCACCATAGATATGCATCTCTCAGGCCCAGAGTGCTGTTCTGCAGCATGCAGAAAGCAGTCGTGAGGCGTACTGCTTCCCTCACCATAGATATGCATCTCTCAGAGCGCGAGTGCTGTGCTGCAGCATGCAGAAAGCAGTCACGAGACATGGTGATGCCCTCTCCATAGATATGCATCTCTCAGACCCAGAGTGCTGTGCTGCAGCATGCAGAAAGCAGTCAGGAGACATGGTGATTCCCTCTCCATAGATATGCATCTCTCAGACCACGAGTGCTGTGCTGCAGCATGCAGAAAGCAGTCGCGAAACATGGTGATTCCCTCACCATAGATATGCATCTCTCAGAGCCAGAGTGCTGTGCTGCAGCACGCAGAAAGCAGTTGTGAGACATAGTGCTTTCCTCTCCATAGATATGCATCTCTCAGAGCCAGAGTGCTGTGCTGCAGTACGCAGAATGCAGTCACGAGACATGGTTATTCCCTCTCCATAGATATGCATCTCTCAGACCCAGAGTGCTGTGCTGCAGCATGCAGAAAGCAGTTTCGAGACATGGTGATTCCCTCTCCATAGATATGCATCTGTCAGAGCCAGAGTGCTGTGCTGCAGCACAGAGAAAGCAGTCACGTGACATGGTGATTCCCTCTCCATAGATATGCATCTCACAGCCAACTGAGCCGGAGAAAGTACTGCACAGGTATTGTGCCATAAAAATGTATCCTTCTGCTCCAGAGTGCTGTGCTGCAGCACGCAGAAGACAGTTGTGAGATGTGGTACTTCCATCTCCATAGATATGCAGCTCACAGCCCACTGAGCTGGAGAAAGTACTACACAGGCACTGTGCCATGAAAATGTATCCTTCTGCTCCAGAGTGCTGTGCTGTTGCACACAGAGGGCAGTCACAAACCGTGGTGCTTCCCTCCCCACAGATCTGCATCTCTCAGAGCCAGAGTGGTGTGCTGGAGGATACAGAAAGCAGTCACGAGACGTGGTGGTTCCCTCTACATAGATATGCATCTCACAGTTCATTCAGCTGGTACTACACAGGGGCTGTGCCATGAAAATGTATCCTTCTGCTCTGGAGGGCTGTGCAGACGTGGTGCTTCCATCTCTATAGATATGCATCCCTCAGATTGTTGTGCTGCAGGACGTAGAGAGCAGGCACGAGACGTGGTACTTCCATATCCATAGATATGCATCTCTCAGACCCAGAGTGCTGTGCTGCAGCACGCAGAATGTAGTCACGAGACATGGTGATTCCCTTTCCATAGATATGCATCTCTCAAAGACAGAGTGCTGTGATGCAGCATGCAGTCACGAGATGTAGTGCTTCCCTCACCATATATATGCATCTCTCAGGGCCAGAGTGCTGTGCTGCAGCACGCAGAGAGCAGTCGCATGACGTGGTGCTTTCCTTTCTATAGATATGCGTCTCTCAGAGCCAGAGTGCTGTGCTGCAGCACGCAGGAAGCAGTCACAAGACTTGGTGCTTCTCTCTCTCAATAGAAATAAATCCCACAGGCGGAGAAAGTACTACACGGGCACTGTGCCCTGAAAATGTATCCTTCTACTCCCGAGTGCTGTGCAGACGTGGTGCTTCCATCTCTATAGATATGCATCTCTCAGAGTGCTGTAGCACATAGAGAGCAGTTGTGAGATGTGGTGCTTCCCTCTCCATAGATATGCATGTCACAGCCCAATGGGCTGGAGAAAGTATGACACAGATGCTCCACCACACACGTGTATCCCTCTGCTCTAGAGTACTCTGCTGCAGGAGCACAGAACGTACTTGTAGGAAAGTACCCTCTTTTTGGCATGGTTACCCCCACTTTTTGCCTACTGTCGGTGTGTTTTGACTGTGTTCACTGGGATCCTGCTAACCAGAACCCCAGTGACTGTGCTCTCTCCCTCTAAATTTGGTTGCCAGGACTTAGCTCACCCTACAATTGGCATACTGGTGCCCCCATATAATTCCCTAGTATATGGTACTTAGGTACCCAGGGCATTGGGGCACCAGGGGTTCCCCATGGGCTGCAGCATATATTCTGCCACCCATGGAAAGCCCGTGCAAAATGTGTCTGCATGCCTGCCATTATAGCCTGCATGAAAACTGTGCATGTTTCACTACAGGTCACTGCATCAGGTCACTGTAAGTCACGCCTAAGGTAGGCCCTCCTAGCCCAGAGGGCAGGGTGCAGGTACCAGTTTGTGAGGGCACCCCTGAATGAGCAGAGGTGCCCCTATGAACTCCAGCTCCATTACACTGGACATCGTAAGTACGGCTAAGCCATTTTACTCATGTACTGGTCACCATCTGTGTCCAGCTACATAATAGTAACTCCAAACCTGGACATGTTTGGTATCAAACATTTCAGAATCATACTCCAATACTGTTGCCAGTATTGGTTGTATGATTCCATGCACTCTGGGGGCTCTTCAGAGGAACCCAAGCATTGCTCCTACTAGTCTTCTGGAGTTTTACGGGCAACCCGCCCTGCTGCCACCCCTCAGACAGGTTTCTGCCCTCCTGCTGCTTGACCAGCTCAGGAAGAGGAAGGCAGAACAAATAATTTCCTGTGCGAGAGGCAGTTAACACCCTCTCCCTTGAAAATAGGTGCTACATGGCATGGGAGGGGTAGCCTCCCCAAGCTACTGGTATGCTTCCAAGGGTACATTTGGTGCACTCCTTGCATAAACCAGTTTGCACCAGTCCAGGGACCCCCGGTCACCGCTCTGGCGCGAAACTGGATAATGGAAAGGGAAGTGACCACTCCCCTCTAAATCACCGCTCCATGGGTAGTGCCCAGAGCTCCTCCAGGTGGCCCCTTGATTCTGCCATCTTGAATCCAAGGTGGGAATAGGCCCCTGGGAGCATCTGAGTGGCAGGTCAGGCAGGTGACGTCACAGGTGGTCACCCTGCTATGTGACCAATCCCGGTCTCCCTCTCAGGTGGGTCCTCAGATTTAACGTGAAATATTTCAGCAGGACTCCTCTGCATCATCTACTTCATCTTCTGGCCACTGGGACTGCAACTGGACCCTCCAGGAACCAGCAATCTGCAACTTCAGCGACAACTCTGCTCTACAACATTGTTTCTCCAGCTCCTTAGAGCAACTGCAACATTTCCCTGGCTGTGCATCCTCTGAGGGCAACAAGTCTTCAGCCTGCACAAGAAGTAAGAAGAAATCTCCCTTGAAATGAAGGAGTCACTCCCCTGCATTCGCAGGCACCATCTGCAACAACAACCGGCTGCGTCGATCCTCTCTCCTCCAGAACTGTGTGGGTCCTGCATCACAGGTGGTAGCCTGGAGTGGTCCCCTTGGTCCTCTCTACCAGCTGGCCAACTTGGGAGACGGGGAGCCCTTGCCTCTCCTCGCAGGACAGTACCCTGTGCACAGTGTCTCTTGAAGCTACCAAGGCTTGTTTGTTAAGAAGAAACTGTAGCACCCTTCTAGACTTCGACCAACAAGCTAGTACTCTACAAGAAAAACTCTGTGAACGTCACTATCCATCAAAAATTGTGAACCTAGCTCGCAAAAGAGCTAAAAATAATCCGAGAGAATGGCTCTTATCTACAAAAGAAAAAATACCACAGTCTCGGATCACATGTGTTTCCACTTTCACTCCGCTATCCAACGATATAAAAAAGCTGATTAACAAACGATGGTCGATATTGGAGAGCGGAGGAATCAGTATATCAAAACCACTTTTCGCCTTCAAGCGCACTTCTAATATTAAAGACATAGTGATACATACACGCCCCCGAGGCGCACCTGAAAATCATACACAAAGAACACTATGGGATCTCCCTCCAATCGAAGGACATGACCCCTGTGGGAACTGTAGCGTGTGCACGTTAACCAGACGAATAAAATCATTGTATTTAGACGCTATAGGGATTTGGCACTTAAAAAAACATACAAATTGTAACTCCAAGAATTGTATTTACATGATTACATGTCCTTGTGGACTGCGTTATATTGGGATGACAACGCGCCCAGTCAAAATCAGAATTAACGAACACAGGAGCAATATTAGATGCCGTAGACTGACTACGAAATTATCAACACATTTTATAGACACTCCAGATGAATTATGGTGGGTGATATTGGAAGTCCCCACAGTTAGATCTAATGACGCCAAATATCTTTTCAGACTGGAACAACTTTGGATCTTTAAATTAGGTACATCTATACGGGGACTGAATGATGATACTCCTTGGACTGTACTCTTGCTGTAATCAGTAGCGTTAGGAATTAGTTATAAGATCTCTTTAATTTTCAACAAACAAATGTGGGTGTCTGACAGCTTTTCAGGCCCATTATTATCCATCCTATTTGACTTTTCGGTAGACTACTTAAGCCATTTCAATGTATTTACCGAAGTAGCGGTTTAATTAAATTTCTTTCATTACATTTGTGCTGAATATAAACAATTCTAATATAGACCTCTACACTCTCTTATCTGGACGACCCAATTCCCCCACAAGTGTGGAACTTAGTCCGTTTTCAGTGTTTACACTACGAACACCGACGAGTCTGTCCTCTCTGTTCTTTACCCTCCGTAGACGTGCGCCGTCCTGCGACGCTAGATAAGTGCCGCTTGGACGGGACCCGCTGTTTTTCGGGAAGCGGTCAAGAGGGTAGGTCAATAAACCTACGAACGACGCATTTCCGTGAGTAGGCTCTACATCGAGCATTCTTCGTTCTCTCTCTACAGCATAATCTGTCGCTTCCACGTTGCATTATAAGTAGCTACTGCACTATAGAACGGTTACAGCTGATTACGGCAGCGCACATTTCCTATTGATTTTTCATGATTTATTAGAAAAGGAAAATTTTCTCACAAGTCGCTTTCATGTTATATTACTAGTGGCCACTGCGCTATATAGCGGTTACAGCTGATTACGGCAGCGCACATTCCCTATTGATTTTTCACGTTACATTAGAAAAGGAAAGTGTTCTCACACTGAATCTTTAAACGCTTGTCAAATAGAGGTTGCTAGACGCTTAGAGGTGTCGATCATTACTTACCAAATCCATTATTAGCATGAATGTCCAGGATACTTCACTTGTTCTTCTATGATTTTGAATTAAGGGAAACTATTTACATACTCAGTTACTCATATCGATTGTTGTCTTTTGAATAGATAAAGCAATACACAATGACAGTTGAATTATGAATTCATTTTTGTGGTTGATGGATACATTCGATGCCTATAGTTGAACCCCTTATCGACATACTCATTGAACTTATGTTCAGCTATTTTGCCATAACTCTTGTTGTTTATGACTACCAATATTTAGAACGTCAGTTCCAGTTTCTGACTAGCGATCCCAAGGAGCTCTCTCCTATAACCGGGGATGGTAAGCTGAATTCTTTTAAAATTGTTTTGTCACGAGTGGTGCACCATATCACTTTGTTCACTATGTTGGATGTACAATACAATTCACATTTATTCTTGTATTTTTTCATGATTAATTTGATTTGTAGGGCGACCTTTTTGACATAACAGACGCACTAAAGTAAGTGACTGTTCTATTATCCTTTTCCCGAGTAGGGTATATTATTAATTTTTGTTGGAGAAGTTCTTGTTACCCTTGGTCCTGATGAAGCGTCAGCGGACCCTGTTGGGCCAATAGACGCGAAACATGTAGACCTTCCATCAAGTAGGACAACAATTAGTTAGTTCCTTTTTTTTAAATGTTGAGAGCATGTGAGCATCACCACTCACCCCTTGCCTCTCTCCCTGTTTTTAACCTTGGTCTCCATCTTATCACAACTGATTAAAATTCATGATTATAACAAGTAGGTGGATAACCAATTTTAACACTTTTCTCTCCATTATTGCGTGAGTACTTCAACTTAATCCCATCTGCAATACGGTTAAGAGCTCCCCTCTGGGAGCCCGTTAGGCATTGCAGCGCCGGCCTAGCGAGGAGTTTTTCCCAATGATGACACCAGACATCCAATGTGATGCTTGAGGGCTCTGACTCCTGTAGATAAAGGTTCCCCTTACTTCTCTTTCTTTCCTTTGGAACAGTGTACTTTTGTATTTGCTTGTTTGTTCCTCCTCCATGGGATCTTCATGCTTTATGCAGCCCAGGCCCCCAGCACTCCTTCCTGCAAAGCACAGTCTCTTGCCTGCTGCTCCAGCAACGTGGGACTCCCCTTCAGATGTACTGAGTGGGTTTCATTGAAACTCCTGTGCCTACTGCCCGTGGAGGCTGCCTCCTCTTTTTGTGACTCTCCCAGCTGCTGAGAGTCACCCCGGACTCCCCTTCTTGAGTCGAGTCCCCTGGGCCTTGCTGGTCCTCTTCAGCCTTGCAAAACCTTCTCAGACTCTTGCATTTGCTAAGGCTTGCTGGTGGTTTGCCAGCACCACTGACCGACTGCATCATGACCACTGACGTGGGACATCACTTGCATCACTTCTGGGACTCCTCTTCTGCTCCTGTGCTGCACTACTGACTTTCCTTATCCACCTTTGACCTGGTCCTACATCCACAAAAAAGGTGGGTAGTGGATCCTGCCACAACCGGACACTCCAACTCAAACTGGACTTGGTCCCCTTCCTTTGCAGGTCCTCTTATGTCAGGATCCACCTTTGGTTTCTTCCAGTCTTGTCTGGGTCTTGCAGAGTGCTTTTCCAAAGCCATCCTGTTGGTTTTGAGGAAAACCAGGTACTTACCTCTTCTCTCCTGGTCGCTGGAGGGCACTCTGGTACTTACCTCTTGAAGTTCCTAGTTTCTCCAGCTCCCCTCTACAGATTTCACTTTTTTGGGTGGGGGACTGCCTTTCACATTCCACTATTTTCGGATGTTGTTTGCTTCTCTCCCAGGGCCCTAACTATTTGCTATTGTTTTTACCAACGCCTATTGCTTTCTATGCTATTTTCTGATCGCTAATGTGTATATTATAGTGTGTTTACTTACCTCCAGTTGGGGTACTGCCTATCCAGTATTTTAGTATTTGTGTTACTACAATAAAGTACCTTTATTTTTTCTAACACTGTGCGGTTCTTTTGTGTGTCTAAGTGCTGATTGACTGTAGTGGTATTGCATAAGCTTTGCATGTCTCCTAGGTAAGTCTTGGCTGCCCATCCACAGCTGCCTCTAGAGAGCCCTGGCTTCCTAGACACTGCAGACAATTCACTAATAGGGGATACCTGGAGCTGGTATAAGGTGATACCACCATAGATGCTCACCACACACCAGGCCAGCTTCCTACAGTACTCTCCAACATTGCTCTCCATCTACCCACGGACGTCTCTCTCAACAAAACATGTGCTACAGCGTAACAGGAAGTGTTTCCCAGATACTCGGCCTCCTGCGCCCTAGAGCTGTATCCCGAACTCTGTGCTGCAACGCCGCAGAAAGCATTACGCTGGATGCTGTATCTGTTTCTGCATATCAATGCGTCTCCAAATCCCAGGGTGCTGTGCTGCAGTGCTACAGAAAGTATTCCCAGATGCTGTGCCTCCGTCTCCGAAGATACACAGCTCCTCATAATGTGTGCATGAGGCCACGCCACCACAAAACGACCTAGACACAGTGCCTCCCACTCCAAAGATATGAATCCACAAGCCCCTGGGCACTGACGGGCACACCCGCAGAAAGCATTCACCCCACTCCATGCCTTTCCCAGAGCGCTGGACTGCACTGACACGCCACAGAGGGCTCTCCCACCCCCCACAACACGCACACGATGAACCCCGGCTCTCCCACAACACATAGCTCCACCTTCACAGGCGGCGAGTCCCCTGACCCTGGTACACTGCCTCCACCTGCACTCCAACAGGAGAAGAGTGATGTACACCCCGACCCGTACCCTTCAGAGTACCTACAGTATCCCCTCACCACTACACTTCTCCCCCGCACACGCTCGGACGCAGCCCAAGCTGGTAAACGCATGAAACAAAACCCACCATTAAAAATAAAACACAGGTTTCTGCGATTCCTTGAATGATGGCTCACGGTCTTAATCACTTACAGTCACTCACTCCGTTTCTTAGGTGAAGGAGAGATCGCCCCTTAATTTGTCCCAATCACCTAGTCAGTTTTTGAGATGGATAGCTTCTTCCAGGCACTGAGATCCCGCTCGCCCTCTGGGCCCCTGGGATGAATTAAAGCCGCTTTTACCTCCGACACCCAGTAACTCACTGGTTGACAAATGTGAATAAATTTGAAAAGAATTGCTTGGCATCAAGCAGAAGCATCATTTGTCAGTTAAGGATGTTCATTCCGACAGGCAATGTCCATAGACCACAGCCATACGTCAAGGGACTGTCTCCAAAGACAGGTGAGGTGATAAAGGGCTGATGTAACAGCGCGTTTATTCATTCTGTGCCTACGGACAAATGAGTGGTACCTGGCGTAAGGGGCAACATGTTGATCCCAAGAGTGCAGAACACAAACCAGGAGCTGGCCTCACTACACGAGGTCCTGGAAAACAGAAGTCACTGGGAGTGCACAGAACAGCAGAGTTGAGGTGCATGAGAAGTTTAGTAACAAACAGAAAAAAACATGTCGATTGTGAAGATTTGTTTGAAGGGGTATACTGTAATTAGGTCAGTGGACATAAAAAGGTTGCCACATGGGATCTCCAAAGCAACACCGGTGGGGTTGAAGACAGCACTTACCACTGAGGAAAGGAAACACCAAGCCGTGTTAGGAATCAGCCTCTGTCGCGGTTAGCTGAAGCCCCAAGTAACAGGTAACAAGGCGGGCGGTTTGCAAGATGGTTTTGGGGGGGGGGGGGGCGCTTCCAGCGCTGAGAACATGGATACCGAGTATTTACCGACTGCCCCACCGCATTCACCCCCCTTTCCTACCAACAACGGCAGCACACTGCAATATACTTTTACCAAGAGAGACAAATTCGTAAATTAAAAATCCAATTCTACTCTTCCTAAAAGCAAGAAATGTCAGGCACTGGCTTGGAAAAATACGTATTTCCGCCTGCTCCGGCAGCTAACGCACGTAACGTTTAATTTATCGTTAAAAATGGGTGTTCCAACGTGACATTCTGCATATCCAGGCATCCTGCCTGTAAGTGTAACGTGTAAGATGACGGGAAGCGAGAGCCCGTCTGGCACAGCTGCAGTATGTGACAAGAATCATAAGAAAGGCCGATCAATTGAGCTTCTGCTGCCCCCTGCTGTCAGGATTCGACAGTCACATTTGGCTGAGTAACTAGATGCTTTTAACTGCGGGCATTTCACAAAGGAACTCAGCTGGGGAACGGTGCGACCCGGTTTGAATATACTGAACCACATAGATTTTTGCGAGCTCGCCATTTTAAAATATTTCTGAAAAATGTGTAGTGACGGTTAAAAACGTCAAGTCCCCCACGGATGCTTGACGCAGGCAGTGACAGGAGTAGAGATTGATATTGAGCAGTCAGACCACACCTCTTTCACAATGCCCATAAGGTGTCCTGGTCCCAACTATTGCATTTTTAAAAAGGTTACGGAACTTAATTGAAATGTTTAAAAAGGTCTAGACATATTTTAACATTGCCAACTGAATAGAATTATCGTGAAAAATTCTGAAGGGGGGGGGCCTGAATTTTATTTTCCCCACGGGGGGGGGGGGGGGGGGGGGGGTAGTTTGAGAACCACTTTATTTTCGAAAAGAAAATCGACTTTGGGATTTTGTTTTTGAAAGTAAAGATATTGAAAGTGTGCTGGACAGTACAGTCATGGGGTACTGAGCCACACAGCACACTTTCAATGTACAGACAGGAATCGTCGCTAGGGCAAACATCTGAAAATCCAGAGTACGGTTACTCCAACCTTTAAGTCGGCTCCTAAGTATTTCGTGTCAATGGAACCACACTAATTGTATAGTCTACACAAAACTACTGAGGCATAATGATCTATTCTTGACCACAATAGCTAAATAAACTACTACATGAATTTTCTGATCACAACCTGTTGGGACAGAAGAAGGTTCTCTCCTTGGCACTAGGGGTGCGCGACCCTGTACCAAGTTCATCGTAGCAAGCTGTAGCTTTTTGGCCACTGCCTCAGTACAACAATCATGCATGTGTGGGCTGGATGTATTTTTGTAACATGGATTTAAGCCCAGAGAGTGCTTCTGGAAGGCACTTCTCCTAACCTGGTATGACTACTATTAGCTCACTGGGACACAGAGGACTGACAATGGTGGCAGGTGACCCATTTATGCATCAATCAGGATTTGAATAGCGCTAATCATCTGATAGTATCCAAGTGCTTGCAGACCCTGGAAGGCTCAGTCGAACAGCCAGGTCGTGAGAGTCCTTTGGAATTCTGGAGGTGAAGTGATGGTCCTGAACTGCATGGGGAGGCAGTCCCAGGTTTTTGTTGTGCAGCACGAGAAGAAATGTTCTCCACTTCTGCTTTGGCAGATAAGAGAAGTGTGGGAAAATGCAAGGGATGCAGAGCGTAAATGTCTCAGCAGCTGGTGGAAGATCAGGCAGTGGTTAATGTAGGCTGGTCCTTGGTTGTGTAGGGCCTTGTGTGCATGGGTTAGCAGCTTGAATTGACATCTCTTCAGTACTGAGAGCCAGCGAAGTTGCCTGAGGTGGGGTGTGATGTGGGTCTCTTGGGGGAGGTTGAGGGTGAGTCTGGCTACAGCGTTCTGTATGATTTGAAGTCTCTGGAGGAGGTGTGCAGCGATTCCTACATAGAGGGCATTGCCATATTCCAGCTGACTGGTGAGGATAGCTTGTGTCACGGTATGTCTCGTGTGCAGTGATGGCTACTTGAAAATCTTACATAGCATGCACAGGGTGGGGGAGCATATTGAGGTTACAGAGTTGATCTGTGTTTTCATGATGAGCTTGTTATCAATGACGATTCTGAGGTTTTGGGCATGGTTGGCCAGTGTGGGGTGGGTCCTAGGTCTGGTTGCCAGCACAAGTCATTCCATGGGTTGCTGCTGAAAATCAGTACTTCCGTCTTGTCCATGTTCAGTTTCAGGCAGCTGTACTTCATCCAGTCAGCAACACTTGTCAAACATCTGTGGAAGTTGGCTTTGGTGGTGTCGTTGGCGAGTGAGAGGATGAGTTGGGTGTCATCTGCGTATGATAATAGGTTGAGCTTCTGAGAGCTGACAATTCTGGCCAGCAGGGTGATTTATACAATGAAGAGCGTGGGGCTGAGGGATGAGCCCTGGGAGATTCCGCAGAAGATATAGTTCAGTTCGGAGTTAAAAGGTGGTAGGCGGCCCCTTCTGTTCTTCTGGTGAGGAAAGAGGTGATTCATCTGAAAGCATCTTCTTGAATGCCAAGGGGGTGGAGCTTTGTTGATCAGTATGTGGTGGGATACAGTGACAAAGGCTGTTGCGAGGTCGAAGAGGAATGGAGCTGCTGTTTCTCCTTGGTCAAGGAGGGTTTGTATGTTCTTGGAGGCTGCAATCAGGGTGGTCTTGATGCTGTGATTTTTGCAGAAGCCAGATTGGGAGGGGTTGAGTAGCTGGTCCTGCTGCAAGTATGTCGACAGTTGAATGTCAATGGCCTTTTCCTAGTACCTTGGTTGGGAATGGGAGCAATACAGTGGCAAAGCAGGCCTTAATACCCGACTCTTTTGCAGGGCTCCTTCAGGATATTCCTGGGAGTTTTTGAAATGGGTAAGACATTTGAGGTGGGAACATTTGAGAATGAGGGGTCCTTTGAAAATTAGAGCATGTTCCCATATCCTTTCCTGGCCCATTATTTCCTCCCCCACACAGGATAGGAGGCAGTTAAGGACAGCTACACTTTTTTTCTAGGCCCATTTTTGGGTTCTCAGGGCAAAAGACTCCAGTCCACTTTCCTTCTCACTTTTGTGCCAAAGGCCTCAGCTGGGCCAGTATGAGTGGAAAAAGTAAAAGGGCAGAACTGTCCACAGTCGTTCTTAGAATCGACTGTTGGAATACACAGAAGCTATCTGCGATTTAGGTACAAGGATTGTGGAGAAACTTGCAGTCAGTGTGTCAAGATTTCTGTACCAGAATCTGGCAGTTGTACCAGTAGTGATCAAGAACCTCTTCTGTGATCCAAGATTGATGTATGTACAGCCGACCCCCCTTCTGACAGGGTAGGGCCCAGAAATGGGGGACCTAACACCGCCTACGAGGAGAGGCTACTTTTGAGAACCTTCCTTGAATGAAGGAACTGACAGCTGAGAAGGGTATTGGACTTGCCTTTGAAGAAAGGCATCAAAGACAAGGGACATAGCTGAGGAGCTGACAAACTGTAATGGCTGTTGTAGCGTGGGAGGACCTGATAACAGCAGGAGAGGTCCAAGTGACCTATGTGCGTGTACAGCGTGGATGTGCCTGAGGTCTAAGGGCCTTCAAGGAGATTCACAAAGTGTTTAGTGGGTGAACCCACTACAAAGGGGCTAGCGCCTAGAGGGGAAGGGTGCATATCAACATACAACTGTAGTTGGCAGCTGCACAAAACTGAGCTCTTCCATGAAGTAAGACAATCCCCACCATCACTGTTCACAGACAAGGACACTGGACATCTCATGATCATACCATTGCAACCAGGGTGGGCTCTTAGCTATCTTGGTGGGGGTTGGTACTAAGCCCAAGGAATATCCATAGGAGAAGGAGTCACCTGACTGCAGCAGAGCTACTCCACTGTCAGTACTGGAGGTGCCTTGCTCCCCTGATTGTGCATGCACCAGGTCCTCTCCCACCAACCCCAAACAATTATGGCTGAGACAGGGGAACAGCAGGCATATCTTGAGTAATGGGCTGTCCACGGCACACATCATCTGCAGCAGTGAGGCTTCTGAACAATGACGAACCGCAGGCCTGGCCTGCGCAACCTCCATCAAGGAGAGAAATGTACTTTGTCATAGTGAACCTAAGATGGTGTACCAATCACCTTTTTTTTCGGACAGCAAAAACAAACATTTCGGCAGCAGGGCAAAACAAACTACAGGAATTTTCCTAACCCCACTGACCATTCCCCTGAGATTCCCAACAACAGTAAAAAGACAATGAGCATTATCAAGCAGTCATCCTAAAGAAAGATAGTCAATCAAATGTCTACTCCTAAATCCATGTCAATAACATATATAATGGGATGCTTATGAGTATACTGGAAACAAAATCACCCCTGATCCTCTACTGGAGGATTGGAGATTATTCTCTAGTGAAGAATCCCCCAGTAGAAATATCTCTGTCAGACTATCCCTAGACTAGAGAAAATGTCACTGCTTCCAACATACTCTAGATCAAGCATAGCGTATTTTTTTTTCTTTGTTAAACTTCTCTCAGCAATACAATTAGAAATTGTTTATTTGAAAGGAAATGCTAGCCCTCAAATATTGAAAATTATGTAACATTAATCCAAACCGTGCATCTAACTAAACTTTTACCATTAACCCTAACCTTAAATGGAAATATGGGTTTTTAAAAAGGATGGCTAACTGTAACCCTAAACCCCAAAATATTAGTTACAACGGACCCCTAATCTTTTAGCAGCACCTCTAAAGCTAAATTCAATTTCTAATTCGAAGCCTAAAATCGATAAACTATAGCAAAAATGGTATAGGCTAAATGAATAGGACCCACATAATGCAGCCTAAAGCGATTATCAAAGTAAAGGAAGATTATCATCATATACACCCACATGACAAACAGCCATTTGCTGCAATAGCACTGTACTACTCCATAACTATTCCCATAAAAAACAATTAAAGCAGCTGGCATGCTGTTTCTGCTGCCGCATATGACAGAACAGGCTTACATACATCATCATCCACACATTGTAGCTGAGATTGTAGGTGTGCCATTGCCATGATCATGAGACAGGACACTGAAGCACCTGTGCCTCTGTAAAAGGTACAGCCTACTGCAAACATGGCTGTGTGAAAGAAATCCAAGAAGCAAACTCACCCTGATAGTTATCACCATTCAGTAATGTGGCAGGGGAGGGGGCGTCGCAGACACACGTTATTCTTCTGCAGCTACATGCGAAGGCAATACCAGCCTTGTGTGTGGCATTGTCAGGACAATCAGGTGGCACTGCCAACACAAGACTTTGGAAAAAGACAATTGGTATATTAAAACAGACATGATTGAGTGGGTGAGAAGGTTAATTGTTGATTAGTACACCACTCAGTCAGAATAGCTTCTATTTTGCTGTGCTGTGCAATGCAAGTCAACCAAAAGGAATGAGACGATTCAATGGGTAGAAAGGTATGGCAGACAAAAGGCCATAACCATGAAAGCCGTAGCACTCCTGCCTCTTTCATTAGTCAGTAGTGTTGTGCAACCTGAAGCAACTTTAGAAGTAGGCAATGCACTATAAATTTATGGAAACAATTTAGACAAATGTCACTTGTCAGCCGAGCTGCAAAAACGGACAATTTGAAAAAAAAAAAAAGAACAATGTGCAATTGAACACCACTTGTCCTTGTCTCTATGCACCAATATCGTGTTAGTGTTGCACAGCCGAATGCCATTCAACTCATCAATTTGAGAAGGCTAATTGACCATGTCTGTAACTGAACTACACATCTGAGACTTGGGTTTTGTAGAAAAGACCAGCTGGATTACACATGGATCCCGATGTTGAACAGACAGGCTACGGCCTGCAGCAGATGGTGAAACATATGCTAAACAGCCTTCATAAGTACAAACATGTTTGTTATTCGGATGGATATTTGCATTATATTAAATATGAGAGTAACAATCACGAGTCAGGAGAAATCTCTGAAACACTTGAAATATAAGGGATACTGTATCTACGGGTATACTTTATAAGGCTATTGCAGGTCACTTACCATACATATATACAGAGGAACAAGGCCAAACAGCGAATTCCTTTATGAGGTAATGGAATCCTAAGGTGGCGTTCAATATCTTTATAATGTATGCAGGGAGGTACTTATTCCTTATAATACATGGTCACACCATTCCCTTTCCCACAGACCACTTAAATCTTTGGTTTGTTGATAGCATGTTTGCAAACATAAAGAATAAAAGTAGAATAGTGCAAAATTAAACACACCCAAAAAGCAGATAGAAATGTTTCACAAATACACTAGAATCCGTTTAATACAAGTCAAATTTAAAAAAGGAGCAAAAAGAGCTGTAATTCAGAATGCGTATAAACATGTAGAGAGATTTTATCTAATGTGTGCAAAACATTTTGCCATGAATATCTCCTTTCTGCTTTTTACCGCTCCTCTACAAAAACAGGGCAGAAGGAAAAGCCATGTTTTGTGATTTTTAAACACTAGCTTTAAATATACTCTATGTTATTCTTTTCACTTTGACTACTGTTAGGCAACATGCATTGTAATATCCAAACTTAACAATAATAAGTTATTACAGTAGTGGTGCTGCTACATCATTGCTTTATTACAGGCAAATATGTGCATTACAAGTCGCCTGTAAGAAGGAAATCAGAGACAAGTTTTTATAGCGGGATTGCAGGATCCTATGTATTATTTTGAAATAGATAACAATAAACTAATATTTGATCTTATTACCACTTTCAATGGCATAGGTTCTCGCAGAGAAACACAAGGACCTGCCTCTTCAAGGCAGAAGACTGACCTGGCTGGGTATTTCTGAATACATTTCTCCAATGACAGTTACCACACTTTGTACTGAGGAGAGAGAACATATGTTATGCAGATCTGCAGAGCACACTATCACCTGGGAAGGTAAGGTATCACGGCGCTAAAGAGGTTTCAGTCTAACCAAACCTAGGGCATAGTGGGATTACTTGAATAGCCAGGTCTTTAGCTTCTCATGGAATGCAAGAAGTGGGGAGGAGGCTCTATGTGTAGTTGCAAGTCGTTCCATGCTTTAGGAGTTATGTACGGCAAGTCTGGACTGCCACATCTTGTTTTCTGTTTGCATGGGATGTGTAAGATTCCGGATGAGCGTAGGGGTCTGAAAAGTTTGTCAAAGCAGATAAAATAGTTGAGGTTTGCTGAGCCAGGGGTTATGTAGATTCTTGAAAGTGTGGGTGAGGAGTTTTAATTGTGCCTGACTGCGTATGGAGAGCTTGTGTAGCTCCTTCAGGTGTGATGTGTCGTGAATGTAGTGCAGAGGTTGATAGTGATTCTGGCCGCTGAGTTTGGAATGGTCTGCAGCCTTCTGAGAAGTTTTATTGTGAGATTTTTGTTAGCGCAGGATTCACAACTATAAATGTGAGTATCTGAGAGAAAGTTATAAATATTATGAAGATACTCTTGATGGAGGACACTGATTATAGATAAGTAACCAACTGTTATTCGCTGTGGGTTCTGCATCATTATCCAGAGCACTTAGAATAGAGTAACAAGGAGCAAGAACCTCACTGACAGGAAGAGGAGAAGATGAAGAAATACTGGGCTCAACTTAATGAACCAGAATGGCTAGACTGGTCTGACCCCGAGTGAGCTCTAGAATTAAAATCTAGGCAAACATATTTAGACAATGTGTCAACAGACCCCCAAATGGCGGCACTACAACTCTCTGAAACCACAATGTTACTCAGTTATATCAGACCATTTAGGCTAGCATTCTGTCCGGGCACAATCTCTTGAATTTTAATAACATTGTAACATAATTTGATGTAATTGACAGTTAATCTGGTGAAAATACCTGGAGCAGCAGCTTTCAAACCTACACCTCGGTCAGTTATAGGAAACTGTATCAAAATGTTAATCTTTTTTCAAAATCATAAACAAAACCCTTTTTACATCAGGAAAATATAAGAACTGTTCTGCCACCAAGGGTGGATTGCAGAGGAAGATTTAGTTGAAGGAAAATCCCCTACATAATTTTTAAAAAAGGGTTGACTTTTTAGTAAATATCCTGGCTATATTAGTGCAAGGGTTCTGCTTTCATAAGAAAAGTAGCACCAGGTTCATCAATTTTTTAGGTTTAACTTTGAGAGCAGGGTGGAATGAGCCAGATGTTTGTGTTAAACTTGGGTGATGCTCTTGACACCGTGCTCAAGGGCTTCAATTCACTATTGAATAAGGACATAATGTGTCACCCAAATTTAGCATACCTAGAGAACAGTGAATAAAGAGTGCCATTTCGGAAATTTTAAATACATGCATTGATAAAGAAGTGGATTATAGGTGTGTCTCGGATGTGTCAGTAAAATTGACGTTTTGTCCTGAATTTCGACCTTCTGTCCTGAATTATTTACACTCATGTCCAGAATTTGCCTCAATGCCAGGTGGTCACCCTAAGTGGTGATATGGATATTGTGTGTGATGTTACTGACGAATATTCATTCAATAAGATCACTCAGGGTCAAGAACAAGCAGTATGAACATGGTGTATCTTGGCATCTAATGGGGAGAATCATCAGGACATCATAAATACGATGACTGTATGATACAAAGAGGAGAATGCATGGGATATGGTATATGTTGTATGTCTAAAGATGCATAAACATAAAGGAACAGACTAGAAACCAAGAGACTGGTTTCAACAGTGACAGATATTCCGACACATGTTCAACACACAAAAGGTGACATTACATTGTCGTCCTTCGACGAGTGTGACAACAGGGAAATCCCTACTCCCTCTAGGTCAAGAACCCAGTGGAGTAAGTTAGGAAACTATGTATGGTTAATACTGCATCTCTTTAGAGACATACATATAGGCCAGTACAAGACTATATGTATATGTAGAGTATTAAGTGCCTCAATTAATAAAGTTAGGAATGTTCACAAACATGGAAGATGGGGATACAAGGTTCACAATGGCACTTGAGAGTTGTGTTCCAGTGACCACTGAGATGTGTCATCCACAGGTTAAAAGAATATCACACTGAGCTAAATAAAATCTTGATTATCTTACTGTATTATTGTTTTATTTACCTATATGATCTGTTAAGCTGCAGTAATAGGTAGGAGAGCCTTATGCTTTTTTGGTACTGACACTAAGTGTAAGGTGTAAGCAGGCAGGGGAGCCTTTAGTCCTGAAGAAAGTCAAGTTTTTGTCTGAAACATGTAGGCAATGGAACCTTTTGAATGAAGAAACCACTTTGTTACAAGGCATCCATATTTGTAATAATGGCATAGGAAACTGTTCAATAAAGAAACATCTGAGGTTTACCCATAATTGTCTGGAACCCTGCACTTGTTTTGAGTAATAACCTATCTGAACTACTACAATTTCCAGTTTTGTTTTGCACACTCAGGTGGTATTCACCTACCCGAGTGCAAGGAGGCATCCATGATGAAGCATGATGTCGTATGACAGGTGAGGTACTCCTCAAATATCTGACAGATATTCCTGTGGGATGTTATGTTAGGTCTTAAATAGAGGACTGACCGATTTTCAGGACGTCGCTGTTTTTGGGGTGTGCACTATAATTCGTTTGGGAGATCGGGTGAAGGTCAGTATATTTTATCTGATTCTTTCCGGGTGTGAAAGAAGCGTCAGTGTTGTGGCCTAGCAGTAAAGGATAGTACCTATAAAGGTTAAACACGAACTGCATCAGGAAGCCAGAAAATACCTAACACATATCTTCCTTTTGTAGACAGAGTTTTATAGAAATCACCACAAATTCTAAAATCAGTGTTTTTTCTTCTAGTAAAATTAGAGATAATGTATCACCATTATCGTTGTCCAAATTTTTTATTATTCTATCCTTCATCGTTTACTGTGTAATCACTTCCATGTGACTTATAGCGAAAAACAAGTATTTGGGATTTCAAAAAGCTCTTGCATGCACATGTAGACCTAAACATGATTGTATGCCTCTTATTGTACAAGCTTCCCATCAAACAACTTGGCATATTTCTATAAAAAGATACCCTCAAAGAAAGGTGGTCAGGAGTCTTTGGAATGACTAACTGCTTGCAGGCAACAATTTCTGTACATGAGGTTCATCAAGATGTCATCCAAACGTAGCCTATTGTTTAAGGAGGCTTTCAATACTTCAGCAATTTACATGCTTTAGTACTGGTCTATAAATATATTCAAAACTGCAGACTAAGGCCCTGATTTAGAGTTTGGCCTCATTTACAGTCAGGCAGAACTTCAGTATATCAGCGATGAAGACTACTGTCTCCGCCACTGACATACACCTCTGATGGCCAGGTGAAGTAAGGGCTGGCAGAGATGTAACCATTTGGTCCACTTGATTTAGCATGGGTCGTCAAATGCATTTTTTTGTTGTTGTAAAAACTACAAAATTAGCCCCACACCATGGGAGACACTCCTGTGAAACAGGGGTCATTAGTGTTTTTTATTTTCAAAAACAAAATCTGCCATTGAAATTTTGTTTTTAAAGATAGAAACAGGTTAAAAGTTTGAGGGACTGTACCATCATGTTGACATAACCGTTTATCAAACTTTTATTACATTGACAGGACAGCTGTGACAGCAGTTCCTGCCAGTGCAAGAGATGTCCACTGGGCTGGCAGACATCTATAGATTTGGAGGACTGGTACTTGATCAGGGCACCATAGTATTTTACTCCGTCACCCTGACATTAAAGGTCATCTTCCATAGTCTAAATAGGCCTCTAAGTATCTATTACCTTAGTTGCATCAATCCAGTATGTTTGAAAAAGAAGTCAGCATGCTTCAGTTAGGTTGCCCACAAGATACATTACTGAATGATTGACACTTTATATTTTGTAGATGCCCCACTTGTAACTCCACAGTGAAGTTCAAAATAAGAACATGCAAGAGGCATCACCAAACTTACAACACTATTCTATGTTGCAAAACGATGTACTGTGGCACAGTTAGCCATTTTCAATAAGCAGTTTAACAGTTGCATCATGTACCCTACATGCCATCTCTTTGCAGTTCAAAGTTTGTAAAAAAAAAGTCAATGTGGTTTCCTACTGGCAATTGGGCAACAAGCAGAGTATAGCAGAGATCTGATTCTTCTATTGCTCTTAAAAACAAGTAAATGAATTAGAACAAATGATACCACAAAACACCACCCCAAAACTATCTCAAACTAGGCCTACCTGTTTTCTCCTTACTGCAGCCAATACAACTTGGAAATGGGCCCCTTAACACATAAGAACTCAGGACTTGTATCGTTGTCAGAGTTTTGGAAAAAATTGGAAAAACTTTGGGGTACCAAGTGCCTAGCAAATCCAGGCCGTTTGGGCTGAAAAAGTGACAGCAAGGTAAGGCATGGTATACAAGCCAAGTAGAGGTAAAAGTGCATCCATCTCTTAATGAATCTAGTTTGACCCTAAAAATGGACAGATGCTCCCAACAGTTCCTGGAAGCCTAGAACATTTATAAATCACAGACACATCAATACTTCCAGCCCCGTTTGAGTTCAGAAAGTAGCTGACCCAGCCATGTCTCACCATCTATGTGTGCCTTCAGTTGTTGTACATCCTCCTCAGTCATGTGGGAAAATCTGCAATTAGTGCCAAAATCACATTCACCTGAAATGGCATAATGAGAGAGTGAAAATCAGTGTTTATGATGCCCTGAAACCAAACACCAACATGCAGCATAGCTTAAGACTCATAGAGAATTTGATAAAGAGATCCTTTGTCACTGCCACCAACGTAGAGAAGGTGGACTAATGCATAGTGTCCAGGGCAACAGAGGAAGAGATCATCCGTTGCCCACTGTGAGGGACGTAGTGATGGGCTGACCTACATGGCGAAGGACCTGGATAGGATACAACTTAATGATGCAGAGTGTAGTGTTGGATTTGGTCTCATAGTGCAGAACATGGGGAAGAGCTCAGTCAGTGTCAATTACAAGTGAGGGAGAAACGTCCTTCATGGAGTTACATGACTAACTCAAGCTATGATGAATAACTGGACAGTGTCACTGAGAGTGAGACAGAGCTGTTGGCATGTGCTGCAATAGAGTGAGGAAGGGAGCATAGGCTTACGGTCACATAAGAGGGCTTGAGGGGGGGAGGGCAACTCCATCCTGAAAACACTGGTTGGGCAAAAAGCAAATGAGGTGCAAGCTAAAAATGGATTGAGGGGGCCAGCTAGTGTGCAAACCACAAATGAGGGGATGGAACAAAGTGGTATTATGCACTCTGTGATGGACATAGATGGGGCGTGATGGAGGAATTAAGTCAATTGACCCATCACCATCCAGGCTACGAGGGAGTGAATGTCAGTGCTCATTATGAAGAAAGGAGGAACATGATCCCAGAGAAGGAAGGAGATCAGCTGGCATGCACCGTTACAGAGAGAAAATAGAAGAGACAGGTCTTTGTGTATAGTGACCCGCCGCTGCACACCCTGAGGGAAAGCCAAGACCACCCAAAACAAGAGGACTCATTAGTGCACACCTCAAGGAATGCAAGGAAACAGAAATGGAGAGAACAGGCACACACCATAAAGGAAGGAGAGAGAGAAGTGCCTTTGTGCAGAATGATTGAGAGAGCAAACAAGCCACTGTGTACCTAAAGGAATGATGTGATGGCACGAAAGTCAAGTTGATTGGCCACACAATATAGGAGAGTGGTCAGACCATGTCATAAGCTGAGAAAGGTGAAAGGTGAGTTAAAACACACTCAGAGGGAGGGAAAGTGAGAGTAGTCTGATGAATGCTGGATAAAGAAAGACAAGTGAGACGGGAGAGGGTGAAAGAAAAGTTAAGGGGGGGGGAGAAAGAAAGGGGGAGAAGGAGAAGGGGAGAAGAGGAAGGAAGGAAAGAGGGGGAAGGAAAGAGTGGGAACGAAGGAAGTAGGTGGAAGGAATGAAGTTGGGTGGAAGGAATGAAGTAGGGGGAAGGAATGAAGTAGGGGGAAAGGAAGGAAAGAGGAGGAAGGAAGGAAAGAGGAGGAAGGAAGGAAAGAGGAAAGAGGATGGAAAAAGAGGGGGTTGAAGGAAGGAAGAAGAGAGGGCGGAAGGAAGGAGAGGGGGAAACAAAAGAGGGGGAAAACAAAAGAGATGGGGAAACGAAGGAAGATACAAGAGGGAGACAGGGACCAGCCACTTAACACATGGAGCTATAGCAATGGGTTGGTGGGTAGAATTGGAAGAGAGAACAGTTGGTGAGCAAGGAAGAGAGATGAATTGTTGTAGGCCATAAAGATGAAGAGAGCCAGATGAAGTGACCGAAAGACAATGGGAAATGGAAAGCAATTTTAAATGACAATTTTTGTACCAAGTGCTAGCTTTCTTTACAGTGAGTAAAAAGCCAACCTTTACCAGTTGAAAGCAAGAATGTAATGAGCAAAACATTACATACCTGTCTGTAGAAATTTCCGGCATGGCTTCTTATCCTGTTCGTCTGCAAGGATTGCGGCAGCATCTGTGAATGAAAATTAATGCACATCAACACCCTAATATAAAACTTGAAGAATGGAAAGGTCAGGGAGCACAGGATGAAGTTGAATATGAGCCATCGGAAGGTAAGGCTGGATGGAGTTCTACACACTACAAGAAAACTGATGTTCCACGAGAGTTGGTGTACGCTAGAATGTGATCAACGAAGAGTCTGCAACATCAGAATTTGGAGCCCAGAACTAAGGCAGAGTGTCTAGTGCTATGCGTTACCTGGACATACTTAGGGTAATGTAACAGATCTCTAGACATTGCACTACAGTAGCACAGCCTAGTGACCTCAGAGCCATGAACCAGTGATACCTGAACGTAATATCTTTGGCATCCATACTAGCCAGGTTCCAAGTTCCACATGTTCTAGACTGGCAGGGAACAACCATTAATTATCACCAGAAAGATGATGATCGCACACTACAGATCAACAACGAAGCAAATCAAGCCACACATGCCCAGCGTCCATAGATAAAATCAGGATTAACACCCGATCCAACCCAAAATACCCATGGAATTAACAATGTAATGACAAAGAATAAGCTTTACATTGTCAATCTGAAGGAGAAGTGGTTTGTGGAAAACTGTTGCATCGTTTTACAAAAAAAATATTTGAGACCATAAAATGAACTGCAAGAACGAAATCCAGAAGAGAGAAAGGGATGGTGCTGTAGTTAGAGGACGGGGTCTTCCTACAACAGCCTAGAGCCACTGAGGTAGGAAATAAGGGCCACATGTACAAAAGTTCGTTTTTGCAAATAGCAACATTTTTTTATTCACCATTTGGTAATTGTAAACATATATGTACAGAACTGTGGTTAACACTTTTTGCAATTTCCAGTGGGTCGCAAATAGACCTACTGTATTAATATTCATGAGTTAGGTCGTCATTTTAGACCCATTGGGAATGGCAAAAATCACAGGGATGGTGACCTGCTGGGGTCAGCAGACCACCATATGTCTGTGATTGCATAGTTTTTTTTTTTTAATGTAGCCTGTTTTCCTTAAAGGAAAATGAGAGGGGTTTTCAAAAATAAAAATGAAAAAAAGTTTTCTTTATTTTTGTTTGTTTGTTTTTATTTAAGAGTAGGCAGTGGTCTGTGCAAACACTGACTGCGCTTAAAAATATATTTTTACATCCATTCTCAAAGGGGGGGAGGGGTCCATTTGCAAATGGGTTACCAGCTACTTTGGGTGCAAAACATTCACACATACCAGTGGGATTCAGTATTAGGAATGGATGCCCTAAACACACCCATTCCTCCTACTAAGTCGCGAACCCTATTTGCGATTTAACAGGTTACAGATTAGCAAATAGGGCCTTTGGACATATGAAAATGCTTTTTAGCAGTCACAAATAGCCAGATTCTGCTAATCGGACTGTTTGCAACTGCTAAAAGGTTTTGTACACCTGGCATTAAGTTCTTTATTTCATGTTAGGCTTATAGGTTACAGTCACAGCAGGTAAGTTCTCTATTCTTTCTCCATCTGTATCTCTCTCCTAGCTCACACTAAAGACCACACACCAACGTTCTATTACATCATTCAGTCTCAGCATCCACCACACCATTACTGTCTGGAATGCCGAGAGTGAATGATGTATCAATATAGTGGTGGGGTGGTGTCTGCAGTGAAAGGGGCAAACTAGCTGACAAGTGCTAAAGGCAAGCAATCCCAACAGCACAGGCAGCTACAGAATGAATGAGTTTCAAGTTGGAAGTGTACATTGCCGGAAACGGGGAAGAGGCCAGTCTTTGAAGCCAGAGCTTTGGTGGGCAGTTTGGAGCTGTACAGGGATAATATCATGACAGCCAAACAGCGTGTGCAGTAGCAGGAGAACATAAACCTAAGAACTAGAAGAAAGCAAGCGGAGGGTGTTGTAGAATATAAAACCTTTACAAGAAGCTACAAAACAGTGTAGCAGGCTGATGGTGTCAGACAAAGAGGTGAAGTGGACTGGTCCAAAAGTAAGTGCTGATTCTGTTTTCTTTATGTGCCATGTAACGTAACAAAGAGAATGGAAAAGTGCTAACATCCACCCTGTACCGTAAACATTAAATGATTGCTCTGGAGCAAACTTTCATCACATTGAATTAACAGTAGCCAGGGCACTGCACAGCACCACAGCATATCCGAATAAATGAAAATCAATGAAGGCAGTGGCAGCACAGAGTTTGGAACAATACATCAGCAGCGTCTCTCAATGAACAACTTCAAGAACAGCCAATAACAAAATAAAGCTACGTGCACCACATAGCACGGGCTATTACAAACCAAAGGCACTATTTAAAACAGATCAAGATATAAGAACAATATGTAAATAAACTAAAACCAACAAGAACTAATACCAATCATTGTTGTGGCCTTACATTAAATTTGCTCAGGGAAAAGGATGTGGGGTCAGCAAACAATGTAGGTGAATTTAACTTATGTGAAAACACATAACTCATAAAAGTTGGAGTTAACGCCTCTAGAGTAATTAATCTGTTACGAAACGACAAAGGCCCAGACAAGCTGAGTTACACACAGGGAACAACCTGTGCGTTGAAAGCGATATAAGAGGTCTTACAGGAAACAATTTAACTGTCCCTACTCTCCATGGACCCCTTACAAGTAACATATTTTGTCACTATAGCTATATTGATCCTAGAAGGTGAAGAACGCTCATTAACATTTAACTTTTGCTAACCATCTCTATGGTCCACATAATGCTAGGAATCTGGACATCACAGTGGCCCTTTAATGAAAAACCATATGACATACAAAATTAAACAAGTGGTGCATTCTAAAGCTAGCCAACCCAAAAAAATACTAGATCAAAGTGTGGAACACTATTGGGGCGGATACAACTCTACTACTGATAAGATGCAATGCAAAATGAACTCCTTAAAACATTAAGAAGGGTCAAAGCATCCTTCTACACCATAAAGAACAATGAAATGGCAAACAAAACACCAAAAATCTGCAAGATTATCTACAAATGAATGAATTCTGTATTTAAAAATAGTCAGCAAAAGCCACATTACAGCAATGCTAAGAACATATCATAATCAGCATAAATACACTGAATAAAACAACCATGATTCATCAACGCACAGCACATGCCCACTAACGTGCAGTTTGCTCTATCAGTCTTTAGACCAATGAGCCTAAACCAAGTTCTAAAGTCAAAAACAGTACCTACGCCTTATTGTACATCCTTGAGCCTGCTAGGTCTGCCTTTTAAGTATCTGGGATTCATTTCCTTAGGCTCTGCCTAGGCAAAGTTTGCATAAAAGCTTGAAACCCTCTCAACCAGGCAATGACCCTTATAAAACCCTAAACTTCAAAATACTGAACGAAATCACAGATGGTGGTCCTGAAAAAGAAAGCTTAACATGACATTTAAATGAATGTGTTTTATCTTTTATGCTGTAGGCTCAGTGCTCTGGCTGGTGTTACTGTAAATGTATTTTAAGTCTACTTAGAATTTAAGTAACACAAAGAGCTATTTTCTAATAAAAATGCTCCCACCTCAATTCTCGCCAATTTTTTTCAAATGTTTTTCAAATCTATACCTTGCTCAAGCAACAACACTTCCCAGGAAGCTATGCCCTATTTGTTCTCTCTTACTACCAAAGGTAAGCAAAGTAAACTTCCAAGGTTGAGTATGCCTTTGAAGTAACTGATGCCACCCCCCTTTGACGTTGAATGTTTCTTATATATACCTGGACATACTAAAGTCTAACATACCCTTTGCACAAAAATTGTTTTTTTGTTTTGTTTAAGGAATAGGACAAATATGAAGGTAGCCAGAACTGAGTAGAGAAAGACTTTGAAAAGCAGACAGCAAGCTACTCTGAGTAGAATATACACAAACTGGAAGATCGTAAGAGGGGTTATTGGGAACAACTATTTACAGCGTAGATGTCCCGCTCCAGGCAAAGAACCTCCACCACAATAATCTGCTCTGCCAGGAGGAAAGACTCCAATAGTGACTTCCTTGGATTGTCAACTGAGTCCATATACTGGCAGAAAAATGGCCATATAAATAGCTTTCTTAGGAACACACAGAAAGGGCAAGGCCTTGGAGTCGTTTGTTCACGATCCACAAAAGATCAAATGTGGGACGTCACAAGTGCTATATTCTCAGCACACACCATACAAAGGAGAGTTCGTTCAAAAAAACGTAAAAGTTCCTTCCGACTCCATACTCACAAATATTGCAATACTTCCTTTTCTACACTTAGAGTTCCAAAGGAAGTCACAGTTCCTAAACTCCATTATGCATGTACCATTACATAGTAGCACTAGTATTTAATTAATTTCTAATGCATTAACCTAACCTGAATGTGATGGAACAATGTACAAACACGGATTTATTGATAAGTAATTATTTCATAGTGTAACGATCTAAAATACAATCAGCGAAATAAATAAAATAAAAATAAAGAGAAACAAAAATGAGTGGCATCGCACAGGATATGGAAAATGATTTCTATACACCGAAGCACTGCAAGGTTAGAAGAAAGAGCTATGAATAAAAGAAACTACCGATGACTGCTCTCCTGTACTTGAAACGTGGGATAGGAATACGTCATCATGTGTGTTTTTTTTGTTTTTTTTTAAACGGCGCAGTTTTATAAACAAACCCTTCTTGCTTCATTATGAGTGTGTTCATTTTGTTGCTTGGGGGGGATCAAATGGTAATCCCATAAATAAAATAAAAAAACAAAACCAGAATATAAACCATTCAGGTTTCGGCAAGTTCAAATTGTGGGATGAGGTCTACTCTGTTGAAGGAGGCGGGACATACTAAATAGTGCGAATCCCACACATGATACAGAGAGTTGTCCTCCAGTAGTAAATAACATACAACCTTCGCCAGTGGGGTGGGGTGAAGCCTTACCTCGGAAGTAGTCATACCAAACCTTCTTTGAACGCTGGTGCTGTACTCCGCTGAGGTGTTTTTTCCTGTTGTGTAGATTGTCTTGGAAAGATCGATTGCAATAATCACAGAAATACCGCTTGCCCATCTTTCTGCATGCAACGTAACATCTCACAGCACCTAAAACAAAAAGGAAATAGTCACATTCCATGAAAAATCAAGGAGCACTGTGTTAGATGAAAATGGCCCACATGCTATTAGGAGCCATTTGTTTATTTAATCATGGTTTATGGTAATTTAATCACAAATTGTCTCACAGCAGCAGCTGCTGTACAACATGGCTAAAAAACGACAAAGCCAATAGATCTCGCACAGTCGAGATCCACTGGCTTTGCCACTGCTTGTTTGATACAGTGACTTAACTAAGGACCCACTTCATCTACTACCAGGAGCTGGGAAGCCCAATAATTGAGGCTCCGTAAGAAAACAACAGCTTACGTGCAGATGTCCACAATTCAGGACCTTTCTTAACATTATCATTAGGATTCCCATCAGGGCCTACTGCACAGCTATTCTTAGGAGACTGAACAATAGAGCTCAGAGACCCAGACGTGATGTCATTTACTATTGCTAAAACAAAGTGAAATGCAAGTTTCCCCTGATTAATTTATAAGTGCTTTTATAAATCCACAGTGAAGGTTTCTTCTGCAAACTCGCGAAACTTCAGTTTTGAGGTCTCTGACGAGTAAGATTCAGAATTGGAGTAATCAAGATTTCAGATAATTAATCCGGGCATTACCTCCTTGCCAGGCTCCTACATCATACTGCTAAAAAAATGAGGATATAGTAAGCTAAGGGGGTGCCATGCAAAATACCAAAGACAAACACAGAGTGCAATGCACAATGAAAAGAATTTAAGTCGATCACATAACCATCCCATAAGTCATTATCAAAGGAGAAACTAAAGGCAACCACATAGGAAGTGGTAGAAGGGACAGTAGGATTAGCACTGGCAGAATCCATCACATCACTGAGAGCAGAAGAACCCAAAGCATCACACGCACCCTTCAGCGAGATACAGGTGTCTGAAATTGATCAAATAGTTGCTGTACAAATTTTCAAAAGGAAATTCCATTACTTCAGCCCATGAGGTCATAGTACCCCTTTGTAGCTCAGCCCTGAATTGAAAGAAAACAAAATAGGAACATTAGCTGATTCATAGGCCAGGGAAAAGGCTAACTTAATCCACCCAGTAAGCATGGAAAGAGAAGGCCTGCTGCCTTGTGGCCTACAACAAAAGCAACAAATAAAGAATGTGATTCACAGAACAACTCAGTTCTCCTTAATTCAGAACTGCTTGCCACTTGGTCGAGTCAGAACCATCTGGAGCAAGAGTGAATAGCACTGTCTTCTGAACTAAATGAAACATTAACAAAAAGTGCCTGACAGGGGTCAAATCAAACAAGAACGCCATCTTAAGGGTAAAAAATGTCAATCAAGCAATTCAAGAGCATCAAAGGGGGGGTTCCCTTAGAGCACAAAGGACAAGGGGTAGATCCTAGGATGGAATGACTGGGCGATCTCTAAGGCCCTAATTACGACTTTGGCATATGGAAAAGGCTGTATGCCAAAGTCCCGCGGTCAGGATACCGCCAGTGTGGTACCCTTCCTGCTGTCCCTATTACGACTTTCCTGCTGGGTCAGCGGGAAACAGCCCACAACACCGACGCTGGCTCATAATGTTGCAGTGCATAAAGTGCACCAGCACCTGTCGAGCTTTTCACTGTCTGCAGAATAGGGTTAGCAGACAGTGAAAAGCATGATGGGGTTGGCCATGGGGGTCCCCCGCACCCAGTCTCCGCCAGCCTTTACATGGCAGTGCTACTGCCATGCAATTGTTGGTGGAGAAGGGACTCGTAATCTCCAGGGCAGAACTACTTGCAGCGCTGCCCTGGCGGACTAGGATCCAGAACCGCCAGCCCATCCAGTGGAGCAGTGGCAGTGCTGGCAGTCCGATAGTGGCACAACCGTCACGGTCGTAATGTGGCTGTCAGGCAGCCACATTGGCAGCAGTATGACCGCCACCACGGGCCTGGCGTAATGAGGCCTCAAGTGTGGTTTCTTCAAAACTAATTTGTTGTTACAAGGCAAAGGCATTTACTGACTCTGAACCACCCCAGGGTTCCCTCAACATCATAACATCAGTCAACTTTGTTGTCTTAAAGAGAAAATATCTCAGACATTGCCTACTGCTCAGTATGCACTCACAAAGTTAAAGCAGTAGTGTAATAAGATTATTTTCACCCACAGAGACAAAAGAAAACAAATATGGTTAGAATATCCTAGTCATAAACTTCTACCATTGACCCGTCAACAGGGACAGGATAAGAACATGAACTTGAGTATGCTTCCCTGAAAGGGGAACTGAATTTTATAAAAATGATTTTATGTTTAAGTGCTCATCACGGTTTGTCCGTAGCTGGGCAAGAACTCTTCATGAGGACGGTGACGCAGAAGAAACAAAGAGGTAGTGCTATATTAAACCCTGCTGACCCCTTTCCATTTTACATTACTCAAACTTATCAAGTGTTACAGATAAAGCAATAAGGAATCACCAACAAGCATGACGCAACAATAAAAAGACTACAAACGGGGAAACGTCCATAACAACGTGGATGTTTCCCAAGCAAGCGTAACCACGCTTGCCAGAATACCACATTACTTTTTCTGTGCCTTAACCATGCA
Source organism: Pleurodeles waltl (assembly GCF_031143425.1). NCBI lineage: Eukaryota > Metazoa > Chordata > Amphibia > Caudata > Salamandridae > Pleurodeles > Pleurodeles waltl. The sequence continues at coordinate 812,379,036 of NC_090450.1, forward strand.
TGTGCTAAACTACGCATATGCATGGTTAAGGCACAGGAAAAGCCATGCGCTGATCAGGAGTTAATGTGGTGAGGTAAGTGGGGCATGGGCTATTTCTTTTTTTTTTTTTAAAGGGGCGGAGGTGTTTGTGTATTTTTTTTCCAAGGCTGTGGTGTGGGATAGGGAGGTTTTCAGGCTGTTTTTTTTTTTTTGGTCCTAGGGACAGGAGTGGGGAGGTTTGGGTATATATATATATTTTTTTTTTTTTAAAGGAGTGGGGGAAAGTTTCAGGAAGGCCAGGACTAGAGAAGAGGAGGAAGGATCGGGAGAGGGCATGGTGCGGTAAGTGGGGTTAGTGGGTACTTTTTTGCAGTGGGGTGGATTTAGGGCTTAGGGTGGGTGGGGGGGTGTCAGGGTACTTTAGTTTCTAGGGGCAGGGCTGCGGTCGGCAAAGATTTTTTTAAGGCTCAGGGTAATTTAGTTTTTAAAGGGAGGATGGGGGTCAGGATAGGTTTTTTTAGGGCTCAGGTTGGGTGGTGGGTCAGGGTAGTTTACTTATTGGGGGAAAGGTTTAGGGCAGTTTAGTTTTTAGGGGCACGGGCGGGTATCAGGGTAGTTTTTTTTTTTTTTAGGATTCAAGGTGGGTGGAAGGGTTGGGGTAGTTTTAAGTATTAAGGGTGGGGATAGTTTTGGGCCTCAAGGCGAGTGGGGGGGAGGTTGCATGACAGAATCACGCATGCTGTTTTGCATGCTGTTTCAACACATGCCTCTATCAGGCATGCTTTTACAAAGAAATTCATTGTTCAGAAACGATGCAGTTGTGGTTCCGACCGCGTTGTTAAGGCATGCGTTGCTCCAGCATGCGTGGTTCCATCATACAACCACTACAAACAGATCACCTTGCATTCAGCTGCAAGTAACCCTTTGTGGTCTTCATACTTTGTGAAACTGTGATGACCTACCAGACACTGTTTGATGGACCTGTACCACCCTAACATTTGTCTACACATCTCTCCCACATCAGAGCTACGAAGTGCTATACTTAAACATGAATTAACACTTTACTAGACCTACTTTGGTATGTAACAAAAACAATACTCATCCTGAGAAAGTAAGCAATAACAGACACTTGGTGCAATCTATCAGCAACATAAAAGCACACCTTTTACAAATGTAACTTCACAAAAAGAAATCCAGTCAAAGACAACACTGCATTGAAACTATTATCATGCCACTATCTACTGAAGAAACCAGACATGTTCACTCCCGCTAAAATAATTGCGCAAGCATGTCCACCCATAAAAGTATAACATACGCACCAACATATCCACCTTATACGGTGCAACAACAAACACAACCACAAACGAGAAATTGTCACAAGCAAATATAATTATATGTTAACCTAACTGTGTGAAATTACCAACATATCCACACAAGACTGACCACACATGCTGGTCCACCCTGGGGATATGCACACAGCACTCTTTATGGCCACACTCTAGGATTTAAGCAGTCCCATACAGATAATTCAGGATTTCAATAAAACACAAAAGTGTACAAACATATACTCACACTTTACATATCTAACAGAGTGTGCTATGGTACACACATTCCTTTCAACCATTACATATGCCAGTGGCTCCAATGACATCTAGTAACACCCTTGGCCTGAAGACCAAGATATTTAAAAAACAATTTGTTTCAGGGATAGAAACATCTCGCATTAGCAGATAATGGTTATTTCTTAGGTTTTTACATAACATCTTTGTAACACAGAAATACCATATATTTGCTGAATGTATTTGTGACTTGTAGTAATGGTCCACACAGCAGTCACAGTAGTAGCTTCTTTATTCATTAGCAATCCCCAATGACGTTACAAACAGCTTCCTTGCTTACTCTACAGCAACTCTCTGCCAACATTCCAACCCTTACTTAAATACCCAGGAATACAGAACCTATTCAAAACTCTAATTGTGACGAAATACTGTACTTAAATAAAAATATACCTAACACCACATAATCCTCCCCTTTTAAAAAAAACAAAAAACATAAAATTACAAACGTATATTTCTTATCTTTGAGACTTTGTCACTCTGCGTGTACAAGTAGTTCAAGTATTACCATCAGTACACGTTGTACTCTCATCATGCCTGTCATACGAAGTAGTGATTAAAACGTATTACCTCCTTGGGAAATAATCATACTATACACCATATAATTCTCTTATCCAACACTCAGGCATACCAATGATCAATCTTCATAAAGGAATATAAAAAAATAGTATTTAATAAATAATCCCATACAAAAACGAATATATAAAACGACAATAATAAAAAATGACCATAAAAATCCAACAGGCCCCACCAACGGCCACTAAAATTCTGGCCAAGCACACATGGGAGACAATACACAAGACAGTCTATCGTTAGTTGCTGTCCCAATTAGGTATTCAGTGGCCAATTGGTAAATGAACCAAATATTTCATCTATTCTTGGTCAGATCCAGTGGGTCCAGCTATCAGCTTGTGTTAACGTGTTTTGATGGCCTCTCACAGTTCTCTCACCACCTTCTTCAGGACGACTTTATACTCTCCCAACAATTTACTTCATATCTGCATCCACCACGAGCCATACATGCATCTATATTAGATAATGCTCATCCAGTTGTGTCCACATCCAGAGAGTCTTTCCTTCTCCTCTGGTGTCCAAAATCAGATGCCTTCGTTTGTTCCATTCTTCTCTCCAGTTCATAGAAATATTCAGAGTGATGCACCACTGGATCGGTTCTCAGTTTAAACTCTGAGGCGGAGCAAGGTTCCCAACCTTTCTTGTTCGGCAGTCAACAAAAACAACCAACCCTGGTTTCCTCACTTTTATCTAGGGCAAACATAGTATCATCACTACTAATGGAGCATGAATAAGATGATAGAACACTCGTTATATGATCGCAATCCAAATAACCAGATTTCAGCCACCATTACTTGCCTGTAGGAATAACAGTGGTGTACAGTCATTAGTGCCTGACCCATTTCTTGCTATGCAATTAGTTTGTCATATGCTAGCGTACTTCAACTCAACAGTGTTATTCGTTATTTTGACACTTCTTTCAGGCTCACTAAATGTGTTCTCACCTTAAACAATTTTCTTTGCACATTTTACATTTACCCACTGTGTAAATTGTAATTAAACTTATTTCTCACAATGTTTGATATAAAACACTCTGGGCCACATTTGTGAAAGTTTTTAGCAGAAGCAAACGGCGAATTAGGCTATTTGCTACAGCTAAAAAGCCTTTTTGTATGAACTAACCCTATTTTGCGAGTCAGTGACCTATTACAGACTTGTAAAACAGTTGGTATTAGGAAGAGGCGTGTTAAGGGCGTCCCTTCCTAATAGTGAGTCACATGGGCATGTATGAATGTTTTGTGATAGGAATGCGGTCACAAAACATTCATACTGTACCAACTCTGTGAACGAGGTGGTAACCCGTTCGCAAACAAGAAGGGGTCACCAAGGGGTCTTGCTTGCTGCAGTGCGGGGTTGATGTGAAAGTGATGCCCAGGGTCCATCCGTGGGAAAATCCAGATGCGCTGTGATGATGGAGCCGCAGTGGAACAGGCGCTGCATCGGTCCTACAGAGCTGCAGGAGCTGTGTCAATTCTTCAGCACAAGGTAGACACTGCGTCGACTTTGCAGCAATTCAATGCATAGATTTTCTTCCCAGGGTACCAATTTCCACTTTCAAGGGCCCAGGGACTGGATTTGGCACCACTTGGCAAGATGGGAATCTTTGCGGAAGAGTCCAGACACTGGCAGATGAAGCCTTTGATGTCCGTGAGACTTCTCACAGGAGGCAAGCTCAGTTCAAGCCCTTGGAGAACCTTGAACAGCAGCATGTAGAAAGCAAAGTCCAATCCTTTCACACCAAGGTCAGAAGCAGAAGGTCAGCACAACAAAGTAACAGGCAGAGTGGCAGTCCCTCCTATGGCATCCAGCTCTTCTTCCTGGCAGAATGTTCTCAGTCCAGTAGTGTTCTGAAGTTGTGGTCTCAGAGTTCCAATACTTATACTCATTTCTGCTTTTGAATTAGGCAAACTTCAAATCTTTATCAATCGATGACAGGTTATCTTTCTTACATTGGCGAAAGAGAGAGACCCACATATGCAGTAAGAACTTACTTTCCAAGCTCATCAATTTGGAAAAGTACACCACTGAACACTTTACTACTAGCATCAGCAGTTACAAACGTTTTAGCCAAAGGATCGAATCCTTGTAAGCTGGATGCTCTAGTGATAGCATTCTTGATTTATGTGAAAGAATTCTTACATTCAGCTGATCAACCAAAATTAAACTTTGACTTCAATAACGCTCTCATGTCATGTGTCTTTTCTGAAACTTTTTCTACAAGCTTAGTATAAAGTTTGACTAATCCTAAAAATGACCCACAGTCACCCTTGGACTGTGGTGAGGGTGCATTGCTATGGCTTCTGTCTTGTCAATAATCTCAGGTCCTAAATATGTTACCTTTCCTTTCAGCAATCCTGCATTTAGTGATCTCTGCAGTTAAACATTTTTTCTCTTCACCTCTTACACTAATTAGGATATTCTGGGTCTTATGGATTTTGGGAATAGCAGAGATGGGTACACCATTTAACTTGCCTACTTTGCTAAAAGATTACTGAATTATTTTAAACCCCGCTCTTTGATATCCTCACCATCACACACTACCAAAACATATTCCGGGCTATTAGGATCCAAGACTATTCAATGCTCTCCAATCCTTCCAACCCCAAACAGATTGCCCATCAATGGACTATCAGCTGCCACATAAAGCTTACAAGTAGCTTGACTGTTCTTAAACTTAGACACAAGCACTCTAAACCCTAACACGTTGATTTTGTGTCTGGCAAAACTCTCCAGATTAACATCTGTAGGTTCTAAATGAGGACCGATGAACTGGGCAAAGTTCTTCTCCCAAACTGAACGTGCCATGACAGTAAAGGGGGATGCAGAATCTCAAGCAACCTGTAAGAAAACCCTTCCAAAAGAAGCCACACAAAAGTTTTTTTGCTATCAATTCCATTAATGTTCAACATCACTTTTTTTGTAAACACTGAGGGGGAAGCTAATAAAGATGCTATTCCAGACAGACGACTCTGTACCACTCTCAATAACACACGCTACCCAGCTTTTCTTCTGCAATATGTTTCCTTGAATGAATTTGTTTGAAGTAAACAACTGAACCAGTCAATGGATCTGGCAGAAGAAAGTTATTGGTTCAAGGGGTTGATTAATTCTGCGCTTATTATTAGATTTGTAGTAATGGTTCACGCGGCTGTATGAACCCCCATGACAAATAACAAATAGTTTCCTTGTTAACTCCACAGCAACTCACTACCAACATTCCAACCCTTGTATAAATACCAGAACCTATGCTAAATTATAACTGTGATTACACACCGTATTGATATGCAAATATACACAACACCACAGGACAGTACATAATTAACTTCTGTATAATCTAAACTTTAAATTATTTTTATCCTCCAGAAAAAGTAAGCTAATCATATTTCCTAGAGTTCTTCAGTTTTCCCAATTGGAAGCACTATTGAAGAACATGTTAAATGCATCAATTTCCGAGGATAGTCTTATGGAACAGACACTTTATATTGAAATGCCCTATCAGTACCGCCATTTTACATCCATGGACTCTATTTGCTCAAGCAGAACCTGACTGTTTGTGGCGTAATCCACATCTCTACATGACTAAGAGGCTCATGTTGAGTTTGGCAGACGGGAAAGCCCATCTGCCAAACTTCTGACAGAGTGGCTGCCGCAAACACATCGACCTCCCCACTGGAGTCATTATGAGTTTCCTGCTAGGTCGGCAGGTGGAAATCTGAGTTTCTGCCCGCCGGGCTAGTGGGAAACAGGCTACAGCATTGTCTCCGGCTCGTAATCGAGCCAGCAGCAATGCTGTAGCCAGTTGGGTGCACCAGCACACTCGCAGTGATCACTGTCTGCAAAGCAGACAGGGAACTCTGCGAGGGAAATTGGCAGGTGGGGGGGCACTGCCCATGCAAAGTGTATGGGCATTGCAGTGGACCCCCTGTGGCCCCCTGCACCTGTTCTCTGCCAGCCTTTTTATGGCAGTGTTACATCCATGAAAAGGCTGGCGGAGAACAAGGTTGTAATCCGCAGAGGAGCTTGGATTATGATCTCTACCACCGCCAGGCTTCTGGGATCCATGATCCTGGCAGAGCTGGTGGTTCCCTGGTGCCAGGGTTTTCTTGTGATTACCTTTCTCACTACCTCCAAACCAGCCATCGCTCTGAATGGTAGTGCCAGTGACCCATTTGCACAAGTACTATTGAAGTTGTTTACTCACTTTGAAGGTTAAATGTTGAAACAGCAGTGTCACTTCACCCACTAAGGACAATGGGAGTTATTACAACTTTGGAGGAGGTGTTAATCCGCCCCAAATGTGACGGATATACCACCAGCCGTATATTACGAGTTCCATAGGATATAATGGACTCGTAATACGGCTGGTGGTATATCCGTCACTTTACCGTCACTTTTGGGACGGATTAACACCTCCTCCAAAGTTGTAATAAGCCCCAATGTGTTTAGCCTGAGCACAGTAGCTGGAGTCTCAAACTAATTGAGAGTGACTGAGAGCAGCGGGCAAGAAGGTCATGTCTGAGCGGTAGGGGCAGGGAGCCTACTGAAGACACAAGAAGTTTGCTTCTGAATAGTGTCAAGTGGTGGCTAGAGACACAGATCACATCAGGCAGGCGCCAGAGTCAGTCTCCATACAGAAACAATGTGTGCGGCTTATTGTGAGTCGCTGCACAAGTACATTCCGCGGCATCCAGTCCTTCAAGGCTCCTGGCTGGGGCGTGGGGGCTAAGGAAGTGGGGAGGCGTGGCCTGCCAGCCGGAATCGACAAGCATGTCATCAGAGGCATGGTTCATTGCCAGGCCTGGAAAATATACACATGCAGCAGCCAGCAGACCTAATACGGTGAGCACCACTGTTAATGAGGTGGTTGCACGCAGAACTGAAAGGTGCTAGCTCTACTCAGGAGTTAATGATTGTCAGTGGGTGCGGCAAGGAAAAAACAAAGCTGCGTGTCTCCATGCTGGGCCAATCACCCCCTGCAGAGTGCGGTCACAATGGTGGTGCCTGCTGCTGAAAAACCACAAGACAAGGTGCTGGCTGGATGCATGTTCTGCAGTGTATCTGATTGCAGAGACTATTGCTTAATGTTTCACTACACTCAGGGTGGGAGACCATGTGATCCTGGTCAGCCCATTACACTCAAAGGCCAAGCACCTTGCTTGATCTGGAGAGCATGGTGGCTCCTACCATAACTGTAAACCCGGAGGCCGGTAATGATTTGTGGAACACTGTTAATTTGTTAGAGAGGCAGGCTGCAGGGAAGCATTTTGAACACAGTGGCAGTCTGTGTTATTAACGCAGCTGAGCTCTGGCGTTCGAGCTTCTCATCACTGCATGGTCCTAGCTGCGCTATAATGCGCAACTAATGCATTTTTGTGTGGTAATGTAGATGCCAGCATTAAAATGCATTAGTCTAACCCCTTATGTATGGTACCTGCCAGTGTCCAATTTTCAGTTATTGTAGCTGTAGGGTAGTTGGAAACAATATGGGCTTTGTAGTTGCTACAACCAAGCTTTGGCTGTGCATGCATACTAAGGGTGTCATTACGAGTGTGGCGGTCTTAAGACACATGAATAAATATGGTAATTTGGCACAACAAAAGAACTATGGCTTGCAATCTTAGAACGTTACTTACTTTCAACGCGATTGTTTATTTTGTGCTCTGGATTTTGGTTTATCACAACTTTATTTATTCAGCAGAAACAATGTATTGGTCACCATAGCAACGAGTGAGTCCAGGCCAGCTGCAAGCCTGCAGCAAGCTAATAAGCTAAAAACTGCTTGAGTCATGCAGAATGGCACTCCACAACAAAGTGCACACAGGTTGCGAATATTAATGCTCTTATAATCCCCAGAATCTCTGTGAATGTGTGACTAATGCATTTTATTGCAGCGATGTGGGCACCAGCACTAAAATGCGTTAGTCTAACCCCTGATGGGTGGGACTTGGCAGACCTGCGGTCCAAATGAATGACTATGTGTCACTGTGTGAGGGACGGATTGATTTTGGAAGTGGCAGGGAGCCAACTGGTACTGTCCTGTGTAACTGTCCCCCTTGGCCATTCTTCACTTGTTAGCCAAGACCACTTTGCACACAGGGTGATAGGTTATTAATCTTGCATTAAGATTTCAGGGATGTTGCTTGCGTTGCAAGGCAATTTGTAGACCGCTACAAAATATAGGGTCACTCAAAGTGCCTTATATAATGTATAGAAATCATACATGCCACCCCTCCCGATTCCTGTATGTAACAATGAGATTCCTCTGCGGACTTCGGCTAACAAATTCAGGTCCTGTATAACTCAGAATATACACCAGGTGTGAAACGCCCATTAGGCTAAAGGTGCTTCAGCCTTAATCCCCACCCCCTTGTGAGCCACAGCTCAGGCTGCAGCTTCTGGGTGCTTGCCTCAGGGAGTGCCTGGGCAGAGCACTATTTGGGAAACATTTTCTTCTCCTTAGAAAGACACACACAGTTTCTGTGCTGCTAACAAATCTCTTCAAAGAAGGGGCAGAGGTCACCAGTAATTCTAAATATGCTGTCTTGGACTTCATGGTGGGGGCTCTCGCTGTGCAAGGCCATATTCTTTAGCATTCCTCATTGTTTTACAGGCCATACAATGATTGCACATTAACACAGATGACCGAGGCAGCCTCTGCAATTGAAAAGTAATCCCTACCCTGTTTCCAACCAACCTTATCCTGAGTCCAACTAAACAGAAAAGGCACAAATTATATTGTATATAATTCCAATACAGGCTAAAAAATTAAGGGGCAGATTTATTTCATGCAATTCGGCATTGCAACTTGCTGCTTGTGTTGCATGAAAGGGAGAGAGCAGAAATGTGCCATATTTGCAAAGGATATGGCATGTTTCTGTTGTCTCCTAGCGCTGGAGCACTTGATTGAGACTGCCTGGCACCAACACAGCCATTCTTACGCCATGGTGCTGGGGGCCTGTGTTAAGGACAGGTGTGTGTGTGTAGGGGTGTGTGTGTGTAGGGGTGTGTGTGTGTGTGTGTGTGTGCTGCAGAATGATGCAACACATATACAAAGAGGAAGTAACATGGAAAACTAACGATATTTCTCCCTGTTAAGCCTAGCTCAGGGAGGTGAACCATTTTGGCTGAATCCTGGTTTACAGACCTTTGTAAATCTGGTATTGTGTCAAAATCTATGGGTGGATACGCGGGAATGCCCATATCCACCCATGGAGCGTGTAACTTTGGTTTTACTAAACCACACACGGCCATGCAAGGTGGCTTAGTTAATATCACTAAATGACTTGTCTTACTTTGCAACAACTTGAGTCACACAGGGGCAACACAAGTCCTCAGTAAATCTAATTGGGGAAAGGGACTTTTAAAAGATAGTTTTTCAGACAGTCTCTGTTTAAAATGTTCCTGGCTGTCTATTCTATTCCAGAAGGAAGGCCTAACAGGCAGTATTTGCATCAGAGTGGTGGCTTGACAATAACATATCACACAGTTACTTTAACAGTCAAGCATTTTACTCTAACAGTCCGTAGACAAGCAGCGGAGAAGAGCCTTCCATCAATTAGCACCTCTACTCTATGATTGCTATGTAGCTCGGTTTAGGTACAGCTGAACATGTGCACCACATTAGGGGTACAATATTCCACTGATTCTCATCGCAGGCTGCTGGGTGCTGACCTCTCACAGTCCACCTCACAAAAAACTTGTGCCTCTTGCCCTTGATATTTGGTAGCTGAAAATGTAACAGACTAACAGAGAGGATCATTATATCACTGTGTATAGATGGCACCTGGCACTGCACCCACCAAAGCTTTCTGTTGCAGCAGCATGGCATGACTCAAACCTTGTGCGGTTTACCTATTGGGCCTCTTTACCATCTCTGCATGTGGTTGTTGATGGTTGGCAAACGTGGTGAAACAGGTGCCCAGCACCAAATCCAACACACAGACAGATTTCAAAGGCACAATTGAAACACACCTTGGGTGCGCAAGCTCTGCGCCTTGCTGTCTTCTCCAGCTGACCCACATTTGCAGTCAACTGGTGCTGCCCCTGCCTTCTACTATCCTAAGTCATCTTCAAACCAGCAAATGTATTCATGAATGTTAATGCACCTTATGAAACACAGTACAAATACCTCCCCCTTTTTTAATGTCTGCCTGAAGAGGGGATTTTAAATCTTAGTGCCAGAGACAAAAGTTCACATTTTACATATGTGAGGGAATCACAGAGGTTGAGTAGGGGTGACATCTGGGTGATTATACTAAAACAACCATATTCCCCATCAAAGCAATGAAGTAGCCTGAGAATTAAACAATATCAGGCAGTATTTATGGTCCAAAAGAGAAATTAATAAATTTTCTTCAGAAATTTCTCAAAATCATAGTTACTCACTGGCCTGGCCCTTCAAACCCTATCCCTATGATTGGTCCCCCTCAGATTTCCACTAGGGCTCCTACTAAGAACTTGACATGTGAACCCAGCCAAAGTGTGACAGATCTAGAGTGTTGCTGCACAACATAACAATCAAAGGGTAAAGACTGCCTGGGATCGAGAAACATATTTCAGTGCTTATTTGGTTAAGCAGAGGGACCCAAAACTGAAGTTAGTTGCACTTCTAGATATGTGGCTGAATACCTAGAACACATAAACGAGTTCCTGCACAGAGAAAGTTAGTTCTTGCACTATAGAGAGTGGGACTCTTGTTATAAACAGACCCCCATCCTCTTGTAAAGCAGAGCTCAATCACAGATTGAGTTGATCTTTTTTTTTGCATTTTTATAGAGCACAAACTTGACCTGAAGGTAATGGGACACTTTACACGAGCAATCAATGGGCCCGCCCCACAATTAGTACATCCATTGCCTCTTTCATGTCATGGTGGTTTCTCAATGCTCTACGGATAAACACTTTATAGGAGCACCAGTTCCATTACACAAGATAACATACATTTTGTAGGCACAGGAGGATTAAGGGCCTTATTCAGATTTCAGGGGACAGGTTACTCCGTCACAATGGTGACGAATATCCTGTCCACCGAAATATAAATCCCATTATTTCCTATGGTATTTATATTTTGTTGGACGAGATAACCCATCCACTGGAATCTATATCAGGCGAGCTTTGAATCGAGCTTTGATCATGGCTAAAAAATTTGCAGTTCTGAGCAAATCACTTAATCTGTGATGATGGTGTAATTGTGTATAGTTGTGTGTACTTCAAAGATTTAGGCTCCTATTTGATGTACACAGTCTTGCTTTGTCTCCATCACTCCCTACAATATACAACACTCTGTTGCTACCCGGCTAAGTCTGTATTATAACTATATAAACTCATACATGTTTTTGCATTGTGAAGTTATCCTGCTTAATCCTCTGTGTGTGTGACCCTTCGTTTTGTGCTCTTTGTGAACACTTTTTCCTTTTGTAACATTCACACAGAAGCCCTATATAATTGTATTTATCCCAGTTCATGTGCCACACCTTTAATAGGGTTCCTAAAAGTCTCCTCGATGTCTCAGGGAGCAACTTCTTGTGTTTATCTGGGGATCCCCGACATAAACATCTTTTTGTTCCCTAAAGCATTTTTTACCATGTGTCTGATGTTGTTTTTAGTAAGAAAAGACATCTTCACAAGAAGATTTTTTTTTCTGTGTGTCAGGCATGCACACAGATACAAGAGGTACTTGGTACAAACCGTCTTGCACTCATCTGATACTCTCGGGTCTGGTGGATAGCCTCGAAGGTCCAGCAGTGCTTAGGGGCACATTTACAAGCCCCTTTCCGTCATTCTTGCACCACACAATGTGGAGCAAGAGCGAAACAGCTGAAAAATTATATTTATAAAGCCACGCAAGTTCAACTTGTGTGGCCCTGAGTGGCTTCAAAAATCTTGAGTAACGCATTGCAAATCACTGCATTGGATTACTCTGCAAAAGGGAGGCTTTCATGAAGGAAACTGTCTCTGTACATACTATATCAAAATGAGATATAGTGTGCACAGAGTCCAGGGGTTCCCCAGATGCTTAAAAGAGAATAAAGTAGATAATACTAATGCTCTTTTTTGTGGTACTGTGGTCGAGCAGTTAGGCTTGTCAGAGGGTAGTGAAAGCATTTGTTGTACACACACACACACACAGATGATAAGGGAAGCACACACTCAATAACTAACTCCAGACCAATGGTTTTTATATAGCAAAAATATCTTTTGTTCATTTATTTCTAGAGCCAAGAGATTCAAGTTGCAGGTAAGTACATAAATAAATAAGTATTCCACATATGCATCAATACCACTTTGATCAGAATTGGCAAGTTGACCAGTTTTTGAATAAATGGCAATAATCTGTTTTAAAGGTTGACAGTTCAATTTTCAGAAACAGTTCCGTGGGAGGGAAGAAAAGTTAGTACAATATGCAGGTAAGAACAAGACTTTCAATTCCAGTGTCTGAGGGTCTGGAAGTCCACACGTAGGGGGTTCAAGATAACCCCAAACACCCACCACCAGCAACACTGGGCCAGCCGGGTGCAGAGGTCAAAGAGGAGGCAAATTTAACATGGGCTCCTATGGAGACTGCGGACACTCAATCATATCTGCTTGCGGGTAAGTACCCGTGTCTTCAGAGGGAAGACTTGGGGGGTTTAAGAGGTGCACGGGGGCATAGGTTAGTACCAAACACACACCTTTGGAGGCACATGGGCAGCCAGGTGCAGGGTGCGAACATAGCATCGGGCTCCCAATGCTTTCCTATGAGGGGACCCCGGGGTCACTTAGATGCTACAGGCTGGGTGCTGGTGGTTGGTTCCAGAAAACCACAGGCTGAACAAGTAGGAGGGTCGCCTGCTGAACATTTCTGAACCAGACGTCTGGTACCCCAAGGCCAGGGGGCTTTGGGTGCAGTGTACCTTTTGGCGACAGGTATCTTCGTCCGGTGATGTTGTGGTCAGGGGAAGGGTCCTCTGGATTCACACTGCAGGCATTGTCATGGAGGACAGGAGGGGTCAACCCAGGGTGGGCACTTGCTCAGAATCACCTGGGGACCCTCTCTAGTCGGTTGGGCCACCTGGACACAGGCGCAAGGTGCATAGTGGTCAGGACTTGCGATGTAGTTTCTCCTTGGACAGGGCCACTGACCACGCAACTTCTTGGTCCTCTGTGATGCAGGCAGTCCTCTAGAGGCTTGACCTGCATGATGCATTGCTTTCTTTTGTAGGGCTTTTGAAGCTGGATACAGGCCGGTTGGGCTGGAGCCAAATCAGTTTTAATCTCCTGTCTTCTATGCTGGGTTTTCAGCTAAGCAGTCCTTCTTCTTTGTTCTTGTGAGGTCGCTAGGAATCTGACGAACTGGGTTCGGGGAGCCCTCAAATCCTGGATTTAGAGACATTACAGGGGTCAGAGGAATGGCTACTGTCCCCGAGGGTGGCTACACCCTTCCGGTGCCCCCTCCCTTTGGGGAGGGGGGCACATTCCTAACCCTCTTGGACTCTATCCTCCAAACCAAGATGGTACAAGGGTGCCTGCATTGGCACTAGGCTGCCAAAAGGTTGCCAGTACATGGGAAAAGGCAGGAATACACCATATTGACTTAAATACAGCACATTCCTGTCCTTTCCCTGTCACATGCCGCACTGCGTGATAATCTCGTGAAATTGCCCCCAAGTGTTTGAATGGAAATTATCAGCAAAGCCAGTAGATCTGGCTTTAATTTGTCCATGCGTGAAAATACAGTCATTCAGGAACGTTTGCGGGTGCACTGAAGGCAGACATGTTGGCAATGTGTGCTCTTACACTGGCTCTCAGAATGTTGCATCCCACATTGTGTGAACTGACAGCCATTGCTGCTTGACTTAGTAGCCCCCCCACCCCTCAAAACCTTGGGTCTAGTTGTGCCCCTGGTATAAACTGCCAGTAACCTGCTGCTGCAGGCCAGTGAACAGCACTTGCATCACTCTTTCTCTGCCTGACATAACGCTTTCTCCATACTCCTGGCAGGTAAGGAAAGAAATCTTACATTTGCATATCTAATATCCGATCTTACAGCAGCAGCAGAATGACAAAACCCATAACAGTAACCCGATTCAGGCCCCAATAGAAGTGAATGGAGAATAGGGGAAATACATTCTCCCGATTTTTTTTCTAGAAATATCACACTGTTCTCTTCTAAAATGTTGAAAGGTATGAGAAATGTCACACATAAGCACACTACAATCTGGAAATGTCACACATAAGCAAACGAAAAAACTTGGCCGCTACGCCATACCACAATGCGGTGTCGTTATTACAAACCTCTGCCATCACTGGTTTTGTTGGACAGAGCTGCTCACATGATACGATTTATGGTCGCAGACCTGGCGCCGAAATACGGGAGGAAACGTGTCATCAGACAGAGTACACCCTAAAACTCATCTAAGCGTTACCCTAGCAGGACATGCACTGCTTCATTTTCTGTGTCTTGCCTGGAAGTCCTTTAAGAAGCCGCCATTTTAGAAACAGGCAAAACGCTCCTCCTATGCGTCTTAAAGTGTGCGCCCTAATACCGAGCCACGTCGCTCGATCGTAAGGTCACGAACAGCGGAGTCAGTTTGAGAGCTCGCGCATGCGCACAACTGCAGCAAAGATGGCGTTGGGCTCTACGGTTTATAATCTGCTCTTCCGCAGGACTTCAACGTTTACCTTGACTATTGTGGTGGGGGCCCTATTCTTCGAGCGGGCCTTCGATCAAGGGGCGGACGCTCTCTATGACCATCTAAACAAAGGGGTAAGTGAAAGACTGGTGGGGTCACCTACTGAGAACAAGTTGGAGTCTGGGGGAAGTCACCTTGAGGATTAAGGACGAGATACTAATTGAGGTGCGGAAAACATGGTTCTCGATAGGTGAGGCTAAGCAGCGACTGGTGCGGATGTTTAGAGTCTGGCGGATATATTAAACTAAAATCTGGACTACTGGCAGTTTGTAGAGCGAGCTGGTAAGAGGATCGGGTCTCGCTTGTCAGTGAGACTGCGTTGTGTTTTCGCTTATACCAGGCTGAAATTGTTCGGTACTCGAAGTGAAACTGTCCACAGGCGCAGCGGTTCTTGTATGTAATCGCAAAGCGCCCCCAACCCACTTCTGTTCGTTATACATATAAGCAGATGAAGGAAATCCTGCGGTGGCCCTTCTGCTGCATGTTCAGCACAGCAGTGTTCGCGCCTCAGCTCTCTTGGTGGTGATAAAGGTGTATTTAATCTGGGAGCTTGCACACGTTATACATCCATTCCACTTGTAGTCGTAGTCTTCGTATTGAGACGTTTGTCATTTTATTTTTCCCCATAAACTTTGAACACATTTTTATGACTACACTGATGTCACATCACTGGTGCAAAGGTCACCTGGCATTACTACTTATAACATAATTAAATGTGCCATTTAGTACTCGCCTGGAGGAATGTTGAAAACCTAAGTCAGCAGATTTGGAGATGAGTGCCTGAGATGTTAGAAAATATCCTTGTATAAAGGCGTGGGAGCGTTACCTGTCTATTTAGACTTACTTTAGTCTTTGAATGTTGGTTATTATGAATAAGTGGGATGACATTGGCAGTGCCAGGGCGGCACGATTCGATATCTACTCTCCTATGAATTTAGTAGAGCAATTTCTGGTGTGCCGTAACATCTTCCACCTGCTGCTGCATTTCTACGGAGTACGGCGGAAAAGTGTTTCAGGTTGGCACAATATCGTGCTTATCGTTATCAGAATATAGACGTTTAACTGCACACATCAAACAAATGCCCCTAAAGTGAAACCTGTGCCCCCACGAATCAGCTTAATTTATTTGCAAACTTTCGAGATCTTAATTTATCGTCTTCAGGCTTTTCTTCAACAGGTAAAACATGAGAGCTAGCCGTTGTTTCAGCCCTGGAAAATGTGCCTGTTCCTTCATAAAATCTTGTAAAAAGAAATGGGATTTAATTGTTTTAGCTCAGCAAACTATATTTAGTTATTTTACTCGGCTAACACTGTACGCTTACCTAAATATGTATTTCTGGATACATAGTGTTATGTACTCCCCTTCCAGGAATACAAATATATAGAGGTCTTTGTTGCGTCCACTTAAACGCCCCCTAACTCTGTACATTTGTATATGCTCTGTTGAACATGTTAAGCGGATATGCTGCTACTCTAAATTGTTCTAGACAAACTGTTTGCAGAGACCACCCGCACGTAGTGAAGTGTATTAAACAGGTCAAACCATTTGTACGTGATGTAGCACACACTGTCAGGGGCAGCAATTACTCCTGCTCAGCCCAAATGTATCCTCTTCGATTGATTTCTCGAAAAGCACCCCCTTTAAGTAAACTATTCTGTTAAAGTCCACAATACTGGACAGTGCGAACAGGCACACACGAGCAAGACATAAAATTTAAGATTCTCAGACACAACACAGTTTACGAGTTACTAATTCATTGCTCCAGTACCACGTTTCAGGAAGAAACATTCAATTGACCTCTCAGCAAATAAAATAATTCATTTTTTTTTTCTTCTGCGTTCCACCTATTGGGTACGGAAACGCGTTAACCAAAATAATACACCTATATATGCTCCTTGAGGCCAGACACATTTCAGAATGTTCCCATATTGCCACCTCTTATGCACCGAGCACTAATTTTAGAGGTAGTATCAAGACCCCTGCTTTGCTTTTCCATATAAACTAGCAGCACAAGATGTAGAGCTGTAGACTGAGATGCATCAGAACTGGAAGGAACAAATGGTTATGCATCTCTGACACCTTGTAAGCACAACTCTAGGGGTAAGACATTGTAAATGTTAACGTGACTAGCACTGAATGTAAACAGAGGGATGCTGTTTTGTATCATTAAACAGTGCAAGCACATCCTAGCATTCAAACCCTTACTGTGAAGGATGTCATAAGATTTAAATAGTCGTCTAGTCTGTCAGCTGCCTAGACTTTGACATGGTGGCTGAGTGAGGACAAGTAATTATGACAAGTCAGAAAGAATCTGCTGTCTCTCTACGTCATTAGTAAGAGGTTTGATACAATACAGGTCCCAGGCAAACAGTAGTTCTGGATTAGTATTGTGGAAAGGTTGTCTTCATTGCATCATCATCTTCAACATTGGTCCAAGAATGGCTTTGTTCTACAAATATATATGACTGCAATATTACCCACTGGAAGAACTCAAAATCCTTAGGTTTTATTCTAGAAGGCAACTTTAACATCAGCGATATCTCATCTAAAAATGCAAACTTCCAAATTTGTTAGGGAATTACATATTTCTCTCTCAATTCCCCCCCCCCCCCCCCCCCCCCCCAACCACTCTGAGTGTCAAAACCTTAAGCAGTCCTCCTTGACAAATTAAACCCTAAAACCACTGGTGACTCCTAAGCGAGACAGTTTGTTGGTGTTTTATTCCATCTGTGTTCGTACTTGGAAATGTGGTGTACTTACTGGCTTAGCTTCTCACAACCTTGTGTGCAAATATGTGACTTCGGCTTGATTGTTAATTATTATTTGTTCCTGTTTCGAGGAGTTTTGCCCTCATTTTGATCATCTAATTGTATTATGATATTTTTATGTGGTATTATGATATTTTTATGTGGTATTATGTAAAGCTCTCTGATGCTCTTGGACGTGATTACTGCTATATAAGAAGCTTTAAATACACTTACAAATGCGCAACTTTGGAAGGAGGAGAAAGCTACTTCGCTTTGTGCACCTCTAGTGAGTAGTAAGTTCACCCCTTCCTCATCGATGCATAGCACACAACAGGTACCTATTTTGGGTCCGGGTAGGTAAAACACTCCCCTCCCATTGTTTGCATCTCAGGAGAGAAAAGAAGACGGAACATTATTCTGTTATCATTCACACTCAGGTGAATGAGTAGGTTGAACATCTACCCATATGCACTTTATACACTTTTTAGGTATAAAAGGGTTAGAGCAATCCTTCATAGAAACTGTAGACACAACTCTAACCTATGAGAGCAGTGAACAAACGCACCATTCGACCCCCTCGCCTTAAAAAATAAAAATAAATAATAATAATCTCAGGACCCCCTCGCCTTCAAAAAACATATCTTAGGTTTGGGTGAAGTGTTCCTTTTGAGAAAACAGGAGTTAAGTTGCATTTGTGATTTTAGTTGACAAGAAGGACTAATTATCTTAGGTGTTGTCCAAACCCACTCGCCATGCACAAATTGTACTTATAGTAGATTGGCAAGCAAAGGAGGAAGTGCTAAGGAGAGGTGGATCGTTTAGTACCGGGATTCGGCAAAGTGTGAGAAAGAAGAGTTTATGTATGGGTAAAACCTTTCTTGCTGTCTGATGCTAATAACTGATTTATTTTCTAGAGACTATGGAAACACATAAAACACAACTATGAACAGAGCGAGGAGTAGAAGTCAAATGCAGCACTGATGACCATGCTGAACCAGGCAGTCTGAACCCATGGAATACTGGCCTTATCTCGTGGCTAAGAATGGAGTGAGAATTGTCAACCGTTAACATATTTCCCCTTGGAAAGCACATGACCATCGGCCACACAAGACCTACAGATGCCTGAACTTTAATTTGGTCTCCTAATGTTTTCCTGGGTGAATGACTTGTATTGAGGAAATAAATGCCCTTGAACACCCCCTAAGTGTGGTATTGATTTAATCTAGACCTTTGAAACACAAAGAAGGGGAGCTTTGGTTACATACTTTGGTTATTATGTATTATGAGATAGGAGCCTAGTACATCACTGCTGAGTTGATTAACAGATGGCTCCAAATTGTAGATTTTTTTTAAATATAATTTTGGTCAACAGTGTAGTCTAAGTACATCCCTTATTAGAGGGATGGAACCCCAGTTTTATGGAGGCCGAGTGGCTTTTAGGATCACAAGTAACATTGTGTCTGATTTTTCGTTGTACAACCCTTCCATTCTTTCTTGCACTTTCACGAACATCAATATATATGTATTTTTAAACAGACCCTTTGATTACTGGCTCATGTGTACTTAAAGACTCACTGTGACAGCCAAGAGTTCTAGATTTTTGCCATGACGACCATTCCACCCCTCCCACTCTTCTAACCTCACCAAAAAGGGGCCAGAACTTTACAAATCATTTTTTGAAAACCTACGCTTTTTTAACAGTGAGTTGTGTTTCTCAGTGGAAGGATACCTAAGATTACACTCAACAACTGACTTCAATTTAAACTCCAAGAACCAGCCAGTCATCCCCTCCCTACTCTCTCTTTTTTTTTTTCTTTTTGTTTGATGAAAAGATTTATGAAATTTATGGCTGTTACATTAACCATACAATGTTGGTCTTGATTTGCACATTAAGGAGCACTTACATTATGTCCTGTCAAAGTATCCCAAGGTAGTGCCAAACTAAAAAGCATTGGAAAATGCAATAAGTCTTGCTTTGGAGACCTTTTGGTTTTGGCACTGATTTTTTGCTGTTTTGTACTGCAGCATAGCAAGTTTACGAATCTCGGATGGATTAGTAAATAAAAAGTTGCATACAAATGTGCTTTTTTGGCATGGCACTTATGTGCTTTTATTTTATTTATTTATTTTTTTCAAACCGGTGGGATTTGGTGGTGGAGAGCAGGTGTGAGAGAAGGATGTGGCTGGGGGAAAGAAGGACAAACAATGGGGAAGCACACAGACAATGGAGGGTGAACATGGAAGCTTATGGACAATGGAGGATGGGTGGGAGAAGTGGGGAAGCAAGAATGGAAATGGAAGATAGAAAGGAAGCAAGAATGGCAACTGAGGAAGGGCGAGGGAAGAAACAATGGCGAAAAATAGGAACACAAAGTACACAAGAGAGATGGCTCAAAAACGCATGCACTCTGGTAGAGTGCTTAACTAAAAAGAACAAGCGTTTGCAATGCAATCGCTCTCACATTTGCTTCAGTTAGAGCTATTGGTGTTGGATTTTCTTGCCACATAAATTGGTCCTCTCTGCCACATAATTCCACTGGCCCTGCATATAACTAAATCACTTCAATTTACTGCAGAGTCTTGCCCTGATTACCTTGAACATTTCTTAGATTCTTTTTAGTACCATTTTCTAGTAATTTATTTCTAATGTGGGTGGGTGTGTGTGTGTGAGGGAGGGAGGGAGGGAGAGAGAAATGTTTGTTTTATGCAGCATCCATAATAAAGGTTCTTTAAGACCACAACCGGACCTCGCATATGAGAAATGGGAGGGTGTTGCAGAGGTTATTTGTTGTTACATTAGTGAGCTGCTGCTGTGTACAGGTATTTTAAAACACGCATCACTATCCCTGAATATTATCTATGAACACATTAGGAATTTTGATGGGTGTGCCTTTACATTGTCGGTGACCTAGTCAAAGATGAGAAAGAACTGGATCATAAATTTATCTCGGTTATGAACAGAGGCCCCCAAAATACATTTGGCCCAGGGACCCCAAAATCCTTAATTTGCCCCAAGGGAGATCTAGGGCAAAAGTATGACAAATGTGGTTGCACATGTAGGGAAGTGGATTGGGCTGCAGTTGTCAGTAGCTAGGAGGGTATGTTTTGTGAAGATGGTTCTTTTCTGGGAAAGCGTTAGCTAAAGAGTTTGCGACAGACATGGAGCTTTACGTGGAGGCACAATTGAGTCATGATGGTTGACATCTTCTTGATGCGGTTACTAAGAAGAAATTGGAACTAGAGCAGAGGTCTTCAAACGGGGGCAGGCCCCCCTAGGGTGGCCTCAAGTGATCCCAGGGAGGCACTAGGCTCTTGCCAAAATAAGCATTACACAGATTAGTGTTTTGTTTTAAGCAGAAACATATTATTGCAGAGAGGGGCTGCGAAAAGAGAGGAATGTGAATTTGTAGGTGTAGTAAGTGGGATAAAGCACATTACTTTGTGAAATTACCCAAAAAAGTTTAAGCCTTTCCAAATTGAGGGAGGGAGAGAGAGTGTGTGTGCTTTTTTGCCTGTGTGTAAAAATTCCTGGTGAAATCTGATAGACCGCGCACCATACTCGACAAAGCACCTGAACAAGCCACAAAGGGTGACAGTGTATACATTTTAAAGCGACTCCAAGCTCTGCATCTGTGTAAATTCCTGGTGCTAGATGAATTGTAGCTTAAAATCTTCCCCAAAATCACTGCAGTTATTTTGCAGTTTTATGTAGCACAAACTTGACCAGCTGGCATTCAAGTGCTTTATAGGAGGACCAATTATATTACACAAGTGCAGATTCATTTTATGGGGGAACTGGGAGATTAAGTGAATTGCCCAGAATCACGGGATGGTGAACCGACGCCGATATGTGAACCTTGTTCCCCAGTTACAAAAGGAGCAGCTTTGGCAATATGCCACATTTGAAACCTCTTTTGATGGAGAGCATTAATCATAGGGGCATGGACCAAAAACAGAAAGATTAAGTAAAGCATGTGCAATATAAGCAGGAACAACATGGCTACGTTATCACTTTTACACTTCTAATATGCTGGCTGAGAAAAATCTGCAATATTTACTGTTCTAATGTGCACGAAGCAGGGAAAGGTTGCAGTACCACAGGCTGTCCCTAGGGTCTCTGGGACCTCTGTTGGCCACATAAGGCACTGCACTCTGCAATTAAACAAATACCCGAATGACTTCCCTGTACAGTGCTGAAAAATTAAGCTCAGCACCTGTTTTGTGAAAAGTTTTACGCTGTGCATTCAGGTTATGAAGAAGGGGAGACGAGTAATAAACTGGCTGGGAAAAAGAAAAAAAAAAAGGAGCAACATCCAGACATCTCCTTGCTGCTGTTAATAAGAAGTTGGAACTGGAGGAGTTGCTTTTGATTAACGTTAGAAGCACTAATCTGTGTAAAACTTTTTCATCCCACGCTTTCAGAGGCTGAAACATACTACTAATGGTAAGCAGGGCACACAATAGGGGCTTAAGGTGCAGCAGAAAGAGAGAGGAATGCAGATTTGTTAATGTAGTACTTTGTGAAATTACCAACATTTTTAAAGTCTTTCCAAACCGAGAGAGTGGACAAATTTTTGCTTATGTGTAAACATTCCTTGTGAGATCTGACAGACAACAATGCCCGACTGAAAGCATCTGAACATGCCACAAAGGATGACGGTATACATTTTAAACCGGCTTCAAGCTTAGCATCTGTGTGTATTATTGGTGCTGGGCGACTTATGGCTTAAAATCTTCTCCAAAATCACTGCAGCTATTTTGCAGTTTTATATAGTCCAAACTTGACCAGCTGGTATCGAAGCGCTTTACAGGAGCACCAATTATACTATACAAATGCAGATTTCATTTCTTGGGGGGCACGGGGAGAGTAAGTGAATTGCCCAGAATCACTGTATGGTGGTGAATCAATGCCGATACTTGAACTTTGTTCCCCAGTTACAAAGGGAGCAGCTTTAGTGCTACGCCACGTTTGAGACATCTGTTGAGGAGATGGTAATTACAGTGAGAACGCTTTGAATAGCATGGGGAAAAAAAAAAGAAAAAAAACAAGATTAAGTAAAGCATATGAAATGTAATCGGGAATAACATGTTTACGTTAATGCTTTTACACTTATAATATGCTGACTGAAAAAACCTGCAACATTTACTATCTAATGTGCAGGAAGCGAGGAAAGGGTGCAGTACTACAGGCTGTCCCCAGAGACCTCTCTTGTCCACCTAAGGTACTGTACCTTGCAATTTTGAATTCCACACATCCTCAATGACTTTCAGGAGCTGTGCTGAAAAATCAAGCATGGTGCCAGTTTTGTGAAAGGTTTTACACAGTGCATTCAGGTTATGAGAAAGGGGACACAAGTAATATCCTGGCTGGGAAAAAAAAAAAAGTAGCAACCTCCTGGAAAAAGCAAACACTCATAGAGAATGCTAGAATAAGTAAAGCATGTGAAATGTAAGCAGGAACAACATGGTTACATTAACTGAGAGCTGCAAATGAAAAGGGAAGCTTTGCTGAACACAAGTAGGAAACCAAGCAAAAAAAAGTCCCTCAAAGAACAGATGAACACGACAAAGCATAGTTATACAGTACTTAGTCCCTGCTCCCAAAGAGAAAAAGGAGGGACAAGAGAGACATGACGAGCTACTAGCAAGTAAGGATTTTTAACTGACACTGAAACAAACAAATGAAATGGCTTTAAGCCCACAGAGGTATACATAAGGTCTTATGCGTACGCTCCACCTAAAAAAGGAGCTCCAGAAAAGGGTGTGGTGGAAAAATACTAGGCCATGCTTCAGTGGCGGGACAAACACCATAAGAGAAAGCCCATGGAAGCTGAAAAATCAGAAGCAAGCAAAAAAAGTGATCATAAAGCAAACCAGTGTAAGCAATGGATGGGCAGTTAAGCCCATTGTAAGTTTTTTTTATTTTATTTATTAAAAATCTGTTTATTGATTTATGTCACATAACAGTCTGGATATGCGTCTAGGTACAACATTACTGTGCACATAATTGTACCAACATAATTTAATACAACCCATAGCAAGTAAAATATCTGTAGTCAAAGAACTAAAAGTGAGAAAAAAAAGGAAATATAGGAACATACAGAAATGTAGTATAGAAACTGCTTGTGAGAGATCCCTCTCGGGAGGGCAGCCAGGGAGGGGGGAAGAGACTGGAAGGGGTGGCACGCCAGGGCGGTAGAGCAGGCAACACGTCATGAATGCTCATGGAAAGGGTGTAAACTGCTTCATGGTCTGGGCATGTATATATGCGTTTTTTAATTATTTTTTTTATTTCCCCTCTTTTATATATATATATATATATATATATATATATATATATATATATGTTTACATTGACGGACAGTTATAATGGTTCCCGTCGTGTGAAATGAAAAGCAATATCTGTGTGGTACTTGGGTAACATCTGTACCATATGAAGACAGAGCTACTGGAGCCTCAAGGTGGCAGAGTGTCATCTTTATTTTCCAATCGGATAATGAGGGAATCCTATGTGTCCACCCCTTTAATCAACAGCCCTCTATCTTAGAGAGAATGCAGCACCTGCACCTCCACTACAGTCCAATACAACAGCTCACAAGCCCATTGGTGCGCGTCAGGCACACTTGGTGCCTTCCACTGCATCGCCAGGAGGCGCTTAAATAACACGATCGCTAAGTCATTGAATCTATGCACCTGTTTCCCACCTTTGGCTCTTGGGCGGATCCCCAGTAAACAGGATTCAGGTGTGGGAGATAGCGGCTGACCCAGCCAATCTGCAGTCATTGAAGTTATGTTTTGCCATGGGTGCAGCACCGGGAAGCATTCCCATGTCATATGAACGAAAGTGGCTTCAGAATCACCACAAAATTGGGCACTCCTGGCTAGCCTGAGGGAACATACGTTGGAGCCTGTGCGGAGATAAGTATGTTTGGTGTAAGTAATTAAATTGCATGTATCTGAATCGAGGATTACCTAAGACTTCATATGTCCAAGCAAGTGCTGTGTTCCATGCCCGCTGTGTCAGTGGTGCGGCTAGAACCTCATCCCACCTGGCCTTTGCTGTACCTGTGTTTGCTCCGGGCATGCCATCAAGGTTGTGTATATCCCTGAAATATTATATTTTGTGCCCAAGCCATCTAGTAATTCATGTAGAATAGGAGCCGTCGGGGTTCACGTTCCCCGCATTTCCATGTGGAACGTACTAGGTGGTGTAGAGCACCGTATGCTATGAACCATCCTTGTCCTAGATCGTGAGCACTTGCCAGTGCTTCGTAGGACAGGAACTGACCCTCCTCGAAAATGTCCCCTATTGTTTGTATGCCTTTTGTGGGCCAGGCAGACAGTCTGTGCTGTCCGGCCACTTTCCTGATGTTCGGGATGACCATCAGGGGGATCCTAGGTGAATATAGCGAAGCCCGGTGCCCCTGCGACACACATCAACGCCAAGTTCACCGAGCCACGCTCAGTAGGATATTGGTTGAATACGGTGATCCATCATGGTCCAGTAACCATCGCAGCACATTAGTGTGACCCAGGGAAGTATGCACCATCCAAGCCTCTCAGCCTAGGGGGTATTGCGACCAGCGCATAATCCATTGTATCTGCGCAGCTGCGTAGGACAGCTCGTAATGCGGAGCGCCTAGTCCGCCCTGTCAGTGGTAAGTATATTTTGATTAGGGCCACCAATCGATGTCCCTTACCCCACACCAAATCGGTCAGCAGGCTAGCAAGGACTCCGAAAAAAGCCAGAGGAAGTATCAGAGACAGTGCAGAAAAATAATCCAGTAACCACAGGAGTATGATCATCTTTGCGATCACCACTCTGCCCAACATGTACAGCGGGAGTGAGCACCAGAAGGGTAAAGAGCCTCTAATGAACCTGATCGCTCGTCCCAGATTGCCCTCTTTAAGGTCTGTAACACCATAGTATAAATTTATCCCGGGGTATTTGAAAGTGGTATAACAACACGGCAAAGCATAGGCCAAGGCGGTAGATCGCTTAGAATCTGTGATCGATTTCATCGGGAATAGACAGGACTTGTTCATACGCAGCCCAGAGAGGTTCCCGAATAAGTCCAACAATCTAAGCAGGTCCGGAAGGAACTGAGTGGAGTTGCACAAGTATATCAGTGCATCGTCTGCACATAGGGAGACAATGCGATATGTATTTCCATCCAGTATGCCCCATTCTGTAGTCATACTCCGCAGCCAGTGGTTCGATCACCAGTGCAAACAATATTGGTGAGAGGGGACACCCCTGTCTCGTGCCCCTTCCAACATTAAACCTGTCCGATATGATCCCACCTGTTTTAACCCTTGTTTTCGGATTGGAATATAAGACATTTATCCACCACATATGCCCAAACCCATGCCATTCAGTGCCTCCATTAAGAAGGGCCAGCCTAGAGTGTCAAATGCTTTTTCTATGTCTAACGATACCACTACTCGTTTGTATTCTAGCTCTGGGGTATCCACCATTAGCCTCAGTAGGCATCATATGTTAATGAAGGTGTTGCGGGCAGGTATAAAGCCTGATTGGTCTGAGTGAACCAGAGATGACACCAACAGGAGTAGGCGGTTAGCCAGCACCTTCCCCAGTAACTTACAATCTAAATTCATCAGTGATAAGGGGCGGTACGACCGGACATCCAGTGGATCATGACCCGGTTTCGGGAGAACCACCATTCCCTCTTCCCATTGTGATTCTGGGAGTCAACCTTTGCTGAAGGCCTCATTTACCATGTCCAGGTATGGTGTGAGTGTCTGTCCGTAGAATGTACGGTAGTACTCAGCAGGCAAGCCATCGCTGCCCGAAGCTTTATTGTGGGCTAATTGGCGTAATGCTTGTTGAATCTCTTCTGGGTCTATGGGTTTCTCCAAGTCCTGCACCTGTGATGCAGTGAGGCGAGTCAAATGGAGTGCCTTAAAAAAATCCTCCAATTGTTCTGATGGAGGGGGGGAACGTGCCGTGTATAAAGCACTATAGTTTTGTTTGAAAGCTTTGTTGATTTCTGATTGTGTATCAACTATGGCACCAGTATCTAGTCGAATGGCACCTATGGGAGTGCGCTGCTGTTTGCCCTTTACTTTAACAACCAGGCTAGCAGCCTACTAGAGCAGTCCCCCTCAGAATGTATACGAGCTACATAGTGGCGGTAGTCAAACTGCCACAGACGTGAATCATCCTCAGTCCAATTCTCACGTATTACACCGAGATCGGCCCGCTTCACTGTATCTGATGCCACCCCACATTCTGCCTCACATACCTCCTTCTGCAGCTTGCATGCCAATGTGCGCTGCACCCCCCAGAGCCACCGACACACACAGGCCCCTCACCACCACCTTATGTGCGTCCCACTCAATGGCCCGTGAGGACGCTTCCCCCCCCATTAAGTGCAAAGTAAGAAGTAATATGCTCCACTAGTTCTGTGCGAAATGGGGGGATCCAGCAGTAGGCTCGGTTGTAGGTGCCAGGAGGTGACACGTGTGAGCATTCTACCCCATTGGATGGAAGCCATCAAAGGGCAGTGATCTGATATGTTTTTTGCCAAGTATGTAGCACTGGTGAAAGTGTGTATTAGCCCGTTAGAGCAGAGCAGCAAATCTATTCGGGTGTAGAGGCAATGAACTGGGGGGAAAAAGGAATATTCTCTATCCAATGGATGTAAATGCCTCCACACATCATTAAGTCTCCGCTCCAGCATCCAACACTGCAGCATTTGAGAGGTCCTCCTACTAGGAGCACCTGTGAGTGGGGGGTGAGACCTGTCCATGTCTATGTGTGGTATGCAGTTTAGATCTCCGCCCCATATACTGGGCAGCGACGAGTCCCTTAGTAATTGTGAGGTGGTAGCTAAGAGAAATTCCCCTTGTTTTGCATTTGGGGCGTATAATCCCACTATGACTAGTGGTCTCCCATCCAGGGCCCCCTCCAGTTGGACATATCTGCCCTCATCATCTATTGTTTTGTGCACAACAGTGTAGGGGACTTCTGGAGCAATCCACACTAGAACCCCTTTCGTGTATGCCGATGCCCTGGTGCCATATAACAATCCAGACCATTTCCTACTAAGACTGCTCAGGTCTTCTGAGGTGAGATGTGTCTCCTGGAATATGGCTATATGTATTTTGTGGCGTTTAATATATGTGTGTATCCTGCCGCGCTTAGTGACGCCAGCCATGCCCGCACGTTCCATGTCAAAATATATGTAGCCATACCAGTTTGTTTGCAAGAGAGCGTGGCAAGACAGGCACCGCTGTGTAGTGATTCTGGATTGGAAGCACCCAAACCACCCCGACCTGCACCCCCTCCCAGTGCCCCTCACCCTCCACCCAACCCACCCCTGAGCAAGAAAAGGAACTATAAGTATTGAAGGAGTGTGAGAGATAGGAAAACTTACAGAGCTAAGCCCAACTTGGAAAGCTTTGGCACAACCGGTGCTGTTATAAACAACTGTTCGAACTTGTTCCATTTGGAGACCCATGTGGGTGCGGGGAGGCGCAGACGGGAAAGATGTGTGGACCGCATGTCACGGCCCGCTCCGGATAGTCTTTACTCCTGCGCAGTCCCAGGCACTCCAGCGCCTACAAGGATCCAGACGACCAGATCGCCCCTGATGATGCGAACATGCAAGCCCGCAGACATGTGTCAATCGTTGTGCTCTACCATGAGGCTCTGTCCAATTAAATTACACCCTAGCCACAACAGTAGGCAGCTTCAAATACCATCAGCTGTGCACGGGGTGAGATCCGGGCCACATATCAACGGAGAAGTAGGCGGGCTGGAGCAGCTTTGCAGTGAGCCCGAATCAGTGGCTCTAATCTCTCGGCGACTCGAGGATTGCACCCCCACGATTAAACTAGCCTCTTTTAAGACTTGTGCTTGATCATCAGCCGCTTGTGATCTTGACGGACGCGCCTCTGTCCCAGCTCTTTTCTTTCTTCAGGGACGGGGTTGATCCAACCCTCCTGTCTAGTGTCCTCTTTAGTTGGGTCCACCAGACCCTTGGCATGCAGCCAGGTCCAAGCGTCCTCCGGGGTCGGGAAGATGAGGGTCCTCTCCCCATCTATCACCCGGAGGCGAGCCGGCAACAGAAGTAAGTGATGTTGCTGTCACTTAGTAGTTGTTTAACTTTTGTGAACGAGGCCCATTTATGCTGTACTTCCCCAGTATAGTCAGGATACGCCGTGATGACACTGTTGTCCATTCGGATGGGGCCTAGAGATCTGAAGAATTGAAGGATCTGGTCCCTATCGCAGTAGTTGAGAAAACGTGCAATTAGTGGTCGGGAGGGGGCCCCGGGCGCAGCAGCCTTCCCGGCACCCAGTGTGCCTGTTCCACCACCAGCGATGAGGGCACATTGTGCAACAGCACTGTGACTTTCAGCCAACATTCCAGAAACACTTCATCATTTGATGACTACTTGTTCCGGGAATCCCAGGAATCTGACGTTATTCCGTCACAAACGGCCCTCTGCATCTTCTGCCCTATGCTGCAGATGGAAAATCTCCTCCTCCATTCGCTGTATTTGAGTTTTCATGTTGACAATGTCAGGTTGAGCTGTGCTGAGCGCTGTCACAGTGAGGGTGACTCTATCTACTAGTTTACAGTGATCTGTGCGAAGTAGGTTTACTTCCAGTGCCACTGAGTCAATTTTCCCCTCCAACAAAGTTTTAGTGTCTATCACCACCTGTAGCAACTTGTCGAACTGTGTTGAATGAGCGTGCAATGTTTCACTCACTTAAAGTAGGGGGTTGGCCTGGACATCCGTCTCACCCGCGGGGAGAAATATCCCCTTTGATGTTGTGTTGCACCGTGGTTGGTTTTGGCTTAACCATGTTCGCACGCGGTGGTGGTCTACAGCAATTCTGTGCACTGCCCTGCCCCCACACCAAGGACCGGACCCCCGATGTAATCTACAGCAAAATATGCGCTAGCACTTGCTCTTGTGCCAATCTAGACCACTCGTCCTCGGGTCAACGCAGGGTGGTCCCAGGATCTATTCCCTCTGTGTCTCGGACGGGTCTCCTCGTCACTCGGACCTCCCACGCAATGCAACCCAAGGGAAGGCCCTGCTGATGGCACAACTCTTCTTGCGGACACCGTATGTCTTTTGACGAAGCTATAAAATTACTGTAGACTGTGCAGCTTGGTGTGCGGGACCTCGCTATCCCTCCTCACGACCATGGTGCTGTGTTTGCTGTAATGGTGGTGCTTAGTACTCACTGTTCTATGGGCATAGCATCCAATCAGGCCTCAGACCTGCCGAGAGTGGGGGTGGGAGAGGGGAGCCCCTGACATTACCATCCTTCATGTGTGCCGCTATTGAGGGCCGGTACGCCCCGTCTACTGTAGAACAACCCTACTCGGTGCTCCACTCCGTTCTAGCTCCTTCACCAAATCTGCAGCCACGGGGGAGTACCAGCAAAGTCTTTACTCGCTGCCGGCTCCGCTGTCACCCCAACCAAGCAACCTGGGGTCCAACCAGCTCAGCGGTGCGCTGCACTCCCAAGGGGGTTCCTTATAGCCTGTTCAGACCCCCCATCGACCACCGTAGCAGCAGCGCGACATCCCGATCACCACTCAACCTCCTCGTGGCCAATCAGTACTCGCTGGGCCTACAGCACGTCCGGGTGAAGGCGTTTGGCCCCAGCGTGGTCCGACAATCACCCGAGGTCCCCGCTGGGTCGGCCTTCCGAAGCCGGATACTGTTCTGCTTCTCGCCCGGGCGGGGACTTTCTACGTTCCTTCCTGGGCCCGCTGGGCCCCGATCGATCCTTGGCTAGTGTCGCCGGCGCCGCACTGCGGGTGGCTCTTCCTCCACCCGGCCACGTCTCGGATACTTTCTCAAATATTTATCGGCCCGCAAGCAGAGCTGTTACAAAGCGTCCGCTTCGGCCGCCATCTTGGACACCCCCCCTGCCCTTTGGAAGTTAACGATATAGTCTTGCAGCAGACCTCACATCCTCCGCCTTAGACAATACCTAAAAATGTGGTTCATGCATTATAGTAACATGGTGTTTTTGTAAATGTTTATTACTGTTTGTATATGTATATATTCCATGCTCAACGTTGACAGTATCATTTAATGATTCCAGTGTTGGAACCTTTATAGGAGGTGTGTGTTGTTGCTCTTCCCTACGATCATGACATTACACATGAGGACATTCTTGATACATCAAAAATCAAATAAATGCATTGAACATTTAGAAGTGTTTGTGATTGAACAAAGGTGCTTTCAACAGAGTAATATACCAAGTCCACAACAGAGGGGGGTCTCAGACTGGTACCTCGCCCTAAGTCTTTAAAGTGGCTTGGCACTTTTATAGGCAAGTTTGCTGAAGGTGGCTTCTGAATGGTGGTAGAAAACAAATTCCTTACTACCTGTGAACAGAAAAAATATTCCCAAGTGCATGTTGGAGCCATACAAGATCGCCCAGTCAGCCACTTCCCTGCTGCTATAATCGTTAGTAGTACCACTGAGCCATGCAACTTGTGTCTCATTATTACTGTTGCTTATTTGCATAAGGGTGCTAACCTTCTTGGCACATTAACAGGAAGACACACCAGAACTCATGTTGGACCTGCAACGGTCTTATGGAGACACTACTTTAGTACCATGTAGCAAAACATGGAGGTCCTGGCAGATTTCTTCCCCATCACTCTCAAGAACCAATGCATACTTTTATGAGGCACTGAGCCAGGTCAAATGGACCACCATTCTTCGTCTGGCCTCTCCTCATCCATGTTGATAAAATCACCTAGTGTATGAACATTAAAGTTGATGTGAGATGCCTTGCTTCAAAAATCTCCACCACCGATTTGAGGTGGCAATGAACTAGTTTGTTTGTGGCTCCCACACAGGAACCTGAGATTTGTGACAGCTCCTGTCCAGCACCAATAAACAATAGCTTCCCTTTGGGTTCAGCTCAGGGTGTTGGATTTTCATAAAGTGATGTGATGACCACCTCATTTTGTTGATGGGGTGGCTACATCTAGCTAAGGTTGCGACTGCTACATCCTGCAACCATTGAATTAAGGAAATCAGTATTCTCTATGCTTTTCCAGTTTTGCCTATCTGAGAATGAGGGTTCTGCAAAATTTTCTAGCAACTTTAGTCTTAGAGGGAAGATTTGAGTACTCTTTGCCCAGAGAAGGTAAACCCATAGTGACCAAGCAATTTTACTCCTTTTGTAGCTTGGCTAGAGTACAATGCTTCTATCAAAAGCATGTAAGAATCAGTGATAACGTTGGAATTGTTTCCTCAATGAAAGGTGAACAACTAGCTAGTACATACTTTTAAAAGTACACGGCATAAGACTGGGCGCCAGTACTTTGTTGTAAGGATGGGAGAGTGGGTGATTGAAAGAGACAAAAGAAGTGATTAGGGTCTATCAATGCTTAGTCGAACAGTCCTGCTAAACATGGTTTGGCATGATGTGTGGTGTAAAAACTATACAAAAAGTGCCTTTGTGCCTAAGATGCTTGTCAACAAATACTTGAACTGATAATGCAGTAAACAAAACAGTATGATTAATTTCAGTTTATTGTAAAGTTAATAAAACATCTTGTACAATACACAGTCTTAATTGAGCTTCATCATATATTTAACGAACAGCGTGTACACCTTAAACACACAATTCAGGATGTAATAAAAAATAAAAAAAAACAGAAAATGAATCAAGTATCTACAAGTACACTTGCCCATAAAAATATAATACAGCATTAGTCATCAAGAACGATTTGTGTAAAATCTTTCAATCACAGCGCTTTAAACCATGAATCCATAGTTGTCAGAAACTGGCAACCCTTAGGCAATATCGAAAGCCTCCTAAAAGCATATACCTGCAACCTCTCAAGAGTAAGATTATCAGAAAAAGGAATAACAAATCTTCCTTCGTTAAAACCACAAAGATGACCGAATATGTTAGAGCCGGCACCTGAAGTCGAGATCTCAAATATCCTTGTTATGCATCTCGTTTGTGAGAAGAGAGGGTAAGGGCCTTGCTTAGTAAATTGCTGCATCAATACATGCAACCTGAAAATGCGTACTTGTTCCCATTATTTAAAACAAGAAACGGCCCTAAAAATCAAATGTGACCTTGTTCCAGAATGCAGGTACAGCAACCTTTTTTATCTTTGTGCTTAAGTGGCTATGATGAGTCAACTTTAACATTCCTTTGACCTACAAAGGCAGTTCTGTTTGTCCCATCTCAACCATATCCCTTACTCCAACGACATAACTGACAGCACCTTTGGAAACAGCCCCAGACACTCTTCTAACATAGTTTAAGTACAAATCGTTTGACTTCATTAAATATACTGTCCCCACCCAAAGCCTCCCTCTGAGCCTGTTCCCATACACAGGTATGCGCCAAAATCCGCACCTGCAACAAAATAATTTATGTCTTCCTCCATGACGAGTTGCTGAATGGTGGTAACATTTATTTACAGGTAAACTAGAAAGGCATTGGCTTTTTTTGTTCTTTGCATCAGGAATATATTCTGCCATAAACTTAAACTCTGAGAGCATGGTTCGCAAATTGCCAGCCTAGCAGTGGAACTAGTAGAATTCACAAGTAACCCTACAAAGATGTAAACCAAATGCAGCTGTAGGTTCCCTGCTGTACAACTTAAATATCACCCCCCCTCTTCAGATAACAGAATCTTGTTGGCAAAGTGTGTGATAAGCAAATGATATGCTTTGTTCAGCTCCCAGTCCATGGTGCTGTAAAAACACTGACACAGTCCACCTAAATATTTGTCAAAATGAGTACTGAGGATAACACTCTTTAGTAGATGTGATCAAACCTGGTCTCGGTTTCATGCTTTTGGGCGTGGTAAAGTGCCCCAATTACTTAAAATGTATGTATCTTGTCTGATTTTCAAACAACTGGCTTAAAAATACCTAAAAACTACACCCATATCTTACTGTCTGGCGACATCAAAGTTACTGAAATCCAGAAACAAGTTAAGGGGTCATCTGGTCACTCCTACTCATATTTGGGTACAACAAGGAAAGGTTTACATCACTAAAGATCCTAAAGAAGTGGATGAAATTTTCAAGTGTCACTATCTTAAAACATAACAATGGTGAAACCATTTTTTCAGTGATGGGGTCCTCCATGCTAGTGGGGTTCCCCAGAGCAATTGAGGGTGATACTGATAGCCACAAGCTACCAGCTATTATGGAGGAAGCTGGGTTTTGGTTGCAGTACCCCCACTTTTTGCATGTTTTCGATGCAACTTTGTCTGAAGTGCATGTTCCTGCTAACCAGGTCCCCAGTGCCAGTGTTCCTTACCCAAGTCAGCCACCTGGTCACTTGATCCCCAAGTGGCCAGGCCCTTTAGCACCCCTGTGAGTCCCTAGTAAATGGTACCCCTGGTATCTAGGGTATGAGTACTGAAGAGGTCCCTAAGCTGCAGCACAACTTGTGCCACTCTAAGGGACCCAGCACCAACCTCATGCAGACTGCCATTACAGGCCGTGTGACAATGTACTCCCTAAGAGTGAAAGCCTGTGTGCTATGTCTCCTAACACTGCATGTAATATTTGTAAGTCATCCCTACAGCAGGACTTATAGCCCTAAGGCAGGGTGTATTATATGTGTGGGCATCTGCAAGTGCAGATATGGCCCTGCTATGTCTTTGTCGATTCTTAGACGTCGTGCATGAACACTTAAGCCACTTTAAATACATGTGCTGGACACTGATCAATATGAGTTCCCCAGCTACATAGTGACTGCACTGAAAATAGGCATGTTTGGTATCAAACATCTCATATTAAGAAACCCTCACTGATTCCAGTGACGGATTTATTAATACCTGCACCTAGAGGAAACCTTTGAGATGCCCCCTGAAAACCTACCAACTGCTGGTGAGCTCACTGACCAGTCCTAGCCAGTTTTCCACCAACAAATGAGAATCTGACCTCAAGGGGTGAGAGCCTTCGGTCTCTGGAGGTCAGAAACAAAGCCTGCTCAGGCTGTGGTGTTGCACACCCCTCCTCACAGGATAGTCTGCATTCCAAGGCAGGAAGCTTCAAAGAAGCCCACCGCCTTTAGGCCTCTCTCAGAGGGAGATGCCGATCCCCCTGCCCCAGGACCCATTTAGCACCTGAACAGGTGGGAAAATTAGCTATGCAGGAGGCGTGTCACTTTTCCATGCTGGACATACCCCTAGGGTGGCCAGCCTGAAATGCACATACCTTTAGATATTCGCCATCTTGTGTGTGGTGGAATAATGGAATTCTGGGACAGGATGATGCCCACTCCCCCAAAGGAAGTGATCAT
Organism: Pleurodeles waltl; assembly: GCF_031143425.1. Taxonomy (NCBI): domain Eukaryota; kingdom Metazoa; phylum Chordata; class Amphibia; order Caudata; family Salamandridae; genus Pleurodeles; species Pleurodeles waltl. Next base: position 812,413,915 of record NC_090450.1, read on the forward strand.
CTGGGTAGTGTAGTGACCCCAAGGGTAGGTAGCCCATTGGCTACTGCCCTTCACTCCACCTTAATGTCCCCTAAATTGAGTATTTAGGGAACCCCCTGATATCAGATCCTCAGATCTTCACTGAACAAAAGGAAGGAGTGGACAAGAAGCCTGCTGATCCAGAGAACCGAGGAGCTAGACTGACTAGGCACCAACCCTGCCAGTCTGCATGCTGCACCGACCCTTGAGGAACAACAGACCTGTCCTGCCACTGCAGCCTCCAAGAAACTGGGAGTGCTGCCACTGCTTCGCAATCGCCAAGAAGACTTCCTTGGAGCAGAGGAGTTGCTTCCCTGCATCTGCAGGCACCCAAAGAAAGAACTGTGGGGACTGGGACCGCCAAAAACCCGATGCCAGACAGCACCACTGCACCCGAGCCGCCTAGCCCTAGCTGGAGTGGGCCAACTGTGTCAACGTGGTCCCCAGGCCCACCAGAGATGAAGCTAACCTTGAGTTCACCCTTCTGTATGCCCTGCACCGAGCAGAAGAGAACTAAGGGTGTCCTAACATCTCCCAGCCTCTTGAGACATGAGCCACTTGTTGGCTTGGTTGGACTGGACCCCCAGTCCATGCCTGTAGTTTCAGTAGGCCCCTCTGCAACCGCGAGGAACTACAGCACCGGACCCACCACCAGAAGACACCACTGCACCCGCACCCCCACAGCCCAGGGAGAAGTGGACCAACAGTGTCCCCAGGTGGCCAAAAACCTCAAGGGTCGAGCCCCCCTGTGGGTTCCCCTGGACTTATCTTTGAGACTGTCCCTGCAGCAACTTTGTAACTGGACTGATCCCAATAGACTTACACAAGACACCCAACGCTGAACTGTACCCCCTGCACCCGGCTGCCCCTTTGCCGCCCGAAGTGACCTACTGGTGTGGCTTTGGACCTTGCCCCATACACACATCAAGTCCTGGATAACAGTCCTGTTAGTCGCTGTACTGTACCTGTATGCAGTACTTGTTCTTCCTCCATAGGATAACATTACTGCATCCGAAAAAGGCACTGTATCAACTTTTAAAACTCTCAAAATTTGGTGATCTTCATATCACAGTTCATATTAAAGTACGTGTTATTTTTTATAAATTGGTGTCAGATTTCTTTATTGAGTGTTTCTTACATGCTTAGCACTACCCTCTGATATGCCTAACTGTGTGGCCACAATTCCCAAAAAGAGAGCGTTTGTGCCTTTTTAATGCCTCTAGGGATTGCTTAGACTCTTTGCACAATGTACCTGATTTTGGTTTACTATACAAAGAGCCAGCTTCCTACACATTTCAATTAAACAAGTGATTAAAGCTTCAACTGGTGATATCTCTTAAAAAACTGGGGCTAGTACAATAATTAAGATGGTTGCAGAGTCACTAAGACTCTTTCTAAGCAAGGAATGTGAAGGCCAACTTGGCTGCATTCCCCTCTGGGGCAGTGATAAGGAAAGCAGAGGCAACTTACAAGCACAGGACAATGTAGGCTCACCCTTCTTGATTTCTGAATGTTATAGAGTAGCTGGGATAGGGCTTCTGTGCAGTCTTAGCCGATCACGTTGTACCCATGTATGTTCTTTTATGATAGCAGCAACAGTTCAGCTCCTCGTGCATGTAGGTAGGCCTTCTTTCTTTCCTCAGATTAAGTACCAATGACACTCTGCAGGTTTCCCTAGGCTTAGGTCCAGTCTGGGGGAGGAATGGTAAGTAAGACGTCCTGTTCACTTGTCCTCATTCCTTACATGGGTATGTAAGCCTCCTCCCTTTCTGGTTGGTGAAGATAAATGAGGGGGTCATGTTTAGACACATCTATTGCCCAAGTTGGCTTCCAGATCCAGCTAAGGGATCTACTACATTTTATAGCTGAAAGGGACCTTGAGTCCTGGAGGAGTGTTTTCCTGCTGCTACTTGCTAGATCTGCCAGGCTTCCTGTTCACTGAGACCTGTTTGATCTGGCTGATGTTTTTTGTGTATGAGCTTCTCTGGAGTGCCTGCAGCAAGGAGCTGGTCATACCGCTGACAAGGGATGAGGGTTTGTTTAGGTCAAACAGAGGAAAGCTTCTGAATGGTTAAGGGCCTGGCCTTGAGACATAACCCAAACAGGTGACGGGGAGGGAGACGGGCTGCATTAGTTCAGGCTAGGATATATGCAATGAAATTCAGTAGCCCAGCACAAAATAGACCACCATTTTTTGCAGCACACGAGTCCAATGGACCCCAGCACTCAATGGTCCACTCATAACTCATGCAGTCCCAAACACACAAACTTCATCGATCCTACATGCATCAGGCATAACAAAGGCGCAACATTCCTTTTATGGGAATTAATAAATATTTTCCACGGGACAGTGTGTAAGGTCTCTCCTCGCAGGGATATAGATAAAAAAGGGCTGTGTCCGTAAGTAGGATAATACTGCCACGAAGATCAGCCATCAAATCACCAGGGGTATACTTCAGTACATCTCTGATGCTGACCAAAAATGTAAAGCACAGGTAGCATCTGCAGTAGGCTTGCTCGATTGTCAAGCTCCACAGGGAAGCAAAAATAGGACTGCCCAGAAAAAGTACAAGTGCAATTTTGGCACAGTTTCAAAATCCATGCAACAATCCCAACTATTACTGTGAAAGAAAGTGTGGTGCTGCCGTATGGCAAGGAATGCTTCTATTGTGAATGTTCTCTTATATTCTCTGTTCACACTTATAGTGAGGAGTTATGGCAGCACTAGGAAATCATGTGCCACTCATACACCATATGATACTGTAGATCATGAAATGTAAAGAAAATGCAGCAGCTCATTGCACGACATGATCAGTATGCTGATGAGCCATATACAAGGCTACAGATGTGAGACCTAAAAGAAACGCGTCATACCTAAATGCATTTTGGAATGGTATTCTGCCACTGTTTGAGAATGTGCAAATTCAGATAGAAGACGAGTGGCACTCTCCCTCTGTAGGAGAGTGGAAATGTTAAAAGAATAAAGGTGGTAATGGTGGAAGGGTGGAGTTTCTCATACTATATACACAGGTTCAAAGCAATGCTCGAGAAAGTGGTCAATGACTATAGCCTTACAGCCTGCTGTCGAGGGCTATACTGGTTGTTAAGGGCCCTGAACCCGAGTAACAGACCCGAGCCATGCAGCAATTGCCTTTAATAATCAGTATAGCCTGAGGCAGAAGGGCTATAAATCTATTAGATCATTCTGCCCACTTAAGGTAGAATATTCGAAATTCATAAGAGAGGAGTAGATAGGCAAACAGTTGAATGTTGGCCGAAGGCAGCTCATACCAGCTATTATAAGCACAGAGCCTCTTTATTGTCTTCAACGGAGCTCCCAAGATACCAATGTTCTAATAAATATTAGAGTTCATCTGCTTAGTTTGGTTCAGATCAATGAGGGGATACAATTAGGGAGTGGATTCTCTTTTTTCATGTGCACATGGACTCCAGAGGGAACCCATCCAAATAAGGGTGGTGATCAGAATGTTTAAACATGGTTAGAACTCAAACACTGAAATTATATTGTTTGGTTGTGTAGGCTGGCCAACAATTCTTTCTGTGATTGAACATGTTTGTCTTCTGGTGACAGTGCATCAAATTTGAAAGACAGAGACCTGTTGCTTCATAGCCAGCCTCGCTGGCTGTATCATTTCATTTGTGAATTAACTTGACTCCGTTCTAGACTTTACCTACCTCCCATTGGTGCTCAGTGAATTCATGCTCAATAGTTAAGACCACCAGAAAGATGTCCTCAGAGCCCAGCTACACTCCCAGGGCTTAATTTACAAGATGCTTTGTGCCGCTGCAGCATCATTTTTTTGACGCAGCAGTGGTGCAATCAATGCTCCACTCTGCTCCATATTTACAAACTGATGCATTGAGCCCACTGCGTCAGTTTGTAGAGGCCTGCGTCACATTATACCAGCGCCAGGTATAATGTATGCTGGGTAGGCTTTCCCAAGTTAAAAGCCACATAGAACTGACACAGTGACATTTACAATTTTTCACTGGGTCAATCTACAATTTTACTGCGTCAGAATCACTACGCCTCCTCAAACCAGGCATAATGATTGACACAGGGCTTTTAACACAGGACTCGTCTTTGTGTTCTGATGCATTGCTGGAGTTGCATCAGTCTTACGATCAACTCCAGCAATGCATTACTTTAGCATCAAAAGATGCATCAGGTTTCTGACGCATCCGTGAATCCTTGCACCATGGAGCCCTTTATTGCAAATACAGTGCATCCATGGTGTGGTAAGGGCATTTGCAGCATCAGCAAGAAAATCAACTCATCGGTTTTGATGCTTCAGTTCTTGTAAATGAGGCCCCAAACATGCTTTCACCAACACCCTCTCCCTTCAAAGCTTCTTCCATGGGAAACCACTTGACCTCTTCTATAGGTCACAATCAACCACCTATTTTCTCTGCTCCTGGGGCCATATCATCATCCACATGTTCATCGCTCTCACAATGCTCTTGACACCCACCACTGCTCCTCTAATAAGAACCAGGCATCTCCAGAATTGCTCCTTATTGGGACGGGACTGTCCTCTGCATGGGTTTATCTATGTGTACCTCTGCCCTTTATAACTATCTGGTTCCACTGGTATCATGATTTTTATGTGGCCATCACACACAATCCTGCACATTTGCTGAGGCATAGGCTGTGTGAAAGGTTGTGAGATCCAGTATATGGCAAAGCGTATTGCTGGCATTACTGAGCTGTAGGGTTAGTAGAAAGCAGTAAGACACGGTATAAATACAACAGAGCTGCTTTAAATATCTTTAGCGCAGTGACATTTTTAGCAGAGGCTTTCTTATTATTTCTTTTTTAGCATTAGCATTTGACCTGATGGTGGGTCTGAGGGTGTTGAGGCAGCAGTCTGCTTCATTGTGCAGATGAAATCACCAGGACAGGGTCTATTTCTTTGCCATGCTACTCCAAAAGGCTGATGGCTGTCACATGCATTGTGTTCACACACAATTATGCTCATGTTTTAGATGCTCCCATTTGAGACATTCCTCATCACTACCTGCTGTGGAAACCATCACATTAAACAAAGACTGTGGCGGTCATTCTGACCCTGGCGGTTGAAAACCGCCAGGGCAGAGGGCCGCGGAAGCACCGCCAACAGGCTGGCGGTGCTTCATGGGCAATTCTGACCGCGGCGGTAAAGCCGCGGTCAGAAAAGGGCAACCGGAGGTTTCCCGCTAGTTTACCCCTGGCCCAAAGAATCCTCCATGGCGGCGCTGCTCGCAGCACCGCCATGGGGATTCCGACCCCCTTCCCGCCATCCTGGTCCTGGCGGTAAAAACCGCCAGGAGCAGGATGGCGGGAACGGGTGTCGTGGGGCACCTGGGGGCCCCTGCACTGCCCATGCCACTGGCATGGGCAGTGCAGGGGCCCCCTAACAGGGCCCCATAATGATTTTCAGTGTCTGCCGTGCAGACACTGAAAATCGCGACGGGTGCCACTGCACCCGTCGCACCCCAGCAACTCCGCCGGCTCCATTCGGAGCCGGCTTCATCGTTGCTGGGTCTTTCCCGCTGGGCCGGCGGGCGGCCTTTTGGCGGTCGCCCGCCGGCCCAGCGGGAAAGCCAGAATGGCCCCCTAGCACCAAATTTATGGAGTTAAAGTCATTTTTTGTAAGTGGAAACCTACCTTGCCTTAATGAAATGCAAGGTAGGCATTCCCGTGCAAAAAATGACTCTATGGCCTTAACGCCATATTTATAGTCCCTTGCAAAAATGGTGCACAGGAGGGGTCAAAAAATGGTGCAAAGCTTGCTTTGCCCCATTTTTTAACTCCTGGGTCAAGGCAGGCGTTAGGGGGGCTTGTGGGCCTATTTCCATGGTGGAACACCACGGAATAAGCCCGCAGGTGCCCTCCCCAGGCCCTAGGGGCACCCACATCAGAGGAACTGTGGAGGATGGGGGACCCCATCCCAGGTAAGTACAGATAAGTACAGGTAAGTATTGCATTTTATTTTTTAAAGTGCCATAGGGGGCCCTGTAATGGGCCCCAATACATGGCAGAGGGTGAAGTGGCCATGCCCAGGGGACCCTTGTCCCCTGTGCTGGCCCTTGGGGTGGTGGGCATGACTCCTGCCTTTTCTAAGGCAGGAGTCATGCGGCATAGTAGGTTTAGCACCATGAAATGACACTAATCTGGTTGGAGTCATTTTTTTTCCTGTAACCTGCCCTAAGTCATTTTTTGGTGCTAAACCCCCTTCTTCTATACCGCCAGCCCCCCCCAACTAAAGTCAATTTTTTTTTACTCTAGCCTACCCTTTGCACCGGCTTGCTCCATTCCATAAATATGGTGCCCGACTCGTGCACAGAAATGGTGCAAGCTGGTGCTAAACTTTTTGGTGAAAAACTGCTTCAGTGCAGTTTGGCACCAAAAAGTATAAATAAGGGCCTTGGTGTTCACCTCAAATGCACACTTGTCCCGCCCTCTCTTAATTCTGCCAGTCGATCCTCACCAGCTCATACCCAATACTTACGAAGCACTAGGTGGACCCTGCCACTTCTCCAACTACCTCATTGTACCCTTCCTTCTATGCTAAAAAAAAAAACCTCAAATGGATAGTGTTCAATTGACTCACCCTCTTCTTCTCTAGTTATACTCTACTGAAACCACTCAAGACAGAATTCTATCAACTTCTCTTGACAAAGATCACTTGCACTTAAATCTTCAACATTCCTCACAACAGCTCAACATGTGTTCCACCATCTTTATTCTCCTTGGTCTCTCCAAGGCATATGCCACTAGTCAAACATGTTTATTTATACCAATAGGCATATAACACAATTGATAAGTCATCACCACTGCCCAGACAACCTCACATATGCACCACTGACCTGGTTCGCACCACACCTCCGAGACTGTTCCCTCTCCCCAAACTCCTCTTCTCATATCGCTCTGTCATACATTATGCATGCATATCTTTTAAGAGCCCGCTACACTGTGCATTTGCTTATTTGCTCATTGTCACCTCACACTCAATATTGTTTGCAGCTCAATCCATTTATCTTTATTATCTTGTAACTATGTTCTGTTCATACACTGAACTAATCTTATTACATTTATTCTGCACTAAAATCGGCTCTAAGTAAAACCTTAAAAATAACAGTGTGTGTTACTTGTCTCGCACCCAAGTGGTCAAAAAGTGCCATTAACTCACAATAAATCAAAATGCCTGAGAGTTTCGACAGGATATTTTACATGTCAAATACACATTCCGCCCACGTATGCTGAGAGAGAAGTGTGGGCCATAACTGGTCCATTCTCCCCACTCCGGCTCATAAATTGGCAAATAGCTGTACTTGCCTGAGCGTCGGGGGGATGTAACTTGGTCGTGATCGTGAAAAGTCACTGATAACATATAACCATATTGTTCCATCAAAGAGGCTCATTTCTCATCAGCATCGTTCTCAGTTTATAGGACCTTACTTGGTGCTGACATATCTTTGTTCAGTTTCTTTTCCATTTACTTGCAGACAACATCCAAATGACCTCATTCCCTTTCTGTCCTATGACTGAACTCCGAACTCTTCTTCTCCCGCCCCGTTTTTGCTCTAGGTGTGGATTTTACATCCCATATCTATGAATTGTTTTGCCACAAAATGAATCTCTTCGTTCTGATGAAGAATACTAAAAATATGTAACATTCTTAAAACAACATATTAATCTGGAAGGGTGATTAAGAATGTATTTTAAGGAATTACGGATTAGCTGTAGGAATTTTATAAAACTTGGGAGTGTAGATTATACGATCAATATAAAACCTAAGGACTCTTGATGTCCACTCTGTGCAGCCTTTGGTGTGGTAGAGAGAAGAAAGCGGGGAACCTGAAGGGCGCCCCCGTGAAAAGGGGACACCCCTTTTTTGTCAATAGTAATGCCCGAGTCAGGAGCACTTGCATGCCCGAAAAGAAGGTTGTATATTGTGGTTGCACTTGCAACACCTGCAGGTCCTTGATAGGGCAAGCAGAAGGAATTGCAATGAAGACAGTTGTAAAGGTCAGTAGCCTCAGGGAACAGCTGTGCATAGGTATGAAAGGTGTGCACAATAAGAAGGAATAAAAATAAGGTCCCATTTGAAAAACTTATCACAATTAGTAACACATTACCTCGAACAGTGCCCATGGCAAGGCCTTACCAGGTTAAGGAAAGGATAAACTGAAGAATATCAGAGAGATTCACCTAAAGTGGGTCAACCTGATGGTCCTCACACAAGGCCAAAAACGATGCTCAGTAGCCAGAATTGATTGATTTCATGGACGGTGAGTGGCAAAAATCATGTTTACCCCTCCACAGGCAGATCAGGTCCACCGAGACGGTTCCACCCAATATCTACATATGAAGATATAGGTTGTTCAGGTTATGGTGTAGAACCCTGTCTTATTGTTGGGAGATCAGGTTCTCATGAAGAGGTAGGCGGTGCACAGGACAGATGCTCAGACTAAGCAGGTCGGACCATCAGAGCACAGGCCAGGGATACCATGATGAACTGAGACCAGTCCCCTCTGATCTTCTTCATACACTAGGGAAATTAAAGCAAAGAGGCTCTACTTGACAGGAGGAGATCTGAGTCCCACAAAAGGCAGAATATGTCCCTCAGGGAACTTTGACCCAGAAACTCTAGATCGCAAACATCTTGCCAATGAGCATTCTTGGAGGTAGCAAAAAGATCTTCCCAAGGCATACCCCACTAGGCAAGCACACCTTGAATTACCTCCAAGTGCAGATGCCAGTCGTGGCCGGCTAGATGGTGCCACCTGAGCTCATCTGCCATGATTTTTAAGGACAGTGCTGAATCGTTTACAGTCAGTGTAATAGGTTTAGTTCCCAGTCCAGCCCTGATCAGAACCAACAGGGAGGTCATACATGTCACCTGAGGACCAGAACCACGGGCAGCACTGCAAGTAGCAAATAAAAGGACCAGCATGGCTAGTCCCAGCCACCACAAGGACAACCAAGATGGGTCTGACTGTCATTAACTCTCTCCACCAATGGTGTTCCCTGCACCAAACTGCTGCTGCACTGCCCCTCCCTCCTCATGTCCAGCTCGTGCATGGCAGCAGCAGGGAGGCTTCCCTGGTCCACACTGGCTCATTAACCAACTCCAGTTTAGAAATGTTGGGTGCCCAGTCCATGCTTTACATTCCATAAGCGAACGCCAGTCAGAGCACAGCCAGGACAGTGTTTACACACCACAGAGGCACATGCAGACTCCACAACCAATCAGCCATTCGAAATTCTGTGTAGCTGCTAGGATTCCATGGAGTTCTGCCAATGGACCAATAGTAGGTCACTTTACACCTAACGAGAAACTCCCACTCCCAAGCATCTCCCAAAATATGTCCAGCCATTTCACTGTTTGTCGGGAGATTCAAAGTGCTGAAATTACTGATGATGTCAGTGTAGGTTGCAGCCAGGTAGCCAACTTAAAAATGAATGCACAGTTAGAAATACAGTCGCCAAAGTGCTCTATCTAGTGAGGGAAATCACCAGTAGTGCATCCAATAATACTGCAGAATGAAGAGTTCCCCCTTTTGCAAATTGCTCCATCATTATGTTGGAATGTAGTCAGGGGCTTAACACCAGCCCCTGCGGTGTGGGGATGGGGGCCCAACCCTTCAGGGCCCCTCAACCCTTCAGGCTGTCACCATTCAGCCCAAGACTTATGAATATCTTTGAGATATTGGAGACACAAGCACCCCCTCTTCACATTCTAAAAGGGGTGGAGGGGCCATCACTTTTTGTTACGCCACTGAATGCAGTGATATGTTAGGTTAGTATTTATAGCCCTTGGGCCAGTTCGTACAAAATAAAACTACTCAGTTGTAGCAGCTCTTTTTTAATTTTGTCCTTGAGCGCCCTCTGGTGGTTAAACACAACTAAAGGGATTCTACATTTCACAATATTTAAACAGTTATGTTATAACTACATAAAAATGAGACCTGCCCATTTTACTAGGGTTACGTCAACCAATATTTTCCCCTTACTAAAAAACCCTATGCATGCTGTAATTAAACAACTGTTACATTTTTATTTTTTACAGTTATATATAGAATTACAATACCTTCATTGGCGTCATCCCAATTCTTTTCATGGAGAAAAATGGATGTACTCCCTAGGCCAGGCTTACATCCCCCACCCGCCAACAAAAAGTAACATAATGGGGAGCCGCAGCCAGTGGCCAATAGATCAAGGGAGCCGTGGGTCGAAAATGTTTGGGAACCACTGGGTTAGAGTAACCTCACCACCAGCCAATATGAGTGCAATACAGGCACTGTTTTGGAGGAGGCACATATCGCCTGTCTAACGAAATGCTGTACTTAGGTAAAATCGACCTCTGAGTGAAGCCAAAGTCTCTCTCTTCAGTAGTACTTCTTTCTGAAAGATCTTTTTCGATTTATTATATTAGGTATAGCGATATACCTGTGCTGTACAGTCAGGCCTAAAAATAGATGTTGTTTCTTATCTTTCATTATGATTACTCCTACAAATAAAAACTGGTGTGTTTCGATACACAGTGCTGCTTTTTCAAAAGCCCTTTTAGTGCTGTGATGAGGAAACTGATGCATAGCTTTTCTACTGGCATGCATTACCTGTACTCAAGTGCTGAGACTACCTGATGAGAAAGGCTATTTTAATGTACTGCTTTGGTGTGTTTCCTTTAATAAACATATTGGTTTATTTAGTATACTGATACATTAATACTGAAAACAGTTACAAAATTCTAGGGCTATATTGAGCAGCCATTTGGCCACCTACTACAATATCGAAAGTGGTTCTAATATGATTTGTCTTGTGGTTGCCTTTTAGGCTGCAGCCTACCAGACAGTGCAGCTATCTGGTTTGCTAAAGACATCTTGGGGACATTTCGAAAGTTGACCACGGAATGCATTCGTCCATTGATTGCCACTAGCTTTGTGGTTTGTAACTCACATTTTCTGCCTTTTTATTTGCAGCCTTTATTTGCTTTAGGCTCTCCAGGTTCAGTTTGTCTCCCCTATTGCCTGAACCAGGTTTACTGTATTCTTCCACAAGCTCTCTTTCTGTAAACAGACCCTTAAATCTTATTCTTCTCTTGTCACATTTGTTGTGCATTCAAAGACCAAGGTCAAATGTCAGCCACTGTCTTCCAAGGGTGCTTATTTACTTTTCTTTCTCTGACTTCAAAGTGAGAAGATGTATGTGACAATATTGCAAGATATTGGGGGTAGGAAAGAGTTGTTTTCTAGCACACAACAACATTTAAATGAACTGTGTAAGTATTTCATAATATACAAGAATAAGGAACACAAACAAAACACATTTTTGTTATTTCTGAAGTGTTTTGGAAATAAATACTTTAATATGATCAAAACAAATCATTACATTAGGTGTTGCAATTACCACACATTTTCATTCTGTACTGTATAGTTTTATTAGTAAAACTTTATGTCAGTGCAAATGTAATGGTCACTTCAATTGAAAATGTGTTGTCTGTAATGGCAGTGTGCTACCATACTGTAGGAGGCTGGCCTGGCTTATAGTGGGTACTAGAGGTACTTACACCTTGTGCCAGGTCCATTTATCTCTTATTAGTGTAGAAGAGGTGTTTCTAGCACCTTAGGCTGATAGAAGGTAGATATGGCAAAGCAGCTTAGGCTGAACTAGGAGACATGTAAAGCTCCTACTATACCACTGGTGTCATATGCACAATATCATAAGAAAATACAATACACAGAAGTACTAAAAAGAAAGGTACTTAATTTTTATGACACTATGCCAAACGTTTCTCAGTGAGTACCCTCAGTATGAGGATAAGAAATATACACAAGATATATGTACACAAAATTATGCAGGTTATAGCAAGAAAAGTAATGCAAGCAGTGTAAAGTTACAATAGATTGTAATAGGAGCACATAGGTATAGGGGCAACACAAACCATATACTCCAAAAGTGGAATGCGAACCACGAATGGACCCCAAACCTATGTGAGCTTGTAGAGGGTCGCTGGGACTGTAAGAAAACAGTGAGGGTTAGAAAAATAGCCCACCCCAAGACCCTGAAAGGTAGGTGTAAAGTGCACCTACTACCCCCAGAGAGCACAGAAGTCGTGATAGGGGGATTCTGCAGGAAGAACAACCACCAGCAATGCAACAACAATGGATTTCCAGACCTGAGTACCTGTAAGACAAGGGGACCAAGTCCAAGAGTCACGACAGTGTCCAGAGTGGGCAGGAGCCCAGGAAATGCCATCTGAGGGTGCAAGGAAGCTGCCACCTGTTGGAAGAAGCTTGGTGTTCTGCAAGAACGAAGAGGACTATGAACTTCCCCTTTGGAAGATGGATGTCCCACATCGTGAAGAAGCTTGCAGATGTGTTCCCATGCAGAAAGACCGCAAACAAGCCTTGCTAGCTGCAAGAGTTGCAGTTAGGGTTTTTGGATGCTGCTGTGGCCCAGGAGGGACCAGGATGTCGCCACTTGGATGAAGAGACAGAGGGGGCACCCAGCAAGTCAGGGAGCCCTCACAGAAGCAGGCAGCACCCGCATAAGTACCTGAACATGCACTTAGAAGAAAAGTGAACTGGAGTCCACCCGAAGTCACAAAAGGGAGTCCCACGACTCCGGAGGACAACTCAGAAGGTTGTGCACTGCAAGAAGGAGTGTCGGGGACCGAGGCTTGGCTGTGCATGAAGGAAATCCTGGAAGAGTGCACAGGAGCCGGAGCAGCTGCAAATCATGCGGTAACCAGCAATGCAGTCTAGGGTGGGGAGGCAAGGACTTACCTCCATCAAACTTGGACTGAAGAGTCACTGGACTGTGGGAGTCACTTGGACAGAGTTGCTGAGTTCCAGGGACCACGCTCGTCGTGCTGAGAGGGGACCCAGAGGACCAGTGATGCAGTCTTTTGGTGCCTGCGGTTGCAGGGGGAAGATTCCGTCGACCCACAGGAGATTTCTTCAGAGCTCCTGGTGCAGAAAGGAGGCAGGCTACCCCCAGAGCATGCACCACCTGGAAACAGTCGAGAAAGCCGGCAGGATGAAGCGATACAAGGTTGCTAGTAGTCGTCTTTCTACTTTGTTGCGGTTTTGCAGGCGTCCTGAGCAGTCAGCGGTCGATCCTTTGGCAGAAGGTGAAGAGGGAGATGCAGAGGAACTCTGGTGAGCTCTTGCATTCGTTATCTGAAGAATTCCCCAAAGCAGAGACCCTAAATAGCCAGAAAAGGAGGTTTGGCTACCTAGGAAGGAGTATTGGCTACCAAGAGAGGTAAGAGCCTATCAGAAGGAGCCTCTGATGTCACCTGCTGGCACTGGCCACTCAGAACAGTCCAGTGTGCCACAGACACCTCTGTTTCCAAGATGGCAGAGGTCTGGGGCACACTGGAGGAGCTCTGGGCACCTCCCCTGGGAGGTGCAGGTCAGGGGAGTGGTCACTCCCCTTTCCTTTGTCCAGTTTCGCGCCGGAGCAGGGCTGGGGGATCCCTAAACCGGTGTAGACTGGCTTATGCAGAGATGGGCACCATCTGTGCCCATCAAAGCACTTCCAGAGGCTGGGGGAGGCTACTCCTCCCCAGCCTTCACACCTATTTTCAAAGGGAGAGGGTGTTACACCCTCTCTCAGAGGAAATCCTTTATTCTGCCTTCCTGGGCCAGGGCTGCCTGGACCCCAGGAGGGCAGAAACCTGTCTGAGGGATTGGCAGCAGCAGCAGCAGCTGCAGTGGAGACCCCGCAAAGGCAGTTTGGCAGTACCCGGGTTCTGTGCTAGAGACCCGGGGGATCATGGAATTGTCCCCCAATGCCAGAATGGCATTGGGGGGACAATTCTATGATCTTAGACATGTTACATGGCCCTGTTCGGAGTTACCATTGTGACGCTGTACATAGGTAGTGACCTATGTACAGTGCACACGTGTAAGGGTGTCCCCGCACTCACAAAGTCGGGGGAATTTGCCCTGAACGATGTGGGGCCACCTTGGCTAGTGCCAGGGTGCCCACACACTAAGTAACTTTGCACCCAACCTTCACTAGGTGAAGGTTAGACATATAGGTGACTTATAAGTTACTTAAGTGCAGTGGTAAATGGCTGTGAAATAACGTGGACGTTATTTCACTCAGGCTGCACTGGCAGGCCTGTGTAAGAATTGTCAGAGCTCCCTATGGGTGGCAAAAGAAATCCTGCAGCCCACAGGGATCTCCTGGAACCCTAATACCCTGGGTACCTCAGTACCATATACTAGGGAATTATATGGGTGTACCAGTATGCCAATGTGAATTGGTAAATTTAGTCACTAGCCTGTTAGTGACAAATTTGGAAAGCAGAGAGAGCATAACCACTGAGGTTCTGGTTAGCAGAGCCTCAGTGAGACAGTTAGGCATAACACAGGGAACACATACAGGTCACACATACAGGGCACATACTTATGAGCACTGGGGCCCTGCCTGGCAGGGTCCCAGTGACACATAGACTAAAACAACATATATACAGTGAAATATGGGGGCAAAATGCCAGGCAAGATGGTACTTTCCTGCACATACCATGCATACTCCACTCTATGCCACTTTACCACACTCTGCACCAGTCCAATCTATGCCACTTCGCGCTGCACCTCTCTCTTCTACCCTGTACCACTCTACTCTATGCCAATGCACTCTTTGCCACTCTACTCTACACCACTGCACTCTTTGCACTGCACTCTACACCACTGCACTCTTTGCACTGTACTCTACACCACTCAGTCTAGGCCTCTCTGCAACACTTAACTCTACACCATTCCACTCTACACCATTCCACTCTATGCCAGTACACTCTACGCCAATACAATTTGCTCTGTAACACTCAACTCTATGCCCCTGCACTCTATTCCAATCCACTGTATGCCACTCTAATCTACTCTGCACCACTGCACTCTACTCCACTTTACTATATGCCACTCTATGCAACTGAACTCTACCCTGCACCACTCCACTTTATGCCACTTCACTGTACTCTGAAATAATCTACTCTACACCACTCTACTCTGCGCCACTCTACTCTACTCTATACTACTGCACTGTACTACACACATCTCAAATCTATGCAACTGCATTCCTCAATGCTGAATTGCACGCTGCTGAATTCAAGCCACTGCACTTAATGCCATTGCACTCTATGCCACTTTACACTGAAACACTCTGCCCCAATGCACTCGACACCAGTCCACTTGACTCTATGCCACTCCACTGTATGCCACTGTAGGTGAGTTACTCCACTCTATGCTACTCCAATACACGACACTCTCTGCCACACCACTCTACAACACTCTACTCTACTCTTCACCATTCCACTCTACGACACTCCATGTGACTTTCCTCTTTGTCATTAACTTTTAGCCATGCTGAACAGCAGCCACGCTGGTGTACACACGTTAGCAAAGCCAATAGCACTTGCATAGGTGAAACCTATTGGCTTTGCCAATGCTTGTTACTGCTGTCTTCGATTTTGCCCTCTATTGATTGGCAGCCCTGTGAAGAGAAGCTTTGTGATATCATTGGCACTGGAAACATTTGCAAAATAGTGGTGCTTGTTCCACAGTGTGATAACACAGTCAGTAATAATACAATCAGTAAACTAACAACAACCCTTTTATTACTGCACTCAATTCAACCTCCCCTTTCACACACAAAAACGCTCATCTGGCACCCCTATAAGCTCCTGGCATTTGCCCAGCTCTGTTTGCACTGATAAACAAGCATCTGCAATGCAATAGGCCTCGCATTTTCAAGAGTTAGAGCTACTGGCGTTGTGAATTCATAATTGGACTTTTCTTTCCATATAAATTGGTCAACCCTGCCTTATAAATTAACTGCATACACACATGCGAAAATACCACTCCCCATTATAAAAGGTTATGTCTATAGCGACCCCACAAACCCACTTCCAAAGGCAAATGTTGCATTGTAAAGCGCTCCAATACCTCTGATCGAGTTTGTGCTGTATACGCGCATTAAACAAGAACGTCAAGAAAATACAGATCTCTTCACATAAAAAACAAAATCTTTTTGTCTAATGCAAGCAGATATACCAACGCTCACCTCGGGACCGATTGGCTAAATCTCACGTAATCTACAATGAATGTTATTTCCCAAGCACACGGACGTGATCACTCCACTCGTTTCCTGCACTGCTCAAGAGGGGCGGGGGGGAGGGGGAACTACAAAATAAAATGAAATAAAGGGAACTGTGACGCCAGAAACTGACAAGAAATGGTAGTTAAGTTAGGGCGCAATAGGAGCAGTTACACAAGGAATTTAACTGCGCAGAGAACAATAATCCCTAATCTCTGCTGTCCGTTTTAATGTGCGACATCATGTTTTCAAATCAACCTATTGTGTTTTGTTGCTGCGAAAATCACTAAAACAAACCATAAATACAATGGTATAGCAAGTCCATGGCAACATTAAAAAAATCATGAGGTAAAGGAAAAAAACACAGACACATATATGGGGAAGAGCTTCATTTTACAGACCACAATTATCACCCATTTGAAAGGGAGCAGGAAATTTACCTCTCTGGGCCATAAAGGTTTGTTTTCTCACCAAGCGCGTGGACCACTGAGCCGTGAAAGGACTGCAGGAATGAAACTTAGTGCATGAAAGAGAACGTGTTTGGAAAATGCAGAGCTGCTCTTCGGAGTCGGAGGGGAGAGCACACTGCTGCTACAGCTTAGACCCAAAGGAAGGAGGAAGGCAGCAAGATTTCAACACAAGCATTGCATATACACACATGCACATACCACCCCCCACAAAAAAAGGTTATGTATACAGCGTCAACATAAGCCCACCTCCAAAAACAGATGTTGCATTGCAAAGAGCTCTAACACCTCCGATCGAGTTTGAGCTATATGAAACTTCAAAGCACCATGGCTACCATGGAGTACGAAGGGGAGAGACAAAAAAAATGAAACCTCAAAGCTCCAGGGCCACCATGGAGCACAAAGGGGAGAGACAAAAGAAAAAAGTAGTTTGGCCTCCTGAAAGTATATCGGCAATCATGCAATAATCCATGTAGCAGGGTCAGTCTGCAAGGTGTAACAAAAGAGCCTCTGTCGCATAGGCTCCCATTATTCTAATGAGACTACTGGATTTTGAGCAGCAAGATCGTCCACGGTGTGGGAGACTGGGTCTGACCCAGTGTGGGTGACACCTGTTGCTCTAAATCCGGGGTTTGCTCCGGCTAACTAGCAGTGCCTCATCTTTACCAGAGGATAGGGATGATTGAGCAGCTGAGCGCATGACATATTAGGCTTCTCAAGTCGTGGTCACTTAGGTCGCATCCGGTTCTCTCATTCATAATCCAGTCTCGTATATAAATGACAAACAGAAGCAGTGTAAGTTTCAATGACTAGTGTAATAAAACAACTGCATTTTAGATAGCATTTTAGATAGCAAAGCGTGAGCTGCAATAACCAGGACGATACAACATGACAGTATTAAAATGGTGACAAGGAGAGTGAAGCATAAGAATAACAATATCATATTGTCCCTAGGATTGATGGACTATTTCCTATCTAAATCACAATCTGAGCACAGCATGTTAAGCTCTAATTCTGCCTTTCAGGTTCCCCCGGGAGGACATCAAGCCTCATACCTGAGCAAAGGCCTGTAGTCTGCGTTAGCATCTGCAGCGAAGCATTCAGCAATCAGCATACAGTTGTGGTTCCCTGGCTGGACTCTCCCTCTTAACGTGTATTAGGACTAGGAAGTGTTTTTATAATAACACAGCTGATGTTCTGAGGAAATGTCCCTACGTGAGGATGTGTATTTTCTACGAAGGTTGGAGACTAAACTTCTACCACGTTCACCGGCAATGTACCCAACTGTAGCCTTGAATAAAGCACAGAGTGATCAAGAATGTCTTGTTTGAGAACACGGTGCTGGGCTACGCAAAAACAGTTAGATAGAAATTAAACAAGACCGTAAAACTGGTTATTGTAAAAATAACAATGCGAAGCCGAACGAAATGTATCTAGGTTAAAGTGCACAGCGGCCTAGTGTGTTAAACTAACGTGCATGGAGCTATAACTAAAATAGCTACACAACACCTCACGGCGAGACAAAGGTAAAGCATTCACCAATTGCATCAAGGGATTATTGAAAGGCAGGCCCAGGAACGAATTAAAGTGATGGGCATGAGATGGGCCTAGTTAAAGCTCACAGAATAGACTACAACAGGTCGAAAAGCAGCACTTGCTCACTGCTATGCTTGACCTAAAAAGGAACCTCCCATTGTCTCCCAGATTGTTAAATCTAAATCAGACATTTCTATTCCTAGGATTCTGTCCGAACTGATGACATATAATATATTCTAAAAATGCAACTATTAAGGTACACATATTAAAGGCTTTTCTAGCGTGTGCATGTATGTGGAGAAGCGGACATAAATGGTTCTCATGAGAGAATATGCTTTGCTGCCGCCAGCTCACAAAGGCGAGCTCACAGAAAACGTAGAACATTGTATTTGCAAAGAATGTTTTTGTTCATTGGAGGAGGGCGGGTGGGCTGTGAACCGCGAACTCCTGTGTGAGAGCCTCAATGCTCGCCTGTGGCGGACAGTACAAGGTGCTGCACGTGAATGACATAAAACGTGGGTTTTGTTGAACAGAAGCAAAGGCTTTGGGTTCTTCCTCTGTGAGGCAGCTGCAGCCTATCACACGCCCCATGGAGGATGTACTATCCTGTCCTCTATCCTTGTGTTTGCAGACACAAGCCAGACCTAATTTATTTCGCGTCAAATGAAGCATCATGGAGATTCATTCGGGATAATCCGAGGTATTGAGGACATCTCCTAGCCACTCGCAGAAGGAACAAAGATGGAGGGGTTCGAAGTATAGGCAGCCTTCACGAGGGAAGGGGCTGGTAATGTGCGATCTGTACAGTAGTGAACAGGAGCTTTAGACCCCAATGGGTGAAGGCTGAGCAGAAAGGCCTGGTTAGTTAGCCAGGGTAAGAGGCTGCTGGTGTAAATGTTACAGAAAACCATTAGAGGCCAGCAGGATGGATAGAAGGCAATGTGCTACAGCTGTACAGAAAGGGTTGGGTTGTCAGGAAGAAAGACAGGATGAGAGCTGTACATAAATGCACAGTGTGTCTGCAGGAGGGAGAGACGCTCCAGAGTTTCAGCTGTACTGAAAAGCTTGGATTGCCAGTGAGAAAGACAGTGGCTCCTGAAAGGGAGCTGTACATAAATGCATGGTGTGTCAGCAAAAGGGAGAGACGCTCCTGGTTAACAGCTGTACCGAAATGCATGGATTGTCAGCAGGAAAGAGCGACTTCTGAATGAGACCTTTACATACACGCATGGTGTGTCAGCATGAGGGATAATAAGCCAATGTGTTACAGCTGCACAGAAAGGCTTGGGTTGACAGTAAGAAAGACAGTGGCTCCTGAATGAGAGCTGTACATAAATGCATGGTGTGTCAGCATGAGGGAGATAAGCCCTATGTTGCAGCTGTACAGAAATGCATGGGTTGTCGTCAGGAAAGACTGACTCCTTGATGAGAGCTGTACATAAAAGCAGAAGTGTGTCAGCCGGAGAGGCTCTTGGTTGAGAGCTGTACAGCTAGGCTGGGCGTGTCAGCAGGAAAGGCAGTTGCTTCTGGATGAGAGCTGTGCATACATGTATGGTGTGTCAGTAGCAGTGTGTGAGGCCCGTGTGTTACAGCTGTACAGAAAGGCATGGATTGTCAGTAGGGAAGACGGGCTCTTGCCTGTAAAAACATTCAAGGTGTCAGCAGAAGGGAGAGAAGCTCTGGGGTTAGAGCTGTACTGAAAAGCATGGATTATTAGCAGGAAAGAGTGTGGTTCCTGAATGAGAGCTGTGCATGCATGCATGCATGGTGTGTCAGAAGAAGGGAGAGAAGGTCCGGGGTTACAGCTGTATAGAAAGGTATGGATAGTCATCAGAGGGAAAGAGGTTGCACGCCGAGAGCTCACAACAGATTTCATTGCAGCATTTATATGATGCTTGCTACCCCTATCTAGGGCACGAAAGCACTTGCCTACATGGGCAGAAAGCTGGAGACAACCCAGGCGCAGAAGCCACTTACCCCCATTCAATCCGAGGTAGACTTTGATGACTCAGTGGACGATCATTGTGGTTATAAGGCTGCAGTTTTATTATGTAATATTTTTTTAATGGCATTATTACATCTATAAAAACAACAGATGCTGGACGGAATGCAGAACAAATCAAACATTCACAGATATGGGTTTAATCCAAGAGTTTTTTTTTGCTTGCCATGCCATTCCGATTTGGACCCAACCATATGCAAATCAGTCTTGACCCTGTTCCCCATGGGAACAGTCCAGCCCGAACTGCAAAGGTTGGCCCGTCCTGGGCCAGAAACAAGCATTCTGGGACCGGTTTCAGAGTAACACCCTTCATCAGCCAGACTAGCTTGAATCTGGTGGCAAAGCAAGCACAGGACCCACGTCTGGGCATACCCTTCCCACTTGGGGTGACAAATGCAAAAACAACAGATGATGGATGGAATGCAGCACAAATCAAATATTCACCCCAAGTCACAGATCTGGGTTTAATCCATCGTTTTTTTTGCTTGCTATGCCATTCCAGTTTGACCCAGCCATATGCAAATCAGTCTTGACCCTATTCCCCATGGGAACAGTCCAGCCCGAACTGCCAGGCCAGGTCCTCCCTGGGCTAGAAACAAGCATCCTGGGACCGGTTTCAGAGTATCACCCTTCATCAGCCAGGCTAGCTTGAATCACAAATTGATATAATGTTTTAATACATAGTCCAAAATTATAATTTACATATCAATCAGTGCATGTATATTACATGTGTATGTATTTATTATAAATCGTAACATACATAACTAATTACTATATATATATATATATAATATATATATATATAAAATCATGGTAAAAAACAAAGGTTACAGGAGCGTTATAGTTAGGAAATAGAATTAAAAATACTTTAGAGATTCACTGAAATAAGGGTTACAGAGGCGTTACAGTTAAGTTCATATTTTATACACACACAAAACCAGAGAATTCAGCGGTTATGGTTATGCTTAGATTAAGAAACTATAATTTCTGGCCTAAAGTTATTTTGTGGCACAAGTTATAGTTTCCTCAGCTAAGTATAACTGCTGAATTTCTACAATTTCTATGGTTTTGTGTGTGTAAAATGTGAAATTGTATAAATCTCTGTAAGCTTTTTTTCTATGAATTTCGTTTTTTTTATTGGATGCATAAAAAACAGTTCATTACAAACACTGGGAAGAAGAGAAAGCAAGAATACAAAAACCTTCCATACAGTATAGCAATAATACAACATATTCAGAATAAAGTGCTTTGTGCTTTATTTTTCTTTCCCTTTTTCTTTTTTCCTTTCCAAAAGCACACTATTTCACCAGTGAGCGAGAGTAGTCCATATACATATTGAATGAGGCAGGTCAAGGAAACACTATCTAGACCTGACCCAATTCCCAAAGAGCCCCATATTAACTGCCCCTTGCGTCTAGCCTTCCTCCCCTTGTGTTGATAAAGTGCAGTCTCCAAATGATATATAGATAAAAGTCATCCCACCCACTGCTGAAATGATGGAGGTTGTGGGTCTAACCATGCAGATGCAACACACAATCGATAAACAGCCATTGACATAAAAATAAAGGTTTTTTGTGGCCCGGCCATTCCTACTTCCTCTGATACGCCTAAAACCATAATATCCGGTGTGATCTCCACATCATATCTTTCCACTTCTCTTAAAACTTGTTTGATCTCCCCTTTCAGTGGTTCGAATCTTGTGCAGGTAGCAAACATATGTATGATATCTGCCCCAAATACCTGAAATCTCAGACAATGAGTCCCTTCCAACCTTACCCATTTAGCTATTTTAGATGGGGTAAAATATAGGTCATATATTGTCTTATAATGCTGTGCCTGCAGTGCTGATGAAATCAAAATAGTACAACCAAGTTCAAGGGATTCATAACATTTAGTGCCTCCACTATTTAAACTACCTTCCCACTTCTTGCTATATTTCTCGAAATCATTAGGTTGCTCCGATATGAGTATTGAATATTAAGAGCTTATTGACAATCAGGCCCCACCTGTTATCATCTCCAAGAGTGGGCTTTTTGCAAACCCCCCAGGCCCACCGGTTTTCTTCCATAAAAAATCTCTTATTTGCAATTATTTAAAAAATTCCCTTTGCTCCAATCCATACCTTTCTCGGAGGTCCTCAAATGTTCTCATCCCAGTTCTCTCATAAAAATCTCCTAACTCCAATTGGCAAAGCAGCGATCTTTGAATATCTCTGAAAGATAGGGGTTATTGTATATTGGCATATACCGGTTAAACCTAACAAGTCCTTCTTTTTTCCACCAAGCGCTCCAACATTTAAAAGCAGCCTCTAATACCTTGAACCGCACTTTCTTATAATAACTGGATTCCACCAAAGCCAACAATCTGGCATTAGATATTGGTCCAATTAGTAGCTCATAAATATTTGGCCGATATCCTACCCCGTCACGCCTCTTCTGCCTACCATCAACGGGTGCATATTTTGGAAAGCAGCTGCCAGTTGATATAATTTTGAGTTTGGTAAAGACCATCCCCCCTTCTCTCTAGGTGAGGACTTAAATTTACTAGCTCTTCTACTCTTGCCATACGCCCAGATAAATCTTGTTACCAGCTGATCTATTGCTATAAACCATGATTTTTCAGAGATTAATTCAGTTGTCCAAAAAAGATACAGCACCAGTGGTATAAATATAATTTTGATCATATTGCATCGCCCCATCATAGATGTTGTTCCATCTACTAAAATGTAGCTTTCCCTAAAATCAGCATCAAGTTTAGACTAACTATCTTTTCCACAGTGGGGGTAATATCTATGCCTAAATATACTGCGAGGTCCACTTTCCGAGTGTCATGAGTAGTCGTATACTTATTAACCAACAGCTGGGTTTTTTCTCTATTAAAAAAATACCCGGAAAAATCTCCAAATTTACTTGCCTCCTTCTCTATTTCCCTAAGAGGTTCATCCGGGTTAGCTGTTACAACAGCTATATTATACGCATATGCTAGTATCTTGTTATTCCATCTATATATATGAACTGGTAAAATGTCTGGGTTCTTTTCTAACTGTCTGAGCAAGGAATTAATATACAATGCAAACAACAATGGGGAACATGGACACCCCTGTCTGGTGCCCCGCCCGATTTGTATACTGTCTGATTGTCCTCCCATGAGTTTATCCAAGCATTTGGATGCACATAAATAGCTTTTATTGCCAACAAGAATTTATCTCCCAGACCATACACCTCCAGGATTCTCCACAAATAATCCCAATTAACCCTGTAAAAGGCCTTTGCAGCATCTAATAATGCCACTGCCATAGATTCTTCTGCCACACCAGTTGCATCAAACAGCCTGAGGACTCTTCTAGTATGATCAGTAGTGTCCCTCACAGGAACAAACCTGTGTTGGTTTGGTGTGACTAAGGGCCAGATGTAACAAAGTCCGAGTTTGCAACTCGCAAATTGCGAGTCTGAGCGACTCGCAATTTGCGAGTCGCAAACCCGGATGTAGAATGGTGTCCCTGACACCATCTGCGTATCGCAAGGGGGTCGCAAAGACCCACCTCATTAATAATAATGAGGTGGATCGCAATTTGCGACCCCCTTCCGATTCGCAGCACTCACAGGGATGGTGGCCTGCTGGAGACAGCAGACCACCATGCCTGTGACTGCTTTTAAATTAAGCAGTTTTTTTTTTGTATTGCAGCCCGTTTTCCTTAAAGGAAAACGAGTTGCAATACAAACGAAAAAATGAAACGTTTTTGTTTAATTTTTTTCAGAGCAGGCAGTGGTCCATAGGACTACTGCCTGCTCTGAAAAAATGTTTTCAGGGCCATTCACAAAGGGGAGGGGGTCCCTTTGTGAATGGGTTACCACCAGTGTGACACTGGTGGTAACTGCAAATTGCTTTGCGACCGCGTTCGCGGTCACAAAGCAATTCTACATCGCGATGCGAATCGCATATAAGAAGGGGAACACCCCTTATTATTTGCGAGTCACATTCCCATTTTGCAAGTCGGTAACCAGGTTACTGACTCGCAAAATGGGAATGAGCATCGCAATGTGCTTTTTGCATGGCGCAAATAGCGAAATTCGCTGTTTGCGCCATGCAAAAAGCTTGCTACATCTGGCCCTAATTTCTTAATAACAGTAGAAAACCGTGATGCAAACATTTTAGAGTAGATCTTAATATCACTATTTATTAATGTGATGGGCCTATACGAGCTAGAATTTTGCTGCGTTTTCCCCTTTTAAAAAAATACTACTATATTGGCAGAAGACCAGGAGGGGGAGGTTTACTACCTTTTTGCATCTGAATAAACAGTTCTAACATTACAGCCAGCAATAGAGTCTTAAAATATTTATAAAATTCTAGGGGGATTGCATCTGTTCCAACAGCTTTTCCAGTGGGAAGTCCCTGAATTGCCTTCTCGAGGTCATCCATGCTGATTCCATCCCCCAATGCCTCCTGTTCCCCCTTCGTGAGCTTGCCTACCTCTATAGTGCTTAAAAACCTATACATTGCTTGCTCATCTACGGGAGGGGAAGTCTCATAAAGGTCTGCATAATACATGTGAAAAACCTCCCTAATACCTTCAGGATCAGAAATAATTTGTGCCTGTAGGTCTTTAATTTCTCTAATAATACCAGTGTGGTGTGCCCGTACCGCCAATAGGCAGCATGCCTTCTCACTATATTTGTAACGTTCAGAGCGCCTTGAGAGGTATTTTTCCGCCACTTTCTTTTGCTGAGATCTCATTAATTGCTGCTTTAGCAATAGCAATCACCTGTAAGGCAGCATCCACCCTCAATAACTAAGGTAAGTTGACTTTCTGCCTCTTTGAGCTTTAAATATGCTTCCTTAATCAGACCTTGGGTATGCTTCTGCCTTCTAAGACTGAAACTCAAAGTTTGTCCTCGTATCCCTGCCTTTAAAGTGACCCATACAATCTCCACTGGAGCAGTCCCCCTATTAATTTCAAGAAATTCCTTCAGCCATATATTCATTTGGTGGCGGTATTCTGGATCATTAAGAAGCCATCTCTCGAAGGTTCACCCCCTCCTATTATATTTAAAGCCCTCCATATTTATTTCTAATATTAGCGGATTACAGTCTGACATAAACTATGGATATATTTCCATATGTGCCCAAGTTACCAATTCAGGGGAAATAAAAAAGTAGTCTAATCTAGCCAATTTCACATGAGGAGCTGAATGGTACGTGTCCCACGGTCTGGTGCGCAAAGTTTTGTCCAAACATTCACCAATCCTATTTCTTTTTTGCAAACTACTGAGAGCTTTATATACTCTAGGTTTAAGTCCATAATATCTATTGGGGGTGGTACCCATTAGATCTTTTAAACCATCCCAAGAGCCATTAAAATTCAAATTTCCACATACCATATAGGGGGCGGGTCACTCCGCTAACTCTACTGATGTAAAATCTAACACCGATGAATCATCCATCACTGCGCCATAAAGGGAACATAAGGTAAAACATCCTTTACTAGGCTGACACTCTACCATAACCCATCTTCCGTATTTATCTGCAATCCGTTTTGTAAACTTATATTTCCTACTGCCAGCCAGTATAGTTGGTCTTAACATTCTGTTCAGTGCATGTTACTACCTTCATACCTAAGGAATCTAAGATAGATCTATTGCAATACTGTACATGTGTCTCCTGAAGGCAATATATATCTGCCCTCAGTGTTTTCAAATCATCAGCAATTTTTTGCCTTTTCTGGGGGTTATTCAGCCCACATATATTTATAGATGCAATTCGCATCTTAGTCATTTGTCCATCACCTCTGACCTATTACCCTTTGGCACATACTGTTGTAAATAGTCGTAAACATTTTGCAATTTCTGGCTATCACCTTCTTATACCAAACATCGCACTTCGGCATTCTTTGTATCTTGTTCTTCCCCTTTTCTCCTTCACAATTTCCTCCTCCCTCTTCATCCCCTGCAATAATCAATTCCCAGTCATCTTTTTTTTATGCCTATCTTCTGCCCCCAATCCACCCTCCTTCCCCTTCTCTTCCCCTTGTCCCGACCCTCTCTCCTTCCTTCCCCCCCACCCTTCCACCACCACCCTCACCTCCCCCACTCCCCAAACCATTGGAGCAATCAGACCCCCACCCGCCTGAATGATGGTATCCCTAAGTGCCGTCCACAGGCCCTCCAATCAGGCTGTGCTCCCACCAAATGTGTTAACACCCAAACTCGTTGCAAATTAGAAATCAAGGTTGTGATCGCGTAGCCATTGTTTGCAGGCCCCGCCCCGACGCCCTGCAAACAAACGCCTCACTGCAGAGGATGCAGAGCTGCGGTGCTGAGGTGATGTGGCGGTGAGATAGGCTCGGGAGGGCTCGTTGCTACCTGGAGCCTGTATCTCAGGATACAAACGCGGTTTGGACCGCGCAGCAAAAAGGATGTGCCGGGGGAGGCAAACAATAAGGGTGCTGAGCACAGGGGACAGCAGCCCGTGAGCAGGGGCAACACTACCTTTCCTGCACTCCTTGGAAGCGACTTTTGGAGCGAGCAAGACAGTGATCATGTTGTTTGCCGGCCCTGCCCCCCTGATGCCGTGTGGATGAACGCCCCGCTGCAGAAGGATAAAGATTTGCGGTGCTGAGGTTGTGTGATGGCGCGATAGTGCCTGGGAGGCTCCGGGAGGCTCAATGCTAACTGGAGCCTGTATTTTAGGATACAAACACGGTTTGGATCATGCAGCAGGAAGGATGTGCTGGAGGAGGCAAATGATCGCCCCCCTGGGCAGTATTCTATGGACTCTGGTCTCACCAGTGAGGAGCATACTTTTTCGCCAGAATCCCACAATAGAAAGGGGAAAGAGTTTAGAAGGCGGTGAAACCATAAAAGGTCAGGATGTGGAGATTAGAAAGTCTGAATGGGGCGTAAAGAATATGGATTGGTCTGAGGATGGAGGAGATAAATTCTACTCATTAACTGAAGATTCAGAGGCCATTAGTAGCAGTTGTAATCAAAGCGAAGATGAAGAGAGTACTTCATCAGGGTCTGAGAGCCTATCATCGGCTATAGGCCCTACAGTAAAACAGCAGCTGCGACACCACAGGCGCACAAAGTCGAGATCTGGCTGAACATTTGGAACAGACCCCTCAGGACGGAGTGCCATGACTCTTAAGTGGGACTACTCAGGAATCAGACTTTCTAGTCTGGAGAAGGACCCTGAGGCTACCCCGCCTCCTAATGCTGACGCAGGAGAAAACAGTATGAGCGACCCTATAAGTAATACAGGTAACACAGATACAAAAATGCTGCAATTGATATATGGCACAATAAGGGAATTGCAAACCAAAACACAAACGGAGAGCCGGAGAGCCCGGGTGGCTACCAAACAACTGCAGGTTACGGTGGGAAAGGTAGTTAAGACCTGTGGGGAAATAGGAGAAAAACTAAATACAATGGAGAACAGAGCTTCTATAGTAGAGGCAGTGGTCGAGGTATTGAAAGAGCAGGTTGAAACACTAGGAGGGCAATTAACAAAAATAATGTGGAAACTTGAAGATTATGAAAATCGGCTGAGGAGAAATAATTTGCGTTTCTTAGGTATAGAAGAAGGGGCTGAGGGTAATGATATCAGGACATTTATGATCAATCTCCTATGCAACGCTTTTCCAGCACTCACAAAATGGGATTGGACATAGGGGGTAGGCCTTTTTGTTGGCCCCAGCACTGTTGAAGACAATAATCTAGGGGAAAACTAGAATATTTACCTCCGAGATTCAAGCAAAGGAGTATCTGAATAAACTAAATTTTCTATGAATTTCTAAGGTTTTTTAAATTCTATTTCATAACTATACCTTCCTAACCTTTGTTTTTTTCAATGAATCTCTATTTATTTTTAACGTAAAGTAATATTTAATTATCATACGCTAATCCAACTGCTGCCAAGCATGGGGGAGGGTTAGCTGCAGGCCCTGACACTCAACCCCCCATATGCACCCAACCCCTCGCCGTGCAGACTTCGGCAGAGATTTGGTGAGTGAGTGAGCATATTTTATTTTTCATTGGGGCTTGGCTCAGTGGAACCATTGCGGATTTACACTGGAGGCTATGCTGAACACAGTGGTGGATCCAAGGATCCTCGCGTGCCCCCCCATTTTCGTGCCCAGGAGGGGTCCCTCAGAGACACCTCCATCATTACTATGAGGTCAGGATACCTTTATACTGACCACTTATTTCACGTTTATTCCCATGGCCCTGGATCAAGCCAAAAAACAAAATGGCGGCCGCACCTTTTCTCTCAGGTTTAGTCCCGCCCACGTGCAGGGATCCTAGAACACTTCTTAACAAATAAATTCCTTAAGTGTAGATGTTAGCCTTTCTTTAATAAGGCCTAGAGAGACACTACAAATTTATTTTGCAGCCTATAAGGAAGGCTACCGTGGCCAATTACTCAAGATTGCATTTAAAAAAGTCTAATCAATATATATATAAAATCAGGCACATTAACTGGAATTGTTACATTTGACTGTTTGAATCTCATTCACAAATCCTTTTTAAAAGGAAAAGATGAAGGGGGAGAGAACAATGTAGCCCTATAGAGTGCAACAATGTAGCTATGAAGAGAGTCTGCGCCTTTAAAGGCTCACAGCCCACCAGTATCGTATCATGCCCAGCAGATGGCAGCTGCCTCCATTCTTTTTACTGAGACTGTGGCCGTATTAGGAAGGAAAATTGTCCAATAATCATCTGTAACAATAAAACAGTTGATTAACAATAGTGCTCCCTGCAGGTTGGTTCCTGAAGATAAAAGACACTGTCAACAGGAGCGCCTTGTACCATGCTATCACAACGCATACGCTGAGCGTGTCTTCACTAGGAAAAAAGGCCCAACAGTAAATGGCAGATATGCAGTAAGTCCTCTTTCTATTTCTCCGAAAGAGGTTAGGAACTGGATAATGACAGAGGCGCTCCTCCCGAATGTGCGAGAAAGCGCTTCGGACAACCCACAGAAACACTCCCCGAGATCGTCTGTTGACCAGCGACCGCTGGGATTTCCCAGTGCCTCTGGGATATCCTTGGTGCCTCGGAAGTATGTCATTGACAAGTCTCAACCCACGCATCCCTTAAAGATACACATCTCGTTAACTTGAATCTGGAAGGCTTGAGTGTGACAGCAGCTTTTAAAATGAAAAAGAAAGGGGGAAGAAATTGGGTTAAATTTTTTTTAAAAAGGCAGAAAGGAAACCCAGCCATAAATTGGAAAGGTTGAAGTACAAAAGTTCTACTTACCTGGATAACTTGCACACGTCAAATAAGCATCAATAAGTAAATAATAACAGAAATAATACGGTGCTAGAGGAAATGCCCCAGTCTCGTCAGAAGGTGTTCAGGCTGGTGCTGGTAAGTCATGTTGTTTGTTATTTCTTACATTTAACTACTCCTACCTAGTGTGTTTTATGGTCTTCCATATGTTCCATTTCCCCAACTCACCTTAATCTACTTTAATGTTCCTTATACCCACATAATTCCTTGTGTTGGCTATATTCCCTGTTTCTGTAGCTGACTTATGTAGGAAAGTAGCACTTTTCTGACATAGTTATCCCCTCTTTTTGGCTGGTGTCAGTATGTTTAGACTGTAGTACACTGGGGTCCTGCTAACCAGGACCCCATGTCAGTGTTCTGTCCCCTAAATTTAGTTGGTAAGTAACTTTTACACCCACAGTTGGCATACTGGTGTACCGCTGTAAGTCCCTAGTATATGGTGCTCAGGGTATTGGTACACCAGGGCCCCCACAATGGGCTTCAGAATGTATTATGCCACCCATGGGAGCCCATACAAACTGCGACTGCAGACCTACCATTGCAGCCTGTGTGAAATGTTGCATGCACCTTTCACCACAGATAAAAGGTTTACCTTATATTTCGGTAACTGCACTCTGACCCTACAAGTCACCTCTAAGGTAGACCCTTCAGCCCAACAGCAGGGTGCATGGTTCTCATGGTGAGGGCACCTCTGCATGAACGGAGGTGCCTCTACAAACCCCAGAATCCGTTTCCTGGGCTTTGTAAGTGCGGGAAGCCATCTTAAGGTATGTAGAGGGCACTGTAGTGGGCACAATGTCACACTACACAATGGCTTCACCGAACCTAGGCATTTTTGGTATCAAATATGTTGGAATCATATAACTATACCGATTCCAGTGCTAGTCACATGATACCATGTACTCTGGGAGTTTCCAGGGGGATTCCTCATGTCTGCCTGTACAGGGTCTCCATGGCAGGCCGTATTGCTGCCAACTCCAGACAATGTTCTGTCCCCCTGCTGCTGAGCCTAACTCTAGCAGGAGATGGCAGAACAAAGTGTTTCCTGGAAAGGAAAGGTGTTACCACCTCTCCTTTAGAAATAAGTGTCTTTCTTGGCTGGGGTGGGGATGCCTCTGAGTGCAACCAGAGTACTTTGAAGGGAACATTTGGACCCTCCTCACATAAATCGGTATAATGCAGTGCAGGAGCCCCGGCGTTTGCTCTGGCGCGAAACCACACAAAGAACAGGGTAATGACCTCCCCCCTGTCCAGCTCCTCGCCAGAGAGGTTCCCAGAGCTCTGCCAGGTGGCCACTTGATTCTCGCATCTTGGAAATAAGATAAGCAGAGGCCCCTCGGAGCATCAGACTGGTTAGTCCAGCTGGGTGCTGGGTGTTGACCATGACCGCCCCTGATAGGTGTGTCACTGCAGTAAGTGTACATCCTCCATCCTCCATCCTGGGTTACTTAAAGGCTCTCCTGAGGGTGGGACCCTAGATTAATCGGTGGATTTGTCTCTGGAACCGTCTGAAGACTTTTCTGTAAGACAGTTCTTTAACTTGGACACTGAAACCGCTGATGGACTTCACCGGGACCCAAAACAAGAATGCACCTAGTAGAGGGGCTCCTACTGCATCTTGTCCCCGTGCATCACAAGGACTCTGCAACCTCCGTGGCTGTGCAGCCTCCAGAGTCACAAGGACTCTGCCTGCACTTAGGAAAGCAAGAAGGAATCTCCCTTGCAGTGAAGGAGTCACTCCCCTGCATCCACAGACACCTCAACATCAATGACCAGTTTGTGGATCCTACTGTCCCATGGACTCTCCAAGGCTTTACAACACAGGTGGTGGTTCTGTGGCCCTGCAGAGGTCAGACCTGTCTTCTTTGCAACTGAGAAGTCTGTGGTCCCTCGCTGGAGTTGCTGGCTAGAACCCCTGTGCACTGCGTCACTTTGTCATTGCCAAGGCTTGGCTCTTCAGTCCGAAGACCTCCTAGCTCCAAGAAGCACTGGGCTTAAGCAAGAATTATGTCCTCTCTGCAACTCCTGCGACGCAGGCACCCCTCTTTGCTGCAACTCCCTGTGCCTGCTGCCAGAGAGTATTGCTGAGGCTCCAATGATTCCTGCTGGCTCTCCTGCTTGCTGAGGACTGGTCCTGACGTAAGTGCAAAGGTTGAGTCTTCTTGACCTTGCTGACCCCTCAAGGTCCTGAAACACTCCATGCAAAGTTTTCTTGCATTTGCCAAGGCTTTTTACTGGTTCTGCTAAACACTGGCCCCTCTGCAATTCGATGACTGGTGTGGGACAGCCTGAATTTGACTCCTGGGATCCTCCTACCTCGCCTGAACTCCACAGGTGCCCTTCTTCGACCACTGTCCAACAGGAAAGCATCTCTAAGAAGGGTGGGCATTCCCCCCTGCACTGCCTGAGCACCCTCAGGTGGACTGTACTCTGTTCCCTCTTTCCTTAGGTCCTTTTCTTCCGGAATCAATACCTGGTTTCCACTGACCTCGTCCACAGGTCACGACAGCAGCTGCACAACTGAGGGCCCCATTGACTTCAACAGGAGGTTCCAATACACCTTCACCCTTATGCACCTGGGCTCCCCAGTGTAGGTACTCTGCTTCTCTAGGTATCCATAGGTGGGGGCACTTTTGAACCTCCCTTGTCCCTACAGGTTTCCTCTTGGTCTTCTGGGAAGGGTCCTAAAACTCGAAAACTCCAACTGCAACTTCCCCATGTTATCCTATGGACACTGACCCAGGGTTACAACTCTACACACAGGCACCTGGGAAATCTTAGTTACTTACCTTTGGGATTTTAGTACTTCCTCAGTCCTAAGGGTTCTTGGGTGGTAGTTTGGTTTGGTAGTGATTTTTGCATTCCATTTGTTTAGTACATTTATTATACACACACAGACAATAGAAGCGCACACTCAATGACCACTTCAGACCAATGGTTTTTATATAGCAAAAATATATTTTCTTAATTTATTTTTAGAACCACAAGATTCAGGTTACAGGTAACCACTTCAATAGATTTGTATTTCACTCATATCAATAGCACTTTGTTTGAAATCGTTAAGTTATACAGTTTTTTAAATATTGGCAACATTCTGTTTTAAAACTTGACAGTGCAGTTTTCAGAAACAGTTCTTGGAGGGGAGAAAAGTGAGATTGTTTTACAGGTAAGTACAACACTACAGTTCCAGTCTCTGGGGGTTAGGAAGTCCACGGGTTGGGGTTCAAGTAAACTCTAAACACCCACCATCAGCAACACGGAGCCGGGCAGGTGCAGAGGTCAAACTATAGGCAAAATAAACATGGGCTCCTATAGAGACTGGGGGCACTCGGTTTCAGATCTGCAGGCAGGTAAGTACCCGCGTCTTCAGAGGGCAGACCTGGAAGGTTTAGAGGAGCACTGGGTGGGGTCACAGGCAGGCACCAAACACACCCTCAGTGACACTGGGTGGGCCAGGTGCAGGGTGCAAACAAGGTGTTGGGTCTCCAATGATTCTCTATGAGGGGACCTCAAGGGAAACTCAGAGGCTGCAGGCGAGGTCCAGGATCTAGTCTCGGGGAAACCACAGGCTGGACAGGGAGGAGGGCTGCCTGCCGAACGTTGCTGCACTGGGTTTGGTTTCTCCAAGGCCTGGGGGCTGCGGGTGCAGTGGGTCTTTAGGCATCAGATGTCTTTGTCCGGTGGTTTCGCGGTCAGGTGGGTCCTCGGGATTCCCGCTGCAGGCGTCGTCGTGGAGGGGTGGAGAGGTCAACCCAGGGTTGGCACTTGCTCACAATTGCCTGGGGATCCTCTCTAGCTGGTTGGACCACCTGGACACGGGCCGTGGGCGTAGAGTGCAGAGAGGTTAGGACTCACACATTCAGAGTGAGGTGGGAGTCCTTAGTTGTTGTTTCTTTTTGGACAGGGCCGCTGTCCACTGGAGTTCTTGGTCCTTTTGGGTGCAGAGCAGTCCTTTGGAGCTTGGCAGAGGTCGCTGATCCCACTGGATGTGTAGCTTTGCAGGTTCTTTGAAGCAGGAGACAGGCCGGTAGGGCTGGGGCCAAAGCAGTTGTCGTCTTCCTTCTTCTCTGCTGGGGTTTCAGCTTAGCAGTCCCTCTTCTTTCCTGTAAGGTCGCCAGGAATCTGACAACATGGGCTCAGGGGAGCCCTTAAATCCTGGATTTAGGGGCGTTACAGGGGTCAGAGGGCAGTATCCAAGAGCATGGCTACACCGTTCTTGTGTCCACTCTCTTTGGGGAGGGGGACACAATCCTAGCCCTATCGGTCCCTGCTCTCCAACTCAAGATGGAGGATTCTGCAGGGAGGGGGTCACCTCAGCTCTTGACACCTTAGGGGTGGTCCTAGCTGGGGTGGTCACTCCTCCCTGTTTTCCCTAATTTTTCTGCCGGACTTGCCGCCGAAATTGGGGCTTTGTCTGGGGGGCGGGCAACTCCACTAGCTGGGGTGCCCTGGGGCACTGTAACAGAAGGCTTGGGCCCTTCAGGCTCACTGCCAGGTGTTACAGTTCCTGCAGGGGGCAGGTGTGAAGCACCTCCACCCAGGACAGGCTTTGTTTCTGACCACCGAGAGAACAAAGGCTCTCACCCCATGTGGTCACAAACTTGTCTGAAAGTGGCAGGCTGGCACAGACCAGTCAGTCCTGCACTAGCAGTTTGGCTAACATACAGGGATGCCCTCTGGGGGCATTTTCCAATAAATTCCACACTAACGTCAGTCTGGGTTTATTGTGCTGAGAAGTTGATATCAAACTTCCCAGTATTCAGTGAAGCCATTATGGAGCTGTAGAGTTCATACTTACAAACTTCCAGACCATATACTCAATATGGCTACACTGCACTTACAATGTCTAAGAATGGACTTAGACATTGTAGGGGCATATTGCTCATGCAGCTATGTCCTTACCTGTGGTATAGTGCACCCTCACTTGGGGCTGTAAGGCCTTCTAGGGGGTGACTTACCTTTGCCACAGGCAGTGGTTCGTGGGAATAGCACCCTGAGAGGGGTGCCATGTCGACTTTGCCTTTTGTCTCCTCACCAGCACACACAAGCTGCAAGGGCAGTGTACATGTGCTTGGTGAGGGGTCCCCTGGAGTGGCATAATACATGCTGCAGCACTTCGAGACCTTCCTTGTCAACAGGACCCTTGGTACCATGGGTACCTTTTACAAGGGACCTAACTGTGTGCCAAGTGTGTGCCAATTGTGGAAACAAAGGTACAGATTTTGGGAAACAACACTGGTGCTGAGGCTTGGTTAGCAGGGCCCCAGCACACTTTCAATCAAAGTTGGCATCAACACTAGGCAAAAAAGTGTAGGGGGGTAACCATGCCAACAGCGGCACTTTCCTACATCACCCTACTAAACCTCATCTCCTAGAGATGCTCATCCAGCATAAGCTCCAGAATCCTGAAGGGCAGGTAGAGCAGGGACACCAAGGCGGGAGAGATGACCCTCCAGAGTTGGAGAAGGAAGTACTTGGTACTTCTAGCTCTCACTCTGAACATGCCAAAGATGACTCAGAAGAGATCATTGAGGACAACCCAGGGCCTGTAGGGGGGGAAGTACTGATAGTACTGAGGGGGATGCCACACTCCCCGTAGGGTGGTATAAACAGTTATGAAGAGGAATAGATCCTCCTCAACTACATCCTCACTATCCGCAGCATCCACTCCTGAGTCCATCCATTGTAACAATCCTATGAGTTAGCTTTAGATAGGGGGTTTCACTTGCTCAAACTTCAAAAGGCTAATCTCAAGTTGAAAAGGGAGCAGTTGGCCCTCAAGATGGAAGATAGAACCCCATGGTAGTAGCACTAGGGACTCCTGGGTCAGGGAGGAACACTTTGACTCTAGGAATATCAGCATGAAAGTTCCCCCTTACAAATCTGAGGATGACGTCCACATGTGATAACTGCTCTGGAGACTGCATGTGAAGTCCAAAAGGTCCCCCGGAGGCAGTGAGCAGCTATCCTGTGGCTCTTTTTTGCAGACAAAGGACAGACAAACTTTTGGCAGGTTTTGAAAGAGGCACTGATTGATGGGTTTGGGCTTACTACTGAGGAATACGGTATTAAGATCAGAGAAACTCGAAAGGAGTCCTCTCAAGACAGGGTTGATTTTGTAGACTGTGCATTTAAGGCTCTGGAAGGCTGGTTACATGGTAGTAATGTACATGACTATGAAGGGCTGTACAACTTGATCATGAGAGAGCACATAATTAATAACTGTGTGTCTGAAATACTGCACCAATACCTGGTTGATGCTAAGTTGACCTCTCCCCAAGAATTGGGAAAGAAGGCAGACAAATAGGTTTGCACCAGGGTGGGTAAGAAAATCCATAGTGGGGGTGACCAATAGAAAGGTAATACTTCTAAGTCCTCATGGAAGCATGGGGAGAAACCTAAAGACAAAAAGAGTCTTTATCAGGTCCACAAACTTCTCCTCTAACAAGAAACCATGGTGCTTTGTTTGTAAAGTAAAAGACTATAGACATCTGACCTCAGTTGTCCTAAGAAGAGCACCAGTGCTACTGCTACTCCCTCCCAGTGCCCCATAGCAGTAGCACAAATAGTAGTACAACATCCAATGGTGTAGCTGGGTTCACCTTGAGTACTGCAGTGGACTCTGGCCTGGTCAGAGAAACCACGGAGGCTGTCCTGGTATCAGAGGGTGGGATTGACCTTGCCACTTTGGCTGCCTGGTCTCCTAATATGAGGAAATACAGGCAACACCCCCTCATTAATGGTATTGAGACAGAAGCATACAGGGACACAGGTGCATTTCTTACCATGGTGACTGAAAAACGAGTGTCACCTGAGCAGATCCTACTTAGACACACTTACCAAGTAACCAACACAGACAGCATCACTAAGTGCCACCCCATGGCACTAGTTAATTTCAACTGGGGTGGGGGTGGGAGTTATTGGCCCTAAGAAAGGTGTACTATCTTTTTCCATTTCTGCAGTGTGTGATATGGGCAATGATTTTGAGACTTCAGCATGGGCTGAAGTAGAGTTGCAGGCCCATGCAGCAATGCTGTGCATCCCTGAGAGTGCATTTGTGGCAAGTAAAGCACAGGCCAAGAAGCAGGGAGAACAAGGTGCATTGGAGCCTGGAACAATGGCCCAGGCAGCTCCTAAGAAGAGAGGTAGGAAGGGTAAGAAGTTATCCTACTCAAAGACATCATGTGAGGTTCAGTCTCCTCAGGGAGATGATCTTGCCCCTTGTGAGGGAACTGCCCCCGGAGGAGCTTGGACGTGACACGGCAGAGCTTTTGGGGGCAGGGGGATCCTCCAGGGAGGAATTATGTCTGGAACATAAATCCTGCCCCTCTCTTGAAGGCCCCAGACAGGAAGCTGCTATAGAAGAGGCAGGGGATGTCAGTGGACCCCATAGGGTTCACTCGGAAGATGGCCTCCTTTATTCTGAGACTAGAGAACCCAAACCTGGTGCTACCAGGAGGTTGGTTGTTCCACAGAAATTTAGGGAGTTTCTATTGACCCTGGCACATGACATTCCCCTTGCAGGACATATTGTACAAAGTAGGACTTGGGACAGGCTTGTTCCACTGCTTCTTTGGTCCCACATGTCTGAAGACACCAAGGACTTTTGTTGCTCCTGTGTCATCTGTCAAGCCGGTAGCAAATCAGGTGGCACTACAAAGGTCCTCTTAATTCCACTACCACTGGTTGGGGTTCCCTTTGAGAGGGTAGGGATTGACATTGGTGGTCCCCTAGACCCTCCTATAGCGTCTAGAAACAAATGTATTCTGGCGGTGGTGTACTGTGCCACCAGGTACCCAGAAGCTATCCCCCTTTGGACCACTACAGCACCTGACGTGGCCAAAGCCCTCTTAGGACTCTTTCCAGATTGTGTTTCCCTAAGGAGGTGATGTCAGACATGGGTGCAAACTTCATGTCTGTCTACCTGAAAGCATTGTGGAAGGAGTGTGGTGTAACTTATAAATTCACCACCCGTTACCATCCACAAGAAAATTGCTTTGTTACAAGATTCAATAAAAGCCTCAAAGGTATGATTATGGGACTCTTTGAAAAACCCAGGAGGAGATGGGATGTCCTACTACCTTGCCCTCTATTTGCCTACATAGAGGTGTCACAGAAGGGAGTGGGCTACTGTCCATTTGAGCTTCCCTTTGGGCATCCAGTTAGGGGTCCTGTTTGGCTTGTGAAGGAGGGATGAGAGCAGCCCCTCAAACCTCCCAGACAAGACATTGTGGATTATGTACTAGGCCTAGTTCACATATGGCTGAATAAATGAAGAAGGTAAATTAAAACCTTGAGGCCAGCCAAGAACTGCAGAAGTTATGGCATGACCAAAAGGCTGTTCTTACTGTTTACCAGCCAGGGCAGAAGGTGTGGGTTATTGGAGCCTGTGGCCCCAATAGCACTCGAAGACAAGTGGAGTGTCCCCCACACAATTGTTGAAAAGAAAGTGAGGTCACCTACTTGGTGGACCTGGGCACTCCCAGAAGCCCCCACAGGGTGCTTCACATGCATTTCATAAAACCTTATTTTGACAGGGCTAACATGAGCTTGCTCATGGCCACTGATGGGAGACAGGATGATGAAAGTAACCCTCTCCTGGATCTCTTCCACAACCCTGTTTAAGGTTCTGTGGATGGAATAGGCTTTGCTGACAGCCTCCCTGACCAGAAACAAACTGACTGCAGACAAGTACTCAGTCAGTTCTCAGAACACTTTTCCCTGACACCCAGTGAGGCCACCTGGTGTGCCCATGATGCAGACACAGGTAATAATCTGCCTGTCAAGAGCAAAATCTACAGGCAGCCTGACCATGTCAGTGATTGAATCAGAGCAGAGGTCCATAAGATACTATAGTTGGGGGGTTATTGAGCCTTCAGACAGCCCTTCGGCTAGTCCTGTAGTCCTTGTACACAAGCCTCATTCCCAGGGCGGAAAGAGAGAGATGAGGTTCTGTGTAAACTACAGGGGTCTCAATGCAGTCACTAAAACCGATGCCCATCCTATCCCCAGGGTAGATGAACATGTTGATACTCTGGCTGCAGCCAAGTATTTCAGCACTTTTGACCTGGCTGCAGGCTACTGACAGATCAGGTTAACAGATGCTGCCAAACCAAAAACTGCATTTTCAACTGTTGGTTAGCACTTGCAGTTGATTGTGATACCCTTTGGGTTGAAAAAGCACCTGCCACATTTCAGAGCTTGGTGAATCAAGTTCTGGCAGTCCTGAAAGAAGTTAGTGTAGTATATCTATATGATATTGTTGTCTTTAGTTACACCTGGCAGGATCACCTGGTCCACCCCAGGAGTGTACTTGAGGCTTTGAAAAAGCCAGGCCTCACTATCAAGGCTAGTAAATGGCAGATAGGGTAGAGCAAAGTTGTTTACTTGGGCTACTTGGTAGGTGGAGGCCAAATTCAACCTTTACAGAGCAAAATCCAAAATATTGGGGATTGGGTTGCCCCCACTACTCAAACTCAGATCAGAGCTTTTCTGGGCCTTACTGGGTATTACAGGAGATTTGTAAAGGGGCATGGGTCCATTGTGACACCCCTGAATGATCTTGCCTCTAAGAAAATGCCTAAAAAGGTAAACTGGACTGTTAGCTGTCAAGTCAAGAGGCCTTTGATGCCCTGAAAAAGGCAGTGTACTCAGCTCCAGTTCTTAAAAGCCCGACTACTAAAAACAATCCATTGTTCAGACAGATGCTTCAGAAATAAGAATAGAAGCAGTACTATCCCAACTTAATGAAGAGGGCCAGGATCAACTAGGAGCTTTTATTAGCAGGATGTTGACTTCCCCCAGAGCAAAAGGTTGGTCACCTACAGAGAGGGAGGCCTTTGCTGTGGTCTGAGACCTGAAGAAGTTGATGCCATACCTATTTGACACCCACATCATTGTTCAGACAGACCACAAGCCTGTCTTATGGCTCAAACAGATGAACTGTGAAAATAAAAAGTATTTGAGGTGGTCTATTTCCCTACAGGGGTGGACTTTTCAGTGGAACATAGACCTGGGAGTAGCCATGGCAACACCGATGGACTTTTCAGTCGTGAAGCCACACAAAGGACAGGGAAGTGACCACCCCTTGTCCAGCTCTTCCCCTAGGGAGGTGCCCGAGCTCTGCCAGGTGGCCACTTAATTCTCCCGTCTTGGAAATAAGATGAGAAGATGCCACTGGGAGCATCAGACTGTTAGTCCAGCTTGGTTACGTCTCTGATAGGTGGTCACTACAGTAAGTGTCCAACCCCCTTCCCGCAGGGAACCCTAGATTCGCCTGAAACTTCATCACTGGAACTGTCTGAAGACTTTTTTGCAAGACACTTCTGCAACTTGGACACTGGAGCCACTGCTGGATGTTGCCGGGACCCAAGACAATACTGCACCTAGTAGGAGGGCTCCTACTGCAACTTTAAACCAGTGCATTGCAAGAACTCTGCAAACTTTGTGGCCGTGCATCCTCCAGAGTCACAAGGACTCTGCCTGCACTAAGGAAAGCAAGACGGAACGTCCCTTGAAGTGAAGAAGTCACTCCTCTGCATCTGCAGGTACCTCAACACTGATGACCGGTTTGTGGATCCTGCTGTCCCACCGACTCGCCAAGGCTCTGCAACACAGGTGGTGGTTGTGTGGCCCCTAAGAGGTCCGACCTGTCTTCTTTGCAACTGAGAAGTCTGTGGTTCCTGGTTGGAGCTGCCTAGATGCAGCCACTGCTCGCGGCAAGCAGAAGGGGAGAGCGCACGCAGGGGAGCGGGGTGAATAAAAGTAAATTAAAAATAATTTTAAGAAAAACACAACTCCATCCCCACTGTACTGCTCCATCCGCTCCTCTGTTGCAGGCACAGGCTCCCAGCCTGCCCTGCGGCCAATCCTGACGCTGCTCAAAGCCCGGGCACTCCCAGGCAGACTGGGAGCCTGTGTATGCTCTTTCCAGCCCGGCAAAACGATAATAAACACAGTTCATTATAGTTTTTTGGCAAAAGGTTTGCAGCTGCCATTGTTGGTGGGGAGGTGCCACTCCTCGGCTCTAATAAAGGATCCTCCCTGCCTGGCTGGAACCCCTGTGCATTGCGTCTGTTTGTCATTGCCCAGGCTTGTTGGCTCTTTAGTCCAAAGACCTCTTAGCTCAAAAAAAAAAAAACTGCCTCCAGCACTGCCCAACTCCAAGAACAGCGTCCTCTCTGCAGTTCCTGCAACAAGGGCACCTCTCTTTGCTGCTGAGGACTCCCTGTCCCTGCTGCCAGAGGGTACTGGTGGGGGCTCCAACAATTCCTGTTGGCTCTCCTTCTTGCAGAGGGCTGGCCCTGACTTTATGGTAAAGGTTGAGTCTCCTGGACCTTGCTGGTCCCCAAAATCCTGCAACACTCTGTGCAATGCTTTTTTACATTTCTCAAGGTTTGTAGGTGGTTCTGCTGACCCCTCTGCAAATTCGACAACCGGCATGAGACAGCTTGTGGATGACACCTCGGATCCTCCTGCCTAGCCTGGACTCCACAGCTGCCCTTCTCCGACCACCGTCCAACAGGAAAGAATCTCTAAGGCATCTTGGCATTGCCCCTGCGCCACCTGAGCAACCCCCTGGGTGGTCTTTACTCTGTCCCCTCTTTCATTAGATCCTCTTCTTACGGAATCCACACCTGGTTTCCACCGACCTCGCCCACGGGTCACAACAGCAGCTGGACAAGTGAGGGCCCCATTTACTTCAACGGGAGGTTCCAACACACCTTCACCCTTACCTACCTGTGATCCCTGGTGTAGGTACTCTGCTTCTCTAGGTATCAATAGGTAGGGGCACTTTTGAACCTCCCTTGTCCCTACAGATTTCCTCTGGGTCCTCTGGGAAGGGTCCTAAAACTCAAAAACTCCAACCGCTACTTCCACATGTTATCCTGAGGACACTGGCCCGGGGTTACAACTCTGCACACAGGCACCTGGAGAATCTTAGTTACTTACCTTTGGGGTTTTAATACTGCCTCAGTCCCAAGGGTCCTTGGGTGGTAGTTTGGTTTGGTAGTGATTTTTGCATTCCATTTTTTTTGTATATAGTTTACCCCCCCCCAATTAGGGGCCCATGCTTTTTTATGCCTTTACTTACCTGTTTCTAAGTATATTTTTGGATGTTCACATCTCCGATTAGGAGATATACCAAAGTTAGTTCAGTGTTTGTGTTATAATAAATAATGCATTATTATTCTAACCGTGGTGTGGGTCTTTGCTGTTGTGTACATCACTGACCAGCCTGCGTGGTATTTGCAACTGCTTTACATCCTCCTGGATAAGCCTTAGCTGCTTTCCACAGCTACCCTCTGAGAGCTCTGATTATCTAGAACCTCTTACGCGATCACTAAGTATTGCCTGGACACAGTACAGGGTGCCTGACCTAGAGGTGTACACCATATACTGAGCCAGCCTCCTACATTGGTGGTGCAGTAGTTGGGTGAAAGACTTGCATTGCTTTACCACTTGGTCATAGGTGAGTTTCCACAGCAAACCACTGCTGACTTAGGTACATACTGTACTTTTTGCAAATTGGTATTTAAAAAAACATATTTCTGGATTTTGTCTCAGGGGTCTGGCATAGCCTTTTCTCCAATCCCCTAAAGTGTTTAGAACACTAGGGTGGTGGTAGGTATTCACACACGACACTACTACCATGCTTTCTGTTGATGGGACTGACCAGGCACAGGAGTCTAGGTAAAGTGGCCTTAAGTTCCAGGAACTTAGAACCCTGTGTGGATCTAGGAAACTGAAAACCTGTAGAAAGCTGGCTCTGAATATACTATATAAAAATGAGATGTAATGTGCACAGAGTCCAGGAGTTCCCCAGAGGCTTAACAGAGGCTAAAGTGGATAATACTAATACTCTCGATTGTGGTAGTGTAGTCGAGCAGTTAGGCTTATCAGAGGGTAGTGCAAAACCTTTATTGTACACACACAGACAATTGAAGAAGCACACACTCAATGACCTCACTCCACACCAATGGATTTTATATAGCAAAAATATATTTTCTTAATTTATTTTCAGAACCACAAGATTCAAGTTGCAGGTAAGTACTTCAATAGATTCGTATTTCACACATATCAATGGCCCTTTGTTTGAAATCGCTAAGTTATACAGTTTTTAAAATATTGGCAACAATCTGTTTTAAAACTTGACACTGCAATTTTCAGAAACAGTTCCTGGAGGGAAGGAAAGTTAGACACTTACAGTTCCACTCTCCGGGGGTTAGGAAGTCCAGGGGTTGGGGTTCAAGTTAACTCCAAACACCCACCACCAGCAACACGGGGCCGGCTGGGTGCAGAGGTCAAAGTGTAGGCAACATTAACATGGGCTCCT
This sequence comes from Pleurodeles waltl, assembly GCF_031143425.1. Classification (NCBI taxonomy): domain Eukaryota; kingdom Metazoa; phylum Chordata; class Amphibia; order Caudata; family Salamandridae; genus Pleurodeles; species Pleurodeles waltl. The sequence goes on from NC_090450.1 coordinate 812,456,681, forward strand.
ATGGAGACTGGGGGCACTCGGTTTCAGATCTGCAGGCAGGTAAGTACCCACATCTTCAGAGGGCAGACCTGGGGGGGGTTTAGAGGAGCACTGGGGGGGGGGTCACTGGTAGGCACCAAACACACCCTCAGTGGCGCTGGGTGGGCTGGGTGCAGGGTGCAAACAAGGTGTTGGGTCTCCAATGATTATCTATGAGGGGGCCTCAGGAGTCACTCAGAGGCTGCAGGCGAGGTCCAGGAGGTCGTCTCAGGCAAATCACCAAATGGACAGGGAGGAGAGCCGTCTGCCAAACGTTGCTGCACTGGGGTTGGTTTCTCCAAGGCCAGGGGGCTGTGGGTGCAGTGGGTCTTTAGGTGTCAGATATCTTTGTCCAGAGCTTTCGTGGTCAGGGGGGTCCTCGGGATTCCCTCTGCAGGCGTCGTCGTGGAGGGGTGGAGAGGTCAACCAGGGTGGACACTTGCGCACAATCACCTGGGAATTCTCTCTAGCTGGTTGGACCACCTGGACACGGGCCATGGGTGTCAGGAACAGAGTGGTTAGGACTCAAGCATTCAGAGTGAGGTGGGAGTCCTTAGTTGTTTCTTCTTGGACAGGGCCGCTGTCCACTGGAGTTCTTGGTCCTTTTGGGTTCAGGGCAGTCCTCTGGAGCTTGGCAGAGGTCACTGATCCAGCTCGATGTCTGGCTGTTCCTTTGCAGTTCTTTGAAGCAGAAGACAGGCCGGTAGGGCTGTTGCCAAAGCAGTTGTCGTCTTCCTTCTTCTCTGCTGGGGTTTCAGTTTAGCTGTCCTTCTTTCTTGTCAGATCACCAGGAATCTGATGACTTGGGTTTGGGGGAGCCCTTAAATCCTGGATTTAGGGGTGTTACAGGGGTCAGAGGGCAATAGCCAATGGCTACTGTCCCTGAGGGTGGCAACACCCTTCTTGTGTCCACTTCCTTTGGGGAGGGGGACACAATCCTAACCCTATTGGTCCCTGCTTTCCAACTCAAGATGGAGGATTCTGCAGGGAGGAGGTCACCTCAGCTCTGGACACCTTAGGAGTGGTCCTAGCTGGGGTGGTCACTCCTCTGTGTTTTCCCTAATTTTTACTGCCAGACTTGCTGCCAAAAGTGGACCTTTGTCCGGGGGGCAGGCAACTCCATTAGCTGGGGTGCCCTGGGCACTGCAATATGAGGCTTGAGCCTTTGAGGCTCACCGCCAGGTGTTACAGTTCCTCCCTCGAGGATCCCCTTGCCCCCAAGAGCTCTGCAGGGTCAGGTCCAAGCTCCTTTGGGGCAGGCTTTGTTTCTGACCACAGAAAGCACAAAGGATCTCACCCCATGTGGTCAGAAACATGTTTGAAAGTGGCAGGCTGGCACGGACCGGTCAGTCCTGCACTAGCAGTTTGGCTAACATACAGAGGACATCTCTAAGATGCCCTCTGGATGCATTTTTCAATAAATCCCACACTGGCATCAGTGTGGGTGTATTGTGCTGAGGAGTTTGATATCAAACTTCCCAGTATTCAGTGAAGCCATTATGGAGCTGTGGAGTTCATAATTACAAACTCCCAGACCATATACTCAATATGGCTACACTGCACTTATAATGTCTAAGAATGGGCTTAGACATTGTACGGGCATATTGCTCATGCAATTATGCCCTTACTTGTGGTATAGTGCACCCTGCCTTAGGGCTGTAAGGCCTCCTAGAGAGGTGACGTACCTATGCCACAGGCAGTGGTTCGTGGGCAGGGCACCCTGAGAGGGGTGCCATGTCGACTTTGCCTTTTTCTCCTCAGCAGCACATGCAAGCTGCAAGCGCAGTATACATGTGCTTGGTGAGGGGTCCCCTAGGATGGCATAATACATGCTGCAGCCCTTGGGGACCTTCCTTGGCCACAGGACCCTTGGCACCATGGGTACCTTTTACAAGGGACTTAACTGTGTGCCAAGGGTGTGCCAATTGTGGAAACAAAGGTACAGATTTTGGGAAAGAACACTCGTGCTGAGGCGTGGTTAGCAGGGTCCCAGCCTACTTTCAATCAAAGTTGGCATCAACACTAAGCAAAATGTCGGGGGCATACCCATGCCAACAGTGGCACTTTCCTACATCACCCTACTAAACCTCATCTCCTAGAAATGCTCATCCAGCATGAGCTCTAAAATCCTGAACGGCAGGTAGAGCATGGAGGCCAAGGTGGGACAGATGACCCTTCAGAGTTGGAGAAGCAAGTACCTGGTACTTCTAGCTCTCACTCTGAATATGCCAAAGATGACTCAGAAGAGATCATTGAGGACAACCCTGGGCCAGTAGGGGGATGTACTGGTAGTACTGAGGAGGATGCCACACTTCCTGTGGGGTGGTATAAACGGTTATGAGGAGGACTAGATCCTCCTCAACTTCATCCTCACTCTCAGTAGCATCCACTGTAACAATTCAGATGAGTTAGCTTTAGATAGGGGGTTTCACTTGCTCAAACTTCAGAAGGCTAGGCTCAAGTTGAAAAGGGAGCAGTTGGTCCTCGAGAGGGAAGCTAGAACTCCATGGTGGTAGATCTAGGGACTCCAGGGTCAGGGAGGAACACTTTGACTCTAGGAATCTCAGCATGAAAGTTCTACCTTACACATCTGAGGATGACATCCACAAATGGATAACTGCTCTGGAGAGTGCCTGTGAAGTCCAAAAGGTCCCGCAGAGGCAGTGAGCAGCTATCCCGTTGCTCTCCTTTGCAGACAAAGGACAGACAAACTTTTGGCAGTCAGAGAAGAGGATGCAGATAACTACCAGGTTTTGAAAGAGGCACTGATTCATGGGTTTGGGCTTACTACTGAGGAATACAGTATTAAGATCAGAGAAACTTCAAAGGAGTCCTCTCAAGACAGAGTTGATTTTGTAGACTGTGCAGTCAAGGCTCTGTAAGGCTGGTTACATGGTAGTAATGTACATGACTAGGAAGGGCTGTACAATTTAATCATGAGAGAGCACATCCTTAATAACTGTGTGTCTGAAAAACTGCACCAATACCTGGTGGACTCTAAGTTGACCTCTCCCCAAGAATTGAGAATGAAGGCAGACAAATAGGTTTGCACCAGGGTGGGTAAGAAACCCCATGGTTGTCGAGACGGGCCACTCACCAGAAAAGCAGGATGTCAGCAGGGGCTATGGTATGCCCCGACCTCCTGGAACACCTCTCGGCACTTCCTGGTGGACACAAAAACCCCAGCAGGTGTCCCAAAAGGAAAGGGGGAGTGGAAGAGAAAGAGACAAAACACTGCCACGTCTTGCCGGTTCAGCCAGGCACCCTGTATCTTCGGGGGCAGGTTGTTGTTGACAGAGTGGTAGTAGAGTTAGTGCACTCAACTTCTTTGAAACTGAATCTCTCTTTCTGCTATGGACATGGGAGTGGTAGAAGAACACCGGGATGCTCCAGCACTTTTCTTGGATAATAATAACTGTTGGCACAATTACTAACACTGCATTACCAAAAACCCAAACTGAGTACCATAACAATAAGTACTTCGACACTAGGGCTGGCTTCACAGAGATTCACTGTTGCACACTACAATTAGAACTGTGGTTGCACTTATCATGCACAAGAAAGACAAACAAGGGCATTCATTATATCACATATAACTTTGATGCATGCATAGGGGTTAAACTTAAAAGGAACAAAAACAATCCAAGAAATACAAATGTCCACTCTGGGTTAAAACAGTTAGGGTGGCACAGTTTGGTTTGGTTTCACTGTGTGTGTGAAAAACCCTTCAAAAGCAAACTCCCCAAACCTGAAACACAGGCATGAATGACACAATTTAAATCCAAGAGAAAAGTCACGTAAATGCTCTTTTAAAATTGCACTGTCACTTTTTGTAGTACTTGAGCTCGAGCAGATTTCCAGAAGCACATTTAGGCAAGTAACTACAATAATAATCTAGAATGTTCAGAAAAGCATTTGTCTTTTCAAGGTAAGCACTCTGCCAAAATACGAGGTCTGAAATACACCAGCTGTTCTAGGAAAGCGCAGCGCTCAAAGAACAAACTCCCTGGAGAATACTAGTCACTAAGCTGCAGTCTTTTCCGGAGTGCTGGAGGAATGCCTGGTGTCAACTGGTACAGGAACGAAGAAAAGAATTGCCTCAAAAGTCCTGAATATGAGGATGACAGCAGGGGCTGGACTGCCAAATCAGATGCTGAGATCAGGAAGCAAAACAAAGCCAAGCAAGCAGGGAGGCATGCTTCACTCTGCTATTTATAGCCAATCAGGAAAGCAGTTGAGTTTCCACATGTAGATGAGTCAGCACACCCAATTAGAAGCACATGTCTACACCACACCCAATTAGAAGCACATGTCTACACCTGCTCACATTAGCAAACAAGCATTGGTAAAACAAGCATTGATAAAGCCAATTGTGTAACGCAGCACATAATGTTTATTTAGAAACATGAAGGTTTAACCAAGAACAGAGATATGATTTAACCCTAATCCCTGGGGATGCTGACAGATAACCCAGGAGGCACCTTGGGGATTCCTGACAATAGAGGAGGTAACCAAAAGAAGGGTAATACTTCTAAGTCCTCAGGGAAGGATGGGGAGAAACCTAAAGACAAAAAGAGTCTTCAATAGGTCCACAAACTTCTTCTCCAGGGGGTGGGTCCCAATCCTCCTCTTCCTCTAACAAGAAACCATGGTGCTTTCTTTGTAAAGCAAAAGGCCATAGGACATCTGACCCCAGTTGTCCTAAGAAGAGCACCAGTACTACTACTCCTCCTCCCAGTGCCCCTAGCAGTAGCACAAATAGTAGTACAACATCCAAGGGTGTAGCTGGGTTCACCTTGAGCACTGCAGTGGACTCTGGCCTAGTCAGAGAAACCACGGAGGCTGTCCTGGTATCAGAGGGTGGAATTGACCTTGCCACTTTGGCTGCCTGGTCTCCTAATATGAGGAAATACAGGCATCACCCCCTCAATAATGGTACTGAGACAGAAGCATACAGGGACACAGTTGCAAGTGTCACCATGGTAACTGAAAAACTAGTGCCACCTGAGCAGATCCTACCTGGGCACACTTACCAGGTAACCAACGCAGACAGTATCACTAAGTGCCACCCCTTGGCACTGGTTAATTTCAGCTGGGGTGGGGGTGGGGGTTACTGGCCCTAAGAAAGGTGTACTATCTTTTTCCATTCCTGCAGAGTGTCTTATGGGCAATGATTTTGAGACTTCAGCATGGGCTGAAGTGGAGTTGCAGCCCCATGCAGCAATGCTGGGCATCCCTGAGAGTCTATTTGTGGGAACTAGAGCACAGGTCAAGAAGCAGGGAGAACAAGGTGCTTTGGAGCCTGGAACAACGGCCCAGGCAGCTCCTATGAAGAGAGGTAGGAAGGGTAAGAAGTTATCCTCCCCAAAGACATCATGTGAGGATCATTCTCCTCAGGGAGATGATCTTGCCCCTTATGAGGGAACTGCTCCAGAGGAGCTTGGACCTGACATTGCAGAGCTCTTGGGGGCAGGGGGATCCTCCAGGGAGGAATTAAGTCTTGAACAGAAATCCTGCCCCTCTCTTGAAGGCCCCAGATAGGAAGCTACTGCAGAAGAGGCAGGGGATGTCAGGGGACCCCATAGGGTTTACTGAGAAGTTGGTCTCCTTTATTCTGAGACTAGAGACCCCAATCCTGATGCTACCAGGAGGTTGGTTGTTCCACAGAAATTTAGGGAGTTTCTATTGACCCTGGCACATGACATTCCCCTTGCAGGACATCTTGTACAAAGTTGGACTTGGGACAGGCTTGTTCCACTGCTTCTTTGGTCCCACATGTCTGAAGATACCAATGAGTTTTGTTGCTCTTGTGTCACCTGCCAAGCCAGTAGCAAATCAGGTGGCACTACAAATGTCCCCTTAATTCCACTACAAGTGGTTGGGGTTCCCTTTGAGAGGGTAGGGATTGACATTGGTGGTCCCCTAGACCCTCCTATAGCGTCTAGAAACAAATGTATTCTGGCGGTGGTGTACTGTGCCACCAGGTACCCACAAGCTATTCCCCTTAGGACCACTACAGCATGTGAAGTGGCCAAAGCCCTCTTAGGACTCCCTCCAGATTGTCTTTCCCTGAGGAGGTGGTGTCAGACATGGGTGCAAACCTCATGTCTGGCTACCTGAAAGCAATGTGGAAAGAGTGTGGTGTAACTTATAAATTCACCACCCGCTACCATCCACACGAAAACTGGTTAGTTACAAGATTCAATAAAAGTCTCAAAGGTATGATTATGGGACTAGTTGAAAAATTCGGGAGGATATGGAATGTCCTACTACCTTGACCTCTATTTGCCTACATAGAGGTTTCACAGAAGGGAGTGGGCTACAGTCCATTTGAGCTTCCCTTTGGGCATCCAGTTAGGGGTCCTCTTTGTCTTGTGAAGGAGGGATGAGAGCAGCTCCTCAAACCTCCCAGACAAGACATTGTAGATTATGTACTAGGCCTAGTTCACATATGGCCGCATACATGAAGAAGGCAAATTAAAACCTTGAGGCCAGCCAAGAACTGCAATAGTTATGGCATGACCAAAAGACTGTTCTTACTGTTTACCAGCCAGGGCAGAAGGTGTGGGGTTTTGGAGCCTGTGGCCAAGACAACTGGAGTGCCCCCATACCATTGTTGAAAAGAAAGGTGAGGTCACCTACTTGGTGGACCTGGGCACTCCCAGAAGCCCCCACAGGTTACTTCACATGAATTGCATGAAACCTTATTTTGACAGGGCTAGCATGAGCTTGCTCATGGCCACTGATGGGAGACAGGAAGATGAAGTAACCCTCTCCCTGATCTCTTCCACAACCCTGTTTAAGGTTCGGTGGATAGAATAGGCTTTGCTGACAGCCTCCCTGACCAGAAACAATCTGACTGCAGACAAGTACTCAGTCTGTTCTCACAACACTTTTCCCTGACACCCAGTGAGGCCACCTGGTGTGCCCATGATGCAGACACAGGTAATAATCTGCCTGTCAAGAGCAAAATCTACAGGCAGCCTGACCATGTCAGAGATTGAATCAGGGCAGAGGTCCCTAAGATACTATAGTTGGGGGCTTATTGATCCTTCAGACAGCCCTTCGGCTAGTCCTGTAGTCCTTGTACCCAAGCCTCATTCCCAGGGCGGAAAGAGAGAGATGAGGTTCTGTGTACACTACAAGGGTTTCAATGCAGTCAATAAGACTGATTCCCATCCTATTCCCAGGGCAGATGAACATGTTGATACTCTGGCTGCAGCCAAGTGTTTCAGCTATTTTGACTTGACTGCAGGCTATTGACAGATCAGGTTAACAGATGCTGCCAAACCAAAAACTGCATTTTCAACTCTTGGTGGGCACCTGCAGTTTATTGAGATGCCCTTCGAGTTGAAGAATGTACCTGCCACATTTCAGAGCTTGGTGAATCAAGTTCTAGCAGGCCTGAAAGACTTTAGTGCAGCATTTCTAGATGATATTGCTATCTTTAGTTATACCTGGCAGGATCACCTGGTCCACCTCAGGAGAGTACCGGAGGCCTTGAAAAAGTCAGGCCTCACTATCAAGGCTAGTAAATGGCAGATAGGCAAAGCAAAGTTGTTTACTTGGACCACCTAGTAGGTGGAGACGAAGTTCAACCTTTACAGAGAAAAATCAAAACAATTGTGGATTTGGTTGCTCTCACTACTCAAACTCAGGTCAGAACTTTTCTGGGCCTTACTGGGTATTACAGGTGATTTGTAAAGGGGCATGGGTCCATTGTGACAACCCAGAATGATCTCACCTCTAGAAAATGACTAAAAAGTTAAGCTGGACAGTTAGTTGTCAAGAGGCCTTCGATGCCCTGAAAAAGGCATTGTACTCTGCTCCAGTTCTCAAAAGCCCTGACTATTAAAAACAATTCATTGTTCAGACAGGTGCTTCAGAAATAAGAATAGGAGCAGTACTATCCCAACTTAATGAAAGTGCCAGGATCAACCAGGAGCTTTTATTAGCAGGATGTTGACCCCCCCCAGAGAAAAAGGTTGGTCACCTACAGAGAGGGGGGGCCTTTGCTGTGGTCTGGGACCTGAAGAAGCTGAGGCCATAACTGTTTGACACTCACTTCACTGTTCAGACAGACCACAAGCCCCTCTTATGGCTCAAACAGATGAACTGTGAAAATCAAAAACATTTGAGGTGGTCCATTTCCCTACAGGGGTGGACTTTTCAGTGGAACATAGACCTGGGAGTAGCCATGGCAACGCCGATGGACTTTCTAGATATTTCCACTTAGAAAATGAAGACTCACCTGGTTAAGGTTAGTCTTATCCTCTTTCGTTTGGGGGGGTATGTAGGAAAGTAGCACCTTTCTGACATAGTTACCCCCACTTTGTGCCCGGTGTCAGTATATTTTGGCTGTAGTACACTGGAATCCTGCTAACCAGGACCCCAGTGTCAGTGTTCTCTCCCCTAAATTTTGTTGTAAGTAACTTTCAGACCCATCAATTGGCATACTGGTGTACCCCTGTAAGTACCTAGTATATGGTACTTAGGTACCCAGGACATTGGTACACCAGGGGTCCCCCATGGGCTGCAGCTTGTATTATGCCACATGCAAACTGTGACTACAGGCCTGCCATTGCAGCCTGTGTGAAATGGTGCATGCACCTTTCACCCCAGATATAAGCTTTACCTTATCTCACAGTCAATGCACTTTGACCCTATAAGACACCCCTAAAGTAGGCCCTTCAGTCCAATGGCAGTGTGAATGGTTCTCAGTGTGAGGGCACACCTGTAGGAGCAGAGGTGCCCCTACAAGCCCCATGTTCTGGGCTTTGTAAGTGTGGGGAGCCATCTTAACGCATATAGTGGAAACTGGCCAACACGAGATGTCCAGCTACATAATGACTTCACTATACCTAGGCATGTTTAGTATCAAACATGTTGGAATCATGCAACTACACCATTTCCAATGCCATCTGCATGATACCATGTACTATAGGGTTTCCCCCATGTCTGCCTGTACAGCCTTGCAGGGTCTGCATGCCAGTCTGTGCTGCAGCTGACCCCAGACACCATCCTGCCCTCCTGTTGCTGAGCCGGGAAAGGCAGAACAAAGGATTTCCTGTAGAGGAGAGGTGTTACCACTTCTTCTCTAGAAATAGGTGTCTCTGGGGTGAGGGTGCCTCTGAGCACCACCAGACTGCTTTGAAGGGCACATTTGGTGCCCTCCTTGCCTAAACCAGTTTACTCCTGTGCAGAAGCCCCTGGCTCCCGCTCTGGCGCAAATCCACACAAAGGACCGGGGAGTGACCACCCCCATGTCCAGCTCTTCCCCTAGTGAGGTGCCCAGAGCCCTGCCAGGTGGCCACTTGATTCTCCCATTTTGGAAATAAGATGAGCAGAGGCCCCTGGGAAGATCTGACTGGTTAGTCAAGCTGGGTGAGGTCTCTGAGTCCCCCTGATAGGTGTTCACTACAATAAGTAAGGTTCCCTACCTGGGTTACTTAAGGGCGCCCCTGAGGGTGGGAACCTAGATTTGCCTGAAGGTTAATCACTGGAACTGTCTGAAGACTTTTTTGCAAGACACTTCTACAACTTGGACATTGGAGCCACTGCTGGACTTTGCCGGGAGCAAAGACAATACTGCACCTAGTAGGAGAGCTCCTACTACAACTTTGACCCAGTGCATTGCATGAACTCTGCAACCTTTGTGGCTGTGCATCCTCCAGAGTCACAGTGATGACCGGTTTGTGGATCCTGCTGTCCCACCGACTCTCCAAGGCTCTACAACACAGGCGGTGGTTCTGTGGCCCCTCAGAGGTCTGACCTGTCTTCTTTGCAACTGAGAAGTCTGTGGTTCCTGGTTGGAGCTGCCTAGATGCAGTCGCTGCTCGCGGCAAACAGAAGGAGCAGGGCGCCATGCAGGAGGGGGGAGAATAAAGTAAATTAAAAATAATGTTTAAATAACAGTTACCTCCATCGCTCCTGCACCGCTCCATCTGCTCTTCTGCTGCAGGCACAGGCTCCCAGCCTGCCCTGTGGCCAATCCTGACACTGCTCAAAGCCAGGGTGCTGCCAGGCAGATTGGGAGCCTGTGCATGCTCTCTTCAGCTGGGCAACTGTGTTGCTGGGCTAGAGAGAGCCTACTGCAAATGTGTGTTTGGCCGGGACGAGACGGCCGGGCAAACATACATGCGCACTGAGGGCGAGTGTTCAGTGCTTGTCATAGCCTGCGGCCCGCCCCTTTTACCCCCAAAAAATAATAAACACAGTTTATTATCGGTTTTGGGCAAAAGGTTTGCAGTTGCCATTACTGGTGGGGAGGTGACACTCCTCCACCCTAATGGAGGAGTCGCCCCTGCCTGGCTGGAACCCCTGTGCACTGTGTCTGTTTGTCGTTGCCAAGGCTTCTTGGCTTTTCAGTCGAAGACCTCCTAGCTCCAAAGAAAACCGGCCTCCAGCACTGCCCACCTCCAAGAACGGCATCCTCTCTGCAATTCCTGCAGCAAGGGCACCCCTCTTTTCTGTGCTGCTGAGGACTCTTTATGCCTGCCGCCAGAGGGTACTGCTGGGGGCTCCAACAATTCCTGCTGGCCCTCCTTCTTGCTAAGGGCTGGCCCTGACTTACCGGTAAAGGTTGAGTCTCCTGGACCTTGCTGGTCCCCAAAATCCTGGAACACCCTGTGCAATGTTTTTTCACATTTACCAAGGCTTGTTGGTGGTTCTGCTGATCCCTCTGCAATTCGACGACCGGCGTGAGACAGCTTGTGGACGACTCCTGGGATCCTCCTGCTTCGCCTGGACTCAACAGCTGCCCTTCTTGGTCCACCGTCCAACAGAAAAGCATCTATAAGGCAGGTGGGCATTGCCCCCTGCACCACCTGGGCAACCCCTGGGTGGGCTGGACTCTGTCCCCTCTTTCTCTAGGTTCTCTTCTTCCGGAATCCACACTTGGGTTCCACCGAGCTGGTCCACAGGTCACGACAGCAGCTGGATAACCTAGGTCCCTATTGACTTCAACAGGAGATTCCAACACAACTTCACCCTTATGCACTTTGGCTCCCTGGTGTAGGTACTCTGCTTCTCTGGGTATCCACAGGTGGTGGTACTCTTGAACCTCACTTGTCCCAACGTATTTCATCTGGGCCCTCTGAGAAGGGTCCTAAAACTCGAAAACTCCAACTGCAACTTCCTCCATGTTATCCTATGGACACTGACCCAGAGTTACAACTCTGCACACGGGCGCCTGGGGAATCTTAGTTACTTCATTTTGAGGTTTTAATACTTCCCTAGTCCTAAGGGCACTTGGGTGGTAGTTTGGTTTGGTAGTGATTTTTGCATTCCATTTTTTTAGTATATGGTTTGGACTCCCGATGAGGGGCCCATGCTATTTTATGCCTTTACTTACCTGTTTCTGAGTATATTTTTGTATATTCATATCTCCAGTTAGGTGATATACCAAAGTCATTTCAGTGTTTGTGTTATAATAACTAACGCATAATTTGTCTAACACTGGGTGGTTCTTTCCTATGTGTACATCACTGACTGGCCTGTGTAGTATTTGCAACTGTTTTACATCCTTCTGGATAAGCCTTAGCTACTCCCCACAGCTACCTTCTGAGAGCTCTGGTTATCTAGAACCTCTTACACTATCACTAAGGGCTGCTTGGACTCAGTACAAGGTGCCTCACCTAGAGGTGTACACCATACACTGAGCCAGCCTCCTACAGCTTCTTCCTTTCTGTGCCTTTCTTTCCACACCACTTTAAGTAGAGGTAACAGAAACCTTTCCTTCATCCTCCTATCTCCTCTCCATATTTGTGCGGTGCAGTACACAAAGAGAGACTGACTTTCCCATAGCTTTCAGAGTGAAAAAACAAAGCAAAACTGATGGGGGCGTAGCCAAGCAGCTGAACATGGCGGTCGTGCTTTAAACGAGCTCTGATGCGAGGCACCAAAATCTGGCTTCAATTGCTAGCTCCCTGGGGCACTTCGCCCGGGTCACGCACATGGTGGCACACACTACAGACTGCTGACCGCAGGAACTGTTGTAGCACAACACCAGCGCAGGAATCCAGGGGCACGTGGGAGGTGATGAGATGCAGGCCTGGCAAGCTTCTTCCATCGGGCTCTTCTTCCATTGTGCTCGCAGAGGCCGAGTGCTGCCCATCCTTGGACTGCGACTAACCGCTCCCTCGCTGGGGCAGCCTCCGATGCCATGAGGGCTGTGGCGCACCCACCGAGGTGCCAAGGGCTGGGGACCCATACTCCAGACTAAGCGAGCAAACTGGTGACACAGCAGAGTGCATGTCTTGTGGAGACCTTCTGCTTGGCTGCCTCCAGAGACTAGTCCCTGCCGACTATCCCTGAAGCAGCACTAGTCGGGGAACACCTCAAGGAAACTTATGACGTGCATGGGGACGAGCCAGACAAGGCCCCATAGCCGTGGTCAGGATCTTTGCTGCGAGGCCTTCCATGCCTCAAGATAACGAGGGGCCACTGTTGGCCAAGGGCTCCCAGATGACAGGACTCACTGATCGGATGCAGGAGGTGAGCTTACCAGATGTAGAGAGCCCCTGGAAAGTCTGCTTGGTGGCATCATGGGGAGTGGAGCCGGTGGAGTTGATCCCAGCTGGTGTCATTTTGCGCCATTGATGGTGGGCTTCTGTGAGCATGGGACCCAGCCACCAACACCCCTGTCAGAATAAGCAGCATCCCTCGCAGGAGGCAGGCTGAGATGGAGGGGGAGGTGCTGCGGAGGGCCCCACGAGTTCCACTACACTCAGCAACATAATCGAGTCACTTCCCGGGGGTACAGAGGCAGCGGAGAAGGCGGGGGCCTGTGTGGGCTCGCGGACAGGTGGGAGACCTGTGGCGCTTAGAGGTGGTGGGCCTTCTGTCATCACTAGTAGTGGAGGATGGCTACGAAACGGGGGTTAGAGCAGAGGGGGTGCTGAACTGTGTCCTCTGTGAATCTCCCCGCCAAACGGAGTGCTTGCACCGGCATACAGTGTGGCTCCTGGGTCCCCTGCCTTGAGGGTTTATGAATCCAAGGATACTGTTAAGTCACGAGTCTTGCCTCACGTCTTTACAGTGTCAAGTGAACCAGATGGATACCTGCCTTGGGGATGCGGAGGGTAGGTTGAGGTGCAACAACCTCTGCATCGTGGGCATCCCTGAGGAGCCTTACCCTCCCTTCCCCGACCCTCTTCCTATATCCCTGACTGTCATAAGAGATGGATACCACCGGCGGACCTATCTAACTGTTTTATATTGAACGAGCACACTGCGCCCTGACAGCCAAGCCACCAGTGAGGGACCCACCTAGACCTTTCATTGCTCTAATCCTCAACTTTTCAGACCGCAACATGGTCATCTGGAAAGCAAGGGTCTCTGTCCTGTCGCTCCTCTCCTGTGATGATTTTTCCTGACTATACCCAAAAAATCCAACAACAGCAGCTTTCAGTCCAGGAGGCAAAGCAGAAACTCAGGATCTTGGGCATAAAGTATATGTTGCTCTTCCCAGCCCACTTGAAGGTTATATTCGAGGACAAACCATTGTTCTTTGACACTCCGGAAACAACTTAGGACTTGATTTAAGAAACGACCATCCTGCGTGGCAGGGGACCTCCTCACTGAGAGGGGGTGGAACTTTGGAGATTGAGAGGGAGGGGGTGCAGGGAGTTCCTTGGGGGGGTAACGCACAGCTACAAAAGAAAAATACCTGCGATGCAGGGAGAGGAGGGCCCGGTCCCTAGGGCCCAAAAGAGTCCTTGAGAGACAAGATGACTCCATGGCTACAGAGGACACACCTTTACACTGCTCGACCACTAACACTACACCAAGCCCTCCACACATTATTTAGACACATTATTACTGCACTAAAATATGCATTAACATGGCACGAGTTAATACACAAGGCGCTAGCTTCAGCTGCACCACCCCCAATCTGATCTATTTCTTCACAATCTTAGGAAGTTCTTCTCTATTAAGTTGGAGGGTTAGGTTTTTGGGACTTGGGTATGACGCGTTGGCTCTCATTGTACCAATGAAACTGCTGGATTCCGGTGGCAACACCACCAGGTTGTGCGGAACTTAGAACAATTCCACACTCTGTGACAACTGTCGGCCTAACCCTTTTGGCCAGCTAGCAGTACCTCGCCAGCACCTGGAAGTGGCAATGATTTGTGGCAGCCGTACGCATGACATTCTGACTTCTCAGCGGAAATCGTGGTGGAACAGATCTCATCCTTTTTTCACAGTTACATTTGTCTCACACAGGCAAAGACAAACAGCAGCAAGGATTGGTTCAATATACTTTATTGAATCAATTGCGTTCTACATAAAATAGCATGTACTGTAATGATTAAGATGATAAAATATAATAATAATGTGTTGACAAGAAAAGTAAAACATACAATAAGTTCCACAATAGTGTCAGAATGCTCGGTGTTGGAATTCCTACCTACACCACTAAAGTACTATATTAGAGCATAGCAATGTTAGTCCTAATCCACCCTTTAGGATCCCTAGGAAGACACCATTCCCCATACCTAGATTTGGTAGTAGCAAAGAGGGCTGTTAGTCTACTGATCATCCCCTCTCATATGGGAAGAGAAAAAATGTCAAATCTCGGTAGACAGCTGCAATGAAGCAACAGCATAGGGTGGCAATCTTCTGGCTGGAACTCTCCCTCTAACATATGGGGGCACAGAGATGTTTTATACTAAAACAGCTAATGTTCTAAGAAAACTGTCCTAATATAAAACACGCATGCTTCCGTGAAGTGGCAGAGATTGCTGTGTTAAATTTTGTGCAGCAACGTATTGGAGACAGCTTGAGCAGAGCACAGAACAAGAACGTCAGAGTACAAAGAAGGAAAAAAGTTTCTGTGCTAAAAGCATACAAGATAAAGGAAAGTAAAACATTACCGTAGAAGAGAGCTTCTGCTCAGAAAATTAAAATTAATTGCAACTAGGCAAAAGGACACAAGCTGCAGGCCTATGGCTAAAATACCGTGCCCATGAAAAGCTGCTAAGGTAGCCTTACGACACCCTCCCCTTGTTGCTTCAAAGTGTAAAGGTAAATCCAATCAAAGTACATTACAATTGCATTAAAATTAATTAAAATATATGTACAAATGTCCATGTTGATAAGCAAGCATACTCGAAGCAGGCCAAATTAGAACTGTCAATTAAAACATATAAAAAGCTGACTGTCAAATTTTAATTCAGTGTCATTTTGAAAACTGCCAATTATATCCAAGACAATTGAATTAAGGAAAGATCCCACTTCAGCAGGTGTTAAAGCAACCAAGTTGGAGCCAAGGAAAACAAAAGAGCACTTGTGTTCCAAGACATCAGCTCCAGCCAAGGTGGCAGTATTCCGTGTAGTGCCAGACATTGAAGTGCCCAGAGCCACATGATCCACAAAGGGTGGCTCGTAGTAGGCTTCCCGCATCAAACTGATAAGGAACCCTCATCAAGAACATCAACAGATCAGCGTCCAGTGAAAGTGAGCGCTGCGTAGAAAGACAGTTGTAGTGCACATTTAAAAAGGCACCCAAAGCAACAAAAAAACTGGCTGCACACAGTTTAGTACCAGTCTGAATGACAGAGACCAGTTGCAATCCAGTCCCTCAAGGAGGGGTGCTCCGAAATACTGCATTATGCATTCAAAACACAGTTGCGCTGGTGGAAGTGCCATCAGTTCTTCTCGTTGAGATGGGGCAGACATTGCTAATGAAAAATAGCAATAGCAGAATGCCACCAATTAATGACAAAGTAATTGGGAATCCCCCGAATACACCTGAAAGTATTGAGTGTATGCCTGTAGGTATTATGCCAAATATAGATGAAAAGGTGCTGACAAACCCAGAACCAACAGCCTTAAAGAAGCGTACAATCTCAGCAGTATTGGACACATTAAATATTCGTCCCACAAGTTCATCAAAGTGTCTCGGAAAGTTTGTGTTTAAAAGGGACTGTATTTCCACGGATGACCTTGCTATTGAAGCGTATAGGTCTCAGATGTCAGTTGTTACATTTTTCTGAAACAAAAGAGATTTTAGTCTGCTCAGCTTGTCAAACTTTATATTAGAAGTACAAATAAGAGCCAGATGTCTGTTACTTTCATTTGTTGTGTAGGTGGAAAAAGTACGTTACCACAACAAGTTACAATTTGGGAGACCGAAACTACGTAGGCAATTCCAGCTCACATTCCACACAGCTCTAGTTGTTTAGAAGTATATAACTTCCATTTGAGAGCACCAAGAACGCTGGTCGAATTTAAGGGGACAGGAGCTCCCTTCAGATAACAGGCCAAATTAGCTGGGCAAGTATTACATGTCTCGTGCAAGGAATGCAAACAATCAAACGGCTCACAGAAGTCTCTAATTTTCTGCCGGTAAGAAAGTCCTCTTTCATGCCATTGAAACATTTGCATAAAAAGGATAGCTCCCACACCTCATCTCCCAGTCATTCAGATCTGCCCCCTGGAATGTGTTTCAAGCAAAATGTGAATTGAAGTGTTGAAATAGGCAGATTGATAACCCCATATATTAGCTAGTCTGCAGATAGTGTTTCTTCCACAGAAAAAAGCAACTTTTCTAATTTTGTGATGCTCAACATAATATATGTTGCTTCTTTCATAGCCATTATTTGTTGTTGTTGCATCAAATTAAATGCGTCAAACAGGTTCTTGGCCCTAACGTAATACCATGGAACACAACCATTTTTCAATGTCTGTAGTGTCCAACCTAACTGCATAGTGGACCTAAGTTGACTCTGTCCATGGCGTAAAGTGACATATCAGTTTGCATAATGTCAATTGCAGAAGAAATTATGTTGTTGAGAGTTTAAATGCAGTCGGACACGTTGTTAATTCCGTTATCTACAAAGGCTAATGCCTTCTGTAAGTTTTCCTGATCTATTTGCCTTAACTGAGCTGCAGCTTCTTGTTGGTAAAGTTTACAAATCTCATTGTAAATTGCATATAAGAAGCACTTTTTACGTTAGCTTTTGGGGCCTAACAGAAATTCTTGCAGGTCTGTGTTATTAGACAGGAGACTGAGGTGTTCTTTTACAGTATCTAGTGAGGAACTTTTTAATCATTGCTGGCATCATTTTCCTACACTGTAAGATGTCACAATACCTGAATATTCTGGTGACACATAGTGAGGGTCCGCTCTGTTCACTCTAAACCCCCCCGTGGACTGTAGAAAACGCAAATGACAACCATTTGTGTCCACTGCCTACAATAACCACCCACCAGGGCTTGAAAGTGATGTGTTAAATGTTCTATTTTGGACCTACCCATTAAGTTGATCTTCAGTTGCATTCATGTATTTTGCCATTTGTAAAATTTTGCGGGAGTTGGACGCATTTAATTCTTTAATTTTCGCCAAACCTAAACTGCACTGTCTCATTCAAAAATATCATTTGTAAAGGTATTAGGAATTCTCTAAACAAAGCTTTCCTTCCCTGTATTTGCCAATGTTTAGTTCCCCAAACACTCTTTCAGTCACTCAACTTCATCTAATATTCATAGCCTTCTATAGCCAACCGGGAAACAAAGGAATCAGAATAAATCAATTTTGTATCAGTCAACAATACATTGTGCATTTCCCTTGATGGGCAATTTAAAATAATATGAAGCAGCATCTTTAACACTGTGCCCAGAAAAATATGTAAACTTATCCATATATGTTTTAGAACTCCCCACTGGTGGGCTAGGACAATATTCCCATTGTGTGTAGTTAAAAATAGTCTTTTGGGTACTTGCTCTATGAATGAAATGATTTCCATAATAACTTTCTTTTGTTTTGTAAATATCTTCACTTCCAAATACAGTACCGTACTCTTGTTCAGATAGCATAGAATCAACTGTTTTTACATCCCAATCATCAGAGCCAAGTAGTTCACAAGCGGTGGCTCATAAGTGGCCTGGCGAATCAACCCCAGTCTCATGGGGCACGACCGTGAATGAACCCTCATTGGGAACATCAGCAGTTCCTTGTCCACAGGAGGCACTGACCGAATAGCAAGACACACCGATGGTAGACCGTCAAAGAGGCACCAGATGCAATGAAAGACTGTTTGCATGACCAATCATGCTCCAATTCTTCCAGCAATGGAACACCAAAAAACTGTACCATGCGATCACAACACAGCTGGGCCGGTGGTAGCTCCATTAGTCCGCTTAGCTGAGAAAGCACAACCACTGTGTATTAGGAATAGAAGCAGCAGTATTTCATTAATCAGTGCCAACCTTACAGGAAATCCACCAAACACACTCAAAAAGAGTGAATGAATGGCTGAAGGAATGACTCTGAAGACAGTCTGTAAGGTGGAAACAAATCCAGACCAACAGCCTTAAAGAAGTGTACAATCCCTGCAGTGCTCGAGGCATTGAAAATTCTGCAGACTAGCTCTCCAAAGTGGTTGGGGAAGTTGGTATTTAATAGGGATTGTATCTCAGCTGATGATCTCGCTATCTGGAGAGCATAAGTCTCCTTGGCTGAAGGACTTGTCACCACTTGTTTCTGGAACAGTTGTTCCTATAGTCTGCTCAGCTTGTCAAAATTTACATTAGTAGTATCAATTTGAGGCCACATTTCTGCTACTCTTGTGTGGTGGGGGGAATAAAACATTTCCACAACAAGTTACAATTCGAGAGACTGAAATTACGTAGGCAATGCCCGGTCTCATTCGACAGCAGCTCTGATCTTTAAGAACAACATAACTTCCATGCAAAAGTATATGAAATACTGGACAAATCAAAAGGACGGGAATACCCTTAAGAAAGCATGTCAAGTCTGCGACACCCGCATTGCAGAAACTATGAAGTGACACCTGTTTGCAGATCATTGAATGACTAAGAGTAGTCTCACATTCGTTTCCGCTCAGAAAGACCTCTGTTCACCGACATTTTACCTCAAAAGGCAACTCCCACTCTTCTTTTATAAAGCTATCTCCTAGCCTCTTGTATCTGCCCACAGCAAAATGTTTCAAGCATATCGGGAAATGAAAGGTGGAAACTGGCAGATTTATAACCCCATGTATGAACGATTCTGTTGATGGACTTTCTGCTACTGTGAAAGGTAGATTTTCTAACTTTCCATTATTAAGCATGGTGTAACTTGCTTCCTTTTTAGCCATTATCTGTTGCTCCGTGGACAAATTAAAAGAAGCAAACAATTCACTATTGTTGATGTATTTCTAACGGAGGTGGCCATTTTTCAGAATCTGTAATGTCCAACCCAACTGCATGATGGAACGCAGCTGACTTTGTCCATGTTGTAAAAGGGACACGTCATTCTGAATGATATCAATCACAGATGACACAATATTATTAAGTATTCTGTTGGACAGAGTATTCATGCCATTATCGACAACAGCTAAAGCCTTTTCCATTATCTATTTGCCTTAAACGTGCAGCTGCTTCCATTTGAGAAAGCTTCCAGATCTCATTGTATATGGCATACTGGAAATGTTTAGAGTGTGGTTTTCATGGACCTAGCAAGAAATCCTGCAAGTCTACTTCCTCTAATAGGAGACTAAGATTTTCTTTAATTGCTGCTAAGGTGTTAGTGCATAACCATTGTTGGCACAGTTTACTCAAACTGTACGTAGTAACTATACCAGAATGTTGACCCAAGACAAAGCAGGGTCTGGACGGCTAATCTTAAAACCCCCTAAGGAATTAACAAAATGTGCTTGACACCCATTTGTTTCTATTGGCCACAATACCCACCCGCCTGGACTTGAAAGTGTGGAAGTAAAGGTACCATTCTGAACCCAAGCATTTAGTTCTTCCCCGGTGACATTTAGGAATATTTGCCAGTCAGTGAATGTGGCTGGGGTGGGGATACTGGGCGCTTTAATTTCTTTTATTTTTGCTAACCCTGGGCAGGATGTTTGTTGAACCATGTCATTTAAAAATATTATTTGAACAGGAATAAGGCATGCTCTCAACAAAGCTTCCCTTCCCTGAATGTTCCAATTCTGTGTTTCCCATACAATTTTCACATCAATAATGGTCTTCCAGTATTCATAACCTTCAACAGCTAGTAGGGAAAAAAAGGAATCTGAATAGATTCATCTGGTGTCAGCAAAATCTTCCGCATTTTAGAAGGTGGTTACTTGAAATAATAAGACTCTGCATTTGTAGTGTCATGCACAGAAAAGTATGCACATTTGTGTACATATGTTTTGAACTTGTGGAGTTGAACAATGTTCCTATTGTGTGTAATTGAATACTGCTCTGGGTCTAGTTGCTTGTTGCAGAAAGTAATGTACCCAATGATTATAACAGAACATTTCCCCAAATTCGCTGTGTACACATACACATCTTCAGTTTCAAATGTACTGTAATTCTGCAATTCAGCAAGCATAGAATCAACTGTTTTAAGATCCCAGTCATCAGAAACAACACCAGGTGTAATTACATCAGTCATTGAAATTTTGAATACACATGGAATTTGGATAACCTTAGTAGGCCCATAAATATCAAATGTATCTTTATCTCAAACAATCCCATCTGGCATTGATGCTGCTGAATTGTCAACAAGGCACAAGTATCTTTGGACCTTATGTGAGGAGAGATATGGTGTTAGAACTTTATCCACTGGCTCGACGGAAGAGCGTTCAGGAAGATAATGTCCATTTATCAAGAGAAAGAAATTAGGCACAAGACCAATCCATAGCAGAAAGGCTAGCAATATCAGTAGTATCCAAAGATCATTCCATGGATAAACTGTTGCGTAGGCTCTCATTATTCTAATGAGACTACTGGATTTGAGCAGCAGAATCGCCTGCGGTGTGGGATACTGAGTCTAATCCACTACAGGTGACACCTATCCCTCCAATCCGGGTTTTGCTCCGGCTAACTAGCAGTGCCTCATCTCTACCCAAGAGCTGGGATGATTGGGCAGCCGAGCGCATGACACAATTGACTCCTCAGGGAAATCATTGTCACTCAGATCTCATCCGTTTCTCTCAGTTACACTAGTCTCACATATACAAGTACAAGCAGAGGCAGTATATGTTTCAATAAGGTTTTAATAAAGCAACTGCATCTTAGGCAAAGCATGTACTGCAATAACCAGGACAATAAAGCTCGACAGGATTAAAATTGTAACAAGGATAGTAAAGCATAGAAATAACGCTACCATATTGTCCCTAGAGTCAATAGACTAATTCCTACCTAGGCTATATTAGAGCACAACATGTTAAGCTCTAGATCTGCCCTTCAGGTTCCCCTGGGAAGACATCATCCCCCCTACCTGAGAAAAGGCCTGAAGTCTGCATAAGCAGCTATAGCAAAGCGTTCAGCAATCAGCATACAGTCGTGGTCATCTGGCTGCAATCTCCCTCTAACGTGTATGGGACAGGGAAGTGTTTTTATAATAAAACAGCTGATGTTCTGAGAAAATGTCCCTACATAAGGATGTGTATGTTTCTATGAATACCAGAGACAAAATGTTACCACGTTTACTGGCAACCTATCTTACTGCAGGCTTGAGAGAAGCACAGAGTGAAAGAAATGTCTTGTTTTAAGAACACAGTGCTGGCCTACGCAAAGAACAGGTAGATAGAGAGAAATAAAACAAGACTACAAATGTGGCTATTGTTAAAATAATAACCAAAGCTGAATAAAATATATCTAGGTTAAAGTGCACAGCAGCAGGCCTAGTGTGCTCAAATAACATACATGGAGCTATAACTAAAATGGCTACATACCAAAACCAAATAGTTATTTTTAAGCCATGTGTACAGCTTACGTATCTTTGAAAAAGTTTCAGTTCCAGATGTAGGTGAAGGTGTAGGAAAGTCATCTTGGTCAATGAAGTAACAAGAAGCAGTCTCTACGAACACAGGAGCCAGTGCATTACTGGTGGATGGATCTGCTTCTCGTGGAGGTTCATAGTAGACCATGTCCTCAGTTTGTGTTGCAATGGAGTAAAAATAACTGCCACATCTTGGACAGTTCTGGTCTGTGAAGTGGTGACAGGGATTAGCAGAAGCTGTTCTCTGCTCTCCCCATGCTCGAGGAGGCATTTGTAGCATTGTTGTATGCTGGGGTATTCAGAAGTGCTGTTTCTTCTTTAAAGAGGTATGTCCTGTTGGGTAGTGAAAGGGGACCAGGGACTACCCAAGGGACCTCGGGGTCTCCTGTGCAGGATGGGCCACAAGATGCAATTTGATGTTGTCAATGGAGACAAACCTGCTCCCTTTATAACCTGGCAGCAGTGGTAGAATGACAGTTCTGGTGCCTTGGATCCCCAGTACTGGAAACAGTGCTCCCTTTAAGATGGGCCCAATTCCTTCTCCAAAGCAATCTTCTCACGAACCAGATCCCCAATTTTAGGAATCAAGACAGTTGAAGTTGTTAGCAAATCCCTTATTCCTAAGGTGGCAGCAATGGCGGATGAATTATCATCACAAATTTGTTGAAGCTCCTGTAAGACAGTGAGATGTTCATTTACGTCAAAAGGTGTGTCTGCCACCACAATACCAGGGCCATCTAGATCTGGGACATACATAGGTATCCCAAAGAGGACCTCATAAGGAGTGCGTCCTCCCTAGGACCGTCTTGGCAGATTATTCAGTGCTCTCTTGACTCTATATAGGTGATGAAGCCAACTGCATCCTGAACCTAATACTTTAGCTGTTAAGCACTGCTTTAGGTCACAATTCCTCCTCTCCACAGCAGAATTACCCTCAGGATGATGTGGGGAAGACTAATGGAGTTCAACAGCGATCGTCCCCATGGTGTCCCTGAATGCCCCAGAGGCAAAAGCAGGGCCCTGATCCAAGTGGGATGCTGCAACCACATTTGTACTGATGAAGACCAACAAGTCTTTTACCACAGTTCGAGCGTCAGCTGACCACTGTGGCCATACCTACAGGAATCTAGAACAAGAATCAACAGTGACTAAGATGTATATGTATGCACCATCAGGTTGTAAGGGATCACAATGGTCCAGGTACACACAATGTAGTGGCTTATTGGACACTAACAGGGATGTCTGCGGTGGGCGTTTGATGTTGGCGCCCTTTATTTGCTGGCAAATGTCACAGCAAAGGACATATTGCTTGGTCTGTTTGTATAGACCCAGCCACCAGAAGCTTTTCTGTAAGAGTGATATTGTGGCCGCAACACCAGCATGAGAAGATGAGACACCCTCATGCGCTGCTTTAATGAGAGCTAATCTCAACATGAGCATCTGGTAGCTTATGCTTTAGATCAGCCCCCCTCCCCCACAAGAGTTTGGTGTTTTATGCTGTTCCTCTTTGAGTCTCTGAACGTGTTCAACCGCTAATGATTGAGGTAATCATTGTAGGACTGGACACAATAGTATGAATCACACACAATGAATGTAAGCTGTTCTGGATCCATATGTTCCAGTGCCAAGATAAGAGCTTTAAGCTCAGCCAACTGAGCTGTGCAGTCCCCCCAGGGTCTGTGTGTAGGTATGTCGAGGGTGGAATACACCATCCTTCATCACTTCGCTCCAGCTACGCAAGTGGCTGAGTATGGATGTTTTGTATCTACAGCTGGTTGTGCTGAACCATCAGTGTGGGGTGACAGTGTGGTTATCTGTCAGTGGTAGGTGCTCGGCACTCCTCTTTGTACTGGAAAAAGTCTTGTGTTCGAAGTTTTAGGTCAAAGATGTAATCAACATCAGTGGCGGTCAGGGAGGTTGCCCATTGAATCCAACGTGGGTGTAAAACTTTAGCATTAGGAACGCTTGCTTTGGGGACAGTCTCTAAGGCCGGCACCGGGGTAACGACAATAATGCGTTTCCCTTGGCTTCTCTTTAATGACAGCTATCTGTACAGCAGTCAGTATATTTTTCTGTGGGTGCAAAGCGTTGTTTTGCTTTTGAGTACAAATGTATTTTGTATGCTATGGGCACTGTCTCACACTCATTAAAGGTGACATAAGTTAACCCAATAGCACCAGCAATTTTTCTGGTGACCCAATCTGTTTAGTTGTCAAGTGTGTGTATGTGTTTTGCTTAGAGCATGTCTTGCTGCAGTCCTCTAAGGATGTGCATGTTCAACTGTTCAGTGTCTGCTTGAGAAATCTGGGCGAATTAAATCAGAGTGGTTTAATGCATTGTGCATAATCTGGAGTGTAAGTTTAGCCAAAGTTAGAGAAACCAAGTAAAGACTGCAGTTTCTTGATCATGTTTGGTGGTTGAAGGTGAGCACATTTTTCTAAAAAGTGCAGGGCCAGGAACAATTAACTGAGAAATAACCGGTTGTTTATTGCAGAGACACAAGGCTCTATTACTCCCTGGTACTCGAGCTGAGAGAGGATCTCTCTCACTGGAACTTTAGCCTCATGCTTAACAGGATATTGGGGCTGAGACGGAGGTGTAGACCTAATCAGTATTATATGGTAGGGGGAATCCTTATCCCACCCTACGTGATTGCAGTATAGAGCGGGTGTCTGCGCCAAAGCCCAGTCAACAACATAGGTTCTGTTACCACATCTGGAACAAGATCTGAGAAAGAAGGCAAAATTAAATCTTCCCCATGTGGGAGCTTGCGGACGTGTTCGGGTGGCCAGTCTTTCTGCCAAGACGATATCACAATTAGGTTCTTTCCAAAATATTACACTACTAGTGCTCTCTATGTCTCCCTCAATTTGGATATTTGAATCATAAACCCTGTCGGTGGGAAAACACGCACGTTCGCAGTTTTGACTGCAAGAAAGTAATTAGTTGCTGTTGAATCCAAATGATCTTTCAGACTCTGGTGACATATTGTGACTTCTGCTATGCTGTCCAGCAGGGTCACTGCCCATGTCTTGTTTTTCAGCAATGTTCTCAAGTCTGCTGGCATGTTTTATTGAAATTGCTGACACCTTTTCTTTTTAAATTGTGGATTTTGTTGTGGGGATTTGTCTTCTTTCTTGTCTGAAGACCACTGTAAGTCGTTCTTCTGTTTCACATAGTCAGTACATTGCTCTGACTGGCCCACTCTGTACAGTGTGTCCTGAAAGGAACGAGAAGACGTGAATCAGTATATCTGCCAGAAGTCTTTAAAGTTCCTCTATTTCTGAGATTATATTTCCTTTCGGAGCTCTCCGGATGCGGAGAGTTTACTTCCTGACTTCTGTCTTTATTTAGTGTTTGTTTATCCCATTGTTTTTTTTACAACCCTCCGGTGCTTGTTTAGTACCATATGTAGGGGTGGCACTCTGAATTTTTAGGCTTCTTTGGCTTGACTCCCAAACTATCCCTTTGTATACTAGTATAGGTCTCGGAAATTATTTGGAACAGGAGTGTCAACTATCAAAAATCTCCCAGAGCCGGTGGCATACAGACAACACTACCGCTTCCCCTTAAATGTTTTTTAGTATTATTGAGGAGACTGTGTTGAAGTTATGCATCAGTTTCATCCTCAAATCTAGGGCCGGAGCAGCCGCATGTTCATTTTGAATTTGTTTTACCACTTTCAGTAGGTTGGCAAGTGCCGGGGTATCATGCGTGGTAGTGTAAATTGCAGCAAAGACTGTACCCCATGTGGTGCAGTCGTCCACTGAGGGAACCATTCCAAATGGCAAGCACATTGTGAGAATTCTCTGTTTATCTTGGGCTCCGATATAGGGAAACACTGCTTCCAGCTGATTAGTTTTTTGTGCTATCCAGAACGGAAACTTCACTCATTCCGTGGCCCCCTTTCCCATGATAGAATGCACTGTTTGTGGGTTAATCCCAGTAATGGCCAATTGGTGACAAGCTGGTACAGTCCGTGCTGGAGTGGTATATAAAGTTTGCATAGCGAATTGTACCAATTGTCTGTAAAGTTGTACTAGCTCATTGTATAGTGCACATATAGCAGCTATTTGCATTGCCTGTACGGCAGGATGTGGTGTGTATGTAGCAAAAATAGACCATGCTGGTCCGTCATTGCTTAAGGGACCTAATCTCACGTGTTGTATTACATGTGGTAGGGTGCCATTGAACCAATTTTTATGTTCTTGATAGGAAAGCAGGATCTCTAAATACCGGTAAGCCTGGTACTGCTGCAATATGTTCGCTATTTTATATGCGTGAAATGTAAGTGTTGTCATCTTCCTCTGGAAAGGTGACACAGGAATAGAATGTTTCTGTTTGTAAGCATCATAAGTTTTCACAATAAATGTGACATCCCCACCCTCATCTTTTAAGCCATGGGCTACTACATATTGTTTTAATGCGTGTCTGACATTTTCTGAAATGTCTATTGTGTTAGCCATGTCGAATAATGGATACAGAGAAAGAACACCAAATGTGGAGAAATCCTTTAAAAGGGTTCAGGCTTGAACAACCTACAGCCTAGTTAGGTGCTCCCTATTCAGATGAGGAGGTCCCTAAGACCACGGATGCCTCCCTGTAATGGTACTTAGAGTACCTGCTGTGTGTGAGACAGAGGTACTCAGGATATGCATAAATTAGTGCCAAGACACAATCACTGGTGGTACCATGTCGTAGTTGGACTCTTGCTCCTAAGATAGACTAAGGGCTTACGTGAGACAGCACTTTTGTTTGTAGGAGACTAAGCCATTCGTACAGCAAGTCGCAACTGCCAGCCCAACCCTCCCAGGCTCACAAGCAGTACCTCACCAAAACTCAGAAAGCAAAGGTGATTTCTGGCAGCCTTACGCATGGACTCTACATAAGATCTCTCAAGGAAGTCGTTGTGAAACGGATGTTACCCTTTTCTCTCATTAGCAATAAGTCTCATACACACACAAGTAAGGAAGGAGATGCAGGAGAGTTTTCAATATATTTATTCAAAAGACTGCAATCTACGATAAAATGCATAAGCTGCAATGATTAGGATAATAAACATTAAAGGAAGCAGAATTGTGTGAGATGAGAGTTGTGAATATAAACCCCCCCCCCATCTTACAATAAACATGAGCCATAATATTCCTAGCAAAGTGAACCTAATCTCTACCCTAGTGAGAGCTAGGTATGATAAACCTATTCTGCCAATACCATGTCCATGAGAAGCGACCCAATCCTCGTTACCCTGGAATGAGGTCTCTAGGTCAGACTCCGTGGTGACACAAAGGCTGTGTTCTGCAGCAAGGTGACGTGCAACATAAATGGCATCTGGAAGGAACCCTATAACAACCTTGTCCATGTGAGATTTAGTTATACAGATCATGTAGGATCCCTGATGCAGGTATGTCCTTAAACAACTGATAAGGAGGCAGACTTGTGGTGGCAATTCTATAAACAATCCCCAACAAGTGTACATTATATTCCTATCACTTGTAAGTGAGAAAGGGACATGATAACAATAACTACCTACATCAGAGATAATGACGCCTTCTCAGAGTGGCACTGATAAAGCTAATCTAAACAGCTTTATAAACTATTGTAGGAAGCTGGCCTTGTGTGTGGTGACCACCTATGGTGTTATCACTTTATACCAGGTCCAGGTATCCCCTATTAGTGAGGTATAGGCAGTGTCTAGGAAGCCAGGGCTCTCTAGAGGTAGCTGTGGAGGAGCAGCCAAGACCTAACTAGGAGACATGCAAAGCTTATGCAATATCACTGTAGTCACATAGCACTTACACACACAAAAGAACCATACAGTGTTACAAAAATAAAAGTACTTTTGTTATGGTAACACAAATACTAAAATACTGTATAGGCAATACACCACTAGCAGGTGAGTAAACACACTATCATATACCCATTAGAAGTCAGGAATAGGCATAGAAAGCAAGAGAAAACAGTGAAATAACAGAAAAAAGGGAGGCCCTAGGGGGAGACCAAACCATATACTAAGTAAGTGGAATGCGAAAGTCAGTCCCCACCCAAGGAAGTGGAATCTGTACAGGGGAGCTGGAGGAACTAGGAACCCCAAAAGGTAGGTACCAGGGTGCCCCCCCCGGCAACCAGGAGAGAAGAGGTGTTTTTTCCCCAAGCCCACAGGTAAACTTTGTAAAAGGACTGTGCAAGACCCAATCAAGACTGGAAGAAACCAGAGGGATCCTGACAGAAGAGGACCTGCACATGAAGGAGACCAAGTCCAGTTCGAGTTAGAGTGTTCAGTTGGGGCAGGAGCCATGACCCACTCTTCTGGAGTTGCAGGACCAGGTCGACAGTGAAGATAAAGAGTTAGCTGTGCAGCACTGGAACCGGAGAGGAGTCCCAGAAGTGATGCAGCTAATGTCCCACAAAGGAAGAGTTGCAGTTGGTCAGTGGTGTAGACAAACCACCAACAAGCCTTCACAAAGGCAAGAGTCACAGATAAAGAGTTGCAGAGCTGCCATGGACCAGGAAGGTCCAGGGGGACTCAACCCAAGGAGGGGAGTCCCAGGTGACCCTCAGCAGTGAGAAGAGTCAGAAGTCGAGGATGGAGCCCACACAGGCAACTCACAGTTGCAGTGAGGCCCAATCAGCACACCTGGAGAGGAGTTGCACGTCACTGGAGCATCAGGCAGGAGACTGTGCTTTGCAGGGAAGAGTGCTGGAGGTGGGGGCTACACAGAGCCTGAAGATCCCTTGGAAGAAGAGCCAACAAGCCTTGGTAGCTGCAAGAGTCGCAGTGCACAGGGATACTGTCCTGTAAGGAGAGGCAAGGACTTACTGCCTCCCAAGCTGGAGAGCAGGTAGAGAGGACCAGGAGGACCACTCCAGACCACCACCTTTGTTGCAGAATCCATGTAGTTTTGCAGGAAAGAGGATCTATGCAGCCGTTCACCATTCAAGTTGGTGCATGCAGATGCAGGGGAGTGATTCCTTCACTCCAAGGAAGATTCCTTCTTGCTTCTTGTGCAGGCTGAAGACTCATCGCCCTCAGAGAATGCACAGCCAGGGAAATGTTGCAGTTGCTGGAAGGAGCCGGGGAATCAATGTTGCAAAGTGCAGTCATCGTTGGAGTGGCAGATTGTCGGTTCTTGGAGGGTCCAGTTGCAGTCCCGATGGCCAAAAGATGAAGTAAACGATGCAGAGAAGTCCTGCAGGAATCTTGCACATAGAATCTGAGGAGCCACTCAAGAGGGTGACCCTAGATAGCTCAGGAAGGGGGATTGGTCACCTAGCAGGGTGACCACCTATGGGGGGCTGTGACATCACCTGCCTGACCTGTCCACTCAGATGCTCCCAGGGGCCTCTGCCCATCTTGGATTCAAGATGACAGAATCAAGTGGCCACCTGGAGGAGCTCGGGGCACCACCCCTGGGTGGTGATGGACAGGGACGTGGCCACTCCCCTTTCCATTGTCCAGTTTCTCACCACATAGGGAACCAGGGGACCCTGGACTGGTGCAAACCGGTTCATGCAAGGAGGGCACCAAATGTGCCCTTCAAAGCATACCGGTGGCTTGGGGAGAATACCCCTCCCAAGTCATGTAACACCTATTTCCAAAGGGAGAGGGTGTTCCCTCCCATTCTGAAAGGAAATACTTTGTTCTGCCTTCCTGGGCTTGAGCTGGTCAAACAGCAGGAAGGCAGAAACCTGCCAGTAGGATGGCAGCAGCGTGGGCTGCCTGGGAAACCCCTGTAAACTGGTAGGAGCAAATCTGGGGTTCCTCTAAGGAGCACCCAGAGTGCATGGAATCATACAACCAATACTGGCAACAGTATTGGGGTATGATTCCGACATTTTTTATACCAAACATGCCCAGGTTCAGAGTTACCAATATGTAGCTGGACACAGGTGTGGACCAGTGTCCAGTACACGGGTAAAATGGCTTCCCTTCTCTTACGAATTCCAGGGTAATGGAGCTGGACTTCGTAGGTGCATCTCTGCTCATGCAGGGGTGCCCTCACACACAGGTACCTGGACCCTGCTTTCTGGGCTAGGCGGTTCGGAGTTACCATTATGTAGCTGGACCTGTGTCCAGTACATGGGTAGAATGGCTTCCTCGCACTTAAGAAGTCCAGTGCAATGGAACTGGAGTTCACAGGGGCACTTCTGTTCATGCAGGGGTACACTTACACACAGGGACCTGCACCCTTCCCTCTGGGCTAGGAGGGCCTACCATAGGGGTGAATTACGGTGACCTGGTGCAGTGACCTGTAGTCAAAGGGTGTACGCACCTTTCTACGCAGACTGCAATGGCAGGCCTGCAGACACATTTTGCATGGGCTCCCATGGGGAGGTATAGTAAGTGCTGTAGCCTTTGGGTATCCCTTGGTGCCCCAATGCCCTGGGTGCCTGAGTACCATATACCAGGGACTTATGTGGGGCACCAGTATGCCAATTGTGGGGCAAGTAAAGTCCCATGCAACCAAATTTAGAGGGAGAGAGCACAGTCACTGGGGTCCTGGTTAGCAGGATCCTATTGAACACAGTCAAAACTCACTGACAGCATGCAAAAAGTGGGGGTAACCATGCCAAAAAGAGTCGACTCTCCTACAACTATAAATAATGGCAGCAAGCTAAGTAGGTGAAAAGTCACTAGGTAACGGGGCACAGGCCTACAAGCCAAAGGCTAAGCTGAACTCCTGTGTCCCAATAAGAATTAAAATGGATTCACCACAATATCAAAGGAAATGTTATCCCAAACAATCCCATCAGGAACTGGTATAACTGAAATGCTCACTAGGGACAAGTCCCGAAAGGACCTTGAATGAAAAAAAATCTGATGAAGTAGATGAGTCAAAAGAGGAATCATCTTGATCTGCAAAGTATCCAGAAGCAGTTTGTGAAAAATTGTGAGCTGTGTTAGGAGTTAGAGAACTAACAGAAGTCTCCCTTGGTGGCTCATAGTAGACAATTCCATCTGTTTAAGTTGCATTTGTATAGTAGTCTTCATTATTTCTCGTTTTTTGTTGTAGATGAAGATAGTGGTGCTTAGTTACCTGTATGGAGTCCAGAGAGCACTTAACAATCTGCCCAGATTATTAAGTGTTCTCTGGACTCCATACAAGTGACTAAGCCAACTACTACTCTTGCCTAATACTCTTGCTTTTAAGGATTGCTTTAAGTCTCAATTCTTCCACTCCACCACACTGTTACCCCCGGGATGGTAGGGAGATGAGAAATGGAGTTGGACCCCCAACAAAGCCATGCTGTCCCTAAATGCCCTTGAGGCAAACTCAGGACCCTGGTCTGAGTGGAAAGCTGCAACTGCATGTGTACCGATAAAGACATGCAAATCTTTAATAACAGTTAGAGCATTAGCTGGTCGTTGTGGCCATATCCATAGAAATCTGGAGCATGAGTCGACAGCGACTAAGATGTATTTGTATGCACCATCAGGTGTCAAGGGACCTCAATGGACAAGGTACACAAATTGTAGTGGTTTGTTTGAAATTGAAAGGGGTGTCTGCATTGAGCGTTTAATGGTGGACCCTTTTATTTGCTGACAGATGTCACAGCAAAGGACATATTGTTTTGTCTGTTTGTATAGACCTGGCCACAAATAACTTTTTTTGTAGTACAGAAATAGTAGCTGCCACACCAGCGTGGGCAGAAGCAACTCTGTCATGTGCTGCTTTTATCAACTCAGACCTTTGATCTTGGTTGGGGATCACACGATCACCCACCCAATATATTGTTACTATGGCAGTGTTTAGGCTAGGTATACAGTAGGAATATTTGCCAGGATATGCCTTTGGTAATGGCTTGCCGTTAGTTGAAGCTTTCACAGCACCAAGTTTTTCATAATCCACCCTTGTTCGTGAACAAGTTAGTGCAGCAACAGAAGCCATAGCTATAGCTGAATTGGTCACTCCATCAGCCAAGGCATTGCCTTCCAGGGGTACTTCTACACATTGGTGTCCCAGTGTATGAACTACATGGGCATTAGGTAGCATTTTTTTCCTTCTGATCCAGTACTTTGCCCCACAGTAAGTTGTGTTTAATGGTATTGCCTTTTGAATCTCTGAATCAATTTTGATGCCAGTAATGCAGATATCCATTAAAGGACTGGACACAGTAGTACGAATCACAAAGTATCAACATTAGTTGTTCTGGATCTGTGTGTTTCAGCACCATCACCAGAGCCTTGAGCTTTGCTAGTTGTGCAGTGCAGCCCTCTAAGGTCTGTGTTTAAGTGTTTTGTGGATGGAATGCACCATCTTTTGTGTAGCCATTCACAGCCACACACGCAGTGGAGTATTGGTGTTTGTGCCTATGGCTGGTTGGGCTGAGCCATCAGTGTAAATGATTGTTAGATATTGTTCAATTGGCAAAGTATTTGCCGGAATGGGATATTCCATTTCATATTGAAGGAATTCTTGAGTTTGTAATTTTGGGTCAAAATGCAGTCAACATTAGTGGCCATCGAAGACATTGCCCATTGGATCCAACATGAATGTAATACTTTTGCATTAGGAAAGCTAACCTTTGTGACCGCCTCAAGGGCTGTAATCAGAGAGACCACAATTATGCATTTTACCTGAGCCAGAGGTCTCTCTTTAATGACAGCCATCTGACCAGCAGTCAGAATTTCTTCTGTGGAAGCAAAGCATTGTTCAGCTGCAGAATACAGGTGTGAATTGTTTGCAATAGAGACAGTACCACCCCCATTAAGTGTTACATAGGTGAAACTGATGGCACCAGCAATTACTCTGATGACCAAATGGGTTTTGTTGTCCCTTTTGTGAAAATGT
Source organism: Pleurodeles waltl (assembly GCF_031143425.1). NCBI lineage: Eukaryota > Metazoa > Chordata > Amphibia > Caudata > Salamandridae > Pleurodeles > Pleurodeles waltl. Next base: position 812,489,222 of record NC_090450.1, read on the forward strand.
TTTGCTGCAAGCATGTCTTGTTTTAATGCTCTGAGAATGCGTGTGTTCAACTGTCCAGAATTTACTTGAAAAGTTGGGACGTATTAAATAATATAATGGTTCAAAGCATTGTGCATATGTGCATAACCTCAAATGTAAGTTTCGCCAAAGTTTAAATTTAAAAAGCCCAATGAAGACTGGAGCTTTTTATGGTGTTTGCAATTGTGTGCATGTTTCTAGAAAGTGGGGTGCTAGGCTCTTGCCTTCATCCGATAACTCGTATCCCAAAAATAGGACACTGAGAAAGGCAATGTTTGTTTTCTTAAAATTGAATTTGTAGCTGAATTCGGCAAATCCCACAACAATGCGGGCCACCGGTTTCAGGTGGTGAATGAGATCATTATCTATTCGGTAGATGTCATCAACATAGGACAACGCTTCAGGGTCAATGTTGTGTAAAATGGATGTTACAGGTGCTGAAAACAACCCATGGCTGTTTAGATACCCCTGTGGAAGCTTAAAAAAATTTCTGTGAGCCTAAAGTGCTAAATGCTATTAAATCCCTGCTTTCAGGTGCTATAATTTGGCAGAAGAAGCCGTTGGAAATATCGAACGCAGTTTAGTATTGTTTGCCCACTATATTGTTAATGAGTGCCGTTCTATGTGCCTTTTGGACAGCAAATGAGTGTGTATGACTGTTTAAATGTCTGCAATCTAAGACTATTCTATATGAATGGTCCGGTTTTGCAACAGGAAATAGAGGATTGTTAATTGGGAGACACGGCTCAATTACACCCTGGAACTTTAGCTGTACGCCAATCTCTCTCACAGGAGCTTTCGCCTCATGCTTAATAGGATATTGAGGTTGAGGCTGTGGTTGGGACCTAACTGGTATCATGTGGTAGAGAAAATCCTTATCCCACCCAACATGGCTGCAATACAGCATGGGGGCCTGTGCTAAAGCCCAATCAAATATGTATGACTCAACTAATTCTATACAAACTAGGGGAGAGAAGGAAGGCTTAATCATTTGTTTCCCCATGGGATCTCACAGAAGAATTCTGGCAGCCAGTCTTTTTGGCCAACAAAATGTCACAGATGCCAGTTAATAGTTTCCAAAGGATAATGCCAATTGTGCACTCTATAACCCCCTTCTAATTGTATTTTAATTTTATACACCCTATTGGGAGGAGGGGGACACGTATGTCTACAGTCTCGACGTCAATGAAGTCGTCAGTTGCCTTCACCTCCAGATGCTCTAGAAGATTCCAGCGAACTATTGTGACCTCTGCTGCGCTGTCTAGCAGAGCCAGTGCCAAGTTCCTGTTCTACAATAAAACTTATCTTGCTTGGTATTTCGTGCAGAAATAGCCGCCACCTTCTTTTTAAATTGGGGTTTTTGTGGTGGAGGTTTCTCTTCTTTTTTAAATTGATACTTCAGCTGAGCGTTATGAATCTTTTTTCAGTTTCATGTACTCTGTGCATTGTGCTGATTGCTCCCTCATTAAATTAATCCAGGGAGTCCTTAAAGGAACGAGATTAGCGTGTATCAGTATATTGATATCTATCATGAGTTTTTATATTATCACTATTTAGCAAGTTATAGCTTTTCTCAGGGGGAGTGGTCTCCGACTGTAGAGAATCTCCCCTGTCCTTTTTAAATGTTTGCTTTTCTTTAACCCAGCGTTTTTTAGAACTCCCAACTGCTTGCTTGGTAGAATCCTGATTGGATTTAACCTGTACTTGTGGTTTACTGGGACTAGCTCCCAAACTAACCTGACCTATACTTGAAAAGGTTTCAGCAATAATTTTAGGCAGTTTGCGTTCTTGATCCTGTACAGGAACATCCTGGAGCTACATGTGCACTAATAGTGCTACTGCTTCCCCTTTAAGATTACTTAATAATATTGAGGATACTGTGGAAAAATTGCCCATTATTTGTATCTCCAAATCCAGGGCCGGGGCAGCCCCGTATTCATCTTGAATTTGTTTTAACACCTCAGAAAGACTGGCAAGTGTTGGTATACCGTGTGCAGTAGTGTAAAACGTGGCAAATACCACACCCCAAATATTGCAGTTATCCACTGTGGGAACCATCCAAATGGCAAGCACATAGTGAGACTTCTGTGTTTATCTTGAGGTCCCGTATAAGGCAACAGCTTCCAGTGCATTTACTTTTGAGCTAACCAAAATGGAATTTCTTTACATTTTGCAGGTGATCGAATGCACCATTGCAGTGTTAATACCCGGTGTGACTCAGAGCAGTTGAGCTGGAGCAGCGTGAACTGGGTTAGTATTTAATGTTTGCATTACAAACTGTGCTAAGAATCTATTTATTGCTACAAGCTCAATGTATAAGTGGCGAACCTTGGCTACTGCCAAGGTGCCTGCATCAGGATGCAGTGTACATGTGACCAATAAAGGCCAGGCAGGACCATCATTGCTCAGAGGAGCTAGCCTAAAATTAAGTATTGTATGGGGTAGGGTGCCATCAAGCCAGTTCTGGTGGTCTTGAAAGATAGCGGTATCTCTATGTATGCGTATGCTCTGTATTGTTGAGGTGCAGTAGCACGTGTTTAGAGATTAAATGTGTTAGTATTCCCCTCAACTGCTGGAACATTGACCTAAAAGTAGAAAATTTATTTTCTATAGGCTGGGTGAGCCTCAACTATAAATATAACAGCACCCTCTGGGCTGTAAGGTCATTAGCTAATAAATGATTAGTAGTGGAGGGCGCATGTTTCCTTCAATTACCACCCACTGCGGGTCTGCCTTGATAAATATACCTGTTCACAGATAAGGACACCGATTGGGGATTTATCCTTTTAAAGCTCAAGCTAGAAAAACCTTCAATCTAAAATAGGTGCTACGTATCTAGCTGAGGAAATCTCAATACCATGGACATCTCTGTATAAAGAATTGGGGTGCTTTTAGCACATAGTGAGACAGAGGTACTCTGGGAGATCTGCAATTTAGTGCCTGACCACACATTTGTGGTGCCATGACGTGTTGGCTTTCATTGTAGCAATGAGACTGCTGGATTCGGGTGGCAGCACCATCAGGTTGTGGGGAACTTAGTCCAATTCCACACCTTGTGATAACTGTCGGCCTAACCCTTTCGGCCAGCTAGCAGTACCTCACCAACACCTGGAAGTGGCAGTGATTTGTGGCAGCTGTGCGCATGACATTCTGACTTCTCAGGTGAAATCGTGGTGGAACAGATCGTATCCTTTTCTCTGAGTTACATTTGACTCACACAGGCAAAGACAAACAGTAGCAAAGATTGGTTCAATATACTTTATTGAATCACTTGCATTCTAGATAAAATAGTATGTACTGCAATGATTAGGATGATAAAACAATAATAATAATGCAGTGACAAGAAAAGTGAAACATAAGAAAAGTCCCACCATAGTGTCAGAATGCTAGGTGTTGCAATTTCTACCTATGACACTAAAGTACCCTATTAAAGCACAGTAGTGTTAGCCCTAATCCGCCCTTCAGGCTCCCTAGGAAGACACCATCCACCATACCTGGGATTTGGTAGTAGCGAATAGGGCTCTTACTCTACTGTGAGTCCTCTCATGTGGGAAAAAGAAAAGATGTCAAGTCTCAGCAGGCAGCTGCAACGAAGCGACAGCATGCGGTGGCAATCTTCTGGTTGGAACACTCTCTCTAAAGTTTAGGGGGAACAGAGATATTTTATAATAAAACAACTAATGTTCTAAGTAGTCTGCCCTAATGTAAAACATGTATGTTTCTGTGAAGTCGCAGAGATTGGGGTGTCCCACTTTGTGCCAGCAACATATTGGAGACAGTCTTGAGCAGAGCACAGAACGAGAAAGACAGAGTGCATAGAATGAAAACAGTTTCTATGCTAAAAGTGTACAAGATAAAGGAAAATAAAACATCACTGCAGAAGAGAGGTTTTGCTCAGAAAGTTAAAATGAATTGCAACGGGGGTGTGGCCACACAAGATGGCCAATAGGACACGCCTCTGAGAGGCTCCCTGCGTCCTCGGCAAAATCCTTCATAATCCTGCCCAACCAGGATCAACAGACGGGCCCGTCGATTGACAAGGCCCCCTGGGTGTCCTGAGGTGTAGGGAGTCCGATCGCCAGCTGCTGAGGGACATGGGTGCGCTGTTGGGGGTGGGGGGTCAGGCAGGGGGTCCGTAGCCTAGTTTGGAGGCGGTGACCGGGGTCTCGGGTGCTGGCCTGGGGTGACGGGCCTGGTTGGGCCGGCCACGGCCAGCGTCAGAAGAACAGGAGAGTGCGGAGCGAAGGAGAGGGGCCGGAGGCGAGCAAGGAAGCCGTTGGAGGAAGACATCCTCTTCTAACCGGCGCGGTCGGGCCGCGAGTCAGCCGCAGGTAGTGCGTCGGGCCGCTGATGTGAAGCCTGAGGTGGGCTCCAACAGCGCGGCCTGGGGACTGATAGGAGGCCCTAACCTGGTGATGGGCTGGCCTATGGGGCCCGGAGTATACAGCGCTTTCTAGTGCAGTGACCCACTGTGTGCGCACTTGTCCTGGAGGGACCCTCGGAGGCACGGTGAGACTGGCTGTAGTGGGATGACGCTGGGCTCGGGAGCTGTGCGTGGGTCCTGGTTCTCCGCTGGACCCCATTGGATGAGGGGGGTCCCTGCTGTTAAACTGGGGCCAGGGGTGTGGAACTGAGTGACCGGAGACAGTTGATGGTAGCCTGGCAATATTTGGCTAGCGGGGTTGCTCCTTTCACCCCGTGACTAATCCTGTTGGCAAATATTTGGCTGTTGCACCTCAAGGGGGATTCTGAGCGCTTTACAATAGACCCCAACCTATAGGTAAAAGTATGCGCAACACCATGGAACTGTACTCCACCTCGGCCACGTCTACGCAGCGGGGGGTTACGTCTGGCTGGGCACAGGGAAGATGCAGGGTTGGGTGACCCTGCCGGGGGGAGCCCACGAAAGCGGAACTGCTTGCTGCAATTCAGGGATCTAGAGAGGAACTCGAGGGGAATATCGAGTCAGTGGCAACTGAGATCAACCTCCTCTGGGCAGACCTTCGGAAGGTATCTGACAGGGTGCAAATCACAAAGGGCTCAATCTCCGAGGTCTGGGCCGAGGTTGTCATACTGCGGAAACAGATGGCAGAGGTCACCTACAAAGCCAGGATCCTTGAGGCTAGGGTGCAGGATGTGGAGGGCAGGTCCAGTAGCAACAATGTCTGTTTCATCGGGTTTCCGGAGCGGGCCGAGGGGTCTGCCACGTAAGCATTTGTGGAGTGTTTGATTCGAGAGATGTTGAAGCCCGTCAGACTGTCCCCATAGTTTGTGATTTAAAGGGTGCACCATGCACTGGTGGCCCCCTCCTCGGCCCAGAGCACCAAGAGCCATCATAGCCCGAATACTCAACTATAAAGACAGAGACTGCATCCTTCGGGCCAGTCGAGCAATGGAGTCTGTCCTCTTTGACAATCATAGGATCTATATATACTCGGATTACACCAATAAAGTACAAGGGTCTCGGAAAGGATTCTTGAAGGTCAAGGCTAAATAATGCTCACTGAATATTCAATACACGCTGCTGCATCCCGCCCGGCTGAAGGTCCTCCATAGCGCCATTTTTTCAATATGTCGGAAGATGTATGCAAATGGCTGGAGGTATGCGACAAGATACTTTGGGAAGGAGCGAGATCCCAGGGGAAGAGGGCCGGCACCGCCCGGGGGACAATCGACTCAAACTGGAGGTCTCGAGAGACAGCTGGACCGCAGGAGCTATTGTTGGGAGGAGGGGCGAGCCCGACCATGATCGAGATCCAGGAAGACGTCATGATGGCACTGACGCATCAAGATGAGATTCTTGGTCCAACAGGGACTGGGACAGCTGTTGCAGAGGAGGCAAACATCAACGGCACTGACACTTGACTGTATTCTTCCAAGATGTGCTGTATACATCTAATTTCTGATGTTCTTCTTTGTCCTCTCTCTCTCTGCCTGTTCAGACTTTGCAGAGGTGGGATATTGATCATACCGGAGGGAGAGGTTTGAAGCAACATGGGCACTTCGATTTGAGATATAATTGGCCACCGGCTGGGACATTATCTGCTAAGGAGGTGGGAACGCCTCTCTCCACTATAAGTGGTACGCTATGTTTTAGAGGGTTTGGGTTAGACTGTGGGTCCTGGCAGCATGGTACTTTATGGATAAACAGTGGTTGTTGTTTCAATTGTTATACTGCCAGTCGGGGGTGGTGGGTGTTGGGGGTTTTGAATTGTTCAATATTGCTCCTTGTTTTAAAAGGGAGTTGTATTCATGCAGTGCATACATGAATTAATACCACACACCAGATAGTTGGAAGGGCATGGGAGGGCAGCTGGTCAGGGGAGCGGTAGGGCCTTCTAGGGCTGGGGGAAGGTAGCAGGCCGTTATGGCTGAACATACAAATGTCTTAACCTTGAATGTCTGGGGTTTAAAGAGCTACTCCAAACGTTACAGGGTACAGTTGTTCCTCTGTCGCAAAAGATACAAATAGCTTACTTGCAGGAGATCCATCTTGTGGGAGAGTAGGTTCAGCAGCTGGGGAAGAAGTGGAGGGGACAATTGTTCTCCGCCACTTACTCCTCCTATGCAAGGAGGGTTGCCATCTGGATGGCACCTTGGGTACCCTTCAGGCACATACAGTGAGACAGATATAGAGGGACGCTATGTACTGGTCCAGGGGACGTTAGACGGCAGAGAGGTTATACTGCTTAATACTTACACACCCAATGTGGATGACAAATTATTCTTTATGTGTATGCAGAAGTTATTGGAGGGCTGTATCGGGACACCAATGATATGGGCCGGGGATTACAAATGCATCCTGGATGGGCAGTTGGACCGGCAACCGCCTAACTGGGCACCAAACCACTAATGTTGGCCTCACTCACGGTAGTTATGCGTAATCTAAGGTTCACGGATAGCTGGGGAGATCTGCATCCGGAGGGTCACAAATGTACATGTCATTCATTGACATATAACTCTTATAGTTGTTTGGATCGCACATTAATGAGTGGCATTGATCTGCAGTCCTTGGTGGAGGTGACACATTTGGGGCAGCTCCTTTCTGATCATGTGCTGGTGTTATTGGGGTTGCAAAGGGGTCCGCCTATGCAACGTGTACTCAGCTGGCGCATGCCCCCGGATTTTTTTTAATGTACCTGGCATGCTGCGATGCTCTGGCAAGTACCCTTACAAATTATCTGGAGGCTAATTGGAGCTCTGCTACCACCAAACCGTTAGTCTGGGAGGCCCTTAAAGCTGTCATGCGTGGGGCATGTATGAAAGCGACATATGGAGTGCAGCACTAATTGGAAGCTACTTTGGGGGCAAAGGAACGCCGATTTTCCGTTCGGCAGGGCTCTGGTGAGACATCACAGGAGATGCGACAGGAGTTGCTTCAGGTGCAGAGGGCAGTGCAGTCGATAGGTGGACGATTGAAGTGTATTACCAGTGACTCCACAGGGAGGGGGCAAATTGGGGAAACTCCTGGCATGGATACTACGACGGGAGCAGGAACTCCGTCTCATTTTCCACGTCTGTACATATGACGGGGATCTTGTGACTAATCATCAAGATGTCCTAGGGGTATTCATGGAGCATCTCCGTGGAGTATATAGTGCCGGAGCAGTGGGCCCATCGGGACAGATTGAGGAATATCTAGATGGAGTAGGGTTGCCCAGACTGCCCCCGGCCTTATGCAGGAACTGGAGAGTGAGATAGACATGGAGGAATTGGGAATAGTTATCCAGGCCCTCAGCAGATCTAATACTCTGGGCGGAGATGGCTTTCCTGTAGAGTTTTATCAAGCCTATTCTGTCACTCTGAGGGAAATTATTAGAGGTCCTTTGTGAGGCTTGAGACAGTGGGATACTGCTACGCACGATGAGGGAAGGTATTATTTGCCTGTTGCCCAAACCTGGGAGAGATGCTACTGACTCATCGTCATACAGGCCTCTCACAATGCTTATTACTGATATTAAAATATTATACAAAGTATTGGCATCACAGTTGTCGACAATGATCCACACACTGGTACATGAAGACCAGCGTGGCTTTATGCCAGCACGCAGCACCACTCTTAATATCCGGAGACTCACACATGTATTGCACGAAACAATGGACAGTGCCTCTGAATTGGCTTTGGTATCACTCGACTTGGAAAAGGCGTTTTCTACTGAGGAGTGGCCGTACCTTATGGCTGTGCTGCGGGGAATGGGATTTGGTCTAGTCTTTTGTGGCTGGGTGTGCCTCAAGTATACCAACCCTTCGCTTCATGTTCAAATCGGGAGAGACCTTTCAGTAGAGTGGGGAGGGGTACCAGGCAGGGCTACCCCCTCTCGCCGCTGCTGTTCACCCTTGCAATTGAGCCCTTGGCGATCCTTCTGCGTAAGGAGATGGAGCAGTGGGGGATTAGGATTGGTGACTCAGCACATGTTCTCTCCCTGTATGCAGATGATGCCACTGGTACATGTCTATACACCTGTCCGGGCAGTGCCGGTCTTGATGGAGCTCCTAGAGACCTTTGGCGGAGTTTCGGGCCTCTGGGCCAATGTTGGGAAGTCACGCCTGTTTCCGTTGGGCAGCATGGTAGTGTTTTCTGTTGATCTACTGCCTGAGCTCGGCCTCTTCTGGGAAACAGAAGGCTTTAGATATCTGGGTAGCCCATGCAGAGGACACATATAAACGCTTCGATGAAGAGAGTTATGACAAACCTTGAAGGGTCTGTGGTGTTTTGGAGTCGACTCCCCTTGTCTGTGATAGGCAGGGCAGCTGTGCCGAAGATGGTTTTTCTCCCACATTGCCTTTATCTGGTTCAGGATGCCATGTTTCCACTCCGCTCCCCTTTTTTTAGAAAGTTAGTCAATCTGCTTAGCTCCCTGGTCTGGGCCGGACGGCAAAGTAGAGTGGTCTTGTCGGTTCTTAAACGTGATTTGGAAGATGGCGATCTTGCCCTACCCGATGTACAACACTACTATTATGCGGCCAATTTACAACATGCTGCGTGATGGCTGATGGCTGACAGTGTCAGACAACTGGGTGAAGAGGTTAGTCCTAGGTACATTGGGTGGCGATACACTGGTGCAACTATTGATGCGGAGCGGGCGATCTAAGGAGAACATTCCCTATATGGTGAAGCAGACCGCGGCAATCTGGGAGGCATTTGGGTGTAAAGTGTTATTTAGGGCACCATTCGACAGAGAGCTGCGCACCTGGGACCTCGCCCCATTCAGGGCTATTAATGCAGACATGTCTATGGATCATTGGAAAGCCGGGGGTTGTCAGACCATTGGGGACCTGTACAACCTGTGTTTATCAAGTTTCCGGAGGCTCAGGAAACCTTCTAGGGGGGCTGGGCCAGTTTCTACAGTATGCCAAACTGGAAAGTAAGGTTTGGGTTGGGTTTCCGGCTGACCTGCAGCCATCCAGAGTGTTGGGCGGTCTGCTTGATGGGGGAACCTCATTTCATTATTCCATAAGGCTGTCAGAGGTGATAAGGTGTTACCCCACTGTGTTACACAAGACGTGTGGGGGAGGGAGTTGGGGGAGCCGGTAACAGATGCTGACTGGGCACAAGCGTGTATGCTGGTGAAGAAAGTGTCCTGTAATCATAGATTTAAATTGCTCCATTTTAAATTCTTGCATCATACATATGTGACCCCTGGACATCTCAATAGAATAACTCCAGATAGGGATGTGAAGTGTATGAGATGTGGGGAGCTAGGTGCTAGTTTTTTGCATCTGGCTTGGACCTGTGCGGGGGTTCAGGAATGCTAGGAAGCTGTAGTGCCAAAGATTACAGAAGCGACTGGCATTGCGGTGCCCTTGACTTCACTGGCCTGCCTTCTGGGAGTGGTGTCTAGACCCAGGGGACGACAGATACATCACAGGATGGCCCAACTAGCATTGATGCTGGCCAAGAGAAGAGTGGCCATTTGTTGGATGAGCACTCAAGTTCCTCTAGTGTCCTCGTGGCAGAGAGATCTCCTTGAATGTGGAGTAGAGGAACAGGTGAATATGCGTAATACCTGCATGGACGGGGGGGCCTCGGAAGCAATCATGTTGTGGGGGTCGCTCCTCTATAATTTTACAGAGGAGAATGAAAACGATTCCACAGAAGGCTCTAGTGGAGGGGAGTGATGTGGGGCATTACTATATTGTTTGACACTGTGATCTTTGATGACTAACAATGTTACTAGATGGTCCCTTTCCATGTGGGCCGATGGGTCGCCTGGGCATCAGAGTGCCATGAAGTGCAAGGGGCCCTGCTCGGGTGGCAATGTGACCTTGGATGTATGTTGCCCTTCTCCTTTTTTTAATTTCTTGTTGTTGTGAACATGACCTTAACTGTGAGACCATTCCTTCCATGAATTATCGATATGCACCGATTGTTATACTTCTTATGTTGTATTGTTTTAATCAAAACGGATACCAAAAGATAAAAATGCCAATAAATAAATGTATTAAACAAATTAATTGCAACTAGGCCAAAGGGCACAGGCCGCAGGCCTATGGCTAAAATAACATCCCCATAAAAAGCTGCTAAGGTAAACTTATGACAAGTAGGGGGTTAGTTCTTAAGGAGGACATCTTCAGTAGCCCAGTTTGCTTCACCCTTAGAGACACACAACAGGTACTTTGAAGTTTGCGAAGTATGTGGAGGGTTTCATGCAGGGGGGGAAGGAAGGGTAGGGATTTTGTGTTCGATTCAACAATTAGAGTGATGCTTTGCAGAGATAAACCAGCTTGTTGAGTATTTCCCACTTCAACCATTGATCATACACTATTGAGTCACCCTGACTGAACCACATAGGGGAGAGACGTCATCTGAGGCCACCAAAGGGGCTGTTGTTCCTCTCCTGGAATATGAATGGACTGCTAGATAAAATAAAAGTGTGGCACAGTGCTCAGGGCGGCTCATCACTATGGCACTGATATCCTTTTGCTCCAAGAGACGCACCTCATGGGTAATAACTGTCCCTTTTTGGCCAGTAGGAGTTATAACCAGGTTCATCACTTTGGCTTCCACTGAGGGTCTGGGGGTGAGGGAGGTACAGGAGGGAATCTTGAGTGGGTTGGCCATTTTGGTGCACAGGTGGGTCTCCCTGATGGTGACGCAGACATGGCATGTCAGTATGGGTAGATATGTGATAATATCTGGTTTGGGGGTGGGTGTGGGTGGGTGAGCCAGCCTCCATTATCTGTTTATGCCCCTCCTCTCTTGACCGCTACCGTTTTGAATGCACTGGGTGCTCTCCTCTGAGATCTGCCTGGGGCGCCATGGTTCGTGGGTGGGCTTTAAACGGTGTCTGTGATCCCAGATTGGATCGTTCCAGCGCACCCTCTGTTGTTGGAGGAGGCACCATGCTGATGTTGGATTTCTTACATAATATATTGGCGTTTGACATCTGGAGGGCACACCACCTGATGGAGAGACGGTATACCTTCTACTCTGGTGTCCATCTCCTTCTCATGTTTAGATTTTCTCCTGATTCCTTGCTGAGAGCGACACTGAGTCCGGAATATAAGGTTGCTGGTAAGGGGTCTTTCCGATCACTCCCCCTTACAGATGAAGGTCGTGTGAGCACTCCTTAGGCTGATAGGATGGCGACTGAATGGTGGTACCCGTGAGGGCAGGAATTATGGGAGGCTTGTGTGTAAGGAAGAGATTCTCCAAGGAGGACTACGGTTCATTTGAATCCCCACAGATCATGTGGTAGGCTCAGAAGGATACACTTCGAAGGAATATATATTACATTTCTGCAAGAGCCAGTGGACTCTGGCCCGCCAGAGAGTAGAAGACCTTGAAATGATGAATGAGGAATTCCTCTGGGACACCCTTCACACCCAACTCGTCCTAAAATAAGAGCTCACCTAGGAGGCTTGAATGGGCACTTGTAGCCACATATACCAATGGGCAGATAAAGCTAGCAAAACTCTGCACTGGCTCTGCACAGCTTGGCAGTCTGGTGCCACAGTTGCATTTCTAGAGGCTGCTGGGGGCACACATGTCATCGGTAGTGTGGATATAGCGGCTGAGTTTGCAATCTATTATGGCAAACTGTATGGGGCGGACCAGTTGCCTCCCCTTCCTCTGCCCGAAGACTTACAACAATTTGTGGCAGATGTGCCACTAACCTACTTGACACCTGATGCGCGGGACTCCCTGGAGGCGTAAGTTACTTGCGAGGAAATCAGGGCGGCATTGCGCCAACTCCACAGAGGCAAAGCGCCAGGTCCCAATGGGGTCTTGGCCAAATTTTGGCACCTGCTCTGGCCTCATGAAGGTCCTCTGTTGTTATGCATGTTCAATGAGGCCCTGGACTGAGGGGAATTCTATTAAGATTTCCGAGCAGCAGAGATAGTTGTGATCCCGAAACCGATCCTTCCAAGCACCAAATGCGAAGAATACAGGTAGGTAGCCCAGATTTTTACCTCAGGGTTTATCAGGGATAAGATGCTGGCCACTCGGCTGGCTTGTATGATTCCTCAGTTAATTCACCCCAACCAATCTAGATTTATGCCCCATTGGTCTACCAGACATAACATTTAGAGAATCCATAATGCCCTGGAGCAGAGCCAGAAACTGCTAGGTCACTAAGCATTACTTATGGTCAATTTTCAAAAAGTGTTTGACACAGCCAACTGGTATTATCTCTTTGCTCTGCCCCCCTGATATGGGTTTGGCCCGCACTTTATTAGCTATATTAGGCAGCTCTATATGTACCTGACAGCAAAGGTACAGGCTGTGGAAACCATTTCCATTTGGTTTAACATCCAGATGGGGACTTGCCATGGCTGCCCCCTCTCTCCTATATTATTCGCACTTGTCACTGAACCACTGGGTTGTGGGTTGGCGCTTTATGCTGTGGATTTCAATAGTCTGAGGGGGTGGGCAACAAGATATCCCTCTACCTGGATGATGTCCTGTCATTCTTAGATATGTCTGAGGAATTCAGGCCTTGTGTACTCCAAATACTGCAGACTTTTGGGACCTACTCAGGTCTCTGTCTGAATGTGGCCAAGTCAGCTGTGTACCCCAAGGCCTCTTGTCCCTGGTCTGCATCCTCGGCACCTGGATTGAAGATACTCCCAGGAGGTTTTAAACACCTGGGAGTGTTTATTACACTTGACGGGGCTAATGCTTACGAGTCCAACCTACAATACCTGATATAAACTATTGGGTCCACCCTGCCACTATCCCTGATGGGACACGCAGCCATTTTCAAAATGGCAGCTCTGCCAAAACTCTTATATAAGCTTCAGAACTTTCCATATTTGATTGGCCGCTCCTTCATAAAAGTTAATATCTTGCTGCTGTCTTTGTTGTGGGGAGGGGGGACGCCATGGTATCTCTGGGGAAGTGCTGCAAACCCAGTTTTAATGTGGGGCTGGCCACTCCAGACATACTTCTATATCATTGAGGGCTCACATCCTAGTCCAGAATGATTGGTGGTACAACAGATTTGATGATCCGTCTTATACATCAGAGGGGTGGGTTATGGGTCGTCCTAATCTACCTCATTTACTCTACAGAGGTGTACACCCCACTCAACTACCATCCACTACACAGGTTGAAGGCGTGGACAGACACTCTTAAATCTTTGGGATGGACTGACAAATTTATGCTAAAGAACCCATTATCGCGAGAAACCAGACTTTCACAGGTGGTGTCCCTTCGCTGCTTTTCCTCCTGGGACATCATTGATATTTCAGTGCTGGGGGATGTCCTACAAGAGGAGTTGTTGAAATCCTTTCTAGGCCAGAATACAAATACAATCTGCACCAATCCCAATTCTTCAGATATCTTCAACTCAGCCATGCGCTTCAACCCTACATACAACTAGAGGGGAACATCCCCGAATACTCCCCCTTAGCGGCCAAATTGCGCCTGACTAACATTAGAAGCATACATTGAATGTGAGACAGTTTGTATTCTATAAGGAATGTGCCCAACAATATGACCAGGGTGATGAAGACTGGATGAAGGCAGTGGCTGCCCTAAGAGAGGCTGCTATTGTATCTCAACTTAGGCTGATACATTTTAAACTGCTACATTTAACATACCTCACTCAAGCACGACTGTGTAGAATGAGGATAATCCCCTCTGATTGGGACTTGCTGCACACTTTCTGGCAATGCCCTGCCCTCACAGCATATCGAGACCACATTTTAGGGTCCCTGGAAGAGATATTGAGGTGGACTGCACCCCCAAGAACCCCAAGTTAATTATTCTGCACACCACAAAGGGCACTGAGAAGAACAGATACCATAAGGCACTATAAAGGCTGGATGTGGTGGTGGCAAAACAAAATATTGTGCAGGAATGGAAAGCAGAGTTGGCTCCGTCCATTACTGAATGGGCCAAAAGCATGGATCATTGTATGACCCTGAAGGGGCAAATCTACCAAGCGTGAGGCTGCCCCCAAAAACAACAGAATGATTGGCAGGGGTGGGCTGCTGATCTTAGAGACATAAACATTGGAGCCATGTCTGGTGCTGCCATTGTGACTACATGGGAACCCACAGTCCCGCAGGGCGGACTCTAGCTGAGTATCATGGGAACATTATTCTCTGGTCCTCATGGAAGGGAGCAATGGGAAACTCTTTGAATTGTTGCACTATAGATGTGTTTTCTGCGATGTAATGCTAAATGATGCCTATGCCACATATACTGTATCTTACGTGGGAATGGTTGGGGAGTTATGAAAATCAAAAGGTTTTACAAAAAAAAAATAATCGCAAAACTATTTAGCTTTATGAAGTGAAGGAGGAGCAAAATCATTTGTTGGAAACTGTGTGTAAAACAGGGGACTATTTTATTTTAAAGTGAAATTCATGTTTTTTTAACAAAGCTCACATATACCTTATGGCACATTGGCACTAATGAAAAACACAAAATGTAAAACAGAGCAGAGGCTAAATAGGTCAGAGAATACTGACATTTAATTTAAATTGTAAAAGCCAAGTTTTAAGAGCCTTTCTAAAATAAGTGTGACTAACAGTAGCCCTAATATGTAAAGGTAAAGTGTCCCGCATTTTAGCAGCTACCTAATAGAAACCTCTTCCACTCCAGGGGAGATGGGCCACTCAGTTACCAACATTTTCCTACAAATAGAACAGAGTCTTCTATTCGGGACATAACATTGAAATTTAGGCCTGATATGCTCTGGAGCTAAATTATGCAAAGATTTGTGTGCTAAGCATAGAGATTTAAAAGTTATACGTTTCTTCACTGGAAGCTAGTGTAGTTTAGACGGTTCTTGGGAAACAGATAGTAATCAAGCTGCCACATTTTGCAAAGTTTGAAGCTTGGTAAGCGACTTGCTGTAAATTCAGAAAAAGGGCATTGCAGTGGCTGATAAGATGAAATCAAGGCTACCGCCACCGTCTTTCTGCAGAGAAAGCAGGATAACGAGAACAGTTTTTCTTGAGATTTCTGATAATAAAACATGACAAAGTCAGCTGATTGACCAGAGACGAAAAATCTTGCTTATAATCAAAAATGATCCCAAAAAGTCTTACTGTATTGCAGAGGCAGGAAGAGTGCCCAATTTGCTAGGCTTCCACGTAAGGGTCCACAAAGATATATTATTGCCAAAAAGAAGAACCTCCGTTTTATCGGCAATAAGTTTAAGGCAGTTAGTTTTCATCCAGCATCCAAGTTCCTGCATGCAATTATGAAACTTGAGTACTAACTCTTGTTCGTAACTGGAGACTGACACAATAATTCGAGTGTAACCATAAAAAAGCCAAAGGATTATCTAGCAAGAGGTGTAACATAACGATTAAACAGGGTAAGGCTAAGTGATGAGCCATGTGGATATCCACATGGGAGATAAATAGTCTTGGAAGATAAACTTCTGATGACGACAGACTGCCCTCTAGCAAAAAGAAAAGAAATACGCAAATCCAAGGCCTTATCTCGAATTCCTAGCTGAAACAGAGACCCCAAAGGAATCAAACGCTGCCGAAATGTCTATCACATTCAGAGCAGCCCTGCCGCCTCTATCAACAATCTGATTTTATCAGTAGCAGCAACCAAAGCTGACGCAGTACTATGGCCACTTCTGAAGCCAAATAAGAAAGGATGCAGAAGTCAATGTTCCTCAAGAAAGAACTAAGTTCCAAAATAATCGCCTTTTCTAATACTTTAGTTGGCAGAGGCAAGAGAGAAAAGGAGTGACAGTTTGAAATACCAGTTGACTAACCAAAGATTTAAAAAAGAAAAAAAATAAATAAATAAATAAAAAAAAAAAAAAATAATAATAAAAAAAAAATCACAGGAATGACAGTAGCCATTTTTTTTTTTTTTTTTTTTACAATTTAGGAAATTCTCCTGTACTGATATTACTGAAGCCCTCCGTATGGTGCTTGCAATAAGATCAGGAACAAATTGTACAATTCTAGAGGGACACGGATCATGAGGTGCTCCGGAGTTAGTGGAGCAAATTATATTTTTGATTAAGAAGAGTACATTTCCTGGGCATACATTTAGGCTCCTAAGAGCCTCTGAAGTAAGAGAAGCCAGTGTCACTCTAATTGACGATAGAGTTAGCATTAATTAGACTGACATTTTTTTGCTAAGGTATTGCAGAAGGATTGAGTAATTATCCATTACTGCTAATGTTAGGATGGCTAGTGACCACTTTAATTGTCGAAAGAAAGTTCTTTTGATGAGTTGTTTGCTGAACTAACCTTAGCTAAAAGGTAGTTAGCTTTTTCCTCAAAGATAACGGCCTTGTACTCATGAATTAAGTCTTTAGAATTTGCTTTCTCAAGAGAACCTTAGTTTTTGCGACATTATCGTACCTGTACATGACATTTTTGTTTAAAAGCCCCAAGTTTACTTGAAAACCAGTGTGCCATGGGGTTGATCTGTTTAGGCCTTACTCTTTTCATAGGAGGTATTGAGTCAAGAGCATTTGAAACCCATCTCAAGTAGTCTAAAATGGGTTGATCAACATCCTGGCAAGGCGAAGACAGGTGAAGGTCTGAGACTGTCACCTTTGCCCAGAGACAGAAGGGGGCTGACGTTTATTTGAAATTATGATCTTATAAATTACACCTTTATGTTCAGACCAAATAGGCGGTAGAGGTGTTTCAAAACTAAAAGAAGACTCATTTGGAAAATATCATCTAATATATGGCCAGCTTTATGGGTGATTAAGACTATTAACCCTTTGAAAATAACCAAAGCTCGCTATCTTTTCCATGACTGCCGAGATACTTTGTTGTATAATTCTAAATGTGTGTTAAAATCCCCATAATTAGTAAAATAAGTTAAATGAGGAAAAACTTCTAATAATATGCCCCAAGTCAATAAAAAGTCAGTCCTAGAACCAGGAGGACAACAAATTAGTAGGCCTGCAAAGGTGAACTTTGCCGAGGAACCAACCTTAAAGGAAACTGCTTTTGCAGTGAAACAAAAATACAGGCAAAAAAATTAGCTTACAAGTTATCCTGATACACTGTCGCAAGGCCCCCTCTGCATTTATTCAGACAATCGTGTCAGAAAATAAAGTAGCCTGTTGAGGCTGAGGAATTATCGGACAAGGTTTCAGTGACAAATACCAATTCTGGCTGATGGAAAAAAAACAAATTAAATTTTGTTGTTAACCAAGGATCTGGCATTAATAAGGAAACATGTGAGATAAAAGTAGTTTACTCGTTTATAAAGTGATTCTCTAGTAAAGCTAGTGGTTAATTCAAAGAAAGGCCACCACTTACACTTGTTTGCTACAAAATACCCCAATTTCTGGCAGGATAAATTACAATCTAGCTCTGTGAGATCACATTTAATTGAGGTATGTAGAAATGACTTACTGGATAGATTGATTTTAACTAAACCCTATCAGGAGTAATACTTTCTAGAAGGAGAAGCTGAGGTGAAAAGACCACAGGTCTTGGAGCGTGGTGCAATCCAGGCACAGACAGGATTGCCTTTCATGCTTCACCGCTGCAGACATGCTGTAGTCCGGTTTAAGAAGCCCGCCATATAAGCACTTAAGGGGGCATGGCTAAGGGTGTGAGACTGAATAGCACATCGACCGTTAGAAATGGGGAGGAGGGTGTTTAAAAAAAATAAACTGTAGTCCAGCGACTCCTACTTTACCTCACAGGCCTTACCTGTGGGGAAAGTGTACTGGCAAGCAAATATAAACTAAAATAAACAAGCAAAAGGTGAAATCATAAATTAAAAATATTGAAGTGTCAAACCCTCTGATATGGAGCCTAAAGTTTGTGAGGGAAAGGATTGATAAGTCAGGCAGTAGATTTGTCTTGCTGTAAAGTTCAATTTGATAGAAGATAGATAACCCAACATTAGTTATGTATTGTTTTTTGGACTTGGTCAAAATAATGTGGCGTTACAGGTATCTAATCATGTGTATTATGTTTTTTGGCTAGAAGTACTCCAGGATCCTGAGGACGAGGGTAGGGGTCGTTGTTGGGACGAGTGGCAAGTCAATGTCCTTTCTTAATGACAACTACTGCATTTATTACGGCACTCCTTTGCCCAGTTAGCAACCTTTTAAAAAAAATTATCCAGCCTCCAATGTTTGTCTTACCCTCCCTACCACTGAATTGGTAGAAGAAACGGTGCTGCCCACTAACGTACCACTTCCTGCATTCTTTGTATCCCAGACAGCCCAAAAATTACAATCCTATGTTGACATGTGCCACACTTCTCCCACAGTTTCTTCCTAAGTGACTACTTTCCATGGTTTTCATTCATGTTCCAACATTTATTTTCCGTTAAGCATGTGACTAAGCTTTCTAGTACAGGATGACACCTAACCAATCTGCTTAGTCCCAAGACCTAATGTTTTATTACAACTTACCTTACCCTACACTTATCTGGCCCATTACCAAGAAAGAAAGTATTTGTAAAACATTATTTGGAGTGGAGAGTTTTGTGTGGGACTGAACTCAGGGAGGGGCTCAGTAAGGAGTACGGTAATAGCAGGGCCACTGGAATTTATGATATTCTCCTCCCCCCCCCCCCCCCCCCCCCCACACAAAAAAAAAAAATGGCCGGCCAGGCTGGCTCCATTTATGTTGCATGTTGTACAATCAAGTACATTGTGCTGCATAAATTTAATGTGCCATATTCGTCAATGGCAATGTATATTTGTGTTCAGCAATAATTTCATTTATTACAACACATGTTGCAAGTGACACCACATGAAATCATTTTAACTTTTTATCCTTTTCAGAAAAAAATCTGGTTTTGATTATAGTGGTGGTCATGGATTAATTCAAAACATGCACATCTTCTGCATCATGTGAAGTATGTATGGGAAAAACCTGGGCTCCCTGATAAGGATCACTTAAAAACTTCCATTGCCTCTAGAGGACAATCTATTTGTGCTACTGTATATATTAATGAATATTTGCGTTGAGTAGTACAATTTATAACATTTACTTCTTTGTTTGGGTCATCGAGCTGTCCTTGCCGGAAGACCTGCCCAGAGGCCCACTCCTGGCAGAAGACACACGTTCAGCAACTGCAATGGAGTAGTGCCGGCAGGCGTCCTCGAGGAAGAGGAAGCAGCCACCACTGTCTAAAGGTCACCAGCTGGAAGGACCCCAGCAATGTCACCTCTGACACTGCAGGCAGCTGAGGCTTCTGGCCCCTCATCTCACCCTCCTGACAACAACATCTACTGATTCTCCACTCCTCTAATAAGCAGCAAGAGACCTAGGGGAAATAAAGGGCCAGCAGAAACGTTTGAGGATGGAGGCTGAGGAGGGTAAAACTGTTGCTGTGGGAGGTGGGGTCGTTAAAGGTTGAGGACGGGGTTGTTTACTTTTTTTTTTTTTTTTCTTTACAAAATGTCGGAATTTTACGGTGAGTTGTGGGCCTGTGGTGGAGGTGGGGAAACAACTGGGAACAAAGTTGAACTTGCTTCAGATGTTTAATGTTTTTTTTATGGTGACGGGGTGGGCGTTTATTTTTGTTTGTTAATAAATGGGTTTGTTTTTTCGCTAAATATCTGTCTTTGCATTACTATTTAGTGTAGCATCACTGTTAATTTGTTAATTAAACAGGAAGCTCTACCAATGTAGAGACAACAAATACTTTCTCTCTCATCTGTTCCATCGCTAAGCAACTGCCACACATAAATCTCCTCGTTCCTCTTTAGTCTTTCCCTACCTGAGCTCCCTTTCCATATATTCTTAAGTAGTTCACTTATTTACCTTACCTCCTCTTGCAGGTCAATACACTCCTTGCCAACAGAGAGGGAAAACTGATTAGGAACATAACCCCCCCACCCTTTAATGCTTTGTTCAGGCTGCACAACACCCATCCTCCTATCGGTAATAGGTATATACTACATACAGGCCTTGCTCTACTCTCTGTAACTAGTGTCCACTAATGAGGTCTGTCAACATACAGACAAATCTACAATCCCTGCGTCCAGACTCTCCTTCTCCTACCTGACTAGACTAAGCAAAGTCTGCTATATTTCCCAATTAACCCATATCGTACTGCTTTCTGTGCTGCAGGATCCAAGGGACCTTGCAGTGTCTTTCTTCGTGGCTTTTTAAAGATATATCAACTTGATGACCAAGTGTTCACTGTCAACTGGAATGCCAGATATACAATGCTGTACTTCAATGTAGAATGATCTAAAACAAAGCCAATCCTGACTTCTAGGGATTGCATTACTCCCCATATGTTACAAGCCTGTGGTGGCTATATCCACTGTCCCATCAATTACTGCTGCTGCTCGGTCATCCTCTTTCAATATGGCCTTAGCTTACTGCTTCTTATTCTGCAGTAGAGGTTCCAGGTACAGTGCAATGTCAAGCTACATCTATCTATTGTATCACCACATGATGGCAGGAGCATTAGCAGCTTTGAGGGATTCAGTAGCAAACTGTGAACAGTCCTTTGCTAAAGTGGACACATTTTTGGCCTTCTGGGTCTCAAGAGGCCATGCAGGGTGAGGTGGGATTCCCTGAATGACCGTGTCGCCTGCATAAACCTAGAGTCTTCACACTAATGGCTTATGTGACATGCAGGTGCCCTTTATTTTTGTCCACTAAAGTCACCATGTTAGTGAGTGATGAGGCTGGTGCATGTATTAGTTTTACTACTTACAAAAAAAATGAATTCAATGATGGGAATCATTTTGACAGATTCATAGGCGCATGAAATCACTTGGAGGCTCACTCCACCAGAGAATAAAAACTAGCATTGTCGTCTGAGAGGAGGAGGTCTAAAGGGGAAGATTCCTTTGTTCACTGGAGCCTGCGGTTGTTAATGCTTTTGGTAAGAAAAAGTACAACAAATCTTGCTGCAATCTTAAGTTGTGTCTGGGGTAAAGACAAAGAAGGAATCATCAAAAGGCTCATCAGCATAAAGACTCTTCTTTCTACAAAAGCACAGTGCCTAAAGTAACGTTTGTTGAATTCTGCCATCATGACAGAAAAAAATAGAAAGTTCCAGCAAAATATCACCTAGAACCGGCAACACTAAGAGGAAATGCTCTAGGTTGAAGAAGTAACAGTAGTGGCTGGAAACAACAATAAATTTAGATTTTCCTAGCCTTGGTGTCAGAAAGGCTAGATTTTATTAAAGACAAGGAGGTGAGTATTATGCTTTCTTTTCATGCTTTATTTAAACAGCAGCCAAGAACTACAAATCCCAGAATCCCCGGGGAAAAAAAAAAAACTACAAAATGCATCACAATGGGGCAAACCAATCACACTACGAGCCCCATAATAACTATCTTGACTGAGAGCATCAAGCCCTCTTTTCTTGCGAAAGTCAGTCAATGGAGTAACTTGAAAACAGCCATAATAAACCATAGAGAGTCAAAAAGGCAGAGCGGAAGTCCTTGCAGAAGGCCTTAAGGAAAGGATAAACCACTGTAGATCCGGATGAGTCCAGTGAAGGTCCAGAACGAGGAGCCAATGAAAGGCGGTCAGCCAGAAGCTGTGTTGCTGGTTGCGGCTGAGGCAACTGGAAACAAAGAATAGGGAGGGTTAGAAGAGGAGGGATAATACTCGCCTCCTTGTCTTTAATAAAATCTAGCCTTTCTGACACCAAGGCTAGGAAAATCTCAATTTTATTACAAGACAGGAGGCTCATATTATGCTTATTCAAAGCACTGAAATAACCGTTTGCAAAGGATGATCAACAGGCTTACAATAGAAGGTTCTAAACGTACTAACGTTCGACCAATCTGCAGATCTAAGGATATCATGCAAACTAGCACCAGGACCAAATGGCACGGGAAGCCGTGGCACCTCTAACGGAATGGGCGCCATAAACATTGGTAGGGACCCCAGCCAAAGACATCAGCCACTTTACCCAACGAGCCAAAGTGGGAGATGAGACAGATTTGTGGGGTTTCTGAAAGGAAATAAGCAACTGAGATGCGGAAAGGCTCCTGAGATCTGCAGTTCGTGAAACTTAAGTTTTTAGGCAATTACCAACACACAATTTGGGCTGAGAGGGAAAAAAGGGATAAAGGACTGAGGACAAATTGGTCTTGGTATGTCTGGATACATTGAAACACACTCTTAGAGCAGAAAGATGAAAGGAGGAAACATCTAGAGCCTTGACATCAGAAACACATTTTATAGACACAAGACAGAGGAGCATAGTGAGCTTAGCAGACAAATATTTCAAGGATAGTTCAGAATTATCGGGCCAAGAAATAAGAAGACGAAGGATGGAGTTCACATCCCACAGAGAATTGTATTTGGGGGCTGGAGGTTTGGAAAAACGTATTCCTTTTAGAAGGCGACAAACTAAGGGGTGTTCTCCTACAGGTCTACCGTCAACTCTGACATGTTCTGAAGAGATTGCAGACCTATAGGTATTGACAGTACGGTAAGCCTTGTCTTGAGAAGCTAGGGAGGCTAGGAAATTTACAATTAAGGTAACGTCTGCTGAAACGAGATTGGAATTCCTGTCCACACACCAGCTACACCATACCGACCAGGTGGAACAGTAGACTCTTGCTGTACCTGGAGCCCAGGATTGTTGGATGAAATGGAAAGCCTGTTCTGAAATTCCTTGGGTTCTCCAGGAAGCTCCGAAATCCTCCAAGCTATAAGATACAGGGAACCTTGTAATACGAGGTCGTGGGGAAGACCCTGGGGGTTCAGAAGAAGATCAGGGAAGGGAGAGATCAGGACTGGAAGATCCGGCGAGAGTTTTAAGAGGGTCGGATACCAAGGTTGAGATTGTCAGAACAGGGTGACTAGGACTAGAGAAGAACATGAGCTAGGACCCGAGCAATAAAGAGGAAGGGGGAAAGGCATATAGAAGGGAAGGAGGCCACGCTTGAAGAAAAGCGTTGGTAGCCAAGGCCAAAGGATCTGGTCTCCAACTGAAGAAGTTTGGAATTTGGGAATTGAGCCTTGAGGCAAAGGTCTATGGTAATTGAACCGAAGATAGAAGAAAGAAGATTGAATATGGAAGGATGAAGCCGCCAATCGCTTGAATCCTGGAGTGTCTTGAGAACCAATCGACCACTACATTCAGATTGCCCGGGAGGTATTCCGCCCTGACCGAAATGTTTATGCCTACAAATTCCCAGAGACTCTTGGCCAAGAGAGACAATTGATTTATGTTACGGCAGATAGGTTGTCCATCCTGAGAAGAATGGAGCATTTTACCCTGTCTTTTGTAAAGGACTGGATGGCAAAGGAACCTGCAAGCATCTCTAAACAGTTAATGTGCATTGACGGCTCCTGAAAGGACCATGGACCCCAGGTCGAGTGTGGACCACATATTGCGCCCCAACCTGTCAGACTTGCATCTGACTCCAAGACAAGATCTGGTGTGGCAGAGAATATTGTTCTCCCGTTCCAGTCGTCTAAATGACTCATCCACCATATGAGTTCTTCCCTGGACTCTGCGTCTAGGGCAACCTGATCTGAATATGGCAGACCTCGTTGAAGATGACGGATCTTGAGCCTTTGGAGGGCTCTGTAATGAAGAGGTCCTGGGAAAATGGCCTGGATCGAAGAAGAAAGAAGGTCTACAAGACGAGCCAATGCTCTGGAGGGAATAACAAGGGAGAGACAAGGCTTAACGAACCTCCTTCTTTATTAAGGAGACTTTGTATTGAGGAAGCTGGAGAGTCAACTCGGTAGTGTTGACTAGAAACCCCAGAAACTCAAGAGATTGTGAAGGGATCAGAGCGGACTTATGAAGATTTATAAAGAAGCCCAATCGAAGGAGAAGATCTTGACAAAGATTTAGCTGAGATGCAAGGGAAGACTTGTCCTGAGCCATAATAAGGAAATCGTCGATATAGACGATAAGTCTTATTCCTTGAGCCCTGAGGAAGGCTACCACAGGTTTGAGAATCTTGGTGAAACACCAAGGGGCAGAGGAAAGGCCGAAGGGAAGAGTTTTGAATTGAAAGAATGTATTCCCCCACTGGAATTGAAGAAATTTTCTGAAGGAGGGATGGACCGGCACTGAAAGTTAAGCTTCTTGAAGATCTATAAGAACTAACCAGTCATTGTGAAGGAGGAGATCCCTTAGGTGGAGAATGGTTTCCATCTTGAAATGGTGGTAAACTACGAAGTTGTTGAACTATATTAAGTTTATGACCGGGCAATGTTTTTTGTTCTTTTTCTGTACCAAAAAAAAGATAGTGCTGAGAAAACCGGAAGGGTTGAAAACCACTTTCTCTATAGCTTGTTTCGACAGAAGAGCTTGTATCTCGTCCTGAATGAGGCAAG
Source organism: Pleurodeles waltl (assembly GCF_031143425.1). NCBI lineage: Eukaryota > Metazoa > Chordata > Amphibia > Caudata > Salamandridae > Pleurodeles > Pleurodeles waltl. The sequence goes on from NC_090450.1 coordinate 812,513,936, forward strand.
ACTGATTTCGAGAAAAAAGGAATTAAACACGCCGAGTGAAGCAGAGCGTGTAATTAGACGAGCGGTGAGGGAAAAAATGCCTCAGGCGCGGCTGTCAGAACGCTGAATGGAATGTTCTGACAGCTGGTCCAACGCGCGAAAAGCGCCAGAAAGGAGTCGCGAGCGCGCATAAATAAAGACATTAAGTAAAAGGGTAACAGTGCCCACCTAGAATATACACCAAAAACCATTAAATACATACTTAAATTGATAAAAGTACTTTGCAATAGAAATGAATAACAGGCGAGCCGGGTACTTATCTTGACTGCGAGCAGCAAGAAAAGAGGGCTTGGTGCTCTCAGTCAAGATAGTTATTATGGGGCTCGGAGTGTTATTGGTTGGCCCCATTGTGATGCATTTTGTAGTTTTTTCCCCAGGGATTCTGGGATTTGTAGTTCTTGGCTGCTGTTTAAATAAAGCATGAAAAGAAAACATAATATGAGCCTCCTGTCTTGTAATAAAATTATGTTTCTGGAGCCCAATGGAGGAGGCCTTGATTTCTTTGATACCAAAGCCAGGGATGGACCAGCTCGAGACAGGATTGCCCGTTCCCATATTGATGCTTATTGCCGATTTTCAACTTCTTAGTCAGTTATTGGTGGCCACACTCCTTCCCTACCTCCCTGGTTTGATCCACGAATACCATTTGGGGTTTATCCCTGGGAGGAGCACCCTGCAAAATTTGCATGGACTGGCTCATGTAATACATGACCCCCATGTTCAGAAGGGAAACTGCGCGTTAGCATTTTTGGATATAGAACAAGCTTTTGACCCGCTACACTGGAAATGTATGGAAAGTTCTGGAGAAGGCAGTGCTCAATACCTCATATCGCTTGGATAAAACCATTATATACTCATCGACAAGCGAGAGAACGCACCAGACTCTACATCTCAGACTAATTTCTCCTCCAACATGGCACGTGACAGGTATGTCTCCTCGCACCATTAATTTTTGCTATTGCAGTGGAACCTCTGCCTGCAGACTGCGATACGCCCTGGCGGGATGGGGTAAACAAGTGGGAGCTACAGAACACATCTCTATATGCAGACGATGCTATGGTATACTTGAGATGCCCAGATATTTTGGTCCCCATTCTATTAAACATAATGCAGGAGTTCTGGGAACTCTCAGGCCTGACATAACAAAATCTGTTTTGTCCTCATTAGATTTACTAACTTGGAAAACTGAGAGCGACCCGCTGGACAGCCTTCCATAGCAAATATAAAAGGTTAAGTATTTAGGCATAAATATTACTCATAATAAAAAACGATTTTATGATCTTAACCTCGGCTCCATGATTACTAAGTTAAAAACCCTCCATCCAATTTTGGAACACATTACATTTATCGTTAATGGGGAAAATAGCCCTACTCAAGATGATAACACTTCCAAGATGCTTGTATGTGATGCAAGGGTCCTTTTATGAGATCCCACCTTTGGTTTTTAGGAAAATAGACCTCCTGATAGTGGACCTTCTAAGGACGGGTAAGCACTGGTGAGTCAGTTTGGCCACTCTGAAAAGAGAATGAGAGACTGGCGGGTTGGAAGTACCGGTCCTGGAACTGTACTATATAGCTACTCAGTTACAGCATGCTGTGCACTGGCTAGCTTGGAAGCATAACTGGGATAGGAGGTTGTTGGAGGGGACCCATGGAAAGCCAACTGGGAGAACTAGTAATGAAGAGGGGAGGGGTACGTATCAGATTTCCTCTTCTGGTCCGGTTGATGTGTAAAATTTGGGAGAGAGCTGTCTGGATTTTTCTTTTTAAAAGACACCTTATGCCCCGGACCTAGATGTCTGGATCTTGCCTCCCTTCATTCGTATGGAACAGGTGATATCGGTGTCCCAAAGGCAAGAAGAGGGCTGTTTGATGTTGTCTAACCTCTACCCTGACAATAGGTTTCTAACATTTCAACAGGCCCAAGAAAGATTTGAGGGTGCAGGTCATTTCTTTTAGTTTGCAAAAATAGCTGCAATAGCGCAACCGGAATGGCCTCTGTTTCCAGAGGCACCAATGCCAATGCAAATGCTTGTCATATTGCTAGAAATGGCGGGAAGATGCAGGCTCATTTCCCACCTATAGAGGGCACTGCACTCCGACAGAGTGAAGCAACCCTTAACTGTTGAAGCGCGCTGGAACGTAAACACGGAACATGATTTAACCCCGAAGGAGTGGAACAAAATTCATAAGGGTGTGAAGGAGGTTGCAGTGTGCACACTTTTTAAACTAATACAACTTTATATATGTAATTTCTCATCCTCAGGCGTTTACATGCCACCTACCCCTCTAGGGACGCCTGCTGCCCAAAGTGTGGAGGTGGGGAGGCGCATGTTTTGTACTTAGCTCATATTTTTGGGAAGCTCCAAGCTATTTGGGAGGAGGTTCTTGCTCAGCTGAAAGCGACAACGGGCTGGGATGTTTGGCACGAAATTGCACAGTGCCTACTGGGTCTTCTCTCAAATAATACAGCTAAAATATCGAGTAGTTGGTATACATTTTAGGCCTAGTAATCACAAAACGGAGAATTGCCATACATTGGTTGAGCCCCAGGGCCGCAACAAGAGACTCTTGGGAGTCCGATGTAGAGGAATGGGTGGGAGCAGAGGAAGTCCATATGAGAAGGACCAGGATGGACGGGAAAGCACAGGATGCCTTGCTGGCCTGGGCGGCAATGAATAAATCGTTACTTGACTTCTCAGCTCGAAACTCACAAGATTCCTAATTTCAGGAGGGGGGGTCGAACTATCATAATGGTGCTCCATAAGGGGGGGAAAGCGAAATGGTTACACACTGCTAGAAAATGGTTAAAATAATCTGGAATAATGAGATGACAACTCAATCAGATATTGTTAAATAGATTACAACAGTTCCCGCTTGGCGGCTAGGGGAGAGGGAAAGGGTGGGATGGGGAGGTACTGTTAATGTTTTCCAATGTATCTGCTATTGATACAGTTTGCTCTAGCTTGCACCCTGTGGGGTTTATTCATCTGTTATCTGACCCTGGACAAGACTGTTACTATGCCAACCAGCGGCCAGTTGCTGTAATATTCAATAAATAAATACAATAAAAAAAATATGTTTCTGACCAGAGCTCTACACAGTGACTTCCTTCCACACAGTGTGGTTGAAAATCTGAATGGTGGCCTCAGGCAGAGTGGAAACCACTGTGCCTTCACTTCAGTTCATTTCTAATGATGTAAGTGGGTTACTAAAATAAATGTTTTTCAGTTTATTTCTAAGGAAATTTGACCTTATTGTTGTAATGTTGCTGAGGTACTCTCAACTTGACAACAGGGAATGATACAATAATGTGACTATGAAAAATCTAACACTGGTGAATAGCGGTTATTAGTTCAAGCAAATTTATTTATCAACAATTCAACACAAAAGGTATGCTTTGGTGACACCTGAAGGTTCAAAGTAGAGGATATAATAATACAACTAGATGTTAGTGAACTTATATGTAACAAGCACCAAACTCTAAACTCTTTACAGGTTTTTAGATAATAGGTTCTGTTATTACACAATTAAACAGTGCTTTTAATCTTCCTCATAAAAATTTAAAACAGAGTTAGCCCAGTAAAGATTCATACCATTAACCTGTAGGCTCAACATACATATAAACGATTAATAAGTCTATGTGGTATAGTCTATATATAATCACTGGGCACATATCCCACCCGAAGTGTCCTGCCAAATAGCCAGGCTAGCCTGAGTGCCACTGGGCCTATAGAAGAAGCTAAGAAGTGGCATTTCTGATGCAGGGTGGCTGGGTGCGCACCACTTACTTATCCATGACAAAAATAAAAATCTGATTGAGGCAATTAGACTGGTAATATGGTGGTACACCACGGAGATGCAATTTGTTCAAGTGAGAAATAAACAAGGCAGGTGGAGTCAAGCACAGGGGTATGATCTGTGGAAGTATGAATAAAGAAAACAGTAAGGAAGACCGGAACATGGGAAAAAAGTAGACCACAAGGAGGTGTGGAGGAGGTTTTTGGGGAGGGGGGCGTAAACCTTCTCCACACCTCCTTGTGGTCTACTTTTTTCCCCATGTTTCGGTCTTCCTTACTGTTTTCTTCAGGAGATGAGATGTCTGAACAAATATGACTGGTTTTGGGACTGAGATTTGAAGCTAGGTTTGTACAAAATGAATTAAGGAAATGTGACAACAATAGGGAGTCGAGATAGAAAACAGAAAGATCACTGCAGAAAGTAAAGGAGTGAGAGGATACATGGCAAACTATAAAGGAAAAGACATCACAGCATGGATTAATTATAGTGGAAGAAACACAAAGGAGTTTTTCAAGAAAAGCAGAGTGTTATAGCAGAGTTTTGCAAATTGATTGCAGAACTGGGGGATGGGGGTCAATTCATAGAACACAGTTAAATGAATAACAACTATGTTTTACAGATCTGTTTTAAGGTGCCAAGCAGATGCATGCGATCTTGTGCAAACTGTATGCATTCTACAGGAGTTGGAAGAGGAAATTTATGCGGAAGACAGGACAGTTCACCAAAACGTCTTTTAACGCTAGTGGGATCCTCAGACTGCTAAGATGGGATCATCCCTTTGTTCCTCTTCCTGTCTGCCATTGATCGCCTGTTGTGATTGGCTCGAGCACTCTTGTTGGCTTCCTTCTTTCGACGTTCCTGTAGAGTGTCCCGGCTCTGCCCCTGCCCGCGGCTGGTACCCACGACTGCAGGAGAGTTATCATGTCTGATTCTGCAAGGAAAACAGAAATTCCAGAATGACAGCGTGAGTGGCATTGCAATTTACATCTCACACTGAACAAGCCACAGCAAAATTCCCTGCTCCCCCTCAGACTCTTCCAGCCGAGGCTTGTCACACTTTCCATAAGGCAGAAGTAACACTGCAGTTAACTTCAATTGGGAGACAGCTCTAAGTTAAAGACATGGAGAAGTCATGGCAGGAAATGTAGGCACACTGAACAAGCCACAGAAAAATCCCCTGCTTCCCCTCAGGTCCTTCCAACTGAGGTATGTCACACTTTCCACAAGGCAGAAGTAACATTGGAGTTAAGTTCAATTAGGAGACAGGTCTAAGTTACACTACACGGGGAAATCATGACAGGAAATTTAGGCCGAAATCAAGTGGTAAGTAGAACAAACGTAAAAGCACAAGGAAAATGAACATAGAGACCAAGGCTAGATAAACAGAGCATGGCAATTCATGCATGGAGCAAACCTCCTGTTGCAGCGAGAAGAGTTGTCAAACAAGGAGCAGGACTAGAATGAAAATGCACATCAAGCATTGAGTGGGCAGGAAGTAGCCTGACAGTATGAATGAATTATATTCTTCAGTCAATTAAAACATGTTCAAAGAAAAAAGCACAATCATCACATTGTTAAAAAAACACGATAAAAAACAACTTTCCCTGTTTTTGTCTCATTAATGCCCAAGCCCATGTTCCTGCCAACGACATTTGTATTAACATGTGCTTACTTTTGTTGCATCAAAGTCCCTAGTGTAAGAGGATAAAATAAGGGTGGGGTACAAAAACTACTTGTAAAGTGCTCTAGCGCATGTCCCTATCAACTACATTTATCCTAGGCCAGTGGTTCCCAACCTGTGGTCCGCGGACCCCCAGGCATCCGTGACACATTCCCAGGGGGTCCGCAGGCCTGGGCTAGGAGGAAGGCACTTCTCCAGCTGGGGCCTCTGACAAACATATGCTTGGGTGTTTTCATATTTATTACTTCCTTTGTTGAGCAGTTTTAAACACATTGCAAAGCTCCTTGTACTGCAAAAATAAAAGCGTCAAGCTAACTCAAGTGATTAATGTATCTGCTGGAGAGAGATGGGAGTTTTGTGCAGTGGCAGTTTTGACTCACAGGTAGCACAGATGGTTAATATGCCTGCTGCAAAGAATGTGTATCATGCAAAGGACATTATTTTATGTGCATGGCACAGTGGGTTACTGCTTTTGTCACAGATTCTTTTGTTACTATGCAGTTCATAATCGTAATCTAGCACAGTGAGCTGTGAACTGCCATTTAAGAGCTGCATGCAAACCGCATGGCACAAATTAGAAAGTTTTTTTTTTCCTAGTTCTCCATTTTCCTTATGCTGCTAAAAAAGGTTTGCTTGTGTAGAAATACATTCTTATTGCTAACGCAGTGCTTAATTTGTGCTTGTTGTGTCCGGTGCTGAGCACCAACACTTATTTTTGAGGGCTAGGGCTTATTCTTCTGCCTCAAGCATTTGCTGCGAGCAAAAGACACACATGGGAAAGACTGAGGAAGGGAAACAGGAAAAAGCGTCACAAAGGGAGAAAGTAGAAAGCTGCTAGAGTGAGCTGAAGTGGCAGGGAGTGGCTTTATATGGATTGAGGAGTCCCGAGATGGCTTCACGATTATGCTGCCTCAGTATTCCGTGTACCCACATTTAATTGCAGCAGCAGCAGCGTGTTTAAGAGGAGGGCTTTGGGCACCGGCACGTTTTTATTTACAAATTAAGCACTGTGCTAACCTCATCGCTAATCACTGTGCTGTGTTCTGAATCCTAAGTTTGTGCTTCTCTGGACCAAGCACTCTTAGAAAATGCCTACCAGTGTGGATAACATGTAGATCCTACACCTTGTAGTCCCCTGTAAAGTGCCCTGACACCCTGCAGTGGTATGAGAGGTGCTATAAAACAAATGAAGTACATGTGACAGAGAGGCTAGGGAGAGATGAGAGGCCCTTATGGTTTACTTCCTTTCCCCTTTCACTTATGTATGTGAAAAAGCTTTCACAGATCTTACATACCTAAAAAATAAAGACAGAAATCGCTCCGAAATGTAGAATCTGACTTGAGGATTCACCTTTCCTAAATAAAACCAATCATTGAAAAGGTAGTTGCCGAGATGCAGCACCAACCTTCCCAATAAAATGTTTCGATTTTTGCATATTTTTTCAATATAAAATAATTTTATCTTCAGTAATTTGAGTATTTGGTGTGTACTTGTTATATGTTTTGTGAATTACTGTTTTAATGTTTGAAAATTAAATCGTACAAATTGCTGGGGGTCCCCAACTTCCAGTAATGATTCATTGGGGGTCCTCAGGAGTCAAAAGGCTGGGAACCACTGTCCTAGGCTGTTCTTACTTTTGTTGCTTCAGAGTGCTTGGTGTGCGATCCCGCAAAGCTAAGAGGGTAGATATACAGGGTGCAAGCAACTAACAGTAAATATTGCACTTGTTATATCAGAAGCTAACTAGGTAAAGTGATGATTGCAATTGCGGATGCCCCATTAAATAGGTAAATTTTAACAAAATGCTGTCAGTACATTTGGGGATAGGGTATACAAAAAAGTGCTTATTGCTTTTGCAGATTAAATTGTAGATGGGCGAAGAGGACCAATATGAAATCAGTGCACTAGCGAAAATATTTTTTCGGTTCAGTCACTAGAGTAAAGTGCAGTCAGTGCTTTAACAATAAAAGGCCTGATTTAGATGACGGCGGAAAGGAATAATCTGCCAGAAGCGTGATGGAAATCCCGTCCGCAGTATTACGATCCCATTATAGCCAATGGAAATTCTAATACAGCAGACAGGATATCAGTCAAATTTGTGACGGAGTATTCCCTCCGCCAACATCTAATCAGGCTGCCTTCAGTGCAGATACAGACAATGTGGCAGAAGTCTTCCTTTACATATTGGCGTAGCCGGCATGCAGTCACCGTGGTTTGTCTCAGCCAAGCGGGGAGTTACATAAGGTGGTAAAGCAGTCGATCTAGCAGCTCAGCAGCTTAGGTTTTGCCCTTAATCCAATCAGTTCACCGAAATAAGGCTGTGACTTAAAGAGGCTTTATGCGCCACGCATGTGATCTTTTTGACAGCAAGGCTTTGCCAGTGATAGAGGACAACTTCCTGGCTGCTGAACTGATGGCTCTGTTGAATGCAGCATGAGTGAGAAATAAGGCCCAGAGCAACTCGGCCTGCAATGTTATTAAAACTAGAGTAATATAAGCATATGCCTGGATGCTATCGGGATCAACTACAGCGCTCCAACACAGTACTACTTAGTGTGCCTCCCAACTAATTTTTCAACTTGTACCATGTTTTTAAATAAGAGCCAAGGCTGATTAGCTTCTGCCTCAGTAGTCCATACTCAAGCCATAGTTTAGGTTGGGGAAGTATACTGAAGGACGCTGTACACCCACCAACGGGTGCCAAATGTTGAATTAATTTATCTGCTCTTCCCCACAGAGCTTCCACTCCATATGCTATCGAAGGTATGCATTTTGCAGCCATGACTTGCAGTAATGGTTGACGAGACAAGCCCTTCAGGGTGTTCCTCGTAAAACAGAAAGTTGACATTAGGGAATTACTTTTCCTTTGGATTGAGCAGCAGTGGGTAGAAAATGTGCCCGAGTCATAAATTACCCCCAAATAGACTTTGGGGGTTATTCTAACTTTGGAGGAGTGTTAATCCGTCCCAAAAGTGACGGTAAAGTGACGGATATACCACCAGCCGTATTACGAGTTCCATAGGATATAATGGACTCGTAATACGGCTGGTGGTAAATCCGTCACTTTTCCGTCACTTTTGGGACGGATTAACACCACCTCCAAAGTTAGAATAACCCCCTTTGTCACTGATTCCAAGGATGAGCCTTGTAGATGAAACTTTGGTGGTGGGCATCATTTTGAGGTGACTAACAAAGTTTTTGTTTTGTTAAGATTAACTTGGGAGCCCATGCTTTGCCGTGTACGCTGCAATAGCATTAATTATCCTTTTCATGCCAACCTTTGTGTAGCTGATCAGAACTACATCATCAGCATATAGCATATGTGAGGCATTAAACCCAGACAGTGTGGGGGCAGGCAAGGTAAACTTTGTTAAGAATTGTTGTCAGCTCAGCTACGTACAGTAAGTAGCCTGACAAGGAACCCAGTCTACAGGGAAAGAGTACTGTTTAGCTTGGTTTTATAGCATTAAACAAAGCTCTCACCAATTAAGTAAACACCTGGAAATCCCAATGTTGGGAGACTAGCGCAGCAAGTGAAGAGTTGGTTTAAGTGTAGTAGGTGTTTTTAGATAGTGAGAAAAGCTCAACCCTGCCAAGATTGAATTCCTACTCTTCAATGAGAACAATAAAAACAAGTACATTCATGGGTAAACAACAAACCTGGATAGACCTGAATCCCAACTTTCATCCAATGCAGTGTCACTCTGCAAACGACCTCAGTATCAAAGAACAGAGCACCAACAAACCTTTTACTAGAGAAAGTGAAGCCATTCCACCCAGAGACTTCAGAATTGCTGCTCAAGTCATTGTACTCTCACATATGAAAGTTGGCAATCCCTGACTTAACAGCTCCCCAGACTCCACATAGGGAGCCCTTTACGGGTATCCCATATGCCGCGGCAAGCCTCTCCAAGGGCCTGAAGAAATAAGACCACATTACTGCCACCCTGATGGAAATTCAGTGGTCCCTGCTTCCAGCTCAAACCACCCTCAAAAAACAGCTGCATCTGCTTCAAAGCCATCACAACCAGCACCCAGCCTACCTGGCTAACACCACCCACACTGGCTCTTGGCACACCTACAATCAGGACACAATCAGACTGGCAACAAAGAAGTTCAAAAAAGGAAAAAAGACAAGACAAATAGGATGTCTTCATGTATTCATGCAGGGCATTGCAGGACAGCAGGTTTGGGACAGTCTCTAACCCTGCACCACTTAAGGAAAGAGCTGAAGACCCCCTCCTCCCCCTTTAAAGAATACTACAAAACAACAAATTAACAGTCCACCACCATGCTCAGAATCCAACTACCCAATCCATCACTTACTGATTGTATCTTTGCCTTTGACCCTCCAGCGCACTCCACTGCCATTTGGCTCGCTTTGACATAAATATCATATACATACATCATATACATACCTAGAATAAGTCCACAAGAAAATGTCACAAACGGAGAAAAGCTGGAGTGCTTTCGCCTCATTTTGCCACTGTGACAGAGTTAAGCGCAGGGAGTAACACAAAGGGGAAATGGAGTGGAATAAAAGAGGATCATCACTGAAAAATATTCTAGTTATTAAGAGGATAAAGGGACCTGAGAAGCACCTGACCAAGTTGGAAAAGCTTGAGGAGAAGCAGGTCCACTATATGGACTGTCAGAAGTAACAACACAAAAACATGATGCCAGGGGTGTGGAATTCCTATAGCCCGAAGCCCATGACATATTGTTTGGCGTCAAGCACAACAAGGTTTCATGTTTATTTTTTCCTTGGGACAAGCAGGTCCAACCCCCTGTAGCACAAACGCATTGGCTGCCCGTCTACAGGGGAGGGAACTGTCTGCAGCTGAGGTAATATTTGTGTCCATATGTTAATGCTGATTGAAGTTTTATTTATATTTCATGAATGCAGTGCCTTTATTATTATGGTGAGTGTAGGAAAGTAGCCTCTTTTTGACATGGTTATCCCCACTTTTTGCCTGCTGTCAGTTTGCTTTTTGACTGTGTTCACTGGGATCCTGCTAACCAGGACACCAGTGACTGTGCTCTCCCTCTAAATTTGGTTGCTTAGGAGTTAGCACACCCCACAATTGGCATACTGATGCCCCCATTTAAGTCCCTAGTTTATGATAATTAGGTACCCAGGACCCTGGGGCACCAGGGGCTCCCCAAGGGCTGCAGCATGCATTGTGCCACCCATGGGAGCCCATCCAAAATGTGTCTCCAGGCCTGTCACTGCAGCCTGCGTGAAAAAGTGCATGCACCCTTTTCAGAACAGGTCACTGTAAGTCACCCCTATGGTAGGCCCTCCTAACCCAAAGTGCATGATGCAGGTACCTGTGTGTGAGGGCACCCCTGCATGAGCAGAGGTGCCCCTTCAAACTCCAGCTCCATTGCACTGGACTTCGTAAGTGCGGGGAAGCTATTTTACCCGTGTACTGGACAGAGGTCACTCACTACCTGTGTCCAGCTACATACTGGCAACTCCGAACCTGGGCATGTTTGGTATCAAACAAGTTGGAATCATACCCCATTATTGTTGCCAGTATTGATTGTATGATTCCATGCACTCTGGGGCTCCTTAGAGGACCCCCAGCATTGCTCCTACTAGTCTCCTGGGGTTTTCCGGGCAGCCTGCGCTGCTGCCACCCCTCAGACAGAGCTAAGGCAGAGGAAGGCAAAACAAAGGATTTCCTGTGGGAGAGGGAGGTAACACCCTCTCCATTGGAAATAGGTGTTACATGGCTTGGGAGGGGTAACCTCCCCAAGCCACCGGTATGCTTTGAAGGGCACCTTGCATAAACCGGTTTGCAGCAGTCCAGGGACCCCCTGTCCCTGCTCCGGCGTGAAACTAGATAATGGAAAGGGGAGTGACCACACCCCTGTCCATCACCATCCCAGCGGTGGTGCCCAGGGCTCCTCCAGGTGGCCACTTGATTCTGCCATCTTGAATCCAAGGTGGGCAGAGGCCCCTAGGAGCATCTGAGTGGCCAGGTCAGGCAGGTGATGTCACAGCCCCCTCATGATACGTGGTCACCCTGCTAGGTGAACAATCCCCATTCCTGGGCTATTTAGGGTCTCCCTCTTGGGTAGGTTCTCAGATTTGACGTGCAAGATTCCATCAGGACTCCTCTGCATCATTTACTTAATTTTCTGGCCACTGTAACTGCAACTGGACCCTCCAGGAACCGACAATCTGCAACTACAGAGACGACTCCGCTCTGCAACATTGTTTCTCCGGCTCCTTCCAGCAACTGCAACATTTCCCCGGCTGTGCATTCTCCAAGGGCAGCGAGTCTTCAGCCACCACAAGAAGCAAGAAGGAATCTTCCTTGGAGTGAAAAAGTCACTCCCATCAATCCGCAAGCACCAACTGCAACAACGACCGGCTGTATGGATCTTCTCTCCACCGAAGCTGCATGGATCCTGCATCACAGGTGGTGGTCTGCAGTGGTCCCCTCGGTCCTCTCTACCAGCTGTCCAACTTGGGAGATGGTAAGCCCTTGCCTCTCCTTGCAGGACAGTACCCCCATGCACCGCAACTCTTGCTGCTACCAAGGCTTGGTTGATCCTCCTCCATGGGATCTTCAGGCTCTGTGTATCCCCAACCCCCAGCATCCCTTTCTGCAGCACACATCCTCCTGTCTTCCTGTCTGCTGCTCCAGAGACGTGGGACACTTCTCCAGGCGTGCTGAGTGGGCCTCACTGTGACGTCTGTGCCTGCTGCCTGTGGGTCACCTGTGGGGACTGCCTCCTCTTCTCCCAGCTACTGAGGATCACTTTGGACTCCCTCCTTGGGTCGAGTCCCCTGGACATTGCTGGTCCTCTTCAGCCTTGCAAAACCTTCTTCTCCGACTCTTGCATTTGCCAAGGCTTTTTGGTGGTTTTCCAGCACCACTGACCGACTGCATCACAACCAATGATGTGGGACATCACTTGCAATACTTCTGGAACTCCTCTTCTGCTCCTGTGCTGCACTGCTGACCTTCTTCACCCACCGTCGACCTGGTCCTGCAGCCACAGAAGAGTGGGTAGTGGTTCCTGCCACAACCGGACACTCCAACTCTAACTCAACTTGGTCCCCTTCCTTTGCAGGTCCTCTTCTGTTAGGATCCACCTTTGGTTCCTTCCAGTCTTGTCTGGGATTTGCATAGTCCTTTTCCAAAGCTTTCCTGCTGTTTTTGGGGAAAATCCAGGTACGTACCTCTTCCCTCCTGGTCTCTGGGGGCACTTGGTACTTACCTTTTGAGGTTCCTAGTTCCTCCAGCTCCCCTCTACTGATTCCATGTCCTTAGGTGGAGGACTACCTTTCAAATTCAATTGTTTTAGTTTTAAGATCTCTTTTATTATTTTAAGAAGGTAAGGACAATACAACTTCTCCCACCTACAACCACTGGCCGGTGAGGAGGGATGGATGAAAAGAGGGAAGGGAAAGGTAGAAGGAGAAGTTTGGGAAGGCAAATTATTTGCAGTAAAGTGGTTTCATCACTCAATGGGTATACCACAAGTGTACTTTGCAAGCAGGAAATCCCCTGTCAGGGGTATATCAACCAGTTTAACTAGGAGGGGTCTCAACAGGACTTGTCAGTTGGAGGATGTGTAGGTAAGATGGCCATGTTAATTCCCTGAATTCCTCTGACATGTATCGGATAGAAGGGCCCCAGGTTTTATCAAAGAGGGGCAGCGAGCCGGTTGCTGCTGCTGTCAATTTTTCCATACCCATGAGGGCCCATCATTTGTGTAGCCAGTCAGTATGAGTGGGAAAGGTCTCGGAGCCCCATCGCAAAAGTAGTAGATGCTTGGCAGCCCCCAGAGCCAAAGTAATAGCCCGACCCTTAGGTGTGCGAAGTGGGTATGTTTGGGGGTTGGGGTCCCAAGACGTAGCTATGGAACTGTGGTATGTTACTGTCATGTATTTCATCTATCGCTTGGAGGATGGAGCACCAGAAAGAGGCAATAGTATATGGATTGGCCCTCCCCAGGGCCCTCACTATTTGCTATTGCTTTTACCAATGCCTATTGCTTTCTATGATATTTACTGATTGCTAATGTGATATAATAGTGTGTTTACGTACCTCCAAGTGGGGTATTGCATATACTGTATTTTAGTATTTGTGTTACTATTATAAAGTACCTTTATTTTTTTAACACTGCGATTCTTTCATGTGTATAAGTGCTGTGTGACTACAGTAGCATTGCATAAGCTTTGCATGTCTCCCAGATAAGTCTTGGCTGCTCATCCACAGCTACCTCTAGAAAGCCCTAGCTTCTCAGACATTGCCTATACTTCACTAATTGGGGATATCTTGACCTGTTATAAGGTGATAACGCCATAGGTGCCTACCACACACCAGGCCAGCTTCCTACAGTGAGCACTCTAAATAAATGTTGTAAGCTCACACTGCACTATTGACAATGGTTCCAGTAAAAACAAAAAAGGGTACACACGTTTGAAACGTTTAACAATATGAGTCTATGTATAATGCTCCCAGAATGCTCTGAGTAGACTCAAGTGTTTGTAGAAGCTTGTAAGCAAGATTGAGGATTCTTTACTTTCAAAATAAAATGTTCACAAGCAAAATGCATGTAGGAAAAAAAAGGTTTTGCTAAATTACTGTGAAATTTAAGGTACTGTTGCTTTGTGGCATCATTTAGTAAAATGTGTGGATGCATGCTGGTATTACCAAAAAATATTCATAATAGAAAATCAGGGAAACCAGTTTCAACAAGACTATGGGAAACAAAATAAACAAGCATTGACAAAGCCAACTGATCTGATATTGGTAGTCAGTCTTTTGATTCTGTCAATGCATGTCTTGTTTTGACATGGCTTTTGTGAAAGTTTATTTTTGTGGGAGCTGCCCAGGCCCTCACCATTGTAACAACATTTGCAAATAGCAAAAAAACATTTTTGGTCTCAAAAAGCACACATTGCCACAGTAGTTCTGGCACTGAACAAAACTACTTTGTGTGCCAATATACTCTTTGTGTAAGAGCAGAATGCTATCACTTACAGTAAAGCCAGCCGATAGATGGATAGAGAGAGAAATAGAATTTTAATAAAAACAAAATGTCTTGGTTAACGCCAATTCTTAAAGAAAGTCACAAAAGTGCACCTACGGTATATGTCTTTGTATTGGTGCAGAATGATGGCTTTCATGAATTCACAAGACTTTACAGAAATAGAGCAGCAATTCACACTCCTTGAAAATATTTGTTTACTGTATTTCAGAACAAGTAAATATGCTTGCATGAATTCGCTTATGCGAAAATCTATTGAGCGTTTACAAGTTCATTTTCCCTCCAACCACTTTTTTCTCAACCTTCGAAGTACATCCACTTCTGCCCTTGTCAGGAGTACATTTCCAACTTTTCTCTGTATGAGAAAAGACTAGAGAAGAGCTGGTAAAAATCCTTAAAACATGCATGTTAGCAGACATTTGAACCCTGGAACTATTGCTTACTGCTTACTCCAGCCCCAGTATGTTGATCTGCGGGAAGGTGGTAAAATAAGGAAATTGCTAGTATTCAAGCCCTACTATAGTATTAGCCCTGGTATAATCAGAGAGGCTATTAACAGAGCTCATACATAATGAGATTACCGCCATAATTTGTTGCCACACTACATGGTACCCAATGGACAAGTAGATTTTGTTTACAGGACAAGTAGATTTATGAAGCAACCTGTCCCGTGGACAAGCAGATATTTTATTAAACTTCCACACCCCTGGTGACGCAGTGAGTTGGAGCAAGGTTTGACTGAGCTGGGGAAAAAATGTGATGCATGGTAACCAACTGAGTACCACTGCAGGAGATGATTGCAGTTAAGGCCATCAGAGGTCGCTTTGATGTGCAAAGACAGAACTGCATGAAGCAAAGACATCTGGAAGAACTGGAGAAACAGAAGAGAGCAATGACGCTGTAAGAGCTTAAAGGAACAACAGCATCATGCAACAGTTGTAAGTCAGGCAAGTGTCAAATAAATAGCAGATCTAGGGGACAGCACTGGAAAGCAAAGATGAAATGCAGAGAAGGACTAGAGAAGAAGGAATATGTGACAGTATGATAAGGCAGATACATAGCAGTGGGATTCTGGAGAAACAGCAATGAGAAGTGATGGAATAAAATACTACAATAGCATCAGAGATATGATGCAGTGAAAGCCTCAAGTAATGTGATAGAATAAGATTCCGGGGAAACAGTAGGTAGAGGCAATTCAGTGTAAGACTGGAGTAACAGCAGAGTGGTGCAAGTAATAACGCAAGTGATGGTCAATCCAGCACAGACAACATGCTATGTGTGAGAAAATGTCAAGCAAGGAGTTCTTTAATAGTTTTGGCAGGTGAAATGCAGACAGCAGGTAATTTGAACACAAATGGAAATGTCTGATAACTGTACAAATGAACGTTTTGTTACCTTATATTAAAATTACCTGGCAAATCAAGAAAGTGATTAACTAGTTTATCATGGAATACAAAAGAGTTCTGTGTATCTGTACGCTTTTGTGGCCTGACATCAACTCAGCAGAAAGGGAGTAACACTAAGAACAGATACAAACAACATGATCTATACTATAAAGCGCTCTTGAACTGTATTACATACGGGTTAGACATTAAACAGCTAATTAACAAGAACATAAATCTGATAGCAGTAATACAAAAATCGAATTTATCCGCAGATTTTTTTCTGATTTGAAAACAATTTCGAATTGTGTTGGTTGCTACCCTGCTTTTAAGGCATATAATTTACTACAAATAGATAGCAAATGTGAATTATTCATGTAGACTCTAGCAATTTATGGTCGGAGTAGCATGACCTAGGATGTTTTCATACAGACAGCAAAGTCATATTTAAATGGGTGTTGGATGCCAAACTATATGTATCTTAATCATGTACAAGATGACAAGGTTCTGCATACTATCCAGTGCTGTTTCACCTTTATATGTTCCCTTTGTGTCACTACTAAGATCTTCTTGGACAGGATTTAATTATTTTAAACTAGGCAGACAACACCTAATTGGTTCTGAGATTATACTCCGAAAATGAGGAACAAAAGAGAATTTCCCAAGCATGCCTAAAGGCTCTGAATCCCTAAATATGCCAGAAGGAATGGTTACCTGTGTATGGTCCTCGTTATGCCTCATTGACATCTACATTCAAGTAAAACATATTAAAACAATTCCCCACTGTGGGTGGGGACCCCGAGCACTTTCAGAACCAGGACTACAAGTAACTATTTCTTCTGCCTATTAGGATTGTCACTGGCAAACCACAAATGTTAGCGTGGGAGAGCAAACAGGATTGGAGTACCGTCAATTATAGTAAATTAAAATATTGCAGATTAGCTTGACCAACACCAGAATCGCTCTAGTGTCTAAATAAAGACAATGTCTTGTAAAAGTGTGAACTGATTTCCAAGTGGTCACCTCACACATCTGATAGAAGAACATTTTACAGCTAGGCCGAAAGTAGCAGCTTTCCCTCTATTGGAATCACCTGTGGTTTTTCCTGACAGAGGTTTATTAGCCAATTGATAACACAGATCTATGCATGACACAACACAAAGAGAAACAGGTTGTTTTGAAATGGCTAGCCCCTGGGAAATGTAACTGTAGTTAAGAACAAGTTACTGATCTTCAGCAATTCTCTTTTTAGTGAATTCTCTATCTGCAGATTACTCACCTAGGCGTCAGAACTGATCTGGAAATTTGTAAGACCAGTGCTGTCATGGACCAACAGGTGGCATTCTGAGGCTGTGCACTTGCTCGATACCAACCCAGGAGTGCCAGAACGGAGCTAAATACAAGCGGCACCCTTGCATGTTGACATAAATTTCTTATCTTTACTGTTTCCAAGACCTCAGACATGGAGCATGAACAATTGTTATAAACAGTGTGCTGAGTACTAACTTAGGAGCT
Source organism: Pleurodeles waltl (assembly GCF_031143425.1). Lineage (NCBI taxonomy): Eukaryota > Metazoa > Chordata > Amphibia > Caudata > Salamandridae > Pleurodeles > Pleurodeles waltl. Next base: position 812,531,370 of record NC_090450.1, read on the forward strand.
TTTAAAATGTTAATATGAAGCTACTCTACAGAACGGAGAAGTGCGAGGACGGTGAAGAATCTGTTGTTGGATAGAGTATCCACAAGAAAGAGTTAAGGATGGTCAAGTAACGTGGTCTTCAATGGAATCGTCTAACTGCAGATTTCTCACCGTAGAATAGATATCAAAGTATTACCTGGCTGAGGAGTGGACACAGGCAGAAAAGTTGTGCAGGATTGAGTGGGCGAAAGGCCTTTAAGGCCATAATGCTTGGTAAATGTATGTACTTCTGTACAAGTTGCAGCTTGGCAGATGTCAAGGACAGGTAATCCATATGCCAACGCAGGTGTAGCAGCCTTGGTCCTGGTGGAATGGGATCTTAGACCTTCCAGAAACGTATTCTTGACCAGTGCGTAGCAGATCATAATGAAGGACTATCCACCTGTGACAAGCTGCAATAATTGCAGTGAGGAAGACAATCTTTAAGGCCAAGAGAGCAGCCAGCAGTTATGCATCATTTAAATAAAAATTCCAGACCAAATTAAGGCCCCACTGTCAAACCTTTAATAACCTTATCACAATAGGACAGGTCATATGAACAAAGATGGTTGGCCCGCAAATCTATAAATGCTGAAAGGGCCAACAAAAAACCTTTGATAGAGCCTATTGCAAGGTCTTGCCGAGCTAAAGACAAAAACAAACAAAGGGATGCACAACAGCTTTGCTTGTAAAGGGTCAGTTTGCAAATACCTCACCAGGTCGCAAATCTGTCCAACCGCTCAGCATAAATGAATTTGGTGAAAGGGCATCTGGTGACAAGCATGACATCCACCACTTCAGGCGAGAAATCAAATGCAGTCATTTGCTGCCACTCAAACTCCATGCATGGAGGTGTAGATTGTATAGATTAGGGTGAAGGAACCTGCCCTGTTGATGAGACAGGAGGTTCTCCCGAGGTGGTAACCTGGTTGGAAGACAGATGCCCACTTCCAGAAGTTGCAGGTATTTCACTCTCCTGGCCCAATTCAGAGCCACAAGGATGACTTGGGCACAGTTATAGAACTCTGGGCAGGAGACGCAGTGGAAGGAAAGGTATACAGAAATTGTGTTCCATTCCATCTGGAATTAATTTCCTAATGAGTGTGTCGTAGTCGGACTCTCGCTCCTTAGTGAGACTGCTGGTTTAGAGGCAGAAGCACTTCTGTTTGTAGGCGCCTGAGTCACTCCTCCAAGAAGTCACAACTGTCGGCCCAACCCTCGCGGCTCACAAGCAGTACCTCACTGAAACTCGGACAGTAAAGGTGATTTCTGGCAGCCTTACGCATTGACTCTATATGCGACTTCTCTGGGGAGTCATGGTAGAACAGCAGTTACCCTTTTCTCTCCTTAGCAATAAGTCTCATACATATATAAGCAAAGAAGGAGAAGCAGGAAAGTTTTCAATATATTTATTGAAAAGGCTGCTATCTATGGTAAAATTAATGAATTACAATGATTAGGGTAATGAGCAACAATAAAAGCAAAATCATGAAGATGAGAGTTGTGAATATGAAAACCCCCAACATATTGTAATAAACATAAGATATGGATGTTCTAACAAAGAAAGCCTAAACTCTACCCTAACAAGAGCTATGTGTGATAAACTCTAATCTACCAGCACCATGTTCATGAGAAGCGTGTCCCCCAGCCCTCATTACCCTGGAATGAGGTCTCTAGGTCAGACTCTGTGGAAACACAAAGGCTGAGTTGTGCAGCAAGGGGACGTGCAGCTTAGATGGCATCTGGAAGGAGCCCCTCTAATGACCTTGTACATGTGAGGTTTATTTATACAGCTCATGTAAGATCACTGACACAAGTATGTACCTAAACAACTTGTTATGTGTGCAAACCTGTGTTGGCAATTACATTAACAATGTGTAACAAGTGTGCATTATATTCCTGTCAAAAGTAAGAACAGAAAGGGACATGATGACAATACCTAGGTACATCACTGATAAAGACGCCTTCATAGAATGGCACGGATAAAGAAAAGCAAACCATTTCTTATAAAATGTTAGCAGTTGCAAAGTGCTAAAAGAAATTATGAAATAAATACGATAAAACAGAGCATGCTAAATAGGTAAAAGGCGACTAGATAAAAAGGGCAACAGGCCTGCAAGCTGATGGCTAAGCTGTCTCCTGTGCCCATGAGGTGCTAAAATGGATTCACCACAAGTGGTCTTGCGGAAAGTTCAAATGGCAATATTTTCAACACTGTGTGTTCTGGACTGTGCCACAAAATGTAGCCAGGGTTCTAGCACTAATAGACGTACTGTGCCACTTCAGAGTATAGACTGCATTCATGATCTCAAATGCCACCTGCTTAGTTAGTCCACTCTGACATTTAGGTACCCTGCCAGGTAGTTAACGACCAGGAAGATTCCCTGATGCTTCAAGTACTTCCAGAGATTCTTCTGATTTCCATCTGCCTCAGTTGACCTCTAGCTACACATCACCGACCACTGTCAGCTCTGGGTGAGGAAAGGAAAGGGGCATGTTGCTTGACCAATTGTGCTTCAACATCCACCATTGCAAATCAAGCTGTCTCCTTTGAGACTTGGAAGGCTTCTGCAACATTACGTTGACGCTGGGCCAACTGGCACACCAAATTCCATTGCTGAGCATGCATATGTCACCTGGTGTGGCTGATGAGGAAGATGCAGAAGGCTAAGGGATCAAGAAGCCTCAGAGTCACTCTCATTGTAATCCAGAACTGAGTATGAAACACTAAGATCATAGCCCAAATGTCCTGAATTTGCTGCGACTGAGAAAAGGCCCTGAACTCTACCATTTCCAGGATCATCCTAATGAACTGAAGCCTCTGAGACAGAATGAAGTCAGACTTAAGCTTTTGCATAGTAAACCCCAACAATGTCAAGAAGTCTGCCTTCATCTGCAGGTGGTACATGAGTGACCATGACAAGCCTATCTTCACCAGTCAGTTGTAGAGATATGAGAATATGATTAAGCCCAGCTTCTGAAGATGAGCTGCGACCACCGCCATCCCTTTTGTGAACACCCGAGGGTGGGCACTGCAATGGTCAAAGGGGAGCACAGCAAACAAAAAATGCACACCTGGCCTGCCTTGAACCAAAGATAACATCTGTAGGACTGCTGGACAGGCGTATAAAAACCTGCAGATTGAAGGCAACTTCGGCTGAGTGAGATATAACAAGCATGGAGTAACCACAGAAGGTGGCATTCTTACCTTGTTGGTAACGCCATAAGCAAAATATTTTCCATTTGAATGGGTAAAATAAAAAAAACCTCTTGTTGATGCCCATTTAGTATCTTGAGCATGTCCATGGAACATAGGGGTAGATTTAGTTAATCATATTATCTCATGTCAGGAGGCAAACTGAAGGATCGGGTGGAACATCTGACCCTGTAATCTGATGAGGGAGCTTTGTTTGCATGGCAACCTAAATGGTTTCACTGACATTTTCAGCAAGTTTTGGTACCATTATTGTCTGGGTCCTTCTGAAACAATGAGGATCACTGTCAACTAACAATTTCAGAGTTTCAAGATGATTGTGGTATTAATAAACAGGAGAAAAGGCTTAATGAATGCACTACTTCCCTCAGTAACGCCTTATCTGCTAGAGACTACCTGCCGCAGATTCCTGATCTTAGAATTATCCCTAGGTGTCAGACTGGATCAAGAAATGTTTCGTGAGCAGTAGCCCTTTGCGCAGGTAGGTGGAGTCATTCGGTTCTGCGTAGCGTCACCCACGCTGGAAGTGACACAAGTGGTGCCCATATAAGTGCTACTCCAGCGTGCAGATGTCAGTTTCTTTCAGTGACTTTCTATGTCAGGAGCGTCGAACACACTGGTGTGGAAAATAAGGGCCCTGAAAAGGGAAATAAACCCTGTCCTTAGAAATCTGGTAGCACAGCGGGGAGGATAGGTGGGTCGGTAAAGAATCTGCGGCTAGTTTGAGTCTCTTCCCAATAAGGCGTTACAGAAGGTAAGTATCTTCTTCAACTATAGAGACTTCCAGCCGCAGATTCCTTACCTTAAAATAGATACTCGAGCAATACCTCCCCAGAGGATGGTCTGTGAAACCATTTTACACTAAAAAGTCCTGCAGGACTGAATGAGCAACGTGCCCATTCCGATGGATCAGTGGCATAACAAAACTTGAGGGCGGGCCCTGTAGGAAGCAAGCTCTTTATATGGTGTAGAAAAACAAGGTATACCATATAAAGTCCAGGGGGTTCCCTTCCCAGTGGACAGGGGCTTGCTCTAGCAATATCAAGGTGCTCTTTTAGGGAGCAGCCTTAGGCTTATCGGAAAGAAGGGTTAGACATCTACAAAAACACACACAGTCAAATGAGACACAACTTAATAGGGAGATCCACACCAATTTACAAAACTAACAAGTACCTCAAGTATCCTTATATATGTTTAGGCACCAGAATCAATACGATAAGGTAAGTATGTGTTGCAAGAAAAATCTTAACAGTTTAAAAAAGTCAACAGTGCAACTCTGGAAAGCTGCAATGTTATCCTACGAAGGAAAAACAAATATCGCAAACAGGTACAGTACAGCGACTTACAGGACCAATCTCCAGGACTTAAGCTAAGTATTGGGCAAGGTTCAGGACCACACCAAGAGGTCACAACGGGCAGCACTGGGGCGGCCGGATGGAAAGGTGTCAGGTGCCCAGTGTTAGCCAATGGGGATCGGTATGGTTGAAAAGAGGCTGCATGCCTGGACAAGGAGTCCAGTTGAGCTGAACCAACAAGTGGGTTCAAGTCTTGAGATTGTCGGGACAGTGTGACACTTTTGTTCCTCTTCTCCACGGGCCAGGGCCGACGGGTGCAGAGGTGTCCTGAGGCTTTGGGTTCTCATCACCAGGAGCACTGGTGGTCGAGGGGTCCTGCAGGCAGAGGCTGCATACGGCGATGGAGAGGAGAGTTCACAATGGGCAAGTCCAAGGTGGGCTGGGTCTCTGGAGGGCTGGGAGACCACAATGGCAACATTGGCCCACTTCAGCTCGGGCTAGGCAATATGGGTGTAGTGGTGCTTTCAGGTGTCAGGTTTTTGCGGTCCGGAGTCCTATCAGGTCTCCTGGGGTGCCTGCAAGATGCAGAGAAGCAGCTCAGAGGGAGCTCCTGGATCTTTGTTGAAGACAGGCAGTTCTCCAAGGCTTTTGGAGGCACAGCAGCTTCCAGGACGAGTCGACTTTGGCACAAATCAGTGGGAACGACAGGCCGGCATGGCTGGGTCCAAGTCAGGTGCTCTTTCTCAGTCTTTGCTTTTGCAACTCTCAGGTGTCCTTCATAGGACAGCAGGAATCTAATTTCCTGGTGCCACGGGCTCCCCTAAATACTGAATTTAGGGGAGTTTAGGGTAGTAGCCAAAGGCTAATGATTCCAGGGGCACTACACCCTCTCTATATGACCACTTCCTTTGGAAGCGTGCATACCCCTGTCAAAGAATTCCTAAATCTGCCAACACTAAGATGGCAGATTTCTAAATATTGTGTCCACATCAGGTAGCGCCCCTTAGGGGTGGGACTGACCTGAGTGGTGGACAACCTCTCTGAATACTAAACTTCCCGTCTGTCCAGGTGCCAAATGGACCCTGGGGCAGGGGGGTTGGCATTTCTCTTTTGAGTGAAGTCAGATCTGCATACCAAGGGTAGTGGGCTTCATTGAAGCCCCCTTGCCTTGGAATAAAGATTTGCAGGTCATCCTGTTGGGTGGGGTGTGGAAACACCCCTCCCAGAGCAGGCTTTGTTTCTGACTGCCTTGGAGTAAAGGCTTTCACGCTTGGGGGTCAGAAGCATGTCTGGTGGTGGCAGGCTGGCTAAAACTAGTCAGTCCGCAGACTAGTAGTTGATAGGTGTTGGAAAGTGTCCCTTTTGGCATGGTTACCCCACCACTCCCCCACGCCTCCTTTTGCCTGATGCTAACTTGACTGAGTGTGTGCTGGGATGCTGCTAACCAGGCCCCAGCACCTATGTTATTTCCCTAAACTATACCACTGCTTCCACAATTAGCACACCCCTGGCACACAGCTAAGTCCATTGTAAAAGGTACCAGTGGTACCAAGGGCCCTGTAGCCAGAGAGGGTCTCTAAGGGCTGCAGCATGTATTGTGCCAAACTAGGGGATCCCTCACCAAACACATGCACCCTTCCATTGCAGACTGTGTGTGTTGGTAGGGAGAAAAAGGTAAAGTTGACTTGGCATCCCTCAATGGGTGCCATGCCCACAAACCACTGCCTGTGGCATAGGTAAGTCACCCCTCTAGCAGACCTTACAGCCCTAAGGAAGGGTTCACTATACCACAGGTGAGGGCACAGCTACATGAGCAATATGCCCCTACAGTGTCTAAGTCCATTCTTAGACCCTGTAAGCGCTGTGTAACCATATTGAGTACACGGGCTGAGGGTCTGTCATTGCGAACTCCACAGCTCCATGAAGCCTTCACTGAATGCTGGGAAGTTTGGTATCAAACGTCTCAGCTCAATAAACCCACACTGATGCTGTGTTGGATTTACTGCAAAATGCGCACAGAGGGCATCTTAGAGATACCCCCTGAAATTCAACCAACTCTCTTTTGTGTGGCTGACTGGTCTGTGCCAGCCTGCCACCACCAGACACTTTTCAGACTCCACTGGGTGAGGGCTTTTGTGCTCTCAGGAGTCGGGACAAAGCCTGCTGTGGGTGGAGGTGCTTCACAACTCCCCCGTGCAGGAAGCCTGAAAGGCTCCTGCCTTTTGTTCTACTGCCTCAGGGCACTCCAGTTAGTGGAGATGCCCGTCCCTCCAGACCAAGCCCCTCTTTTAGCGACAGGTCAGGAGAGAAAATTTGTAAATACCAGGAGGAGTGCCCTCCCCAGCTGGGACCACCCCAAGGGTGCCCAGATCTGAGCTGAACCCCTCCTGGCAGAATTCTCCATCTTGATTTGGAGGGAGATGGCCAATTTGGATAGGAATGTGCCCACCTCCCCAAAGGGAGTGGGCACAGGAAGTGTGTAACCACCCTTAGGGTCAGTAGCAATCGGCTACTGCCATCTGACCCCTGTAACACCCCTAAATCTAGTAATAAGGGGCACCCCTGAACCTTGCACTTCAGATTTCTGGTCGACCTTAAAGAAGGAATGAAGGGCTGCACCAGCAGAGAAGACTCCTGATGATTACTGACTTGGTCCCAGCCCTACTGGCCTGTCTGCAGCTTCAAGACTCCTGCTCCAAAAGAGCGACATCCTTCAGGACCAGCAATCTCTACAAACCCCCAGAGGAGTGCCTGCCTACCCAAGGCCCAAGATCTCCTGAGGACAGCGGCCCTGTCCACAAAGATACCTCCATGTAGAACTCCAGACCCTCCTAGATCCACAAATTCTCCTCCTTCTGCACCAGACGCCCATGTCCCGAGCTCAGGTGGCCCACTGGTCCAGAGAAGCTCTCCAGGTGATTCCGACCTTGAGTCCACCCTTGGTTGACCCCTCCTGACCAATGCGATGACGCCTGCAGCCTCAATTCAGAGGACCCCCTGACCACGACCGGCTCTAGTGAAGATTTCCCGACGCCTAAAGGTACCCCTGCACCTACAGCACTCTGGCCTTGGGGAACCCAACCGAAGGTCCAGCAACGTTCAGTAAGCTCTCTACTTACCTGTCCAGCCGTTGGTCTTCAGCAGACTCCTTGGACCAAGCCTGCAGCCTCTTTGTCTCCCCTGTTTTTTTTCCAATGAACAGCATTGGGCGCCGTAAGCTATCCCCGTGCTGCTGAGGGCATGTGTTTGGTGCAGACTTGTGCCCTCTCCTTCCCCCAGTACTTATCTAAATCCTCAGGTCTGTGCCCTGAAGTTAAAGGTAGCTACCTGCAAGCTGTTTCTTTCTAAGTGCCTCCAGTCTCCAAAGGATTCCATTGGGTGTCAGACATCAACTTTGACCTCTGCACCTAGCTGGCCCTGTGTTGCTGGTGGTGCACCCTTGGTGTCTTCCTAAACTTTGCCCCATGGACACCCTAATCCTCGAAGACTGGGATTATTAGTCGAGTACTTGCCTGCAAACTATATTGATACTTTCCATCCCCTAGGACTGCATTGCTTTCAATGAAAACTGCACTGTCTACTTTTGATACTGAAATTACTTAACTGAAAACTGTTTTAACTGTGAATTACAAAGTGCATTTGACACTTGAAAGATATACATTCTTGAAACTGTACTTACCTACAACAAAGATCCTTTTGGTTCTCGAAATAAAGTAACAAAGTATATTTTTTGATACTAGATTAGTTAGAGGTGAGTTCCCACTTCAAAAAATTATTAATAATAAGCACAATGCTTCAGTAGTTGTTTATTACATATAAGAAAAGAAAATAGTTCCATAGGTTTGTAGTCCAGTTAATTTATGACAATCTTGAAGCTGAGATTAAGTTCCAAGGATCAGCAACATAATAGTCCAATCAACTAATACCAAGGTTGGAGAGAAATCAAGTAGCAATATTCGATGGAGTAACAGCCAACACGTGTTTCGCCCCTTTAGCGGGTAGGCGGGGGCTTTCTCAAGGCCAGTTCAGAACATAATGAAAAAACTTCTGACATCAATTGTCACAATTGTGGATGGAAATCTAATGAGACGGTGAGCAAAAAGAAATACTGCCGAAAAGTCACTGGCGCATCCTGCGTTAAATCGCTAAGTTTTGATACATAAAACATTGGACTGGAATTAGTCATTGAATGTGTGCCTTATTTCCTGACTGTGTGTACAACAAATGCTTAGCACTACCCTCTGATAAGCCTAACTGCTCGACCACACTATCACAAAAGAGAGCATTAGTATTATCTACGTCTGCCTCTGTAAAGTCTATGGGGATCTACTGGCCTGTGCACACTATACCTTACTCTGGTATAGCATACACAGAGCCAGCTTCCTACAGTAGGTTTTCAGAGGGGCCCTCTGGGTGCATATATTATGTAAATCCATCACTCGATCATTAATACGAAATGCTCGGCTACTGTCATCACCGTCGTCTGCACAGGAAATGACATTGCCTTACTTATATAGCAACGACGCTGGTGCACCGATGTTAGTTTATTTTCACTATTTTCCACACCAGAAGCGCACAGCCTCGAAGGACACTGACCACTGGTGTAGAAAACTAGGGCCCTGAAGGGGTAGTCCCTGTCTCAAGAAATCCATTCGCAGAGCGGGGGGATGGGTGCATCAGTAAGTAATCTGCAGTTAGATATAGTCTCTACCATGTAAGACGTTACCATAGGCAAGCAACTGTCCATTTGATAGACACTTCTAGCTGCAGATTCCTTACCTTTGAATAGACATCCAAGCAATACCATCCCCGGAGGTGTGTCTCGGAAACAATTTTGAATGTGCACATCCCTACGGACCTGACTGTCCGAGCAGTAGTGTTTGGTAAACATGTGCAGAGATGCCCATGTTGCTGCCTAGTAGATGTCCAGGACCGGAACTCCATGTGCTAATGCAGTGGTTGCAGCTTTAGCTCTAGTGGGATGAGCCAACAAGCTTTCATGAGGTTGCTTTTTGGCCAGTGTGTAGCACATCTAGATGCAGAGTACGACCCAATAAGAGATGGTTCACTTCTGCGCCACCTGACCCTTCTTTGCACCCACATACCCCACGAAGAGTTGCTTATCTACCTGGAACTCACAGGTACGATCAAGACAGTCCAGCACTGTTTTGGGGTCAAGCAGCGGAGTCTAACGTTTCCTTAGAAGGATGCGGGGGGGGGCGTGTAAAACGTAGGCAGGATGACTGACTGGCCTTTATAAAAAGGGTGACCACTTTTGGAAAAAAAAGAGGCCCTTGTGCACAGCATCAATTAGTCAGGAAATGCAGAGACGTAAAACGGCTTAGATGACTGTAGGAAAGTAACCTCTTTTTGGCATGGTTACCCCCACTTTTTTGCCTGATGTATGTTTTGATTGTGTTCATTAGGATCCTGCTAACCAGGACCCCAGTGACTGTGCTCTCTCCCTCTAAATTTGGTTGCTTGGGACTTCACAGACCCCACATTTGGCATACTGGTGCCCCATGTAAGTCCCTAATATGGTACCCAGGGCACTGGGGCACCAGGGGTTCCCCGTGGGCTGCAGCATGTATTATGCCACCCAGGGGAGCCCATGTAAAATGTGTCTGCAGGCCTGCCATTGCAGCCTGCATGAAAAGGTGCAGGTCAGGTCACCACTATGGTAGGCCCTCCTAGCTCAGAGGGCAGGGTGCAGGTACATGTGTGTAAGGGCACCCCTGCATGAGCAGAGGTGCCCCTACGAACTCCTGCTCCATTTTCCTGTACTTCGTAAGTGTGGGGAAGCCATTTTACCTGTGTACTGGACACAGGTCACTACTATGACCGGCTGCGTGGATCTCCTTTCATCCAGAGCTGCGTGGGTCCTTCATCACGGGTAGTGGTCTGGAGTGCTCCCTTTGGTCCTCTCTACCAGCTGTCCAACTTGGGAGACGGTAAGCCCTTGTCTCTCCAATCATGACAGTACCCCCGTGCACCACGCCTCTTGCAGTTACCAAGGCTTTTTGGCATCTCCTCCAAGGGTTCTTCAGGCTCTGTGTAACACCAGCGCCCAGCATTCTTCCCTGCGACACACAGCCCTCTGAGTGCTTCTCCACGATGTGGGATTCTTTCCTAGGTGTACTGCGTGGGCCTCACCGCAACTCCTGTGCTTGTTGCCTTCTGGGTCATCTCTGGGGGCTGCCTCCTCTTCCTGCGACTCTCCTCACTGCTGAGGATCATCCGTGACTCCCCTCCGTGGGCTGAGTCTCCCTGGACCTTGCTGGTCCCTAGCATTTCTTCATCTACGACTCTTGCCTTTGACAAGGTTTGTCGGTGGTTTTTCCACACCACTGTCCGACTGCAACTCTCCTTCCGACGTGGGACATTGACTGCATTACTTCAGGAACTCTTTAGCTGCTCCAGTGCTGCAGTACTGACCATCTTTGTCCACCCTTGACCTGGTCCTGCATCCACAGATGAGTGGGCAGTGCCTCCAGCCACTACCGGACACTCCAACGCGAACTGGGCTTGGTCCCCTTCCGTTACAGATCCTCCTCTACCAGGATCCACCTCTGGTTCTTTGCAGTCTTGTCTGGGTCTTGCAAAGTCCTCTTCTGAAGTTCTTTTGGTAGGTTTGGGGAGATCTAGGTACTTGCCTCTTTTCTCCTGGTCGCTGGGGGGCACTCTGATACTTAACTTTTGGGGTTCCTAGTATCTCCAGCTCCCCTCTACTGATTCCACTTCCTTGGGTGGGGGCCTGACGTTCGCATTGCACTTACTTAGTATATGGTTTGGTCCCCCCAGGGCCTTCAGTACTTACTATTGTTTTCACTGTTTTCTATTAACCTTTATGCTAATCACTGACTCCTAATGTGTACATAATGGTGTGTTTGCTTACCTACAGTAGGGGTATTGCCCATACAGCATTTTGGTATTAGTGTTACTATAATAAAGTACCTTTATTTTTGTAACACTGTGTGGTTCTTTCATGTGTGTAACTGCTGTGTGACTACAGTGGTTTTACATAAGCTTTTCATGTCTCCTAGATAACTCTTGGCTGCTCATCCACAGCTTCCTCTAGAGAGCCCTGGATTCTTAGAAACGTACTACACCTCACTAATAGGGGATACCTGGACCTGGTATAAGATGATAACACCATAGGTGCTCACCACACACCAGGCCAGCTTCCTAAAATGACAAGGTCTGCAGACAGATGTAATTGCCATACTGACGGCTGTTTTCAATGTGATAATCCTGAGGGGACAATTGTGGAGGGGCTTGAAAGGAGCAAACATCAAAAAAGTGAGGACCACATTATGATCCCACTGGGGCATAATGAATGAGTAAGGAGGGAAGAAATGAGTAATCCCTTAGAGAAACCTGTATGCAATAGGAGACCTAAACAAGGATGGTTGATCAGTCAACTGCAAGAAGTCAGAAATGTCAGATAGCTACCCTTTATGAATGCCCAAAGCAGAGTCCTGTTGGGAAAGGAAAAGAATGAAAAGGAAAACCTCAGAAAGAGGGACAGAAATGGGATCAAAAGTCTTGTCTGTGCACCATGCCACTAATTTCTTTCAACAGCAGGCGTATACTGTTTTGGTGGAGGGACACATGGCTGCCAAGATGACACTGTAGGTTTCGGGAGTAAGGTCAAAAGCTGTCAACTGCTGCAGCTCAATCTCCAAGCAAGAAGGCGAAGAGTGGAAACATTTGAGTAAAGAACCCTCCCCTACAGTTCTGACAGAAGATTTTCCTAAAAGGGCAGTATATCGGAGGATCGATGGACATGCTCATCAGATCGGGATACCAGACTCTCCATGCCTAGTCAGAAGCCACAAGGATTACTTGGGCACAGTAGTCATTGATCTTCTTGAGAACTCTGGAAAGGCATACAGGACGGCCTGAATTAGTCTCTAAGCGAGAGGTGCTTTAGAAACTTCAGCGATCAAAACTGCTGACAATGCATGTTCCTGGCAGAGGCGAAGGAGATCTAAACAAGTGTACGAAGCTGGCTCTGTATATGCTATATCAACATTGGATATAGTGTGCACAGGGTCCAGGGGTTCCCCAGAGGCTTAACAGAAGCTAAAGTGGATGATACTAATGCTCTCTTTTGTGGTAGTGTGGTCAAGCAGTTAGGTTTATCAGAGGGTAGTGCAAAGCATTTGTTGTACACACACAAACAGATGCAGCACACACTCAATGACTTAACTCCAGACCAATGGTTTTTATATAGCAAAAATATATTTTCTTTATGTATTTTTAGAACCACAAGATTCAAGTTGCGGGTAAGTACTTCAATAGATTTGTATTTCACACATATATCAATAGTGCTTTGTTTGAAATCGATAAGTTATACAGTTTTTGAAATATTGGCAATTATCTGTTTTAAAAGTTGACACTGCAATTTTCTGAAACAGATCCTGGGGGGAAGAAATGTTAGTTCGATTTGCATGTAAGTACTTAGTTTCATTCTACTGGTTTTTAGGAAGTCCACCATTTGGTATTCAAGTTAACCCCAAACACCCACCACTAGCAACACGGGGCCAGTCGAGTGCAGAGGTCAAAGTGGGGCAATTTTAATTTGGGCTCCTGTGGAGACAGAGGGCATTCAGAATCACATATGCAGGCAGGTAAATACACGCATCTTTGGAGGGAAGATATGGGGGGTTTAGAGGAGCACTGGGAGGGCCACAAGTAGGCACCAAACACACACCCTCAGCGGCACTGGGGCGGCCGGGTACAAACAAGGCATCGGGTTTCCAATGATTCTCTATGAGGGGACCCCGGAGGTCACTCATATGAGGCCCAGGAGGTCGGTTTGGGCAAACCACAGGCTGGACAGGGAGGAGTGCCACCTGCTGAACGTGGCTGCAACGGAGGTTGGGTTCTCCTAGGCCTGGGGGCTGCGGGTGCAGTGGTCTTTTAGGAGTCGGTTATCTTGGTCCAAAGCTGTCGCAGTTGGGGAGGGTCCTCGGGATTCCCTCTGTAGGCATCATCGTGGAGGGGTGGAGAGATCAACCTAGGGTGGGCATTGGCTCACAACTGCCTGGGGATCCTCTCTGGTCGGTTGGGCCACCTGGACACGAGCCATGGGCGTCATGTGCAGAGTGGTCAGGACTCGAGCATCTGGAATGGTGCTGGAGTCCTTGAAGTGGCAGACTGGCACAGACTGGTCAGTCCTCCACTAGCAGTTTGGCTAACATACAGAAGATGCCCTCTGGGTGCATTTTTCAATAAATCACACCCTGGGATCAGTGTGGTTTATTGGGCTGGGAGGTCTGATGCCAAACTGCCCGGTATTCAGTGAAACCATTATAGAGTTGTGGAGTTAGTAATGACAAGCTCCCAGACCATATACTCAACATGGCTACACTGGATTTACAATGTTTATGAATTAACTTAGACACTGTTGGAGCATATTGCTCATGCAGCTATGCCCTCACCTGTGGTATAGTGCACTCTGCCTTAGGGCTGCAAGGCCTGCTAGAGGGGCGCCTTACCTATGCAACAGGCAGTGGTTTGTGAGCATGGCACCCTGAGAGGGGTGCCATGTCGACTTTGCCTTCTTCTCCCCACAGCACACACAATCTGCATAGGCAGTGTGCATGTGCTTAGTGAGTGGTCCCCCAGGGTGGCATTATATATGCTGTAGCACTTGGGGTCCTTCCCTGGCCTCTGGGCCCGTGGTACCAGGAGTACCTTTTACAAGGGACTTAACTGTGTGTCCTGGGTGTGCCAATTGTGAGAACAAAGGTACAGATTTTGGGAAAGAACACTAGTGCTGAGACCTGGTTAGCAGGGTCCCAGCACACTTTCAAAGTTAGCATTAACATAAGGCAATAAGTGGGGGGTAAGCATGTCAACAGTGACACTTTCCTACACCAAGGCTCTCCACACTGCTGAAAGAGACCGTGTGCCACCTCCTGGTTGAGATGCCATTCATGATCCACTAGGCACCTTCGACTGAGTTTGTCTGCTCTGGTGTTCAGAGAGCCCACCAGGTGTTGAACCACTAGGTATGTATGCCTTGCTGTTCCATCTATGTCCAGAGGCGCACAGCCTCTTGACAAAGGGTCCTGTTTGTTGCAGTGTCACATGGCGGTGGTGTTGTCCATGATGGAGGGTACAAAAGGCTTTCAATGCCAGCTGGATTGCTCGGAGTTCCAGCAGATTGATGTGAAGTCCGGATTCTGCCAGAAACCAGATTCCTCTGATTTCCCCCTCTCCCAGATGACCACCAAAGGAGAGGGGTCTGCCGCTGACCTAATCATGGTCCGTTAACCACCACTGCAGACGTTTTGCAGAACCCTTTGAGTTCTGGACTACATCGGAAAGTCCCCAGATGCTGCGCCCAGTGGGACTTCAGCTCCCACTGCTGAGCCCGCATGTGCCAGTGGGCATGTGAGACCAGCAGGATGCAGAAGCCCATGAGGCCATGTAGCCTCGGAGTTAGACTCACTGAAACCAATGATATATGGTGAAACACTGGTATCATAGCCTGAATATCCTTGACTCGCCGTATGGGAGGATAAGCCTGAAACTACACTGTCTATAACAGCTCAGATGAAGGGGAGCATCTGAGAGAGAGTCAGGTGTGAGTTTGGCACATTGATAGTGAACCCCAGTGAGTGGAGGAGGTCCGCCATAGTCTGTAGGTGGGAGATGACTGACTGGCACAAGCCCACCTTCAACAGCCAGTCATCGAGATAGGGGAAGATTGGCCTCCCTGATCTCTGCAGAAGAGCTGCAACCACCGTCATTACCTTGGTGAACACCTGAGGGGGCTGGTAAGGCCGAAGGGGAAAACAGTGAACAGAAAGTGCTCTTGGCCCACTGTGACGCGCAGGTAATGCCTGTTGGGCAGGCAGGAGAGTGATGTGGAAGTATGCATCCTACAAGTCCAATGCTACCATCCAGTATCCGGGGTCCAGGGCATACAGGACCTGAGCAAGAGTGAGCATTTTCAATTTCTCCACTTTGAGAAAGAAATTGAGAGAGTGCAAGTCTAGGATAGGACGAATGCCTCCATCCTTGCTGTGTGCCAGAAAGTACCGGGAATAGCAACCACGACCTACTTCTGATGATGGCACTCTCTCTATAGCTCCCTTGGCCAAGAGAGCTGCTACTTCCTGCAGAGTAAACTAGATGGTCCTCCATCTGTTTGTCGTAAGAGGTTGGCATAGGGGAAGGAGAAATCTTGAAGGGAAAGGAGTAGCTCCTCTGGACAATCAAGCGGTCTGATGTTATTGACCTCCAGTGGTGCAGGTGATGGCCTACCCTGCCACCCACTGGTTACCCATGATGGTCAGAGGGCAAATGAAAGACTTGGAGGCTGTGGCTGTCGGGGAGGATGCAAGGGTTGACTGACCCACGAGGTCTGTGGGTGATGGATCCTCAGCCACGCAGAAGCTGGGAAGCTTGCAGGTCGTTGTGGCTGGGTGGTTAAAGGCGCGACTGAAGCCCCTTCCATGGCCACGAAGAAGCGAAGGCAGACTGAGGTTAACGAACAAGTTACTTACCTTTGGTAATAGTATATCTGGTAGAGACATATTCTAGTTGTAGATTCCTTACCTTAGAAAGGGACCCTCTCTATGGCACCCTTGGCCAAGAGAGCCTTGACTTCCTTGGAGAAGTGCCAAATGATCCTCCGACAAATGATCGAATGATGGTTGCATGGTCAGAGGGGAAGTCTCGAAGGGGAGGGAGTAGCCCCTTCAAACATTTTGCAACACCCACCTGTCCGTGGTGATGGATTCCCAATGGAGCAGGTGATGGGGAATCCTGCTGCCAAATGGACCAAGATGTTCCAATGGACTAGGAAGGCTTTGAGGCAGTGGAGGGGTCGAGTGTGGACTGGGTGGACCACTGGCTCCCTCCCTGATCCAGGAGCATGTAGGATCCCCGTGTCGGCGGCCACGCAGCGGCTGTGAAGCATCCTCGGGTCGATGACCGGGTGGAAATTAATGCAGCTAGGTGTCTCTTCCGTAGCCACGAAAGGGGCGAAAAGTGGACTGTGGGTGTGAGGTGCAGCTATGAGGCCAAGGGACTGAGCCGTAGCCCGGGAGTCCTTAAAGCGTTCGAGCACTGAGTTCACTTTGTCTCTTAAGAGATGGGTCCTATCAAAGGGCATGTCCATCAGAGATTGCTGGACATCCCCTGAAAAGCCAGACAGCTCTTCTCAAGATCTGCACGTGGGCTGGCACGGAAAGAAAAGAACCGACGTCAGCGCGCCGGGGTGGCACCTATATATGACCTTGACGTCATCACGATGACCACAATGCTAATGATACCAGCGGAGTCGACCAACGCCACCCGATGACATGCAAGGGTACTGCTCGAAGAAAAATCTCCGGATCCATTCTGACGCCTTGGGGAAATTCTAAGGTAAACGATCTGCAACTAGAAGTCTGTCAGATCCGGAGGCATGGAAAGACCCAAGGACCTGGTTGTAGCACTGCTGCCCTTGAAGTGCTCCAGCGCACAGTCTGCCTTGTCTACAAAGAGACAGAAGTCATCAAAGGGTATGTCCGCAACTGAAGCTTGAACATCCCCTGAAAAGCCAGTTGTCCTCAGCCAAGTGTGGGGCCTTCAGGCCACTGACAAATAAACAACACTGCTTAGCGAGTCAGTCGTGTCCAGCCCACATCTGACTGTGAACTTAGCTGAATCTCTCCCACCAGCCATAGCTTGAGAGAGCATGGCCCTGGCCTTCTCCAGGACCACAGGCAGCACCTGAACGGCCAAATCCCACAAAGAATGGGAATATCTACCCAAAAGGCTTGGAGTATTTACAGACTGCGCAGGCCAGGTTGGAGGTAGAAAAAAAATTCTTACCCAAGGTGTTAAGCCTTTTGGATTACCTATCCATTGGATTGGTAGGAAATGCACCAGGATTTACAATGGAAATGGAGGCTTGGACCACCAAGCTTTCCTGGGTGAGGTGTTGGGTGAGAAAAGTAGGGTCCCCTGGGATGAGGTGATGGAGGCGAGCTATTGTCCTGTTCACAAGAGCCCCTGTGTAGCGCTTGGCCAGGCCCCAAGAAGGAGTCTGTAACGGCTTCAGGTAAAATGGGAGAAGCAGTTCTGAAGGGGTGACTCCTAAATGAAGCACCTCAGTCAAGACATTACTCTTGACAGCCACCGAGGGCAGTGGAAGGTCCAGGACCTTGTTTGCCCTTCTCACCACCATAGCATTTGTGGCACCCTCGTCCGTAGGCACAGAAGGACACACCAAGCCAGTATCTGGAGAGATGTCCAGTTAAGTGGCATCCACCGATTTCGCACATCAGTCCACGTCAGGGTCTAGGGGCTGGTATTCCTCAGGGTCCACCGGCCCCTCCCAATCTTCATGTCCTAGCTCACAGGATTAGGGCTCAGCCTCTGGCCTGGAAGGAATGGCTCCAGTCAGCGCCGGTATCTGACGATGCCCATCTGGCTCTGTGTCAGAGTCGGGGATAAGAATGGCGACAGCACTGACGGAGGACACCAAGAGCATTGAGATTGATGTCGGGGAAGATCGAGGTGGTATGACCAGTGCCGGTCCAGATTCATCAGTGGATTTGAGGGGCCCAGCTGACGCCAAGGGAGGACCTGTTGGTGGGAAAGCAATGGGGGCCTCTCCTGAACCCACAGGGCCGAAAAGCAGGCCAGGGGGTGGGGATGGGAAACTGCCCAAATATGATGTGCATGGCAAATTTGTGGAGTTGGGTGTAGGTTGCTTTGGTTCCCAGAAAGTCAGGAAGGGAAGGAGCAACCCCAGGCTCAGGCTCAACCATGAAGCCAGGCCTCGAATGACCATGCTTCCTCATCTCATTGAATGACTTCGACAGACTAGGTGAAGACCTCTTTGACTTCTTACTCTGTCTTCTTGTGGGACTTATCCAAACACCAGGATGACTTCGGCTCCAATGAAGATCGATGGTTCCGTGACCTGTCCAGAGACCTTTCTCTAGACCAGGATAGAGACCGTTGTGATGTTTCACGTCGAGCAGCAAGGAGCTTAAGGGACCGCTCCCTCAAAGCCTTGTGGTGCATGGTTCAACAGTCAACATAGGTCTTTGCATTCTAGAGTACCAGAGTCAGACAAGATGCAGGTCAGTCAATGACATTTGTTGGTGACTGGCGCCAGAGGGCTTGAAATCAGCCTTTCTGGTTGACGGACATCCCAGCCATACCAGGACAAAGAGCTAAACAAACTTCAACAAAAAGTCAAAAACATTCAGTCAAAAAATGACTGGGGGTATCTCTCTGTGGATTTCCACTGACTGGTGCAGAAGGAAAAGAACTGACGTCAGCATGCTGCGGTGGCGCCTATATCCAATAAGCACATCCCTTCTGGTGCAAACACCAATGGTACATGGAGTCGAACGACGCTTAAGCCGGAAGCACAGAAATAAATGGAGTGGATGAAGAATGATATAGACCCTGAATGCAGTGGGTATGGAAGAGAAAAAAAAGGCTTCAGACGTTCTGGCCCCTGCTAAGAGAGTTAGTTGGAAGAGTCTTCAAAGTCTCGATTTTAAAAAGACCCCTGTTTTACTGCCAAATTCAATGCTACAGGTCCTAAGATTAGAACTTAGCTTGTCATCATTTAATTTGCTCACACAGTCATGTGCCTTGGGGTTTATCTGCTCACGGATGAGGAGCAATGACAATGTTGAAATCTTAGTGGTGTGGTGAAGGGACACAGTAATACGGAAGGATGTCACGTCACCTGAAATTATAAGTCTAGTGACCACCCCAGCATTAGAAAAAAACTCAAGCTATTGCTAGAGCTTTTTTTGATTCTTACAAAACCTATGTTGCATTCTTTTTTTAGGATTAGGAGATAAAAAGATTTTTCTCTTATGTGTCCCTAATCCACAACAAATGTATCCAAAAACAAATCTTCCAAATTAGAATTGAGAACACCCTGTCTTCAGAACGAAAGGTCTTTGAGGAAACACTGTCTAGCATAATAGGCATTTTCTAAATGATGTAATCTGAATGTCAAATACAGCATAAACCATCTCCTTTTTGGCTGACATCTTTACGGAAGAGAGAAAAAAAATCTTTGTGTTTTGAGGATATCAAGTGATAAACCGATTCTAAGCTTTAGCCATTTTAACCAAAATGAGAAAGTTAGATATCGAAATTGCCATGGCAAGGTAAGTTATTTAAATTCAGAAAAGAGTTTTTATGGTTAAATGTTTGAGAATCATATTTTTTAGATTGCCAATGCATCTAGGAAAAGAGAAGAAAATATCCTTTCTATGGTGAGGAGAGACTGAGGATTAAACTGATTCAAAGCACAAGTCACTTTATCTAAAACGGAACATGTAGTTAATGAAATAGTGCCCGAGGAACAAACTAAACTGATTAGAAATTAATATATATTGTTTAATGTTGGTGTCTATAAAGATGTATAGGTTTGTGAACTAACAAGTATTGCATGTGTATAACTGATCTATACTCAAGTGAAAGAGAAGACACAGTGACCACCTCGAGCTTAAGGACAAACTATTTGCACCACTGTCCACAGTGATAACATTCTGATCATACATTTTTAATACTATTTGTATTACTCATTGTTTTAAGTGTCTATACAATTATATATCAAAATGAGGGCTTTTGAATTTCCAAAGTTTATCAATACAAATATTTTTTGTGAAAAGTGATATGGATTATATTTGGATATTGGTAAAAACTTTAAATTTATTTTAGTTTCGGTCTTTTGAAGCATCATTTTTCTTTTGGATTTGGAAAAGCAATGCAAACAGTGGAAGCCTTCTCGACCTCCATTTTGAAATCTACTGGAGCATCCCCAAATTGTGCTGCTTTAAACACATTTTTGGGGACTCTCGGATGTTGCTGATGTACTGCAGATAGGTATTGGATGTTGGTTTTGCAACTCAAAGCACACAACAAAAAATCAGTGAGATGAGCTGCAGAGAAGCTTGATCAGAAACTGAGGTGATAAAATAAAGATAAATAGCAGAATTTCTGACAGATAGGATGGGTTGAGTGGTTGGAGAAACAACAGAGATGTGATGTAGAGAGATTACAACCATCAGTAAAGAGAGGTGACTTTGCAAACAGCAAGTGGTTAAAAGTGAAAGAATTTGGAATATGGGAAGAGTGAATGGAGCATGGATGTTTAATCTCACCCTTTCCTGGCAAGGAAGGCCATCCTCCGAGCTTCAGCTTTTTCCCGTAACATTGCTGGGTCCTGCACAAAGTTGTCAGGCTGTAGAAGAGAAATTATAACTTGTACGTATTTAAATATGAAGGAGTGCAATAGCAATCAGAAATTTTAAAGGAGGCAACACTTTTATACGAGGGTTTTTGTAGTCAGTAACAAATGCCTTGAGGATACGAGACCGCCTCCATTGGGTATAGCTGAAAAAAGCAAAGTTTCATTTCATTCTAATTTTCTATTTATTTGTAAGCCTCCATGTTTGCTTCATTTACCTACAACTTACATAATAGTTCTAGCAACTACTCCCTTACCAAAGAAGTCAAATTCCAGTCTCCAAAATGCCAGATGTAGGGAAATCTAGATAACTGAATGAACACTACCCCTTGCTAGGTGAAAGTGAGATGTGTCAGGGACAGGTCTATTTGTCCCCCTTTAATATCACGAACAAGGAGAGCATGTATAATTTTTTACCCACATTTTATATTATATTTAGTATGTTTACACACACACACACACACACACACACACACACACACACTTAATATGGTAAAAAAGGGTAGCAATTCATCATCTAGAGATTACTGCCAAAAGAGGGACAGCGTGTAGGTTAATGCATGGATGTTATTATTAAGTGCATTTAACCTTTTGTGAAGATGCATTCCTGGTGTACAAGACTCTTTCTGTTGATGTTTTCATGTGTGTTATTACTTCCTGATGGATATTGCTGTGGAGTTAACTCTCGACCGATGTCTTTATTTTTGAAACACACAGTTCTTTTTAACTAGACACAAAGGCATGCATACCTTTCCCATCTCCTCTTCAGGTTCGTTGTCTTCCTCATCATCATCTTGTCTACCATCCTGCTCCAGCTGCCCTCGAGTCCTCAATACTTGTGGGATAGTGAAGGGCCTGTGGGGCAGATATGGATATTATTTAGCACACATTGGTGGGTGAGTACAGGAATATACAGTGTGAGGTTAAAGAAACTCAAGAGACGAATGAAAATGTCCGACGAAGATCGAAGCACAAAAAAGATGTGTGTAAAAGATGGCAGAGGGATCGCTACACGGAGGTGAGCTAAAGGATTTCAAAACGTAATGAGACATTTACTGTAAATAATATAAGCTGAAATAAAAAAATAAATCTGCATAACAAGGTTTCATCATGTCAATGGTATAATTCTCCTTGGATGATCTTCACAAATTGTGCTCCCCGCATGGGTTGTATATCACAGTTAAAGAATGAATGTTCTCTGCCTATAATAAAACAGGGAATGGAGTATTCAGAAAGAAACATGTCAACTATTTATTTGGCCTACCTAGCCCCTCTGATTACATTAAACAGAAAATTCTCCCTTCTGACTCAACTTCCTTTCCTGTTTGCAGCCTAGCTACAGAAGGCATCAGCAGTCTGTCACAGACGGCACTGGATACAACAATGCACAGAGTGAGTTTGGGTCAGCCTCTTACTTTCGATTGGATTGAGTTATTGTTTATCTTCACTCCATGCTCTATTAGATGGCTTTCCTTTTTATTCTTTTATATGTTCAGTGCACTAGAGCATTTCCTCTTTACTCTTGCTCTTCACTGGATGACTTGTATCCTTCCACTCCTCACATCCATCAAGGAATTATTTTTCATTTTTTTCCTGATTAAATGTCTCAATTAGTACTCCTTAATTGTACATGTATTGCTTCTTTCTCCGGCTCTATGTGTATAGAGTATGATTGTGCCATTTCCCCATCTCTCTCTTCCCATCCTCTCAGTGAATATCTGAGACCAAGCACTGCTGAAGCTCAGCATCACTCTCTGTCCACCTCTGCTTCGCTTCTCCACTCACCCACCCCCTTCCCCCCTTCCACTCCAGAAGGAGAAAGATGCTTACAAGCTTCCTCCTTCTTCGAGTCTTTCAAATGTACTCTCTTCCTTTCCTGGCACTCTACAGATCCACCATGGTGACAGCTTCTGGCTTTACAAAGTTAGATGCACCAGCGTTAAAGTCCCAGCAGCTACCAAACTTGCTTTTTAAAGTTATATTTTCAAGATGGCCATTATGCTCCATGATACAATGTGACGGAGAACTTGAAAGCCGTATAACCATATGCTATCTTCTATTCTTTCAAGAAGTTAGCCACTTTGAGTCACTCCAAATTCTGTCATGCATCCTGAAAGTATAACAAATGGACATTCACAATGGCTGGTTCCATAACATATTAAAAGTATCTGGCATTGGAAAAGCAAATAGTGGTAACCAAAAAAATAAAAAATACAAATAAAAATAATCGGCAAATTGATGCAGATTGACTTTGTCAATGCATGTTGCTAGTAAGGCAAGAGGCTCCATGTGATTATTGCTTTAGAATTGAAGATCATCTAGTTATTCAATACACAGCAGAAGTTTTGTTCAATTAAGGAAATTGATGTGCAAGCTATTGACTCCCTGGAAGGCTAGTAGGCCCCCGGCCTCGGTGGATTAATTGGGGAATTCTACCTTTCAAAACACCTCCTCGCCCCACAGTTGCCACCCATGCATGTAAAATGCCTTGAGCTCGGTATCCTCCTCCGTCCCTGGGGAAGCTGTAATAATATTGCTCCTTAAACCTGGTAAAGGCCTTCAACATTGAAGATCTTATAGGCCCTTATTGCTCCTAAAATTTGACAAGATATTATCTAAGGTGTTCTCCAATTGCCTTGTCCTCCTGATGGAACAGATAATATAATATCCTCCGCATAATCGGGATTCGTCCCAACACCAGTTCCTTAAGCTTATGAATCATCTCCTCCATTTTCAGCAGGATCTCCGCTGATACCCCAGCTGCCCTACTACTGAAACGTTACTTACATGTGTAGATTCGATTACCACTGTCAATGGCTGAGCAAATAGCAATTACAAAAATTGTGGTTCTCCCCCAGTTTATCTTTTTCTGAATATCCCCATTCCACTAACCAATACATTCTTCGTTATAATGCAGGGCCAGCTCCTAAATCTTTAGGGTGAGTAAGCGCCATCGTGTCAGCTGGGACACACGGCTGCTCCCATATGAGAGGTGGATTCGGTATGCCTCATCTACACACCTAATACCTGCCAGCACAGTGCCAGCATGCACACCACTGGTTCCACGTGGATGCCAGACTTCACTACGCCAAACCCGAAACAGGTCTAGCTGCACCAACACCTCTCGCTTCCAACCACCCTTGGGGGATCCCTCTAGATCTCAAAGATACACAAATCCTATTCACCACATGGTAGGCATGGTGGAAACGTCAACGCAGATTGGAGGGCTTGATGCTCTATTTACCATAACTAATATTGTCAGATAACCCTTGACTCCCCATCACTAGGGAAGCCCAGGTTAAAAGTACCATAGCGCTATATGATCTTCACACATTCGGGGATTTTTCTCAGATGGTCACGCCATTGTACATTCCACTGAACCAGCTGATGCCGCTGATGCCACCCTTTGGGACCGCTTTGTAATGCACGGTACACACAGTGCGCTGAGAACAAACATTTGGTCATATACACTTGTGCCAATCAAATTTCTTCCCTTGACGCTAGTAATAGGGGACAGCAGCGGGGGTCGGCTGGTGTCGAAACTACAGCATGCCATCATGATGCAAAACTGGCGGATTACTGGGAGAAAGACTTGGGGTGCCACCTGACAGATACAAAATGGAGCGCCTGCTGTGCACAAACTCAACTTGTTTCACCTACTCACCTTCATAAACATATACAATTTAAATTTCTGAGACAAGTTTATATCACCCCCACTGATCAACACAGATTTGACTGCACAAGACTATTCAACTGCCCCAAATTCCATATCACAGGAGCAGACTTCATCCATATGGCGTGGTCATACCGACACATTGCTTTCTACTGGGCTGAGGTTTTCTCCCGACTGGTCCAGATGACAGATACTGACCCCGACCCAGACCCACTCCTGACGCTGTTAAGTTACATACATGATTTCCCTAAAACAACCAGCCAGATACTTTACCACCATGGCCCTCCTTTTAGCCAAGCATGAGATTGCAATACACTGGGGTAGTGGACGTCAATCCATGGTCAAGAACTGGCTCTAAATATTGGCATATTGTGATTCCACCAGTGAGTCCCCAACCTCTAGACTGGAGGACATTTGGCAGCCCTTGTGTGACTACTTACTGTGACGAGGCGTTCCAGGGCTTTAGTGCCATGAGCAATGCAGTTACATACTGCACCTCACCCTCCCCTTTCTCATAACCTCCTTAAGTCAACTCCACCTAGGTATTCTCAGACGACCCACACATGAAAGGTATATTGCGCACATTTGGGCAAAGACTTTAACCCCCACCCCCTTGAAACAGGGTATCGGATCTTCTACACTTTCATGCTAATTGTATGGTTATTAGTAGTATGCGTCACATTGTGCTCCACCTGAAGGAACAAGGTTTTGGATTTCACTTTCTATGTTTGTTTTTTTGCACCATCAAACACTGGACCTGTTCACAAGGTCCGCAGCAGCACTTTGGAGTCCTACAAGGGACTACTATACCCAATTGAGTATCGTAATGCCTCCCTGCCTAGAGTTCCTATAATATCGGCAATTGTACCTTTTTCAGTGGTCATAACTAATTATCCATCAACAAATTGATCAGTTCTTTGTCTTTACACCAATACATAATTAGGACAGATATCCCAAGCTAATTAACTTCAAACAATGGGGTGACCAATATTTCATTTGGAACGTAAGTAAATATAATAAGACAAAATATTTCAGATACTTGGGCATGGCTGTGTTTGAAAATACAACAGAGCTTATCCAATAAATGCTATAAGTGTCTGTGTTAATGATCATGTGGTTTCACATTTATTGCACTAGTATCATCAACAGCTAGTGTTTAGAAAATGGCAGAGTACTTTAAAACATGAGTGATACAGTAAAGGTGGTGCAGTGAGAAGAAGTGCGCACAATATATGTGGACATAAAGAAAGGAGGCATTAGCAGAAAATCAACAATTTACAAGTCAAATGCTTTTCTTGCACAAGGTATCTGTGGTTATTGATAAAGTGTTGAAATTTCAACACCAAAAGTCAAAAAATGCATAGGGTTATCTTTAAGACAAGATACTGAAATAAACCACCTTTGTGGAATAGGGATCCTGAGCCAGCACCCTGCACAAATTGGACATGCAATGGTAGAGTATTTATGGTTGAAAAAGATGAAAGAAGATAGAAAATGTTTATAATTGCGATAACAAAGGAAGTGACTATGAAATCCCTAGATGAAGAAAATCAAGTGAAAGTAAAACCGCATATCCCTTCCACCCAAGGAGCAGTGCAGGCAGGAACTGATTCAAAGAGTGGAAATTAGATCCATCACAACACAGACCAAAAACACTCTCAAAGCCCCTGTCCAATGTTAACCCATTACCACAGAGCCAAAATTATATATGAAAAAAAAAATCAAAACAAAGACAACGGATGAAAACGGAAGGACACGTGATACCAAAAGCCATTGTAGTCAAAGCAAAGGAACTTTATCATCAGACAAATAATCCTCTAACAAAGGAGTTCCCTAAATGACTAAATAATAAGGTATTAGAATGGCTAACAAAGAAAACGGGTCCTGAACTTCACAAATGCAGCAATATTTGAAATGTGTCCAAGACTCATCTACCTCAAGAACTTTATAGATGCATATGGGAAAAATGAGACACTAGCTTAAATGGCAGGAGGTAATAACGGAAGTCAAAGGAGAAATGAATAGGAAATAAGGAAGACGTAAGTGACCCTGACCCTAAATCTTAACCTAGTCGAACAAAAGGTGAATAAATTATTATAAACAAAAATAAATCACAACACCCAATAACTTCCCATAAAAAGGAGTACCCGACCACAAATCTTATCCCGCTTTCAGGAAGAACAGTAGACAACCAAGAGAGCGGTCACTTGGAGAACAATCAAATATTATTAGGCCAAATATTTTTTTTTTTACTTTTTCTTCATCTCCAAGAGTAAGCAAGGTCTGATGGCATGTGAAAACCAACAATTTGCTTCAAGACTCACCAAGACCAAATTAACATAACAAAAACTCTAACGCTAAAATTACATTTTGTAAAAACTAAAACCACCGGAACCCAAACTGCTCATATCTGAGAAGCATCCTTAAGGATCTAATCCAGCACTCTTGCCTTATAATGTCACGAGGTCTCAGCTAGACTATCCTAAATATTGTGCTATATGGATGATACCCAGCTATACCAAAGAGTGCCAGGTTAGGACTACTTAGGACCAAAAACATTTTTGGATACCGAACAACAGTGATTCTTAACCTGTGGTCTACAGAGGTTTATAAAATCAAAAAAAAAAATAATTTGCAGATTGATAAGAGTACATATACACAGAAAAACAAAACTGAAAATATGAAAGCAATTAAAAGATGAAGGAGTCTGAAACTGGAAGTGCAAATGGAGTACACTGAATTTGGTATGGGTGATTGGCTGCCTCAAATGAAACTCTGGCATGCACAGACAAAAAGAAAGCATGCACTGGAAGCAAATAAGACATAACTAGAGTTTTGCATATCACTCGGTCCATTAAAAATAAAGCTAACTTTTGAAAAGCTCCAAATTCACAATAAAATTTAAATTTAGATTTTGTGTTTATGAATTAAATAAAATACTTAATTTTTTTTAATTTGTTTGAGCTATACTACATTTTGTATTTTTGGGTATTAGTTAGAGATTCAAATTGCAGAAGTTTTGATGGGTGTCCCTGGATTTCTGTAGTGATTCATTGGGAGACCACAGAAGTCAAAAGGTTAAGAACTGCTGCCCTAGAACGCGTGACAAAGACTTTAACATTAATTCCTCTTAAGATTGAGTTCCCAGTCCTGTTAGCTTGATCTCCTGCCATACTTGCACAAGCTTGGCTCGATTGCATAAAGATGTCTGGATTCTCACAAAAAATAGTTTCCTCTGCCTGACCATTTATTTTCTTACTGGTCTTGACCCAAACAGTAAAACCTCATGTTGCTGAAATGTTGATGTGTTCTAATACCTCACTAGACAGTGGATGGTGCAGAGGTATAACACTGCAACCTTAGGACGGTTTGACCAGACTGCTACTGTGCAAGAACGTGCAAGAACGTTCACACAATAGAGTTTTGTAAAGGTGTGTGGAGTTGACCATATGGCAGCTTTACAGATGTCAGCTATGGGTAGGTGCCCAAAGAAGCCCATAGTGGTACCCCGGTTGCAGGTAGCATGAGGTCTAGGGAGGGCAAGTTGTGTCCTTTTAGTTTGAAAGTAGCAGGTTTGGATGCATCTGACGATCTACACAACTATTCTTACCTTTGATAAAGAATGACCTTTAGGAGGCTGCACAAAGGCAACGAAAAGCTATTGTGTTTTACAATGGACTTGGTCATATCTATGTAATACATAAAAGCACCCTTGACAAAGTGTGTGTAATGGTAGTTCTGATACAGGGTCAGGTTGTGGAAAAAAGGTCATGAGTTTATTGTGAACCTGAAAAACAAATCTTGCAGTGTGTGGGCCTTTGGCTAACTAATATGGGATGTTATGGTTACTAGGAAGGCAACCTTCCATAAGAGGAAATGTAAAGAGTGTAGTGGTTCTAAGAGGAGGCCCCATAAGTCTGGTGAGGACAATGTTCAGGTTCCAGGCTGAGGCAGGTGGCACCTTAGGTGGGATGACCCGTTTAAGGGCTTCATTGTAACCATTAATGATAGGGATTCTAAACAGTGAGGAGTGCTCCCTATTCTGCATGTATGCAGCACTAGTGGCTAGGTGTAGCCGAATCAAGGTGTAAGCTAGCACTGACTTTTGTAAATGTAAGAGGTAAGAAATTATGTTTTGTGCCATAGGTGTAAGGGAGTTTTTGTGGTTTGAGGTACAGTAGTTAATGAATATCTTCCACTTAGCGGCATAGCATGCACGTGTGCCACTAAGCCACATGTACATGCTATGTAGCTAAGTAGATCATCCCCTTAATTGCTGCCTCCAAATGGAGCCCTTGGCTGAAGGGACTTGAAGGGCATCCACAGTCTTAGCAGTATCTGAGTCCTTTATTTTTTAAACAACTCATCAACCTGCAGACCGACCACTGAAAGGCAGGTTATTGAGATATTGTTGTACCACTGGCTTGAAGTTAGAAACATGAATCCAAAAGTGGTGGCAGATGATCACAGAGATGTTCACCACTCTAGCAGCTGTATGAGTGGAGTTTAATGCACACCTAATGGAGGCGCTGGATATGGCTTTCCTCTTCCCTACAATCTCTTCTAATCTTTTTCAGTTATGACCAGAAAGCTAATAAAGCAAGGCCTCCATCTCTTTCCATTGGGCCACCGCAGCGAGAGAGGAGGCCAGCATACCTGGCGATGCGTCAGTGTGAGGTGACACCAACTGCTACCCTTTTGCCAGCTTTGTCAATACAAATACTTTCCTCACTGGGAGGGGGAGTGTCGCCTGTGGCTTGGCTGGCTGCTCTCTTCTGATTGGTGGAAATGATCAAGGAGTCTGTGTGAACATGTCCCCTGACAGACAGGATTGGTTGTCAGGGGGACATGTTCCCACTGGAGGCTTAAACTTTCTCAGTCCTTGTTGTTACCACTTGGGATTTCACAGGCTCCCTGAAATCTATGGGCAGATTTTACCATAGCATTTAACACAGAGAAACTGGAGCGTTTGCTCTGTTCTGGAGAACGTCTCCACCCAGAAGTCGTCACCCTCCTTGGTGACAAGCATGTCCACTTTGCGACAGGAAGATGATCGTTTGATCACACTATGGTAAGCGACGGTACTGTCTGTGGGGAAAAACCCTGATAGGGACGTAGTCAAGGTCAGGATCCCCTGGTAGCTCCAAGTCAGTCCTCACATGGATCCTATGCATGGGTGATTGTAGAAAGCACTCCAAAGAAAATCCATATACTAAAAAAATGGGATATGAAAGTCACAACTAACCAAGACTGACGCCCAAGGATTTTTAGGACTGGGGAAGTATGAAACCACCAAAGGTAAGTTACTAGGATTCCCCAGGCACCTGTGTGCAGAGATGTTACCCCAAGTCAGTGCCCATAGGATAACATGGGGAAGTCATGGTTAGAGTTTGCATGTTTCAGTACCCTTCCCAGAGAACACAGAGAAAACTCATCGGGAAAAGGAAGGTTGGAGAGTGCCCCACTCGTGGATACCCAGAGAAGTGGAGTACCTACATCAGGGATCCCAGATGCATAGGGGTGAATTTGTGTCGGAACCTCCCACTGAAGTCAATGGGGCCCTCCCCTGTCCAACTGCTACAGAGACCCATGGACCAGGTCAGTGGAACCCAGGTGCGTATTCCAGACGAGGAGTACCTGTGGAAAGAAGGGACAGAGTCCAAGCCACCTGGAGTCACCCAGGGGGTTCAGGAGGGCAATGCCCACCCTTCTCATGGGTACTTCACTGTAGGACGGAGGCCTTGAAGATGCAGCTGTGGAGTCTAGGTGATGCTGAGGGACATCAGGGGTGGTCCACAAGCTGTCCCACGCCGGTTGTCTGATTGCAGGAGGGTCAGTGGCCAGCAGGACCACCAACAAGACTTGACAAATGCAACAGACGTGTTCAAGAAGAGTTGCAGGAATGGGGACCAGCAAGGTCCCAGGAACTCACCCTTTACAGGTAAGCAAGGGGCAGCCCTCAGCAAGCAGAAGAGCCAGAAGGAATCCATGAAGACCCCAGGGAGGACCCTCTGGCAGCAGCCACAGGGAGTCAGGAGGAGGCCTCAGCAGCACAACAAAGATGGAGATCCACATTGCAGGAGTTTCAGGGATGACATCAGGCTTGCAGCTGTGTGATGCATGAGGCTGGGGTTTCCTAGAGCTAGACAGGTCAGGCGGCTAGAGAGCCACAGAATCACCACCTGTGTTGCAGAGCCTTGGAGAGTCTGTGGGACAGCAGGAACCCACAAGCTGGTCATCGACGCTGAGGTGTCTGAGGGTGCAGGGGAGTGACTCATTCACTCCAAGGGAAATTCCTTCTTACTGTCCTTGATGCAGGCAGAGCTTAGTGATTCTGGAGGATGCACGGCCACAGAGGATGCAGAGTCCTTGCAATACCCGAGACAAAGTTGCAGTAGGAACACGCCTTACTAGCAGCAGTCTTGCCTTGGGTCTCAGGAAGGGAGTTGGACAGCTTCTGCAGTGACCCACCTACGGGGGTGGGGGGAGGTTCAGGGACTCTAATCTGGTGGACTGATCAGTCCGATGCTCCCAGGGGCCCATCTTATTTTCATGATGGCAGAATCAAGTGGCCACCTGGCAGAACTCTGGGCACCACCCTAGAGGAGGAGCTGGACCGGAAGGTGGTCACTCCCTTGTCCTTTGTGTGATTTTGCACCAGAGCGGGAGCAAACCGGTTTATGCAAGGAAGACACCAAATGTGCCCTTCAAAGCAGTCTGGGGGCGCTCAGGCGCACCCCCACCCTAGTCCAGAAACACTGATTTCTAAAGGAAAGGTGGTAACACCTCTTCTCCACAGGAAATTCTTTGTTCTGCCTTCCCCTGCACGAGTTAAGCTCAGCAGTAGGAGGGCAGTACAGTGTCTGGGATCGGCGGCAGCACTGGCTTTCACACAGACCCTGTCACGCTGCACAAGTAGACATGGGGGGATCCTCTAAGGAGCCTCTACAGTACATGGTACCAGCAACTAACACTGGGATCAGTGTAGTTGCACGATTCCAACATGTTTGATACCAAACATGACTAGGTTCGGTAAAGCCATTATGTAGTGGGACATCTTGCATTGATCAGTGTCCACTATCAACTACATACCTTAAGATGGCTTCATCACACTTACAAAGCCCAGAAAATTTAATTTAGGGTTTGTAGGGGTGCCTCTACTCATGCAGGGGTGCCTCTATTCAGACATGGCACCCTCACACTTAGAACCATGCACCCTGACTTGGGCAGAAGAGCCTACCTTAGGGGTGACATATACTGTCTGAGTACAGTGACCTGCATATAAGGTAAACCTTATATCTGGGTGAAAGATGCATGCATCATTTCACACAGGCTGCAATGGCAGACCTGTAGACAGTTTGCATGGGCTCTCATGGGTGGCATAATACATGTTGCAGCTCATGGGGGACCCCTGGTGTACCAATGCCCTGGGTACCTCTGCACCATATACTTGAGACTTACCAATATGCCAATTGGGGGTGTAAGAAGTACTTAACAATCAAATTTAGGGGAAAGAACACAGACACTGGGGTCCTGGTTAGCAGGATCCCAGTGTACTACAGTTAAAACACACTGACACCAGGCAAAAAGTGGGGGTAACCATGTCAGAAAGATCCCACTTTCCTACAAAGATTACCAGCCTTGACCTTGGTACTCTCTGCAGGTGCCGGCAGTAGAGGAGTGCAAGGTTAAAGAAGCATCCTGGAAACAGAGTCTGGACTTTTTAGGCCAAGTCTTTCCAGTGGCATAGATCTTTCCCATAATGGGGTGATGATATAGAACTGCCTATAGTTGAGCTCTTGTTAGAGTTTCAAGGATGGGCTGCTCCTCAGAGTCAGCAAATCGACTGTCTTGGAGCCGATGCTGGTTCCGACGTGTGTTCTCAGACTCGAAGGCTGGCGAGGGTTGAGGCTCTTGAATGGATCCTGTGTCAGCTCTGACTCCTCGCCTCAGTGCCGACTGGAGCCAACATGCAGCAGTAATT
This sequence comes from Pleurodeles waltl, assembly GCF_031143425.1. Taxonomy (NCBI): domain Eukaryota; kingdom Metazoa; phylum Chordata; class Amphibia; order Caudata; family Salamandridae; genus Pleurodeles; species Pleurodeles waltl. The sequence goes on from NC_090450.1 coordinate 812,563,788, forward strand.
TATGCATGGGGAATGTAGGAAGCTGGCTCTGCATATATTATATCAAAATGAGATATAGTGTGCAGAGTCCAGGGGTTCCCCAGAGACTTAACAGAGGCTAAAGTAGATAATACTAATGCTCTCTTTTGTGGTAGTATGGTCGAGCTGTTAGGATTATCAGAGGGTAGTGCAAAGCATTTCTTGTACATACACAGACAATAAAAGCACACACTCAATGACTTCACTCCAGACCAATGGTTTTTATAACTCAAAAATATATTTTCTTAATTTATTTTTAGAACCACAAGATTCAAGTTGCAGGTAAGTACTTCAATAGATTTGTATTTCACACATATCAATAGTACTTCGTTTGAAATCGATAAGTTATACAGCTTTTGAAATATTGGCAATTATCTGTTTTAAAAGTTGACACTGCAATTTTCATAAACAGTTCCTGGGGGGAAGACAAGTTAGTATGATTTACAGGTAAGTACTCGACTTACAGTTCCATTCTCTGGGGGTTAGGAAGTCCACAGGTTGGGTTCAAGTTAACCCCAAACACCCACCACCAGCAACACAGGGCCGGCCGGGAGCAGAGATCAAAGTTCAGCCAAATTTAACATGGGCTCCTAAGGAGACTGGAGACACTCTGAATCAGGCCTGCCTGCAGGTAAGTACCCGCAGCTTCAGAAGGCAGAACTGGGGGGGTTTAGAGGAGCACTGGGAGGGGGGTTACAAGTAGGCACCATACATACACCCACAGTGGCACTGGGGTGGTTGGGTGCAGGATGCAAACAAGGCATCAGGTTTCCAATGATGGTCTATGAGGTGACCCCGGAGGTCACTCCGAGGCTGCAGACAAGGTCCAGGGGGTCGGCTTGGACAAACCACAGGCTGCACAGGGAGGAGGGCCAACTGCTGAACGTAGATGCCCCAGAGGTCAGGTTCTCCAAGGCCTGGAGGCTGCAGATGCAGTGGTCTTTTAGGCATCTGATATCTTCGTCAAAAGCTTTCAGTCAGGGGGGTGTTGGGATTCCCTCTGCAGGCGTCGTCGTGGAGGGGTGGAGAGGTCAACCCAGGGTGGGCACTTGCTCACTATCGCCTGGGGACTCTGAGGAGGCTCTGAGTCCGTGGTTGTTTATTATTTGTTGACAGGGCGCTGTCCTCAGGACTTCTCGTTCCTCTGTGTTGCAGGGGAGTCCTCTGGAGCTTTGAAGAGGTCGTTGGTCCTGCTGGGTGCGTGGCTTTCTTTGTGCAGGTTCTCTGAAGCAGGAGGCAGGCTGGTAGGGGCCAAGTCAGCTTGTGTCATCCTTCTTCTCTGCTGGGGTTTCAGCTATGCAGTCCTTCTGCTTCTTGTGAGGCCACCAGGCTACTGTCCCTGAGGGTGGCTACACCCTTGTGTCCACTCCCTTTCCGGGCATGGTGGGGGGGAGGGGGGCTACTCCACTATCTGGGGTACCCTGAGGCACTGTAACAAGAGGCTTGAGCCTTTTGAGGCTCACCACCAGGTGTTACAATTCTTACAGGGGGAGGTGCTTTGTTTCTGGCCACAGAGACCACAAAGGCTCTCACCTCATGTGGTCAGAAACTCGTCTGGAAGTGGCAGGCTGGCACTGACCGGCCAGTCCTGCACTAGCAGTTTAGATAACATACAGGGGGCATCTCTAATTTTTCAATAAATCGCACACTGGCATCATTGTGGGTTTATTGTGCTGAGAAGTTTGATACCAAGCTTCCCAGTATTCAGTGAAACCATTATGGAGCTGTGGAGTTCGTAATCACAAACTCCCAGACCTTATGCTCAATATGGCTACACTGCACTTACAATGTCTAAGAATAAACTTGGACACTGTAGTGGCATATTGCTCATGCAGCTATGCCCTCACGTGTGGTATAGTGCACCCTGCCTAGGGCTGTAAGGCCTGCTAGAGGCCAATTGAGACACTTTCCTACACCCCCCAAACAAAATGAAAGAGGATGAGACTAAACTTTCCCAAGAGAGTCTTCATTATCTAAGTGGAAGAACCTGGAAAGGCCATCTGCATTGGCATGGGCAGTTCCAGGTCTGTGTTCCATTGAAAAGTCCATTCCCTGTAGGGATATGGACCACCTCAAAAGTTTAGGGTTATCACTTTTCATTTGAATTAGCCATCTGAGAGGTCTGTGGTCAGTTTGAAAAGTGAAGTAAGTACCAAACAAGTATGGTCTCAGCTTTTTCAGGGACCAAACCACAGCAAAGGCCTCCTCTAAATGGCGCTCCGACTCTGCTCCCTGGGGAGCAACCCTCAGCTAATGAAAGCAAAGGCTGGTCAAGGCCATCATCATTGGTTTGGGACCGGACTGCTCCTATCCCATGTTCAGAAGCATCTGTCTGCACAATGAATCTGGAGCTTTGAGAACTGGTGCTGAGCACATTGCCTTCTTTCTGGTGTCAAAGGCCTTTTTACAGTTAAGAGAGCAGTTTACCCTTTTTGGGCATCTTCTTGGAGGTCAGTTCTGTGAGGGGAGTTGCAATGGATCCATACCTCTTCACAAGCCTTCTGTAATAACTGGTCAAGCCAAGGAATGCCCTGATCGGAGTCTGGGTTTTAGGAGCTTCCAAGTCCAGAATTGTCTGGATCTTGGGTTGTAAGGGTTGTACTTGGCCTCCACCTACAAGATGATCCAAGTACACAACTGTGCCTTGCCCTATTTGGCATTTTGATGCTTTAATAGTGAAGCCTGCTGCTTGCAAGGCCTGCACGACCTTCCCCTGGTGGATTAGGTGATCCTGCCAAGTGGAGCTAAAGACAGCAATATCATTTAGATATGCTGCACTAAAGGACTCCAAGCCAGCAAGGACTTGACTCACCGACCGTTGGAAGGTGGCAGGGGCATTCTTTAAGCCAAAGGGCATAACAGTGAACTGATAATACCCATCAGGTGTAGAGAATGCTGTCTTTTCTTTTGCTCCAAGTGCAATCCTAATTTGCCAGTATGCTGCAGTTAAGTCAAAGGTACTTAAGAATCTGGCTGCACCCAACTTGTCAATTAATTTGTCTGTTCTGGGTATAGGGTGTGCATCTGTCTTAGTGACAGAGTTCAGACCTCTATAGTACACACGGAACCTCATTTCTCTCTTGCCATCTTTGGTATGAGGTTTGGGGAATAAGACCACTGGGCTAGCCCAGGGACTGTCAGAGTGCTCAATTACTCCTAACTCCAGCATCTTGTGGACTTCCACTTTGATGCTCTCTTTGACACTTAGCTAGACTGTCTATTTTTGTTTTGACAGGTAAACTGTCTCCTGTGACTACATCATGGGTACACAGGTGTGTCTGTCCAGGGGCCAAAGAGAAGAGCTCGGTGCCTGCAGTCCGCTGGCTGTTGGGCAGAGAGGGTGTCTGAAAAGACAACTCCATCCACTGACCCATCCTTAGGGTCAGTTGAGAGGAGGTCAAGGAAAGGTTCACTCTCTGCTTCCTGATCCTCATCAGTAACCATCACCATGGTTATATCTGCCCTATCATTGTAGAGTTTCAGGCAGTTAACATGGATCACTCTCTAGGGTGTCCTGCTAGTGCCCAGGTCCACCAAGTAGGTGATCTCACTCTCTTTTTCCAAGATTGGGTAAGGGCCAGTCCATCTCTCCTGAAGTACCCTGGCAACTACATGCTCCAGGAACCCAGACTTTCTTCCCTGGCTGGAATTCTACCAGTGCAGCCTTTTGGTCATACCACAACTTCTGGTACTGTTGAATGGCCTCAAGGTTTTTGGATGCCTTTTCCATGTATTCAGCCATCCTAGAGTGGAGGCCGAGCACATAGTTCACAACAACTTGCTTAGGCTCATGGAGTGGTATCTCCCAGCCTTCTTTAACCAGTGCCAGTGGTCCCCTTACAGGGTGGCCATACGGAAGTTCAAAGGGGGAAACCCTACTCCTTCTGAGGCACCTCTCTGTAAGTGAAAAGCAGGCCTCGGCAGGAGGACATCCCTTCTGCTTTTGAGTTTTTGAGCCAATACAAGTGGTTGACACGCCTACTCCATGTTTTTTCCCCAAACGCCCAGCTAGGGGATGTCATGGGCCAAAGTTGGGATAAACTCACTAAACTGCTGAGGCACTACCGCTCTCCTGGCTGCACCAGGTTAGGGGTCTCTGGCTTCAGTGTAAAGGAGTCCATCTTCGAAATAGACCCCGTGTGAGCCATTGACATCTCCCTTATCCTGTGCAGCAGCTTGCTGCCCCAGGCCTTCAAGAGTGGGCCAAGTCTTTTGTCCCTGGCACAGCTGTTCCCTTGAGGGCCCCCCTGGGCCCAGGAGCTCAACCACATAAGCCTCCAGCTCCATGGACCCAGTTCACTCAGGGGATAAAAACATCTTCCTGGGAAGAGAGGTCTTGTTTCTTGTGCTGTTCAGAGGCTGGTCCCCCAGTCCTCTTACATTTTCTCTTGGAATGTTGGGCCATTATTCCAGGCACCAACACTTCTTTTTCACCCTGTGCTCTGCTTTGTGCTCTAGTTTTCACACACACCACTTAGGGAATCACAGCATGGCTGCATGGGTTTGGAGCTCTACCTCAGCCAAAGCTGAGGACTCCAGATCATTCCCTAACAAGCATTCCACTGGGATTGCAGAAGAGACCTTTACCTGTTTTAGGCCAGTAACCCCTCCCGATTTTGAAGTCACCATAGCCACAGGATGGACTTTAGTCACACTGTCAGCATTGGTAACTGGATATGTTGGTCCAGCCAAATACTTTCCCGGGGAAACCAGTTTCTCTATCACCATGGTGACACTGGCACCTGTATCCCTCTGGGCTTCTACTTTTATCCCATTGATTAAGAGCTGCTGCCTGTAATTGTGCATGCTGGGTGGCCAGGTAGCAAGTGTGGCTAAATCCACCCCACCCTCAGAGACCAGAGTAGCTTCAGTGTGGACCCTGATTTGCTCTGGGCACACTGTTGATCCCACCTGGAGACTGGCTATACCAGTACTAGCTTCAGCAGTGCTAGGGGAATTCTTTCTGGGACAGGCCATGACTCCAGTTTGGTGTCCATGCTGTTTACAGGTGTGACACCAGGCCTTCACAGGATCAAGGTTTTTACTCTTATACTCACTTGTGGACTGAAGAGGCTCAGGGCCCACCCTCCTCTGCAGGTTTTGGGGGCCCTTGTGAAGACTCTTTGTTTTTGTCTTTAGGTGTCTCACCACCCTTCCCTTGGGAAGGATTTGTGATCCCTTTCTCTTGGTCACCCCCTGTGGAAGTATTGGTCACCCTAGTCTTGACCCAATGGTCTGCCTTCTTCCCCAATTCTTGGGGAGAAATTGGACCTAGGTCTACCAGATATTGATGCAACTTGTCATTGAAGCAGCTACTTAAAAGATGTTCTATCATAAACAAATTATAAAGCCCATCATAGTCATGCACTCCACTGCCAGTTTTCCAACCATCCAGTGTTTTCACTGAGTAGTCTACAAAAATCAACCCAGGACTGGCCGGAGGTTTTGTGAGCCCGCCTAAACCTAATTCTATACTCCTTAGTGGTGAATCCAAGGCCCTCAATCAGGGTAGCCTTCATGTGGTCTTAGGATTCAGCATCTGCAACAGTGAATGTGAGATGTCTATCCCTACACTTACCAGTAAACAGTTCCCAAAGGATAGCTCCCCAGTGATATCAGTTTAGCTTGCCAAGCCCTCTCAAAGGCTGCGAACCATTTGGTGATATCATCACCTTCTTCATATTTTGAGAATGCCCTTGGAAATTCTTGCGATGTCAGTATTCTCTCTGACCCTAATTATGTTGCTGCCACCATTAATGGGCGCTAAGTGCATTTCTGCTCTCTCCCTTTCTATAGCTAGGAGTTGTTGCTCCAAGCTAATCTTTTGGTCATCCCCGCTAGAAGGAGGTCTTCTTTACTGAGGCTGCCCTCCATCTTTGGAGACACGGACCTTGGGACCCAGATCTCCCTAGTTAGGTGAGGAGGGGGGGGGGGAGGGAGTTCATCCTCCTCATCTCTAACGCCTTCCCTGTCTGAGGAAAGGTGTACCTCTGCAGCAGGGTGGTCCCTTGTATACTCTGCCAAGAGCTTCTGGAGCTTGACCTTCGTAGAGTTGGAACCTGTTCTAATTTTTTACAGAGGGACCTTAACTCTGCCATCCCTAGTTGGAAGTGAGGGGTGGGGTTGAGTTCCACAACCATTTGCTCTGAACTGCTCATTAGGTTACTAAATATTGGGATTACTTTTTAGAAACTAAAAACTACTTCTAGTTACTAACCCCTAACTTAAAATAACTTTTAAATCTAAAAAGAAATGCCATGGGGACTTAACCAAGGCCCTAGTAGGACTTTTAAAAACTTAGAAAAATTTGCCAAATTGAAAAATAAGTTTCTAAAGACAATTTTGGAATTTAGTTGTGTGATCAGGTATTGGCTGAGTAGTCCGCAAATGCAAAGTTGTAGACCCCACCGCCGATCCATCAAGGTACAAAGCTGACTTTGTATATACTATATCAAAGTGAGATATAGTGTGCACAGGGTCCAGGGGTTCCCGAGAGGATTAACAGAGGCTAAAGTAGATAATACTAATGCTCCCTTTTGTGGTAGTGTGGTCGAGCAGATAGGCTTATCAGAGGGTAGTGCTAAGCATTTGTTGTACACACAGACAATAGAAGAAACACACGCTCAATTACTTCACGCCAGACCAATGGTTTTTATATAGCAAAAATATATTTTCTTAATTTATTTCTAGAACCACAAGATTCAAATTGCAGGTAAGTACTTCAATAGATTTGTATTTCACACATATATCAATAGTTCTTTGCTTGAAATCGATAAGTTATACAGTTTTTTCAAATATTGTCAAACACCTACCACCAAGTGAAACACGGGGCGGCCGGGTGCGAGGTCAAAGTTGAGACAAATTTAATATTGCCTCCTATGGAGACTGGGGGCACTCTGAATCAGGCCTGCCTGCAGGTCAGTACCCATGGTTTCGGAGGGCAGACCATGGGGGTTAAGAGGAGCACTGGGAGGGGCCACAAGTAGGCACCAAACATACACCCACAGTGGCACTGGGGCAGCAGGGTGCAGGGTGCAAACAAGGCATTGGGTTTCAAATGCTGGTCTGCAAGGGGAACCCCGGGGTCACTCAGAGGCTGCAGACTAGGTCCAGGGGGTGGGTTTGGACAAACCACAGGCTGGACAGGGAGGAGGGCTGCCCGCTGAACCTAGCTGCACCAGAGGTCAGGTTCCCCAAGGCCTGGGGGCTGTGGGTGCAGTGGTCTTTTATGCATCGTATATCTTCGTCTGGAGCTTTCGCAGTCAGGGGGGTCCTCGGGATTCCCTCTGCAAGCATCATTGTGGAGAGGTCAACCCAGGGTGGGCACTTGCTCACAATCACCTGGGGACACTTGCTAGCTGGTTCGGCCACCTTATCACCGACCAAAGGCGTCTGGTGGGGGGGGTCAGGACTCACGGATCTGGGGAGGCTCTGGAGTCCCTTGGTTATTGATTCTTTGTCAACAGTACCGCTGTCCTCAGGAGTTCTCGGTCCTCTGTGATGCAGGGCAGTCCTCTGGAGCTTGGATGAGATCGCTGGTCCCACTGGATGCGTCACTTTCTGTGCGCAGGTTCTCTGAAGCAGGAGACCGTCCGGTAGGGCTGGGTACAAGTCAGTTTGTGTCGTCCTTCTTCTCTGCTGGGGTTTTAGCTATGCAGTCCTACTTGTGAAGTCGCCAGGAATCTGACTTAGGTTCCTGACTTAGGTTCAGGATTTAGGGGTGTTACAGGGGTCAGAGGGCAGTAGCCAATGGCTACTGTCCCTGAGAGTGGCTACACCCTTCTTGAATCCACCCCCTTTGGGGAGGGGGACACATACCTAACCCAATTGGTCCCTGTCCTCCAAACCAAGATGGCGAATTCTGCAGGGAGGGGGTCACTTCAGCTCTGGACACCTTAGGGTTGGTCCTAGCTGGGATGGTTACTCCTCCCTGTTTTCCCTAATATTCCCGCCAGACTTGCTGCAAAAAGTGGGGCTTTGTTCAGGGGGGCGGGCAACTCCACTAGCTGGAATGGCCTGGGGCACTGTAACACGAGGCTTGGGCCTTTGAGGCTCACTGCCAGGTGTTACAGTTCTTGCAGAGGGGAGGTGTGAAGCACCTCCACCCAGGACAGGCTTCGTTTCTGGCCACAGAGTGCACAAAGGCTCTAACCCCATGTGGTCAGAAACTTGTCTGGAAGTGGCAGGCTCGCAAAGACTGGTCAGTCCTGCACTAGCAGTTTGGCTTACATAATCTAAGATGCCCTCTGGGTGCTTTTCTCAATAAATCCCACAATCGTATCAGTGTGGGTTTATTGTGCTGAGACGTTTGATACCAAACTTCCCAGTATTCAGTGAAGCCATTATGAAGCTGTGGAGTTCGTAATGACAAACTCCCAGACCATATACTCAATATGACTACACTGCACTTGCAATGTCTAAGAATGGACTTAGACTTTGTAGGGGCATATTGCTCATGCAATTATGCTCTCACCTGTGGTATAGTGCACCCTGCCTTAGGGCGTAGGCATGCTAGAGGGGTGAATTACCTATGCCCCAGACAATGGTTTATGGGCATGGCACCCTGAGAGGGGGGCCATGTAGACTTTGCCTTTTCTCCCCACCACTACACACAAGCTGCAAAGACAGTGTGCAAGTGCTTGGTGAGGGGTCCCCCAGGGTGGCTTAATACATGCTTGAGCCCTTGGGGACCTTCCCTGGCCACAGTTTATGAGGGACTTAACTGTGTGCCAGGGGTGTGCCAATTGTGGCAACAAAAGTACAGATTTTGGGAAAGAACACTGGTGCTGGGGCCTGGTTAGCAGGATCCCAGCACTCTTCCAATCAAAGTTGGCATCAATATCAGATAAAGTGGGGGGGTAACCATGCCAACAGTGGCACTTTCTTACAGGGATCGACACCAGACCCCCACCCAAAAGGGGGCGGTGCTCAATTTTGATGTGCGGCTGTCTAGGAGGGACGGCCGGATGTAGCAAGGAGGCTGGGTTTGTTTTTCAATGTTGATGTTTATTCAGTTTTACAGTAATAAATAAAATGATGAGGATGATGCTCCATAATAAGGCACATCAAAAAGATAGCAACAGGCTTCCCTTCTTTTGTCTTTCTTTTGAAGGGGTTCTCTGCTGGATGAGGTTGGCCCAGAGTCTCAGAAAAGGAACAAAATAGCAGTAGTAGGGCAGGGAAATCACAAAAGAACAAAACTGCAGAATGTGATAGGGCAAGGAATTTACGTATACCACCCCCCACACACTGTTGTGCTCTAGAGTCAAAGGGGGTGGGGAGAGATATCTCCACTGGGTGTTGTTCACAAGACCCTGCTCTGTTCTCATCCTTTAAACAAAAAGAAACTGCAGACATAAGCTGACCAGGTTGCCCGTCTCCTGGGTCAACGTGCGTGAACCAAGTCTGGTCTGTTATGCTGTAGCCAGATATCAATGGTGGAGGAGACCTTTCTAACCTATCATTCCACTGGTAAGTAGTCAGAGGTTGGCTTGAGTATTTCTGGCGATAGAGACGCTTTATGTAACAAGAGATGCAAAAAAGATGAACCTAATATCAGCACAAACAAACAAAGAAATACAAAAAAACACCTCTTGTGCATACCAAAGGTGCACATGTATGCTAAGGGTAAAGCGGTATGCATAAAGAACAGGGGCGGCTCCTCCATGAGGGCAGAGGAGTGTCACCTCCCCGCCAGCAGCAGCAAAACCTTTAGAAGGAAATTATAACAAACTGTGGCCACGGGAGTGACAAGTGTGAGCGTATGTGTGTTTGGCCGGCCGTCTCGGGCCGGCCAAACACACATGCGCAGTTGGCTCACTGCAGCCCATCAACACAGGCTGGCGCTCTCAGCCAATCCTGACGCTGCTTTGAGCAGCGTCCGGATTGGCTTCAGGGCAGGCTGGGAGCCTGTGCCTGAGGTAGGAGACGGAGGAGAGGAGTGACGCGCGAGGAGAAGGTAAGATTTTATTAATTTATTTGTATTATTATTAATGTTAAGACCCGCTTCCTGGCACCCCCCCCCGCGCCACCCCACTCCTCCTCCTCCTCATTAGGGAAGGGAGTCACGACTGATAAAGAAATTACCCTTTCTGTGACACTCTGTCCCCTCTACCCAACAAAACCCTCCTCTTGAGACTCAGCCGCTTTGTTACAACTCTCCTGAGTGGCCGCAGGTCAACAAAGTCCTCCAGGGCCAACCACCACAACTCGCTCCAAGTTTCTGCACTTTCCTCCCGATCTGCATCTTTCTTCTTGGGCAGTTCCTCGTTTGGTGTCCGATGTCTTCCTTCCTCCAGCATCTCCGTCCTCCTGGCTTCCTCCTCCTGCTGGATGACAGTCCTGTTCTCTCCTCCTTCCTATGTCCTCGATTAGCTCTCCTTACCAGTGGTCCCACCTGCCTGTTTAAAGAGATAGGGGTCCAGTTTCGGAAAGGTAGGTAGTTTTCCCTTTTTTGACTTGACCCTTTCTTTGTCTCTTTCATAGGTGTTGGGGCGTTCGGCCCGACTGCTGCTGGGCCACACCTTGGTTAAGTAAGGGGTTCGGGGCTGGTCTCCTCACACGATGCTTATGTGTTTTTGAGGTTTGTGTGGAAGTCTGGGTGTCAACTGCACTCATGTGTCTTGGAGTGGATTTGGTGTGAGGTTCAGAGTTGACTGAGGAAAATGGATCATCTTCAAACAACCCTTCCTCCTATTCTGGCTCTGAGGAATCAGATCTGTTGATCTCTGGGCTGGTATGTCGGCAGTTATTCCTCATCAGCAAGATGTTCAGCATCTTTGACGATGAGAGGTACATCTTGTTGAGGGCCTATGGTCTGTCTCACACTGTTGAAGGGTGTTTTTGCTCCTGATGGCCAAGCAGGATTCACAGCACATGTCATCATGCTCTGGGTTTCTGGGGAGAGGCACAAAATACAGACTGGATAGAGGTTTTCCCAGGGTACATTGAGTAACACTGCAGGCATCTCCTGAAGGGCATCTGTTCCACTAGCACATGTGCGTCCTCGTTCTCTGGAGTCAATAAGGAAGATGCGGGTCCCCAAAGAGCAGGGAGCCCAGTCGTTGAGGTAAGTCAAGCGAAGAAGGAGGAGGAGGAAACTGGCACTGGTGTAGTACACTTCTCTGCGACTGGAAGGCAAAGAATGGGTTCCAAGACTGCAACGTTAAGCCTCAAGACTGGGAGCAAAGTTGATACATGTCCGAACCCAACGGCGGAGAAAAACAACTTAACAATGGAGTCTGTGCCCATGCATGCTCATTACCAGAATAGTTGCCACCAATACCTTGAGACTAGAAATACTTTTTTGAAGAAAAACTAGTTGAAAACATCAAAACCCAACACTAGGTGGCAGAAGCATGCAGAGCATGTTCATCTTTCATGTTTGGTGGGCAAGTTTGAAAATTCAGGTCTGTAAAGCTAATTAGCCTATATTCAATTTATTTTAGGTCCATCCATATCAACAGATCATTTTGCTGAATGAGAAAGGAGAAGAAGAAAGCTTTGAGGTTCAATGGGGGGGAAAAATATTGTGCATATCGTACCAGCACCTAGATATATAAAAGCATATAGATGTGAATATTTGCAACCCGGAGGGAAAAGAAATATGGTGAAAAATGCAGGCAATATGTTTCTAAGTATTTAGCCACCTCTCGTAGACTCGTTTAATAAGATTAAGGAATTCCACTATGAGGATATGTTCCTAGGCTGGTCCCTTGAAGCATTAAAGGTTTGTTCCTCTCACTAGAAGACAATGTACTAATCTATTACTGCTCATAAATTGGAATGTTAAATGGACTATGCAATGGGCGCAGATAATTTTGGAGTGCTTTACATGAGGCACACACTTTACCAGGGAGGTCACCTGCAGTGAGTATTGCATTTTCTGTCCAAACCCTTAAAGTACTTAGCTGTATAGAAGCAAAGGAGGTGGGGGCAAGCTGATCAGTGGGAATGTGGGGGTGCATGGTGGAATTGTGCCGACACCGCGGGTCATACAGATCCGTGCCCCTGAGACCTGTAGGGGCCTGGGTGATTGCTAATTGTTGTTCTTAAAAAAAGTTTTGAATCCACAAACTCCTTGTAACTCCACCCTTAGCCCACAATGCAACAGAGCGAAAACTCCACCTCTAACAGTTTTCTACAGTGCATGAGTAATGTTGGTGTAGTGCAGTAACAGAAGACAGAAAGCAAATACTCTGAACTGTGCAAGCTGATAAGCGAAAAACATCATAGATCATAGCTGGCTTCTGGTGAGGAGAGTGGGCACATGTTTATCAACAGCACTCCAAGCTGAGAAAAGATGTTTAAAGGGTAAGCAACATTTTCAGTTCATAGCAGGTGTGGCTAGAGATATAAAAACCCGGTATACACTGTAAAGAAACTCCTTGTGAAAGGGGTGGCTAGCTAGCAGATGGTGCAGATGTTTGCAACAAAGCTTTTAACACTGTTTAACCAGCTAAGGATATAGTTAAGGGCACCAATTCACTATCTCTCCTAGAAGATAACATTGCAACCAGAAAGGCTGGCTTCCTGGACACGAACTGCATGTTGCAAGGGTGTAACGGTTCGAAGGGAGGACTCATTCATATAGTGAGACAACATAGAGATTCCAAGATGGTGGAATTTTTGGAGTTATCACCCTTTCAAAGTACTCCATTAAGGCCTGATGATAGGCATCTTAAAAAGAGACGTATGTTGCCTCTTCTGCATTTGGGCTTCCACTGCAGCAAAGTGTAGACAAATGGGACATGTATGCCAAACTTACTTTCCATAAATGACAAATGATACTCTGAGAGCTGCCGTGTAGTATCCTACACGGAGCAGCGTGATAACATTTGCAGGGTGATCATGTTAAGGTGCTCCGACAGGATGTACTGGTTCAGCACCCTGAGATTTAGGATGGGCTGCAGAGCTCCATCCTTTTAGAGGAGCAGGAAGCACAGAGACCTGACTCCTTGACCACTCTGGTGAGGCAGCGCCGGTTCAATGACTCCTTTCTGAAGGAGGGCCTGGCGCTGTAGCAGTGGGAGATGTTTGTGACTGAGTACGTGGTGGCGAGGTGGTATGCTTGCTGGTGTGGAACTACAAGCAATACCCATACTCAACCACTGACAGCACCCATTTGTCAGAGGGTATTTCCTCCCATTCTGGAAGTAAGAACCTCAACCTTTCCCAAACAGGTGTTGTGTGATTAGGAGGAATGTTGTGAGAGTCTCTGTTTAGAGGCAAAGGTGACCTTGGGGGAAGCCACCTCTAACCTTGCCTTGAGAACCCACATTGCTATCGATCCCTGCCAAATGCTGTGGGTCCCTGTGTGTCTTGAAATGACTGCTGCTAGTGATACCCTTGCCTCTGAGTGGGAGTAGAGAACTTGGAGTCTCCTTCTGCCTATTGTTTCCAGAAGGCACTGGCCTTTTTAATCTTGTCTAGCATTGTGACAACTTGTGGGCCAAACAAATGATCCTCAAACGAGTCACGGATTAGATTTTTGTTGCACCTCCAGTCTAAAATCAGAGCTTCTGAGCAAGGCAAGGTAAGATAAGATTATGGTATTAACCTCTCAATGAAAAATTAGTAGAATTTGTGATGTTTGCATTCAATATAACCTTTCCTTTCACTATAATATCTTGCACCCCTTGCGGTAGGCTTCAGGGAGGTTTTAGCTAGCTGCTCCAGCTCCTCACCTAATGAACTGGTGAGCCTTTACTAGGCGGCTGCCTCCTCAGCCACCCGCTTCATCAATACTCTTGATTGTTTGGGGGAAAGGCATATCTGGTTGCCCAAGCAGAGGCCTTCTTTCTTACAGTATTATACCCAGCGAGTCAGACTGGACCTGGCCACAGATTTAAACGGGGTCTTTCGGGACCACCTTACACTTCTTCTCAACGTGGGGAGTGATAACGGTAACCTTCACAGGGTATTTAAAGTTATCCGGTCTGGTCTTCAGCATACTTCTGAACATAGGGAAATAAAAACAAGTTATCTACCTGTACACTGTGGTTCTCGAATATTGACATCTTTCATATAGATTCACATGCTAGAATATTCCTAGTCATTGAGGTGAGACTCAAGCGGTAATAACAACTAGTAGTGTAATGCAAAGCCTAATGCAGTACAGCCAAAACCAATCAGATTGTAGACCAACCCAAACGTCAGAGAACAGTTCCTGCAGCATTCCTCTCCTTGTATATACGATATATAATATCAGACTCTTATTTAATCAATGTGATATGCATCTGAAAAAGGGAGGTGGGAGGGTTGTATGTGAATCTATCAACGTCAATAATGGACTACCATTGTTTACAGGTCAGTCAAATGTTTTTCTCCAGTATTAAATCTATCATAGATTCACGTTACAATCCAAACAGCAAGCAGTAACAAACGTGATGAGACATTTCTTCTGTGTTGTTATTCCTAATAATAACAATACCAATATGATGCTGATAATAAAAGTCCCAAATAACATTTCTAAAATTGCTCACCTCATTGAAACAAGTTGTGAAGAACTGCCTGACCCACTGCAGGTTCCTTATTGGTAGTGGCATCTGGACAATAGTGTCTAGTGAAGATGTGCCTGTTTGTCAAGGCTGCAGCTTAACATACATCAGGAAAGGAAACTCGAACAAAAAGAGTTTTAGATGTTGCCACACTTCTTGATGAATTAAGACATACTTTAACTGCAAGTGGCTTCCTGCTTTTTCACAGCAAAAAGATATAGCTGCTGATACCCATCTTGCTATGCTACTTCTAGACAGGTGGAACCCTTTCGCGGAGGTTCATAGGAAACTAGAAGCTGATCAGATTTTCTAAAGCTTTTTGTTCGTTTGGGCGTGGCCTGGCCCGAAACCAAGATTGCTTCAAGGCACTAAGGCTCTGGTGCACCCGGCCCTATTATGTGCAAATTTGGGCCCACAGCTGCATCCTGCTGACCCGGGGCCGAGGACATGCATCCCTGTCACCCACTGCACCACTGAACTGCCAACTTAGGAGATAATCCATGCCACGTGGTGCCAACACTGCTTGGATGATGGGTGGGGCCCAGCGCTGCCTTGGACGCCCATGGCAAAAGAGGCAGCGAGTGAGCCAGAGGCCAGAAATTGGCCAGTCTTGCTGGGTAGCCCAACTGAGCCTGTGATACGACCTACTAGCAACCTCCTACTTCCCTAGAGACAAGGAATGAAAATGTCACTTACCCAGTGTACATCTGTTCGTGGCATCAGTCGCAGTAGATTCGCATGTTTTGCAATAGCTCGCCATCTGGTGTTGGGCCAGAGTGTTACAAGTCGTTTTTCTTCGAAGAAGTCTTTCGAGTCACGGGACCGAGTGACTCCTCCTTTTGTCTCCATTGCGCATGGGCGTCGACTCCATCTTCGATTGTTTTTCCCCGCAGAGGGTGAGGTAGGAGTTGAATTGTAGTAATAGTGCCCATGCAATGGAGTGACTAAGTATGCACCTATTAAAGGTTGAGATGATACATATATAAATAATTGAAGGTAACTTCCAAACTGCTACAGGCTCCCGGGGAGGCGGGTGGGCACATGCGAATCTACTGCGACTGATGCCACGAACAGATGTACACTGGGTAAGTGACATTTTCAGTTCGATGGCATCTGTCGCTGTAGATACGCATGTTTTGCATAGACTAGTAAGCAGTTATCTCCCCAAAAGCGGTGGATCAGCCTGTAGGAGTGGAAGTAGTCTGAAATAATGTTCTTAATACGGCTTGACCTACTGTGGCTTGTTCTGCGGATAACACGTCTACACAGTAGTGCTTGGTGAATGTGTGAGGCGTAGACCATGTGGCTGCCTTACATATTTCTTGCATTGGGATGTTTCCTAGAAAGGCCATGGTAGCACCTTTCTTTCTGGTTGAGTGTGCCCTTGGTGTAATGGGCAGCTGTCGTTTAGCTTTAAGGTAGCAGATTTGGATGCATTTAACTATCCATCTGGCTATACCTTGTTTTGATATTGGGTTTCCTGCATGAGGTTTTTGAAATGCAATAAATAGTTGTTTAGTCTTTCTGATGTTTTTTGTTCTGTCAATGTAATACATCAATGCTCTTTTGACATCTAATGTATGTAGTGCCCTTTCAGCTACGGTATCTGGCTGTGGAAAGAACACTGGAAGTTCCACTGTTTGATTTAGATGGAACGGTGAAATAACCTTTGGCAAAAATTTAGGATTGGTCCTTAGGACGACCTTATTCTTGTGTAGTTGTATAAAAGGTTCCTGTATTGTAAACGCCTGAATCTCGCTTACTCTTCTTAGGGAAGTAATGGCGATGAGAAATGCCACCTTCCAGGTTAGGAACTGTATGTCGCAGGAGTGCATGGGTTCAAAAGGTGGACCCATAAGTCTAGTTAGGACAACATTTAGGTTCCATGAAGGAACAGGTGGTGTTCTTGGTGGTATAATTCTCCTAAGGCCCTCCATGAATGCTTTAATGACTGGTATCTTATATAGGGAAGTTGAATAGGTAGTCTGCAGGTATGCAGATATTGCTGCAAGGTGTATTTTAATGGAAGAGAAAGCCAGGTTAGATTTTTGTAAGTGAAGCAAGTAACCCACTACATGTTCTGGAGTTGTGTGTAATGGTTGTATTTGATTAATATGGCAGTAGCAAACAAACCTCTTCCATTTACTTGCATAGCAGTGCCTGGTGGATGGCCTTCTGGCTTGTTTTATGACTTCCATACATTCTTGGGTAAGTTGTAAGTGCCCGAATTCTAGGATTTCAGGAGCCAGATTGCTAGATTCAGCTATGCTGGATCTGGGTGTCTGATCTTTTGGTTGTGCTGTGTCAACAGATCTGGCCTGTTGGGCAATTTGATGCAGGGTACTACTGATAGGTCTAGCAGCGTTGTGTACCAGGGTTGCCTTGCCCAAGTTGGTGCTATCAATATGAGTTTGAGTTTGTTTTGACTGAGTTTGTTTACCAGGTAAGGAAGGAGAGGGAGAGGAGGAAAAGCGTAAGCAAATATCCCTGACCAGTTCATCCATAGGGCATTGCCTTGGGATTGTTCGTGTGGGTATCTGGATGCGAAGTTTTGGCATTTTGCATTCTCCCTTGTCGCAAACAAGTCTATCTGAGGTGTTCCCCAGAGTTTGAAATAAGTGTTCAGAATTTGGGGGTGAATTTCCCATTCGTGGACCTGTTGGTGATCTCGAGAGAGATTGTCTGCGAGTTGATTTTGGATCCCTGGTATAAATTGTGCTATTAGGCGAATTTGGTTGTGAATTGCCCAACGCCAAATCTTTTGTGCTAGCAGGCTTAACTGCGTGGAGTGCGTCCCCCCCTGCTTGTTTAGATAATACATTGTTGTCATGTTGTCTGTTTTGACGAGAATGTATTTGTGAACTATTATTGGTTGGAAAGCTTTTAGTGCTTGAAAAACTGCTAGAAGTTCTAGGTGATTTATATGCAGTTTTGTTTGATGTACGTTCCATTGTCCTTGTATGCTGTGTTGATCGAGGTGTGCTCCCCACCCTGTCATGGAAGCATCTGTTGTTATTACGTATTGTGGCACTGGGTCTTGGAAAGGCCGCCCTTTGTTTAAATTTATGTTGTTCCACCACAGAAGCGAGAGGTAAGTTTGGCGGTCTATTAACACCAGATCTAGAAGGTGACCCTGTGCTTGTGACCATTGTGATGCTAGGCACTGTTGTAAGGGCCTCATGTGCAGTCTTGCGTTTGGGACAATGGCTATGCATGAAGACATCATGCCTAGGAGTTGTAGTACCCTCTTTGCGTGTATCCTTTGTGTTGGATACATGCGTTGTATGATGGTGTTGAAATTTCGAATTCTTTGTGGACTTGGAGTGGCTACTCCTTTTGATGTGTCTATTATGGCTCCCAGGTATTGTTGTACCTTGCGCGGCAGAATTTTGGATTTTGTGAAATTGACGGTGAACCCTAGTTTGAAGAGGGTTTGTATGATATGATTTGTGTGATTTGAGCACTGTATTAACGAATGGGCCTTGATTAGCCAGTCGTCTAGATATGGGAACACATGTATTTGCTGCCTTCTTATGTGTGCAGCGACTACCGCTAGGCATTTGGTAAAGACTCTTGGTGCGGTTGTTAATCCGAAAGGCAGTACCTTGAATTGGTAATGTATTCCTTTGAATACAAACCTTAGGTATTTCCTGTGCGCTGGGTGTATTGGTATATGGAAATAAGCATCCTTGAGGTCTAAAGTTGCCATGTAGTCGTGTAGTTTTAGCAATGGCAATACTTCTTGTAGTGTGACCATGTGAAAGTGGTCTGATTTGATGAAAGTGTTCACTACTCTGAGGTCTAGGATTGGTCTCAGCGTTTTGTCCTTCTTTGGTATCAGAAAATACAGTGAGTAAACTCCTGTGTTTATTTGTGTGTTTGGCACTAATTCGATTGCATTCTTTTGCAATAGTGCCTGCACTTCTATCTCCAGGAGATTGGAATGGTGTGTTGGCAAATTTTGTGCTTTTGGTGGTATGTTTGGAGGGAATTGAAGAAATTCTATGCAATAACCATGTTGGATAATTGCTAGAACCCAAGTGTCTGTAGTGATTTCCTCCCATGCTTTGTAATAATGACTTATTCTTCCCCCCACTGGTGTTGTGTGGAGGGGGTGAGTGACATGTGAGTCACTGTTTAGTAGTAGGGGTTTTGGGGCTCTGAAATCTTCCTCTATTTCTAGGGAATTGCCCTCCTCTATATTGTCCACGAAAACCTCCTCTATACTGTCCCTGGTAACTGGACGGTGTTGCTTGTGAGGTGCTGGCTTGTGTGCTCTGACCCCGAAACCCCCCTCGAAAGGGCGTTTTACGGAATGTGCTGTAATTCCCTCTGCTCTGCGGGGAGTAGAGTGCGCCCATGGCTTTGGCAGTGTCCGTATCTTTTTTGAGTTTCTCAATCGCTGTGTCCACTTCTGGACCGAACAGTTCTTTTTCATTAAAAGGCATATTGAGATCTGCTTGTTGAATCTCTGGTTTAAATCCAGACGTTCGGAGCCATGCATGCCTTCTGATAGTTACAGATGTATTAATTGTCCGTGCAGCTGTATCTGCAGCGTCCATGGAGGAGCGGATCTGGTTGTTGGAAATGGTCTGTCCCTCCTCAACCACTTGTTTTGCCCTATTTTGTAAGTCCTTGGGCAGATGTTCAATGAGATGTTGCATCTCGTCCCAGTGGGCTCTGTCATAGCGCGCAAGTAGTGCCTGGGAGTTCGCGATGCGCCACTGGTTTGCAGCTTGTGCTGAGACTCTTTTACCAGCTGCATCGAACTTGCGGCTTTCTTTATCTGGGGGTGGTGCATCTCCAGATGTGTGAGAGTTGGCCCTTTTCCTAGCTGCTCCTACAACGACAGAGTCTGGTGGCAGCTGTGTAGTGATGAAAACCGGGTCTGTAGGAGGCGCCTTATACTTTTTTTCCACCCTTGGTGTGATTGCCCTACTTTTGACCGGCTCCTTAAAGATTTCTTTCGCGTGCCGGAGCATACCAGGGAGCATAGGCAGGCTTTGGTATGAGCTGTGGGTGGAGGAGAGTGTGTTGAATAAAAAATCATCCTCGACCTGTTCTAAGTGGAGGCTTACGTTGTGAAATTGTGCTGCTCTAGCCACCACTTGAGAATACGCGGTGCTGTCTTCTGGTGGAGATGGCTTTGTAGGGTATGCCTCCGGACTGTTATCTGACACTGGGGCGTCGTATAGGTCCCATGCGTCTTGATCTTGGTCACCCTGGCTTATGGTGGTGTGAGCTGGGGAGTGTGATGGAGTTCGTGCTGGTGAGACGTTAATCACGGGCGGAGGAGAGGGTGGTGGGGTAACTCTTTTCACCACTTTTGGTTGTGGTGTCTGTTCAGTTTGGAACTCCAACCTTCTCTTTCTTCTAATGGGGGGGAAGGGTGCTTATTTTTCCTGTCCCCTGCTGTATGAAGATACGCTTTTGCGTATGGTCCACATCAGTTGCTTGTAGCTCTTCCTCAAACCTATGCTTTTGCATTTGGGAGGTTAGCGAGTGCTCTTCTGTATAAGAGCCTGAAGCTGGGTCGCTTGCAGTTTGTTTCGGCATCGAAACTCTGTCTGCGTGTTTTTTCGGCTCCGAGGTGACTTTTTTCTTTTTCGGGGCCGAAACCTCTCAGCGTCGATCTTCTTCGGTGCCGCTGTCTCGGCGTCGAGCCGTGTCCACACCGGCATCTCGGTGTCGAGGCTTGTCTCCAGCACTTTCTCGGTCCCGAGAAGGCTGCGTGCCGGTGTCTCGACCGGAGTCGGACGACCTCGGCACTGTTTGGGCCTTTTTCGGTGCCGACGGTCGGTCACCGAATTTATGGGTGGAGCCATGGCTTGATGGCAGTGGCGTCCCCTGGGCCTTGTAAATCTTTCTCTGTGTGGTTTTCGACGTCTTACTCACGGTTTGTGTATCGTCGAATCCTTCGGAGTCCGATTCTTGGATCGAGAAGGTACCTTCCTCTTCCTGCTCCTCGAACTCTCGGTGGGCTGTCGGCGCGGACGCCATCTGAAGTCTTCTGGCTCGACGGTCTCGGAGTGTCTTTCGGGACCGGAACGCACGACAGGCCTCACAGGTGTCTTCACTGTGCTCAGGTGACAGGCACAGGTTACAGACCAAGTGTTGGTCTGTATAGGGGTATTTATTGTGGCATTTGGGGCAGAAACGGAACGGGGTCCGTTCCATCGGCGTTCTTCAGCACGCGGTCGGGCCGACCAGGCCCCGACGGGGGATCGAAAAAACTACCCCGAAGGGCACCGGAGCTCTTCGATCTTCGATGCGGTGTGGAATCTAAGTACGCCGATCCCGAACGCAACAATACCGACGAAAATCTGCCGAAATTAGCTAATTTTCCGTTCCGAAACTCGGAGCGACAGGAACACGTCCGAACCCGATGGCGGAAAAAAAACAATCGAAGATGGAGTCGACGCCCATGCGCAATGGAGACAAAAGGAGGAGTCACTCGGTCCCGTGACTCGAAAGACTTCTTCGAAGAAAAACAACTTGTAACACTCCGGCCCAACACCAGATGGCGAGCTATTGCAAAACATGCGTATCTACAGCGACAGATGCCATCGAACACTAGTTTATCTCATGCCGGGCAGGCAAGGATGTAGCAGGCTGTGTGATTGTTGCAGCCTGACAAGTTGGCAGACCCTTCTCAGACCTCCCAGGTTGCTGACAACATCTGCATCACCCTTATGGGCCCCATACCTGAAGAGCCTAGGTCGGCAGCCTGCTTCTGTGGTGTGCAAGACTTTCTGCTGCATCCAATCCGAGACGCCTTCACTGGCTAGTGCCACCACCCGACATTTGGGGCGACTCCTCCCTTTGCTGATGGTGCCACCTCCCTTGTGAGGAGTTTGGTGGCCCTGTGGCTGCACCCATCAGGAGTTGCGGGCCTGGTGGGTTGTGCTGTACATCGTGGGCAGGAGTGCTGCCACTGGAAGTCCCCTGCTCGGCCTGGGTGATTTTAGCCTCCAGCAGGCGGCGCAGGTTTCAACTGCTGTGGACTGAGGACCGGCCGCACCCCCTGCGGTGAAACACCACAGAGCCTGTCTGTCGCACTAGAGCAACAGTACATGTATAGTGCTAAAAAAGGTACAACATCCCATGCAGCCTCGTCACATTAGTTAATGTGCACTGCTCCAGCTGCCATTGATGGCCTGCACTGCACTATGGAGGGAGTGGACTCTACTGGTTGCCCCCCTCCACCATTGCCCTACATCCGATGTTGCATCTAGTTAACGTTTGCCCCTTAATTGGAGACACTTCCAAAAATGCATGATTAGTACGTTTTGGCGAGTACGGACTGTTGGGCGGCAGTCTCTACGTTTTGGTTGCTCTGGGGGTTGCACCTTGGAAACTCGTTCCAAGCATAGCTTGTGGGGTCTAGGCTCTCCTAGAGAGTATGTGCGGCCTCCTATGCTTGCTGCAGCTGTCCCACCCCCCTGGTCCTCTTTACCTGCAGGACTTATCATGATAGATGGACTTGCCCGGCCTGCGAACCCCCTCTTAATTGGTCCTGTGGCCCTCACACTAACAGGCATCCCCCCCATTTTATCTCCCTTGGCGACCTCTCTCTTTTTCTTCATCTGGCAGAATCTTCTGGACAGCAGGGTCCATCTATTTGTTTCATCACAGTGGCAAGTACTACATTTCCCCTTCCCCCAGTAGATCATGGTATGTGGGGCCCCCAAACAGCATAAGCAGCCATTCGACAAACCTATACTGGGTGAACACTTCGGGGACCATGGCTGTGATGGAGACCGGTGCAGCTGGTGGCTCTGACAAAGACCAACCCTCCGGCACAGACACAATAATAGCAGTGCTCAGCGCAGGGTTCCGTGAGATCTTAGACAGGTTTGACACCCTTGACAGCTGCTTGGATCGTATGGGGGGAGTGACTGGACTTCTATGACACTCGTCTGGATGGTGCTGAAAAGCGCATTTCCCGTCTGGAGGACGGCACCACCACAGGGACAAAACGCTTGGAACAACTGGAGTGCTTCCTCAAACCAGATCAAACAAACACAAATGATGGACGGAATGCAGAACTAGTAAAATATTCACCCCCAGTCACAGATCTGGGTTTAATCCATCAATTCTTTTGCTCACCATGCCACCCCAGTTGAAACCTAGCCATATGCAAATCAGTCTTGTCCCTGTTCCCCATAGGAACAGTCCATCCCGAAGTGCTAGGCCGGGTCCTCCCTGGACTGGAAACAAGCATCCTGGGACCAGTTTCAGGGTATCACCCCTCATCAGGTAGGCTAGCTTGAGTCCAGTGGCACAGTGAGCACGGGACCTACATCTGGGTACACCCGGTGCACTTAAGATGAAACTTCGTCCAGTGCTCACTGCGCCACTGGACTCAAGCTAGCCTGGCTGATGAAGAGTGATACCCTGAAACCGGTCCATATTGCTTGGTCCAAACTGGGGTGGCATGGTGAGCAAAAAAAACAATGGATTAAACCCAGATCTTTGTGACTGGGGGTGAATGTTTGCATTGTTCAGCATTCCGTCCATCATCTGTTCATTTTGCATTTGTCGCCCTAAGTGGGAAGGGTATGCCCAGACGTGGGTCCTGTGCTCACTGTGCCACTGGATTCTAGCTAGCCTGGCTGATGAAGGGTGATACCCTGAAACCGGTCCTAGGATGCTTGTTTCCGGTCCATGGAGGACATGGCTTGGCAGTTCGGGCTGGACTGTTCCCATGTGGAACAAGGTCAAGACTGATTTTCACATGGCTGGGTCCAAACTGGGGTGGCGTGGAGAGCCAAAAAACAATGGATTAAACGTAGATCTTTGTGACTGGGGGTGAATGTTTGCCTTGTTCAGCATTCTGTTCATGATCTGTTCTTTTTCCTCAAACCAGAGGTCATAAAAAATGGAAGCAGTCATCAAAACAACCTTTGTATACTGGGGGTGGCTGAGTCCACCAACACTGGTCATCCAGACCACTTTGGGAAGCAGCTGTTGTCTGAACTCCTCAGACACCAAAACTTTACCTCCACAATGGTGGTGGAAAGAGCACACTGCTCGCAGGGTCTGCGTCCGGCTTCTGGAGCACGGCCGTGGCCACCAATTGCCAGACTTCTCAATTTTCGAGATTGGGACATTTCTCTAAGACTGGCTCACGATAAAGGACCCTTGCAGTCACAGGGATCCGAGAATTCCCCTTTTCCCAACTTCACCATGGCAATCCAGGTTGCAAGTTTGCAGATGCTAAATCGACACTTCACAAGTTGGGACTGTGCTTCATAACGCTTTACCCTGCCCGCCTCCGCATTCATGTACATGGCAAACCCTGATTTTTTGGCATGCCAGAAGATGTTCTCACCTTTTGCAAGCAAAACACCAAAGCCCCCTCCCCACCCCAGCGATCTAGTACGGACTATTCCCTCCTACCCCCGGACCCCCACCCCACTGCAAGCTCTGAACTATTCTCATTAGAATGACCCTGATGGAAGCCCCGAGCAGATTTCATAACCCCCGCCATAAACCTCTACTACCTCTATTTTTTTATTTTCGTTTCGGACTACGATATACATCTCACCTCCCCCCGGATCAACTCTGGATGCAGACACTGGCCCATCACTGGACACCAACTACTTACACCATCAACAATGTGGGTCGGAGCACCGTGGCGCTGTCACCCCCCAGTGGTGTACACATTTGACTTGTATTTTGTTTGTCTAATCTTTTTGTATTTCAGGGTACTTCTATTGGTTCACCAGGTTTGTTTCCTGTAGTTATGTTTGCCTACTCCTGCTTTACTGCACATCTCATGAGCTAGTCCAACACAAGTACATTTTGCATCTTCATTCCACTCCCACTTACTCATGGTACTGCCACACACATACGTTGACCTGACTGAGGAAATCACACTAGTGCATAAAACCGTCCCCTTTTGACACAGCCACACACACTGACGAGGATGGGCGATTTGTATTCGTCGCAGGTACACTCATGGGACACGGCATACTCTTGGCAAATATTGATGCCTCAAATGTTGACGTGCACATGAACTACGATCATATCTGACTGCGGGACGATCTCAAATTACTCATAGATCCTATGTAAGACATGACAGTATGGCGCTACATGATGAGCTGTTCCAAATGGAACTACAATCGGCGCTAGTGGAATAATTTGAGTTCAATGCAGGCCCAGGTTCCTCATATGCTACTCTCTGGGAAGCTTTCAAAGCATACATCTGTGGCCTATGCATTGCAAAACACGTAGGAGTGCTTTGTGATATACAAGTCTCCATCGTATGTAGATGCATCAACATACTATGGACAACGACGGGACACACACATCTCGAGCCCCCCATTTGAGTGCAGAAGCTACTTTATTAACCAGATTTCGTGATCTGCCAGATCGTGAGTGTAGGAAGCTGGCTCTTTATATACTGGACCAAAAATAGGTACACTCTGTAAAGAGTCCAAGCAAACCCCAAAGGAATTACAGAGGCACAAATGACTCCCCAAAATGCTTTCTTTTGTGGTAGTGTGGGCGAGCAGTTAGGCATATCACAGGGTAGAGCTAAGCATGTATTTAACACATAGGCAGTAAGTGAGACACACTCAAAGAAATCCAACACCAATTTATAAAAATAATACTTTTAGAAATTACCAAGATCAGCAGCTTTGGGTGAGTACTTTTCGAGTTATGAATTCTTAAAATTTTCAAAAGTTGACAGTTCAATTTTTGAAGTGGTAATGTTATTCTATAGTGAAATCCATATACTGGTACTTAGCAGTGACTTACAAGATCAATCTTCTGGATTTGAGGTAAGTATGGGGCAAGGTCCAAGGCAGCACCAAGAGGTCACTTCGGGAGGCACTGGGGCGTCCGGGTACAGAGGTGCTTATTAGGGTTGGGTGCCCAATGTTATCTACTGGGAAAGAAACAGACACTACATACAGGCACTTAGCAATGACTTACATGACTGTTGTTTTGGACTTGAGGTGAGTATGAGGCAAGATCCAAGGCCACACCAACAGGTCACCTCCGGGGGCTCTGGAGCATCCGGGCACAGAGGTGTGTTACCGCATCGGGTTTCCCATTCACTTCCATGGGAAACGGTCTGGTCACAAAGTTGTTGCAAGCTGGGCCTGCAAAGTCAGTCTGGGGGGACCCACAGGGGGGCTCAACCCTTGAGGTCCTCGGGTACCTGGGGACAACATTGGACTACTCCTCTTCAGGCTGTGGGGCTCGGATGCAGTGTGGTCTTTTGGCGTCAGGTCCGGTGCTGGAGTTATTTGTGGTTGGAGGGAGAGGTCTGCAGAAACAGGCTGCAGACACCATCAGAAAGTCAGCAGTGGGCAAGCACAATATAGGCTTTGTCTCTGGAGGACCTGGGAACCATGCTGGCACAGCTGGCCCACTTCAGCTCGGGTGAGGCCGCTCAGGTGCAGTGGTGCTGTCCAGCATCTGGTTTTTAGCAGTTCCGGTCCTCAGTTCTTTCGTGGGTTGCCTGCAGATGCATGGAAGCAGCTCCTCTGCTCCAAGGGAGTTCTTCTTGGCTATTTTCGAAGCACTGGCAGCTCTCCTGGTTTCTTGGAGGCTTCAGCAGCAGGACAGGTCACTTGCTTCTAGAGGGTCAGGTGCAGCATCCAGGCCGGCAAGGTTGTGTCAAGTGAGTTGTGCTCCTCCGTTCTGGAGTTCAGCAGGCTTGTGGTCCACTACTTTTGTGCCCAGTGAAGATCTAAGGTCCTAGTATCAAGGGTCCCCTAAATACTAAATTTAGGGTGCCTTAAGGGAAGTGAAGAGCAGCAATCAATGGGCTACTTACCCTTGGGGTCACTACACCCCCTAGATTACCAATTCCTTTTAGGAGTGGGCATCACCCTGTCCTAGAGTTCCCACTCCCACCTGCAGGAAAAAGCCCTTGTTGGCATGGTTCACCCCCCCACACACACGTTTTGCCTGGTGTTGATGCCAGCTTTGACTGGGAGTGTGTTGGGATCCTGCTAACCAGGCCCCAGCACTAGTGTTCTTTTCCAAAATCTATACCTCTGTTTCCACAATTGGCACACCCATGGTACACAGTTAAATCCCTTCTAAAAGGTACACATGGCAGCAAGGGCACTGGGGCCAGGGAAGGTCCCCCAGGGTTGCAGCATGTATTATGCCACCCTGGTGGACCCCGCACTAAGCACATGCACACTGCTTTTACCTTTTTCTCCCAACCAGCACACACAAAATGCAAAGTCGACATGGCACCCCTCTTAGGGTGCCATGACCACAAACCACTGCCTGTGGCATAGTTAAGTCACCCTTATAGCAGTCCTTACAGCCCTAAGGCAGGATGCACTATACCACAAGAGAGCGAATAGCTGCATGAGCAATATGCCCCTACAGTGTTTAAGTCCATTCTTAGACATTGTAAGTGCATTGTAGCCATACTGAGTATATGGTCTGGGAGTTTGTCATTACGAACTCCACAGCTCCTTAATGGCTTCACTGAATACTGGGAAGTTTGGTATCAAACTCCTCAGCACAATAAACTCACACTGATGCCAGTGTGGGACTTATTGAAAAAAATCATCCAGAGGACATCTAAGAGATGCCCCCCTGTATGTTAGTCAAACTGCTAGTGCAGGACTGACCAGTCTGAGCCAGCCTGTCACTTTCAGACAAGTTTCTGACCACACGAGGTGAGAGCCTTTGTGCTCTCTGTGGCTGGAAACAAAGTCTGTCCTGGGTGGAGGTGCATCACACCTTCCCCGCTCCAGGAACTGTAACATCTGGCGGTGAGCCTCAACGGCTCAAGCCTCTTGTTACAGTGTCCCAGGGCACTCCAGCTAGTGGAGTTGCCCATCCCCCAGACCAAGACCCACTTTTGGCGGCAAATCCGGTGGGAAAATTAGGGAAAGCATGGAGGAGTGACCACCACAGCTAGGACCACTCCTAAGGTGTCCAGAGCTGAGGTGACCCCCTTCCTGCAGATTCCTCCATCTTGGTTTGGAGGACAGGGACCAATAGGGTTAGGTTTGTGTCCCCAAAGACAGTGGACACAAGAAGGGTGCAGCCAACACTCAGGGACTGTAGCCACTGGCTACTGCCCTCTGACCCCTGTAGTATCTCTAAATACAGGATTTAATGGCTCCCCTCAACCCAGTTCATCAGATTCCTGGAAAACTCACAAGAAAGAAGGACTGCTAAACTGAAACCCCAAAAGAGAAGAAGGAAGACGAAAATTGACTTGGCCCCAGTCCGAGCGGCTTGTCTCCTCTTTCAGAGAACCTGCAACAAGAAAGCGATGCATCCTGTGGGTCCAGAGAACTTTGCCAAGCATCCAGAGGACTGCCTGCATCACTGAGGACCAAGAACTCCCATGGACAGTAGCCCTATCCAAGAAGAAACTACATCTAACAACTCCAGAGCATCCCCAGATCCGCAAGTCCTGACCACTCTGCACCCGATGCCCACGGCCCGTGTCCAGGTGGTCCAACCGACTACAGAGGATCCCCAGATGATTACGAGCAAGTATCCACCCTGGGCTGACCTCTCCTGTCCCCCACGACAACACCTGCAGTGTGAATCCAGAGGATCCCCCCTGACTGCAAAATCCCCAGACGAAGATATCCATTGCCAAAAGGTACACTGCACCCGCAGCCCCCTGGCCTTGGGGAACCCAACCTCTGATGCAGCAACATTCAGCAGGCGGCCCTCCTACTTGTGCGGCCTGTGGTTTTCTGAAACTGACCCGTTGGACCCAGCTTGCAGCATCAAGGTGACTTCTGGGGTACCGTCACTGGAAAACATTGGGAATCCAACGCTATGTTTGCACCCTGCACCCGGCCGCCCCTGTGCCGCTGAGGGTGTGTGTTTGGTGCTTACCTGTGGCCCCTCCCCGGTGTTTCTCCTCCATTCTCCCAGGTCTGCCCTACGAAGACACGGGTACTTACCTGCAAACAGATCTGAAACCGAGTCCCCCAGTCTCCATAGGAGCCCATGTTAAATTTGCTGAACTTTGACCTCTGCACCCAGCCGGCCCAGTGTTGCTGGTGGTGGGTGTTTGGGGTTAGCTTGAACCCCAACCTGTGGACTTCATAAACCCCGAGACTGGAACGGTAAGGCGTGTACTTACCTTCAAAACTAACTAACTTTTCTTTCTCCAGGAACTGTTTCTGAAAATTCAACTTTTAAAACAGATTATTGTCAATTATTCAAAAAATGTATGACTTGCAAATTCGTATCAAAGTAATATTGATTCATATGTGAAATACTTATTTATTAATGTACTTACCTGCAACTTGAATCTTGTGGTTCTAGAAATAAATGAACAAAATATATTTTTGCTATTTATAACAATTGGTCTGGAGTTAAGTCATTGAGTGTGTGCTTTTTCTATTGTCTGTGTGGGTGTAGAACAAATGCTTTGCACCACCCTCTGATAAGACTAACTGCACGTCCACCCTACCACAAAAGAGTACTAGTATTATCTACTTTAGCCTCTGATAAGTGTCTCGGTCACCCCTGGACTCTGTGCACACTTTATCTCATTTTTATATAGTGTATACAGAGCCAGCTTCCTACACCACCACACATAAGATGGCAGAATTCCTGAGGCTGTGTTCATTTCAGGCTGGTCACCCTAGGGGTGTCTCCAGACTGGAAATGGAACACACCAGCTGCATAGCTAATTTGGCCCTGGGTCAAGGGGGTTAGCCTTTACCTTTGAGGAAGGAAAGTTCTGCATATCAAAGGCAGTGGACTCCTTTAATGCTTCCTGCCTTTCAATTCAGATTTGCAGGCCATCCTTTTGGGAGGGGCTTTGTTTCTGACCTCCAGAGAGCAAAGGCTCTCACCCTTGGGAGTCAGATTCTCATCTGTTGGTGGGAGACTGGTTAGAACTAGTCAATTAGCTCACCAGCAATTGGTAGGCCTTCAGGGGGCACCTGGGAGCAACAATATTATTTAATGGCACAGTGTCAGTTTGGTCATTCTTGGTATCATGTGGATGCACACCTCCCACATTCTAAACCAGAAATAGACCTCTCTGCCCCCTACTCCACTGTCAGCGCTCCTTGATCCCACAGATATTCAAACTCTGACCCCCACCAGTTGGGCCCAGAGGAAACGTCTGCGTCTACAGAGGCAGACTCATATATTTCCCATCCCTCCCATTGCTGAATAACACCTGGTTACCCATTACCCAGGAAAAGCTAGTACAGCATACATTAGCACACCACAATTTGCAAACATTTGGCAACCTATTGCCAGATGGCCATACCCTACCACAGATAATTAACCCATATCCACTAGCCCCGGATCATTTAACCCCGCTGACTCTGGTTGTTACACATGAAACAGGGCAGCAACTAGTATCAAAGCTATATCACACATGCATAAATATCACCCCTGACCCTCCCCCAGATAGCAAAGTCAGGGCTGCCTGGGAGGCAGACTTAGGAAGTCCACTATCGGACAAGATGTGGCCAGTTTGCTGTGCGCAAACCCACTTTATATCTCCCAATCGTCACCATAAATGTATACATTTTAAGTTTTGGCATCCAGCTTACACCACACTTGCCCTTCTGGCCCACTTTGACCCCAAAAGAACTTCTTATTGCTCGAATGTGACCTCCCCGGCACAGATTTTGCACACATGTCCTGGATGTGCGGACATCTTGAATCCTTCTGGTGTTCCAATTTTTCCCCCACACAGCCCAGATGATAGATACAACTCTTAGCCTAGCAACGCTTATAACGGGTCAGGAGATGTCTGTGACGTACCTAAAAGTGTTTGTTGTTTTAAGGCTATTGCAATTCTACTAGTCAAGCAGGAAACAGCCCTTCATTGGGGAAGTAGGTACCCACCAACAGTCAAAAACTTGTTTGACACCTTGGTCTACTGCAACAACACAAGGGAGTTATACTTGTCAGTACAACCCACTACCAGCAGACCAAAGAATATATGGCAACCCCGGCGGTCTTACATGCTGACTGTGGTGGGAGATGGAACAGACACTTGAATACAAACATCAGCCCCGCACAGACACCATTTATCAACATACCATCGCTTCTGAACCTCCATCACTGATCCCTCAAGGAATGCACCCCTCCGATTATACATCTATTGTTACACTGCTCCAGGATGCAAGTTAATAACACTTTACATCTTTCAAATTTGACTCAAAAGTAAACTATATGATATGTGCAATGTTGTACGCATCTCTTAACTTTTTTTTGTATGTGAGGAACATGACTACCTCCATCTTTTTTTTGTTTGCGGAAAATGATAAAGTTATTTTTTTTTAAAACAAAATAAAAACATTTTGTTCACTCAGTATAGGATTTCAAGTACCTTTTAACACCCAGAGTAAGAAGAGCTCTTTCTGCTGCATTGGATGGATTTTGGAAGCATCCTTTTAAAACAATAGGTTCATTAAGGTGAAAAGCTGTTGGCACTTTAGGGATGAAATGAGATTAGTCCACAGGATGACTCAGTCTTTTTTAGATTGGAAGTACAGCCTTTGTATTGTAAATGCCTGTATCTCACTAATTATCACAGCCCATGTAAGGGCCAACTTCCATGACCGATATTTGATGCAACCTTCTGTATAGGCTTGAAAAGTACTCAAATTATTTTAGCCAGAACTGTGTTTAGGTGCCAAGTGATCAGTGTTTTTGGACTTTTTGTTTTTAACACATAGGTTAAGCTCCAAACAATCCTCATAAAATTTATTTTATGAGCCTATCGGACCACAAAGATCTCTGATTCCAGGATCTTCTGAATATTGATATTGATGCAGGATGAACTTTGATTGGCCTGTGCAATAGGCCAGAGTGAGCTAAGCTGAGTACCTGTGCTGAGGTTGAAGACAAAAGATGAGAATTAGTCTAGGCACACCGATTGCAGAACCTTAACCGTTTTGCTTTATATGACTTATTTGAAGATTTGGCTCTTGCTTTCACAAATGTCTCAGAATTGTTGTTATTTTATTCAACTGGTGGAACTCATTGTATTCAAGAACCAGGCAGCTACATTGAATGAGTCAGGTGATTCACCCAAATTCCTGATTTTTTAAGCAGATCTTCAAGGAGTCTCGCAAATGGGAGCTGTCACAAATAAATCTTTCAAGGATATTCAGGAAGTGCGAAAGGCCAACTGTGGACCTATTCACTACTCCACTCAGTCAAAAATGGCAGTACCATGCAGGTAGGCTTCTCCACAAGGGATTTTGTGGAAATGCATTTCAGATTGCGGGACAGGAATCATGGCATATGCCTTTCTGCCAGTTCCTCTGATTCTGCAGATCCTCAGAAAGTTGAAGAGGGAACCGTGTCGTATTTTGCTAATAGCTCCATTGAGGCCAAGACAATTTTGGTCTGATGTATTCTCATGTCAGAATAGTAACACATTCCACTCACACCAGTCTTATGATTGCTTTCTGCTATCAGTGCCATACATTTTGTAAAATTTTTTGGAGCAGACTTTAACACGAAAGGGAGGACTTTGAATTGATAGTGAGATCCGGCCACCCTGATCTAGATACCTCAGTTTGACATGGATGGGGACATAAAAGTAAGTATTGTGCAGGTCTAGAGATGCCATATGACACAACTATCTCCTCCCCCTTCCACCCACCTCAGATTAATTAAAGGCAGAATATCCGGCAGCATACCTGCCTGGAATGATTGTTTTTTGAGGCATTAGTTGAACTGTTTTAGATCAAAAAAAACTTATACCCACTTCCCATTCTTTTTCTATAGGAGGAAGGATTTGGAGTAAAACCCTGTGTTTCTGAAAGCCTGTGGAACTTCTTCAAATGCTCCCTTGACAATATGTGACTTAAAGTTGTCTTAACAGACCAATATGTTGAGGTAACTGCCTGGGAGGTGGATTCAGAGGAGGTTTTGGGATAAATTCCAGGGTATGGCCCTGTCCTATAATGTCCAATACCCATCGATCTGAAGAGAAAGCTCTCCAATTGTCATAACAGCTGTAAAGAGTGTCTCTTACAATCATGGGTGCTGCCTGTAAAAGGGGTGACTGGGGTGATATTTTTGTCACTGCCTTCTGGAGTACTCACGTTCCGAGCCTGTACCCGTTTTTCTTCAGCTTGTCTGGAGTAAACTGCAGCTGCTGGTATTCTATATTGCTGTGAAAGATTCTGTTGATATCCGTGTTGGGCTTGACGGTAAGGCTGATGCCCAATAGAGTGAAAACCTACTCTAAATGTGTAATGGTTTCTGCCCCTGGCACCAAGAAATGCCTGAAACCTGCATTTTGTAATACCCACAATGATCTTGCAGTCTCTGTATCAGCTTTAATTAATTGGAGTGCACCATTTATGTGTTTTCTAAAGACAGTTTCTCCATTGTTAAGCATATCTAGTATTTTTGGCTGTAACTCTGGGTGAAAAGAGGTTGCCTTCAGCCAGCCTTGTCGTCTTCAGACTGTTACTCCAGTCATTTGTCTGAAACCAGTCAGAGCTGCATCTTCTGCATTGCTTTATCAATCATTTCAGATGACATTCTTTCTCCCTCCTGAAGTTTAGGCTTAGTTTCCAGATTTTAGTCATCAGGCAGGTAGTCTATAAACGTGTTAAGACTGACTACATCTGGTGATCGTATCTTCCCACTATGGCTAAAGCACTGGACACTCGTATGGTCACAGCAGCTATAGTTGAAAAACATTTCCCTATATTATCCTATCTCCCACCTTCTTTCTCAGGAGGAGCTGAGCATGGCGTGGTAGGGTTTTCACATCTTTATGGCACCACCTGCATCACTACTGAATCTGGCTTCAGATGACTTATCAGGCAAGCTGGAGAATGTTATGGGTCCCTGTTCTGCTTGTGTAGCCTAGGAATTACTGCTGCAACAGTAGCTGGGTTGTACATGGTCTTAAGGCCTTTTGCCTAAATGTACAAGTTACTTACCTTCAGTAACAATATATCTGGTAGGGACATATTCTAGTTTCTGATTTCTTACCTTAGAATTTTCCCCAGATGTAAGACTGGATCTGGAGATTTTTCTTCGAGTAGTACCTCTGCGTGCCGCAAGGAGGCGTCGGTCGACGCTGCGGGCGTTGTTGTCGACATGATGATGTCATGGTCGTATATAGGCACCACCCCTGTGTGCTGTCATCAGTTTTCTTTCACGACTTTCCACGCCATTAGCGTGTAGCAATGAACACTGAGAATGGTGTGCTAAAAGTAGGGCCCCCCTTAAAGGGAGTTCCTGTCCCTAGAAATCAGTTCGCAGTGCGGGGAGGATGGGTGGGTCGGTAAATATTCTGCAACTAGAATATGTCTCTACCAGATATATCTTTACCTAAGGTAAGTAACTTGTACATCTGATAGAGACTTCTAGTTACCGATTCCTTACCTTAGAATAGATAATAGCCATACCATCCACGATGGTGGGCTGCGACGTAAGATCACACCAAAAAGTCCTGCAGGACCGAATGGTCAAAGTAGCTGTCTGTCCAGGCAGTAATGCTTGGTGAACATATGCAAAGATGCCCACGTTGCCGCCTGGCAGATATCCAGGACTGGAACTCCGCGTGCTAACGCTGTGGTAGCAGCAGTTGTTCTGGTAGAATGAGTGCGCAAACCCTCAGGGGGTTGCTTAGCACATTTTGGTGCAGAGGAGTACCCATCGAGAGATTGTCCTCTTCAGCTCCACCCTGCCTTTCTTTGCACCCCCATAGCCCACAAAGAGTTGATCGTCCACCTGGAAATCTTTGATATGATTTAGGTAGAACGTCAACGCTCTTTTTGAATCCAGGTGTGGAATCTCTTCTCCTCATGAGAGGGATGTTGGGGTGCGTAAAAAGTGGCAAGGTGACTGACTGGCCTACATGAAAAGATGTCACCATTTTGGGAAGGTAGGAAGCCCTGGTACGAAGCACCACCTTGTCAGGATGTACTGCAAGGAATGGTGGCTTCGAAGGGAGAGCCTAGAGCTCACTCACTCTGTGAGCAAAGGTGAGGGCAATCAAGAAGGCAGTTTTCAGGGTCAAGAGCCGTAGAAGACAGTTGTGGAGCGGCTCAAAAGGATCACACCTCACACGATCACCCCTAGTCATTTTTGGACTAACAGCAACACTTTTGTTGATATATTTTTGATGAGTTTTGAATACGTCAAAGGATGTCCTGAAAGACTGGATTCAAACCCTGCGACTCCTGTCACCAAATGATGTCTGTGATAGATCCGCACCTCGTCTACCTATAGTGTTTGGAGCGCGACCACGACCCGAAGTCGTGCTCAGAGTGTCGAGCCATGAACCTGAAAGCTTTGAGGGAGCGGTTCCTGAAGCTCATGGTGGCCTGGTATTTGACTCCGTGTTGCTCCCGGTCTTGTTTGAAAAGAAGGTCAGAAGACCAGTTGCGGAGTCATCACCACTCCTCCTTGTCCAAGTCATCTGGTCGGTTGGGTCAAAAGAAGAAGTTGAAGAAGGCCAAACAATCTTCGACTTCGCCCCATTGCTCTGACGACGCAACGTAGGAAGAGCATAGACTCTCTAGGCCTCCATCTTTCAAGCCTCCGTCTGTGTCTGCTCTGCACCTCCCCGACTTTCTGGGAGCCAGTGCCACCCCTGCCCAACTCAGAGAATTTTATGAGGCCATACGCCTCATCTTTGGGCAGACCGACCAAGCCTCGGCCTCTTCGGGCCCAGGGGAGTCCCCTCGGGTTCCAAGTCAGAGGCGTCAGCCTAGACTCCAGAGGGCAGCTCTGGATCCGTTCCCAAATCTGTCCCGGCACCAGTCGTGCCAATGCAACCTATCCCAGTGTCTGGACAGACATCAATGCTCCCGACGTCGGTGGGGCCCACAATTGACGCTGATCCTATACTGATCCCCCAGTGACCCGGAGACGTAAAGGCGTTGCTCGACAGTGATTCTGTTTTCCATGGGCTTTCCTGGGCCCAGGGCGGATCCTGACCCTATTCCTATGGGTACGGATATTGGGATAGTGTAGAGGGGTCGCTGGACACTTTAGTATACCAGCTTGACCCTGAAATGGACTAGGCTCAGGATTTCGGCGACGCCAGCGGGTTAGACACCTCTTCCCCCTCCCATGGCTACGGAGGAGGGCGCTTCATACTCTATGGTGGTGAAAAGGGCTGCTAAAGTTTTGGACCTCAAGCTTCCTTCTGTGGAGGTCACGACTAACCTCCTGACCGAGGTGCTTCAGCCTGAGGCCTCCAATTCGGAACCCCTTCTTCCCTTCAATGAAGCCCTTACGGACGTCCTTCTGAATACCTGGTCCAAACCCAGCACAGGGGTGCCTGTAAATAGGATGGTTGCCCACTGCCATCAGCCAGCGCCAACTGACCCAAAATTCCTGACCCAACACCCTACACCTGAGAGCCTTGTCAACCAGGCTTGGTCATCCTCTGGCATATACCCTACTCCCTGAACAGGGAATCAAAAAGACTGGATAACTTGGGGAAGAAGATGTTTTGTATTGCCAGTCTAGCTATGCGGTCTGTGAACACTGCTTGACTTTTGGGCCGATACTCCCATACTCTCTGGGATACGGCCGCGCGTGTGCTGTCTTGAGTCCTGGAGGAGGCCCAGACATTTCTCTCCCAAGCCATTACGGACAGGAGAGATGCAGCAAAGTTCATGATTCATTGTGGACAGGATACGACTGACCCTCTTGGCAGATCAGTTGCATCGACAGTGGCCTTGAGGCGCCATGCCTAGTTGACGACGTGTGGCTTTTCAGGGGATGTCCAGCAGTCCTTGATGGCACCCGTCTCACCGGAGAAAAAACGGACTCAGTGCTCAAATGCTTTAAGTATTCCCGGGCTACAGCTCTGTCCCTTGGCCTCACAGCTACTCCTCGGCCCACACAGTCCACTTTTCACTCCTTTCGTGGCTATGGAAGGGGCACCCAACTGCGTCCTTTCCACCTGGCCCCCGACCCATGCATGATGTACGGCTTCTGCGCAGATGTGGGATCCCACAAGCTTGTGGATCAGGGAGCCGGCGGTCCACCCAGTCCACCCCACCCCCTCTTCTGCCTCCAAGCCTTCCTAGTCCGTCGGAACATCCAGGACCAGTTGGCGACAGGATCCGCCATCACCTGCCCTACTGGGAATCCATTGCCATGGACAGGTGGGTGTTACAAATTGTCTGAAGGGGCTACTCCCTTGTACTGCCATTTGATAAAGTTTGTTTTGACCAATGACTTTGTGTTTCACCACTGCGCATATTAGTTGCTCAATGTTCACCAGTAGCACATGGTATGTTTTGTTCAGTTTAGCCGCCTATGGGCTTTGACATTGCATTAGTCATTACATTCTGTATTCTGCCTATTGGCTTTGACATGGCATTAGCCATTACTTTCTGTATTCAGTTGAGCCGCCTATGGGCTTTGACATTGCATTAGCCATTACATTCTGTATTCTGCCTATTGGCTTTGACATGATATTCAGCTCCGCTGCCTATTGGCTTTGACATGATATTATATATTGCATTTTGTATTCAGCTTAACTGCCTATTGGCTTTGACATGATATTATACATTACATTTTGTATTCAGCTCCGCTGCCTATTGGCTTTGACATGATATTATACATTGCATTTTATATTCAGCTCAGCTGCCTATGGGCTTTGACATGATATTATACATTGCATTTTGTATTCAGCTCAGCTGCCTATTGGCTTTGACATGACACTAGACATTGCATTTGATATCTAGGTTAGCTGCCTATTGCCTTTAACGTGGAGTTAGACATTGCAGTTGAGAATCCAAGCTGTATTTTTCCAAGCTGTGTTTTTGCACCAGAGAACCAAGATGTTTTTCTCACAGTAGACTAGACATGATAAGAGAGAGTACATGGGTGTTGTTTTCTTCGCTTGAGCTTGGGAACAGGAGTAGTCTTGGAGACCTGGCCAGTCTCCAAAAGGCTTGCTCAGTTTCCCGGGTCTGAGAGGAGGGGGCACACCTTTGTAACGAATGTAACAGGCTGCAGAGGGTCAGATTCTAATCTGCCGGACCTCGTGCTGGAGCTTGGCGCCAGCTGCCAGCAATCCCGTGTGGGTAGATGAATCTCTTTCCCGCGGCTGACAGGGGTCATCAGCTTGCAGACCTTAGAAAGATGAAGCTGTAGATAGTTCCCACACGGTGAAGTATTTGTTTTGCTTTGCATTCAATATCTTATAAATATAACCTGCTGTGTATATTGCAAACTGATATATTTTGTTTGATTAACGCGGACTTGAAAGCTACTAATTCGTCATTCATAAATATTGTGGTTGGGGAAGAATTAACAACAATAAAAGTCTTCTTTGACCTCAGAAGTGCATTTCTGTTGTGTTATGTTAGTGCTTAGAAACTAGCTAAGAGGAAAGCACTACATCCCTCCCCTTCAAAAATTCTCCAGCCGTAACACCATCATACGATCATCTATCGGAGGATCATTTGGCATTCCTCCACAAGGTGGTCAAGGCTCTGTTGGCCGAGGGAGCCATAGAGAGGGTCCCTGCACCAGAAGTAGATTGTGGTTGTTATTCCCTCTACATTCTGGTGTCCATAAAGGACAAGGGCCTTCGCCCTATCCTAGCTGTCCAGTCCCTCAATTTCTTCCTCAAGAAGGAGAACTTCAAAATGCCAACCCTAGCTCAGGTCCTTTCTGCCCTGGACCCTGGAGGCTGGATGGTAGCGTTGGACTTGCAGGGTGCCTATTTTCACATTTTCTGCTGGCCCACAGACGTTACTTGCGATTCATGGTAGGTCACGAGCACTTTCAGTTGATCGTGCTCCCCTTTGGCTTTACAAGCGCCCCTTGGGTGTTCACGAAAGTGATGGAAGTGGGTTTCAGTCTTCCCCTACTTTGACGACTCGCTGTTGAAAGCGGACATGCCCCCAGAAAGTTGTCTCCCACCTCCAGTCTACGGCGATCCCCCTGCATTCACTGGGGTTCACTATAAAAGTGCAGAAGTCACACTTGACTCCCTCTCAGACGCTCCCTTTCTTTGGAGCTGTTCTGGACATAGTGTAGTTTCTGGCTTATCCTCCCAAAAAGCAAGTCCAGGATATTTGGGCTATGATCCCAATGTTTCAACCTCTATCCTGGATTTCGGTAACAATGACTCAGAGGCTGCTGGGCCTCCTGCATCCTGCTGGTCCAACATGCCAGATAGCATAATCGGGCTCTGAGGTGGGACCTGAAGTTCCAGTGGAAATGTCCCCGACATGGTCTAGATCTCAGAGGGAACTGCAAAAGACTTGCAGTGGTGGTTGTCGAATCAAGATTGGGTCAACGGCAGATCCCGCTCCCTTCCCCAACTAGATCTCACAGTCGTGACAGATGCGTCACTCGGGGATGGGACGGCCTCATGGGAGAGGTGGAGATCAGAGGCCTCTAGTCTCCGGTGGAGCCCGGGCTCCACATCAACCTTTTGGAGCTCTGGGCGATCCAACTTGCATTGAAAGCATTCCTTCCCTCTCTCAAAGGGAAAGTGGTGCAGGTGTTCACCGACAACACCACCTCCATGTGGTACTGCAACAAGCAGGGCGGAGTAGGGTAGGCCTTTGTGAAGAGGCTCTTTGCCTCTGGACATGGCTGGAACGCCAGGGCATTTCACTGGTGGTTCAACATCTGGCGAGATCTCAACGTCAGAGCAGACAAACTCAGCCATCGATGCATAGTCGATCACAAATGGTGTCACCATCCGGAGGTGGCGCAAGGTCTCTTTAAGCAGTGGGGAGAGCCTTGGTTAGACCTGTTCACCTCTGCAGAGAACGTGCAATGTCAGCTGTTTTGTCTGTTGGAGTATCCAAGGCGGCACTCACTCAGCGACGCTTTTCTTCACAAGTGGAGCTCAGGACTCATGTACGCCTTCCTGCCAGTACCACTTCTGCTCAGAATTCTGAAGAACATCAGGCATTACCGGGCTCAAGTAATCCTGGTGACTCTGGGCTGGGCACGAAGAGTCATGTCTCCCGAGTTGTTGAGCATGGCCATCGATCCTCCGATCAGACTGCCCCTTCGGGAGGATCTTCTGTCGCAGCAACAGGGGACAGTCATTCACCCGAACCTGTCCAGTCTCCTCGTCCTTGTGTGGAGATAAAGTGGTGACAGTTGATGACTTTTGACCTTCCACCCGAAGTCTGTAATGTCATTTTGACAGCCAGGCGTCCCTTCACCAAAACAGTATATGCCGGTCTTTGGAAGAAATTTGTGGCATGTGTATCAACAAATCTGTTGATCCCCCTCTCTGCACCTCTGAGGCTCCCTTCTTTATTCTCTCTTGCCCAGCAGGGCTCTGTTCTGGGCACCCTAAAGGGCTATTTATCTGCCATCTCTGGATTTTTTTTTTAAGGCTACCAGACCAACCTTCTATGTTCAAATCTCCCATTGTTGGGAGGTTTCTCAAAGGACTCGCTCATATGTTTCCTCCTATCCCGTTCATAATGCCCCAGTGGGATTTGAACATGGTCCTCACATACCACAGGGGTTTTGGAGGAATCAAAGGTGAAATAAATGAGGGAGAATTTAGTACGGTTGTTTTTTAGATCAAAGTAGTAAACTTAGGTTTGGGGTGAGCTAGATGCAGTAGAGGAGGGAAGAGCTTAGGCAGGGTTATTTTGTAGCTCAAAGTAGTAGAATGGGTTTGGAATGAGTCAGGGTGGGGATGGAGGATAGATTGATAGAGACATAGGGTAATGGGGACACAGTAAAGCTTATGAGAGAGTAAATGTTATTTTTTTAAATATATTTATTTATTTTTTAAATTTTATTTATTTTAATTTTGTTTCTCTAGTACAGTAGGACTAGAATAATAAATAGATATGTAAATATATAGTAAGGGAATATATGTGTAAAGAATATAATAATGGGTATAATAATTTGAGATGTAAAGTTCTATTGTATAAACACACTTTCAAGATTTACAATATTTGATGTTAATTTATAAGTTTACTTTTCTAACATTCATCTTTCCTCCATTTTTCAATAGCGAAATGTTTGCTGATAAAATAGTTAATATAACATTTGTTCACTGTGATATAAACAAGAAAGCAGGGATTCATAAGCATCTAATATAACAACATATTTAGGAACTATGCCATGACCTATGATCATGTTAAGAATAGAATAATAATCACATATATATGTATATACAACCACACACATATACACACATATATACACTTAACTTTGAGTAACTATACTTTTGTTAAACAGGTTTAAAGATTACGTATATAATTTATTATGAAATGGTAACTATACATATTTCTAAAAGAG
The DNA here is from genome assembly GCF_031143425.1 of Pleurodeles waltl. Classification (NCBI taxonomy): domain Eukaryota; kingdom Metazoa; phylum Chordata; class Amphibia; order Caudata; family Salamandridae; genus Pleurodeles; species Pleurodeles waltl. Next base: position 812,604,524 of record NC_090450.1, read on the forward strand.
CTATACATATCTAGCATACACACATAATCAGATTATAAATATTTATCAACAAAGGCATAAAGAAGTCCATTTCTGGTTGGATGTGGTGGTTATGAAGGAAAGGGTCAACTCTTGAGTAGTCTTCTGAAGACAAGATAGTTATCCATGGATCTTACATTTGGGGGTAATGAATTCCATAGTTTTGCTGCTTGAACAAAGAAGGATGTACCATCTATTGCCTTCTTCTTGTATGGTGGCGTTTTAAGGCGGGGTGCCAATCTTGAGCGGAGGTTTCTTTGTTGAATGTATTTGGTTATTTTGTTTTGGATGAAAAGCGGTCCTGTTCCAAGTATAGCTTTGTGGGTGATACAAAACAGCTTAAAGGTGGATCTTCTGGCAACCCCTAACCAATGTTGTGCTCTCAAGGCAGGGGAGATGTGGGCCTGTGGCTTTATATATAATAGTAGCCTGACAGCTGAGTTCTGAATAAGTTGTAGTTTTTTCATAGTAGATAAAGATGATCCATGATAGAGGCCATTGGTGTAATCCAGTTTAGATAGTACAAGAGAGATGGCAGCCCGCACCTTGAATGGAAATCCGAGGTGGAGGAAGATGCGTTGCAGAGTCTTTAAGGTTATGAAGCTTGATTGTGCTTATTTGTCCACTTAAGCATTCATTGTTAACTCTGAGTAATTCCAAGGTCTTTAACTTTCTTAGATACTTGAGGAGGTTTTTTTAAAGATGGTCAGGCCAGGTGCACTGTGGGTCATAATTTTTCTAGTTGCCACATGTGAGTATTTCCGTCTTGGATGGCTCCAAGTCATCTACTGATCAATGGCTCTAAGGCAACTGAAGATTTGTGAGTTTTCAATGTCTTTGGGGCATTCAAATTTGAGGAGTATTTGTGTCATCTGCATAGCTGTAGCATGGGAGTTGAAAATCATTGATCAATACTGGTAATGGCATCATGTATATGTTGAAAAGCATAGGTGAGATGATTGATCCTTGAGGGACCCCTGCTTTTCTGAGGTAGGGTTTGGACGAGAAGGGGGAATATAGATGATATTAGTTCTGTTTTTAAGGTAGGATGTAATCCAGTTGAGAGCAGTCCCTTCTATGCCGGCTTCGTGGAGTCTTTGAATTAGGGTGACTTTGTCAGCAGCATCAAAGGCAGCTGAGAGGTCCAAGAGAATTAGTGCAGCATCTCCATTGCGGTTGACTGTGTTTTGAAGATCATCCCAGATTGCTAGGAGTGCAGAATCAGTACCTCACCCTGTGCAGAATCCAGTCTGGTAGCCTGAAAATATGGAGCTTTCTTCAATGAATTGTGACATCTGAGCGAATGCTGTTCTTTCTATCGGTTTGCCCAGGATATGTCCATTTGTAGTTGGTCTGGAGTTGTTTGGATCACGCAGATCTAAGTTTGTTTTCTTTAATAAAGAGTGTATGTATGTCCTTCTCAGGTCCTCCGGAAACGTTCCCGTAGTTAAAGAATTATTGATGATTCTTCTTACAGGTGTGACAGTAGAAGTAGATAAAAGAATGCTCTTGAACATGTGTGGTGGGGACAAGGGGTAGAAGGGCAGCCGGAAGGCCTGCTTGCTTTGACCCAATCCATAAATTCACTTTGTGATATTTGTTTGAAGAAGTGCAGAGGCTGGGTTGGTTTACTCTTGGAGAGGAATTTAGGAAATGGGTAAGTGCTGATTTATTTTGTTTTAACCTCTACAGTGCGAGCATCGGTTTTCTCTGGGGTGGGGGGGGGGCAATCGTGCCCCCGATGGTATATTTATATAAAAGAAAACATTGGGGTAAGCCCTGGGGCTGACCCCCAATGGGGGCATTTTTTTTTTATACCTACATGTGTGCTTTGCCATTGGGTCACGATCGGCCCCAGGGAAAGCACACATGTATACAATTTTTTTTTTTTTTTTTAAAGAAGTGATGCAGAGAGTCAATATGTCTCTCTCTCTGTATCAAGAGACAATTCTCTATAGATCTGTAAATATATATATATATATATATATATATATATATATATATATATATATATAAAAAAATCACTTCTTTTACGTGTTGTTTTCCAGGAGCCATGATCAGCTCCCAGCGAAACAAGACATGTATGAAAGTGATTATATATATATATATATATATATATATATGGCAAATGTCACCTTACCAGTGTACATCTGTTAGTGGCATGTAGTGCTGCAGATTCACATGCTATGCATATCCCTTCCGACATCTAGTGTTCGGCTCGCTCGGAGTGTTACAAGTTGTTTTTCTTTGAAGAAGTGTTTTGAGAGTCACAGGATCGAGTGACTCCTCCTCTCGGTTCCATTGCGCATGGGCATCGACTCCATTGTTGGATTGTTTTCCCGCAGAGGGTGAAGAAAGGAGTGATAGAGTATAGAAATATAAAGAGATGTCCATGCACATATAAAGGTATATGTACAAATGTTAGAAACTTAAACGATTACATGCTTCCGGGGAGGAGGGAGGGTGCATGTGAATCTGCAGCACTACATGCCACGAACATATGTACACTGGGTGACATTTCCTATTTGACGGCATGTGTAGCTGCAGATACACATGTTATGCATAGACTACAAAGCAGTTAGTCCTCCCAAAAAGCGGTGGCTAGCCTGTAGGAGTTGAAGTTGTTTGGAATAAAGTCCTTAAGACAGCTTGACCTACAGTGGCTTGTTGCTGTGAGAACACATCAACATGGTAGTGTTTTGTAAATGTATTAGGGGTTGACCATGTAGCTGCTTTGCATATATCAACCATAGGTATGTTTCCTAAAAAAGCCATTGTTGCACCTTTCTTTCTTGTAGAATGTGCTTTCGGAGTGATCAAAAGTTGTCTCTTTGCTTTGATATAACATGTTTGTATACATCTAACAATCCATCTTGCTAAACCTTGTTTTGATATAGGATTGCCTGTATGTGGTTGATGGAAAGCAACAAAAAGTTCTTTTTTTTTTTTAAATCTTTAGTTCTGTCTATGTAATACATAAGAACTCTTTTGAGATCTAATGTATGAAGAGCTCTTTCTGCCACAGAATCTGGCTGTGGAAAGAAGACTGGCAATTCCACTGTTTTGATTGATGTGAAAAGGAGATACTACTTTTGGTAGAAATTTTGGATTTGTTCTTAGTACAACCTTATGTTTGTGCACTTGAAAAAAAGGTTCTTCAAGAGTGAATGCTTGTATTTCACTAACTCTTCTTAAAGAAGTAATAGCCACAAGGAAGGCGACTTTCCATGTTAAAAATTGAATTTGGCAAGAGTGCATGGGTTCAAAAGGTGGTCCCATGAGTCCGGTAAGAACAATATTAAAATTCCACGATGAAACAGGTTGTGTTCTGGGTGGAATGATGCGTTTTAATCCTTCCATGAAGACTTTGATAACAGGAACTCTGAATAGAGAAGTATGTTGAATAATTTGTAAGTATGCAGATATTACAGTAAGGTGAATTTTAATGGATGAAAAAGCCAAATTTGATTTCTGTAAATGAAGTAAATAGCACACAATATCTTGTATAAATGCTGTAAGTGGATCTATTGTTTTAGATTGACAATAGTAGACAAATCTTTTCCACTTACATTCTATAGAAGATTTAAATAACTCTATGACTTCAGATTGAGTGCTTTGGGATTCCGAAGTCTGATTTGACCTCTGTTTTGTGTCAACAGATCTGATCTGCATCGGAGTTTGGAATGTGATACTACTGATAGATCTAGTAATGTTGTGTACCAAGGCTGGCATGCCCATGTTGGTGCTATGAGTATCATGTTGAGTGATGTTTGACGTAATTTGTTGACTAGAAATGGAAGGAGTGGGAGAGGGGGAAAAGCGTAAGCAAATATCCCTGACCAATTGATCCATAGACCATTGCCTTTGGATAGGGGATGTGGGTGTCTGGATGCAAAGTTTTGGCATTTTGCGTTTTCGCTTGTTGCAAATAGATCTATGTCTGGTGTTCCCCACCTTTGAAAGTACTTTTGAAGTACTTGGGAGTGAATGTCCCATTTGTGTGTTTTTTGGTGATTTCTGCTGAGGAGATCTGCCAACTGATTGTCTATTCCTGGAATGTATTGTGCTAGTAGGTGAATTTGATTGTGAATTGCCCATTTCCAAATTGTTTGGGCTAGAAGGGACAGCTGAGATGAATGTGTTCCTCCCGGTTTGTTGAGATAATACATGGTTGGTATGTTGTCTGTTTTTATCAGAACATGCATCTGTTTGAGAAGAGGTTGAAATTCTTTTAGGGCAAGGAACACAGCTAATAATTCTAAGTGGTTTATGTGTAGCTGTTTCTGTTTGACATCCCATTGACCTTGAATGGTTTGATTATTTAGGTGAGCTCCCCATTTGATCATTAATGCATCTGTTGTAATTATGGTCTGACGCACAAGGTCTTGAAACGACCGCCCCTTCATTAAATTGATGCAATTCCACCACTGAAGGGACATATGTGTTTGGCGGTCCATCAACACTAGATCTTGAAGTTGACCGTGCGCTTGTGACCATTGTTGTGCAAAGCACTGTTGTAAGAGCCTCATGTTTAATCTTGCATGTGGGACTATTGCTATGCAAGATGCCATAATTCCTAGAATCCTAATGATAAATCTTACAGTGTATTGTTGATTTGGGTGTATGAGTGGTATTACATTTTGGAAAGCTTGTGTCCTTTGTATATTTGGATACGCTAGAGCTAGTTGAGTATTTAGGATAGCACCTAGATACAGTTGTACTTGTTCTGGTTGAAAGTGTGACTTTTGGTAGTTTATAGAAAACCCTAGTGAGTGCAGAGTTTCTATCACATAACAAGTATGTTTTTGGAATTGTGTAAGATTGCTTGATTTTATGAGCCAATCGTCTAGATATGGAAAGACATGGATGTGTTGTCTTCTTAAGTATGCCGCTACTACTGCTAGACACTTTTTGATCACCCTTGGAGCTGTTGTTATGCCAAATGGCAACAATTTCTAGTGTTTTCCTGCTATGACAAACCTGAGGTATTTTCTGTGAGCTAGATGGATGGGTATGTGGAAAAACGCATCCTTGAGGTCTAGAGCAGTCATAAAATCTTGCTTTTGCAGTAGTGGAATAACATCTTGCAGAGTTACCATGTGAAAATGCTCTGACAAGATGTATAGGTTGAGGAGTCTGAGGTCTAATATGGGCCTGAGGGTGCCATCTTTTTTGGTAATTAGGAAGTACAGTGAGTATACTCATGTTCCTTGTTGGGACTGTGGAACTAATTATTTTGCTTGTTTGAACAGTAGAGATTGTACCTCTTGTTGTAACAGAACTGAATGTTCCGGGGACAACTTGTGATATCTTGGTGAAATGTTTGGAGGGGTGGTTATCAATTCTAGGCAATAGCCATTGCGGATAATTGATAATACCCAGTTGTCTGTGGTGATATTTTGCCAATGAGAGTGGAACTGCTGTAGTCTTCCTCCCACAGAAGATGTGTGGAGTGGAAGGGAGGGAAGGAAGTCACTGTTTAGGTTTTGTTGTTTGTTTAGAGGTTTGGAATTTACCTCTATTTCAAGTATTGACCTCTATATCATCCTCTAAACCCACCTCTTTGATACTGGGTTTGTTGTGGTTACTTTGTTTGGGAGGTGGAAGCCTCTGAGGATTGTTGTTTGAAATCTCCTCGAAACTGTGGCCTGCGAAATGAACCTCTATATGGGGTGGTGTACAAAGCGTCCATTGCTTTCACAGTATCCTAGTCCTTTCTCAGTTTTTCAATAGTCGTGCCCACTTCTAGGCCAAAGAGGTGCTTTTTATCAAAAGGCATGTTAAGTACAGCCTGTTGAATTTCTGTTTTAAAACCAGAGGAGCGCAGCCATGCATGTCTTCTGATTGTGATGGCAGTGTTTATGCTCCTTGCAGCTGTATCAGCAGCATCAAGGGCAGATCTTATTTGATTATTACTAATCATTTGCCCCTCTTCTACTACTTGCTGTGCCCTCTTCTGGTGCTCTTTTGGGAGATGCTGCATCAAATTTTCTGCTCTCCTTATCAGGAGGAGGTGCATCTCCTAAAGACTTGCTATTTGCCCTCTTTCTTGCTGCACTGACTACCACTGAATCTGGAGGGACCTGGTGAGTAATGTAATCCGGGTCAGAGGGTGCAGGCTTATACTTTTTATCGATTCTAGGTGTGATAATGCTACATTTTACAGGCTTGCTAAAAATTTGGTCTGCATGTTTTACCATGCCTGGTAACAATGGTAGACACTGGTACTTGGAATGTGTAGAAGATATTGTATTAAATAAGAAATCTTCTTCTAACGGCTCTGAATGCTTGGTTACCCCATGATAAGCTGCTGCCCTGGATATGATCTGGTTGTATACAGTGGTATCTTCTGGTGGAGATGGTTTTGATGGGTAAGTATCTGGGTCATTATCTGGGATGGGATCAGGGTCATAAAGATCCCATGGGTCTGCGGTATCTCCCTGTGAATATAATGAATGTGTTGGAGAAGACATTGGTGGTGGGCTGGTGTGAGGTGAGACAGATAATTGTGGAGAATGAGGAGGAGAAGTATGGAGAGGTATTGTCTTCTCCTTATGTTGTTGCACCTTTGCTGGTGGCTACCCAGAGTCCAGTTCCCTTAGGAAAGCCAGCTTTCTTTTTGTTTTTGAAGAAGGTGCAGTGACAATTCTTCCCGTCTCTTTATGGATGTGTATTCTGGATTGTCTCTCATCCATAACCAAGGCAGGTATGGAAGGGGAAGCCCTTTCCCTTCCACCCCGACCCCCTCCCACCCCCCGTGACGTCAGCGCGCGATTGCGTGTTGCTTTGTCACAGGGCCTCCTCCCATCGCGCTGGAGCGCGATCGAAAGAGAAATGCTTTGCATTTCTCTTTCGATCACGTGGGGGAGGCCCAGAGAGGCTTCAAAGGGAACAAAATGTATTTCCTTCCCTTTGAAGTCTCTCTGAGCGTTTCAAAAGCCGGATTGCTTACAATCCGGCATTTAAAACACCCACTAGACACCAGGGATTTTTTTTTTTTTGTTGAAATTGTCATAAGGGAGCGACCCCTTGGGCAAGAGTCGCTCCCAATGGGGGGCATTTTTTTGGAAGGCTTTTTCTGCCCCCCCTGGGGCCGGCTGAGATAGAGGCCAAAATCCACAGGTAGGCACTTTGAAAAAACACCTCTGTTTTCTGTGAAAAAATGTGATGTGTCCACGTTGTGTTTTGGGCCATTTCCTTTCGTGGGTGCTAAGCCTACCCACACAAGTGAGGTACCATTTTTATCGGGAGACTTGGGGGAACACTGGGTGAAAGGAAATTTATGGCTCCTCTAAGATTCCAGAACTTTCTGTCACCGAAATGAGAGGAAAAAGTGTTTTTTTGGCCAGTTTTTGAGGTTTGCAAAGGATTCTGGGTAACAGAACCTGGTCAGAGCCCCACAAGTCAACCCATCTTGGATTCCCCTGGGTTTCTAGTTTTCAAAAATGCGCTGGTTTGCTAGGTTTCCCCAGGTGCCGGCTGAGCTAGAGGCCAAAATCCACAGGTAGGCACTGTTTTCTATGAACAAATGTGATGTGTCCACGTTGTGTTTTGGGCCATTTCCTTTCGTGGGCGCTAGGCCTACCCACGCAAGTGAGGTACCATTTTTATCGGGAGACTTGGGGAAACACTGGGTGAAAGGAAATTTGTGGCACCTCTCAGATTCCAGAACTTTCTGTCACCGAAATGAGAGGAAAAAGTGTTTTTTTTGGCAAAATTATGAGGTTTGCAAAGGATTCTGGGTAACTGAACCTGGTCAGAGCCCCACAAGTCACCCCATCTTGGATTCCCCTACGTCTCTAGTTTTCAGAGATGCACAGGTTTGGTAGGTTTGCCTAGGTGCCGGCTGAGCTAGAGGCCAAAATCTACAGGTAGGCACTTTGTAAAAAACACCTCTGTTTTCTGTCAAAAATTTTGATGTGTCCACGTTGTGTTTAGGGGCATTTCCTGTTGCGGGCGCTAGGCCTACCGACACAAGTGAGGTATCATTTTTATCGGGAGACTTGGGGGAACATAGAATAGCAAAAGAAGTGTTATTGCCCCTTGTCTTTCCCTACATTTTTTCCTTCCAAATATAAGAGAGTGTGTAAAAAAGACGTCTATTTGAGAAATGCCCTGTAATTCACATGCTAGTATGGTTACCCCGGAATTCAGAGATGTGCAAATAACCACTGCTCCTCAACACCTTATCTTGTGCCCATTTTGGAAATACAAAGGTTTTCTTGATAGCTATTTTTCACTCTTTATATTTCAGCAAATGAATTGCTGTATACCCGGTATAGAATGAAAACGCACTGCAGGGTACAGCTCATTTATTGGCTCTGGGTACCTAGGGTTCTTGATGAACCTACAAGCCCTATATATCCCCGCAACCAGAAGAGTCCAGCAGACGTAACGTTATATTGCTTTAAAAAATCTGACATTGCAGGAAAAAGTTACAGAGTACAACATAGAGAACAATTGTAATTTCTTTCACCTCAATTTCAATATTTTTCTTTTTCAGTTGTTATTTTCTGTAGGAAACCCTTGTAGGATCTACACAAATGACCCCTTGCTGAATTCAGAATTATGTCTACTTTCCAGAAATGTTTAGGCTTCTGGGATCCAGCATTGGTTTCACGCCCATTTCTGTCACTGACTGGAAGGAGGCTGAAAGCACAAAAAAATCGTAAAAATGGGCTATGTCCCAGTAAAATGCCAAATTTGTGTTGAAAAATGGGGTTTTCTGATTCAAGTCTGCTTGTTCCTGAAAGCTGGGAAGCTGGTGATTTTAGCACCGCAAACCCTTTGTTGATGCTATTTTCAGGGAAAAAAAACCACAAGCCTTCTTCTGCGGCCACTTTTTCCAATTTTTTTGAAAAAAACAAAATGTTCACTGTATTTTGGCTAATTTCTTGGCCTCCTTCAGGGGGAACCCACAAAGTCTGGGTACCTCTAGAATCCCTAGGATGCTGGAAAAAAAAGGACGCAAATTTGGCTTGGCTAGCTTATGTGGGCAAAAAGTTATGAGGGCCTAAGCGCGAACTGCCCCAAATAGCCAAAAAAAGGCCTGGCACAGGAGGGGGAAAAGGCCTGGCAGAGAAGGGGTTAAAGTCCTTGTTCCTCTGTATATGAGGATTTTTTTCAGCTCCGAAGTTCGTTGTTTTTTCCATCCCGAAAAGGTAGTGGAAGGTCTTGGCTCCGAAGCAGAATGCTGAATTTTCGACTCCGAAGAATGGGCTTTTTTTTTTTTTTTTTTTTTACTGGAGTCCAAAATGGAGCCTTTGACAGATTTACTGTACTCCGAAGTAGACAGAGGAGTGGCCTTTTTCAGCGCCAACCCCGAAGGACGGTCGCCAACAGTCTTTTTTCGGGCCGAACCATGGCCTTCCAGCAGTGGTGTACCCAAGGCCTTTAAATGTCTTTTGTGCAGAGGCATAGGGGCAGACGTACTCACATACTGTCCAGCTGTGATGGGTCTGTCGTCCTCCGATTCCTGTTCGGAGTCTGTGTCTCGGATGGAGACTGCTGTCGGCGCCTGCTTTTCTTCAGCGATGTTGAGATGTTCACTGCTTTTTAACGCCATTTCGAGTCTTCTAGCTCTGCGATCTCTGAGAATCTTCTTTGAACTAAATTAATCGACAGGCCTCACAATTTTCTTCCCGATGGTCTGGAGAAAGGCACAAATTACAAACGAAGTATAGGGGTACTTCGCGTGGCACAGAGGGCAGAATCGGAATGGAGTCTGATCCATCAGGCTTCCCACGCAGTAGGCCCGAATAGGCCAGAGTTGGGCGCATGCACCCCAAAGGGTGCAAAAGTAGGTTCTGATGGTACTACTGGTTCGATGCTAGATGGAAAACACATTCAAAACAATACTGACGATTAAGAAGGTTTTCTAAGGTTTTCTGAATCAAAATCTCGGAGCGAGAGGAAACACGTCCGAACCCGACGGCGGAAAGAAAACAATTTAACAATGGAGTCGAAGCCCATGCGCAATGGAACCGAGAGGAGGAGTCACTCGATCCCATGACTCAAAAGACTTCTTCGAAGAAAAACAACTTGTAACACTCCGTGACCAACACTAGATGTCGGAAGGGATATGCAAAGCAAGTGCATCTGCAGCTACACATGCCCTCGAACATATGGAAAATGTCACTTACCCAGTGTACATCTGTTCGTGGCATGAGACGCTGCAGATTCACATGCTGTGCATTATCCTGCCATCTAGTGTTGGGCTCGGAGTGTTACAAGTTGTTTTTCTTCGAAGAAGTATTTTTGAGTCACGAGACCGAGGGACTCCTCCCTTTCGGCTACATTGTGCATGGGCGTCGACTCCATCTTAGATTGTTTTCCCCGCAGAGGGTGAGGTAGGAGTTGTGAGTATACTAGATGTGCCCATGCAATGGAGTTGGTATGTATGTACTTAATGTGTATCAAAAGAATAATTATTTACAAATTTACAATTTTAATTCAACTAATAACGGCTATAGGCTACCGGGGAGGTGGGAAGGCGCATGTGAATCTGTAGCGTCTCATGCCACGAACAGATGTACATTGGGTAAGTGACATTCTTCCGTTCGGTGGCATGTGTAACTGCAGATACACATGCTGTGCATAGACTAACCAGCAGTAATCTCCCCAAAAAGCAGTGGTTTAGCCTGTAGTTGAAGTTGTCTGAAATAATGTTCTTAATACAGCCTGTCCTACTGTGGCTTGTTGCATTGCTAACACATCTACACAGTAATGCTTAGTGAATGTATGAGGCGTAGACCAGGTGGCTGCCTTACAAATTTGTGTCATAGGTATATTCCCAAGAAAAGCCATTGTGGCGCTTTTCTTCCTATTGGAATGTGCTCTTGGTGTAATAGGTAAATCTCTTTTTTACTTAATATAGCAAGTTTCAATACATTTAACTATCCATCTGGCGATGCCTTGTTTGGCTATAGGATTACCTGCATGAGGTTTTTGGAAGGCTACAAACAATTGTTTTGTTTTACAAAATTGTTTTGTTCTGTCAATGTAATACATTAGTGCTCTTTTTATGTCTAATGTATGTAAGGCTCTTTCGGCTACTAAGTCTGGTTGCGGAAAGAAGGCTGGGAGTTCCACAGTTTGGTTTAGGTGGAATGGTGATATGACCTTTGGTAAGAATTTGAGATTTGTACGGAGAACCACTTTATATTTATGTATTTGTATAAAAAGGTTCTTGAATAGCAAATGCTTGTATTTCACTTACTCTTCTAAGTGATGTGATAGCTATTAGAAAGGCTACTTTCCAAGTCAGGTATTGCATTTCACAAGAATGCATGGGTTTGAATGGTGGGCCCATGAGTCGTGTTAATACAATATTAAGGTTCCACGAAGGTACTGGTGGTGTCCTTGGGGGTATGATTCTTTTTAGTCCCTCCAAAAATGCTTTAATGACTGGTATTCTAAAAAGCAATGTTGTATGTGTAATCTGCAGATAGGCAAATATTGCAGTGAGATGTATTTTAATGGAAGAGAATGCTAGATTAGACTTTTGTAAGTGTAATAAGTAGCTTACGATGTCCTTTGTGGAAGCATGTAGTGGTTGAATCTGATTAGTGTAGCAATAGCAAACAAATATTTTCCATTTGTTTGCGCAACAATGTCTTGTTGTAGGTTTTCTAGCTTGTTTAATGACCTCCATACACTCTTGTGTAAGGTTGAAATGTCTAGACTTCAGGAGACAGATTGCTAGATTGAGCAATGCTGGATTCAGGTGTCTGATCTGTTTGTGTTGGCTTAACAGATCTGGTATGTTTGGTAATTTGATGTGAGGTACTACTGACAAGTCCAAAAGTGTTGTGTACCACGGTTGGCGAGCCCAGGTTGGTGCTATGAGTATTAGTTTGAGTTTGTTTTGGCTTAGTTTGTTGACCAGATAAGAAATGAGTGGGAGAGGGGGAAAAGCGTAAGCAAATATCCCTGACCAAGTGATCCATAGTGTATTGCTCTTGGATTGAGGGTGTGAGTACCTGGACGTGAAGTTTTGGCATTTTGCGTTTTCTTTTGTTGCGAATAGGTCTATGTTTGGTGTTCTCCAGTGGAGGAAGTGATCCTGTAGGATCTGGGGATGAATTTCCCATTTGTGAGTTTTCTGGTGATCTCGACTGAGATTGTTGGCTAACTGGTTCTGAATACCTGGTATGTATTGTGCTATCAGGCGAATGTGATTGTGAATTGCCCAATGCCAAATCTTTTGTGCTAAGAGACACAGTTGTGACGAGTGTGTCCCCCCTTGTTTGTTGAGATAATACATTGTTGTCATGTTGTCGGTTTTGACAAGAATGTGTTTGTGGGCTACCAGTGGTTGAAATGCTTTTAATGCTAGAAACACTGTGAGCAGTTCCAAATGATTTATGTGAAGTTGTCTTTGTTGATTGTCCCATTGACCCCGTATGCTGTGCTTGTTGAGGTGTGCTCCCCAACCCATTATGGAAGCATCTGTTGTGATAACAGCTTGAGGCACTGGGTCTTGGAATGGCCGCCCTTTGTTTAAATTTATAGGGTTCCACCATTGAAGCGAGAAGTGTGTTTGGCGGTCTATCAACACTAGATCTTGAAGTTGCCCCTGTGCTTGTGTCCATTGTTTTGCTAGGCACTGTTGTAAGGGCCGCATGTGTAATCTTGCATTTGGGACAATGGCTATGCATGAAGACATCATGCCTAGAAGTTTATTTACAAACCTTACTGGGTAGTGTTGGTTTGACTGTATGCTTGATGTTATATTTTGGAACGCTTGGACCCTTTGTGGGCTTGGAGTGGCAATTGCCTTTTGTGTGTTGAGTGTTGCTCCCAAGTATTGTTGTATTTGGGATGGTTGCAGATGTGATTTCTGGTAATTTATAGAGAACCCTAGTTTGTGTAGAGTTTCTATGACGTATTGCGTGTGAAGACACTGTTGTTGAGTGTTGGTTTTTATTAGCCAGTCGTCTAAATATGGGAATACGTGCATGTGCTGTCTCCTTATGTGAGCGGGTACTACTGCTAGGCATTTTGTGAATACCCTTGGGGCTGTTATCCCGAACGGTAACACTTTGAATTGATAGTGTACGCCGTGCATTACAAACTAAGTATTTCCTGGGGGAAGGATGTATGGGTATGTGGAAATAAGCATCCTTGAGATCTAATGTTGACATGTAGTCTTGTTTTTTGAGCAAGGGAATCACGTCTTGAAGTGTCACCATGTGAAAGTGATCTGATTTGATGTAAAGATTCAGTGTTCTGAGGTCTAATATGGGTCTCAGAGTTTTGTCTTTCTTTGGAATTAGGAAATACAGGGAGTAGACACCTGTTCCTTTTTGATGGTTGGCACTAGTTCTATTGCTTGTTTTTGTAACAATGCTTGGACTTCTAGTTGTAACAGGTCTAAGAGTTGTTTGGGCATATTGTGTGCTCTTGGAGGCACATCTGGTGGCAATTGTAGGAATTCTATGCAATAACCATGTTGGATAATGGCTAGAACCCATGTGTCCGTAGTTATGTGTTCCCAGTTGTGGTAATATGCGATAAGTCTCCCCCTACTGGTGTTGAGTGGTGGGGGTTTGTGACATTGAAGTCACTGTTTGGTTTGTGGGGTTTTTGGGCTCTGGAATTTCCCTTTTGCTTTAGGGAATTGTCCACCCCTATACTGTCCTCGAAAAACTCCTCTCTGATACTCGCCCTGATATGTGGGTCTGACTTGTGAGGTGGAAGGCTCTGTGGTTTGGGAACGAACCCGCCCCCTAAAGTGCGGCTTTCTAAAAGTGCCTGTGCTCTGTGGGGAGTAGAGAGCACCCATGGCTTTGGCCGTGTCCGTGTCCGAGTTTTTCTATTGCCGTATCGAACTACGGCCCAAACAATTGTTGTTGGTTGAACGGCATATTCAGCACAGCCTGCTGGATTTCTGGCTTAAATCCAGAGCTCCGTAACCATGCGTGCCTATGAATGGTTACTGCAGTGTTCACTGTCCTTGCCGCCGTATCTGCTGAGTCCATAGCCATATTTGGTTGTTAGAAATAGTTTGACCTTCCTCAACAACCTGTTGGGCACGTTTTTGGTACTCTTTGGGAAGGTGTTGAATGAGATGTTGCATTTCATCCCAATGTGCCCTGTCGTATCGAGCCAGTAGAGCCTGAGAATTGGCAATCCACCATTGATTGGCTGCTTGTGCTGCCACCCTCTTGCCTGCTGCATCGAATTTCCGACTTTCCTTGTCGGGCGGTGGTGCGACTCCTGACGATTGGGAGTTTGCCCTCTTTCGGGCTGCTCTGACTACCACCGAATCAGGAGTTAATTGTTGAGTGATAAACACAGGGTCCGTTGGGGGAGGTTTATATTTCTTCTCCACCCTAGGCGTGATGACTCTGCCTTTTACTGGGTCCTGGAACACTTGTTTGGCGTGTTTTAACATGCCTGGCAGCATTGGCAAGCTTTGGTATGAGCCGTGAGTAGATAAAAAAGGTGTTAAACAAAAAGTCGTCCTCTATGGGCTGGCTACATTATGGAATGTAGCTGCCCTTGAAACCACCTGCATATATGCAGTGCTGTCCTCAGGTGGCGACGGCCTTGCCGGGTAGCAATCGGGACTATTGTCTGAGACCGGTGCATCATACAAGTCCCATGCATCCGGGTCATCGTGGGTCATCCCTGTGTGTGTCGCCGACTGCATCATTGGGGGCGTTGCTACCGGGGACAGGTGTGGCGCATGTAATGGAGTTTGCTGTGGCGAGAACCTTGGTGGTGTTTTCTCTTTAGCCACTTTCGCTTTTGGCTGCATTTCCGTCTCCTGGAATGCTAGCTTTCTCTTGATTTTTATTGGAGGAAGAGTTTGAATTTTCCCTGTTTCCTTCTGTATGTGCAACCTCCTCTGTGTATGGTCTGGCTCTCCCCTGCCCTGTTCTTGTTCAAATCTGTGCCCTTGCAACTGAGTTGAAAGGCCTCGCTCTTCTGTATAGGAGCCTGGTTTCAGCTCCGAGGCTGCATGTTTCGGCACCAAAGCTTTTTATACAGTCTTTTTCGGCTCTGAGGAAACCTTCTTGACTTTAGGGGTGCCGAACTCTCGTTGGCGAGATGGTTCGGAGCCGGTATCTCGACCGGAGTCGGATGTCTTCGGCTGCTGGGAGGCCTTTTTCGGTGCCCATGTTTGGTCACTGTGTTTTCGGGTTAAGCCATGGCCTGTTGGCGGTGGCATCCCCTTGGCCTTTATTATCTTTGAGTGAGTCTTTGCCGGGGCTGGTTTACTCACAGTTTGTTGCTGTTTCGGCTGCTCACTTTCGGACTCGTCCGAATCTCGAATGAAGAACCTCTCCTCTTCCTCAACGTCGATCTGCTCGGCCGGTGTCGACGCCATCTGGAGTCTTCGAGCTCTTCGATCTCGTAGTGTTTTCTTAGATCGAAATGCCCGACAGGCCTCGCAAGTATCCTCCCTGTGTTCCGGAGATAAACACAGATTACAGACCAAGTGTTGGTCTGTATAAGGATACTTTGCGTGGCAATTGGGGCAGAAGCGGAAGGGGATCCGGTCCATGAGGTTTGAAGATGGACATGGTCAGGCCGACCAGGCCCCGCTGGAGAGTGTAAGCCCAGAAGGGCCGCCGGAGCGCTTCTTTCTTCGGTGTCGATGTGCTAACACTAAACCGGTACCGAGCGCGAACAATATGGACGAATTTTCCGATAACTAACTTTCCCGAATCGAAATACGGAGCGAAGAGGAACACATCCGAACCCGATGGCGGAAAGAAAACAATCTAAGATGGAGTCGACGCCCATGCGCAATGGAGCGGAAAGGGAGGAGTCCCTCAGTCTCGTGACTCGAAAAGACTTCTTCGAAGATAAACAACTTATAACACTCCGAGCCCAACACTAGATGGCAGGATAATGCACAGCATGTGTATCTGCAGCTACACATGCGAACATATATATATGCGAACAACATATATATATATATATATATATATATATATATATAATAATAATAATAATAATAATAATAAAAGAGAGAGAGAGAGATATAAAGAGGGAGAGAGAGAGAGAGATCTCTCTTTTGTCTAGTGGCAGTTTTGGCACCATAAATATCACAGGTGGTTTATATGCCTGCTGAAAAGGATATACATGTATTTAGCTGAGTGGATTAGTCAAGCCAGGTGTTACCTGTGCTTTAAAACAAATGAAATGTATGTGGAGGGGGTTATGGAGATATGAGGGGCACTTTTGCTGGGTGGTAGTGGGGGAATTAGATGAGGAGATCATTGGAGGCAGAGCACCAAAAATGACTGTCACACTGGGTGCCACAAGCGCTAAAGGCTGTGATGATGGGTATGTGGTAAAGTGAAGTAATAGTGTGTCTTTTTTTTTTTTTTTTTAGTGTGTTCAGAGAATCTGCAGAATCAGAGAAGAAGCAAAGGTAAGGTAAGGTAACGACATTCACTATTGGACACATCACACACACCCACAAGCAATTTTGTGACTATCTGCCTTCTACTTAGAATAGTACTTTAGAGGGACTGTTTAGCCAGTAGCAGAGACGGCGTCTCGTTGGATGACTGCTGCTCGAGCCCTATCTCAGGTTATGGAGGATAGCTCTGAGGCTGGATCAGAGACTGAGACAACATCTGAGGGAGAGGACAATGGGGGCAGAATCTGGGAGTGATTTTTCAGTCGGCAGAGTCCCATCCATCAACACCTCTTCCAGTGATTCTGAGGGAGACGATGACGACAGTCGTGTTGTCCCTTCGCAAGCACAGTCTGTGCAGCGGGACAACAGCGGGTTAGCCAAACCCAGAAGCAGGTGCCTGCAGCAGCAAGCACAGAGAGAGTGCTCTCTTGGCAGCCCCCTAATTTAGTTCAGCACTAAATTCCACCTTTTACTGGTGACGCTGGATGTAAAGTCGATGGGGCCAACTCTTTGCCGGTTGACTACGCCCATCTATTTTTGGATGTTGACTTCCTTCAGGAAATTGTGCAGCAAACAAATTTGCGTGCAGACCAATTTCTGATGGAGCATGGAGGCAATCTAGAGCCCCATTCTAGGGCACGCCAGTGGACTCCCACTTCGCTCACGGAGTTGAAGATATTTTTGGGCCTTATGCCCAAAATGGGGTTAGTGCAGAAACCTACCTTGCAGTCCTACTGGATGACTCGCACGGTTTGTGTTACCCCCATCTTCGCACCATACATGATCAGAGATTATTTTTTTTGCTACTGCAGCCCATGATGCATTTCAATGACAATTCTGCTGCATTGCCCCGGGACTATCCAGACCACGACAGGTTGTTCGAAATTCGGCCTGTTGTGGAACATTTGTCTGCCAGGTTTCCAGAGATCTATACTCCTAGAAAGAAAATAGCAGTTGATGAGTCCTTGATCCTGTACAAAGGACGGCTGCTGTTCAGACAGTACATTGCGAGCAAAAGAGCTCGCTGTGGCATAAAGCTGTACATGCTGTGTGAGAGCTCTTATGGCTATGTGTACAGCTTGAGAGTATATACAGGGAAGGACTCTACTCTAAACCCTGTAGGTTGCCCTCCCGCGTTAGGGGTCACAGGTAGGACTGTATGGGAACTTGTCCAGCCACTCCTTCACAAAGGTTATAACCTTTATGTGGACAATTTCTATACAGGAGTAGAGCTGTTCAGTGAGCTCTATAAAGCTGGCACTGTGGCCTGCAGTAAAGTTATTTTTAACAGCAAAGGATTACCGCAGGAGCTTGTTTGCAAGAAGCTCCAGACATTCCAGAGTACTGTGTTGAGTTCCAACGAACTTCTCACAGTCAAGTTCTTGGATAGGCGTGATGTATACATGCTCAATACAATTCATGATGAGAGCACTTCCCCCATCACGGTTTGGGGTCAGATGGCCGAAGTCCACAAGCCCATCTGTATTGAAAATGTCACTTACCCAGTGTACATCTGTTCGTGGCATTAGTCGCTGCAGATTCACATGTTTGGCACAGTCCGCTGCCTGGTGTTGGGCTCGGAGTATTACAAGTTGTTTTTCTTCGAAGAAGTCTTTTTGGTCACAGGACCGAAGGACTCCTCCCTCCTCGGCTCCATTGCGCATGGGCGTCGACTCCATCTTAGATTGTTTTCCCCGCAGAGGGTGAGGATGGAGTTGTTTGGTATAAATAGTGCCCATGCAATGGAGTGAATATGTATGTACGTTAAGAGTTTCTAATAATTATTTACAAATGTTCAGATGTTTAAGATTTATGATCTACTTCTAAACGGCTACAGGCTTCCCGGGGAGGTGGGAGGGTACATGTGAATCTGCAGCGACTAATGCCACGAACAGATGTACTCTGGGTAAGTGACATTTTCAGTTCGATGGCATATGTTGCTGCAGATACACATGTTTGGCATAGACTATAAAGCAGTTACCTCCCCTAAAAGCGGTGGTTTAGCCTGTAGGAGTTGAAGTAGTTTGGAATAATGTTCTTAGTACAGCTTGGCCCACTGTAGCTTGTTGTGCATTTAGTACGTCTACACAGTAGTGTTTAGTAAACGTATGAGGCGTAGACCAGGTTGCAGCCTTACATATTTCGCTCATAGGAATGTTTCCTAGAAAGGCCATTGTAGCACCTTTCTTTCTGGTTGAGTGTGCCTTTGGTGTAATAGGCAATTCTCTTTTGGCTTTAAGATAGCATGTTTGAATGCATCTGACTATCCATCTAGCAATGCCTTGTTTAGAGATTGGATTTCCTATGTGTGGTTTTTGAAAAGCTATGAACAGTTGTTTTGTTTTCCTGATTAGCTTTGTTCTGTCAATGTAATACATTAGTGCTCTTTTGATGTCTAATGTATGTAGTGCCCTTTCAGCCACAGAATTTGGTTGTGGGAAGAACACTGGCAATTCTACTGTTTGATTTAAATGGAATGGTGAGATGACTTTTGGCAGAAATTTTGGATTTGTTCTTAGAACTATTTTATTGTTGTGTATTTGAATAAATGGTTCTTGTATGGTAAATGCCTGTATTTCACTTACTCTTCTGAGGGATGTGATTGCAATGAGAAATGCGACCTTCCAGGTTAGATATTGCATTTCACAGGAATGCATGGGTTCGAAAGGTGGACCCATGAGTCTTGTTAAGACGATGTTAAGATTCCATGAAGGAACTGGTGGTGTTCTTGGTGGTATAATTCTTTGTAGCCCTTCCATGAATGCTTTAATAACTGGTATTCTAAATAGAGACGATGAATGAGTAGTTTGTAGGTAAGCAGATATTGCTGCGAGGTGTATTTTTATAGATGAAAAAGCGAGCTTTGCTTTTTGCAAATGTAGTAAGTATCCTACTATGTCTTTAGTAGAGGCATGTAATGGTTGTATTTGATTGGCATGGCAGTAGTAAACAAATCTTTTCCACTTAGATGCATAGCAGTGTCTAGTGGAAGGTTTTCTAGCTTGTTTTATGACCTCCATGCATTCTTGTGTGAGGTCTAAGTGTCCGAATTGTAGGATTTCAGGAGCCAAATTGCCAGATTCAATGATGCTGGGTTTGGATGCCTGATCTGTTGTTTGTGTTGTGTTAACAGATCTGGCCTGTTGGGTAGTTTGACATGCGGTACTAGTGAAAGGTCTAGTAGAGTTGTATACCAAGGTTGTCTTGCCCATGTGGGTGCTATCAGTATGAGTTTGAGTTGGTTTTGACTCAACTTGTTTACTAGATATGGAAGGAGAGGGAGAGGGGGAAAAGCGTACGCAAATATCCCTGACCAACTCATCCATAGAGCATTGCCTTGTGATTCGCGGTGTGGGTACCTGGATGCGAAGTTTTGGCATTTTGAGTTTTCTTTTGTTGCGAACAAATCTATCTGGGGTGTTCCCCAAATTTGAAAGTACTTGTTCAGAACTTGGGGGTGAATTTCCCATTCGTGGACTTGTTGGTGGTCTCGCGAAAGGTTGTCTGCTAGTTGGTTTTGTATTCCTGGAATAAATTGTGCTATTAGGCGAACGTTGTTGTGAATCGCCCACTGCCAAATATTTTGTGTTAGGAGGCACAATTGTGTTGAGTGTGTTCCTCCTTGTTTGTTTAAATAATACATTGTTGTCATGTTGTCTGTTTTGACAAGAATGTATTTGTGTGTTATTATGGGTTGGAAGGCTTTTAACGCTAGAAATACTGCTAACAGTTCTAGGTAATTGATATGAAATTTTGTTTCGTGTATATCCCATTGTCCTTGAATGCTGTGGTGATTGAGGTGTGCTCCCCACCCTGTCATGGAAGCATCTGTTGTTATAACGTATTGAGGCACTGGGTCCTGAAATGTCCGCCCTTTGTTTAAATTTTTGCTGTTCCACCATAGAAGCGAGAGGTATGTTTGGCGGTCTACCAACACCAGATTTTGAAGTTGACCCTGTGCCTGTGACCATTGTGATGCTAGACACTGTTGTAAGGGTCGCATGTGTAGTCTTGCGTTTGGGACAATGGCTATGCATGATGACATCATGCCTAGAAGTTTTAGCACATGTTTTGCTTGTATCTTTTGGTTTGGAAACATAGCACTTATTACCTTGTGGAATGCCTGCACTCTTTGTGGACTTGGAGTGGCAATTCCTTTTGATGTGTTGATGGTTGCTCCTAGATATTGTTGTGTTTGACACGGTTCTAGGTGTGATTTGTATAGTTGATGGAAAACCCCAGTTTGTGAAGGGTTTGTATGACAAATGTGGTGTCGTTTGCGCATTTTTTTACTGTGTTGGTCTTGATTAGCCAATCGTCTAGGTAAGGGAACACATGTATCTGTTGTCTCCTGATGTGTGCTGCTACTACTGCTAGACATTTTGTGAACACTCTTGGTGCAGTTGTTATTCCGAATGGCAACACCTTGAATTGGTAATGTATTCCTTTGAATACGAACCGTAGGTACTTTCTGTGAGAAGGGTGTATTGGTATATGAAAGTACGCATCCTTTAGGTCTAATGTGGTCATGTAATCTTGCTGTTTGAGCAGTGGAATGATGTCTTGTAGTGTGACCATGTGAAAATGGTCCGATATGATGTAGGTATTTAGTGTCCTGAGATCTAATATTGGTCTTAATGTTTTGTCTTTTTTTGGAATTAGAAAGTACAGGGAGTAAACTCCTGTGTTTTTTTGTTGTACTGGTACTAACTCTATTGCATCCTTTTGCAGTAGTGCTTGAACTTCTAGTCCTAAAAGTTCTAAATGTTGTGGTGACATTTTGCGTGTTTTGGGGGGGATGTTTGGTGGGAAGTTGTGGAATTCTATGCAATAGCCATGTTGGATTATTGCTAATACCCAATTGTCTGTTGTAATCTGTTGCCAAGTTTGGTAGAATTGGCTTAGTCTTCCCCCCACTGGTGTTGAGTGAAGGGGTTGCGTGACTTGAAAGTCATTGTTTAGGTGGAGGTGTTTTTGGAGTCTGGAATCTTCCCCTACTCCTTGGGAATTGACCCCCCCCGATATCCCCTGAAACCTCCCCTTTGGAAGGAACCCTGATATGGTGTGGTTCTTGTTTGTTGGCTGGTGGTGTCTGTGGGTTGGCCACGAAACCCCCCTCTAAATGGAGTTTTTCTGAAAGAGCCTCTGCTCTGCGGGGAGTAGAGTGCGCCCATGGCCTTGGCCGTGTCTGTGTCCTTTTTAAGTTTTTCAATGGCTGTATCCACTTCAGAGCCAAAAAGTTGTTTCTCGTTGAAGGGCATATTAAGGACAGCCTGCTGGATTTCAGGTTTGAAGCCTGAAGTGCGTAGCCAAGCGTGTCTCCTTATGGTGACAGCAGTGTTGACTGTTCTTGCTGCAGTATCGGCTGCGTCTAGTGAAGAGCGGATTTGATTGTTTGAGATCGTTTGTCCCTCTTCCACTATTTGCTGCGCCCTTTTTTGGTATTCCTGGGGAAGATGGTCTACGAGAAGTTGCATCTCGTCCCAGTGTGCGCGGTCATATCTGGCCAGCAGCGCTTGTGAATTTGCGATGCGCCACTGGTTGGCTGCCTGTGATGCTACTCTTTTCCCTGCCGCATCAAATTTTCGGCTTTCTTTGTCCGGAGGTGGGGCGTTGCCAGATGTATGTGAATTTGCTCTCTTGCGAGCTGCCCCTACTACCACGGAGTCAGGTGGTAACTGCGAAGTAATAAACACTGGGTCTGTGGGTGGTGGTTTGTATTTCTTATCCACCCTTGGGGTGATGGCTCTTGATTTTACGGGCTCTTCAAAAATTTGTTTTGCGTGCCGTAACATCCCTGGTAGCATTGGGAGACATTGATATTGGCTGTGTGTAGCCGAGAGGGTGTTAAATAAAAAATCATCCTCTATAGGATCGGAATGCAGTTGGACATTGTGGAATTCTGCTGCCCTAGCCACCAGTTGCGAGTATGAGGTACTGTCCTCTGGCGGTGACGGCTTTGTGGGGTATGACTCGGGATCATTGTCCGGCACTGGGGTGTCATACAGGTCCCAAGCGTCTTGATCCTGATCGTTATGACTTATGTTAGTTTGCGCTGGTGAGTGCATTTGTGGCGGTGTTTGTGCCGGCGATGCCTGTGGTGGAGAGGGCGGAGGCGTGACTGTTTTAACCACTTTGGCTTGTGGTTGTGCGTCATCCTTTGGAAGTCCGATCCTTCTTTTCCTCATGATTGGGGGAAGGGTTGATATCTTCCCTGTGTCGTGCTGGATGTACAGTCTCTTTTGTGTGTAGTCCGATTCTAGACTTTGGAGCTCTTGTCCAAATCTGTGCATTTGGCCACTTATTCCTTGTTCCTCTGAGTAGGATGAAGGTGTGGTATTTTTCGGCGCCGAGAGAGAATCTTTTTTCGGTTTCGGCACCGACAGAATTTTTGTTCCTTTCGGCATGGATTCTCGGTGCCGATGTTTTTCGGTGCCGGTATCTTGTTTTTGTCTCTCGGAGCCGCTTTCTCGGCTCCGAGGTTGCTCCATGGCGGTTCCTCGACCGGAGTCGGGTGTCTTCGCTATGGGCGTGCCCTTTTTCGGCGCCTTCGACGGGTCGCCTGTTTTATGGGTCGAGCCATGGCCTGTTGGCAGTGGCGTCCCCTGGGCTTTCGGTTTGTCGATGGATTTACTTTTCGACGTCTTACTCACAGTTTGTTGCTGTTGTTCGACGTCGGAGTCTCCGGATTCTGATTCCGGAACCGAGAATGTTTCCTCTTCCTCGTCGAAACGTTGTTTTGTCGACGTGGACGCCATTTGTTGACGCCTGGCTCTTCGGTCCCGGAGTGTTTTTCTGGACCGGAAGGCTCGACAGGCTTCACAGGTATCCTCCTTGTGCTCGGGGGACAAGCACAAGTTACAGACCAAGTGCTGATCTGTATAAGGATACTTACTGTGACATTTTGGGCAGAAACGAAACGGGGTCCGTTCCATCGGCTTCGATGTCGCACGCGGTCGGGCCGACCAGGCCCCGATGGGGGATCGAAACTACCCCAAAGTCTTCCGATGATCGGTGTCGATGTACCTAACTATCCCGATACCGAACGGAACAATACCGACGCTTTCTTCCGAGATTCTGACTAACTTTCCGAACCGAAACACGGAGCGAAAAGGAATACGTCCGAACCCGACAGCGGAAAAAAACAATCTAAGATGGAGTCGATGCCCATGCGCAATGGAGCCGAGGAGGGAGGAGTCCTTCGGTCCCGTGACCAAAAAGACTTCTTCGAAGAAAAACAACTTGTAATACTCCGAGCCCAACACCAGGCAGCGGACTGTGCCAAACATGTGTATCTGCAGCAACATATGCCATCGAACACTTGATTACAATAAGTACATGGGCACAGTGGACAAGAACAACCAGGTTCTCCAACCATACAATGCGTGTTGTAAAACTTGCTCTTGGTAAAATAAACTGTTTGGTTACCCCACCTGATCAGGATGGCAACATACAATGCGTATGTTGTTTACCACGAGACAACCAAAGGAAGACTCATGACTTTCCTTGACTTCCAGTTGTCTGTAAATGAAAGCCTCACTGCTGTTACAGAAGCAGGAGCAGCCTCCATCTCATATGTTCTGTAGGATGTGGCAAGGCTGCAGGAGTGACACTTTGCTGATGCATTCCTAAAACACCCAAAAAGTATGCTCGAAGCATGGAAAGCAGCAGGAGAGTCTGCATTATTGTCCCCAGTGCCCATCTCAACCAGGCCTCTGTGTCCCTACTTGCTTTACGTTGTATCATACTAAAGCAAAGTTCTGGGAAATCGACTGATGTGGAACTGCCAATGGGTAATCCTTTCAGTGGCTGTGCATGGATACTGAACGTTCATGGGCCACTGCTTCATTTGGCAATCAGCCACAGAATTTTACTTCATCTACTTCAGGAAATCATGGACTTCCTTGTGGCCTGCTTGACACCTATATCCACAGTCAGAATGTGGTAGGTGTTCTGTTCAATTAATGTGCATTATAGTCCCCATACTGCACATACTAGTGGACAGAACATATGCCACAGTATCACAGAGTACCCTGTGTGGCAGAATGTTAAAAGCATGACTGAATTTTGAACTGCTTGTAAGGGAACTTATGTATGCTACACAAGGACCACCATGATTGCCAACGAGGACCAAAGTAAGTGTAATAAGTCAAACAAATGTCCTGTCAGGCATATTCACCAAATTTCTACTTGTTTGAAAAAGTGTGCAAACTCAATTTGTAGCTTCACTTTCAAAGCAAAAGTAGAAGGGTTGGTGAATGAGTCTCACAGGTTATTTGTTTGACTTTTTACTAAGAGATCTTAGGATTTCTTCACCAGCATATCTGTCTTAGTTTCAATGGTAGATATGCTCGCTCAGTTCGAGGAATAGGCCTCCCAAGGCATACTCAGACACCCCCAACTTCATCCACAAACTAGTATAGGTTCACTTGGCAATTATACAGGATTAGTCAGGACTCGGATGAGAACAGAGACATGAATGGGTAAGGAAAGCTTATGGTAGGTGTGCCTTCACAGGGCTATTGCACAGGTAGAAGGCAGATAGTAAAGGTAGTACAGATGTACATCATCTACACCTATGGATTCAAACCCATCGGTGCCATCCCAGCACTGAAGGACAATGGCACGTATGGGTCAGTGTTTGACCTGCTTTTCATATTCGTCCTCCATCAGAACTTAGTAGATGTTAAATCTGCTGTATGGTAAGTGCATTCCGGTCACTATACTGCACATAATGTTGGCAGGAACATATGCTACGTTCTCACGGACTCCCCTGTGTGTCAAACACTACCCTTTTTCATAGCCTACGACGTTCTCTTTAGGGAACATTGTGAGAATTCCCCAGCATGTCTCCCTTAGTTTCAAAGGTAGATATGCTCACTCAGTTCGAGGGATCGCTTTATACGGCATACTCGGACACCCCCAACTTACATCCACAAACTGGAAGGAGTTGGATTTAGCACAGTGAGTGCGCTAAAGGTGCATAAAAAACATGTCTTTCTGAGCCTCGGGTGGCTGTCATGGGAGTCATTAGTAAATGTTCATTATGCATGCCTTCGGTAATGTTCAGGAAGAAGGAGGCAGTTACTTGACGGGTGGAAACATGTAGTCAAACTCACTCCGTCCTGTGGCGTATGAATGTGATGGGCCCTTGTCTGGCAGCGGTAAGTTAATGTCAGTGCAGTGATTGGTTGGATTGGGCCCGTGGCCGGCGGTATGAAAGGGTTGTTTGTTGTGCGTGAATGGCATGTGAATGGGCCATAAAGAGGTTGGTGCCTGGACGTGGCTTTATGGTCCATCTTCAGAAGGCTTGGTTTCAATATTCATATACTTTGATAAGCATTCATGCTTTGAAACCATAATTTCTGGAGGTGCTAAAACTAACCAATGTGAGTGGTGGATTAACTTTAACATACTAGTACCAGGGGAGTCCAAGGGTGCAGGACTTGTGTGGCTCTCACCAGTTTTCCTTCACCCAGAATCCCCTTGAAATCACAAAATTTGCTTAAAAAACACTTTTGCCTTGCATCTCAGTGAGCGGATGTCCTGGAACCTGCAGGCAGCCACAAATTTTCTACCACCCAGTGTTCCACTAAGTCTCCAGACAAAAACACTGCCTCATTTTAGTGAGTGGACAAGTGACCAAACAGGGAAGTACCCAAAATGAATTGTGGAGACATCAAAATTACCTACCACAAAACAGCCTCATTTTGTCAACTGAGTATTTGGTCCTGGGCTCGGCGGCCATATAGGGAAACCTACCAAACCCTGACACCCGAGGCAGTCCACGAAAGTGTGATGTGTTTGGATTTCACAAAGTTGTCTTACCCAGAATACCCTGCAAAAGTGAAAAGTTGAAAAAGCAAGGACAAATAATGTTTTTAATCATCACAGAAACTACAGGAATGTGCAGGAATCCACACAATTCCTACCACCCAGTGTTTCTCCACTTGTCCTGATAAAAACACAACCTCACTTGTGTGCCTGCGCCTATTGCCTGCGTCAGGAATGGATCACTCAAGGGTTAACAGTAGCCCTCATGCAAGGACTACCAATTACCATTGTGTGATCCATTCCTGTTGCGGGCACTAGCCTACCCACACAAGTGAGGTACCATTTTTATCGGGAGACCTGGGGGAACGGTGGCTAGAAGGAAGTTTGTGGCTTCTCTCAGATTCCAGAACTTTCAATCACCAAAATGTGAGGAAAAAGTGGTGTTTTTTGCCAAACTCTGAGCGAGGTACCATTTTATCGGGAGACATGGAGGAACACAGAATAGAAGAACAAGTGTTACTGTCCATTGTCTCTCTACATTTTCTCCTTCCAATGAAAGCCAGTGTGTAATAAAGAAGTGGGTTTCAAAGAGAGGGAGCACACTGCCTGCACTCCAGCAACAAAGTATAACCCAAAATCATCATGGTAAATGCAGTCGATTCGTAGTCCGTTCAAAACGTAAAGAGTCTTTCACCTCTGTAGGTGCAGCAAGTGCTGTATATCCCTGTACACGTGTTTCTGGGTTTAGCCCGTCATCAGCAGGGAGCTGCATGGACTAGGGGCTTGCTTGGAATGCTGCCAAAACTTGATCTCGTTCCAAGAGAGAAACTGTGGGAAGTCCTAAACAAAATTGGTGTCCCGGGGAATCTGGTACACCTAATTCAAAGGTTGTATGAGAACACCTATGCTCGAGTAAGATGGGGCAGTCAGGGGGAACTCACCGACTGCATAGATATCAGGCGGGGGGTACGCCAGGGCTGTGTCCTTGCACCCACTCTTTTTTCCTTGTTCATTAATGAGGTGGTGCAAGTTGTAACCGATTGCCAAAATGATGCCCCTTCCCTGAACAATTCAAAAGTTCCAATCCTTGTATTTCCTGAGGACTCCCTTCTTATCTCCAAAACACCTATGGGCCTTCAGGTTCTCCTGAATAGGTTTAGTGTGTTTTGTGCAGATCATGGATTGGAGCTTAATTCTAGCAAAACTAAATTTATGATTTTTGATCGTGGTCGCACCAAATGGTGCAACATTTTACACAATGAGGTCCCTCTGAGTAAGGTACGCTCCATTGATTACCTAGGGGTGAGAATTAGCAAAAACATGAACTGGCAGGCCCAGGTGGAAAAAAGTTTAGCTCTTTTAGCACATAGGTCAGGGGCAATTCTGCACTTCCAAAAGTCCAATATTGTGAAACTTGTTTCCCCAGCCATTAAAATCTATCTAGCGAAGGCCCAGAGCGCTGCGGTCTATGGCGCAGATGTTTGGGGCTGTATTAAAACTAGTAAATTATCTGTGGGGGAAAATAACTTTGTAAGTTCTCTTTTGGCATGTCCTCGCAGTACTCCCTTGGTTCCAGTGTTTCTGGATTTAGGGTTCTCCCACATTTCTGACGTAATAGCTCCAAGGCCTTTAATTTTTTGGGTTTGTATCTGGACCACACCCGAATTAGTTGTATGCAAGGAGTCACTACAAGATTTATTGGACAGACAGAATGTACTTTCTATCCCCTGGCTCAAGTATATTTCGGATTGGTTCCATACTTTGGGACTTAGTGACTTTTGGAGCCAGCCCAACAATTTAAGGAGGGCTCACAAGGAACATTTGAAATCAGTTTACTGGTCCCATGTTAGGAACAACTATCTGTTATGCACTTCATATGGTAGGCTGACATCCCAATTTCTCAATTTCAAGTGGTATCCTCACTTCAAACCCTTTTTAGATTTAATTTCTGATCAGCTAAGCAAATTTTTGTATGTCCGGTTTAGGTATGGATGTCTACCCCTGAGGTCTTTTACTAGCCCATGGTGTTCCACTTTGTTAACCGACCAGTGCCCAAGTTGTAATGGCTCTGCAGAAACTGTAGTGCACTTTATGTTCATTTGTCATGCTTCTGGGCTTGCTCGGCGGAAATGGGTCCGCCCCGCCTGCAGGAATATGGGGTTGAGAATGTGTAAAGGTGCCCTGAGGTTGATGATGAGAGACTGTTCCTCCTTTTTAATTTGTGCGGTCAGCAAGTTTCTTGCGTCCACATGGCACATACGCACACGTCTTTTAAAAAAAATCACAGTGACTTGCTCTTAAATGAACATCAATCTTAAATTATTTAATTTAACTATTGTTTTATATAATAGTTTTAAGTTCGATGTGACTTTTATCTAATTAACAATGAGGAAGCTAAAGATCGATTATTCTTCTTCACATATAGGAGGGGAGATACATGTGAGATTTACATTATTAATTTATTGTATAATTGCTGATTCTTTTATTTTTTAATCCTTGATATTCTATTTATTATGCACAGAATGTGGTCTTATTGTTGTAAATTATTGCATTGATGGTTAAACTAGACCGAATAAAGCTTGTGTGAACTGAACTGCGGCCAAATGTCTCCTCAAGTTTAAGTACCGCTCATGGCGCACAGGTGGCTCCCAAGGCTCGTCAGCCGTGGTTCAAAGGAGCCGTCAAAAGACAGTTTCAAAGAGAGGGAGCACACTGCCTGCACTTCAGCAACAAAGTATAAACCCAAAGCATCATTGTAAATGCAGTCAATTCGTAGTCCGTTCAAAAAGTAAAAATTAGTCTTTCAACTCCGTAGGTACAGCAAGTGCTGTATATATCCTTGGCTAATTTCTTGGTGTCCTCCAGGGTAACTCACAAACTCTGGGTACCTTTAGAATCCCTAGGATGTTGGGTAAAAAAGGAGCAAATCTGGCGTGGATACCTTATGTGGACAAAAAGTTATGAAGTGTGGATTACCCCAAATAGCTAAAAAAGGGCTCAGCACTTATAAAGGACAATTTTATATAAATCTTTAGCTGCAGAGTTAGCATTTTGAATTCTGTCTCAGTAGTACCTTTCTTAAGCTTTTTTGATTGCAGATTTGTATCTTCTGTTAACTTTGTTTAGCGGAAGTTTGTCTTGAATGTTGTTTCCTTTGTGCCAGGTTTGTTGCAGCCTTCTGATTTGTTGCTTTATCTTTTTTAGTCTGTGATTCTCCAAGGTGCTGTTTTTCTTTTGTCCCGTTTAGTCTTTCTGATTGGTATTAGGATATCGAAAGCTTCCTGTAGCCACTTAAAGTTTTTGAAAAAAATGTATTGTGTCTAGATCTGTGTTGGCTGTTAGTTGTATTTCGAAGTCTTCAAAATTGATTTTGGTCCATGGTCGATAGATTTATGTATGTAAGGTGGTCATGGGAAAGTTACCAAATGGTCTGACCATGTTATTGACGCGATACCTTGAATTGTAACTAGTTCAGGGTTTGCAAAAATGACATACAGGATGTGTCCAGCGATGTGTGTGGGACTGTGTACAATCTGATGTAGGTTCAATGTGATTAGGCCAGTGGCGATAGCTTTTGGATGGGGCATACTGGGTTTGTCAAACCTAATGTTTAGATCCCCAAGAATGCACAGGTTGGAGTATAATGTTATAAGGTTGGAGACTGTCTAGAAAAGCATCTGGGAATGTTGAATTGTTAAGTTCAGGTCTGTAAAGGAGGAGAAAGTTACAGGAGGAAGTTGGTGTGGGGTTACATCGGGTGAGGAGGGCCTTGCAACCTTGTATGGAAATGCTGTCTGTTTTACTGAGATGTATTGCTTGTTTGAATATAATAGCTAGTCCACCTCCTCTTTTGCCTACACTGTTTTGTGTGATGGTTTGATAGCCTGGAGGAACAGCTTCATGCAACACTGGGGCCATGTCATCTCCCAGCCATGATGCTTTTTTAATAGTAAGTCAGGTTGTGTATCAGTAAGCAAGTTGTAGATGTGGAGGTTGATTTTTGAGAGTGATCGAGCATTTATGAGCAAGCAGTTTAAAAAATGTGTGTTTGTGGCAGTGTCATTTTGTTTTGGAGAAGGGTGAGCGGTATTATTTTGAGCTTGTAGCAGATGTGTTGTTAGTTGTGATAATTGTATGAGAATCAAAATAGTCCTGTTTTACTATGTAGTGTTCCTTGTCCAACAGACTTAGGAGGCATTTTGTTGGGGGGGGGGAGGGGTTGGAAGTGGTGGCTGAGAGTGACATGACAAGTGTAGTTCTTTTGGAGAGTAGCCTTACTGTGTAATAGTCAAGGGGATACGAAGTTGTTAAGAGTGGCATGTTGTTCATTTGGTTTGCCTCTGTTTAGTGTGGAAGGAGTATGGGTTAGGGGTGGTGGGGTGGTACATATCATAATGTAAGGCTCTAAATTGTGCAATGGAGGAGAGGCGGGTGAATGAATGTTGCTGTGCTGGGGTGCTTGTGGTAGATGTTTGTGAAGCGTGAGAATTTAGGAGTAAAGATTGGTCAGGATTTGTATTATTTGTGTAGCCATGAGGGTGGGAGGGGGTGTGATGGAAAGTATTGTGAAAGTTTATGTTATTTTGATGTGCTTATGTGTGTGGTTTGTTTTGTTTTTGTGTAGTAGTGAGAGGAGATATTGATGTAGTGGGTTTCTGTGAAGGATTTGTATTTGAGTTAGTGCTGGTGAGTGGTATTAGAATATTACAGGGGTGTTGAATTTTGGAGAAGAGTGTATGATGAGTGTAAGAGGGGATGGATGAGAGTTAGGGGTGTTTGTGTTAGATTTGATCACTGGAAGAGGTAATGTGTGGTGGAGTGGAGTGTTAGGATTGCATGGTTGTGCGTAATTGGTGAAGGGAGGGGGAGAGTGTTTGTGGATGTGTGATGGAAGGCTCAGTTTAGGTTTTTCCATGGTAAAAAAGGGATCTTGAAGGAGCAAAATAGAGGAGAGTGCTGTTGGTTTGTATGAACAGGAAGTGTGTGTCTGGATGGCTGAAAGTAACATATAATGTGGTTTTGTGTTGTGTGGGCGATGGCTGGATGTTGTGTTTGGTGTGAGAACAAAGGTGTCTTAATGTAGTTCTGGTGGATATGTGTATAGGTGCGATATGTGGGGTTTTGTGCTGGTTGATTAGGCACTGAAATCTGTATGCGGTCTGTATGTGGTGCATGAGTTAGATGCCTTTGCTCAAATTGTGTTTGGAAGTTGGAGGATGTGTAGGTCCTTTCTGGAAAATGGAAAATTGGGCAGCATTTCTGGCCCCAGGCCCGACCCAAACAAGCAAATGCTCTTGTCCTCTCAGCCCTTAGCCTCAATGCCCAGGCAGAGATGCCCTGAGCCCTAGGCTTAATTAGCCTTATTGGCCAACAGAAACCTAGTCCTAACCAATCAGATTTGTACCCCTAAATCCTAGAGCCAATGGGAGACATAGCCCTATTAACTTACTACCTCAAAAGCAATTTGGAGGTGGAACCCCAAGGGCTTGATCCTCAACAACATGAGACAGAACAGATGCCTGAGGTAAGTCTCTCTCCTTGGGCCTGTGCTTTGCTTTAGAGTAGTGGGAACTTCTCTACCTCCACCTCCTAGGCATCGGAGGACCGCACCCCTTGGGACATTTCTCTTCCAGCGCCGGCCGTACACCCGAAGGCTCAGCCTCTTCTCCCTCAATGGTGATGTCCTCGGGTTAGTATAGGTCCGGTGATTCAGGTGACCCATCTCTGCAGATTGTGGTGTGCTGACTGGACTAGGGATAATTTTATATTATATTTAGGGGAAAATTGAAAACGTGTCCTCTCCATCACATCTAGCTTTATCAGTCATTCCTTATACATTCTGTTTCCCTGAGGCAGCTGCTTCAACACCGCTCAGATTAGCCACACTTGCTGACCAGGTACGTCCTTCTGTTGCAGTACTGGAACTCATGAAGGCTTGCAATGAAGGCAGTCTGTGTCTGATGAAGTTCTTCTGCCCTTGGGGTTGAAGTCTCAATGATTGGCACAGGCAGTTCAGGTGAAAATCCGTATTGGTCCCAGAGCTGGCACTAGGACATTCGAATTTGATGGCAGTAAAAAAAAAAAAAAAATCCAAGGTGGATTCTTTGTCCTGGTGCATTGTGGCCTGAGGGTTGAGTCACAAGGTGCCTTTTAGGTTGAAACTTCTTCAAAGAAAAACAACTTGCAAATGTATGTGCCCAACACTGGATGTCAGGTTTATCAGAGCACGTGTATATATAGTCAGACATACAAGAAACATTTAATTCCTAATAAAGCACTCCCAGATTCAATATGTTGGCAAGGAGTTTTCACATGCAGGAATTTTAGGGGAGGCAATTCATCGATGAAGATCAACTGAACAGATGTGTAATGCTGCCTGCATGCTGATCTAGAGGCAACATAGGTAGGAAGTGGCGTAGGACAGTAAAAGAGAAAAGAAAAAAATACAGCCCCTTATGGACAAGTCCAGAAATCGAAATACAATCTGAGAGCAAAACCGGTCAGGAAAGAAAAAACAGCACCACAGCGGATTAAATAAGAAACATACGGAAAAGCACACAGGAAGCGTGCTGCACAAACTTGAGCAATCACATAGGTGTAAGATGTCTTGAGGTGCACCCTTAACTTCATACAATCAGTTTCAAAACATAAAAGCAGAGTAGAGGGAATTTAGTGTGATAACTTCTTCCAAGATATTAATGGTATTCATTTTGATTTTTATCGAAAAACAGTTTATGCTTACTAATCATCAGGTGATTACAACTACTGTTACAATGCTCAAAATGTGCTGGAAAACCATGGCCGGTAACTGATGTAAGTTTAAAGAAGTTGAAATTATATTTTTGGGGCTTTAATGAATATACACAGATCTTTCCTGAAGGTAAGGCAGAAAAAGAAAATAATGGAGGCATGTATTTGAATAGAGGCAATCAGGTCTGATAGCATATCCAGTGCTCTTACCTTCTACTGATTAGCTCATCATCTGAGTCCGCATCATTAGCCCCAACCTGGTTTCCGTCATATGTGTCATCATATTCGTCCTCGTAATCATCCTTAAACATCTGGCCTGCTCCTTCCTCAATAGGGACCTCCTCTACAACCATGCTATACTTATTGTAGCGGGCACGTTGTTCCTCGACCAGGCTTCGATCATTGAGAAACTGCTTAGTGTTCTCACCCCTCCTGCAGTGATGAAGGAGATAGAATGAGAGTTTAGATTAGAAGTCACAGTACATTACATGAAAACCACCAGTCGCTGGAACCAAGGAATTTCTATGTAATTGGAAAAAAAAAAAAACTGAATAAAGTGCGCTCCTGGAGAAAAGAAGTCCTGACTCCCCTCTAAAACAGGAACTGAAGAGACTCTGTAAAAGGGAAATGACCTGAATAGATCTGTTATGCAAGACAAGAATAGTATAAGGTAAATGGGGGCCTGTGACAACTGGCACATTACATTTTGAAAGGCTCATATTGATCTATGTACTTCATTTATTTTGCTTGACCTGCAGGCTGAGAACCATATCAAGTTTACACAAAACCGCAAATACAGGACATGCAGTTCAAACTGGAGTACCAAACTGTCCCTCCAAGATCCAGGTTGCCCCTCAGCTTCTAACCTTAGCTTAAGTAGTGCTTGAAAGCACAAAGTAATACTGCACACTTCAGCTTGTTTACAAAATGACTGCTGTATTACATCCTTGCACAAAGTAGTCTGTTAGGCTATGGGCTCTGAAAAACTGTGGCTAAATTTTTAAAGTATTAAACAACAACAAAATGATAACGGCAAGCTCCCTAATGGTTCCATTACAGCCTTGATGATATGATGGAATGAAGGATGGACACACAGTGTGCTGTGCCAATAAGGAGTGTTTGGGGATTTTTGCAGACCTAATGGGGTCTTCCTATAGAAGACAGATTTAAAGGATTAAAGCCCAGATGTACGTGGGAATTGGTGGCCTGGTGCCGAACATGGCGTCTTTCTTGCTTGAGCTACTGCGTACCACCAGTGAGACCGTCCACATTCTGCTTATTATTTAATGGCACACATCTGAATTCCTGCAGAGGGGATTCACCCGGATATACTTTGGTCCAGCGGGATCCCCCGGGAGGATCCTGGCGGTGTGTGGAGGTGTGCCAGTGGGAGCGAGCGACTGGGCACGTGTTTACCCTGCGTATGACCTAGTGGTGCTGGACTCTGAGCTGCAACAGGGTGGCGGTCGGCCTGACTTTCAGCAGTGGAACCCACAGGGGGACTTTGGTGGTACTCAGCAGAGTGCCTATTCATTGGGACGGATTGAGCAGTGCAGGGGGCCGATGAGCTTCTAGCCATCGCAAGTGGAGGCCATGGCTGGTGGTGCTTGCTCCGGGAGAGCGAGAGGGGACGAGCAGCGCGGATCTCCCCATGTGCCTGGGGTCCTGACGGGGCTGAGGAGCCGTCGCCCCATGGAGAAGCAAAGCCCACTTTGTGAGCGGAGCGGCGAGAGGGGCCCTTCCATTGAGATTGGAGGGTCGGGGCGGCTGCGTGGGCCCCTAGCGCTGGATTGTTGGTGCGGTACTTAAGCTGAGACCACATACTGGATCAGGCTCTCGGCCCTGAGCCCTTTGAGTTCCTTGGAGGGCCTGTGGTGGTGGCTGCGACCTGCTAAGATCTAAGGCACCAAAACAGCGGTTAAGACTGGGGCTAGGGAGCCCACCTGGAAGAGATACAGTGGGGCCTGGAGGACAGACTCCTAGAACCCCTGCCCTCAGGTACCTGGATATTGACACGCTCCTTCAATTTTTGCACCCTTAAGAGATCTTAGACTGGTCCAGTGAGGGCTATCTGGCACAACTGACAACGGTCCTGCACCTCTATGGCGGAGGCACTCACTGATCTTGGTCGACCCCGTGGAGATGATGACTGAGGTCCCCGATTCTAGCCTGCATTTGCTCCCCCAGTGAATCGCACACCCTCGTATGCTGAACTGTTGCCATGAAGCGTACCAAGTCAGTTCGTATCCCATCCCATTTTGGGGGCACTAATACTTGCCACAACCCTATTGACATGCACACTATCTCAGCATCTGTGGACTGCATCCCCACCCCAACTGACTCGGCCCAATCAGCAGATAATTTGGACCTTATACTGCAAGAAATATGCGATTTGCGCGCTGCAATTGAACACCCCATAGACACCATGGCTGCAGATCTTGCCATTTTAAGGGACGACCACAGAAAATTAACTGACAGGGTGGGTGCGGCAGAGAACACTTTGGTAGACCTGCCTCCCCAACCTACTCACAATAATGATACTATACTGGATCTCCAACAGCGGATCCAGCAGTTACACGACCGTGCAGAAGATGCTGAGGGGAGAGGGGGAAGAAGTAATTTAAAGAATAGTGGAGCTACTGGAAGGGGACAAAGGAACAAATCCCACCCAGCATACAGAGGAGTGGTTTTGGACAGCCATGGCTCCGCAGGGTCTCTCTGCTGTATTTGTGGTCAAAAGAGCTCACAGGGTGCTGGCACGCCGTCCACTGCCTGGTGCACCACCTCGCCCCACGGAGGCCCGAATTTATTGAACTATTGTGACCGAGACCACCTCTTGCAAATAACCCGGAGAGCGGCACCTCTTGTGGTGAGCAACACAACAGTCTCTCTTTTCCAAGACAATACCATGGAAGTGTAGCCGTGCGGCGCATCATACCAATCAGTGAAGAAGCAGCTCCAAGACGAATGGCTAAAGTGTGCTCTATTTTTCCTGGCATGACTGAAGGTTCTGGACGATCACTCATTATTCTTCGATTCTCCAGAAGTGGCCTGGAACTCGCTTGAGCGAACATACCCCATGGCCCGGCATCAAGGGACAGAGGAAAATGCTCAGAAATTTAGCCGGGGGCTGGCACGACAGCGCAAGTGGCAACAGAAGGAAGTGTTGTCAGCGGCGTCCTCTCAACAACAGGCCCATGGGGGAGGGTGGCGGCACTACAGACGATCAAGTCCTTGGAGGCCTGGATGGACCCGCTCCCCATCATGCCACACTACATCTTATTCTGACTCCGACCCTACCTCCAGTGTGGCGTTTTTCCCTTCAATTATGCCGCAGACTCGATTATCTGATCTAAATTGGTTGTTTACCCTGGGCTGGGGAAGGGCCCATTGGGGCTCCACTGTTTATTTCCCAAACTAATATCCACTACGTTCTAATGGCTTGGCAATAATCCCACACTTACTGGAACGGACAAGTGGGAGCCAGATGCACTACTGTACTCGTACTGAGGTGGCTTGTGTCACCTAGGGTTGAGTGCTACTTGGACCCCCCAATAGCAAATGCACCTAGGGTTATATTCCCGTGTGTGCTCGGGGGCGGGAGGGTTGGGCGCAGCGGACGGAGCAGCCCTGTGAAGAGAGGAACACAGGGGCTTGCGTAAATGCTCTATAGTGGCACTATGGGAGGTAACGCTTGTGCAATTCCACCAACACGGGGTGGAGGGAAACTAACTTCTTATGTGCAGTGCGGAGAGGTCTGTGGCGGGCCCTCTTTACGTCAAGAGAATGTAGTGTTCTCTCAGCAGGAGTAGATGGATTTCGGAAAAAAGTCAGTAAGGAAATGGTCTGGTTTACATGAAAGTCTGAAATGACTTTAGGTAGGAACTTAGGATGTGTTCTCATTACCACTTTTGAGGAATGGAAAACAGTATAAGGTTCTTGAGCGCAAAGGGCCTGGATCTCACTAACTCTGCGAGCTGAAGTGATTGCTACAAGAAAGGCAGTTTTACAGGTAAGATGTTGGAGGGATGCCTTGTGTATGGGTTCAAAGGGATGTAGCATCAGACGCGAAAGGACTATATTAAGCTCCCATGGAGGAGATGGACGTCTAGTAGGAGGAAAAAACTTTTTTAAACCTTCTAGGAAATCTTTAATGACTGGGATTTTAAAGAAAGAGGTTTGTGAAGGACTTTTCCTATATGCTGTCAGAGCTGCAAAGTGTACTCTGATTGATGAAAACTGTAAGCCAGACTTCGCCAGGTGTAATAGGTATGGAAGAATAGATTCTTCGCCGCATGTCGTTGGGTCCAAGTTCTTGTCCGAACACCATATGCAGAAGCTTTTCCACTTGAAGGCATAAGCTGTTCTTGTGGAAGGGCGTTTTGCCTCCCTTAGAATCTCC
Source organism: Pleurodeles waltl (assembly GCF_031143425.1). Taxonomy (NCBI): domain Eukaryota; kingdom Metazoa; phylum Chordata; class Amphibia; order Caudata; family Salamandridae; genus Pleurodeles; species Pleurodeles waltl. The sequence goes on from NC_090450.1 coordinate 812,641,849, forward strand.
ATGCAGTCCTGAGGAAGATTAAGGTGACCATACTGTACTAGCTCAGGAGCCATGCTGCCAAATTCAAAGACGAGAGGTTGGGATGTCTCATCTGGCCTCGAAACTTCGTGAGAAGGTCGGGCGGCATGGCAATCTGATAGGTCGAAGGAGTGATCGGTGAAGAAGGTCCGGAAACCACCACTGGCGTGGCCACTCCGGAGCGATGAGAATCATCTTGGTGTTGGAGTGGGACAGCTTGAGGAGGACTGTCGGTATCAGGGGAAGCGGTGGAAAGGCGTAAAGAAATTTTCCTGACCAGTCTATCCACATGGCATTCCCCAATGTCCCTGGATGGTAGTACCTGGAGGCGAAGTCTTGCCATTTTTTGTTTTCTGGGGTTGCGAATAGATCTATAGAAGGGGTATCTCACATGGAAAAGATGGAGTGGACGTCTAGTCGTGTAGAACCCACTTGTGGTTTTCGTCCATTGCTCGGCTGAGGGCATCCGCTTGGACATTCCGTATGCCAGGAAGGTGAGTTGCTACTATTGTTAAGTTCCTGGCTAGATACCAGTGCCAAATTGTTTGGGCCTCCGTAGACAGAGTTCTAGATCTGGTGCCCCCTTGTTTGTTCAAGTAATACATGGTGGCCATGTTGTCTGTTTTGAGAAGCAGAGTATTCGCAGTCAATGCGGGGAGGAAGGCCTTGAGTGCAAGATTGACTGCACGTAGCTCTAGGAGATTGATGTGATATAGTCTTTCCTTCTGCGACCAAGAGCCTTGAATCTGAAGGTGATCCATATGCGCTCCCCATCCGAGCAGAGATGCATCCGTGACTATCGTCTGAGGGGGAGCCTGTTGGTGAAATGGCATCCCTTTCAGGAGATTGCTCGGAGAACACCACCACTTGAGGGATTGAATGGCATGGGGAGAAAGAAGGATGCTGTCCTTCCAATTATCTACTAGTTGATTCCATTGGTTTTCCAGGCACTCCTGTAAAGGTCCCATATGGAGGCGAGCGTTGGGAGTGAGATAGATACAAGACGCCATCAACCCCAGGAGAGAGGATACCGTCCTTGCAGTGGTCTGAGGGATTTTCTCGAGTAGCTGGCACTTCTGGAGGATTGATAAACGTCGTTCCTCCGAAGGAAACACCTTTGCTTGAGTGGTGTCGATGATGGCGCCTAAGTAGTGCAAACTCTGTACAGGTGATGTTGTGGACTTGGAGAGATTGACCTGAAGGCCCAGTCTCTGGAGTAGTTGGTAGGTCCAATTGAAATGCCGTTGGGCCTCTCGGGATGTGGATGCTTTTATGAGCCAATCGTCTAGGTAGGGATAGACGAAGATCCGATGTTTCCTTAAATGGGGTGCCACCACCGCCATGCATTTGGAAAACGTCCTCGGTGCTGACTTGAGGCTGAAGGGTAGCACTGTATATTGGCAATGGCTTTGTCTGACGAAAAATCTTAAGAACTTCTGATGTTTTTAGACCACAGGAATGTGGAAGTAAGCGTCGCGGAGATCTATTGAACAGAGCCAATCGCCTTGATGAAGTTGGGGATAGATTTGGTGTAAGGATAGCATTCTGAATTTTTCTTTGCAAATCCATTTGTTGGCTATTCTTAGATTGAGAATGGGTCGGAACTCGTGCTTGCCTTTTTTCTGTACCAGGAAGTACCTTGAGTAGATTTCCTTTCCTTGCTGGTTCATAGGAACAGGTTCTATCGCCTTCTTTTGTAATAGGGTTCTGACCTCTACTTTGAGAACGTCGAGGTGGTATTTTACTGGCTTGGGTGGAATAGAAGGCGGAGGGTTTATGAACCTGAGACAATAGCCATTCTGCACAATATTCAAAACCCAGGAGTCTGATGTTATGCGTTGCCACTCTTCCAGGTGATGCGAAATACTTCCCCCTAACGAGTGGGTAACGGAAGAGGGGGAAGTAAGGATTCAGGGTTTAGATGCTGATGTTTGACGTCCTCCTTTGGTGGTCTGTGATGTGGAGCGACCCCTTGTTTGTTTTCGCTGGGTCGAAAAAGGTCTCTGCTGTTGCTGGGATCTAGGCGGCATCCACTGCGGAGTTTGAAGACTTTGAGAGAAAAATCTACGGTGGTAGGGACGGAAAGTTTTCCGCTGTTATCTTGGCTTCTCGATGCCCACTGCCTTAAGAGTGTAATTCCATCTTCATCCTAGACTTCTCATGGTCTGCATGAGACCCAAACAAAGTGGAACCTGAAAAAGGAAGGTTCTGTATCCTCTGTTGCGCTTCTGGCTTGAGTTAAGTAAGGCGTAGCCAGGAATGTCTTAAGGATACGCCATGACAATAACCATGAGCAGATAAAATGGAGGAGTCCGCACCAGCGCTAATCACCTGGTTGGAGACCATGGTGCCTTTGTTTACAATTTCAAAGAAATCCTCATTTTTGTCTTTGGGAAGGTGATCGGCAAATTGTAGCATAGAATCCCAAAGGGCGCGATCATACCTGCCCAAAAGGGCAGTGGCACTAGCCGCTTTCATGGTGATGGCTGATGTTGAGCAAACTTTGCGGCCTGCGGCATCAATCTTTCTACTCTCCTTGTCTGGTGGAGAGGAGGACGACGGAGATGTTGAATGTAGCTTTTTAGTAGCCACGATTACCACCAAATCGGGCACTGGATCCGCCCTCAGAAATAAAGGGTCCTGCTCAGGAGGACGGTATTACTTTATGAGTCTGGAAGGAGCAGTCTTGGTTGTGGACGGTGTAAGGAAAATGTCCATTGCCGGTTCAAGTAACCCTGGGACCAACTGTAGTAATGGTCTAGCCAAAGATCGCTGGTGTAATGTCTCAAATAGGTCAGAGGTTGTTGGAGTGGGTACTGCCAGGGGGATGTTCAGCTTGGTAGCACCACAAATTAATACCTCCTGAAAAGTATTCACGTCATCTATGGGCAAAACTCTCGGAGACGGGGAGTCCGGTAACATAGGAGAGTAATCTCTTGTGGATGAAGAGGAGTGCCTATGGAGGGAGCGAGGAGACCTGTGATCCGAGTCATGCCGATGACGGTGTCTAGACGTAGAGGAACATCTTAAGAAATGACACGACTGTCTTGTGGATCCTGCTGGAGTCACGGGGCGGCCTCAGAAAGTGGTACCGGCGGAGGAGCTGTAGGTGCCAAAGGTGTCGGTGGTAGAGGAGAAGGTGGCAATATAATCAGAAAAGCAGAGGATTCACAAGTGGTATAGACTCTCCTTGGTCTCTTTGAATGCCCTTGCGGTGTCAACAAGCTTCTAGACGTCGAAGTACGACGTCGACCTGTACCTTTCGATGTTGATTCCTCGCGCCATTGGGAGCCCCTCGACGGTGATCTGCCTCGGCGTTGGTGGGATGACATCGATCATCTCCGACGGCGAGCACTGTCTCTCAACGTCGATCTTCCCTGTTGTGTCGACGGTGACCTCGACAGAGAACTCCTCGACAGCGTATGTCTGCGCCGTCTCATCGACTATAACGCTCTCGACTTCGAGCGATGTCTCTTCCTCAACAGCGAGCTGGTTCTCGACTGCGAGCATGTCGGCGCTGTTCCTTGTCTCGACGTTGATGCTCTCGACGTCGTCGGGGACCTGAGACGTTTTTGAGCAGATCTGGAAGCTGCTCCAGAGGACAAAGTCAGAGCCCTGGTGGAAGACTGACCTTCCCCTCACTCTGTGGTCTTGCTTGTAGATTGTGTCCTCCATCTACTGTCCTCCTTGGCCTGAAGGCGGATTTTCTCCCTGTCACGCAGGGTGCGCCTGGAGAAGGTTTTAAAAATGTCACAGGCATCAGGTTTATGAGATGACGGCAGGCAAATAATACAGACTTGATGTGGGTCTGTTTTAGCCTTTTTCCTGCTACAACTAGGGCACTTATCAAAAAGTGAAGGCATGTTGGTGGAAAAAAGCCTAAAATTTCTGTCAGAATTTGACAAAAAAGGACAGAAAACACTCACTCTGGTTGAAAAACGTCGAGTGAAAATGAAATCTAAAGGATTTGTGTTGAATTTTAGTCAAAACACCTATAAATAGGTGGAGCTCAATGCTTCAGGGTCCTGTCAGAAGGAGCTGGAAAAAAGAACTGAGGCAACTGCCTTTTGCTATGCATGATGGGATACAGGAAGTCTATCTCTTCTTAAAGGCACAGCTCTACAGGGAGTGCAGAATTATTAGGCAAATGAGTATTTTGACCACATCATCCTCTTTATGCATGTTGTCTTACTCCAAGCTGTATAGGCTCGAAAGCCTACTACCAATTAAGCATATTAGGTGATGTGCATCTCTGTAATGAGAAGGGGTGTGGTCTAATGACATCAACACCCTATATCAGGTGTGCATAATTATTAGGCAACTTCCTTTCCTTTGGCAAAATGGGTCAAAAGAAGGACTTGACAGGCTCAGAAAAGTCAAAAATAGTGAGATATCTTGCAGAGGGATGCAGCACTCTTAAAATTGCAAAGCTTCTGAAGCGTGATCATCGAACAATCAAGCGTTTCATTCAAAATAGTCAACAGGGTCGCAAGAAGCGTGTGGAAAAACCAAGGCGCAAAATAACTGCCCATGAACTGAGAAAAGTCAAGCGTGCAGCTGCCACGATGCCACTTGCCACCAGTTTGGCCATATTTCAGAGCTGCAACATCACTGGAGTGCCCAAAAGCACAAGGGGTGCAATACTCAGAGACATGGCCAAGGTAAGAAAGGCTGAAAGACGACCACCACTGAACAAGACACACAAGCTGAAACGTCAAGACTGGGCCAAGAAATATCTCAAGACTGATTTTTCTAAGGTTTTATGGACTGATGAAATGAGAGTGAGTCTTGATGGGCCAGATGGATGGGCCCGTGGCTGGATTGGTAAAGGGCAGAGAGCTCCAGTCCGACTCAGACGCCAGCAAGGTGGAGGTGGAGTACTGGTTTGGGCTGGTATCATCAAAGATGAGCTTGTGGGGCCTTTTCGGGTTGAGGATGGAGTCAAGCTCAACTCCCAGTCCTACTGCCAGTTCCTGGAAGACACCTTCTTCAAGCAGTGGTACAGGAAGAAGTCTGCATCCTTCAAGAAAAACATGATTTTCATGCAGGACAATGCTCCATCACACGCGTCCAAGTACTCCACAGCGTGGCTGGCAAGAAAGAGTATAAAAGAAGGAAATCTAATGACATGGCCTCCTTGTTCACCTGATCTGAACCCCATTGAGGACCTGTGGTCCATCATCAAATGTGAGATTTACAAGGAGGGAAAACAGTACACCTCTCTGAACAGTGTCTGGGAGGCTGTGGTTGCTGCTGCACGCAATGTTGATGGTGAACAGATCAAAACACTGACAGAATCCATGGATGGCAAGCTTTTGAGTGTCCTTGCAAAGAAAGGTGGCTATATTGGTCACTGATTTGTTTTTGTTTTGTTTTTGAATGTCAGAAATGTATATTTGTGAATGTTGAGATGTTATATTGGTTTCACTGGTAATAATAAATAATTGAAATGGGTATATATTTTTTTTTGTGAAGTTGCCTAATAATTATGCACAGTAATAGTCACCTGCACACACAGATATCCCCCTAACATAGCTAAAACTAAAAACAAACTAAAAACTACTTCCAAAAATATTCAGCTTTGATATTAATGAGTTTTTTGGGTTCATTGAGAACATGGTTGTTGTTCAATAATAAAATTAATCCTCAAAAATACAACTTGCCTAATAATTCTGCACTCCCTGTATTTTCATTCTGTATAATGGCAGCCTATGGGCTACACTGCCCTGCATTGTTTCATCCTTATTTAAAAGTTGTAAAAAGGCTTGTGAAAGATTTTTTCTACATCATCTCTAGAATATACATGTTTTTAATGTATGTCTATACTACAGTACCCTTTTTTCAACGAAAAAGAATGAACAATTTGGCCTTTGCAGCCTTTCCTCTAGGCTGCACATTGACATTCTTAAATGACTTTGCAGGCCTTCTTCAAGAAAGGCGAACATCTACACTTAAGAAGACACTTCAGAATAGTGCTCCGGGGTCCCCGCAGGCGTGCAGAACTATTCAGTGCTTATGACTCTACATGGAAATTCCCTACGAGAGAAGAAAAGGAGCCTCTGTCAATAAGTCAGCTGTGACTTAGGCAGGTGGGCTGGAAATTCCAGAGATGTCAACAGGTTGGCAGTCATCTTTAAGTGACTGATGACTGTTTGAGACAAGCCTGCCCTGTGCAACTAGTAGTCAAGGTATAGAAAGACTGGTATTCCGAACCTCTAAAGATGGACAGCAACGACCATCACTTTTGTAAACACCTAAAAAGGCACTGGGAAGGTCGAAGGGAAGGTTCTGCAAACTGAAAATCCTCCTGGCATACCAGAAACAGCAGGTAACATCTGTGAGACTGCAGGAAGGGAATGTGGAAATTGGTGTACAGCAAAGCCAACATCACCATCCAGTCACCTGTATCCAGGGCAGACACATCTTGGGCCAGGGTGAGCATCTTGAACTTTCTGAGAATAAAGTTAAGAGAGACTAAGATGAATTCATCCGTGCTTCAGCACCAGAAAGTAGCGGGTTTAGCTGCCACTCCTGACCTCTGTGCTTAGCAGCCACTCCGACTTCTGTGTCTCCTTTCTCTAAGCCAGCTTGAACTTCCTCCAAAGCTGTTATGATGTGGGTGTCATGTTTGGAGGAGTAGAAAGGAAGGGTATGATGTAACCGTGTTAAACTATTTGGAGCACCAATCTGTTTCATGTGATGTTCTGCCACTTATGCCTCCAAACGGGTGATGATGCTCCTCTGAGGGCAAAATAAAAGGGTTTTGCAACGCCACTGATGGGGCTGGGAGTAGGTAGGTTCTGGCCCATGGGTACCTGGATGCTGGCGGCAGAATTTGTGATCTCTGCCTCAAAGGTCTGAGAGGTCAGTTGCTGAGAACCAGGGTGTGCCGTGGCCTCTGGTGTAATCCCTTGTGTAGCTTCAAACAGGGCTGTACTGCTGGAACAACTGTTGTGCAGGTGGTGCCAGGCCAAGAGAGTACATTCTTGTCTTTTTTCTTTTTCACCTTGCCCCCAAAGAGAGGTGCTGTCAAAAGCCATGCCAATAAGTGACAGTTATACATCACTTGATATGCCGGTAAAGCATATCAAGCCGTGGTACTGAAGCACCATGCTGCGACGGACTGCCCTCCCCAGTTAGTGGTTTCCAGATCTGACTTGATTATGTATTGCACAGCCTGAATTACAAGTCAAAGGTCAGCACAATGTCATCTGGGACTGCGGGTAAGATATCAGCCAACATATCTCACAACACATGCAAATAATGCCCCAACAGGCAACTTGAGTTTACAGACCCTTAGGCCAGACTAGCAGATGGGAACATTCGCTTTCCGAATACCTTCATGGGATTCGACTGTGCATGTTCAGGAACACATCTGAATTCAACCTACAGGTGAATGCCTGAACTACAAGGCTCTTGAGTGTTGGGAGCTACATGAGGAAAGATGGGTCCCCTGGAGCTGGTCTTCGTCTTCTAGCTATTTGGCGGGTGACGGGAAGGACAAGATTCTGGCTTTGCCCAGGTGCCCAAAGTGTGCCTGTTAATGACTCATTAAAAGGGAGAGTGGCTCTGATAGTTCCCGGCCCCTTGGTATACCTCCATTAAAAAATAGTTATCCACAGATTTTCATTTTTGATTTGTGTTTTTGATCAGAGACATAATTTAGCTTGGGTAGACAATACTTTTTTCTGGACAACATTTTTAAATATAGCATGTTGCAGTGGTGATGTGATATTTAAGGAACCACGAGACCTATATACTTCATTTTTGTGTCAAAATATAGGTTTTGGGGTCAAGTACTCTTACAGAGACAGAAAATAATTCCTCTGAGCAACCCTTCCGCCATTTTCTAAAATGGCAGCTCTATAATGATGTGTTTTAGTCATCATATCGGTAATTTATTTTAATACTGATTTTTGTTCCGGGTTTTCCGTTGATTCGAATTCGTAAACATGAGCGCAGCAGCTGGCAGCAGTGGATCTTCAGAACCAGAGTGTTGCTAACTACACAATCTGAGGACTCCAACAAAAAAAAATTCTCATATGCCAAACTAATCCGTAAGAAAAGCTAACATTTACTGCGGCTGGAAAGAAGCGAGTTAGAGATACTGGAGAAATAAGGCAAGGCGAAGGTCACAAAAGACTGAAACTGATGGGTAAAGAGGATCAAATATTTTATCATTGTACAACAAGTGCTACAAGTCATATACAATGGAAAAAGTCTGGAAACCATCCTTAAAGAAATAGCAGGAACCAGTGAATCACAACAAGAATCTGAGTCTCCTGAGAAAGCGACATCAACCAAACCCAATGCCCCTTGCATGAAAGTGCCACTGTTGGCATGGTTACACCCCCCTCCCCCGCCCAATCCCCCCCTCCGCCCCCCCCCCCCCCACACACACACTTTTTGCCTAATGTTGATGACAACTTTAACTGAAAGTGTGCTGGGACCCTTCTAAGTAGGCCCCAGCACTAGTGTTCTTTCCCAAAATCAGTACCTTTGTTTTCTCCATTGGCGCATCCACGGCACACAGTAAAGTCCCTTGTAAAAGGTATCTATGGTACCAAGAGCCCTGTGGCCAGGGAAGGTCCCCCAAGGGCTGCAGTATGTATTATGCCACCCTGGGGACCCCTCACCAAGCACATGTACACTGCCTTTGCAGCTTGTGTGTGCTGGTGGAGAGAAAAATACAAAGTTGACATGGCACCCCTCTTAGGATGCTATGCCCACAAACCACTGCCTGTGGCACAGGTAAGTCACCCCTCTAGCAGGCCTTACAGTCCTAAAGGCAGGGAGCACTATACCACAGGTGAGGGCATAGCTGCATGAGCAATAAGCCCCAACAGTGTCCAAGCCCATTCTTAGACATTGTAAGTGCAGTGTAGTCATATTGAGTATATGGTCTGGGAGTCTGTCATTGTGAACTCCACAGTTCCATAATGGTTTCACTGAATACTGGGAAGTTTGGTATCAAACGTCTCAGCACAATAAATCCACACTGATGTTAGTGAGGGATTTATTGGAAAAAGAACCCAGAGGGCACCTTACCGATCCCTCCTATATGTTAGACAACTTGCTAGTGTAGGACTGACTGGTCTGTGCCAGCCTGCCACTTTCAGACAAGTTTCTGACCACATGGGGTGAGAGCCGTTGTGCTCTCAGTGATCAGAAACAGAGCCTGTTCCGGGTGGACGTGCTTCACACCTCCACCCTGCAGGAACTGTAACACTTGGCGGTGAGCCTCAAAGGCTCAAGCTTCAGGTTACAGTGCCCCAGGGCACTCCAGCTAGTAGAGTTGCCCGCCCCTGGGACAAAGCCCCACATTTGGTGGCAAGTCCGCTGGGAAACTAAGGGAAAACAGGGAGGAGTGACCACCCCAGCTAGGACCACCCCTAAGCTGTCCAGAGCTGAGGTGATCCCCTCCCTGCAGAATCCTCCATCTTGGTTTGGAAGACAGGGACCAATAGGGTTAGGTTTCTGCCCCACTCCCCAAAGGGAGTGGACACAGGAAGGGTGTAGCCACCTTCAGGGACTGTAGCCATTGGCTACTGCCCTGTGACACTTGTAAAGCCCCTAAATCTCATATTTAAGGGCTTCCCTGAACCCAGCTCACCAGATTCCTGGCGACCTGACAAGAAGGACTGCATAGCTGAAACCCCAGCAGCGAAGAAGGAAGACGACAACTGACTTAGCCTCAGCCCTACCGGCCCGTCTCCTGCTTCAAGGAACCTGGGCAAGACCAACGACACATCCAGTGGGACCGGCGACTTCAGCCAAGTTCCACTGCCCTGCACCCAAAAGGACCAAGAACTCCCATGGACAGCAGCCCTGTCCAAGAAGAAACAACAACCAAGGACTCCAGCCTCACTCTGAATGCTTGAGTCCTGATCACTCTGCACCAGACACCCACGGCCCGTGTCCAGGTGGCCCAACCAGCTAGAGAGGATCCCCAGGCGATTCTGAGCAAGTGCCCACCCTGGGTTGACCTTTCCACACCTCCGCGACGACGCCTGCGGAGGGAATCCCGAGGACCCCATGACAGCGAAAGCTCCAGATTAAGATATCCAACCCCTAAAAGGACACCTCACCCACAGCCCCCAGGCCTTGGAGAACCTGACCTCTGGTGCAGCAACATTCAGCAGACGGCACTCCTTCCTTTCCAGCCTGTGGTTTGCCCGAAACGACCCCCTGGACCCTGACCTGCAGCCTGAGTGACCCCCCCCGGGGTCTCCTCATGCAGAATCACTGGAAACCAGACACCATGTTTGCACCCTGCAACCGGCCGCCCCAGTGCCGCTGAGGGTGTGTGTTTGGTGCCTACTTGTGGCTCCTCCAGTGCCCCTCTAAACCCCCCCAGGTCTGCCCTTCGAAGTCGCAGGTACTAACCTGCAGACAGGCCTGATTCCGAGTGCCCCCAGTCTCCATAAGAGCCCATGTTAATTTTATCTCACCTTTGACCTCTGCACCTACCCAGCCCTGTGTTTCTGGTGGTGGGTGTTTAGGGTTAACTTGAACCCCGACCTGTGGACTTCCTAACCCCCAGAGACTGGAACTGTAAGTGTTGTACTTACCTGCAAATCGATCTAACTTTTCTTGCCCCAGGAACTGTTTCTGAAAATTGCAGTCAACTATTAAAACAGATAATTGCCAATATTTAAAAAATATATATAACTTATCGATTTCCAACAAAGTGCTATTGATATATGTGTGAAATACAAAACTATTGCAGTACTTACCTACAGCTTGAATCTGGCGGTTCTAAAAATAAAGAATTTTTTTTTGCTATATAAAAACCATTACTCCGGCATTGAGTCATTGAGTATGTGCTTCTTCTATTATCTGTGTACAACAAATGCTGTGCACTACCTTCTGATAAGCCTAACTGCTCGACCACACTACCACAAAAGAGAGCATGAGTATCATCTACTTTAGCCTCTGTAAAGCCTCTGGGGAACCCCTGGACTCTGTACACACTATATCTCATTTTGATATAGTATATACAGAGCCAGGTTCCTACACCCATCCACTTAGAAGTTCGATGGCTACCCCTTGTCCACCTCCAACAACTGAAAGCAGAGGATCTTCAATGTGTTATCTGTAGTCTAGCCAGAACAAGTGCCAAAGGGACTGACGAAAGAACAAAGTACAGAGTAACCTTAATGAAGAGCACTGGTGTATCAACAACTTATAATTACATTATACAGAGCAGGAAACTTGTTAGCAGCTCATGCTGTAACATTTTGGGAATCCAACAGCAAACCACTTACAAGTCACTTTACAAGGAAAGGATTTATAATTGCTGCACTTAATAATTTTGAAGACAGTTCTTCTTTGTCTGGAACATCCAGCTTACATAATACTGCCATGGTGCTTATTCAAGATTGTACCAATAAATTAGCTGCTGGAAAACAAGCTGTGTCAGCTGTAGACATAAAAAAACAAAGCTACCAACTTATAACCCAAATGCTATGCCAACGTGTGCAAAATCACTAAAAGCCATCAACATGTCTCAGTCTACCAGAAAGTTTCAAAGTGGCTGAGCTATGGTCTGCAATGCGGATGTAACTGAATTTATCATATTGCTTATTTGGTGCGGACTGAAGAAAACATTTCCAAAATTTGCGTGCTCAGATTGAAGACCAGCCTATCCTGCTAATTTTCTGCGATGGTGTTTTCTGTATTGTTTTATGTGCAATCCAGTAGAATTTGATGAACCTTATGTAACGATGGACATTTTCCACATGACAAAAGCTGGGCTGTGGTGTGCAGGAAGTTATCTTAGTGGATGTGGCATAGACAATGCACTTATTGAGGCTGACATCTTTGGAAACCAAACTGTCCAGCCAGTATTGTGCAAAACTCATTATGTTTGTTCGTTACAAGGTATGCTCATCATATCTGAGGCTATAGAAACATTGTGTTGGAATGCTTTATGGAACAAGAATAACAAATTAGGTTTTGCATATCTTATCTCAGAACTGAATAAAGCACAGGGAGCATGCACGTCATTCAAAAGTCATAATGCAAAGCCAGGCAATGTACAATACACAGTTCAAAATCAGAAAACCAAGTTCGGAGAGTTTGTCAAACAATGAGAAAAAAAAATCTGAACTTTGCAAGTGCTGAGGAAATGTTTTACACATGATAGCTCTAGTGAAAAACTTGGTACATGCTGATCGGGAAGGTGATTGGGAGCTGCACGAAAAGACTGGAGTCACTGATTACTATGTTTCACGAATTTGATTGCATAAACTACCTGAGATATGAGTCTGGGTATTTGAAAAGAGTGAAGAAGCTAGAGGTGGAAAAAACATGTCTCTACAGAAAATTAATCCAAAGACATTTTGTGGTGAAAGACAGAGGGAAGGTTCAATGCTGTGGCTCCAGATATAAAACTGGAACAGACAATCCAGAGATCACAGAAAAGCTCCAAGGGACTTGTTGGTCAGACACAAAGAAGTGAATATGTTGCTCAATGGCAGCTAGTTTACCATGAATTCCTTTCTGTTTGCAATGTTTTCAGAGATATGACAAATTCAAAATGAATGGACCTTTGTGAAACTGTTCCTCGCCATCAACTTGTGGGAAAGAGAGGGGAACCTTTTTATAAACATGTTGACAGCCTTCTTCATTTCATGCAGCAGCAAGGAAACCCCTTTGAAATGATGACTGAGCCTGTGCGACTACACAACTTTGTGACAAACCAATATATGGATAACAAATTAAAAAGACATCTATTAGATGTCCTGGAACATGGATCCAAACTATATGCAGAACTGAAGCAGGAGGGAATTTTACTGAAATAGAAAAAGCTGTCTGACAATCACTAAAGCTAAATGTTCCACGCTTTAATAGCCATAGTAAAAGTTTCATTTAACCAAACTCTACAAACAGGTTACAAAAAAACAAGTTTTGCAAGCACTTAGAGAGACGGATGTAGCAAAAGAAAGGGGTGAATTTACCAAGGACATTCTGTTGCATGATCTTCTTCCAACAAACACATCATTTGATGGAAATACTTCAAACAAACCAGTTAAGCACAAACTTGCACAAGAGCTTGAAAAAAAAACCTTTCACCAGAACAATTTCAATTCGAAAAGGTGTCCTCGTTGAAAATGGCTGTTGTTGTGGACTATCTGTCACAATTGCAAATGGTCAAGATTTCATCCATGCAAAACTTCAGAGAGGTCGTTCAGACTGTTCTACAGATATCAGTCAGTGTGCACCTTGCAAGAACTGCACATTGTCTTTGACAGTTTTCTTGAACTATCTGTCAAAGAATGTGAGAGAATCAGACAAATGTCTACAAGTGGAACAAATGACTTTGCCTGCATCAAAACGTCAACACCTATACTTCTGGTCATCAACATCGAACAAAAAAACGTGGAGATGTTAACTTGCCAAAACTTTGCTGACGCTTCAGTGAACACTGAATTACCAATTACTGCAAGTGGAATGATCGTCAATGACGAGTTTGTGCCAGCAGAGATATATATTCAAAGGTATGGGCCATATTGTTCAAGAACTTAACAGCAAATTGGAGGAAGCAGACCTTCATGTTGTGCCACATGTTGAGTGGGCTGTACCAATAGATTTTTTGCAATGTTCATAAGTCAAGGATTGTTAGAATTATGGCTATGTTATGGAAAAGGGGAGAAAAGAAACTTAATTCTGCTTCATATTCTGAACAAGAAACTTGACCTAGAGATGCCCAGTGTTCTTATCAAGGCACATATTCTTACGGCTTTTAACTGCTAAACCTGTGAAGTTTCTAAAAGGATTTGCTGAGACAGAAGAAGCATGTGACTGTAAAGACGTAGAAAAAATACCTTTTGCGTGTGTGGCAAACCTGTTCTGACTGTCACACATTTAACAATCTTCAGTACAGTGAGTTTAAGAGGTTAGTCCCTCTAAGTGACCTTCCATTGACATCATTCTCTGCATGAACAAATTAAAAGAGTGTTCTACTTGATCATAAGATGTGTAAATGTTATGGATCATGCATGTAGAGAAAGATCCGTGTGAATTTGGTTGGGAAGACATCGATGGGGTGCTAAAATCTAAAAAATGTAAAGCCTTTAATCATAGAACTTAAGCGTACATGTACTTGCAAAACCTGCGCTACGAAAAGATGTCCCTGTAGATATGTTTTTCTCAAATGTTCAACCTTTTGAAAATGTACCACGAGCGACTGCCGAAACAAATCAAGTGAGAACTATGAAAATGTGTCTAAAACAAGAGTGAAACATTTTTCTTCCATATTTAGATCATAAACGTTGTTTGGTGTATACACAGAAAGATTAAAAACCATTATCGTTTCATTTCTATGTATGTCTCTTCTTCCTCTATTATAGCCACCATTTTGGAAAATGGTGGAAGGGTTGCTCTGAGGAGTTATTTTCTGTCTCTGTCACTTGAGCCCCATTTGACAACAAAATGAAGTACACAGGTCTGAGGGTTCCTAAAATATTACATCATCACTCCAACACATCTGCCATTTTTATAAATGCCATCCAGAAAAATTCAGCCTGGATCAGCAATGTCTACCCAAACTAAATTACTTCTCTAATGATCGAAAAACAAATCGACAATGAAAATCTCTGAACAACATTATATCTGGGGTGTAGATTATGAGGAGGTCTGCCCTGGCTGCAAAGCCCCTGTAAGTGCATTGGTCTTTACCTCTGCTGGGAAGCTGAAGGTGAAGCACTTTTGATGACCTCCTTATAAAGATCAGAAATGGGGTATATTCCTTCCAAGAGCTGCTGGGTGGACAGGCATGTGAGGCAAGTGTCAGGCGAAGTATCAAGTCCACTGGATTCTTGGATGTACATAAATAGGTTCTCGTCGTTACATAGCTGTAATGTGTAATCTTTTAGGTCTGAGAATTTATGGTGTAATGGAAGCATATCAAAGTCCAAGTGGGGTTAGACAAGTGTTCGCAACATTGAACGAGGTTGTGATGGATTCGCTTCAGTGTCTGAACGGGCTATGGGGTCCTCCTCTGGAGTCAGTGAGTGGGGTCTCGGTGCAGGTCTCAGCACCATCTGGAGTTGTATTAGGTGTCAGCCCAGGGACAAAGGTCAAGAGGCACAGTCAGCATCAGGGATGGATCTACTGGTGGTAACCTGAGTGGAGGCATCCTCAGATGCATGGGGCCAAATGGCATGAGGCACACCAGAAGGATCTGGAAGGGTACCGAAGGTCCTTAACACAGCCTCTTTGAAGGCTTGGATCTGATACAGCATTGCAGATGGCCCCGGAAACTGGCTAGATTGGCTGGTGTGGGGATTGGCCCTGAAGTGGGGGACCAAACTTTGAAGTACCATTGTACCTGTGTGACTTCACCTGATGAGAATGGTGGGAAGAAGGGGAAATAATATTATGTCTTAGTTTCTTCCTTTTTGGCTTGCCTGAAAACTTAGAATACAGTGACCTCTCTCTGGAACATCCTCGGAAGAAAATAAGTTACTTAACCTGTAACTACAGTTCTCCAGTATTGGTATCTTTGATTGATTCACATGCTTGATTCATCCCTATTGAGGTGGGAGTCCCACAGTACCATAATTAGCAGTGTAGAGAAATTTTCTATAGAAAACAATGTTAAAATGCATTCACTTTGATAGCTTCTTTGCATCACTAGAAAAGACCCAAAGTTCAGCCAATCAGGTGAGAGCACCCTCTAAAACCCTCAGCAACGAAGGCTCCAGTCTCTCAGATTTTCCAGCACAAGGGAAATATTTAACGAGGAGACATTAAGGGAGCCTCTAAGGGAAGAAGGGTGGATCGCATGTGAATCTATGAAAGATACCAAAACTGGAGAATGAAAATGTCACTTACCCAGTGTACATCTGTTCGTGGCATCAGTCGCTGTAGATTCGCATGTTTTGCAATAGCTCGCCATCTGGTGTTGGGCCGGAGTGTTACAAGTTGTTTTTCTTCGAAGAAGTCTTTCGAGTCACGGGACCGAGTGACTCCTCCTTTTGTGTCCATTGCGCATGGGCGTCGACTCTATCCTCGATTGTTTTTCCCCGCAGAGGGTGAGGTAGGAGTTGTATTGTAGTAATAGTGCCCATGCAATGGAGTGACTAAGTATGTACCTATATAAGGTTGAAATGATATATATACAAATAGTTGAAGGTAACTTCCGAACTGCTACAGGCTCCCGGGGAGGCGGGTGGGCACATGCGAATCTACAGCGACTGATGCTACGAACAGATGTACACTGGGTAAGTGACATTTTCAGTTCGATGGCATCTGTCGCTGTAGATACGCATGTTTTGCATAGACTAGTAAGCAGTTATCTCCCCAAAAGCGGTGGCTCAGCCTGTAGGAGTGGAAGTAGTCTGAAACAATGTTCTTAATACGGCTTGCCCTACTGTGGCTTGTTGTGCGGATAACACGTCTACACAGTAGTGCTTGGTGAATGTGTGAGGCGTAGACCATGTGGCTGCCTTACATATTTCTTGCATTGGGATGTTTCCTAGAAAGGCCATGGTAGCACCTTTCTTTCTGGTTGAGTGTGCCCTTGGTGTAATGGGCAGCTGTCGTTTAGCTTTAAGGTAGCAGATTTGGATGCATTTAACTATCCATCTGGCTATACCTTGTTTTGATATTGGGTTTCCTGCATGAGGTTTTTGGAATGCAATAAATAGTTGTTTAGTCTTTCTGATGTTTTTAGTTCTGTCAATGTAATACATTAATGCTCTTTTGACATCTAATGTATGTAGTGCCCTCTCAGCTACGGAATCTGCCTGTGGGAAGAACACTGGAAGTTCCACTGTTTGATTTAGATGGAACGGTGAAATAACCTTTGGTAAAAATTTAGGATTAGTCCTTAGGACGACCTTATTCTTGTGTAGTTGTATAAAAGGTTCTTGTATTGTAAACGCCTGAATCTCGCTTACTCTTCTTAGGGAAGTGATGGCGATGAGGAATGCAACCTTCCAGGTTAGGAACTGTATTTCGCAGGAGTGCATGGGTTCAAAAGGTGGACCCATAAGTCTAGTTAGGACAACATTTAGGTTCCATGAAGGAACAGGTGGTGTTCTTGGTGGAATAATTCTTTTAAGGCCCTCCATGAATGCTTTAATGACTGGTATCCTATAAAGGGAAGTTGAATAGGTAGTCTGCAGGTATGCAGATATTGCTGCAAGGTGTATTTTAATGGAAGAGAAAGCTAGGTTAGATTTTTGTAAGTGAAGCAAGTAACCCACTACATCTTTTGGAGTTGCGTGTAATGGTTGGATTTGATTAATATGGCAGTAGCAAACAAACCTCTTCCATTTACTTGCATAGCAGTGCCTGGTGGATGGCCTTCTGGCTTGCTTTATGACTTCCATACACTCTTGTGTAAGTTGTAAGTGTCCGAATTCTAGGATTTCAGGAGCCAGATTGCTAGATTCAGCGATGCTGGATCTGGGTGCCTGATCTGTTGGTTGTGTTGAGTTAACAGATCCGGTCTGTTGGGCAGTTTGATGTGTGGTACTACTGATAGGTCTAGCAGCGTTGTGTACCAGGGTTGCCTTGCCCAAGTTGGTGCTATTAATATGAGTTTGAGTTTGTTTTGACTGAGTTTGTTTACCAGATAAGGAAGGAGAGGGAGAGGAGGAAAAGCGTAGGCAAATATCCCTGACCAGTTCATCCATAGGGCATTGCCCTGGGACTGCCTGTGTGGGTATCTGGATGCGAAGTTTTGGCATTTTGCGTTCTCTTTTGTCGCAAACAAGTCTATCTGAGGTGTTCCCCAGAGCTTGAAGTAAGTGTTCAGAGTTTGGGGGTGAATTTCCCATTCGTGGACCTGTTGGTGATCTCGAGAGAGATTGTCTGCGAGTTGATTCTGAATCCCTGGGATAAACTGCGCTATTAGGCGAATTTGGTTGTGAATTGCCCAATGCCATATCTTTTGTGCTAACCGGCTCAACTGCGTTGAGTGTGTCCCCCCTTGCTTGTTTAGATAATACATTGTTGTCATGTTGTCTGTTTTGACGAGAATGTATTTGTGAACTATTATTGGTTGGAAAGCCTTTAGTGCTTGAAAAACTGCTAGCAGTTCTAGGTGATTTATATGCAGTTTTGTTTGATGTACGTTCCATTGTCCTTGTATGCTGTGTTGATCGAGGTGTGCTCCCCACCCTGTCATGGAAGCATCTGTTGTTATTACGTATTGTGGCACTGGGTCTTGGAAAGGCCGCCCTTTGTTTACGTTTATATTGTCCCACCATAGAAGCGAGAGGTAAGTTTGGCGGTCTATTAACACCAGATCTAGAAGGTGACCCTGTGCTTGTGACCATTGTGATGCTAGGCACTGTTGTAAGGGCCTCATGTGCAGTCTTGCGTTTGGGACAATGGCTATGCATGAAGACATCATGCCTAGGAGTTGTAATATCATCTTTGCTTGTATCTTTTGTGTTGGATACATGCGTTGTATGATGTTGTTGAAGTTTTGAATTCTTTGTGGACTTGGAGTGGCTACTCCTTTTGTTGTGTTTATTATGGCTCCTAGGTACTGTTGTACTTTGCACGGCAGGATGTTTGATTTTGCGAAGTTGACGGTGAACCCCAGTTTGTAGAGGGTTTGTATGATTTGATTTGTGTGGTGTGAGCACTTTGATAACGAATGGGTCTTGATTAGCCAGTCGTCTAGATACGGGATAACATGTATTTGCTGCCTTCTGATGTGTGCAGCGACTACTGCTAGACATTTTGTAAAGACTCTTGGTGCTGTTGTTAAACCGAAAGGCAATACTTTGAATTGGTAATGTATTCCTTTGAATACAAACCTTGGGTATTTCCTGTGCGATGGATGTATTGGTATATGGAAATACGCATCTTTGAGGTCTAAGGTTGTCATGTAGTCGTGTAGTTTGAGCAATGGTAGCACTTCTTGTAGTGTGACCATGTGAAAGTGGTCTGATTTGATGTATGTGTTTACTATCCTGAGGTCTAGGATTGGTCTTAGCGTCTTGTCCTTCTTTGGTATTAAGAAGTACAGTGAATAAACTCCTGTGTTTATTTGTGTGTTTGGTACTAATTCGATTGCATTCTTTTGCAACAGTGCTTGAACTTCTGTCTCCAGGAGCTCGGAATGATGTTGTGATAAATTTTGTGCTCTTGGTGGTATGTTTGGAGGGAATTGTAGAAATTCTATGCAATAACCATGTTGGATAATTGCTAGAACCCAAGTGTCTGTAGTGATTTCCTGCCATGCTTTGTAATAATGACCTATTCTTCCCCCCACTGGTGTTGTGTGGAGGGGATGAGTGACATGTGAGTCACTGCTTAGTTGCAGGGGTTTTGGGGCTTTGAAATTTTCCCCTATTCCTAGGGAATTGCCCTCCTCTGTATTGGCCCCGAAAGCCTCCCCTGTACTGTCCCTGGTAACTGGACGGTGTTGCCTGTGAGGTGCTGGCTTGTGTGGCCTGACCCCGAAACCCCCCTCTAAAGGGTGTCTTGCGGAAGGTGCCGTAGTTTCCTCTGCTCTGCGGGGAGTAGAGTGCGCCCATTGCTTTAGCAGTGTCCGTGTCCTTTTTAAGTTTTTCTATTGCTGTGTCCACTTCTGGACCGAACAGTTCTTTTTCATTGAAAGGCATATTGAGAACTGCCTGCTGTATCTCTGGTTTAAACCCAGACGTTCGTAGCCATGCATGCCTTCTGATGGTCACGGATGTATTAATTGTCCTTGCAGCTGTGTCTGCTGCGTCTATGGATGAGCGTATCTGGTTGTTTGAAATGTTTTGACCTTCCTCAACCACTTGCTTTGCCCTTTTTTGTAGGTCTTTGGGTAGATGTTCAATGAGGTGTTGCATCTCATCCCAATGGGCTCTGTCATAGCGCGCAAGTAGTGCTTGAGAGTTGGCGATGCGCCACTGGTTTGCAGCCTGTGCTGCGACTCTTTCCAGCTGCATCGAACTTGCGGCTTTCCTTATCCGGAGGTGGTGCATCCCCAGATGTGTGGGAGTTGGCCCTTTTCCTAGCTGCTCCTACAACGACGGAATCTGGTGGCAGCTGTGCAGTGATGAAAACAGGGTCTGTAGGGGGCGCCTTATACTTTTTTTCCACTCTTGGTGTGATTGCCCTACTTTTGACCGGCTCCTTAAAAATTTCTTTTGCGTGCCGGAGCATACCAGGGAGCATAGGCAGGCTTTGGTAGGAGCTGTGGGTGGAGGAGAGGGTGTTGAATAAAAAGTCATCCTCGACCTGTTCTGAGTGGAGGCTTACATTGTGAAATTGTGCTGCTCTAGCCACCACTTGAGAATACGCAGTGCTGTCTTCTGGTGGAGATGGCTTCGTAGGGTATGCCTCCGGGCTGTTATCTGACACTGGGGCGTCGTATAAGTCCCATGCGTCCTGATCCTGGTCACCCTGGCTCATGGTGGTGTGAGCTGGGGAATGTGATGGAGTTTGTGCTGGTGAGACGTGAATTACAGGTGGAGGAGAGGGTGGTGGAGTAACCTTTTTCACCACCTTTGTTTGTGGTGTTTGTTCAGTTTGGAACTCCAGTCTTCTATTTCTTCTAATAGGGGGAAGGGTGCTTATTTTCCCTGTTCCCTCCTGTATGAAGATACGCTTTTGCGTATGGTCTACATCGGTAGATTGCAGCTCTTCCTCGAACCTATGCTTTCGCATTTGGGAGGTTAGTGAATGCTCCTCTGTATAAGAGCCTGAAACTGGGTCGGTTGCAGGTTGTTTTGGCACCGAAACCCTGTCTGCATCTTTTTTCGGCTCCGAGCTGACGTTTCTTTTTTTCGGGGCCGAAACCTCTCGGCGTCGATCTTCGTCGGTGCCGCTGTCTCGGCATCGAGCCGTGTCTACACCGCTATCTCGGTGTCGATGCTTGTCTCCAGCACTTTCTCGGTCCCGAGAAGGCTGCGTACCGGTGTCTCGACCGGAGTCGGACTGTCTCGGCACTGTTTGGGCCTTTTTCGGTGCCGACGGTCGGTCACCGAATTTATGGGTCGAGCCATGGCCTGGTGGCAGTGGCGTCCCCTGGGCCTTGTCAATCTTCTTATGTGTTGTTTTCGACGTCTTACTCACGGTTTGTGGGTCATCGAATTCCTCGGAGTCCGATTCGTGGATCGAGAAGGTACCTTCCTCTTCTTGTTCCTCGAACTCTCGGTGGGCTGTCGGCGCGGACGCCATTTGAAGTCTTCTGGCTCGACGGTCTCGGAGTGTTTTTCGGGACCGGAACGCACGACAGGTGTCTTCACTGTGCTCAGGTGACAGGCACAGGTTACAGACCAAGTGTTGGTCTGTATAGGGGTACTTGTTGTGGCATTTGGGACAGAAACGGAACGGGGTCCGTTCCATCGGCGTTCTTCAGCACGCGGTCGGGCCGACCAGGCCCCGACGGGGGATCGAAAAACTACCCCGAAGGGCACCGGAGCTCTTCGATCTTCGATGCGGTGTTGAATCTAACTACGCCGATCCCGAACGCAATAATACCGACGAAAATCTTCCGAATTTAGCTATCTTTCCGTTCCGAAACTCGGAGCGACAGGAACACGTCCGAACCCGATGGCGGAAAAAAAACAATCGAGGATAGAGTCGACGCCCATGCGCAATGGACACAAAAGGAGGAGTCACTCGGTCCCGTGACTCGAAAGACTTCTTTGAAGAAAAACAACTTGTAACACTCCGGCCCAACACCAGATGGCGAGCTATTGCAAAACATGCGTATCTACAGCGACAGATGCCATCGAACCTGTAGTTACAGATAACTAATTTTTGTTCTTCAGTGTTGGATCATTCATAGATTTGCATGCTTGGATCAGAATAGCAAACAGTATAAAATATTAAGTTCTTATGATTGCAATACATTGTGGATGGTGGTTTGCGAAATGATAGTAATAGTAATAATACATTTTATAATAATAATCAATCAGAATATACGTTTGTAATGTATGATGTTAAATACAAGATGTGATCTGAGATACTAAACACTGAGTCAAGTGAGAATGATAAAGAAAACAGAGGCTCACCTTACTGAAATAGATGTTGTAATACAGCCTGCCCGACTGCTGCATCGCTGCGGAGTGAAGAGTTTAAGCAATAGTGCTGAGTGAACATGAGTACACTCTTCCGTGTTGCAGGAAGACTATTTGTTTTCCACTTGAACAATGCAGCCAAAGTGGAAAAAAACGCTTTTGTCGAGCGTCCTTTTGCCTTGGAGGAAAGAGGTTTGCAGTCTGAGGAATGGCAAAATTCTATGGTTGCTAAAATCCATCTTGCAATGGTTGCTTTCGTAACCGCAGTGCCTTGTCATGATTGTGCATATGAGAAAATTGGTGTTCTGATTTTTGAAAGTGTTTAGCACGTTTTAAGTAAAACTCGAGATATCTTATTATATTTAGCGTATGCAGAGATTGCTCTTCTGGAGTGGTTGGATGTGGGAAGAACATCCGTAGAACAACAGGTTCATTAAGATGAAATTGCGAGGGTACCTTTGGAAAAAAATTTGGGTTTGTTTTTTATAACTCCTTCATCTGTGAATCTGAAGAAAGGCTCTCAGGTTGTGAACACCTAAATCTCACTCACCCTTCTACTGAATGTTAACGCCAACAGTGTGGCTACTTTCCAGGTAAGGAATTTCAAGCCCAACTTTTGAATTGGTTCAATGGCGGTTTTACCAACTGAGCAAGGACTACGTTTAGATGCCATTCCGGAGGGGGTGGACGGACTGGAGGGAAGACATGAAATAGGCCTTTCATGAAATGTTTGATTATCCTTGTTGAGGAGAACTAAGTATAATGTGAAAAGCATCTGTATCTGGATATAGCTGCAAGATGCACTTTCACAGGCACATGCATCAAACCTGAGAGAGCTAAGGAAAGGAGTTAAGGTAAAATTTCTCCTGTGATGCCTTCAGCGGATGCAAGTTTTCTTTCGGACATCATAAGCAAAATCTATTCCATTTCAATCTGTAAGATTTGTTGGTTGAATCTGCTCTTGCTCTCACCAGAATATCTTTGCATTCTTGTGGAATGTCTATATTCCGGAATTCAAGAGAGCCTGAATCCAGGTGAAGAACTTGGCCCTGGATCCTCGTCAATAGAGTTAGTATGGTGAGAAGACAAATTGGCTTGGCCTCGGTCAGGAGGAGAAGTTCAGTGAACCAATGTTGCCTGGGCCACTTGGGAACAATCTGAATTAAACAGAACTTCTCCACCTTTATCTTCCTGAACGCTTTCGGCATCATGGGGTGGGGGGGATTGTACGCAAATATCCCAGACCCTCTTATCAAAAGGCATTCTCCCATGATCCCGGGAGTGGGTGCTGACTGGCGCAGAAGCAGAATTTCTTGTTGGTAGTGAGGAAGCCTAATTCTGGTTTGCCTCAAAGGAGAAAAATGTTGTCCAGTTCTTCTTGATTCAGCTCCGATTTGTGGCAACTCTCCTTGGTTTTGTAAAAATGTGTGGTGCTAATTTGAGTCCGAATGGGAGGACTTTGAACTGGTAATGGGTGCCAGCTAAAGTGAAACAGATATTTGCAATGTTTCGAGTGTATGAGAATGAGGAAATATGCATCCTGCAGGTCGAGAGTGGTCATATAATCCCCATGGTTTAGGAGACGCAGGATGTCAGAGTGACCATGCGGAATGACTGATGTTCAGGAAATTTGTAGAGTTTTCTGAGGTCCAAAATGGGTCGCCATTCTCCTGATTGCTTTCTTACCAGGAAAAAAACGAGAATAGAAGCCTGTGCCTCTCTGGGTGGATGGTACTATCTCGATCGCTCCTTTGTCAAGCATACTGTGAGCTTTCTGTAACAAGTGAAGATGGCGGGGGGGGGAGGCCCTTTTGGTGGCATGTTTGGATGTTTCTGAATGAACTCCAGTGTATGACCATGAGTTATCAGATCTAGTACCCATTTGCCTGTGGTTATTTCCCACCACTGAGTAAGATGTTTTGAAAAGTTTGCACACACTGTATGAGGTTTGGTAGTAGCTGGCACCCAAATTAAATCATTGTTTGCGGACGGTATACCTGGATTGTGTGGACTGTCTTCTTCGCCCTGCCTGCTTTGTATAAGCTGCTGGTGGTGGCGGTCTGTTGCAGATCTCACAGAAGGAGTTGGCACTTCAAATGAGGCAGTGTTTGTGGAGAATTTAAAAGATTTCTTCTTTTCGCCACTGTCTGTCAGATACCCATGATGGAAAGTCTTTAGGGCCTTTCTAGCTAACTCAGAGATATCATGGTAGTCGGACCTTGCCCTCTTGTGAGAGTGGGTATCCCAGACCATCTTATCAAAAGGCATTCTCCCATGATCCTGGGAGTGGGTGCTGACTGGCGCAGAAGCAGAATTTCTTGTTATTCTTGGTAGTGAGGAAGCCTAATTCTGGTTTGCCTCAAAGGAGAAAAATTTTGTCCAGTTATTCTTGATCCAGCTCCGATTTGTGGCAACTCTCCTTGGTTCTGCTGAGCATGTCCGCCAAGGTGTTAATTGCTCCTGACACATGCTCGGCCTTCAAAGCTATGTTGTGTGCAGTCAGCCAGAGCCATTGGTTTTGTGCTTCTTTGGAGAGAAAAAGTGAATTTGTACCTCCTTGTTTGTTTATATAATGCAAGCTGGTCGTGTTGACTGTGCACATCAGCACTGAGGATCCTTGTATGTGAAGTAAAAAATGCCTGGAGAGAGAGAAAGATGTCTGAGTTCTAAGCGGTTTTATATACATGGATCGTTGGGAGCTGGACCTTTTGCCCTGGATTTGAAGGTCTTGGAGATGACCACCCTAACCTTCCAGAGAGGCATCTGTTCTGATGATGATGAAGTCTGGTGTTAACGGTAAGAACGTGAGGCCCCTGGAGATGCGAGGGATGTGATCCCACCATTCCAAAGCTTGTGTTATTCTTTGGGTTTTTGTTATGTGCTCGTCAAAAGATCCTTCTGACTGAATCAACTGTTTTTGAAGTTCCTCCTGCAAAGTTTGCATCTTCATGCGTGCTAGGGGGAACAAGGTTTATTGAGCAAGACATCATTCCTAATAACAACTTGAACCAACGCACTGAAACAGACTTTCTTCTAGATACCGTGAGGACCATCAGAGTTAATTTCTGCTGTCTTTCTATGGTGAGAAAAGCCTTGCCTTGTTTGGTATCTAGGATGGAGCCTAGAAACGTAATCTCCTGTAGAGGGATAGCAATGGATTTTTGAAGGTTCAAGGTAAGCCCCAATTTATGGAACAGAGTCATACAATCCTTTGTAGCCCTGGCTGCATGAATAGGTGTTTGTGCCTTTAGCAACCAGTTGTCTAGGTATGGGAATGCTTTGTGACTGTGTTCTGGGGGCTGCTGCAACTGGGGCTAGGCATTTTGTAAAAATGTGTGGTGCTAATTTGAGTCCGAATGAGGGGGACTTTGAACTGGTAATGGGTGCCAGCTACAGTGAAACAGATATTTGCAATGTTTCGGGTGTATGAGAATGAGGAAATATACATCCTGCAGTTCGGGAGTGGTCATATAATCCCCATGGTTTAGGAGACGCAGGATGTCAGAGTGACCATGTGGAATGACTGATGTTCAGGGAATTTGTTGAGTTTTGAGGTCCAAAATGGGTCTCCATTCTCCGGACGTCTTTCTTACCAGGAAAAAAACGAGAATAGAAGCCTGTGCCTCTCTGGGTGGATGGTACTATCTCTATCGCTCCTTAGTTGAGCATACTGTGAGCTTTCTGTAACCAGTGAAGATAGTGAAGGAGGGGGGGGCATGCGGGGGGGGCTTTTGGTGGCATGTTTGGATGTTTCTGAATGAACTCCAGTGTATTACCATGAGTTATCAGATCTAGTACCCATTTGTCTGTGGTTATTTCCCACCACTGAATAAGATGTTTTGAATTGTTTGCGCACACTGTATGAGGTTTGGTAGTAGCTGGCACTCAAATGAAATCATTGTTTGCAGACAGTATCCCTGGATTATGTGGACTGTCTTCTTCGCCCTGCCTGCTTTGTATAAGCTGCTGATGGTGGCTGTCTGTTGCAGATCTCACAAAAGGAATTGGCACTTCAAATGAGGCAGTTTTTGTGGAGAATTTAGAAGATTTCTTCTTTTCGCCACTGTCTGTCAGATACCCATGATGGAAAGTCTTTAGGGCCTTTCTAGCTACCTCAGAGATATCATGGTAGTCGGACCTTGCCCTCTTGTGAGAGTGGGTTGAGGTGTCGGCTCTCTTCTGAGGAGGTACCTTTTTGTGGCTTGGTCTTCTGTAGCACCAAAAGAAGCCTCGCTTCTCAGTCTTTAAGAGTCTTGGTAGAAAAAGCATACCTTGCAATCCTTAGGTTTGTGAACAGGATGAAGGCAGTATAGGCAGCTTTTATGAGGGTCATCCACATGTAATCTCTTCTTCCCACAAGTTTTGCAGGATCTGAAGAGCCCCTTTTTAGTAATCTTCAACATATTGATGCTTAGAGAAGCTGAAGTAAAGATAAAACTGAGCAGAGCTCAGGGAAACTCCCTTCACACGATGTGCGTTAGAAAATCTGAGAGACTTAAACTACTGTGCTGAAGGGTCTAGAGGGTGCTCTCGCCTGACTGGCAGGGCTTTGGGTCTTTTCTAATGATGCAAATAAGCTGTCAAAGTGAATGCATTTTAACATTGTTTTCTATAGGAAATTTCTCTATACTGCTAATTCATGGTACAGTGGGGCTCCCACTCCCTTGACAAAGATGATTCCAGCATGTGAATCTATGAAAGATCCAATACTAAAAAATCCAGAATGCAGCACATCCTCAAATTTGCGCAAGACCAGGCCAGGGTTTCTGAGCTTTGCAGCTGTGCTTGATGATGTAGTTTGGCCATGTGGTTCCAGAGGATCTTCAGATTTATCTGGGCAGATTAGTATCACAATGGTGAGTCAAGCAAGGAGCCCAGACACCAGAGACCGACCTCGTGTGGGCCTGTCACTTATATCCGTTTGTGGTAATCCATGCAAGTTTTGAAACCTGTCACTTTATGGTGAGGATGGTGCTTCACACACTGGAGAAATTTGGGAAAGGAGCTCAGTCAAGATGACAGAAATCGAGGGAGCAGGCTCTGGATCACAGTCTGAAGTTGTGGGAAGAAAGAAAATAAAGTTCACACGCGGAGAAGGCTGTTATATTGTGGCCCTGATGTCACTTCAGGGACAGGACATAGACACAGAGGAGCACAATGCCACTTACCGGCGCACAAAGGAATTGCTGAGAAAATTCTACAAATCCAGTCTAGCACCTGATGGTAGTCACAAGGTGAGGAAACTGCGATTAGGAGTATCCATCATAAATGCGCTATAATACAGGATGTTTGACTTTGTTAGCAGAAAAGAGGTCTTCAAGGATGCAGATACTTAGAGTCCTCCACAATCCTAGTATGACTTTAGTATAACAGTGACTATATTCCTTGACGTCACATCACCCTGATATTAAATACCTAGACTAGGGCTGTCACTGGAAATCTAGCAACAACAGACCAAAGGTTTCTAAGTTAATGTATCAGAGGCACTTTATGTGCATTATACTCATTCATTTCTGCTGATCATAAGCTTCTGTTTACCTAATTCAAGTTCCTTGTTTTACCTTAATCTCTTTTATAGATCTTCATAACCCACTTCCATGTAATCATCTGTTAAAGGAATGAATAAGTGCCCATCACTTGTGAATGAGAATGTTACAGAATAAGAGAGTGACCACAGAAACCCTCTCAAGCCACCCCCCTGCCATGCTCTGAGACTGCACCAGAGACTAATCCCAATAAGATCTGTGAACCAAAGAAGGTAAACATTTTAATAACGACATCACTACATAAAATAGATTCCACTCAACTGAGACCTGAGGCTTAAGCCGCTGCCTTAGCAGTACAGAGTTCAGTACATATAAATTTAGTGCCTCAGAAACTAAGACTCTAAAGTTATTACATGGGACTCACCTCCTGCCTTTCCACACCCGTGATGTATCAATGGAGTCCCTGGTGAAGACATCAAACTCGTCATCCTGGAAGATGTTGCCTCGAGAGGCAAGTATGGACGAAGGTTCTGCTTTCACCTGCCTGAATAACACAAGAAAGAGGAATTACAATTATTACGCTAGAGAAACAAAGTGCTTACTTGGAACTAGATGGGCTCACAATAGCAATATGCAATCTGCACTACTATTTTGTTTCACAAAATTTGGCTATATAAATAGGTGTACTAAAAGGAAACAGGGCGAAAAGCCAGATATGCATTTACTTTTCAAGGAAATGAGCAAATGTCTTCTTTAGGCTTAATACAACAGCATGGAAGCCAACACCTGAAAAAACATATGGGTGCTTATTTTGCTGCATATACAGGGAGATGGTGAAATGCAGTCAAGTAGGCTATAGCAATGTGTTTTCCTAACATAATGTCTCTGTAGCAAATAGAGAAAGGAGACAAGTGCTAGGAAAAGCAGTAACATCTTAAATGAATAACCAGCTATGAACCTTTGCACCATCCAAATATAACCACTGTTGCCACTGTGCAAGTAATCTCACAGCTGGGTAGAAATAGTGTACCACAACTTTTTTTTTTGCATACTTTACTATGACTTCCCACAGGTACTTTATGTTTGGAGTGCTTTGCGGTAATCTACACCTTACCCTTCTCACTTAAAAATGGTCTGCTACCCTGCAGGAGACAATCCACATAACCCATCTGCATTTTTTCGCTGGTAAAGTAATCTTAAACAACTGATTTGAACAGAGCTGAAAAGTGGTGTTCTAAAAAAGTATACTTTTAAAATATCTGCAAAGATGACAATTGATACAGTTACAAAACATAGTTTAACAGTATAAACAATTAACTACGAATCTGAGATGCTCAAAGGAATCAACTTTTTAGTTCTGGTGTGGGGAGTATTTCATATTAGAAGAAGGGTGGCCTGGGTCATGAAGTCACATTACAGGCTTCATAAAAGAGCACGTCCCTTGCAGTGCATAATCCAAGAGAAATCAAGAGAGAGAGAGAATCAATCAATCATTTCTAAAGCGCAGCGATCACCTGTAGGATCTAGGAGCGCTGTTTGTGGGTGTGCTGCTCAATCGAAGAGCCAGGCCTTGAGGACCTTCCTGAACTGCCTGAGTAATGCTGTGTTCCTGAGTTTGAGAGGCAGTGTGTTCCATGTCTGGGATGCAAGGTAGGAGAAGGATCTTTCTTTCTCCAGTTGTGCTTTTGCGGATCTTGGGAACGGCTGCGAGGGCGAGCTGGGACGAATGGAGTTGTCTGTTAAGTACATAGAAGGCGAGGCGGTGGTTGAGGTATGCTGGCCCTATGTTGTGTAGTGCCCTGTAGGTGTGGATCAGGAGTTTGTATGTGATGCACTTGTTGACTGGGAATCAGTGTAGGTCTCTGAGGTGGGAGGAGATGTGTGTGTCGGGGGATGTCCTGGATGAGTCTGGCTGCTGCTGCATTCTGGATTCTTTGTAGTCTTGATTGCAATTTCTTGGTGATGCCAGCATAGAGTGCGATGCCGTAGTACAGTTTGCTAGTGACGAGTACATGGGTGACTGCTTCTGTATCTCGGAAGCGATCCAGTAAAAGATGTTTCGAAGGATTCGGAGGCTGTTGAAGCATGATGAAGAGCGGGCTTTGACTTGCCAGGTCATGGATAGTGAGAAGTCCAGGATGATGCCTAGATTGCGTGCGTGGTCTGTGAGGGTGATTTCCAGTGCGGTAGGCCACCAGGAGTCATTCCAGGTGGAATGAGTAGAGTCGATTACGAGGATCTCTGTCTTTTCGGAGTTGAGTTTGAGGCAGCTGGTTTCCATCCAGGCGGCGACTGCTCTCATCCCGTTGTGGAAACTTCTCTTGGCCTTCACAGGGTCGTCGAACAGGGAGAAGATCATTTAGGTATCGTCGCCTTAGGAGACTAGTGGGCCATGTAGATATTGAAAAGCGACGGGCTGAGTGATGATCTTTGGGGTACTCCGCAGCATGCATCTTAGGGTTCTGATGTAAACAGCAGTAGCCTGACACTCTGTGCTTTTCAGGTGAGGAAGGACCTGATCCATTCCAGTGCTTTATTTCGGATACAGGCGTCGTGGAGTCTGACGCAGAGGGTGAGGTAAGAAATAGTGTTGAATGCAGCAGAGAGGTCGAGGAGGATGAGTGCGCCCGTGCCTCTGTGGTCTAGTATGGCGCGCATGTCGTTGGTGGCTGCTAGCAATGCTGTTTCGGTGCTGTGGTTGCTCCCGAATCTGGATGGAGAAGGGTCTAGGATGTGGTGTATCACGAGGAATTCGGTGAGTGCTGGTTGATGGCCTTTTCCATTACTTTGGCTGGGAAAGGGAGCAGAGAGATGGGTCTGTAGTGCTTCAGTTCCCTTGGGTTGGTGGTGGCGGGTTGATCTCAGTGTGCTTTCAATCTGATAGAAAGGTTGGGGGTCTTAAAGGATCGGTTGATAGTTCGGCAGAGCTCGAAAGGTATGGTGGTGCTGGCCAGGTTGAAGATGTGCTGAAGGCACGGATCCAAAAGGTGTTCTTGAGTAGATGGAATTTATGAGTCTTTGAGTGTCCTCTTTGGCGATGGGGGTCCAGAGTTCAGGATCTGGTTTGGTGCTGGGACTGTGGTGGTATTTGTGAGTGGTGCAGGAGGGTTCTGGTTCTTGAAGTCTTCATATTTGTCCTGGATTTTTCGGTGGAAGAAGGTGGCGAGGTAATCGCAGAGGGCTTCGGATGGAGGTATGTATCGATGAGGTGTCTGTCCCAGGGTTCGTGAATTCGTTGATGATTGCGAAGAGCTCTTTGCTGTTGTGAGCGCTGAGGCATTCTTGAATGGTGGCTTTTTTGGCAGCTCTATTGGTGAGTGGTGATGTCGTTCTTGGAGGCTATGTGGTCCTCGGTTGATCTGCTGTTCCTTCTTTTCTGTTTCAGTCATCTGCAGCAGCGTTTGGACTCTTGTAGGTCGGTCATAAACCATTTAGGTGTTTTGCTATGTCGGGTTCCAGATGGTTTCCTGAGGGGGGGCTAAGCTGTCAGTGCATTTCGATAGCCAGCGATGTAGACTGCGTGCAGCTTCATTAGAGTCTGCTGCGTCTGGTGGAGGGAGTGCTGAGAGAGTTGGCAAGTTGCAGTTTTGTAACTTTGCCCAAGCGTCTGCCAGGGGGCATAGTGGCATAGAGTTTTCTTCAAG
Source organism: Pleurodeles waltl (assembly GCF_031143425.1). Classification (NCBI taxonomy): domain Eukaryota; kingdom Metazoa; phylum Chordata; class Amphibia; order Caudata; family Salamandridae; genus Pleurodeles; species Pleurodeles waltl. The sequence continues at coordinate 812,672,983 of NC_090450.1, forward strand.
CAGGTAAAGTGGACGCATCTGTGTGTCAGTCCAGTGGTGTGAGACATGGTGATGTTGTTCCCTGCTGAGAAGGTGGGGTTGAGGATGTGTCCGGCTCTGTGGGTGGGGATGTTGACAAGTTGTCTGAGGCAGAGTGTTGTGAGGCTGTCCAAGAGGTTTGTGCTGTTGAGTTCATCATGGATATCAAGATGGAAGTTGAGGTCACCTTGTAGAATGTAGTTTGAGGGGGTGGGCGTTTGGGGAGAGATGAGGTCGGCAACATCTTTACAAAACTGAGGTCGGGTCCGGGCAGCCTGTAGATGGGTGTACCACGCAGGGAGGAGTTGGGGTTGGTCTGAATCTGGAAGTGTATATGTTCATGGGTTGGCTGAGACTGTGACTCACTGGCGGTTGTCAGACAGAGGATGTTGTAGTAGACTATGGCAATGCCTCCTCCAGGCCGGTTGGCTCTGTCTTTGTGGATGATTTTGTAGCTGTCCGGAATGGCCAGGACGATGACCTGGGTCAAGGTGGGGGGTGATCTCCGCCTCCGTGAAGAAGGTGACATCCGGGGCGGTCGAGTTGTGGAGGTCCCAGATTTATACTGCGTGCTTTACGAGGGAGTGTGTATTGGGAGTATGCACTTGAAGTGGTCGTCCGTGCTTGATATGGGATTGTGTGGTGGTCCTTGAAGGATGCGGGAGCATGTGCAGCACAAAATACGTCCATGAGTGTTCCTCAGGTCAGCTAGGTGGCAGGCTGAGGATCTTCCTGGGTTGAGGCTGCATAGTGTGTTGGAGTTGAACCAGCGGATGGAGCAAGGATCAGGGTCCATGGCGCTGGACATGGTCCAGACGCGGTGGGTACAAACAGGCTTGCCTTTGGTGCGCCAGCGGCACAGCATCCACCATTAAGAAGGGGAGAGAGGGGGGTTTAGTCAGGTGGGAGGGTGGGAAAAGTGCATCACAGGGAGAGAGGGGGTGGGGCCGCAGGGGCAGCAGCAGTAAAAGGGAAACACAGCAGAGTGAAGGGAGAAAGAAAGAATATGGAAAGAGAATCAAAGCGAATAAAAAGACAGAAAAATACACAAAAGTACAAAACTGAAGTTAAGGCAGAAGTAAAAGCAGAAGTAAGGAGAGACAGAAGATACTTACATGCAGATGACCACTAGGAACCAGGGATGAGGCGCAGGTGGGAGCCTGTGGGTGGAGGTGAGCCTCGAACTGAGAGTCATGCAAGCTTTCAGTTCGCTTGACGCAGAGGCAGCAGTAACAGGTGCAGCTGCACAGAGGAGGGCAACAGATGGCAGGAGAAAAGTAAGGGAGTGTTTGTATGTGAGCATAAGAAAGAGACTGGGGACACTGATCCTGTTCTACAATCAGTGCTTCAACATGTTGCAACAGGAGCCACCTGTCATCCAAACAGAAGCTGGAGCCATTACAACTGTAAGAGTTCTAACGGAAACTGCTGCCTTTCTCAAGATATCCTATTGGTTTGTCTCTCAGAACCCTAGACCTACCTACTCTGGTTGGTCAGCTGTAGGACCAGCTGTATACACCAACGCTCTATGTCCCTTCATGGAGAGCTGCAAAAGGCACCTCAGTCTTGTTGGCCTCTCTAAGGCTCTCATGATCTCAGAGAACACAGAAAGGACTGGTGAGACAGAATTCCCTTCTACTACCAATGTATACGCCATGTTCTAGGAAATAATTTTTGTTATGCAAATCTCTTGTTCCTGCTCCAACGGTAATAGTCCAGCTCAAACTGGTAAATAGCGCTGCATCTTAATGCGAACACAAGCAACCCCAGACATGTTTCAGTCTGACTGGACCTCATCAGCACCCAATGATCCTCCTATCCCAATACAGACCGACCGTCACCCCTCACATTTATTGTGGCCAATTAGATCAACCCACTGCTTGTGGTACTGCCATGTGCAGAAATCGGGCTAAGGTCCTTACAAACCGATTCTCGCCCCAGTTCAACATATAGGGTAGCCCCCTGATGGTGGGTATAGGGTCTTTGGGATGGTTGGGACCTCAGAAATGGCCTGGTTCATGTGATCACTGCAAGTGCATGAAGACAGCACAAGTTTACTTGGAACTGTGTGTGCATACCAGATGCAGCACACAAATAGTTAAAAGGTACAGCAAAGCTTTGTATGTTGCACTAAGTGCATACAGTCCTGCTGCACCACATTGCTTCTGCTGGAGTGCATCACATTTGAAAAAAAATGAAAATGTCACTTACCCAGTGTACATCTGTTCGTGGCATCAGTCGCTGTAGATTCGCATGTTTTGCATAGCTCGCCATCTGGTGTTGGGCCGGAGTGTTACAAGTTGTTTTTCTTCGAAGAAGTCTTTCGAGTCACGGGACCGAGTGACTCCTCCTTTTGTCTCCATTGCGCATGGGCGTCGACTCCATCTTCGATTGTTTTTCCCCGCAGAGGGTGAGGTAGGAGTTGAATTGTAGTAATAGTGCCCATGCAATGGAGTGACTAAGTATGTACCTATTTAAGGTTGAGATGATACATATACAAATAGTTGAAGGTAACTTCCAAACTGCTACAGGCTCCCGGGGAGGCGGGTGGGCACATGCGAATCTACAGCGACTGATGCCACGAACAGATGTACACTGGGTAAGTGACATTTTCAGTTCGATGGCATCTGTCGCTGTAGATACGCATGTTTTGCATAGACTAGTAAGCAGTTATCTCCCCAAAAGCGGTGGCTCAGCCTGTAGGAGTGGAAGTAGTTTGAAATAATGTTCTTAATACGGCTTGACCTACTGTGGCTTGTTGTGCGGATAACACATCTACACAGTAGTGCTTGGTGAATGTGTGAGGCGTAGACCATGTGGCTGCCTTACATATTTCTTGCATTGGGATGTTTCCTAGAAAGGCCATGGTAGCACCTTTCTTTCTGGTTGAGTGTGCCCTTGGTGTAATGGGCAGCTGTCGTTTAGCTTTAAGGTAGCAGATTTGGATGCATTTAACTATCCATCTGGCTATACCTTGTTTTGATATTGGGTTTCCTGCATGAGGTTTTTGAAATGCAATAAATAGTTGTTTAGTCTTTCTGATGTTCTTTGTTCTGTCAATGTAATACATTAATGCTCTTTTGACATCTAATGTATGTAGTGCCCTTTCAGCTACGGTATCTGGCTGTGGAAAGAACACTGGAAGTTCCACTGTTTGATTTAGATGGAACGGTGAAATAACCTTTGGCAAACATTTAGGATTAGTCCTTAGGACGACCTTATTCTTGTGTAGTTGTATAAAAGGTTCTTGTATTGTAAACGCCTGAATCTCGCTTACTCTTCTTAGGGAAGTAATGGCGATGAGAAATGCAACCTTCCAGGTTAGGAACTGTATTTCGCAGGAGTGCATGGGTTCAAAAGGTGGACCCATAAGTCTAGTCAGGACAACATTTAGGTTCCATGAAGGAACAGGTGGTGTTCTTGGTGGTATAATTCTCCTAAGGCCCTCCATGAATGCTTTAATGACTAGTATCTTATATAGGGAAGTTGAATAGGTAGTCTGCAGGTATGCAGATATTGCTGCAAGGTGTATTTTAATGGAAGAGAAAGCCAGGTTAGATTTTTGTAAGTGAAGCAAGTAACCCACTACATGTTCTGGAGTTGTGTGTAATGGTTGTATTTGATTAATATGGCAGTAGCAAACAAACCTCTTCCATTTACTTGCATAGCAGTGCCTGGTGGATGGCCTTCTGGCTTGCTTTATGACTTCCATACATTCTTGGGTAAGTTGTAAGTGCCCGAATTCTAGGATCTCAGGAGCCAGATTGCTAGATTCAGCGATGCTGGATCTGGGTGTCTGATCTTTTGGTTGTGTTGTGTCAACAGATCTGGCCTGTTGGGCAATTTGATGTAGGGTACTACTGATAGGTCTAGCAGCGTTGTGTACCAGGGTTGCCTTGCCCAAGTTGGTGCTATTAGTATGAGTTTGAGTTTGTTTTGACTGAGTTTGTTTACTAGGTAAGGAAGGAGAGGGAGAGGAGGAAAAGCGTAAGCAAATATCCCTGACCAGTTCATCCATAGGGCATTGCCTTGGGACTGTTTGTGTGGGTATCTGGATGCGAAGTTTTGGCATTTTGCGTTCTCCTTCGTCGCAAACAAGTCTATTTGAGGTGTTCCCCAGAGTTTGAAATAGGTGTTCAGAATTTGGGGGTGAATTTCCCATTCGTGGACCTGTTGGTGATCTCGAGAGAGGTTGTCTGCGAGTTGATTTTGGATCCCTGGTATAAATTGTGCTATTAGGCGAATTTGGTTGTGAATTGCCCAACGCCAAATTCTTTGTGCTAGCAGGCTTAACTGCGTGGAGTGTGTCCCCCCTTGCTTGTTTAGATAATACATTGTTGTCATGTTGTCTGTCTTGACGAGAATGTATTTGTGAACTATTATTGGTTGGAAAGCTTTTAGTGCTTGAAAAACTGCTAGAAGTTCTAGGTGATTTATATGCAGTTTTGTTTGATGTACGTTCCATTGTCCTTGTATGCTGTGTTGATCGAGGTGTGCTCCCCACCCTGTCATGGAAGCATCTGTTGTTATTATGTATTGTGGCACTGGGTCTTGGAAAGGCTGCCCTTTGTTTAAATTTATGTTGTTCCACCACAGAAGCGAGAGGTAAGTTTGGCGGTCTATTAACACCAGATCTAGAAGATGACCCTGTGCTTGAGACCACTGTGATGCTAGGCACTGTTGTAAGGGCCTCATGTGCAGTCTTGCGTTTGGGACAATGGCTATGCATGAAGACATCATGCCTAGGAGTTGTAATATCATCTTTGCTTGTATCTTTTGTGTTGGATACATGCGTTGTATGATGGTGTTGAAATTTTGAATTCTTTGGGGACTTGGAGTGGCTACTCCTTTTGTTGTGTCTATTATGGCTCCTAGGTATTGTTGTACCTTGCCCGGCAGAATGTTGGATTTCGTGAAGTTGACGGTGAACCCTAGTTTGAAGAGGGTTTGTATGATCTGATTTGTGTGATTTGAGCACTCTATTAACGAATGGGCCTTGATTAGCCAGTCGTCTAGATATGGGAACACATGTATTTGCTGCCTTCTGATGTGTGCAGCGACTACCGCTAGACATTTGGTAAAGACTCTTGGTGCGGTTGTTAATCCGAAAGGCAGTACCTTGAATTGGTAATGTATTCCTTTGAATACAAACCTTAGGTATTTCCTGTGCGATGGGTGTATTGGTATATGGAAATACGCGTCCTTGAGGTCTAAAGTTGACATGTAGTCGTGTAGTTTTAGCAATGGTAATACTTCTTGTAGTGTGACCATGTGAAAGTGGTCTGATTTGATGAATGTGTTCACTATTCTGAGGTCTAGGATTGGTCTCAGCGTTTTGTCCTTCTTTGGTATCAGAAAGTACATTGAGTAAACTCCTGTGTTTATTTGTGTGTTTGGCACTAATTCGATTGCATTCTTTTGCAATAGTGCCTGCACTTCTATCTCCAGGAGATTGGAATGATGTTTTGTCAAATTTTGTGCTTTTGGTGGTATGTTTGGAGGGAATTGTAGAAATTCTATGCAATAACCATGTTGGATAATTGCTAGAACCCAAGTGTCTGTAGTGATTTCCTCCCATGCTTTGTAATAATGACTTATTCTTCCCCCCACTGGTGTTGTGTGGAGGGGGTGAGTGACATGTGAGTCACTGCTTAGTAGTAGGGGTTTTGGGGCTTTGAAATTTTCCTCTATTCCTAGGGAATTGCCCTCCTCTATATTGTCCCCGAAAACCTCCTCTGTACTGTCCCTGGTAACTGGACGGTGTTGCCTGTGAGGTGCTGGCTTGTGTGCTCTGACCCCGAAACCCCCCTCGAAAGGGTGTTTTACGGAATGTGCTGTAATTCCCTCTGCTCTGCGGGGAGTAGAGTGCGCCCATGGCTTTAGCAGTGTCCGTGTCTTTTTTGAGTTTCTCAATCGCTGTGTCCACTTCTGGACCGAACAGTTCTTTTTCGTTAAAAGGCATATTGAGAACTGCTTGCTGAATCTCTGGTTTAAATCCAGACGTTCGGAGCCATGCATGCCTTCTGATAGTTACAGATGTATTAATTGTCCGTGCAGCTGTATCTGCAGCGTCCATGGAGGAGCGGATTTGGTTGTTGGAAATGGTCTGTCCCTCCTCAACCACTTGTTTTGCCCTATTTTGTAGGTCCTTGGGCAGATGGTCAATGAGATGTTGCATCTCATCCCAATGGGCTCTGTCATAGCGCGCAAGTAGTGCCTGGGAGTTAGCGATGCGCCACTGGTTTGCAGCTTGTGCTGCGACTCTTTTACCAGCTGCATCGAACTTGCGGCTTTCTTTTTCTGGGGGTGGTGCATCTCCAGATGTGTGGGAGTTGGCCCTTTTCCTAGCTGCTCCTACAACGACAGAGTCTGGTGGCAGCTGTGTAGTGATGAAAGACGGGTCTGTAGGAGGCGCCTTATACTTTTTTTCCACTCTTGGTGTGATTGCCCTACTTTTGACCGGCTCCTTAAAGATTTCTTTTGCGTGCCGGAGCATACCAGGGAGCATAGGCAGGCTTTGGTAGGAGCTGTGGGTGGAGGAGAGTGTGTTGAATAAAAAGTCATCCTCGACCTGTTCTGAGTGGAGGCTTACATTGTGAAATTGTGCTGCTCTAGCCACCACTTGAGAATACGCAGTGCTGTCCTCTGGTGGAGATGGCTTCGTAGGGTATGCCTCCGGACTGTTATCTGACACTGGGGCGTCGTATAAGTCCCATGCGTCTTGATCTTGGTCACCCTGGCTCATGGTGGTGTGAGCTGGGGAATGTGATGGAGTTTGTGCTGGTGAGACGTTAATCACAGGTGGAGGAGAGGGTGGTGGGGTAACTTTTTTCACCACTTTTGTTTGTGGTGTTTGTTCAGTTTGGAACTCCAACCTTCTCTTTCTTCTAATAGGGGGAAGGGTGCTTATTTTTCCTGTCCCCTGCTGTATGAAAATACGCTTTTGCGTATGGTCTACATCCGTTGAGTGTAGTTCTTCCTCAAACCTATGCTTTTGCATTTGGGAGGTTAGCGAGTGCTCCTCTGTATAAGAGCCTGAAACTGGGTCGGTTGCAGTTTGTTTTGGCACCGAAACCCTGTCTGCATCTTTTTTCGGCTCAGAGGTGACTTTTTTCTTTTTCGGGGCCGAAACCTCTCGGCGTCGATCTTCTTCGGTGCCGCTGTCTCGGCATCGAGCCGTGTCTACACCGGTATCTCGGTGTCGATGCTTGTCTCCAGCACTTTCTCGGTCCCGAGAAGGCTGCGTGCCGGTGTCTCGACCGGAGTCGGACGATCTCGGCACTGTTTGGGCCTTTTTCGGTGCCGACGGTCGGTCACCGAATTTATGGGTCGAGCCATGGCCTGGTGGCAGTGGCGTCCCCTGGGCCTTGTAAATCTTCTTCTGAGTGGTTTTCGACGTCCTACTCACGGTTTGTGTATCGTCGAATCCTTCGGAGTCCAATTCTTGGATCGAAAAGGTTCCCTCCTCTTGTTGTTCCTCGAACTCCCGGTGGGCTGTCGGCGCGGACGCCATCTGAAGTCTTCTGGCTCGACGGTCTCGGAGAGTTTTTCGGGACCGGAACGCACGACAGGCCTCGCAGGTGTCTTCACTGTGCTCAGGTGACAGGCACAGGTTGCAGACCAAGTGTTGGTCTGTATAGGGGTATTTATTGTGGCATTTGGGACAGAAACGGAACGGGGTCCGTTCCATCGGCGTTCTTCTGCACGCGGTCGGGCCGACCAGGCCCCGACGGGGGATCGAAAAAATTACCCCGAAGGGCACCGGAGCTCTTCGATCTTAGACGCGGTGTTGAATCTAACTACGCCGACCCCGAACGCAACAATACCGACGAAAATCTTCCGAAATTAGCTATCTTTCCGTTCCGAAACTCGGAGCGACAGGAACACGTCCGAACCCGATGGCGGAAAAAAAACAATCGAAGATGGAGTCGACGCCCATGCGCAATGGAGACAAAAGGAGGAGTCACTCGGTCCCGTGACTCGAAAGACTTCTTCGAAGAAAAACAACTTGTAACACTCCGGCCCAACACCAGATGGCGAGCTATGCAAAACATGCGTATCTACAGCGACAGATGCCATCGAACATATGCTTTTATTAGAAACATGTGAAAGTCTATGTTCAAATGGTGCATATATTAAATGTTAATTTTGTAGTAGGTAATCATACTTAAATATTATAAGCCTGCAAGTGAAGTAGGTGCTGATTTAAGTTAAACCTGTCGATGCCATCTTAACTGAAAACAATGCATTAACATTGAAAGGCCAGTTTTCCACTTTAAACCATTATTTTGCACAAAATGTATCCTCTTTTGCTGCAGATGTAACTTTACAAAAGCTTTCTGTTAGCTAACGTTTAGGCATTTGTTTTCTATTAGACAATTGATAGTGGGGTTCTCACTGGAAGAAAAGCAGGCAACAGGAAGGATGACTTATGAGAACAACTGTCTGGACTACAACAGGTGAATAATGTATCTTTTCAAGGACTAACAGCTATAGACCTTTGTATGACATGAGAAAAAAGGGAGTTGCTATTAGGAGGATGCAGGAGACTAAAGAAAACATGTTGCCACCTAAAATATTGTGTGTTAATATTAGGACGTGTTCCTTGAATAAGGCAGAACTTTCCTTTGAGCTTTTCTCTTAGAAGGGCTTTTTCCTTTGAGCTTCTCGCGTACGGCATGGAATACTTTATAGCTTGACATGCAAAGGTCTTTATGCTTATACATTAATTCTCTCGTCAGAACAGTATCTGAAATGACACCTTACTCTATGGTAATCCAAATTAATTTAGATTAGGGAACTTCTTTGGAACATGCTTGCTGTAAAATCAGCAGGATAACTGTAATTTAAATCAATGTTTTATTATTTCTTATATTGAAATACCCATTATTGGACAAATGATAAAAAGCTAAAGAAGTGAAAACAAAACCCTTTAACTCACACAAAATGTTCTTTATTGAGTGTAATAAAAGTCCTTACTGATTCATTACTATGGGGGTTATTACAACTTTGGAGGAGGTGTTAATCCGTCCCAAAAGTGACGGTAAAGTGACGGATATACCACCAGCCGTATTACGAGTCCATTATATCCTATGGACTCGTAATACGCCTGGTGATATATCCGTCACTTTACCGTCACTTTTGGGACGGATTAACACCTCCTCCAAAGTTGTAATAACCCCATATGTGTTTAATGTAAATTGCTCCTTTTTACCTTTCTCTGTCGACGAACAAAGGTCCATATGACCAGTGGTAGGGGTTATTTAATGACTACACTCTACGATTGCGAAATAGAAAACCCTGCTCCATCAAGTAGTAGCGAGAAAACAGTTATGTCAAAGGAGAAAAGGAGCTGACATAATCTGCCCAAGTTTAGAATTGCCCATGTCCCTTAATCGAAAGCCCAAACAAAATCTGAAGGGATTCATGGTTTCAAAGCAAGTTACAGTGGTGAAGGTTGAGTATCAACAGGGTTATGCTTATTTTTTTATTTTTTTAACTTTCCAGACATACACACAACTACAATCGCAACTCGTAGCCATCCCATTAATTAAGAGTTTTTCATTGTGTTGAAGTTATGTGTTTGATAGGCATAGGTTGATAGATTATTTGTGTCTAAACGTTTGATGTTGAGCAGCTGAAGTTGTTATTCAACTCGAAGTAGTACAAAATCCCGGGACGGTTACGAAATAATGAGTTGTGGTGTTATTTGTCTGCTAAGGTTTTGTGGGCAGATTTGGGAGATACCATCAACTGCACACTTGAGATAGGGACTATAACAAATTGTTGTGATTGTACTCATTTTGATTGGTGTTAGTGGAACCTACTGCACAAAAGGAAAACTGTATCAGTGTTTTCTGCTGGTCACAATTTCTTTTGTGTGTGCATGCATGTGTAAGAAAGCTGAAGGGTGTTAAAACCTTATTTCTGATTGTTTCTTGTGTAAGCTGACTATTTTGAATTCTTAGTGAAGCAGACACAAGTTATTTGTGTATTGTGTTTGCATAAAGCTGAAGAATGTGTGTACAAGAAAACTGTAAATGAGGGTGAACCGCTGGAAAGAGTGAACAACTACATCAGAGTGTGCTGCTTTAGGATAGGTCAATCGGTATAACGTGCCACATTGAGATTGGATGACAAGTAATCAAGCACCAAGCTCCTATAGGGCTCATTGAAACAGAATGGTGACAGGACTAGAGGAAGATATTGAGGTATATTGATTTGTAAACTAAACAGAAAACATTGACATTTTCTGAATTGATCATTGCTCAATTATTATTAAACCTTTGCAATCAAGAAATGTTTTAAAGTGCTTAGAGATTTGATGAGAGGTGGTGTACAAGAACCAGTTTGGGAGGGCGATGCGGCTCCATAGAAGGTACACCAGGCCAATATATGGCCACCAATGTAGGGCTTCATATATATTAGTGGCTTCGCCAATAGTACAAGATCACTGAAAATGAAGGACCATTCATATTTCCACTATATGGTGCATTAGATATAAAGATTATAGAACATTTAAGGGAAACGTTACATGAATTGAAGCCACCTCCTAGACCTACACAGTACAAAGCATTAAATGCTTCGGAGAAAGCAGATCATGCCGGAGAGAGAGACAAGGGTACCAGAACAGAGCCAAGAGAGCATTGTAAAATTACACAGATGCTCAATGGGATGAAGGGCAGCAGACAGAGGAAATGTGTAGTAGAGGAAGACAGAGTGTGCCCTGCAATAGCAACAGAAAAGACTAAAAGGAACCAAAAGCAGAAAAATTATGATGACGAAATTGCAAGAAAAACTGACACTGATGGTGATTCAGGAGATGACATTTTAGATAACTTGTAATCCGTACATCCACCGTCATATGTAGCTCCCATGACAAGTACAGATGGTATTACAACCACTAGCGTTACAGTGGCAAAAGCCCCTGTTGATACGATTGAGAGACCACTTCCAGTACTTCCAGTTGCAACTACATCTGTTGAAGCAGTCCCTACGGTAACAGCTTCAGGTGTTACTGCCGCTATTGCAATTCTTCCTGCACCAATGTCACAGGTTGTATCAGCTCAGACATTAGCAGTGGCTGATGCAACTGCACCAATAAATGTTGTTCGGAACCCTACTGTTCCAGGTGTTCTTGGAGAAGTAGCTACAAAATTCATTGACTTTTGCATGTACCTCACCACAAAATGTCCAATCGTTCGTTATGGGAAGGGAGAAGGATAGTCTTTACAACACTGATTGCACATGGAAGACAGGACCATTTAATGATGTGATTTTCCCACAGGGTTTGAGGAAACTCCAGAAAATAAAATGATTGGAGAAACAGAGAAATCATCTAATAGCCAGGAAAGGTTAATGCTTCTAGATGTGCCAAAACTGAAGGGGGAGCTGGAAGAATTATCCAAGGATGTCTAGACATTTTGCATTTGAATCAATAACAGGGAAGTTAATTCATATATTTTAGTAAAGAAAAACAAGACGAGCAGCTGGCACTTATATTTTCATGTCAGCTCGGTTAGTTTTTCATGAGGTGGGTCGCTCCAAAAGTGTTCTTTTATTGATAAGTTTCAGGGAACAGTTAGATTAATCTACTGTGAGTACACAGTCATCAGGAATGAGATAACACATTGCAGCGTTGGGGAAGCATATCTGCAAGGGGAGCGATTTTGATGAGTTAGAGAGCAAATGGGCAACAAAACAGAGAAAGGAAAAGAGCAGCCAGATGCGACACAGGCAAATGGCAAGACCCCACCAGTACCACAGATGAAGATGAGGCTTTAACTTTCCATAAGAGGGAGTTAACAGGTAGAGAGTATGTTCATGTACCATGAAGTAGAGGTGATCTTGTGACATTCACAAACAACTTTCCCAAACAAAGAGAATGCTGCTAAGTGTAATACTAAAGTTAGCAGAATTGTAAAAATGTCAAAGGTTTTATGGACAGATTTGAATATCTTCTTTGATATTGTGGTACTGAGTGATCTTTGGGCTGAGTGTAAGAAAGCTGTACAATGGCCACGTACTGAGCCTCCAAGAGATGCATGTACTTGTGCACCTTCACAGTGATTATACCAAACTATGAGAAGGTGATTACTTTTATGAAAGGAACATTTTCAGTAAGGGATATTGATTTATTAAGGATCAATAGAACCACTCAAGAAGCTAAGGAATCAGTGCATGATTATTGTGAACAATTGTTGAAGATGTTTAAACAGCATAGCAGACAAAGAAACCCTGACAAGGGAGATATGGGGAGTTTGGTGTCACACTTTGTTTTTGGGTTGCAACCACAAATTAGCATGCACATATAACAAAATGTAATTTGTTGACAGACAAAACCTGCAGATGAGATCCTAAGGTATGCAAAATACTGTAGTGATTAGCAAGAGATGAAGCAGAAGAGACATGGAGAAATTTATGTTGGCCCACATTAAGCTGGCTCAGGTGTTGGTTTTTAGTGTAGAGGTCAAATTGAACAGAGTGGAGGTCGAGGTGTTCTGATTGAACCAACTTCAGTAGTAGGCATTGCAACCCTACAGAAATCAACTCCTTGTCACTAATGTAACACACTTGCACATTAGAAGGGAGTTTGACAGAATCCAAATCGAGTGAGTGGTGACTGGGAAAATGCAAGGGGTAAATCAAACAAATGTACAATGCTCCAGTTCAGGCTTCAGGTCAACAAACGTAGATGTCAATACAGTTAAAAGTTCCTGTGGTGCAGGTCCCACAAGCTCCCATGGCCCCACAGAATATGGATAATCCCAGATTCAGTATGAATCAAGTAAAAAAAAATCCATTCCAAAATCAGAACACAGTTCCCCATATTGGAGACTGAGAACTTTGGTTCTGACAATTCCTGATGACGGTTTCTGAGTGGAGGAGGAAGACTGCATACTTGGCAAAGTCTTAGAGGTAGACCAACGTGGATCATTTGTAGAAGAAGAGGTTAATGGACACAAAGTGGCACCTGTCATCAACACAGTAGTTACCAATTCCACTGTTACAACAGCAGACATGCCAGATCTACTCCTCTCAGGAAAGAAGATCCAAGTTGTAGGTGTCACTAATAAACTAATAACTAAACCTGTTTCAAAGAAAGTATCTGTAAAAATAGATTTGTTTGAGGAGGTTTACTAATTTATGGCTCAAGTCTTGTAAATTTGTTAGGAAGGAATCTTTTGTGCAGGTTAAATTACACTATTTATTTCATACTTGATGGAGTTGAATTTCAAGCGCATGATGAAGATGTTGAGTTTGAAATGGTTTGACAAGAAACAGCTGCAGGATTGTGTAAGGACGGTAGAGGACTCCCCTCCCAATTCACAAGAAACTGTAAAACCAGAAGTATAGGATTTTTCAGGGAAAGACACTGGACAAACCAAAGCAGTAGAACCAGTCCAAATCACAATAAAACCAAATGCAGTTTTTCTGAGAACACCATCATATGACCCAACACTGAGACAATGGCTGGAATAACTCCAGTCATTAAAAATATGCTAAAACAAGGGGGTTTTAAAGAAATTGGCTCAAGTCCTTGCATTTCGTCGATTATGGGTTTATAGAAGCTCAACAGCAAGTTTTGAATTGTACAGGATCTTCATAAAAATTAATAATCTAGTTGTCCCATGTTGTCCCATGGTACAGTCAACTCTGTTCTCATTTGTATTTAGATATAGAGTTTTGGCATGGTGTAGAGTTCCACTATGGTATACAAGGAGCCCTTCGATTTTTAATCAGATCTTGAAGAAGAATCTTGAGACTTTCCAAGTGCCTTGTAATTCAGTTCTTGTTCAAAATATTGATGACCAGCTTGTGGCATCAACTATGCAAGAAGCTTGTAAACCTGATAAATCATCTACCTGAGAGCAGACACAAGGTGTCCCCAACCAAATTAAAATACTGTCAAAAAGAAGTCTTATATTTAGGACAACTCTTCGAAAAAAGAAATAAGAAAGTGTCACAAGAGAGAACAGACAATCGTGAAGATGAACCCACCAGAACTCCAAAATCGGGATGTTCCTGGGAACTGTTTGCTACTGCAGCCAGTGTATACCAAACTTTTCCCTAGTGGCCAAGCCTTTAATAAGGGTGACACACAAAGATGTGCCTGATCCATTTCCGTGGGACAACAATTCCGTGAAAACATTCCTAGAGCTGAGTGAAAGTGTCGTGCCCAGTGGAATGGGAATGCCTGAATACAGTAAAATGTTCACATAATTTTGCTGTGAGAGGGAGAGTTGCCCTCTCTCAGTGCTTACACAGTTACACAGAGACTCTCAAAGACCGGTGATCTTGTTGCCACAGGACTGCCTGTCTCCCTTAAAGCGGATGCAGCAGTTGGCATCAGTATTGAGAGATGCAAGAGCATAGTGATGGGACACCCTCTTACAATGATGATCCCTCACTCAGTTTCAATTTTGCTCCCACGTACCAAAACACAATATTAGACACAGCAGAATTTAAAAAAAAAAAATTATTTTGCTGGAGACAATCATTCAATCCAGCTACAATGTTACTGTTGCCTGAAAGTGAATTCGATGGAGATGAGTTTGAACTTGACGGTCTTGATATTACAGATTTATGCACCAAGCCAAGACCAGGCATTAAGTCTCATGCAGACTAGATCTCTCTGGGTTATTTTACCCATTTTATCTAATCTTCAGTTTTTTGCATACAAATTGGGGATTTGTTACACTTCATGCAACATCTTTGCAGACCACTGACATTTTTCAATATTTAATTTTCCAACAAAGAGGGCTGTTTCACAGAAATGCCACCTCTATTAATGAAATGTCTCTAATGTGGGCGAAAAAAGGGGTCTTTGGACCCTCAATCTGTGTGTGTGGTGTGCCTTCCTGCTTTGCACTCAGTAAAACAGCTGAAATTCACAAGACAAAAAGAGCCCCTAAGGACATGGGGGGCTTTTGTGTGAGGGAAATACCTGAAAAACTAGGTCAAGAGGAAGAAAAGAAAACCAGAGAAGAAGGAACAGAGAAGGGGCTCCCTCTTCTGAAACTAGATCTTCTTGTGACAGACTCCCATAGATGGAGTTCTAAAGAGAAACATTTGCAGCCACCAACACTGTTCTGGTCAAGCGATCATTCCTAGGAGCACTGGTCGATCTTGAGACAAAAATCAAGGAACACAACAACAGCGCCAATGACTTCGAACACAACACCACGAGTACAGATATCCCCAAAGAATTCAACAAGATCATCATGTCTCTCTACTATGCAGAGCACACTTTTACTCTAAAGCAAGTTCTGTACTACACTTGGATTTTGGTTGGAACTTGTGGATAATCTAGGTCAGGCAACATTTTAATGTCTGGACCTATGTAAAATTACCAAACCACAATCTAAGAAAATGTCTTACAGAGCGTGTACCTCAAATGGATACATAATCTCAGCTACGCACACTGCAACCTCGATACCCCATGAGGAAAAAGTGCATGTCATATCTTAGAAGAGATGTCTTCTATGGAACACTACTGCGCTGGCTGCAACAAACGCTGCACTGCTAACCATCCATAAAACCCCGACTGCTAAGCTACCCCAACAAACATTATGCGCTTTAGTGCTCAAGTCACAATGTTATGTGAAGGTCATAATGGGAAACCAGTGTGTCAGACATACTTAACATTGCAGTAAAGAGGAAAAGAGCTAATTGGCAACATGAAAAACTATCTTTATTAATCACCTGAACTAAATGAAGCTGCACCTATTTTATGGTAAAACTGTGAAGAGATGGAACAAAAACTCAGCAATTGCAAAGAGTTCCCGACTCATATTGTTCAACCGATTGTACTTATTGTGCAAAAAATACTGGGGCTAATAAGTAACATCAAGGTGTCACAGTATAGCCCTTTCAGAACTGTATACTCCACGGAACCAGCCAACTGGACTTGTGTGGTAAAATTCACACTTACAGATTATCTATGAAGGTTGGGAGTATGTCTCAAACCACCTGATTTCTCTCTGAAAAGGGTGACCCCTTTCTGCCCAGGAAGCAATGGAAGAGGCTTTTAGATTCCTAACTCGTTACTAAGGGGAATAGTGCAGAATACAAAGAATTTCGTTGCACAATTTAGGCACCTAAGGTCACATTTTTCTGATAGCCTTGATGAGATACCTACCGGAAATGGAGAAAGAGAACCAAGAGATATATATATCAGAGATTTGTGAAAAAAGGGCTGAGAGACATTTGGGGCCTTGTATAAATGAGGGGCTAGAGAGACTAATTGTTTTCTAGGACATAAGGCACTTTAGTGAAGGCTGCCAATTATAGTGTATACGTATAGTTTGAGACCTCAATGACTCTCTCATAAAGGGCTAGATGGTGAGATGTATCAATGGCTTCAGAGTCCAGAAAAACGTCTTGACGAAAAAAAAAATCCATCTCTTAAGACGCTGTAGAGATTGTTAACCAAATGGAAACACCAGTAATGCTAGAGGATTATGTGGATGATAGGGTGAAGTTAAACAAGGAAATAGTGTGTAAGATAACCGGCATTAGTGAGATTGGTTGAGACAAATTAACAAGTAGAAGGAGAAACCGAAACCTGTGACTTCAAGAGTAAATGTTATAGATGTGGCGAGACATGGCATTTATTCAAAAGTCCGGTTTATTTTGCGAGAACCTTTACAAGCAGAAAGTAGGGCAACATATTATTGGTGATCCAGGTAGGTTAATATTAGGAGTATTGAAAATGGTGTGGATGAGAAAAATAATAACTCTGAAGGTGAAAGCGAATGATGAGCTAGTAGATGTTGGAAGCTTGACCATGTCAGAGTGTGATGTTGAATCTGGTGGGAAGAAATAGAAGGCATTGGCAGACTCTGGTTACCTATACACCATGGTGGGGGATACAAACTAGTTTTTATGAGTAAAGTTGAGTTATCCCCACTAGACATCAATCTTGTGAGCTATGCTGGAGCCAAGATTGATTTGCAGGGATGAAAATCAGTTTCTATGATAGAGACAGTAGGGTAAGTGTACGCTGCAAAGAGAGGTGGCATCACCAAGAGACATGGGCATAGCTCTTAATACGTTGCATAACCCTTAACCCTAAAAGCCCCTGAACTAGTGATGCTGGTAGTCGAAGTAGGTGATTCCGAGAATATTTGGGAAGAGTTTTGTGGTATTTAAAAAAGGATTTGTACCTCTGAAGAGGAATAAACACACAATCATTCAAGAGTGGTACTACGCCATGTGTACATTAGTTCTAAAGAATATCCAAATTAATGTTGGACCCTCTTAAGGAGCTACATAGGTTACTGAATCAAGTGCTGATTGAGAAAACTGAGTCATAAGAATGACTTGCCGTGTGATCTTGGCACCTAAGGACAGGGGTAAACTCATAAGAATACCTCTGGACTTTAGCAAACTGAACAAGTGTATATGATTGGCCCACAAGCCAAATATATCCGAGACCCTGCCAATACTTGGGGAGGGCAGGGAAATTGTTCAGTATTATACACTTCTCACCAACCTATCATCATGTCGTATTGTATATGGGTTTGTGATATTTAATATCTTTTGTAATACCACTTACTGCCTAAAGGTTTATTTGAATGCCCCATGATTTGGTTCTGGCTGCCGCTAGCTTTCAGAGAGGTGTAAAGATTGTGTAGGGTATCTCACAGGCCAGTGACCTTAAAGGGAGTCTTAGAAAGGTACCTGGAATGTAGTTGGACTGAGAAAAAGAAATGCTGGTTCAAGGTCACATTGGTAACCCAGTTCGGACACATTATTCCTAGTGAAGGTATTGACCTGAACTAGAGGTGGCAGAATGTCAAATAAAAGCCCCTGTTCGGGGTTATAAACAACAAGTAAGATCTTTCCTAGGTTTAGTGGTGGATTACTTTCAGTTTGTAGCCAACTCTGCATGTGCTGTACAAATTATAAGGATACGTTTTAAAAAGGGTATGCCCTTTGTTTGGTCAGAGGACTGCAATATTGCTTTTAGTGCAGTTAAGGAAGAGACTGGGGAAAAATGCCTACTCTGAGACTGTAGGAGGCTGATTCAGTTTATGGTGTACACCTATGGTGGCACCCTATACTGAGTCCAGGCAACCCTTAGTGATAGTAAATAGGTGTCCAGATAGCAGAAACTCTCTAGGGGTAGCTGAGGCGACCAGCTAAAGCTTATCCAGGAGGAATGTAAAGCACCTGCAGTACCACAGTAGTTAGATATAACTTAGTCACAAGAAAGAACTACACATGTGTTGCAAAAATAAAGGAGACTTTATAAAAGCACTACTACTAAACTGACAAGGGTATATCTCTCTTTAGAGATCACATAATTATACACATAAAATAACCATCAGAGATAGCACAGAAATATACAGGGCCCTAGGGGAGGGCCAAACCATTTACCAAAAAAAAGTGAAATGCGAAAGAGTGATTCCAGCCAAGGTAAGTGTGGTGGTTAGCTAGGGGATGGGGCAGTTAGGAACACCAGGTGTATGTACAGTAGGTGAGCAACCAAGAGTAATTCAGTTACCCACCCATTGGCTAACACAGAGAGAGGTGGTTGGAGTTTGAGGATTTCAGGCCCCTACCCAGTGGACTCCGAGGAAACCAGCAGGCAAGAGGATGGATGGTTAGGCTCCCTACCCCAGGATACCCAGAAGACAGGAGGACCTACAGCTGGGACATGGATGCAGAGGGGTGAAGGGACTCTCTATAGACTGTGGATGCCTCAGATTGTGCAGCTGCTGTTACGGCCCGTGGACCACGCTCGTGGAACCCAGGAAAGGATTACAGATGTGGAGGACCTGCAAAGGAAGGGGCAAGAGTACAGCCCCGAAGGAGGTGTCCAGGTGGCAGTGTCCACCCTCCTGAAGATGAAGTTCCTGCAAGTCGGTGGATGAAGAAGTTCAGCTGTGGGGTCGAGGAGCTGCTGAAGAACCCAGGAACCGCCTTTAAGCAGTCTGTCAATGGTCCCCGGATTACAGGAGGGTTAGTGACCAGCCAGGTCACCAACTAGAATTGGCAAATGCAAACAGGAGCAGAAGAGGCGTTTGCAAAGTTTTGGGGACCAGCGAGGTCCAGGAGACTCTACCGGGAGGGAGAGTCAGATCTGGCCCTCAGCACACAGGAAGGCCAACAGAAGTTGATCGAGCCCCCACAAGTGACCCACAGGCGCTGAACACAGGGAGTAACTGTCACGTAGGCTCTCATTATGCTAATGAGACTACTGGATTTTTGGGCAGCAAGATGGTTCACAGTGTGGGGGACTAAGTCTGACCCACGGCGAAGGACCCTTGTCACTCCAAATCCGGGTTGAGCTCCGGCTAACTAGCAGTGCCTTATCTCTCCCAAAAGGAAGAGACAATTGGGCAGTTGAGCGCATGACATCTTAGTGCTTCCCAGGGAAGTCGTGGCCACTCAGGTCCCAACCAGTACTCTCATACACAGTGTGGTCTCATATATAAATGACAAAGGCAGTTTGAGTTTTAAAGATTGGTTTAATAAAATGACTGCATTTTAGATAACAAGGCGTGAGCCACAATAACCAGAACCATACCACACAGTAGGATTAAAATAGTAATGAGGAGAGTGAAACATAAGAATAATGCTATCATAGTGCAACTAGATTACGTTCTTTTTCTAAGTTATATTTTGAGCACAGCATGTTAAGCTCTAAGCCTGCCTTTCAGGTTCCCCCGGGATGACATCGACCCTCATACCTGAGCAAAGGACTGTGATCGGGATCAGCATCTGCAACAGGGCAGTCAGCATCTAGTTGTGGGTTCCTGGTCGGAATCTCCCTCTTACGTGTACCAGGACTAGGAAGTGTTTTTATAACTAACACGCCGGTGTTCTAAGAAGCGTCCCTATGTAAGAATGTGTACTTTCTACGAACCCTAAAGACTAAACTTCTAACAAGTTTATCGGCAATGTACCAGACTGTATCCTTGACTGAAGCACAGAGCGAGCAAGAATGTATTGTTTGAGAACTTCAGTGCTGAAGTAAGCTAAACAGTGTGATAGAAGAAAATACAACAAGACCGTGAAACTGGTTATAGTAAAATAACAGTGTGAGGCTAAATAAAATGCATCTAGGGCAAAGTGCACAAAGGCCTAATACTTTAAGCAAACGCGCAGAAAGCTACATTAAAAATGGCTACACTACATAACAAGCAGGCTTTACCAGCCCAGCAAAACAGAAGTCTCAAGTGGCAGGGGTTGCAGGACAGGAGCTGATTTTGGGTTTGCAGAGTGCTGGGGGCCGGGGCTTCTTGGAGCCTGAAGATCTCATGGAGGAAGAGTCAATAAGCTTGGCAAGTGCAACAGTTGCGGTGCACAGGGGTGCCAGTCCAGTGGCTGCAGCAGGTGCCTAGAGTCTCCCAACTTGGATAGAAGGCAAGAAGGATCCAGAGGAGGTCACAGACTCACCATCTGTGAAGCAGGATCTTCAGATGTCCAGTGACAGCAGACCCCACCAACCAAGTCAACGTTGTCTTGAGGTGCCTGGGATGCTGGGGAGCGACTCCTTCAATACACTGGAGAGTCCTTTGTGTTTCCTGGTGCAAACAGAACCATTGGGACCCTGGGGAATGCACAGCCTCGGATGTTGCCGAATTCTTGCAGGATCTGGAGAAACAATGTTGCAGTGGGAGCCTTCCCACCAGAAGGAGACTTGTTCGGTTCCAGCGAAGACGAGCAGTGGTTCCAATGGCCAGGGGCAGAAGATGCCTTGCAGAGAGTTCTTTGTATAATCTTGCTTGACAAATATGACAACCAACCCGGGAGGGAGCCCTCAAATAACTCTAAAAAGGGGTTGGTCACTCTCTGCAGTGATCCACCTATCAGAAGGGGTCAGTGACGTCATCCATCTGGCCTAGCCACCCAGATTCTCCCAGGGACCTGTGCACATCTTATTTTAAAAATGGCAAAATCAAGTGGACAGGGGTTCTTGAACTGGTGCAAACCGGATTAAAAATGTGCCCTTCAAAGCAGTCTGGTGGCGCTCAGAGGACACCCCACCAAAGCCCTTAGACACCTAATACACAGGGAGAGGTGATCAAACCTCTCCCTTGCAGGAAATCCTTTGTTCTGCTCCTCCGGCAGGAGGGCAGAATGGTGTCTGGGGTCAGCAGCAGCATGGGCTGACAGCTAGACCCCATAAGGTGGCACAGGCAGAACTGGGGGATCCCATGGGGAACCCACAAAGTACATGGTATCATGCAACCAACACTGGAATTGGAGGAGTTGCATGATTCCAACATGTTTGATACCAAACATGCCTAGGTTTGGAGTAGCCATTATGTAGAAGGATAATTCGTGTTGACCAGTGTCCACTACATACCGTAAGATGGCTCCCCCACACTTAGAGTCCAGGAATTGGCCTGGGATCTGTAGGGGTACCCTGCTCTTGCAGGAGTACCCCCACACTTACATACACCCTGCCGTTGGGCTGAAGGGCCTACCAGTGGGGTGACATAATGTCTAAGTGCAGTAGTTAGGTTTGGCAATGAAAGTTTGCATGGGCTCCTATGGGTGGCATAATAGATGCTGCAGCCCATAAGGGACCCCTGGTGTACCAATGCCCTGGGTACATAGGCACCATATACTAGGTACCATATACTAGGGACTTACATGTGTGCATGAGTATGCCAAATGTGGGTGTAACAGGTTTACTAGCAACCAAATTTAGGAGAGAGAGCACTGGCACAGGAGTCCTGGTTAGCGGGATCCCAGAGCACTACAGTCCAAAATATACTAACACCCGGCACAAAAAGTGAGGGTACCACAACCAGAACGCCGCTCACTACAGGGACAATTTTATGTGGGTAGGAAAACAATCTGATGCAAACGTAACTACTGATGCAAGTCCGAATGTCTTGGGTGTAGTTCTGATCCAGACTTGAAGGAGATAGTGATTGTCTTTGATTCCTGCTCACTCAAGGGAATAGAAGAGCGTCAAGGATACAGTAGTGTTGTCTTGAGCTTGTGCAATCGGACATTCTAGGCTTTCCTTGCGGGGCCTTCCATTCATGATTAGATCGGATCAGATTTTCTCATGCAAGGGAGGTGAGAAGGTCTGGAATGGAATGTCTTCCAGGGTTTGAGAACACAGCTGTTGATTGTTTATCTTGCTTAATTACTGAAGGGGATGATGTTTCTAGCACTGTGGATTCCTCGGATTGAACTGGATGAAAGAGGATGCCTCTGACAAACAAGAATGGAAGGCAGATTAATGGAAGGCTGTGATGTTTTGCATTGTAAAGGAGAGATTCATCTACGGTTGGCCAGACCATAAAGAGCTAAACCATCATATCAAGTTGTTTGGCACATGAACAATGAAATAATGTTGTGTGAAGGAGAAATTATGAGAGGGTAGAGAGGGTAGAGACTGAGCCCCCCTAAAGGTCTTAGGAAGAAGTTAATCAACTTGCATCACAAGTTGAGAACTAACACTGTGTTAGCAGGTGCAGATGTCTACAACCCATATTATTCAATGTCCCTATTTTGTAGAACTGTGAAAGCTATAGTGTGCTAAAACTCATGAACAACCTTGTATGTTTTCCAGTTTCTCTGTAAACTCTGAGGCCTTCTGTACTGTGATGCAATGGTTTAAACTAACAGCCTGAGGTGGATATGTTTGTCTAAGATAAGCTTGAACTGAATGTTTCCCAACACAACTGATAAATGGGTTCTCCGGGTGGAACTAACAAAGCAAGGTCACATTTGGAAATGATTTAGCTTTTTCCATGTTAGCCAATGTATGAACACAATTTATAAAAGCCAGTGTGAAACTGATGTAAAGGAGAGTTGCCTCAGAGCGGATTGTTCCATAACTCTAAAACTCGATTTGAAATAAACTCTCCACAACTGTACTTGGATTCTTTGTCATTCATAGAAACTGTGGTTTTACAAAGTAACATCTCGGAAGGAATGACATCAAGGCCAGAGTGAGGGAGAATTGTTGGAGCCCTGGTGTGCATCAACAAGTCACTGTAGTGAGAGACTTGTACTTTGTGCTGGTGATGAAACATCTTGCACCACTCGCACTGCCCCTTTGTCGCAGGTGGTGATAACAGATGAGACCTGGGAGAAGCTGTTCTACATATCAGGGGCCCATTTGATTTCTTATCGCTTAGTGAAAAGTATGTCCTTTTACTAGTAGATTATACTTCCAAGTGGGTTTCTATCATGTGTCTGAATGTGGTACACCAAGGTGGTGCTAAAATTCTGAAGAATTATTTGCATGCAAAGGGGTGTCCAAGTACCTAGTTACAGATGAACTGTTTGGCCATTGTCCATCAGAGGACAGCCTTGTACAATCCAAAAGCCAATGGTCTTGCTGAGCGAATGAATAGAGTGATGAAGTTGTGTGTCAAGAGGGCAACAGATTGAAGGGTTCCTCTCATAGGGGTTTTGGTGAAACCTGGTGGGCCCCATCACCTTATCCCTAGTAGCGTTACCGTGAGATCACCATTTGAATGTCTAAATGGTAGAGTGGCCTGTTCTAATCTCTATTCTGCCTGGTTGAGGAGCCAAGATATTAGAGTTAGAGCACAAGGAGACACAAATGAGGGTATATAGCAACAAAAAGATAAGGATAGGTAAGACCGAAATAATTCTGCTCTGAGAAAAGCATGGAAAGTTTAGGAAGTGGTCTAGGTGAAGAAGCCTGAATAGGAGGAAAAAAAGACAAGTTCCCAATACATGGCCTTTTTACTAATGTAGACAAGAAAATAAATCTAGTGGTTATGGAGATATACTTGTAGTATGTCCAGATTAGTGAATTTTGAGTGACTGTCTCAAGTCTTCCGTTAGTCAGGACACAAGTTGTAACTCTATCACTAGATGTCAAGCCCTACTTTGAGGCCAAGAAATGCAATTTGGAGGTTGGGATGTCTTCATCACAAGATCCTGCCTACTAGTTTTCTCATGGGAGTTTGCCCGTACTAAAACACAGTTGAGGACAAAACCTACCTGGTGAGAATAAATCCTGGGACCTTGAATTAATCTGTGGAAGCTTGTGGAATCAATTTAAGCTGGAGCTTCTTGTTTTGTTTTCCCAGTTTCTCCCTTTCTCTGGGTTACAGTCCTTATTTGTTCTCTTTTCTCTTTCCTTTTTTTACTGTGCTAGGGATAGGAATGTGTTGTAGGCAATTTTTCTTTTTCATAATCCACTTAAGTTTTTCTTCCCTCTAACTGTGGAACATCTTCTAAGGAATATGGAACTGAAGTATGTCAGGGAGCTTAGTGTTGGCAGCTGGCAAGAGTTCCTGGCTGCAGTATGGTCGTGGTTTTATCATTGAAGCTTTTAATTAATTTGGATATCCTGAATTTGCGACTCATTATTGGCACTTCACTAAGTCATCATGCCTTGTACTGGTAGTTGCAAAGTTCTGAATCTGACTGGTTCACTCTCAGACCCAAGTATTGGACAGTGAAGATCGTCATGTGGAAGTGATGTTAGACTTTGAGATGTGGTCACTTAAATAAACCAGTTGTCCAAATAAGAATATACAAACATTTCCATCTTCTTGAGAAGTGCAACTACAGCTATATTCTTTGGAAATATTTTGAGCCAATCTTGTTGCTTGCTAAGGACCCTTAGGTGAACCAGAAAACTTGAATAATTTAACACTCCCCTCTAGGGTTTAAAAGCCCCTCTTCACTGTTCTTTAGACTACAAAAATCACGGACTAGTTGAGCAAATCTTTTTGATACTGAGAAGACATCTTTGAAGAAATGGCTGGAAAAGCCGAATGAAACCTGAGACAACAGCCATTTTGCATAATATTCATGATTAATCTGTCTTTTGTCAGGTTTTTCCACTTTCCAGATGATTGCTGATGTTTCCCCTTACCACAGAAGCAAACAGAAAGGGGCAGGCGGGTTAGAAGGAGTCATTGTTTGGCAAGGGGCCTTTCTGTGGCTGCAGATGCCTTTGGGCAGTCTCTCCCTTTTGCAGACTTCCAAGATTAGTAACCGTCTCTGATGTTGCTGCGCTCTGTTATTGTTGTGGCCATTCAGAGGTTTGAACCCTTTTGTTGAGGACAGCGCAGACTGTAAAGTTTTTATTGTGTTCTTCACAAGTCTTTTTTTCTAACATTGTGTACATGCACTTTATTTTGCCATCTGCATGGGATACAAAACAATATCCTGTAAACTGAAGTTGTGAAGTACATCCCATGGCTACCTCAGAATAATATCCATACAGCCAGGTCAGAAGAATCTACTGGTGCACTAATCACCTGATAAAATATTTCTGGTAAATCTTCTGTGTTCATGAAGGAAGATAACGAAAGCATCGTTTTTAGTACCACAATGAATTGTAAAAGTAGTAGTAAACTGAGCTGCCAGAAATAGAATGTTAAATTTTGCACCCCGATTACTAGTACCTCTCTGAATCTCTCAATGTTATCAGCCAATGAGATTCAGGATGGAGGGAACAACATCCAGATTCGAGAATATTTTAAAACTGAAGAGAATTATGGACAAATGCAAGATCTTGTACAAGGACAGTGTGGTGATCTTCAGTGTATTTTTGAATGTCTGGAAGGATGACACTGGTGACCATATTTTGTTGAGTACTTCACTGGCCTATTAAAAGGTTAATTTTCCCTTTATTTTTGGGGTTTCATAACGTTCAGCTGTATTTCAGCCTAAAGGATTGTATGCAAATTTGGCTTATTGAATGTTCATTAAAAAAAGATTAATAATAAATAGAAAATATTGCCTCCTACAGGCACATTTTCATAAAAATTATGTTATTCTGGGGATCTTGTACAAAGGACTTCTACTGTTTATGAGTATCAGTGATCAAGTGTCCCAAGACAAAGAACAAGGATTTCTGGTGGGGCATGAAGGTGGTTGAGGAGAGGTTGGTAAGTAAAGTGTAAATCAATATCAAGTTCGAGTATCGTGGGGGGTGGCGCCATAACGCCGGCACACAAGATGAGCGCACCATGGTGAGGCTCCTGCAGTCTGAGGGAACAACCTGCAAACATTGACAACACTTCGCCTTCTATACAAACATTACACAAAGGACTACAAGGAAGAGAAAGTAAAAAAGCGAATGCAAGGTCCCTGGGCAGAAAACATGGACATTAACGCAGGAATTTTAATGAGACTCCCGGACCGGTAAACGGCCCAAGATGACAGCGTATAAGCAATGGGTGACTTTTTGCTGAAACTTCAAAATCGCAGCTATCACTACCAAAACTGATCAAGCCGAGAGAAAGAAACCAGTTATGTGATACTGCGGTAACACAACGCACATAACAACCGGCAAGAACACATCTCAGACAGAGTATTCAAATGCCACAGCTACACGGGGCACATGGCAAGATGACCCCAACATAGCTACAGTAAGTCAGAGGCCCTCGGGCTCTGCATGCTTTGAATGATTGGGCCGTGGTGAAAGAGACCAGATGGAGTGATTCTTCTGACAAAGGAGCATGTAAGTTCAGCGACAAGCCGTCTGACGAGCGCGGATCTACACAAGCAGGCTGAGGTGTTTCCTGCACTACGCGACCCAAGGCACAGTAATAGGCCTCAATTGGGGAGGGGGAAGTGTGAATACTCTACGCTGCAGGGATTTAATACTGGTTGCATTGTCCCCATCTGCGGCCTGCTGTGTTAGCACTGTAAATACCAAACAATGCCTGCTGTGATGTTGCTACGCTGAGTAACTACACCACCATACACAGCCCACCGAAACATGTTAAAACGCGGGCTACAAGACATTTTAGTGCATAATTTTTCAGGAGAGACCCCTTTACACCATACTCTGTACTAACTCGAGCTTAGGGCATGGCATTACAGGCATGTTTTGATTAGAAACCACCATCACATGGAGTGACTGATGCATGAGAGGAGCCACAATATTAATCCTACCAAGATGTGAGGACAAAGGCCTAGTCTGCTAGTGCCCCCGATACAGAGATGTGGTGAGAGAAGGGACTGGCATAACATTCAGTGCACAATAGATACATTAGGAATTGAACTTCAGCCATGGCACGCATCATTCCTGGGAAGTGAAGCCCTGCAGGTCTCTACTTTGCAGGGATAGCTCCAAATATTGCTGGAGCGCTACAGAAAAATCAAATGCCGGCGCCAGACGTATGAACATCCCCTGCTCTGAATGCACACCTACTTAACGGTACTGGGGCACACTGCTACACTGATTTAGGCGATAACTGGGAGCTAATTCGTCTTGAAAGCCCGGCCTTGTATTGGGAATTAAATCTAATACCCTGACTGAGGCGCGCATTATCCGCAACATGGGCAAGACAGATAGGCAACAAGCTAAGCTCCACTTTGATTCATGTTGCTCTGCGAAGATGCCAAATGGAGGTCCTGAATCTTATGGAACTGCCAATGGTCCACCTGAGCTACTGCATAAGGAGGCTGACCAGAAAACTTTTCTACTAGCCATGAAACAAACCTTAACCTCCATAGAGGTGAAAATGGATACAACATGCAGTACAATAGGCTCCATGACCCACAGGCTCGAAAAACATGATGGCCGTCTCCACAAAGCAGAACAACACCTCTCAACTGTAGAAGACACTGAACACCTGAGGTGAGCAGCTTCTAAATATGGAGAAAGTTTTGCGAGTCACTGCGGCAAAAAATGAAGACCTAAAGGCACGATCACGCATCCTAGGAGTTCCTGAAACAACCAATACTGGTAAGATGGAAGATTACATAGAGTGACTCCTCACCACACTATTTGGCACAGACTCCTCCTCCAAAATGTTTACTGTAGAGAGGGCTCATCGATCGTTAATGTCTCTGCCCCCTCCTGGTGCTCCAGCTCGCTTGATAATTGTCCGAATTCTGAATTATAAGGACCACGAAGCAGCACTACTTTTGGCAAGAGGAAATAAAATATTGAAATTTGATGGAACCACTGTGTCTATTTATCTGTCCGTCCAAGAGGCCTGCAGAAAATTTGTCAAGGTCAAGCAGAAGCTACAACAAGCAGCGGTGCCCTACGTGATGCTCTATCCAGCTCAGCTGCAGATCACTCACCAAGTAAAGACCACATTTTTGGCAATCCTCAGCAAGCCCTTGACTTTATGTGGAAGAACTTTCTTGACGCATCAAGGCCTAAACCATGGGCAGCTTCATGCAGATCGAAACTCCAACATCTGATATTGTATGAAACTTATGTTTGTCATTGACAGCTGACATGCGATGCAGACCCGTTTTATGACCTAATGCAACTCCCCTGATGCTCTCAGAATGCCTGTACTTGCCTTTGAATTTAATTGTAATACTCACGTAATATACAATTGGCACAGGAGTGTGGATAATACTGCAGTCCCCTCAGGCATCCTCATTTTGTCGAGGAGGACCCTGTCTGGCTCTTGGGTCAGCACCCACAGGTTAATCCTCACTTTACTAGCGGTCTTTTTGATTTATGTTTCTACCCTTTTGCCTTTGCTACTATTTGTTGCCTTGATCGTCAAATTAGGATAGTGTCCTACGTCTTGGCTTGGATTCTAGTCTACTGGTGTGGGTCTTAAAAGCCTAGAACATGGTTAAAAAAAAGTGTTTTTCCCATCCCCCCTCTATTTCTCAGATCCACTGGATAGATCACCCCTAACCTTTTCATGCACAACAAGAATCACCAGCACACTTTTGTTTGGAAAATTTAGTGAAGATTTGTCAAACAACACCAAAGATATAGGAACGTGACGCTTTTCCTTCGGAATATGGTCCTAACCGTAACTACCTACTGGCAACTGCCAGTAGATAAAATACACATATATATATATATATATATATATATATATATATATATATATATATATATATATATATATATATATATATATTGAAAATGTCACTTACCCAGTGTACATCTGTTCGTGGCATCAGTCGCAGTAGATTCGCATGTTCTGCAATAGCTCGCCATCTGGTGTT
Organism: Pleurodeles waltl; assembly: GCF_031143425.1. Classification (NCBI taxonomy): domain Eukaryota; kingdom Metazoa; phylum Chordata; class Amphibia; order Caudata; family Salamandridae; genus Pleurodeles; species Pleurodeles waltl. Next base: position 812,701,909 of record NC_090450.1, read on the forward strand.
GGGCCGGAGTGTTACAAGTTGTTTTTCTTCGAAGAAGTCTTTCGAGTCACGGGACCGAGTGACTCCTCCTTTTGTCTCCATTGCGCATGGGCGTCGACTCCATCTTCGATTGTTTTTCCCCGCAGAGGGTGAGGTAGGAGTTGAATTGTAGTAATAGTGCCCATGCAATGGAGTGACTAAGTATGCACGTATTTAAGGTTGAGATGATACATATATAAATAATTGAAAGTAACTTCCAAACTGCTACAGGCTCCCGGGGAGGCGGGTGGGCACATGCGAATCTACTGCGACTGATGCCACGAACAGATGTACACTGGGTAAGTGACATTTTCAGTTCGATGGCATCTGTCGCTGTAGATACGCATGTTCTGCATAGACTAGTAAGCAGTTATTTCCCCAAAAGCGGTGGATCAGCCTGTAGGAGTGGAAGTAGTTTGAAATAATGTCCTTAATACGGCTTGACCTACTGTGGCTTGTTGTGCGGAAAACACGTCTACACAGTAGTGCTTGGTGAATGTGTGAGGCGTAGACCATGTGGCTGCCTTACATATTTCTTGCATTGGGATGTTTCCTAGAAAGGCCATGGTAGCACCTTTCTTTCTGGTTGAGTGTGCCCTTGGTGTAATGGGCAGCTGTCGTTTAGCTTTAAGGTAGCAGATTTGGATGCATTTAACTATCCATCTGGCTATACCTTGTTTTGAAATTGGGTTTCCTGCATGAGGTTTTTGAAATGCAATAAAGAGTTGTTTAGTCTTTCTGATGTTCTTTGTTCTGTCAATGTAATACATCAATGCTCTTTTGACATCTAATGTATGTAGTGCCCTTTCAGCTACGGTATCTGGCTGTGGAAAGAACACTGGAAGTTCCACTGTTTGATTTAGATGGAACGGTGAAATAACCTTTGGCAAAAATGTAGGATTGGTCCTTAGGACGACTTTATTTTTGTGTAGTTGTATAAAAGGTTCCTGTATAGTAAACGCCTGAATCTCGCTTACTCTTCTTAGGGAAGTAATGGCGATGAGAAATGCCACCTTCCAGGTTAGGAACTGTATGTCGCAGGAGTGCATGGGTTCAAAAGGTGGACCCATAAGTCTAGTTAGGACAACATTTAGGTTCCATGAAGGAACAGGTAGTGTTCTTGGTGGTATAATTCTTCTAAGGCCCTCCATGAATGCTTTAATGACTGGTATTTTATATAGGGAAGTTGAATAGGTAGTCTGCAGGTATGCAGATATTGCTGCAAGGTGAATCTTAATGGAAGAGAAAGCTAGGTTAGATTTTTGTAAGTGAAGCAAGTAACCCACTACATGTTCTGGAGTTGTGTGTAATGGTTGTATTTGATTAATATGGCAGTAGCAAACAAACCTCTTCCATTTACTTGCATAGCAGTGCCTGGTGGATGGCCTTCTGGCTTGTTTTATGACTTCCATACATTCTTGGGTAAGTTGTAAGTGCCCGAATTCTAGGATTTCAGGAGCCAGATTGCTAGATTCAGCGATGCTGGATCTGGGTGTCTGATCTTTTGGTTGTGCTGTGTCAACAGATCTGGCCTGTTGGGCAATTTGATGCAGGGTACCACTGATAGGTCTAGCAGCGTTGTGTACCAGGGTTGCCTTGCCCAAGTTGGTGCTATCAATATGAGTTTGAGTTTGCTTTGACTGAGTTTGTTTACCAGGTAAGGAAGGAGAGGGAGAGGAGGAAAAGCGTAAGCAAATATCCCTGACCAGTTCATCCATAGGGCATTGCCTTGGGATTGTTTGTGTGGGTACCTGGATGCGAAGTTTTGGCATTTTGCGTTCTCCCTTGTCGCAAACAAGTCTATCTGAGGTGTTCCCCAGAGTTTGAAATAAGTGTTCAGAATTTGGGGGTGAATTTCCCATTCGTGGACCTGTTGGTGATCTCGAGAGAGATTGTCTGCGAGTTGATTTTGTATCCCTGGTATAAACTGTGCAATTAGGCGAATTTGGTTGTGAATTGCCCAATGCCAAATTTTTTGTGCTAGCAGGCTTAACTGCGTGGAGTGCGTCCCTCCCTGCTTGTTTAGATAATACATTGTTGTCATGTTGTCTGTTTTGACGAGAATGTATTTGTGAACTATTATTGGTTGGAAAGCTTTTAGTGCTTGAAAAACTGCTAGAAGTTCTAGGTGATTGATATGCAGTTTTGTTTGATGTACGTTCCATTGTCCTTGTATGCTGTGTTGATCGAGGTGTGCTCCCCACCCTGTCATGGAAGCATCTGTTGTTATTACGTATTGTGGCACTGGGTCTTGGAAAGGCCGCCCCTTGTTTAAATTTATGTTGTTCCACCACAGAAGCGAGAGGTAAGTTTGGCGGTCTATTAACACCAGATCTAGAAGGTGACCCTGTGCTTGAGACCACTGTGATGCTAGGCATTGTTGTAAGGGCCTCATGTGCAGTCTTGCGTTTGGGACAATGGCTATGCATGATGACATCATGCCTAGGAGTTGTAATACCATCTTTGCCTGTATCTTTTGTGTTGGATACATGTGTTGTATGATGGTGTTGAAATTTTGAATTCTTTGTGGACTTGGAGTGGCTACTCCCTTTGATGCGTCTATTATGGCTCCTAGGTATTGTTGTACCTTGCGTGGCAGAATTTTGGATTTTGTGAAATTGACGGTGAACCCGAGTTTGAAGAGGGTTTGTATGATTTGATTTGTGTGATTTGAGCACTGTATGAACGAATGGGCCTTGATTAGCCAGTCGTCCAAATATGGGAACACATGTATTTGCTGCCTTCTTATGTGTGCAGCGACTACCGCTAGACATTTGGTAAAGACTCTTGGTGCGGTTGTTAATCCGAAAGGCAGTACCTTGAATTGGTAATGTATTCCTTTGAATACAAACCTTAGGTATTTCCTGTGCGATGGGTGTATTGGTATATGGAAATAAGCATCCTTGAGGTCTAAAGTTGCCATGTAGTCGTGTAGTTTTAGCAATGGCAATACTTCTTGTAGTGTGACCATGTGGAAGTGGTCTGATTTGATGAAAGTGTTCACTACTCTGAGGTCTAGGATTGGTCTCAGCGTTTTGTCCTTCTTTGGTATCAGAAAGTACAGTGAGTAAACTCCTGTGTTTATTTGTGTGTTTGGCACTAATTCGATTGCATTCTTTTGCAATAGTGCCTGCACTTCTATCTCCAGGAGATTGGAATGGTGTGTTGTTAAATTTTGTGCTTTTGGTGGTATGTTTGGAGGGAATTGTAGAAATTCTATGCAATAACCATGTCGGATAATTGCTAGAACCCAAGTGTCTGTAGTGATTTCCTCCCATGCTTTGTAATAATGACCTATTCTTCCCCCCACTGGTGTTGTGTGGAGGGGGTGAGTGACATGTGAGTCATTGTTTAGTAGTAGGGGTTTTGGGGCTTTGAAATCTCCCTCTATTTCTAGGGAATTGCCCTCCTCTATATTGTCCCCGAAAACCTCCTCTATACTGTCCTTGGTAAGTGGACGGTGTTGCTTGTGAGGTGCTGGCTTGTGTGCTTTGACCCCGAAACCCCCCTCGAAAGGGCGTTTTACGGAATGTGCTGTAATTCCCTCTGCTCTGCGGGGAGTAGAGTGCGCCCATGGCTTTGGCAGTGTCCGTATCTTTTTTGAGCTTCTCAATCGCTGTGTCCACTTCTGGACCGAACAGTTCTTTTTCATTAAAAGGCATATTGAGAACTGCTTGTTGAATCTCTGGTTTAAATCCAGACGTTCGGAGCCATGCATGCCTTCTGATAGTTACAGATGTATTAATTGTCCGTGCAGCTGTATCTGCAGCGTCCATGGAGGAACGTATCTGGTTGTTGGAGATGGTCTGTCCCTCCTCAACCACTTGTTTTGCCCTATTTTGGAAGTCCTTGGGCAGATGTTCAATGAGATGTTGCATCTCGTCCCAGTGGGCTCTGTCATAGCGCGCAAGTAGTGCCTGGGAGTTCGCGATGCGCCACTGGTTTGCAGCTTGTGCTGCGACTCTCTTACCAGCTGCATCGAACTTGCGGCTTTCTTTATCTGGGGGTGGTGCATCTCCAGATGTGTGAGAGTTGGCCCTTTTCCTAGCTGCTCCTACAACAACAGAGTCTGGTGGCAGCTGTGTAGTGATGAAAACCGGGTCCGTAGGAGGCGGCTTATACTTTTTTTCCACCCTTGGTGTGATTGCCCTACTTTTGACCGGCTCCTTAAATATGTCTTTTGCGTGCCGGAGCATACCAGGGAGCATAGGCAGGCTTTGGTAGGAGCTGTGGGTGGAGGAGAGTGTGTTGAACAAGAAATCATCCTCGACCTGTTCTGAGTGGAGGCTTACGTTATGAAATTGTGCTGCTCTAGCCACCACCTGAGAGTACGCGGTGCTGTCTTCTGGTGGAGATGGCTTTGTAGGGTATGCCTCCGGGCTGTTATCTGACACTGGGGCGTCGTATAGGTCCCATCCGTCCTGATCTTGGTCACCCTGGCTCATGGTGGTGTGAGCTGGGGAGTGAGATGGAGCTTGTGCTGGTGAAACGTTAATCACGGGCGGAGGAGAGGGTGGTGGCGTAACTCTTTTCACCACTTTTGGTTGTGGTGCTTGTTCCGTCTGGAACTCCAACCTTCTCTTTCTCCTAATGGGGGGAAGGGTGCTTATTTTTCCTGTCCCCTGCTGAATGAAGATACGCTTTTGCGTATGGTCCACATCAGTTGCTTGCAGCTCTTCCTCAAACCTATGCTTTTGCATTTGGGAGGTTAGCGAGTGCTCTTCTGTATAAGAGCCTGAAGCTGGGTCGCTTGCAGTTTGTTTCGGCGTCGAAACTTTGTCTGCGTGTTTTTTCGGCTCCGAGCTGACTTTTTTCCTTTTCGGGGCCGAAACCTCTCGGCGTCGATCTGTTTCGGTGCCGCTGTCTCGGCGTCGAGCCGTGTCCACACCGGCATCTCGGTGTCGAGGCTTGTCTCCAGCACTTTCTCGGTCCCGAGAAGGCTGCGTGCCGGTGTCTCGACCGGAGTCGGACGATCTCAGCACTGTTTGGGCCTTTTTCGGTGCCGACGGTCGGTCACCGAATTTATGGGTCGAGCCATGGCCTGGTGGCAGTGGCGTCCCCTGAGCCTTGTAAATGTTTCTTTGTGTGGTTTTCGACGTCTTACTCACGGTTTGTGTGTCGTCGAATCCTTCGGAGTCTGAGTCTTGGATCGAGAAGGTACCTTCTTCTTCCTGTTCCTCGAACTCCCGTTGGGCTGTCGGTGCGGACGCCATTTGAAGTCTTCTGGCTCGACGGTCTCGGAGTGTTTTTCGGGACCGGAACGCACGACAGGCCTCGCAGGTGTCTTCGCTGTGCTCAGGTGACAGGCACAGGTTGCAGACCAAGTGTTGGTCTGTGTAAGGGTACTTATTGTGGCATTTGGGGCAGAAACGGAACGGGGTCCGTTCCATCGGCGTTCTTCAGCACGCGGTCGGGCCGACCAGGCCCCGACGGAGGATCGAAAAACTACCCCGAAGGGCACCGGAGCTCTTCGATCTTCGATGCGGTGTGGAATGTAAGTACGCCGATCCCGAACGCAACAATACCGACGAAAATCTTCCGAAATTAGCTAATTTTCCGTTCCGAAACTCGGAGCGACAGGAACACGTCCGAACCCGATGGCGGAAAAAAAACAATCGAAGATGGAGTCGACGCCCATGCGCAATGGAGACAAAAGGAGGAGTCACTCGGTCCCGTGACTCGAAAGACTTCTTCGAAGAAAAACAACTTGTAACACTCCGGCCCAACACCAGATGGCGAGCTATTGCAGAACATGCGTATCTACAGCGACAGATGCCATCGAACATATATATATATATAGAGAGAGAGAGAGAGAGAGAGTGTGTGTAGTGTGTGTTGTAGCTATATATATATATATATATATATATATATATATATATATATATATATATATGGAAAATGTCATTTACCCAGTGTACATCTGTTCGTGGCATGTAGTGCTGCAGATTCGCATGGTATGCATCTAGTGCTGGGCTCGGAGTGTTACAAGTTGTTTTTCTTCGAATAAGTCTTTTCGGAGTCACGGGATCGAGTGACTCCTCCTCTCGGTTACAGTGCATATGGGCATCAACTCCATTGTTAGATTGTTTTCCCGCAAAGGGTGAAGGAAGGAGTGATAGAGTATAAGAATATAAAGAGATGTCCATGCAAGTGTAAATGTACCTACGTATGTACAAATGATAAACTTAAAAGACTACAGGCTTCCGGGGAGGAGTGAGGGTGCATGTGAATCTACAGTACTACATGCCACAAACAGATGTACACTGGGTAAGTGACATTTTCCGTTCGATGGCATGTGTAGCTGCAGATACACATGCTATGCATAGACTACAAAGCAGTTAGTCCTCCCAAAAAATAGCGGTGGCTAGCCTGTAGAAGTTGAAGTTGTTTGAAATAGAGTTCTTAAGACAGCTTGGCCTAAAGTGGCCTGTTGCTGTGAGAAAACATCAACACAATAGTGTTTAGTAAAGGTATGAGGAGTAGACCATGTGGCAGCTTTGCATATATCAACCGTTGGTATGTTTCCTAAAAATGCCATTGACGCACCTTTCTTTCTTGTAGGATGTGCTCTATGAGTGATCAAAAGTTACCTTTTTGCCTTAATGTAGCATGTCTGTATGCATCTAACGATCCATCTTGCTAAGCCTTGTTTAGATATAGGATTGCCTTATGTGGTTGTTGAAAAGCAACAAAAAGTTGTTTTGTTTTCCTAAAGTCTTTAGTTCTGTCTATATAGTACATAAGAGCTCTTTTGAGATCTAGAGAATGAAGAGCTCTTTGTGCAACTGAGTCTGGCTGTGGAAAGACGACTGGCAATTCCACTGTTTGGTTGATGTGAAAAGAAGATACTACTTTTGGTAGAAATGTTGGATTTACGACTTTATGTTTGTGTACTTGGAAAAAGGGTTCCTCAATAGTGAAGGCTTGTATTTCACTAACTCTTCTTAATGAAGTAATAGCTACAAGGAAGGCAACCTTCCATGTTAAAAATTTAATTTGACAAGAGTTCATGGGTTCAAAGGGTGGGCCCATGAGTCCGGTAAGTACGATATTTAGATTCCAAGAAGGAACAGGTGGTGTCCTAGGTGGAATAATGCATTTTAATCCTTCCATGAAAGCTTTAATAACAGGGACTCTGACTAGAGAAGTATGTTGAATATTTTGTAAATATGCAGATATTGCAGTAAGGTGGATTTTAATCGATGAGAAAGCTAAATCTGACTTTTGTAAATGAAGTAGGTAGCATTCAATATCTTGTATAGATGCTGTGAGTGGATCAGTATTTTTAGATTGACAGTAGTAAACAAATCTTTTCCATTTGTTAGCATAACATTGTCTGGTAGTAGATTTACGTGCCTGTTTAAACACTTCCATACATTCTGATGGAAGTTTTAGATAACCAAATTCTATGATTTCAGGAGCCAAATCACTAAATTGAGAGCACTGGGGTTTGGGTGCCTGATTTGACCTTGTCCACAAATCTGGTTTGCTTGGAATGAGATACTACAGACCGGTCTAAGAGTGTTGTGTACTAGTGTTGGCGTGCCAATGTTGGGGCTATGAGTATCATGGTAAGAGATGTTTGACGTAGTTTGCTGACTAGAAAGGGAATTAGCGGGAGAGGGAGAAAAGCGTAAGCAGATATACCTGACCAGTTGATCCATAGAGCATTGCCCCTGGACAGAGGGTGTGGGTCGCTGGATGCGAAGTTTTGGCATTTTGAGTTTTCACTTGTTGCAAATAGGACTATTTCTGGTGTCCCCCACTTTTGAAAGTACTTGAAGTACCTAACAGTGAATCTCCCATTCGTGTATCTGTTGGTGTGTCCTGCTTAGCAGGTCCGCTAGCTGATTGTGTATTCCTGGGATGTATTCTGCTAGTATGTAAATGTGATTGTGAATTGCCCATTTCCAAATTGTTTGGGCTAGAAGGGACGGTTGAGATGAATGTGTCCCCCCTTGTTTCTTCAGATAATACATGTTTGTCATATTGTCTGTTTTTATTAAGACAGTTTAATGTTTGAGAAGGGGTTGAAACGCTTTTAGGGCAAGGAACACAGCTAATAATTCGAAATGGTTTATGTAATAAGTTAACTGTTTTGAATTCCATTCCCCTTGTATGGTAAGGCTGTTGAGATGACCTCCCCAACCTATCATTGATGCATCTGTTGGTATTGTGGTCTGAGGCACAGAGTCCTAAAATGATGGCCCCTTCATTAAATGGCTGTGATTCCACCACTGAAAGGACCTGGCTTCTGGCAGTCTAACAACACTAGATCTTGCAATTGACCCTGTGTTTGAGACCATTGTTGTGAGAGGCGCTGTTGAAGTGTTCTCATATTTAATCTTGCATGTGGTACTATTGCTATGCAGGATGCCATCATTCCCAATAGTCTCATGATAAACCTTACCGTGTAATGTTGATTTGGCTGCATTTGTGGTATGAGGTTTTGGAAAGCTTGTATCCTTTGTGTATTGGATAGGCTAAGGCTTTTTGTGTATTGAGAATAGCACCTAGGTAAGGTTGAAACTGTGCTGGTTGGAGATGGTATTTTTGGTAACTGAGAGTGAGCCCTAATGTGTGTAGGGTTTCCATTATGTATTGAGTGTATTGAGTGTGTTGCTGGCATTGTATAATATTGCTTGATTTTATTAGCCAATCGTCTAGATAAGGAAAGACATGTGCGTGTTGTCTTCTTAGGTAAGCTGGTACTACCGCTGGACATTTTGTGAATACTCTTGGAGCTGTTATGCCGAATGGTAGAACTTTGAATTGGTAGTGGTTTCCCGCTATCACAAACCTTAGGTATTTTCGGTGAGCTGGATGTATGGGGATATGAAAATACGCATCTTTGAGATCTAATGCAGTTTTTGTAGTAGTGGAATGATGTCCAGCAGAGTCACTATGTGAAAGTGTTCTGACAGGATATATAGATTTAGTGGTCTGAGATCTAGAATGGGACTGAGAGTGCCATCTTTTTTTCGAAATGAGGAAGTATAGTGAGTATATCCCTGTTCTGTGTTGAGATTATGGGACTAATTCTATAGCCTCTTTTAGTAGTAGTGATTGTACTTCTTGTTGTGACAGAACGTTGTGTTCTGGGGACAGCCTGTGATAACGAGGAGGAATGTTTGGAGGGGTAGAAATCAATTCTAGGCAATAAAAATTGCAGATAATTGAAAGTACCCATTGGTCTGTAGTGATATTTTGCCACTGAGAGTGGAATCGGTGCAGTCTGCCCCCCACAGGAGATGTGTGGGGTTGTGGTATGCTTAGGAAATCACTGTTTTGATGGAGTAGTGACAATTTTGAGGCCTGGAATTTGCCTCTGGCTCTGAAGTGTTGGCCTCTATAAGAGCCTCTAAATGCTCCTCTTTGGTATTGTTGTTGGCTTTGTTTAAGTTGGGAGGTGGAAGCATCTGTAGATTGGTGCTTCAAGCCTCCTCTAAACTGTTGTTTATGAACAGAGCCTCTATAAGGTGTTGTGTATAGAGATCCCTTTGCTTTTGCAGTTCCTGAATCTTTCCTGAGTTTCTCGATTGTTGTGTCAACCTCAGGACCAAACAGATGTTTTTTGTCGAATGTCATAATTAGTACTGCTTGTTGTGTTTATGGCTTGAAACCAGAAGATCTTACCCATGCATGTCTACGTATGGTTATAGCAGTATTTAAGATCCTAGCTGCTGTATTTGCAGCATTAAGAGCAGACCTTATCTGGTCGTTGCTTACTGCCTGACCTTCTTCCACAACTTGTGGAGCCCTTTTTTTTTTGTTCTATTGGCAAATGTTGTAATAATTCCTGCATTTCGTCCCAGTGTGCCCTATCATATCTTGCTAGCAAGGCTTGTGAGTTGGCAATGCACCATTGGTTAGCTGCTTGTGTAGCTTACCCTCTTGCCAGCAGCATCAAACTTCCTGCTTTGTCAGGGAAGGGGTATCCCTGACGATTGGCTACTAGCCCTTTTTCTGGCTGCACTGACAACAACAGAGTCTGGAGGTACTTGATGCATGATGTAAGCTGGATCCGTAGGTGCAGGCTTGTATTTTTTGTCTATACATTGTTTTAAAATCCTAGCCTTAACAGGTTCCTTAAATATTTCGTTTGCATGCCTGATCATGCCAGGCAGCATTGGTAGGCACTGGTAGCGTGAATGCATGGAGGACAGTGTATTGAAAAGGAAATCCTCTTCTAATGGCTCACTATGCATAAGTACCCCATGGTACGCAGCTGCCCTAAAGATTACCTGTGTGTATGCAGTTGTATCCTCTGGTGGCGAAGGTTTTGAAGGATAGAGGTCTGGGTCATTTGTTGGTATGGGATCTGGATCATACAGATCCCAAGGATCAATTGTATCACCATGGGAATAAGTGTGGGAGTGAGGCTGTGAAGGCAATGGTGGTGAAAAATAAAGTTGAGGCAAATGTGGTGGAGAATTTTGCAAGGGTAATGGCTTCTCCTTCCTTTTAAAAATCTTTGCTGATTGTGAAACAGTATCAAGATGTTGTTGAAATGCCAACTTTCCTTTTGTTTGTGGAGGAGGTGCAGAAATGATCCTCCCGGTCTCTTTGTGGATATGAACCCTGGATTGTCTTTTGTCCATGATTTCAAGTATAGGCTCTATGTCAAAATCTTCAGAAATATATTCTGATGTTTTTGGTGTTTTAGAGGACTGTTCTTCAAAAGTCTTTGAGCTCTGCTTTAAACTGCTCGAAAGTCCTTGTTCCTCTGTGTACGAATATTTTTTTGGCTCTGAAGCTGACAATTTTTTTGGTCCCGAAAGTACAGCCTGTTTTGGCCCCGAAGCTGGTCGTCTAACTTTTGACTCAGATGGTTGCAGATGCCTGCTCGGCTCAGATGTGGAGCTTTTGGTGGATGTGCTCGACTCTGGCACTGAAACTGGTGTGGCCTTTTTCGGCACCGAACTCAAAGGTAGTCGCCGATAATTTACTTTCGGGTGGAACCATGGCTGTCTGGCAGTGGTGCACCCAAAGTCTTCAATGGTCTTTTGGTAGTGGGCGTAGGGGCAGTAGTACTCACATGCTGAGCTGTTGACTATCTTCCTCTGAGTCTTCTTCAGAGTCGGTATCTTGAATAGAAACTGCTGTCTGGGCCTGTTCTTCCGCTACGGTGTCGACGTACTCTGTATTTTTCAAAGCCATATCCAGTCTTCTGGCTCTCCGGTCACGCAGCGTCTTTTTCTACCAGAACAATCGACAGGCTTCACAGATGGAGATAACATACCTGGTGTTGATCTGTATACCGAAATTGTGCGTGGTATCGGGAACAGAATTGGAATGGAGTCTGATCCATCAGGCTTTGGCGTGGTAGGCCTAAACAGGCCCGAGTTGAGCACGCACGCACGCCCAAAAGGGCGTTTTCTATTTTTCGACAGTACTATGGGCTAGACTATAGATGGAAATGCAATCGAAACAATACCGACGGTCAAATAGAGTTATATAAAGTTTCCGAATCGGAAATCTCAGAGCGAGGGGAAACGCGTCCGACCTGACAGCGGAAAGAAAACAATCTAACAAAGGACTTGATGCCCATGCGCACTATGACCGAGAAGAGGAGTCTCTCAATCCCATGACTCGAAAAAAAGACTTATTTGAAGAAAAACAACTTGTAACATTCCCAACACCAGATGGCAGAAGCTATGCATAGCATGTGTATCTGCAGCTACACATGCCACCAAAAATATATATATATATATATATATATATATATATATATATATATGGAAAATGTCACTTACCCAGTGTACATCTGTTCGTGGCATGAGACGCTGCAGATTCACATGCTATGCATTATCCTGCCATCTAGTGTTGGGCTCGGAGTGTTACAAGTTGTTTTTCTTCGAAGAAGTCTTTTCGAGTCACGAGACCGAGGGACTCCTCCCTTTCGGCTCCATTGCGAAGTAAGGGACCCATTAAAATGTTCAAAGTAGTTAAACAAGAGTATGGCATCCCTGAAGTAGTACGTTTCTGCTACTTGCAACTAAGGTGCTGGATTCCTCAACTCTTAGGTAAAGAATGCCCTTTAAGTGTTTCCTTTACACACTCACCTCAACTGCAAGTTAAATCTCCTAAATCTTACCAAATCTAAACACAACAGGCAGCTTCAAAACAGTCATGACAAGTGCAGTCGGAATAATAATATACCAACCTAAACCACAAACAGCATGAGGAATAACGCTTCCAGTGAGCTAACAATTGAGCAAGACATGCTCAAGGGAAGGGGGGTGTGGTCGGACGCCATGACGGTGGAAGTCTCCTCATGAGGCTCCCGTCTTAGATCCCCCGTCTCGGGGAATCCTGCAGATCTGAAGTCCCACAACCCAGCCGACAGCGAGGCTGAAGGTGCGGGATGCTACCGGTCGGGCTGTTGGCGGCTGCCCAGACAGCGGCCAAACTTAAAAGCATAAAAGCGGAGCGGCACAGAGCCGCGAACAAACCAAGATGGTGGCCGCCAACGCAAAAACGAATCCGCCACCTCCCAAGAGCGAGCAGAGGCACCCTTCCTATCCAGCGTAGAGGTGAGGGGGCCCAGGGGCATTTGGAGCGGAGCAGCGGCTCCGATTGACTACGTGGGGCTGTGGCAAAGTGTTGGGGTCCTGAGAGGAGCCATTTCATAACTGAGACGACCCGGTGAGGAGACTCTTGCCCTGTTCCGGCACCTGGTGGCCCCGGGGCAGCCCCTCTTACTGAGGGGGGACCGGCCGGAGAGACGCATTGGCAGAGGACGGTGAGGGGCCTTTTTTCTCTTTCCCCTTCTGGTGGCCGACCCCCCTGGTGATAGGAGAGGGGTGGGGGGCGGGGCAGGGCGGAACTGACGGGGAACTCTACTGGAGCTTGGGGGCGCTGTGAGCAGTGCTTGAACACCCCAAGACGGAGCGAAATCCGGGGGCCAGCTTGTGGGCCCTTCCCTTTGCTTTAAAACTGAGGTGAACAGGCTGGAGGGGGGAGACAGATCCTCCGGTGATTCTGCCCAGCCCATTATACAGGTGGGTCCAGGAGGAGGGGGGCACGGTCTCCCGCAGTGACTACACTGGATGGCGCAGAAGATGGGTAAAACAGGCCGAAAAAAGGAAACAGAACCCAAGAGTGGACCAATCTTGAGAGAGATGACCAACCAGGGAAGCGTCCTGAATCCCTCCCCAGGGGAAAAGCGAGGAGGCCCCACCCTCCAGGGCGTACTGCAGGTCATAACGGCTTCCCGGGTGGCACTAGAGGGAAAAATTTACGCATTGGCCACAGACCTTACAGTGCTTAGAGACGACCACCGCCATCTTGCTGAAAAAGTAGCCACCGCAGACAGGCAGATGGAAGAACTTCGACCTGAAGTTAAAGACACTGCCAAGATGGCGAAACAAATGGAAAAACAGATTCGAGATTTGGAACTGCGAGCAGAAGACACGGAAAACAGATCACGGGGAAATAATTTCCGTGTAATTGGCCTACCCGAACACACCGAAAAATCCAACCTGGTGGAGTTTCTCAAACACTGGGTGAAGGAAGAAGTGGCCGGAGAAGGATAAACTCCCTTCTTTGCAATTGAAAGAGCGCATAGGGTTCCGGCTCGCCCCCCTCCTCCGGCCCCCCCCCCCGAGGCCAATAATAGTCAGACTACTCCACTAGAGGGACAGAGACTATCTGCTTAGCCAAAGCAGGAAAAAAGGAGACAGCACACTGGACAATCATGTGATTCGTATCTTCCCAGACTCCTCCAGAGAAGTGCAGAAACAAAGAGCCTCTTTCAGGTACGCTAAACAGAAACTCCGCAAACTCAGCAAACTGGGAATCCAATATGGGATGATGTTCCCCGCAAAATTGAGAGTAGTGACTAAAAACAGCACACTACTTTTCAGTACGGCAGAAGAAGTTTGGCAATGGATCGATATGCAAACACCAGAGGAAGGTGCCCACATGACAGGGGGCTCCCACACAGAGAGACAGAGGAAAAGCAGACACAGTAAAGCCCGCAGAGTGGGTAGCCCTTCTCCTATTGAAATGCTGAAGGAGAGACAAAAAGCGATGGAAGCGGCAGTTTCTTTAAGCGGTTCCGACCCTGGATCCTATAAACGGATACAAGAAGAATTAGAACAATCAGAATCGTAACAGGAATCAGAACTCTCGCACACATCAGAAAAGACAGGCCCCGACGTGACTCCGGGCACTTCAGACTGCATCATCTGAGAGACTCTTTGCCGGGCTCCCACGAGGAAAAAATGAGATCGAAGATGGAAAACCAGTGCTACTCTTACGACCGTGGTGGACTTCACCGAAAACTCTGACTGGAAATGCTGCATTTGCAGGAAGACAGGGACTACAAAACCCCATGTGAACCTCTCATCCCGAGATTGGGGGATGGTGTGGCGATATACTTCTTGCTCGATCTAGGAGCAACCCCTACTTTAATAGACTCAGTCTCTGAGATATGGGAGTCACCAGAGAGGTCTCCTTGATATCAGGTGTGACTTTGGCACATTGATAGTGAACCCGAAGATGACATGAGGTTGGCCAGAGTCAGGAGGTGGTTGTCAACTCCCTCGGTTGAGATGCCTTTATCAGCCAGTCATCAAGGTAGGGGAAGAATGGGACCCCCCAACTTCTGAGAGGCACTGGTGAGACCAACAGGGAGAACAGCAAACTGGAAATGCTCCTGTCCCAGCACGAACCGCAGGAGCACACATGGGCCAGCAGGGCGGTTATATGGAAAAATGCGTCCTGCAGGTCCCACACCACCATCCAGAGTCAAGGGCAGACAAGCCCTAGGCCAGAGGAAGCATTTAAAAATGTTCCCTCCAGAGGAAAACATTGAGAGGGTGCCAGTCTAGAACAGGCCGAATATCTCTGTCCCTCTGGGGCAACAGAAAGTAGCAGAAATAACAACCATGTCCTACCTTCTGGTGCTGCCATCTTCGACAGCCCCTTTGGACAAAAGGGTTTGCACTTTCTGCAGCAAAATAGAGAGATAGCCCTCTACCATCGCAATGGGAGGTGGGGAAAGGCAAAGCAGGGAAGAAAGGAAGGGTAAGGCATATCTTCTGTAAACAATCTGTAGGACCCAGCTGTCTAACATGATTACTTGCCAACCCAGTAAGAATCAGTGGATTCTGACTCCTATCAACTGGTATGTTCCACTAAAGGCCCGCTAAAGAGGTTTTTCTGGTGGGGCGTGTTAGGCTGGGTGGCACCACGAACTTGGCTGTCGTGGGGTGAGCACCTCACCCTCTACCACGGAACTGGTGGATTGCCTGTTGGGGCTGGACAGGGTGGCAGTGAGAAACACCTCGGTCAAAACCACTAAAGGGGTGATGGAACTGGTGTGACTGACGGGGAAGTGGGGGGACTGGGGGAAGTGGAGGGACCAGGGGAAGGGGGTGGGGAGGTGGCGCAGGCAGGCAGAAACACCCAGAGATCCAGCAGTAGCAGAGAACACTTGAGAGTGGAATCAGCTTTGTTCTTGAACAGGAAAATCCCATCAAAGGGAACGCTAATCAGAGAGGACAGGACATCCCTGGACAACCAATCGCAGCCATGCATGGAGGTAAATAGCAACGCTGGTGCCTATGGCCTGTCCGATGGTATCAGTGGTGTCCAAGACACAAAAAATCATCAGCTTGGTTGGATCACGACCATCTTGAATCGTCAGAGAGCACATGGTGAATGTCTTCCATCACTGATTCCGAAAAGGGCAGGGGAGTAGTGTCACAACAAACAGCTGGTGCTACAGAGCACAGGCACCCACAATGTTTCTTAATCTCTTCTTTCACTCAGAGAGCTTGTAACTTTTCACTCTGACAAATTCCCTCATGGTCTTTTCATGCTTTTTATTTTGTCATTTCTGACTAAATTTGCATTCCTTGACCAAATGAGGAGGGTAAACGGACTGCAGTTCAAAACCACACCGAAAGTAGGTCAGAGGCAGCCTTCTACCTCACACAAAAAAGACACCTCACAAAAAATTAAGCCATCTGAGGAAAATTGTCTTCAATTGTGACACGAAATGAAGGAAAAAGTTTCAAATGTGCTCAAGACACTGAAGTAAGTCTATTTACTCCGAATTTGGGGGAGATAAATCTTAACAAAATAGGATAAAAATCCCTGAAGTGTTCAGAGATCCACTCAGTAATAGTTAGAAAAAGGAAGTTTGGCTGGAAGGCAAACTGCAACTACAGTGCACGCTGGGAAATAGAACCTGCTGGCTCATTAAGAGAGCAGTGCATGTTTTACAACCTTGAACACTTATAATATGACAGGCCCGTTTCTGTCAGGTTTTGGTTTGTCATGTTAGGGTTTGAAAGGTCAAATTGAACTCTTCAGCACAACATTTTTCTTTATACAGCAAAGTTGCTGTTTGGATTGTATAAAAATAGATATTACCAAAGAGTACAATTTGGAAGAAGCTGGATGTTTTCTCAACAAAGCTGGAACTAAAAACAACAGCGTCTTCCTTCCAGGTCAACATATGGAGGATGATTTTTACGTAATAAAAAGAATTTCTCCAAAGGTCCCTGCACGTGGGTGGAAAACTTCAACATTTATGACCATCAGTGAAAATCCCAATATATAGCACCTGTTCCTTACTGCCTACATTACAGCCTCCAATAAATGCTGTTCTCAGCTCCCATCTACAACCACACACAGCCTTACTTCTGCTCGTACCTTGGCATGGCACGATCCAGTTTCTGCAGAGTTGGCGACAGCTTGTCCTCCAGCAGGTTGTTGATTACTTGTTCCACATTGCAGTCATACTCCTCCAGGCAGGCCAGCACAAAGCCCTCTCCAAGATCTGGTAGAAGATCTTTGACCTGGGTGACTAGGGAGTCCAGCTCCACACCAGTAAGGAAGGAGGAGGGTCTTGCTGCTGAAGCACAGGCACACTAAGAAAAAGCAAGGAAACGGTTAAGCAATAAGTGATTTCAAGAAGGCATGTGATGCCCCAAGGTACTGTGAAAGCACAGACAGTCACTTGAAGCCATGAAGACATGAATGAGAAGTTGCATAATTATAAAATTAAGTTAAGCTGTGTTTGTGCATGAATAGTGTGACAAATTTCAATTCATGTGAATCCCTTTAATCAAATAGGTACATCTAACTTGCAAAGTTCAATGAACAAATTAATGTGTTTTGTATGTAGAAAAAAATACATTGTTTATGTAAGCCAGATGTGTTGCCATCAATTCAAGTCTTTTCTGTGTAAATGGTTTAAGGATGCTTCCCAAGTAAAAATCAGTTAAGGGCATCCAGGTGTCTGCTTATTGACTGGATGAGGAAGATAGGGTACTTTTACCTTCCCCTCAATCACCCCTCCAATTCTTCGACTTCAATGGACTCTACAGAATTTCATAAGATGCAACAACTCTAATTATCTTGAGCCATTTTAATGTTCCCAGTTCTCATTACCGGGCCCTCTCTTGTCAGACAACATTTTTCTGACTTATCTCTTCTACTACAGCAAGAAAGCTTTACGCCTCACTTCTCCCAAGCTTGGCTAATCCAGAGTGCTAACATTTAGTGTACGCACATTACGCTGTCTCAGATTGGATGCAGCATTTCACCTGGAAAAACAGTTACTTTATGTTGCTCACAAAAACTAGCATGTAGTAATAAGAAGCTCCCATTTGGCTCTGAAGCTAAGCCCTCTGCCAGCCTACCTTGAATAAAATTCTGACCTCATTTGCTAGTATTCCACTACATGGAGAAGGATTCTAGTCAATCTGCAGTACCAACAGGTACATCATGACTGATAATGCAACAGTTAACTTCTGCCATTGCCTGGTGCAGAACCTAGATGCTTCAGGCACTAGTTAAATCAGTATTTCAGGCTGATTATCCATGCTATGAGTGTTTTCCTGGGGAATTATTACTATAATACAAAAACATATATACCTTTTATTCTGAGTGCCACAACATTTTACAACGCAAATGTGCTCGTTTGGTGAGACATAGCCTCAGCGTAACTACATCTTCTGCTTGTGAAGATCCCTCTCAATCTCCTTGCCACAGCATTTTAATCCCTAAAACATATCCCTTTGAAGTATACAGCACAGGCATGTAAAATCATATTTAGGAAAATCAAGGTAAATGGGAGTTATCTATTCACATACTGCATCACATTCAAGTAAAAATATTGGGTGTTTGGACTAGAGAACAATTGTGGCTAACAATCACAACATGTTTTAAGGATACATACATTATCCTCATTCGGGGAGCTATAACTGTGCATTTCCGATCTTTTGTTCAGTGGTTCTGCTGCAGCACCATCTGGTGCAGTCCTCAATTCACTTCTCTCGAAAATTGGTGTCTTGTTCTTCATTGTGCCATCCCAGGCACTTTCCACTCCCTTCAGGATATAGGCTGTTCGAGTCTCATCAGTGCCATATGGGATTAAGGAAAACATTTACAAGGGATGCCTCTTCATTCCCATATATTTATGTTCTCATTCTGCACTTACAGATATCCTGAATCAGACATGCACTTAAAAAATCCTTTAACAGGCAATCACATTGATTGTGCAGATATATGGTGAACAAGGTGCCTTGACCATCCTCAAGCTATCCTGAAATAGGCAAACACATTGATTATACAACCCAGAAATTTCAAACCAAGTGTTTTCACCAATCTGACATCTCATTTTTCTGATCATTGGGTCAACTTTGCCTCAGTTCAGAAGCTTTACCATAAGTGAGTACCTCACTTATAGAGTAGCTAGCATTTGCTTGGACCCTACAAAGGTAAACAAGTCCTTTCTTGAACTGGTCTGTTTTTTACATCTTTCTCTGAGGATGCATGAACAGGTCTCATGCAAACAGGAAATATTGGAGATTTGACCAGACTGAGTGAAGGAGGGGAGGCTGCTGCATGTGACCAGGAACGACTGTGGCAGCAAATCTGCTTATTTTCAACAATGTTGTGAATATGTTATGGCCCACAGGGATTTTCAATGTAGGGCTGAGAGGGTCAAACAGATAGCTGCTCCTAAATGCCTGAGGAAGTCTACATCTGATATTTACCATACAGCCCAGAAGCAAGGCTGTCTGATGAATTTCCTAGGATCCAGTCATGAGTGGGCTGTAGTGGTGGCAACAGCAAGAATGCTGTGTGGTAGGGGTGGGTAAATTTACTATGTCCCCTATAACTTATGGCAGCCTGTCTGAAGACAAGGATCCACCTCCAAGTATGAGCACTGAACATCTTAAGACTGTGTTGGGAGTGCATACGGAGCAGTGCTGAGGCCTCTTTCTTTCCCTAAGCTCCAACATGGCAGTCGGCAAGAACGAGTGGCTGACCAAAGGAGGCAAGAAAGGTGCGAAAAAGAAGATTGTTGACCCCTTCTCCAAAAAGGGCTGGTGTGAGGTCAAAGCACGAGCAATGTTCAATATCTGCAACTTTGGGAAGACTCTAGTCACCCAAAACCCAGGGAACCAAGATCGCATCAGACGGTCTTAAAGGCCATGTTTTTGAAGTGAGTCTTGCTGAATTCCAAAATAATGAAGTGGCCTTCCAGAAATTCAAGCGTATTACAGAAGATGCCCAGGGCAAGAACTGCCTGACCAACTTCCACTGAATGGACCTCACCCAAGACAAAATGCACTCCATGTTTAAAAAATGAAACACTATGATAGAGGCTCATAGGGATGTGAAGACCACTGATGGCTACCTTCTCTGGCTCTCCTGTGTTGGTTTCACCAAGAAGCATAATAATCTGATCCACAAGACATTCTATGCGCAGCATCAGCAGGTCTGTCAGATTCGTATGAAAATGATGGAAATTATGACCCGTGAGGTGCAGACAAATGACCTGAAGGAAGTGGTCAACAAGCTGATCCCAGACAGTGTTGTCAAAGACATTGAGAAGGCTTGTCAGTCGATCTACCCTTTCCATGATGTGTATGTACGCAAGGTCAAGATGCTGAAAAAGCCAAAGTTTGAATTGGGAAAACGGATGGAGCTGCATGGTGAAAGGAGTGACACCGGGAAACCTACTGGTGATGAAACTGGTGCAAAAGTGGAATGGGCTGATGGCTATGAGCCCCCAGTGCAAGAATCAGTCTAAAAATCTGTAAAATAAATACAAATTTTATGTAACAAAAATACGGAGCAGTGCTGAGTTATCTTTAGTATCTCCCATAGCTCCAATGAAAGGCTGAGCTCAAATTGTCAACCCTGCCGATGAGTTCTAGTACCATACCGTAGGAGGCTGGCTCAGCTTATGGTGTACACCTATGGTGTGGCACCCTATACTGAGTCCAGGCAGTCCTTAGTGATAGTGAATAGGTGTCCAGATAGCAGAAGCTCTCTAGAGGAATGTAAAGCACTTGCAATACCACAGTAGTCATGCAATAACTTGGTCACAAGAAAGAACCACACAAGTGTTTCAAAAATAAAGGAAACTTTATAACAGCAAAACTACCAACTACCATTGGTGTACCTCCCTTTGGAAATACTACATACAATTATACACATACAATAACCATCAGAAATGCATATGCTGGAGGGGGATCTACGAGACATGCGAGTGAAGTGGGGGGGCCAGCTGATTGGCACAACATATTCGACTTTCGCGAGAGGGGTGCTGATCTGGATAGCAGCGGGAGTTCCATTCCTCTTGTCAACACACAAGATAGACCAGGGAGGGAGGTACGTAGTAATGGAGGGCAGATTAGATGGTAGACAAATGGCTGTGGTCGGGGTATACGCCCCAAACAGCGGCACCATAGGCTTTCTCACCACTCTCACCCCAACGTTGCTGACCCACCCCATACCCCTTGCCATCTGGGGTGGGGATTTTAACAGTATCCCAGTGGCAGCATTAGATAGAACTAGCGCCCACCAGAGCGCATCACCTAATAGGAAGCTCGTAAGTCCCCTGCAAGAATGGGCAAATGTTATGGGCCTATATGATGTATGGCGGTTAGGCCATCCAGAGCAAAAAGAATATTCATTTTATTCGGTCCCACATAATACCCACACTAGAATTGACATAATATGGGGCACTCGCGAAATAGGGGCGCTGATAACTGAATCCGAATATTTGGCAAAGACAGTCTCGGACCATGCGCCACTGCGGGTAACCCTGAATTGGGGCAGGGCACGTCAGGTAATACCCACTTGGAGATTCCAGGCGGAAGCTCTACAAGACCAAGCATTCGCTACATCACTGGGGGAAACTATAGGCCAATATTGGGAAATAAACGCTATGTCTGCAACAACCCGGGCGATAGAATGGGATGCCCACAAAGTAGTGGCCCGCGGAGTATGTATGTCCACTACGTGGGGAGTGAGACGCTCCTTACAGGCGGAAATTAGCAAACTTGAGAAGGAGCTGCGGGATGTGGAAAAAGCGGTAGCACGGGGGGAAATTACCAGTATTGCCCTGAAAGAAAAGCGCTTAAAATATAATGAGGCAGATAGCAGGCTCCGCTGCCACGACTATAAATATTACTTAACCAGGTTGCAAACGGAAGGAGATAGATCAAGCAGAATGCTAGCGTGGCTACTACGTGAGGATAGACAGCAGGCCCCGATAGGGGCCATCCGGGCGGGCGCGCAAGAAATGGCTACTACACAAGCAGAAATAAACGAGGTGTTTAGGAATTATTACTCTAACCTATACACTAAACGTACTGCGTGCACGGCTACACAACTAGAGACCTTTCTGGCGGATTCCTTCCTACCCCAGCTACCACAACCAGATAGAGATGGAATTGAAACCCCTATAACAATAGCAGAAATAGAACTAGCCCTTGCACAGCTACCCAGGAACAAAGCGCCTGGCACTGACGGTCTCCCTTCGGAGTATTATAAAGCCTATTTACCCAGTTTGAAATCTCATCTGCTAGGAGTGTTCCAAGAGGCGTGGACTACAGAAAGCTTGCCCACATCTCAAAGGGAGGCTCTGATAGTAGTACTCCCTAAACAGGGTCGAGACCACACAGATGTGAAATCTTATAGACCACTATCGCTGCTGAACACAGACTGCAAAATATTAGGCAAAATATTGGCCAACAGGTTGGCCCCCCTCATGCACTTACTGATACATGCAGATCAGAGTGGCTTCATTCCCAAACGTAACACCTTCCTGAATATTCGAAGATTGCTGGGCATAATAGGAGACACCCCCAAGAATGCACAGGAGGAAATGGTGCTCTCATTAGACATAGAAAAGGCCTTTGATACGCTCGAGTGGGACTTTCTGTTGGCCACGATGGCCCGTATGGGAATAGGCCCTAACTATATCCGCTGGGTTCGGACATTGTACTCTAGCCCGAACGCGAGGGTGAAATCAGGCGGGGTGATT
This sequence comes from Pleurodeles waltl, assembly GCF_031143425.1. Lineage (NCBI taxonomy): Eukaryota > Metazoa > Chordata > Amphibia > Caudata > Salamandridae > Pleurodeles > Pleurodeles waltl. The sequence continues at coordinate 812,724,233 of NC_090450.1, forward strand.
TCTGATAGTTTCCCGATCTCTAGGGGGACACGGCAGGGATGCCCCTTATCCCCGCTACTGTTTGCCATAGCAATGGAACCATTAGCGGCAAAAGTTCGCCTCATGGAGCATGAATGGGGAATTATTAGGAACGGGGTACATCACACGATTTCACTATATGCAGATGATGCGTTGATATATATCAGGAACGGCTGTGCAGTTATCCCATCTGTAATATCTTTACTGGCTGAATTCGGAGGCCTATCTGGCCTTGTGGTAAACTGGGAGAAGTCGTGTGTCTTTCCCCTGGTAAAAAGGGCTCCTAATAATCAAGATCCCCCAGAGACAGGACATCTTAAGTGGTGCCCTACAACATTCAAATACTTAGGGATAAACATATATCATGCCACGGAAGACTTAAGAGATGGGAACCTGGGGAAGGCGCTAACATCTATAAAAGGCTCCCTACAATTCTGGAACAAGCTCCCTCTCTCGCCACCCGGCAAGGTGGCGATTGCTAATATGTTGATTCTACCTAGGCTTTTATATTACTTTGCGGCCCTACCGATAATTATTCCCAAAAGATTCTTCAGCAATCTAAACACAGCATTGCTGCAGCTCATTTGGGGAGGTGGCAGAGCGCGAGTGGCGCTACCCACACTACAATGTCCGCTGGACAATGGTGGCCTAGGAACCCCGAATTTTGAAAAATACTATGCAGCCGCACAACTTCAATGGGTCCAATATTGGATCCACAGACCAGAGCAAGCGGAACCTATGAGCCTAGAGCCTCGGCGGAACGGGACCCCCCTTTTAAATTGGCTGTCGACGAAGCCCCCCAAAGTGGCACTGGTCAACCCACTGCTTGCAGCTGCGTATGCGTGCTGGGCCAGATACGTGCAAAAAAGAGCGGATAAGCTCCCATACTCTCCACACGTACCGCTGAATTACCTGTTAGTGGGGAACGCAGCCAGAATGCAAGCTGCAAAGCAGTGGAACGAAGCAGGAATACTGACCGTAGGGGATTGCTACGAAGACGGTAAACTAATGACGTTCGAGGCCCTTCAGGCCCTCACGGAGATAAATCCGGGACAGTTCCTGACATATCATGCCATATGTCACGAAATCAGGAAAATTTGGGGAATGGGCACCTCGGAACCAGAGATCTCCCCTGTGCTTCACCAGCTTCTACAACACAGCGATCAAACTAAAACAATATCCAATCTATATAGAATCCTCAACAAGACCCCTGTTACACAGACAGGGAAAACATGGGATAGATGGAACGCAGTACTCCCCACCCCGATCCCACTGGAAGACTGGCCTAAGGCCCTATCCCACATCAGAGGTGTGTCAAGGAATCCCAGATTTAGATATACCCAATTCAATTACACGCATCAAACATATCTTTCCCCAGCCAGAATAAAGCGCATGTTCCCTGATGCAGCATCAATGTGCCCCAGATGCAGATTGCCGTCAGCATCCTTTTTCCACATGGTATGGGATTGCCCGAATATACAAACGGCCTGGGCGGAGGTGGTAGAGGAGGTATCTGGGCTTACGGGACTGGCACTGGTAGCAGACCCCGGGTCCTGCCTGTTGGGACTTAGGAAGAGACCCAAAAAACAAAGACATTTACATAAATTTATAGACCTGGCCTTTTTAATGTATAAAAGGTTAATAGCAATGCATTGGAAAGCCTCTATGGCTCCCGATCTGAAATCCTGGCACTCTCTAATAACACGCTGGGCGCGTACTGAATATCAGGTACTAAAAAGAATGGTGCGTGAAGGGCGGCAACACACAGGTTGCTCTACATGGGAGGATATGGTAACAAAGCTGGAGGCCAAAAACGATGAAAAGCCCCCTTAAATTGGGGCGCGCGTATTCGCAACAACCACAGCATAAATTCACCTGCACCCCTCATCACGGGAACAGAATTCATAAGACACCCAGACAACACAGTGCACATGCATCACACCCGCCCATCTCTCTAGCAATAAATGCCCACTAAGACTATGTCACCACAGTGGTGGCGCGGCGCGGGGAGCAGAAAACCAGGGGAGCCACTCGCATACACTAACCTAGTTGATGCCCCTTCCCTCAGACACTCAGGGAACCCATGCACGTAAAGCAAGGTCCACACTGGTCTCAAACGAATGCCTATATAAAATAAACAGTGAAGGATAAACCTAGGGAGGGTGCAGCCAGGAATGATATTGCAAGACCAGAAGCGTTCCGTGAAGTGCATAGAGGGGTTGTGTGTATTTGTTTCAAGACTTAGATAATTAATCATCGTTTTGGTTTATCCTGTGGTTGCAAACTGAACAATTTGTATCATATTTCGAAATATAAAACCAATAAATATACTTTAAAAAAAAAAAAAAAAAAAAAAAACCATCAGAAATGCATAGAAATATACAGGTCCCTAGGGGAGGGCCAAACCATATACTAAAAAAGTGGAATGTGAAAGTGGGACTCCAACCAAGGTAGGTGTGCTGGCTAGCTAGGGGCTGGGGCAGTTAGGAACCCCAAAGGTATGTACAGTAGGTGAGTAACCAAGAGTAAGTCAGTTACCCACCCAGTTGTCCCATAGGCTAACACAGAGAGCAGTGGTTGGACTTTTGTGGAATTCAGGACCTTCCCAGTGGATCCAGAGGAAACCAGCAGGCAAGAGGACAAATGGAAAGTGCCCCTACCCCAGGATACCAAGAACACAGGAGTGCCTACAGCACAAACCCAGATGCAGAGGGAAGAAGGGACTCTCTCAGAAGACTGTGGATGTCTTTGGATTTGCCAGCTGCTGTCAAGACCCGTGGACCAGGCAAGTGGAACCCAGGGGCGAATTCCGGACACGGAGGCCCTGCAAAGGAAGGGACAGAGTCCAGTCCCCAAGGAGGTGCCCAAGTGGTGCATGTGGCAATGCCCACCCTTCTGAAGATGAAGATCCTCCAAGTCGGTGGAAGAAGAAGTCCAGCTATGGGTCCAGGAGTCGATGAAGACCCCAGTAATCACCTACGAGCTGTGCCTCGATGGTCGGGGAAATGCAGGGGGGTTAGTGACCAACCAGGACCACTGGCAAGGGCAAATAGAAGCATTAGAGAAGTTTGCAAAGTAGTGGGGACCAGCAAGGTCCAGGAGACTCTACCTAGGAGGGGGGAGTCAGAGCTGGTCCTCAGCACACAAGAAGACCAACAGAAGTCGAATGACCTACAGGCGCTGGACACAGGAAGTCACAAGGAGGCCTTAGCAGCACAGAAAAACCGAAGTACCACGTTGCAGGAGTTGCAGAACAGAAGCAGATCTTTGGTTTGCAGTATTCTGGGGCAGGGGCTTCTTGGGGCCTGAAAATCTCCTGGAGGAAGAGTCAACAAGTCTTGGCAAATGCAACAGTCGAGAGGCACAGGGGTGCCAGTCCAGTGGCAGGAGTAAGGTCCTACAGTCTCCCAACTTGGATGGAAGACAAGCAGGACCCAGAGGAGCCCACAGACTCACCACCTGTGAAGCAGGATCTTCAGATGTCCAAACACCACCAACAGGTCGACAATGCCTTGAGGTGCCTGCGGTTGCAGGGGAATGACCCTTCACTCCAAGGGAGATTCCTTCTTGCTTCTTGGTGAAACAGAGTCATTGTGACCCTGGAGGATGCACAGCTTTGGATGTTGTAGAATTCTTGCAGGATCCGTAGAAACAATGTTCCAGTGGGAGCCTTCCCACCAGAAGCAGACTTGTTCTGTTCCAGGCTAAGACCAGCGGCAGTTCCAGAGGTCAGGGGCAGAAGATATCTTATTGAGAGTTCCTTCTAGAGTCTTGCTTGACGAATCTGAGGACCCACCCACGAGAGAGCCCTTAAATAAAACTAAAAGGGGGTTGGTTAGTGCCCTACCTTTCAGAGGGGGTCCGGGACATCACCTGCCTGGCCTAACCAACCAGGCGCTCCCAAGGGCCACACCCATCTCATTTCCAAGACAGCAGAATCAAGTGGCCACCTTGCAGAGCTCTGGGCACCTCCCTAAGGGAGGAGCTGGACAGGAGGGTGGTCACTCCCCTGTCCTTTGTGTCGTTTCGTGCCAGAGCGGGAACCCAGTGTTCCTGAACTGGTCCATACCGGATTATGCAAGGAGGGCACCAAATGTGCCCATCAAAGCAGTCTGGTGGCATGCAGAGGCCACCCCAGCCCTTAGACACCTAATACAAAGGGAGAGGGGTCACACCTCCCCCTTGCAGGAAATCCTTTGTTCTGCTCCTCCAGCCTGAGCCTGGCTCATCAGCAGGAGGTCAGAACAATGTTTGGGGTCAGCAGCAGCATGAGCTGGACCCCATAAGGCTGCACCGGCAGAACTGGGGGATGCCCTAGGAAACCCCCAGAGTACATGGTATCATGCAACTAATACTAGAATCAGTGTAACTGCATGATTCCAACATGTTTGATAGCAAACATGCTTAGGTTAGGAATAGCCATTATGTAGTTGGACCACTTGTGTTGACCAGTGTCCACTACATATCTTAAGATGGCTTCTCTGCACTTACAGAGTCCAAGAATTCGCCTGGTGTCTGTAGAGGTACCATGCTCATGCAGGGGTACCCTCACACTTAGACATGCAACTAGCTATCTCTAACTGAAACATTCTTCATTGGATGTTGCCTAGAGTACATAGTAATTACTTGTGCCACAGCTTTTGAATTAATTAAGTCTCACTGCACACATTTGCATCAGCCTAATCAGTGCACCAAAAGGGCCAAATTATTACCACTAAAAGTGTCTTGCTGGTCGATCATGTAACAAAGGACCATAGTCACCTGCAATCTTGCAATTAAAACCTACTCCAGGCCAAGATTTGAAAAACCTACACTGACAAACTATATGCAGTATCAACCATCTAAAAAAGCTTTCAGGCTCTATGCTAGATAATTCATTTGGCAGTTAGTAGAAAATCTGTTCTGGCCAAATTCCTTCTGGAGCCCTTTTTAAGATGTCTAGAAAGTCTATAGTCTTGTAATTCTTTAAAACTATTCACTGTGTATTCTGTCTGGGAAACCTCTATAAAGTGGTTTACAACCATTACAATGATAGCACTTTGGAAATAAACTTCAGTTAATCTGTCTTGCAACACTCTGAATAGTTCATCCCCGTGCCCTCGTCTGAAGTGCATTAGGTACTCTTCCTCAATGACTTAACTTTCACTCCTCTCTTACCACTCCTCTCGCCACCTCATGCACTAGCCATCTCCTACAAGCCCCTTATCTTCACATTCCATCAATCAACCATTCTACGTGGCTCATGCTTAGATTTCACTCTTGCATGCAGATCTTAATGTTCCTATGCTAACTCTAACCTTCCTCTTTCTGTCTCCCATATGTCTACTAATCTAACCCTAAAATTCCCTTTGACTCCCTTCTAACTTCTTCTCGAATTTCACGTTTTCCCAAATACCTCCAATCCTTGTGCCCTCCTTTGCTCTCTCCTTCAGCACCCTTGTCTCATTCTCCCAAAATGTAACTTCTAAACTCTGATGACTCCATTTATAGTGCACTTCTCTCTACCACTTCCAAACACTGTAAAATTCCGAGCTTGCTGAAGTAAGATAACACAACCCGTCTTCCCTCTCCTTCTCTTGAATTACCCACTATACACTAACAGCTTAATTCTTAAATCAAGTAATTTTATCTCATACAATCCTGGAAACAAGATCAATTACCAAGGACAGTCTTACCATCCATCAAAGAAGCCTGGCCAAGTGGTAATGAAGCCACCTTTATTAGACAAAGCACCGTATTAGTTTACAGTTTCACTAAAAAGTCTGATGGCAATATAGCAATCATCCACAAAACCTCCAGTCAGGTTACCTCTATCCAAGACTACACTGCCTCAGAATACAAATAAATACTCATCGAATGTCCACAGCCTCCAATTTTCCCAACTGCATTTCTCATAACTGAATGACTTCCACCACACAACTCTGCTTTCATTGAGCCCTTATTGTTGTTCATTTAGGAGATTTCCCTTACAGCATCCCAATATCTGCATTCTAGGAGATTTAACCTCTTCTGTGCCTTGGACGAGATGATCTCGTCCAAGGCTACAGTTCCCCTGTGCCTTGGACGAGATCATCTCGTCCTAGGCACAGGGGAACTTGGGGGCGCGCTAGCGCGCCCCCCGTGCACCCCCCCTCCCCCCCCCAGGCGGGGATGGAAGGGGAAGACCTTCCCCTTCCACCCCCGCCCCCCCCCACGGCAATCCGATGACGTCAGCGCGCGCACAGCGCGCTGACGTCATCTAGTGTTGCCGGGCGCGCTGAAGCCATTTGCTTCCAGCGCGTCTACCGAGGAGGACACAAAAGGTGAGTCCTCTTCGTTTTTGGGGGTCGGGGGTGGTGGAAACAGACACGGGGGAAAGGAAAGGGTTTTTCCTTTCCCCCGGTGCCTGTTTTCATTAGATTCCTGCTCCACGATCGCGGGCAGAGCCCGCGATCGTGGAGCAGGAATCTCCACTAGCCACCAGGGATTTATTTTTGTCAATATTTTGGGGGCAAGGGTCGCCCCCCCCCCCCCGGGGGCAATTATTTTTAGTATTTCGCCCCCCCTGGGGGCAGATCCGCCGTTTTTTCGGCGGATCAGCCCCCAGGGGGGGGGCGAAAACCACTAGACACCAGGGATACTGTTATTTTGGCAACATTTTGGGGGCGACCCCTTGGGCAAGGGTCGCCCCCCCCGGGGGCAATTTTTTTTTGTATTTCGCCCCCCCCGGGGGCAGATCTGCCGATTTTTCGGCGGATCTGCCCCTAGGGGGGGGCGAAAACCACTAGACACCAGGGAAAATTTATTTTATTTATTATTTTGGGGGCGACCCCTTGGGCAAGGGTCGCCCTCCCCCGGGGGCATTTTTTTATTGTATTTCGCCCCCCCCCTGGGGGCAGATCTGCCGATTTTTCGGCGGATCTGCCCCCAGGGGGGGGCAAAAACCACTAGACACCAGGGATATAGTATTTTATGTTTATTTTGGGGACGACCCCCTTGGGCAAGGGTCGCCCCCCCCCGGGGGCAATTTTTTTTTGTATTTCGCCCCCCCCCGAGGGCAGATCTGCCGATTTTTCGGCGGATCTGCCCCTAGGGGGGGGCGAAAACCACTAGACACCAGGGAAAATTTATTTTATTTATTATTTTGGGGGCGACCACTTGGGCAAGGGTCGCCCTCCCCCGGGGGCATTTTTTTATTGTATTTCGCCCCCCCCCTGGGGGCAGATCTGCCGATTTTTCGGCGGATCTGCCCCCAGGGGGGGGGCAAAAACCACTAGACACCAGGGATATAGTATTTTATGTTTATTTTGGGGACGACCCCCTTGGGCAAGGGTCGCCCCACCCCGGGGGCAATTTTTTTTGTATTTCACCCCCCCCCCCCCCCCCCCGGGGCAGATCTGCCGAATTTTCGGCGGATCTGCCCCCGGGGGGGGGGGGGGGGGGCGAAAACCACTAGACACCAGGGATTTTATATTTTGTGTATATTTTGGGGGCGACCCCTTGGGCCAGGGTGGCCCCCCGGGGAATTTTTATTTGTATTTAGCCCCCCCCCCCCCGGGGGGCAGATCCGCTGATTTTTTGGCAGATCTGCCCCCGAGGGGGGTTGAAAACCACTAGACACCAGGGATTTATTTTTATTGTAAAGTTTTTTTTGGGGGGCGACCCTTTGGGCAAGGGGCGTCCCACTGGGGGACACATTTTTTAGTATTTGCCCCCCCCTCCCCCCCGGGGGCAGATTGCCAATTTTTGGGCTGATCTGCCGCCGGGGGGGGGGGGGGGGCGGGGGGGCAAAATCCACTAGACACCAGGGATTTTGTTTTTGTTGTTTATTTTGAGGGCAACCCCTTGGGCAAGGGTCTCTCCCCTGGGGAGTTTTTTTTTTCTGTTTCGGCCCCCCGATGGCAGACCAGTCATTTTTTGGACGATCTGGCCCCGGGGGGGTGGAAGCACACTAGGCGCCAGGGATTGTGTGGTGTGTGTGTAATTTTGTAGGCCCATCTGCCCCCAAGGAGGGCAGAAACCACCAGGGATTTTTTTGTTTTGTGCTGGGGGTGCCCCCTTTGGGAAGGGTTGCCCCCTAAAAGGGGGCACAGAGGTGTTGCCCATTTCGGCTAATTTTTTTACGCCCATCTACCCCCGAGGGGGGGCAGGATCCACTTAGGTACCAGGGACAACTTCTAAGTTCTTGGTGGTGGGGTGTTTGTCAACAGGCAAAGTATTTGTATTTGTGATTATAACAATTTATTCCTTCTTTTTCTTCTAGTTCAACGCTTTTGCTTCCTTTGCTGTGGATCTTAGCGGTTTTGGCAGTAGTTGTCCAGTGGTTTGCATAGCTGCATGTTTTAGGTAAGTGAAAGCAATTTACTCCAAAGGAGTATTGTTGACATGCATGAATGACATGTTTGTAGGTGGTGTACTAAATGCAGTATTGTGTGTTTGACATTGTCCTTAGATTTGAGCACAGTGATGTTTGTGTTGTCATATGTCTAATTTGCTTTTTTCTTTTTAGTGGGATATCATTGGTGATTGCTGTGTCTGTGCAGAGTAGTTGCTTGGTGAGTAGCTATTTCAGGCAACTGAGTGGTATAGTTTTTTGTAGTACATAACTCTTTGTGATAAAGCTACACTTTGTTTATTACTTATTTTAGTGCTAGTTGTTGTTGGCAATCCATTTGTTGTTAGGATCATGGCTAGCCGCAAAGTGACCGCTCAGCAGGTTGTTCGCATGCTCTTTGAGTCGTCTTCAGACCATGATTACGACACTGACTCTGCATCTGAGGCAGAGGAGGAAGCAGGAGATTCTGGAAGTGAGTTTTCTGTCCAAGAGTATTCTTCTGATGAGGAAGCTACTCTCAGTGCAGATGAAGGGCCTGAGTTAGAGGAGGACATTGATGTGCTAAGAGTGCAGCAGCCTGGGGCTGAAGGGTTTCCCATTAGAAGACCTGACACCTGGATTGCCCCAAACATGGAGCAGCCACAGTTACCTGCATTTACTAGTCTCCCAGGGTGTAGAGTTAATACGGAAAACTTTCTGCCTGTCCATTTCTTTCACTTGTTTATGGACGATGTATTTTTGGAAGAGATTGTGGAGCAGACAAATGTGTATGCAGAGCAATATTTGCGGGACAACGCTGCCAGACTTAAGCCTCAGTCTAGAGCTACTCATTGGGTTCCCACATATCTGGAAGAGATGAAAAGGTTTTTAGGTTTGTCTTTTTTGATGGGGTTGATCAGGAAGCCGTCACTGGCTTCTTATTGGTCTACTAGTCCCTTGATGGCAACTGCTATATTTCCTGCAACTATGACACGTAATCGGTATTTGCTTCTTCTTCGTATGCTGCATTTTGTAGACAATGCTTTAGCCTTGCCACGAGATCACCCTGATTGTGACCGCCTTTTTAAGATTAGGCCTGTCCTTGATCATTTTGTGGATCGGTTTTCAGAGGTCTATGTTCCAGGCAAAGAGATAAGTGTGGACGAGTCTTTGGTCCTTTTCAAGGGGCGTTTAGTTTTTAAGCAGTACATCCCTAGTAAGAGGGCACGGTATGGGATTAAATTGTATCTTCTGTCAGAAAGCAGTACAGGATATGTTTATAATTTCCGGGTCTACACTGGTAGGGATTCCAGTATTGACCCTCCTGGTTGTCCGGCCACTTTTGGAGTTAGCGAAAAAATTGTGTGGGAACTTGCTAGACGGCTGTTTAACAAAGGTCACCATTTGTACGTAGATAATTTCTACACTGGAGTGCAGTTGTTCAAGGAGTTGTTTAGGGTGGACACTGTTGCTTGTGGCACAATCCGTTCTAACCGCAAAGGCTATCCAAGGGAGCTTGTCTGTAAAAAACTTGAGAGGGGACAGTGCAGTGCCTTGCGGAATAATGAGCTGTTAGCTATGAAATTTTCAGACAGGAGGGATGTGTACATGCTATCGACCATCCATGATGAGAGTACTTCCCCTGTGGCTGTTTGGGGTCAGGTTGCGGAAGTGCGCAAACCTGCGTGCATTTTGGACTACAATAGGCACATGGGTGGTGTTGATAGAGTAGATCAGAGGTTGGAACCTTACACTGCTCTTCGTAAGTCGTATGTGTGGTATAAAAAGTTGGCCCTACATTTATTTCATTTGGCAACTTTTAATGCCTTTATTGTATACAAGGATTGTTCACCTGAGTCAAGGATGACTTTTGTTAAATTTCAGGAGTCGGTGATAGAAAGCCTTATTGTGGTGGAACCGGCAAGAGTTCCTAGAGTAGAAGTGGTGGAGGATGTGGCTAGATTGAAAGATCGGCACTTTCCAGATCACATTCCTTCCACTCCCAAAAAAGACATGCCCACAAAGAAATGTAGAGTATGTGCCCGGAGATCAATCCGGAGGAAGAGCCGGATGTACTGCCCCGAATGCCCTTCAAAGCCTGGGCTGTGTGTGCCCAGCTGTTTTAGAAGTTACCACACAAGGAAAAACTTTTGGGAAATACCGTGAGCGTAAGCTGTCTGTTTTATATTTTCATATGTTTCACGGTTGGCATCTGTCGTGTATTTAGTTTGAGGTTTTGTGTTTGTAGTTTTGTGCCTATTTTATAATTAGTAGTTTATTTGTTGTTTATAAATAAAAAAAAGTGATTGCGGTGTGCGTGGGGTGGCGCTTGGCTGGCGGTGTGCGTGGGGTGGCGCTTGGCTGGCGGTGTGCGTGGGGTGGCGCTTGGCTGGCGGTGCCAGCCAAACGGCAGTCCACACTCCCATCAGCTGGTGTGATTCTTGTATCAGGCATGTGGCGTATGTAAGTGATGGGCCCTTGAGTGGCGCGGTCTGTCGATGTGAGTGTTGTAATGTGCTGGGCCCGTGGCTGGCGGTGTGAATGGTCTTGTGCGTGTCATGTATGAAAGGTGTGTGAATGGACTGTAAAGCGGTTGGTGCCTTGTCGCGGCTTTACAGCTCACGAGCTGTGAGTCATTGGTTCACTTTTTTGCCTTTTAGTTATTAGCAGTGCATTTCATTTTTGTGAAATCTCTTGTTAATAAAATTTGATCCACTGAACCATCACTCACCCTCGTGCCAAATCCAACCAGTATGTGTTGTAAAAAATGACAAAACCTGCTCCGCTGTAATCAGGCGTCGCAGCACACCTGTGACACGCTAGGTGCCTCGGGTGGGACCCCGATGATGAAGCATGCCACCAACTTGGTTGGTGGGTGAGGGGTCTTCTTCACATAACCTAAGTGTTTCTTTTCACTATTTTAGTGTTTGGCACATCACGGACGTATGTGCACACATCAAAATGATATATTGCAAAAATACCTATCCCTTCTATCTCTTCAGGTTTTGGGCCTTATTCTGTTGCAGGCACCTGGCCCACCCACACAAGTGAGGTATCATTTTTATCGGGAGACTTGGGGGAATGCTGGGTGGAAGGAAATTTGTGGCTCCTCTCAGATTCCAGAACTTTCTGCCACAGAAATGAGAGGAAAAGTGTTTTTTTGGCCACATTTTGAGGTTTGCAAAGGATTCTGGGTAACAGAACCTGGTCCGAGCCCCGCAAGTCACCCCTCCTTGGATTCCCCTAGGTCTCTAGTTTTCAGAAATGCACAGGTTTGGTAGGTTTCCCTAGGTGCCCGCTGAGCTACAGGCCAAAATCCACAGGTAGGCACTGTTTTCTTCCAAAATTTTGGTTGTGTCCACGTTGCGCTTTGGGGTGTTTCCTGTCGCGGCCGCTAGGCCTACCCACGCAAGTGAGGTATCATTTTTATCGGGAGACGTGGGGGAACGCTGGGGGGAAGGAAATTTGTGGCTCCTCTCAGATTCCAGAACTTTCTGCCACAGAAATGTGAGGAACATGTGTTTTTTTAGCCAAATTTTGAGGTTTGCAAAGGATTCTGGGTAACAGAACCTGGTCCGAGCCACACAAGTCACCCCTCCTTGGATTCCCCTAGGTCTCTAGTTTTCAGAAATGCACAGGTTTGGTAGGTTTCCCTAGGTGGCGGCTGAGCTAGAGGCCAAAATCTACAGGTAGTCACTTTGCTAAAAACAGCTCTGTTTTCTGTGATATGTCCACGTTGTGTTTTGGGGCATATCCTGTCGCGGCCGCTAGGCCTACCCACACAAGTGAGGTATCATTTTTATCGGGAGACATGGGGGAACGCTGGGTGGAAGGAAATTTGTGTCTCCTCTCAGATTCCAGAACTTTCTGCCACAGAAATGTGAGGAACATGTGTTTTTTTAGCCAAATTTTGAGGTTTGCAAAGGATTCTGGGTAACAGAACCTGGTCCGAGCCACACAAGTCACCCCTCCTTGGATTCCCCTAGGTCTCTAGTTTTCAGAAATGCACAGGTTTGGTAGGTTTCCCTAGGTGGCGGCTGAGCTAGAGGCCAAAATCTACAGGTAGTCACTTTGCTAAAAACAGCTCTGTTTTCTGTGATATGTCCACGTTGTGTTTTGGGGCATATCCTGTCGCGGGCGCTAGGCCTACCCACACAAGTGAGGTATCATTTTTATCGGGAGACGTGGGGGAACGGTGGGTGGAAGGAAATTTGTGGCTCCTCTCAGATTCCAGAACTTTCTGCCACAGAAATGTGAGGAACATGTGTTTTTTTAGCCAAATTTTTAGTTTTGCAAAGGATTCTGGGTAACAGAACCTGGTCCGAGCCACACAAGTCACCCCTCCTTGGATTCCCCTAGGTCTCTAGTTTTCAGAAATGCACAGGTTTGGTAGGTTTCCCTAGGTGGCGGCTGAGCTAGAGGCCAAAATCTACAGGTAGTCACTTTGCTAAAAACAGCTCTGTTTTCTGTGATATGTCCACGTTGTGTTTTGGGGCATATCCTGTCGCGGGCGCTAGGCCTACCCACACAAGTGAGGTATCATTTTTATCGGAAGACGTGGGGGAACGCTAGGTGGAAGGAAATTTGTGGCTCCTCTCAGATTCCAGAACTTTCTGCCACAGAAATGTGAGGAACATGTGTTTTTTTAGCCAAATTTTGAGGTTTGCAAAGGATTCTGGGTAACCGAACCTGGTCCGAGCCCCACAAGTCACCCCTCCTTGGATTCCCCTAGGTCTCTAGTTTTCAGAAATGCACAGGTTTGGTAGGTTTCCCTAGGTGGCGGCTGAGCTAGAGGCCAAAATCTACAGGTAGTCACTTTGCTAAAAACAGCTCTGTTTTCTGTGATGTGTCCAGGTTGTGTTTTGGGGCATATCCTGTCGCGGGTGCTAGGCCTACCCACACAAGTGAGGTATCATTTTTATCGGGAGACGTGGGGGAATGCTGGGTGGAAGGAAATTTGTCGCTCCTCTCAGATTCCAGAACTTTATGCCACAGAAATGTGAGGAACATGTGTTTTTTTAGCCAAATTTTGAGGTTTGCAAAGGATTCTGGGTAACAGAACCTGGTCCGAGCCACACAAGTCACCCCTCCTTGGATTCCCCTAGGTCTCTAGTTTTCAGAAATGCATAGGTTTGGTAGGTTTCCCTAGGTGGCGGCTGAGCTAGAGGCCAAAATCTACAGGTAGTCACTTTGCTAAAAACAGCTCTGTTTTCTGTGATATGTCCACGTTGTGTTTTGGGGCATATCCTGTCGCGGCCGCTAGGCCTACCCACACAAGTGAGGTATCATTTTTATCGGGAGACATGGGGGAACGCTGGGTGGAAGGAAATTTGTGTCTCCTCTCAGATTCCAGAACTTTCTGCCACAGAAATGTGAGGAACATGTGTTTTTTTAGCCAAATTTTGAGGTTTGCAAAGGATTCTGGGTAACAGAACCTGGTCCGAGCCACACAAGTCACCCCTCCTTGGATTCCCCTAGGTCTCTAGTTTTCAGAAATGCACAGGTTTGGTAGGTTTCCCTAGGTGGCGGCTGAGCTAGAGGCCAAAATCTACAGGTAGTCACTTTGCTAAAAACAGCTCTGTTTTCTGTGATATGTCCACGTTGTGTTTTGGGGCATATCCTGTCGCGGGCGCTAGGCCTACCCACACAAGTGAGGTATCATTTTTATCGGGAGACGTGGGGGAACGGTGGGTGGAAGGAAATTTGTGGCTCCTCTCAGATTCCAGAACTTTCTGCCACAGAAATGTGAGGAACATGTGTTTTTTTAGCCAAATTTTTAGTTTTGCAAAGGATTCTGGGTAACAGAACCTGGTCCGAGCCACACAAGTCACCCCTCCTTGGATTCCCCTAGGTCTCTAGTTTTCAGAAATGCACAGGTTTGGTAGGTTTCCCTAGGTGGCGGCTGAGCTAGAGGCCAAAATCTACAGGTAGTCACTTTGCTAAAAACAGCTCTGTTTTCTGTGATATGTCCACGTTGTGTTTTGGGGCATATCCTGTCGCGGGCGCTAGGCCTACCCACACAAGTGAGGTATCATTTTTATCGGAAGACGTGGGGGAACGCTAGGTGGAAGGAAATTTGTGGCTCCTCTCAGATTCCAGAACTTTCTGCCACAGAAATGTGAGGAACATGTGTTTTTTTAGCCAAATTTTGAGGTTTGCAAAGGATTCTGGGTAACCGAACCTGGTCCGAGCCCCACAAGTCACCCCTCCTTGGATTCCCCTAGGTCTCTAGTTTTCAGAAATGCACAGGTTTGGTAGGTTTCCCTAGGTGGCGGCTGAGCTAGAGGCCAAAATCTACAGGTAGTCACTTTGCTAAAAACAGCTCTGTTTTCTGTGATGTGTCCAGGTTGTGTTTTGGGGCATATCCTGTCGCGGGTGCTAGGCCTACCCACACAAGTGAGGTATCATTTTTATCGGGAGACGTGGGGGAATGCTGGGTGGAAGGAAATTTGTCGCTCCTCTCAGATTCCAGAACTTTATGCCACAGAAATGTGAGGAACATGTGTTTTTTTAGCCAAATTTTGAGGTTTGCAAAGGATTCTGGGTAACAGAACCTGGTCCGAGCCACACAAGTCACCCCTCCTTGGATTCCCCTAGGTCTCTAGTTTTCAGAAATGCATAGGTTTGGTAGGTTTCCCTAGGTGGCGGCTGAGCTAGAGGCCAAAATCTACAGGTAGTCACTTTGCTAAAAACAGCTCTGTTTTCTGTGATATGTCCACGTTGTGTTTTGGGGCATATCCTGTCGCGGCCGCTAGGCCTACCCACACAAGTGAGGTATCATTTTTATCGGGAGACGTGGGGGAACGCTGGGTGGAAGGACATTTGTGGCTCCTCTCCGATTCCAGAACTTTCTGCCACAGAAATGTGAGGAACATGTGTTTTTTTAGCCAAATTTTGAGGTTTGCAAAGGATTCTGGGTAACAGAACCTGGTCCGAGCCCCGCAAGTCACCCCTCCTTGGATCCCCCTAGGTCTCTAGTTTTCAGAAATGCACAGGTTTGGTAGGTTTCCCTAGGTGGCGGCTGAGCTAGAGGCCAAAATCTACAGGTAGTCACTTTGCTAAAAACAGCTCTGTTTTCTGTGATGTGTCCAGGTTGTGTTTTGGGGCATATCCTGTCGCGGGCGCTAGGCCTACCCACACAAGTGAGGTATCATTTTTATCGGGAGACGTGGGGGAATGCTGGGTGGAAGGAAATTTGTCGCTCCTCTCAGATTCCAGAACTTTCTGCCACAGAAATGTGAGGAACATGTGTTTTTTTAGCCAAATTTTGAGGTTTGCAAAGGATTCTGGGTAACAGAACCTGGTCCGAGCCACACAAGTCACCCCTCCTTGGATTCCCCTAGGTCTCTAGTTTTCAGAAATGCATAGGTTTGGTAGGTTTCCCTAGGTGGCGGCTGAGCTAGAGGCCAAAATCTACAGGTAGTCACTTTGCTAAAAACAGCTCTGTTTTCTGTGATATGTCCACGTTGTGTTTTGGGGCATATCCTGTCGCGGGCGCTAGGCCTACCCACACAAGTGAGGTATCATTTTTATCGGGAGACGTGGGGGAACGCTGGGTGGAAGGAAATTTGTGGCTCCTCTCCGATTCCAGAACTTTCTGCCACAGAAATGTGAGGAACATGTGTTTTTTTAGCCAAATTTTGAGGTTTGCAAAGGATTCTGGGTAACAGAACCTGGTCCGAGCCCCGCAAGTCACCCCTCCTTGGATCCCCCTAGGTCTCTAGTTTTCAGAAATGCACAGGTTTGGTAGGTTTCCCTAGGTGGCGGCTGAGCTAGAGGCCAAAATCTACAGGTAGTCACTTTGCTAAAAACAGCTCTGTTTTCTGTGATATGTCCACGTTGTGTTTTGGGGCATATCCTGTCGCGGCCGCTAGGCCTACCCACACAAGTGAGGTATCATTTTTATCGGGAGACATGGGGGAACGCTGGGTGGAAGGAAATTTGTGTCTCCTCTCAGATTCCAGAACTTTCTGCCACAGAAATGTGAGGAACATGTGTTTTTTTAGCCAAATTTTGAGGTTTGCAAAGGATTCTGGGTAACAGAACCTGGTCCGAGCCACACAAGTCACCCCTCCTTGGATTCCCCTAGGTCTCTAGTTTTCAGAAATGCACAGGTTTGGTAGGTTTCCCTAGGTGGCGGCTGAGCTAGAGGCCAAAATCTACAGGTAGTCACTTTGCTAAAAACAGCTCTGTTTTCTGTGATATGTCCACGTTGTGTTTTGGGGCATATCCTGTCGCGGGCGCTAGGCCTACCCACACAAGTGAGGTATCATTTTTATCGGGAGACTTGGGGGAACATAGAATAGCAAAACAAGTGTTATTGCCCCTTGTCTTTCTCTACATTTATTCCTTCCAAATATAGGGGTGTGTGTAAAAAAGACATCTATTTGAGAAATTCCATGTAATTCACGTGCTACTATGGTCACCCCGGAATTCAGAGATGTGCAAATAACCACTGCTCCTCAACACCTTATCTTGTGCCCTTTTTGGAAATGCAAAGGTTTTCTTGATAGCTATTTTTTACTCCTTATATTTCAGCAAATGAATTACTGTATACCCGGTATAGAATGAAAACGCACTGCAGGGTGCAGCTCATTTATTGGCTCTGGGTTCCTCTGGTTCTTGATGAACCTACAAACCCTATATATCCCCGCAACCAGAGGAGTCCAGCAGACGTAACGGTATATTGCTTTCGATAATCTGACATTGCAGGGAAAAGTTACAGAGTAAAAAGTAAAGAAAAATTGATGTTTTTTTCACCTCAATTTCAATATTTTTCTTTTTCAGCTGTTATTTTCTGTAGGAAACCCTTGTAGGATCTACACAAATGACCCCTTGCTGAATTCAGAATTTTGTCTACTTTTCAGAAATGTTTAGGTTTCTGGGATCCAGCATTGGTTTCATGACCATTCCTGTCACTGACTGGAAGGAGGCTGAAAGCACAAAAAATTGCACAAATGGGGTATGCCCCAGTAAAATGCCAAAATTGTGTTGAAAAATTGGGTTTTCGGATTCAAGTCTGCCTGTTCCTGAAAGCTGGGAAGCTGCTGAGTTTAGCACCGCAGACCCTTTTTGTTGATGCCATTTTCAGGGGAAAAACCACAAGCCTTCTTCTGAAGCCCCTTTTTCCAATTTTTTTGAAAAAAACGAAATTTTCACTGTATTTTGGCCAATTTCTTGGCCTCCTTCAGGGGAACCCACAAAGTCTGGGTACCTTTAGAATCCCTAGGATGTTGGAAAAAAAGGACGCAAATTTGGCTTGGTTAGCTTATGTGGACAAAAAGTTCTGAGGGCCTAAGCGCGAACTGCCCCAAATAGGCAAAAAAAGGCCTGGCACAGGAGGGGGAAAAGGCCTGGCAGCGAAGGGGTTAAATATCTGATCTGACAAGCAGGAAGTACACTAGTCTAAATGCCTCCTCTATCACTTGGTAAGACACTTAACTGGGCATTGAAGCTATTCATATAGGTGTAGATACACTTGAAACATTTGCCATTGAGTACATCACCACAATGACAAAGACTGAGAACCATGCTATTCAATTCAACTTCACCACGGACTCATGAAAGAACATATCTCCTCAAACCACATAAGTGGCAGACTTTTTGAGAAAGTTAACCAACCTCAGAAAAGAACAGCTCAGATGTTCCTCTTGGGGTGACAATTATCCTTAATAAACATATCCCTCTCTAGTCCACACCATCTTCGAAGTTTCACTGGAAAGCTAGCAGGCTGATACCTGAAACTAAAATTGCTAAAAACAAATAAAGAATTCAGGAAAGACACCTTACAATGAAATGGAGATTAGCATCGATCATCCTCATTCAAATAAACTCCTGAGGACAGTTGTATATTTTCCCCTTCATCCTTGAAATCAAAGCTTTAATTGAGAACTTCTTTGCAGGCCTTCTACCGGAACTCAGCAGGTCTTATGCTCCACTTCAAAGTTGTGTGTCCCGTGTTGATCCCTTTAGTTTTGTTTACACCATGAATCATACATAGGTATAAAAAATGTTTAACAATAATCAGGTTAGGAAAAATATTAATTCACTCCACTGTCTTATCTCACACAGAATAAAAAATTAGAAAACCAAAATAATATGAAAAGAAACATTTAACAACACTCAAGATAGATGTATAATTACTTGATTCAAACGTGGCGAGTTGCCATTCTGTATTAGTTCCACTCTTATTTAGTGATGCTACAGCTTGCTAAGAAAATAACTATTTGGATGATCTGCCAACAAGAGGGGTGTATTTGACTACTTACTGCCAGGATGCCTATGATACAAGAAAGGCATGCAAGCAAAAACAAGCACAGAAGGTATTTAAACTTTTTGAGCAACAGAATATCAACTCACATCAGCAATTTTTACTATCATGTACATTCAGGATTCTGTAAGTGATCTGAAAAGGATATAGAGTAGACGATGCTTGCTGAAGTAAACTCACATCTTCATCTACAGGAAACATCTCATCATAGTCTCTTATAAACCTGCAAACATGAGTGAGAACATTACTAAGTGACACTAAAAAGTATTTGACAAGGCACTCAAGGGCACCATGTAACTCACAGGCCTAAGAGGCCCCATACTCACACAGTCTCCAGAAACATACATTCAAACAGACCAAGAATACAGATTTACCCATAACACCGGAGAACAGATCTATAATTTGTAGGATATAGTCACTCACTCACAATGGTGTCCCATGGTCACTCACAATGATTTGCAATATCAGCGCCCTGAAAGTACATCTCTTTCCCACAAAGACTCCAGGGTTTCACATATGGCCTCTGACCCATGGAAACCACAGTTCTCATTACCTCTTCCATCTCCGCTCCAAAAGGATCTACTGACGAAAAGTGTCTCAGAAAGACAATTGCCCCATTATAGTCAGATTTCCGTATACCAATCAATCACCAGGAGCCTGGGGGTCCATAACAGCATGCAAATACCAGCGATCACCCACAGACCCACTGACCTGTGACCCACAAATTCATTAACAGACCACAGAGACATGATTACCTTCAAATAGAAGGGCACCTACATCAGGCGAAGGCACATTATGCATCAACCACCATCAATGCCTCTACCCTAGAATAAGACACATCCTAAGGACCCAGAGTCACAGATCCTTTAACACCAACTAGAGAACGTTTGGTTGCACATGCTTCAGATTAGTTGGCTTTGGTGAACTCACCTCCTTTCTTGCAACAGTGTGGTGAAGATCTCCAGAAATTCTTCTACAAAGGGATGAACAGTCTCATAACTTAAAAAAAAAAAAAAGAAATTCACATAACATGTCAGCACACTGTCCATGCATGCATGCAATACTACCAAACCTCACCCTCCATTTTTATGCAGGTGACAGTAAGCCACCAGCAATGTTGTTCCATAAATGTCACCCTCTCTCTATACTTATTCGCAGTCGGAAGGATGCTCATGACATCACTACCTCAGCCATGAACAGATTCTGGCAGGAGTCCATCGTAGGAAGCATTCTTACTACTGCCTCAGTCTCATATTCTTATGCACCTAAGAAACTTACTTCTACACTACTTCTCCCATTATGCTCTCTTTTATTCCAACACAAATCTATTCTACTTGTGTCTACAACTTTTCTTTCATACGCAGACAAGAGCAGCATTCTACACAAGCCTGCCATCTCCATTCTCACACACACACACTTGCGCCTGTCTATATTTGCACTACATAAAGACCTATGCATGTGAGACAGTTATAACTTCTCACCCTTAGTGCCTACATCGAGCTACATATCTGAGAACAGGACATGACATTTCTGTCCCACCAATATGGACCTGCCTTCATTCATTTACAAGTCAGAAACAATAGCACTGTTCTGGTCATGCCTGCTTCCCTACATGTTAACACAGGCAACAGGGAGTCATGACAGCAACACTCCTTTAACATTACTTTGCATATAATTTATAAACTGACATTGTCTTTAGCATAAATTTATGCGATCTACTCAAAACTGGAGAGTCAGCAAAGATAGTACTATTCATGCACAGCTGCTTCAATCTAATTCACCCGACTTCACAACTGTCTGCTCCAAATATGCACAAGTTTGAAATTATGTCTTCTTTATCCATTCACAGAGCCAGAAATAAAAAAAACACTGCCCCTTCAAAACCCTCCCACTAAATCCATACAGCTCAACATCCAACAGCCTGAACTAGAGCATAAACTGAGGATTCAGCAATGACTGCACTGATACATACTTAACTGTCCCATCCATTAATACAAAGACTTTGCTATGAAAACTTCTCCAACATTAAGTGCCTCCTTTGTCCATACAAACAGAAACATATCCTGCGGATTAAGATAAGGAGCAGTGCCTAGTTCATGCAGCTCACATTTCTTTAAATACTATCCATAGTCTGAAAACATCATTGTCAGGCTTCATAAATCTACCTGCTCTCTAATATGGGTTGCAGGCAGGTCTGGTTAATAAGAATATGTGCTATTTCCACCATCTTCCTTCTAGAATGGGACAACCTTCTCCATAAATCCATCTGCAAACTGCAACAACAAAAAAAAGAAGTCAATAGCAATGTAAAACCTATAACCACTTAGCTCTTTAAAAGGTCCTCTTCACATCCTGCAGTATCACATTCCAAGGGGTCAAATGCGGTCTTGGGCAGACTGATGAATAACCTTAAATCCCCAGCATTTTAATTTTTTATTAATCCACAAACATTACAATCTTTGCCTACATGGGAGACCCTACAACAAATTTCAAATAGATAAAATAGTTACTTTTATTACACAATCCAAGTGAGAAAAGCAAACTTTTAGGAGTTAGTGCATAGTTGGTTCTCAAAACCAATTAGAATGAAATTCAGTTGCTGTTTAATAAGTAAATGAACTGGCTTAAAAAGCGGATGTTGGGGGCGTGGCCTAGCCAGGAATGGCTAGAGGCAACACCAACAATGCTGGTAAGGCACCCCGCCCCCTACAATTGCACTCCTCCCCATAGCATTTGGGCCCACAGCCGTGAGGATTTCCCCGAAAGAAGAGCACAAGCCTCACACTGGGACAACCAGACCCTTGGAGACCGACCTGACACAGTTAAGACCTTTCCCCTGTTCCCAGACAGGAGGCTGAGATGGACTTCGCAGCCAGAGGCCATGACCAGTGGAGACGAGAAAATCCGCCAGCCATCTTGGACACCAAAGGCTGTGGCAGCTCGGGGCTCCTCACAGAGGCCCAGGCCCTGACCACTAGGATCAGAGGCACCCAGACATTAGGCCTTGTGGGCCCAAGAGGCGCCACAAGGGATACTGGTAAGGCGCTCTGCTCCCTGCAACAGACCTCGTCCCCTATAGCCACGGGGGCCCACAATAGCGGAACTTCAGCAAGAAGAATCCGGACCGCACACTGGGATGCCTCAGCATGGAGCACCCTCCTCTAACCTCCTGGGGGATCTTAGCAGTGCAATCACAATGTGACTGCAGAGGGGGACCCAGACTCCCGATGGGTACTTTGTGCAGCATCCGAAGGGCACAGCAGGTAGATAGCACACCAGGGGGCGGCACTGACTCTCGCTGGATCTGAGGGGCATGTCTTCTGTCCCTCTCTCTTGAATAACCAGGCCCTGCTCTGGCATCTCTACCAGCAGTAACCCCTACGCAGCTCTATAACCTCATCAAGAGGCAAGACTGCCAGTCTTTGCACGACGTGGCCAAAGCAGACATTTCACAAGAACCTTGAGCCCCTAGCCTCGGCGAGAACCGGGACAGCAGCTCAGGAGGACCTGTGCCACAAGTCATAACCCCCAGAGGACGTTGCCAATTGTTTACCATTTCAGGCTTGTTGCTCTGTCCCAAACCACCCCCTACTTCAAAGCGGACAGAAGCTCAACACGGCACCATCATCGGCTGGAGCTGAAACACAAACGGATTGAGACTCCATTACCTTCCACAAATTGTCTCCTGGCGCAGCCACCCTTGAGGCCCTGAACTATTTCCCTGCTCCTAATACCGTGTAAGACCATGATTAAGGGGAAACAACATAAAGAGGGCACAGTCGCAGACCTCTGGCATCACAAACACAAAAGGGACAAGCCTCGTAGCAAGATGATTCAGCATCTGGAACCCAGGAGACCTCACCCTTAACCTCTACCACAAAAGAGGATACAGATAGCTTCCTTAAAGGATATGCTCCAAGATGGGCTCCTTCAGAACAAAATTGAAATCCTGCCCCCAAGCAGTGCATAAAGATGTCACCAAAATGAGTGAAACCGTGGACGACGTGGAATGTCCCCTGGATGCCAGATTGGAGAAACAATGGATGCTCTGGCAACAAATACAAACTTTGAAGGCTCAAAGATAGAACTACAGGCAAGACAGGAAGACCTGGAAAACAGAAGCCTCCGCAACAACATCTGTATAAGGCAAATACAGAGTGGGGTTGAGGGGCACGACAATGGGTTTCACTCAAGACCTGCTGCAGTCAATCAGGAGCCAGCCGGATGGACGGCCCGCTTCAGACTCCACCTGGCACATAGAACCTTATTCTTGACACTGCAAGGAGGGCACCACAGGCATCCCACCTGGGTCACTTCTTCGAAGATAAAGAGATCATCACGCGAAGTCCAAGGGGGAAAAGCTGACAAACAGGGGGTTGATTATTCATCTCTTACAGGATTTAGGACCTATCACTCCTAAGAAGTGTAGAGACTTCAGAACAGTTACGGACTATCTTAGGGAACACAAGGAGAAGTAACAGTGGGGTCACCCATTTGTCATAATCATCACCTTAACTGGGAAAACTAGACCAGTACACTCATTATTGGAAGCCACAAAACAGGCAAGAATCCTCCTCAATGAGAGTGCTATTGTGAACCAACTACCTGCTACACGCAAGCCTTCAGACAGGTGCGCCAACTGGCACACTGTGACCAGCTCCTCCAGACCAAGGGGAGATTGAGTATGGTCCTCCAACAGACCAAAGGAGATGTCACAACAAACCTGGAGGGGAATCTCCACCTCTACCCAGACACCCTTACACTCAGAGGGTCGCACCTCTTGTTGGTGGGAAGGTTCCTGCACCCATATAAAACAATCAGGGATGCAGAGTTTGGACCAGGTGGCCTTTTGTTCTAACAAGTTCTGCTGATTGTTAGGGTTCTTCTACCCCCAGGAAGGCCTCCACAGGGGGTGGAGTGGGGAGAATGTGGTGGGGAGCTTTCTACCCAAGTGACTATACTTTATTAGATGGAGGACTTGCACTTCCTTAAACTCATCTCTCTAAATGTCCAGAGGCTTAACTCCCCCAACAAAGGTATTCAAATATGGAGCTACATTTCCCAACATAACCATGATAGAATTTTCCTGCAGGTGAAGGATCACCTTATGAAGCATCAGGCCTGCCTGCAGCACCAAGGATACCCTTATCAATTTTAGGCCTCATCCTCAGGGAAAACGGTGGGTGTAGCCATTTTCTGTAACGCCCACACGGGACAAAGTCAGCAATCCATGTCAAAAGACATGCTTTATAAAACTCCATCTACACAACGGTACGTACCCGTAGGACGCTCCTTAACATATACACTCCATGTTTAGGGCACATCGGAAGGACGGTAAGGGAGACGTTATTGCTGGGGGCGATTTAAACCTGGTATGGGACGT
This sequence comes from Pleurodeles waltl, assembly GCF_031143425.1. NCBI lineage: Eukaryota > Metazoa > Chordata > Amphibia > Caudata > Salamandridae > Pleurodeles > Pleurodeles waltl. The sequence goes on from NC_090450.1 coordinate 812,748,197, forward strand.
GAGCGAAAACAGAAGCCACAACTCTTACTAAGAAACGGGGGGAGGGGGGGGGAATCAGCCATCCTCAAAAAGGAAACAACCTAATTAGGTCTTGTTGGCGTCTGACTCTACCTGCACCTTGGCACCACGGACTTCTCTTTCTATTTGCACACCTACAACTTGTACTCCAGGATTGATCACATATTTGTCACTCACTCGCTCCCGAGACATATTGGCTCAGCGAAGATATCGGATCTTTCCATAATGGACAATGCACATATGGAAATGACCTGATTAGGTGGCCATTGCCCCCAGCCAGGAACGACACACTGGCACATAAAACCTAATATCCTGCATCATCCTGTGAATAAGGACAACATAGCAACTGCTGTCAAGGACTATTTCTGAAATAATACACAGCCTGACATGTCACTACACACCGAACGGGCCGCTTTTAAAGCGACAATAAGGGGCTCCCTCATCATGCTTGAGACTGGCAGAGCTAGAGAATGCTGCCAGCTTGTGAGCAACTTAGCCGCTGAAATTAAAGTGTTTGAATGCCTAAATGGGCAGGCCCCCTCTAGAGCATCCCACAGTAAGCTTGTTCTGCTACACAGCCTACTCCAAACCCACAGGACAAACCGCACCAAATGTTCACTGCTATATGTGAAGAAGGGATTCAATACTGGGGGAGGTGACACTGTGGGCAAAGTGAGAGAGATATATATATATATATATATATATATATATATTTTCTCTCTCTCTCGGACACCAGAGGGACGGCGTGGGGTCTGAGTGATGACAGAGCATGAGAATCAGCAGTCTTTCAAGAATTTTATCAATCCTTTATAAAATGGAGTGATGAGCAATTCCCAGACATACAGGCTTACCTGAAAGCCTGCGACTGGGTACCACTATCCCCTATCCACCGGGAACTCTCCGAGGCCCCAGACAGGGCAAAATCGTGCTGGCAATGCCAATGCGAAAATTATCAGGGCCAGACAGCCGTCCTGTCTCATTCAACAAACTATTGCAATATGCCGGTAGTTCGGGACCAACTCACCCCCCCTATTTAATTCTTTTACTTCTGCTACAAGCTTAGCCCCCACTATATGAGGCAGAACGTGTGCTAATCCCCAAACCAGGGAAAGACCCCACCAAATACTCTTCTTACTGGCCCTATCAACTTGCTAATCACAGACTCCAAACTCTATATTGAAGTGTTCACTCATCACTTAAAACCATCACTCCCAAGCTAATCAACCCAGACGAAGTGGGACTTATTCAACACCACCAGGGAGCTCACAACATCAGACGGGTAGTCCACTTGGAAGGAAAAGTACACAAGCACAACATACCTTCTCAACTCCTTTCGCTGGACGAAGAGAAGGCTTTTGGTCGCGTGAGGTGGGCCTTCCTAAAAGAGGTACTAAGTAAGATTGCACTAGGGCTCAGGATGATTGACTGGATCATGGCAGTCTTAACATCCCCATGCAGCTTCATATGTCTCAGTGGCCAGCGCTCACCCTCTTCAAGGACACAATACTAGACAGGGGAGTCCTCCGTCCCCCTCGTTTTACGGTGGAGCTTCTGCTCACCCAGATGAGAGAATCTACTGGGATCTTTGGGAACCCTTTCGGCAACACCACTCATAAAATAAACTTGTCCACGGGTGACCTCCCCCTCTCGCTGATGAACCCCTCTGACTACTTACCAAAAGTGGTTCAACTACTCAAAGGGTTTGAAAGAGTCTCAGGTTTCAAAGTCAATAAAGAGAAATCTCAGGCTCTCCTTCTTAGTGTTCCAGAACACCTCGTCCGCAATCTCAAGTCCTTGGCTCAATTCAAATGGGAACCCAAGTCCATTCGATATCTTGGCCTCCTCCCAACTCCTAATCTAGAAGGATGGACTAATGCCAATTGGCTGGCTCTTCAATGAAACATCCTTGAAGATCTCAGAAAATGGAGACCCCTGTACATTTCTTGGCAGAGGGTATCAATGTTATTAAAATGAATGCACTGCCTAAGGTACTCTGTTCCAGACCTTGCCCATTCCCATAGCTGAGACGGACATTCAAGACCTCCAAAATAAATTGCGTACCTTCAATATGGTGGGTGGCAGGGAGCAAAACTGCCCATCTCCAACAAAGCACTGATGTTTCCTACCTCGAAAGGAGGCTTGGGCTACCCTAACCTGATACAGTACAACTGGGTGGTACATCTCCAATATGTGTCAGAAGGGGAAGCCCGTGAAAATACAGTATCATGACGGCACATGGATCGTGCATTGGCCTGTAAGTTACTGTGGTACCTAGTTTGGCTCTCAAAATAAGAGTGATCCCAAGAGTGCGTACATAGCCACACCCAGAAGAATTGTGCTTGAAATATGGGACCATATTACGGTTCGGAAAGATTTTATGACTTTCCCCTCACTGAACACCCCCTGGTGGAACAACCTTGACTGTTCCTTGCACTTGATCCTATAGCATTTGCGGACTGGTCACAAGAAGATAGCAGGACTTTAAGCGATCTCATGTGTCAGCTATGGGAATATTTTCTAAAAAGGCCATGCGAGTAGAGTGTACTCTGGGAAAAACAGGTAAAGATCTTTTGGCCTTAGCATAGCAAGTTTTGATGCATTTTACCATCTATCTGGTTAAGCTTGATTTGGATATAGGGTTGACTTTGTGAGGTGGTGAAAAAGCATCAAAATGTTGGTTAGACTTTCTGGTCTAGGGAAACAATCTGGCAATTTGATGGATAAACTGATACAATCTTGGATAGAAGTTTAGGGTTGGTACGGAGAACCACTGGTGCTTCTAAAGTTAAAGCCTACAGCTCATTAACACACTTACGTGAAGTAATTGAGACTAAGAATGTTACTTTCCAAGATAAAAACTGAACAGGACATGAATGTAGAAGTTCAAATGGAGGACCCATGAGTCTAGCAGGTACTATATTAAGATTTCAAGAAGGTGTGGGAGAAGTCCTTAGTGGAATCTCTCATTTAAGCCCTTCCATGAAGGCTTTGATGACCGTAACTTTGATAAGAAAAAGGTGCTGCCTATTTTGTAGGTAAGCAGTTATTGCAGCAAGATGCAACCGTATACAAGTGTAGGCTAAGTTTTCCTTCTGTAAGTGAAGTAGGTAGCAGACAATGTCTTGCACTGTGGCTTTGAAAAGGTCAATTTGTTTTCAATTACAGTAACAAACCAAACATTTCCACTTTGCTGCATAACATCCTCTAGTGGTGGATTTGGATGCTTCCTTAAGAATGTCCATACTTTCAAGGAAAGGAAGCCAAATTCTATGACCTCAGGAGCTAAACTGCTAGGTTGAGAGTTTGAGTCTGGCTGTCTGATTTGTCCTTGATTCAGAGTGAGAAGGTCCGGCCTGTTCTCGTGTAGAACTACTAAGAGATCCAACAGCATTGTGGTACAGCGCCGACAGTCCCAAGTGGGAGCTACCAAGATTACTGTAAGAGAGGTTTGCCTGAGCTTCTGAACCAGAAATGGAAGGAGAGGGAGAGGTGGAGACGAGTAGGCAAATTTCCCTGATCAACTCATCCATAGTGCATTTCCCTTGGATAGTGGGTGTGGAATCCTGGAGCCGAAGTTCGAAAACATCTACAGGAGGGAACCCCTACTTTTGAAAGTATGACTGGAGGACTTATGGATGGAATTCCCACTCGTGGACTTGTTGCTTCTGGGCAGGTCTGCAAAGTCACTGTCCGTTCCCGGAAGGTATTCCACCAACAGCTCAATGTTGGGATGTAGAGCCCACTTCCAAATGGTCTGTGACCCCCCCCGCCCTGCTCCTGTAGGTAATAATAGGCTGTCATATTGTCCGTCTGGACTAAGACAACCTTGTGAGTGAGGTGAGGAAGTAATGCTTTCAATGCTAGGGGAATAGCTTGACGCTCTAAGTAGTTGTTGTGGGGATGCTGTTTGGCATCCCAGAGACCCTGAACTGTTAAATCTAGCAAGTGTGTACCCCAGGCAGTCTCTGATGCATCATTGTGAGAGGTATGAGGGGAAAATGGTTGAAAAATGGCCACCCTTTTAACAGATTGTTGTAATTCCACCAATGCAGAGAACGGCAAGTGTGACACTATATCCTCCAGCTGACCCGGCGACTGAGACCACTGACGGGCTAGACATTCCTGTAGCTGACGCATGTGTAGCCTTGCATGAAGACCTAAGGCAATACATGTGCCCATCATCCCTAGTAGATGCATAACCATGAATGAATGATGAATTAATAAAGGACTTATAAAGCGCACAGCTACTTGAGGAGTGTCTCCATTTCTACTGAGAGTTGATGGTTTGTCTGAAAACTGGGGCAGTGTTGCCTGAAAGTTTTGAATTTGTGCCGGATTGGGGTAGTCCAATCCTAACTGTGTGTCTAGGATTGCTCCTAAATATGGTTGAACCTGTTGTGGTTGCAGGTGAGACTTGGAGTTGTTGATAGTAAAACCTAATTTGTGAAGAAGATCTATTGTCATCGGATTGTGTTGTCAGTACTGATGATGAGTGCTGGCTTTGATAAGCCAGTCGTCCAGGTAAGGGATCATGTAGATGTTTTGTCTGCGTAGATGAGTTGAGAACACTGCTAGGCATTTGGTGAACACGCAAGGTGCAGTGGTCATCTCAAACGGAAGTACCTTAAACTTGTAATGTTTGCCTGCTATGACAAATCTTAGGTACTTTGCAAAGGGTTGGATGTATTGTTATGCGGAAGTAGGCGTCCTTTAGGTCTAATGTTGTCATAAGGTCGTTTTGTTAGAGCAGTGGGATTACATCCTGTAAGGTGACCATGTGGAAGTGCTTTGAAACAATGCATTTCTTTTAAGGCCTGAGATCAGATCTAACATTGGCCTTAATGACCAGTCCTTTTGGGGGATTAGGAAGTATAAAGAGTATACCCCTGAGCCCAGCTGTTGAAGAAAAACAGGTTCTATGGCCCCTTTGATGAGAAGGGCTTGGGCTTCCTGCTTGAGTATTGTTTGATGTTCTTGCATTAATCTGAGTGCGAGCTGGAATGGAGGGCAGTGTGGTAATGAGCTCCAGAAAAAAGCCCTGTCGGATAATGGCTAACACCCATTTGTCTGTCATGATGGTATCAAAGATTTGGTGGAAAAATTGTAGTCTGCCCCCGACAGGTCTTGTGTGGTCCAAAGGGGTGGAAAAGGGGGAAAAAGGGGGAAAATAGGGTAGTCACAACTTGGCGGAGGGGGGTGCTCCGCAAGAGAAGGAACCCTTACCCCGACCATTGTTATTGTTGCCTCTAAATGATCCTCTGTAGTAACTCTTGGTGTAAGAGGTCTGGGTCTGCTTCTGTTGTGAGGTGGATGTCTCCCTAGAGGTGGACTTGTAGGTACCCCTGTGACTTGGGTGATGAAAAGTGCCCCTGGGAGTACTGGTTTGCACGCTCCCATAGCTTTGGCCGTGTCATTGACTTTTTTTATTTTTTTTTACGGTAGAATCTACCTGTAGACCAAAGATGTTGCTTGTCGAACGTCAGGACCAGAACAGCCTGTTGGACCTCGTGCTTAAAACCGGAACATCTCAGCCTAGCATCTTGCCCAAGCAGAAAGCTTGTGTTAACTCCCTGAGCTGCAGTATCCGCTGCACCAAAGGCATAGCAAAAAATAAGTGTTCATGATGGTTTTCCCCTCTGTAACAATTTGTTGGCCCCTTTTTCTGTGCTCTTCTGGGAGGTATTGGAGGAGCTCCTCCATTTTGTCCCAGTAGGTTCTGTCGTAACGGGATGAGAGGACCAGAGAATTGGCGATATGACAATGGTGGATAAGGACAAGCTGGGTACAGATCGGATTCATATGGGGTAATGGGTCTGTGTTATATGTTTCATGGGTGGGAACCCCTTTCTGCACCACCCAGCCCACCACTGTCTGACTGTGGTGACCCCTGAGGTGAAGTATCGGGGGGGGGTCAGTAGGTGGTGACAATAGTGGAGGAGAATAAGGTGATGGAGGTGAAGGTGGTGGTGGTGGTGGTGGTGGTGGGGTGGTGGTGATGGTGTAGAAGGAACTGAAAAAAAGAAAGGACTAGTGGCCTTGGTTTTCTTCATGGAAGGAAGGGGTACATCTTGTGCCTCCTCAAATGTCAATTTCATCTTTAGAGGAAGGCGTAACAATAATCTGACCAATTCCCACTTTTCTCAGCAGAAAGTCAAGCTTTTCCAAAATAGACTCGATAGGAGATGTTGAAGCTGATGAATCCTTAGTCTTTCGGCTCTGAAGGTTTCAGAAGAGAGGATTTCGGCTTCGACAGGTAAGCCTTGGTCGGTGCTGCGATGGAGGGAGTCGACTGCTGAGACCTGCTCTGGGTCCACAGAGGTCAATACGGAAGGCTTGGCCTTGGTATGGCTTTTCAGCATCTGATCATGGCTGGGGAGCAGTTGTGGACCAGTGACCTCAGGTAGAACTGTTGGTGCTGAAGATTTTTTAGTTGCTTGGATGGAGGTATGGGGCCAAGAGTTGCAGTACTCGCGTTGCGCGGATGAAACTTCCTCAATCTCAAGGTCTACCTCTATGTCGGAGCCATAGCTGTCGCAGAGAGAGAAGGCCTCCTCTTCTTCGACGGCAGGCTGCTCTTGTGCATATTCCTCGCCGAAGATATTGAGAGTGTTGTCTGCAGCCCTGTGAGACATTTCGAGGTGATGAACCCTGTGGTCCCAGAGCCTCACAGTCAGCTTCTCTGTGGTTCAAAGAAAGGCACAAGTTGCACACTGAGTGATGATCTGTGGGTGGGTATTTCATGTGGCAATGCTAGAAAAATCGAAATAGCGTGCATTCCATCACCAGCAGCACATCTTTTAAGTGAACGTGGAAGGTAGGCCACAAAGGGTGGTGCTCTGAAGGGCTCTTGGTCGAACAAAGTTGATCTGACTGAGTTTGAGGGGGCACTGAGATGGAAGGCGTGAACGAGAACAATACCGTCGAAGATAGAACAGAAATCGATACAATCGAACCAGCAGAATTTAACCTAAAACGGAGTCGAAGCATGGAGCGAAGCCACACACGTCAGAACCGAACAGCATAGAGAAAACAATCCAACAATGGAGTCGATGCCTATGCACATTAGCACAGAGAGGAGTCACTCGACCTCTTGACTCGAAAGTCTGCTTCGAAGAAAAACAACTTGCACTATTCCAGACCAAACACTAGATGGCAGGAATATGTAGAGCATATGTATCTACAGCCACACAATCCATCAAACATGGTGTTAGGTGCGCTATAGACACAGGTCTTGACCAACTTGAGAGGGTTTGTTCATTTCCCGCCATAAAGTAAATGCCTGAGGTACAGGACAGTAAGGTTTCTTGCTACATTGTCCACAGTAACCCTTAAACCTGACGTAGTAGTGTAAGTTTTAGGGAGTAAAGTCTCCATGTGCAGAGGTATACAGTTTTATAAAGAATGGGCTTGCTCTATGAGCTTGGTGAAGTCCAACTACGTGGTATCTCAGAGCTGTGTTTAAAGCATTTGTATGGTGCTGTTTAAAGTGAGCTACTGCAGATTGTGGTTACTTGCTTGCTGTTATGGTTAATACTAATGTAAATGTAAAGATTGCAATTGTACCCATCACATATTTATAACAATATAACAAGTAAAAATGCTGGAAAACAACAATGAAGGGCAAAAAACATAATTTGCTCTGTTGAAGAACCTTGTGGGACCGCAATTAGAATACAGTACTTTGGCAAAAAAGTGACCTCGCCATTTGAGGGAAGGTAAAGAAAAATGATATTCTGTAATTAGATACCTTAGAAGACAGAGCCTCAGGGGTTCATCACTGTACGCCTTGCACAAATCAGGTTGGTGCCCGTATTTCACACATCAGCATAACTGGAGGCAAAAAAACTGGTAAAAATTACACAGGCAAATATTCTAATTTAGCATACCTTGGAAAAGGTAACCCCCCCCCCTCCAATTTAGAAAAAATGGGCATGGCCAAGGAAAATGGCCGGCGGGACGCTCTCCTAGTGAGCTCCCGCTCCCCTGCTTAATCCCTTCTTTATCCTGGGTGCCTGAGGCTGTTGGTGCCCTTCCCCCCAAACCCCCACAAAGGTGTGGGACGGCGAAAAGAGGGGTCCAGTCCAGCATGAGCATAACTTTCAGGCCACAACATTGAGATCAGGGGCTGTGACTGCGGGCTTCCCCTGGGCCGCGCGTGAAGCGGCAGCCAGCCCCTGGAGACAGACGCGGCAGCAGTGTGTTGACGACGCATGCCTGTGCCCTGATCTTTTTGGGCTGGCTTGGCGGTGGGCCCGCTAGTTACGCGAACCCAGGAAGGGAGTAGGGGTTTTCAGAGTCCCTCGGATGGGCGGCAGGCAACTGCAGTAAGTGCTGGAGGGAGCGGCTGGGACCGCCGCAAGGCCTGAAAGGGTGGGGCGGCTGGCCGGTGCACATTGGATCAGGGTGCGTGAACAGCAGCCCGAGGCCTAGTTGTCATTCACCTGAGCCTGGATGCCCTGGAGTAACAGACAGTGGTCTTTTCTTTTTTGGTTTTGGGGGTGCCTAAGACTTTTGCTCCTGATAGCCTATTGGAGTGGCAGTGTACAGTGGTGCCCTGAAACAGGAAGAACAGCGGATCCTGCCCCTATGATGCAATGAGCTCCGGACAGGTTTTTCATTGCCACGTCATTGGGTCAGCTGAAACTGGGACATTGTTATGAGCCAGGGATCCAGCGGAATGGGGCGCCATAAGCAGACAGAAGCATCCCAAGGTAACACCATGGAACAATATACCACTCCGGTGCCCTTGCCACAACGTCCGACTACATTGGAGGGGAGTGGAGACGGTGTGAGCGTGCTGGTACATCCTGAGGAGCCTTCACGAGCAGAACTTCTTGCAGCCAACCAGGGGTCTAGGGTGACCCTGAAGGGCAAGATAGAAACGGTGGTAGTAGAGGTCAACCTTCTCCAGGCAGACCTGAGGAAGGTGTCTGACAAGGTCAAGGTGGCGGAGGGCTCTATCGTGGAGATGCGTACGGAGGTGGGGTCCTGCAGAAACAAATGGTGCAGGCCAATACTGCAGTCGGATGGCTGGAGGCTCGGCTTGAGGACGCGGAGGGCAGGTCCCGGCGGAATAATGTCAGACTGCTAGGTTGCCCGGAGCATGCGGAGGGGAATGCAACAGAAACCTTTGTGGAGAATTGGATTGGAGATGTACTGCAGCCGACTGGGCTCTCCAGGGCATTTGTGGTGGAGCGTGCTCATAGGGCCCTCGTTGCGCATCCTCGGCCTGGCGCTCTGCCAAGAGCTATTATTGCCCGTCTCTTGAACTATAAAGACCGAGACTGTGCGTTGCGGGCTGCCCTTGAATATGACAGGGCAGTCTGAGAACTGCAAAATATCCCTTTATCCAGATTACACGAACAAGGTGCAGAGTTCTCGAAAGGGATTTCTGGAGGTCAAGGCGAAGCTTCGTGCCATGAACATCAGATATATGCTCCTGTATCCGGCGCGCTTAAAGGTGCTTTCAGGTGGTAGGTCACACTTATTCGAGGGTCCGGAGGAGGTATGGAGATGGCTGGAAATGTGGAGTAAGGTGACTCCAGGGAGAACGGAAAGGTCTGCGGGGGCATCTTCTTTGACCTCTGGAGCGAATGGTCCGGACTGGGGGTCTCGCGATGATGGTCAGCTGGAGGATGCTGTGGCTCGTGTGTCAGCCAAGGACTCTGATCATAGAGTGGAGATACAACAGGATGGAAGAATGGTGGTGGTATCGGATCAGCTGAGGGCTTGAACGGGGAACTGGATCGGGGTACCGAGAGAGTCCCTGCACAGGTCTGACTGGGTTCCTAATAATCCGGGATTGCTGTGTCGCCCTCACTAGTGGGGCTTGTGTCAATGTCAATGTGAGAGCGCTTCTCTGGTGTAGGGATGTGGCTAGAATATGGCAGAGGTTCTGATGGGGCCTCCTCTCAGTGCTGGAATCTATGGACATTAGGGGGGCCTATGACAATATTGAGCATGGTTGGGTTGGTATTCAGGCATTAGTAGGTTGATGCCAAGGTGGGGGGTGGTCACTCCATTGCAGTGGTAGGACTTCAGATCTGGGGAGTTGGGGTTTAGGCTGTTGTCCTGGCAGCATCTGTAGAATGGATTCACAGTATGTTTTGTTACGGTTGTTTTACTGTATACTGTTTACTGTGGTGGGGGTTGGGAGGTTTGAAGGGGTTTAATTGAAATAGTTTGTCAATATTTTAAGTTGTTCCAACAGCGCAAGTATATGGGCGAGATATGCAATGTGTACCTTCCTTGTTGTCCCACACTGGGTCTGGAGGTAAGGGGCAGAGATAGAGTGGTAGAGTGGGAGGGATGGAAGCTCAGTGCCAACATGGGTCGTCAGATTAATATATTGACGTGGAATGTTAGGGGGCTGAAGAGATACACTAAGCGCAACAGGGTGCACTCCTTTCTAAAGAGGCATAAGGTTCATATTGACAGTCTTCAGGAAACGCACATGACTGAGGAGGAAGCTCAAAAACTCTTCAAGAAATGGCGGGGTCAAATGTTCATATCCTCCTTCTCTTCTTACGGGAGGGGTGTGACCATATGGGTGGCGCCAGGGGTTCCACTCACTTACGTGTATAGTGAAGTAGATGTCAAGGGCAGATAAGTTCTAGTAGAGGCTATGTTAGATGGCTCACCCATCATTATCCTCAACACTTATGCACCTAATACTGATGATCACTCTACTAAAGTACCAGAGATCTTGGGGGAGAGTGTGGACAGGCCTATTGTGTGGGCGGGGGAATATAACTGTATATTGGATGTTGAGTTGGATCGTCTTCCGCTGAGGCAGGGGACTAAACCCTTGATGGTGAAATCTCTTGCGGGAGTGATGAGTCATTTAGGGTTATGGGACAGATGGAGGGAGCTGCACCCTGAGGGCAGGGAGTACACTTGTCATTCCAGAACACATAATACACACACTCGGTTGGATAGGTTTCTTCTGGGTGGCCTTAGCAGCATGCAGGTTCTAGATGTTACACATATGGATAGGTTCTTGTCCGATCATGCACCGTTGTGGATGCAATGGCAGTGGGGCTCTGCTACCAATGATATGGCACGCAGTTGGCATCTGCTTGCGGACTTCCTTGCTGATGTGGGATGTCACGACAGGGTAGGTGAGGCCATCAAAGGTTATATGGACTTGAATTGGAACATGACAACTTCTAGGGGTATTGAGTGGGAGGCGATGAAGGCAGTAGTGTGGGGGTTTGCATAAGTACGGCGTGCGGGGTACGCAGACAAATGGAGCAAGAACTTACAGATCTGGAGGAGAAGTTAGAGGTTTTGCAGCAGCAGTTACCAGACACAAGAATGGCGGAAAGGGAGGAACTCAGGTTATACAAGGAAGTTAATAGTTGTTGGGATACTCTGAGTCAGGTCACACTTAGAGTACACAGGCAGCGACTGCATCGGGAGGGGTATAAATCTGGCAAACTTTGAGAGTGGATTTTGAAACGGGAGGTGGAGGCGCCTCCTATTGTGCGCATTAGGAACACTAGCGGTGAGATGCTCACGAAGCGTAGTGATAGTCTGAGGGTTTCGGCGGTGCATCTGCAGAGGCTATCAAGAGCTGGTGCGACACCTCCAGAAGATAGTGTTGAGGGATTCCTGAGGCTGATACGGCTTCCGTGTTTGGAATTAGAGAGTAGGGATGCTTTGGAGGCTGTGATTACTGTGGAGGAGGTGAGTGAGGCAGTTCCCGCAATGGTCAAGTCGAGGCATGTTGCCAGAAACTATGCGTCAGGGCATTATGTGCTTGATGTGCAAGCCGGGAGCCATGTTAAATAGCAATGTAAAGATACTTTGTAGGATTTTAGCCACTCGACTCCGTGGGTGATTCGATGCTTGGTGCATGAGGATCAATGCTGGTTTATCCCCGGTCGCAGCACGTCCTATAATCTGCGCCATTTGTCTCATGTTCTGCATGAAACTGAGGGTGAGGATATTGAATTGGCGCTGGTGTCCCTGGACCTGGAGAAGGCCTTTGCCATAGTTGAGTGGGGTTATCTCCTGGAGGTGTTGCAGGGCATGGGGTTTGGCCCCGGCTTCTGCGCCTGGGTGCGATTGGTGTATACTGCCCCCACTGCACAAGTTCGGGTGGGGGGAGAGCTCTCGGACTCCTGAGAGATTGGCAGGGGTACGAGACAGGGATGCCCGCTTTCGCCTGTCCTTATTGCCCTGGCGGTGGAGCCACTGGCGATCTGGCTTCGGGAGCGGCTGGGACTGTGGGAGATCCGGGTGGGGCAAACCACTCACGTGGTTTCCCTATATGCAGATGATGCATTGGTATATCTTTGGGAACCCCGTGTTTCGCTGCTGTTGTTGCTGCAGAGTTTGGATGTTTTTGGGGTAGTTTCTGGTCTTAAAGTAAAATTTTAAAAAATTACACCGGTTTCCCTTGGGGTCCCTTTATGGGGTTCCCCAGGTTGAGTTACCGAGGGCAGGACTCAGGTGGGAAGTTGAGAGTTTCCAGTATCTGGGCATATTGGTTACTCATATGGTGGCTGCGCATTAGAAGCATAATGTAGAGCGGGTAGTTACCGGCCTGGAGCGTTCGGTCTCGTTCTGGAATAGATTAACCTCTTTCCATAATGGACAGGACAACTGTAGCAAAGATGGTGTTTTTGCTGCAGTGTCTATACCTAGTCCAGAACTCTATATATGTTGTCCCCGCGGCTCTTTCGCCGTCTGGCTAGCTTGCTGATCTTGTTGGTGTTGGCCGGTCCACATAGCAGGGTGGCATTGCCCGTATTGCAGAGGGACCTCGAGGGGGGAGGGATGGTGATTCCCAATATGAGACAATATTATAATGCAGCACACCTGCAATACGCTGTGGATGATGGATTCCAATAATTGGGAGAAACGATTGTTTGCAGGAATGTTGGATGGGTGGACTTTGGTGCATCTCTTGATCAGGGGGGCAACCTGATTCCGTTGTTCCCTACTTGGTTAAGACCACGGCCGGGATCTGGCAGCAGACAGTTAAACGTGTGCTCCGACGGGCCCCTTTTGACAGAGACCTGAGGATATGGGATTTAGCACCCTTTAGTGATATGGAAACGTTGATGTCCATGGAGGCTGGGTGGATGCGAGGTGGCTGGAGATCTATATTCTAATGGAGAGTTCATTTCTTTCACTGAGGCTAAGGATTCGTTCGGCTTGGGCTTTGGGAAATTCTTGCAATATGCAAAAATGTAAAGTTTGGCACGAGAGCTCTGGAGTGGTTTTCCGGTAGCCCCTAAGTCCTCAGCGGTGCTAAATGGATTGATTAACTGGGGGGAGGGGACTCACCTGATTACACGGTTCTATAAAGTTCTTCCGGAGGATCAACCAGGTGTTATAAGTGTGGGATGCAGGGCGTGGGAGTGTGAACCTGGGAAGCCCATAGCAGATGCTGATTGGGAATTGGTGTTGTCCCTGGTGCGCCCGGCATTATGTAACAATAGGTTTAAGCTATTACACTTTAACTTTGTGCATAGGACATATCTTACGCCCTACCGGCTAAATAAGATTGACCAGAGACGTAAAGAGGGGTGCCTCAGGTGTGACGCTATTGGCGCTTTCTTTATGCATTTGGCTTGGACCTGCACGTCAGTGTATACCTTTTGGCAGGAAGTGGCAGCAAAAGTTGAGGAGGTTACGGGATTGGGGTTGGAGGTCACTCAAATGACTTGTTTTTTGGGAGTGGTGCAGAGACCACGGGGCCGTAGTGTTCCATATAAACTAGCACAGCTGGCGCTAGGATTGGCAGGGTGGCTATAGGATGGATGAGCCCCCGGAGTCCGTCAATCTCCTACTGGATACGGGACTTAATGGAATGGGGTGCGGCTGAGGAACAACACATGCGCGTGACCCGTAGGGATGAGGGGGGCACTCATTGATGTGGCTGCTTGGGGGGTCCTGCTGGAACGGTTCACTGGAGTGGAGGACTTAAGCTCTGCAGGTAGTACGGAGGATGAAGAGGGTGAGGATGCACATTAAACCCACTGAGCAGGGGACGGCCAACTATGGTGTCGACATGTTTCTGTTTTACACAATTTATATAATGTTTGGTCTCAGGTTGATCTTTGCTGGGAGGGGTGGGTTGGAGATAAATTCTCCCACAGTGGTTACTATCGCCTCTTAGCTTGGACTTACGTTAAGAACACCCTATGGTACTGTGATATAATGATACTGTCATATCTTGCAATAACCTGTGCTGTACCGTATGTTTATTGTTGATTCTAAATTTCAAATGCAATAAAAACAGTTAAAAAAAAAAAAAACAGAAGTCTGAAAAAACAGAATTACATAATAAATGTAAGCCCACTAAATGCTGTACCCAGTGGTATTGTAAACTACAGTTGTGTTATTAACATACTTGAGTTTACATAAAGAGGAAAGAGCCGGTAAGCCAGGATTTGGTCAGTTTGATAATAGTAATAACAAACAATAATAATAATAATAATAGACTAATAACAGCATTTAGTATTTGACCAGTTGGGTCACAAAAAAGTAGAACACAACCACAACACAGTGCACTGCTGATTGGTAAACGTTTGGGAAAAATGGTTTACATTAAAGAGAAACCTTATGAATTAAGGTTCTCCAGACATCTTATTTACATAAGCTTTACTAGAGCTCTCAGAGATCACACCCGAATGATTATCCACTCGATCCAAGAACAACCTGATTAAAATGTGACATGAAATAGGAGATTATTTCAAATGTATGGCACAAGTAACTAAGATACTGAAAATTATTGGGGACATGACCTGGTAACATGGCGGCCTAGACAGGTTTTCCTCATAGATCCACAACACAAGCAAAATACTCCAAGAATCCTGTCTAACAGTGCCACTGACCAAATGCGGACCGCCTAGGATGGCAGTGTTGCATTTGGCATGCATTTGAGACTCCTAGCCATCTTTGAAAGTCCCGTCAGCTCCGAAGTGTGTCCCAAATACTGTACGGGCCTGCGAAAGGATTGGCTGACACTCCAGGACCAGCCATTTGGCAGCGTGAACTCAGCTGCAGAGCATAGCGAGTGAGTGTCTGTTACCCGGGAAGGACTCCCTGTGAGCCTGAAATCAGAAGCACAGGTACCAATGCTGACATCAATCAGCGTGGCAGTTAGAAAAGAGAGCTCGCCCGAGAGAGAAGGCGGCCTGTTGAGTTACGCAGCTTACATCAGGAAATGAGAAAGGGGGATGGCGGAAATGGATGGAAGGGACTGTAGTGGCTGTTCCTGGCATGGCGCCACCTTATATATGCATTTGTGCATATGAGATGGCCCTCTGTTAAGAGGCTGCAAGGCATCCTTCCTCATAATGGCACAGGGCACCTCAAGGCCCAGTAAGACATTCTCCCTGTCCACCCCCCCACCCCTAAACTTGCCTGGCCAGTGAAAGGGAACCAGCCTCTTTTGTGTGGCCTGGGGGAAGGTGGAGGACCCCTGATGGGCGGTGACTGCCCCCTAAGCCTTCCTAAGCTCCAGTTGCCACTGGAAAAAGAACAGTCAGGGGGAGAGCGGGGAATCCCTTTTGCCACTATCAATATTGAACGCTAACAACTTTCCTCCTGGAAGTGGGGGAGTGGACAGTGACTAGAGAGTGACTAGAGGGGTACTGCAATGGGCACAGACAGTGCGGCAAAGAAAGTTAAGGCCAACAAAATAACAAACTATACCACACCAAAGGCCTCAAGACCCTGCAGAAGGTGGAGAATGGAAGAGAACAGGGGAAAGGTCCTGAAAATATCCTGTTGGATATTATTGCTACAATCCAGAGCACTCAAGTTGATCTAGAAGGGGAAAAAAAGACAGTCTCCATAGAAAATCTTCTATGAGTGGACAATCTAAATAAGGCAGTTTATGTAACGGAGACGGAAAGGCATGTCAGCACAATGCAAGAAGAAATTAAAATCCTAAAAACAATGGCGGCAGCACTGAGAACCCTGCTGCCCAACCTGAGGGCATCACGAAGACACAGAGGGGCCCTTGAGACACAATAACCTACATTTTGCGGGGTTCCCTGAGCGCGCAGAGGGCCCCACAGCAGAGCTGTTTCTGGGACAATGGATCATGGACACATTACAGCCACCAAGACTGCCCAAGTCCTTCTCCATAGAATGGGCTCACCGATCGGCAGCTGCATCTCCATTGCCCCCTCCCCCACCCAGCCCCCCCCCCCCCCCAACTCCCCTGCTGAGCACTGATTGCCAGACTGTTCAACCACAGAGACTGTGATGCGATCCTACAGCATGACCGCAAAACTGCATCAATAAAATTCTATTATTCTATAAATGTTCACGTTACACAGGGAAAGTCCAAGGTATGTGCATATCTTTCATGGCTACTAAAAGGAGGCTGAGGGACCTACAGATCCAATACAGCCTTATATTTCCTGCCAAACTGCACAATCAATATGAAGTGAAAGTGCAGTTCTCCACTGCACCAGATGCAGGTTGGGACTGGCTTTAGAAGATGGTAGGATCCCCTGAAGGAAGGGGAGGCGGCGCCCAGCTGAGTGGACGAGACTACCCATGGAGGACAAATCACAGGGAGGAGAAGAGCACGGACTCCCCCAGTAAATGGAGTGGATGTGCAGAACGCTAAAAGGGACATTGATACACTTGAGAGGGGAGAATATCCCAACAACCAGGGCACTGCTTTCACTCACTGATCTGGACCAACTTCGTGAGGACACACTAACACGAGTGACAGCACCAGTGGGACTGATCCTTGTAAACAACTAAACGTTAGTGTTTCTATCCTGGAGGTCACTGGGGTCTACCCTTGAGGACACTAGAAATGTAAATGAACAGCCACATTTCTATTATACTCCTCCTGGTCTGTATACCTATCAAGTATTTGGTGAGGACGGACTAGGGTACTGTGTTGAACCTATTATGATGATGACTCGAGTGCAGGGGACTGACTGACATATGTTCCTGGTAGCACAGTTGCCCTTCCACAGTGCTGGTTGGGTTTTCAAAAGTTCACATGGGATAATCCCCCATTGTGCAACACAAGAATGTGGTGGAGGAAGGTTAAGGAAGGGTTCCATATTGAGTAACCAAGCAGGTTGGGAGGGGTAGTAGTGTTAATTGTTCTTTTTTCTGTGAATTTATTGTATCTTCAAATTATGGGAATACAATACATTTTTGAAACGCTATTCTGGGGTGGATGAGGGACGTTGGGGAGTTTTCTTACTGTTTTGATATACAGGTTAGATGGAGTACACTTGAAATCCCTAAAGCATACCCAAGTGTTTTATATATAGAGAACAGATGAAAGCAGTAACAATGGTGTGTTTTATCTACAAGGAGTGATACAAACATACAACATAGGAAGTATGTATAAGATAATTACATGGAATGTCTGTGGTCTTAACAACTTTACCAAACGCCACAGGGTCTAGTCATATGAAATGCTATAGGATCAGTATAGCACTCCTACAGGAGACACACCTCTGCAGGGATGATATAACCAAACGCTGCTAAAAAATAGACAGAGCTGGTGTATGGTACAAACTATTCTAGATACACACAGGAAGTACTAGTTTGGCTACCTCCCTTTGTACCATTCAAATTGCATAATACTATACTGGATGTGGAAGAGAGATATTTAATACTCACAGGCTTGTTAAAGGCACAGAAAATATGTATTGTTCATGCGTATGCCAGCAAATTCTTTCCCAGGCTCTTTTGGGCATTGAAGGCACTACTGGATACATGGTACAGGCTAAATAGATTTACTGCTAAGACATACCAACAAAGGCTATAAAGAAAGAACAGAAGCAGTCCCCCATAATGCAGCTCCGATATGGCATGGACAGAGTGGTCCTAATGCAACCCTCACTCAAAATATGCACAAAGTATACACACAACACAGTAAGACTGCCAAGAGACGACTCAGCCCCTAATTAACTGCATTCCTGTTGCATCAGATGTCTCTGGGAGACAGGGACCACCTGAATTCTCCTCGAAGCAAAGAAGAACTACCAACAGCAATTACTGACATGCAACAGGACAACACTGCCAGAGGAAAAGGCCTGCCAATAGAATTCTACCAGCACAGTGCACACCCACTAACCGAAAAACTTTTGCTTGTTTATCACAAAGCTTTTACACAAGCAATACTTCCCAAATCCATGCGTGAGGTGCAAACTGTACTTACTCCAAAGCCTGTCACAGTTCCCTAGAGAGTCTCCTTGTGTTGCCACCTATTGAGGTTAAATGTAGATGCGAAGATTTTTATTAAAGTCTTGGCAAACAGACTGCTCAAGGTCCTCCTGGCCCTAGTACACGAGAACCAATGCTGTTTTATAGCGTGAAGGATTTCACACAATATATGCAGATTGACACATGCTGTACACAGTAGAATAGCTGAGGAGGAATACATGCTTGCACTTCTCGATATTGAGCAAGCCTTTGACTTGGTTAGTTGAGAGTACATGTGGGGAGTTTTACAGAGAATGGGCCTGGGAAAGACATATCAAATGGGTTCAACTGTTGTCTGCAAAGCCACAAGCTAGAGTCCTTACAGGGCGCATGGTCTCGGAATAGTTTGAATCGGAGCGTAAAACATGATAGGGTTGTCTCCTGGCTCTATCACTTTTGATGATGGAACAATTATCATGTCGACTGCGGGAGGAGCCCAATTTATGGGGGATAACAGTAGGGACTACTATGCACTTCGTGTCCCTGTATGTCGATGAAACACTGGTGTTTCGTAGACACCCAACATGCTCAGTACCAGTCCTGTTGAACATCCTGACTGAATTCTGGGAGGTCTCTGGGTGCCGTATAAACTATAGCAAGTTATAACTCTTTCCAATAGGACGTTTGAGAGTACCTACTGACGACTGGTATACTTTGGTCTGCAGGTAACTTTAGTAATTTAGGTATCCGTATCATGTAAGACGAGGAGGTCAGCCACAGACTAAATATGGGGGGGGGGAGTGATAAATGGTCTGCAATCCTCGACAACATTTTGAAATACCTTCCCGCTCTCAGTTATGGGGAAGATTGGCAGTGGCAAAAATGGCATTTCTCCCCAGATGCATATATATCCTGAAGGGCTCCACGCATCCTATTCCTAAACAAGTCTTTGAGATTCTTAATCTGCAAATGGTTTAGTTAGTGAGGGCAGGAAAACAAAGAGTTAAGTTTGATAAACTAAAATGTGAATGGGGAAAAAGGTGGGCTAGAAGTCCCTGACGTTGGACTGTGCGATACTGGCGCACAGCTGCAACATTCAGTATATTGGCTAGAAGAGGAAAATAACTGGGAGAAAAGGCTTCTACAGGGCACTCAAAATGTGGAAATACTGTCAGAATTGCTGATGATAGGAAGGGGCATCCTGCAACTGCCATACGTATGCCGCACTGTTTGCTACATATGGAGCAGGGTGATAAAGTACTGAGGAGGACCCCATATGTGCTTGAGCTGGCTATCTGGAACAACAAGGTGTTTGTAAACATAATTAAAACAATATCTTTGGAGAAGTGGAAAATGGGAGGATGCCTAACAGTTGCAGACCTTAATGATTGGTTCATCAATTTTAAGGATGAGCATACGTCCTTTGGGAACTGGTCCTGGACAATTCCTCCAATACACTTGGCTGGCATATACTGCCATGGGTATTTGAACCTCCTTCCCGGAGGCTCCACCACTTACGCAAACACTGGTTAAGTGGTGAATCTATT
The DNA here is from genome assembly GCF_031143425.1 of Pleurodeles waltl. NCBI lineage: Eukaryota > Metazoa > Chordata > Amphibia > Caudata > Salamandridae > Pleurodeles > Pleurodeles waltl. Next base: position 812,767,909 of record NC_090450.1, read on the forward strand.
TTATTACTGCACGGGGCACAAGAGTCAGGTTAGTCATTGGCTTGCATGCCTGTTGCCCTTTTTACCTAGTCACCTTTTACCCACTTAGCATGCTCTGTTTTATCCTATTTATTTCATTATTTCTTTAAGCACTTCTGCAGCTGCTTACATTTTATAAGAAATATTTAGATTTTTGTTATCAGTGCCATTCTGAGAAGGCGTCAATATCAGTGATGTACGTAGGTATTGCCATCATGTCCCTTTCACTCTCACGTTTGACAGGAACATTGTGCGCACTTGTTAGGAATTGTTTATATAATTGCCGACACAAGTCTGTTACATTATCAGTTGTTTAGGTACATATCTGCGTCAGAGATCCTGCATGATCCGTATAAATACAACTCACACGGACAAGGTAATTAGAGGGGTTTCCTTCCGGATGCCATCTATGCTGCATGTCACCTTGCTGCAGAACACAGCCTTTGTGTCTTCACAGAGTCCGATCTAGAGACCTTATTCCAAGGTAACAAGGGATGGGGGCACTTCTCATGGGCAAGAGGCTGGCAGATTAGTTTCACACCAAGCTCTCATTAGGGTAGAGATTAGGTTTTCTCTGTTAGGAATTTCATATCTTATGTTTACTGCAATATGGTGGGGGTTTTCATATTCACAACTCTCATCTGCACAATTTTACTTTTATTATTGCTTATTATCCTAATCATTGCAATTCATGCAAGTTACTGTAGATTGCAGTCTTTTCAATAAATATATTGAAAACTCTCCTGCATCTCCTTCATTGCTTATGTGTTTATGAGACCTATTGCTAACGAGAAAAAATGGTAACTTCTGTTCCACCACGACTCCCCTGAGAAGTCGCATCTAGAGTCCCTGCGTAAGGCTGGCAGAAATTCCCTTTACTGTCTGTGTTTTGGTGAGGTACTGCTTTTGAGCTGGGAGGGTTGGGACTTGTTGTAGGAGTGTCTCTGTCACCTACAAACGGAAGGGCTGTCACCCCTAAATCAGCAATCTTGCTAAGGAGCGAGAGTCCAACTACAACATGGAGGCACCAACAATGGTGTTTTGGCACTAATTTACGGATATCCTGATTATCTCTGTCTCACACACAGCAGGTACTCCAAGTTCCATTATACAGAGACGTCCGTGGTCTCAGGAGTAATCCTCCTCAGCTGAATAGGGATCACCTAACCGGGCTGTAGGTAGTTCAAGCTTGAAGTTTAAATATGATTTTCCCCATCTGTAACCATTATTCAACATGGCCAATGTAGGACACTGGCTGTAAACCTATGGTGTGGCACACTATACTGAGTCCAGGCAAAACAGTGATAGGGAATAGGTATCCAGAAAGCAGAAGCTCCCTCAGGGTAGTGGGGGTGAGCAGCTAAAGCTTATCCAGGAGGAATGTAAAGCACTTGCAATACCATAGTAGTCAGAAAGTAACTCACTCACAAGAAAGAACCACACAAGTGTTGCAAAAATACTAAAAAGGATACTTCAGGTATTACAGCAATACTATCTTGGAGATCCTACATATAATTAAACACATAAAATAACCAGCACAAACAGCATAGATATATACAGGGCCCTAGGGGAGGGCCAAACCATATACTAAAAAAGTTGAATGTGAAAGTGGGAGTCCAACCAAGGTAAGTGTGGTGGTCGGCTAGGGGCTGCGGCCAGTTAGAAACACCAGAGGTAAGTATAGTAGGTGACTCTCCCTCCCTCCCCCACTGCCCCCCCCCCCAGCAACCAGGAGTAAATCAGTTACCCACCCAGTTGTCCCATAGGCTAACACAGAAAGCAGAGGTTGGAGTTTGTGGAATTCAGGACCATTCCCAGTGGACCCTGAGGAAACCAGCAGGCAAGAGGATGGATGGAGAGTATCCCTACCCTAGAAGGCAGGAGTACCTACACCAGGAACCCAGATGCAGACGGGAGAACAGACTCTCTCAGAAGACTGTGGATGCTTCAGATTGGCCAGCTGCTGTCAAGACCCGTGGACCAGCCGGTGGAACCCAAGGATGGATTCCAGATGTGGAGGACCTGCAAGGGAAGGGGACAGAGTCCAGCACCATTGCAGGTGCCCAGGTAGTGCAGGTAGCAATACCCACCTCCTGAAGATGAAGTTCCTGCAAGTCGGTGGAAGAAGTCCAGCTGCGGGGTCCAGGAGCAGCAGAAGATCCCAGGAGTAGCCTACGAGCTGCCCCTCGATGGTCCCCGGATTGCAGGAGGGTCAGTGACCTGTCAGGTCACCAAAAAGTACTGGCAAATGCCAACAGGAGTTCCCAAAGGGTTTGCAAAGTCAAAGTTTTGGGGTCCAGCAAGGTTGAGGAGCCTCTACCCAGGAGGGTGATTCAGAGCTGGCCCTCACCACACAGGAAGGCCAACAGAAATCGATGGAGCCCCCACGAGTGACCTACAGGCGCGGGACACTTGGAGTCAAAAGGAGACCTTACAAGACCAGCAAAACAGAAGTCCCATATCGCAGGAGTTGAAGGACAGGAGATGATCTTCGGTTTGCAGAGTGCTCGAGGCCGGGGCTTCTTCGAGCCTGAAGATCTCCCGGAGGAAGAGTCAACAAGCCTCGGCGAGTGCAGCAGATGTGGCACAGGGGTGCCAGTCCAGTGGCAGGAGCAGGGGCCGACAGTCTCCAAAGTTAGATAGAATCAAACTGGAGGAGAACATAGGCTCACCACCTGTCTTGCAGGATCTTTGGATGTCTGTGGACAGTAGACCCCACCAACCAGTCAACATTGTCTTAAGGGGCCTGTGGTTTCAGGGGAGTGACTCCTTCACTCCAATGGCAATTACTTCATGCTTCCAGGTGAAAACAGAGTACTTATGACCCTGGAGGATGCATAGCCTTGGATGTTGAAGGATTCTTGCAGGATCGGGAAAACAATGTTGCAATGGAAGTCTTCCCACCAGAAGCAGACTTGTTTGGTTCCAACGAAGATCAGCAGCAGTTCCAGAGGCCAGGAGCAGAAGATGTCTTGCAGACAGTTCCTTGTAGATTCTTGCTTGATAAATCTGAGGACCTACCTGCAAGAAAGCCTTAAATAACTCTAAAAGGGGGTTGGTCACTCTCTGCAGTGACATACTTAGCAGAGCGGGTCAGGGATGTCACCTGCCTGACCTAATCAACCAGATGCTCCCAGGGGCCTCTGCCCATCTAATTTCCAAGACGGCTGAACCAAGTGGCTACCTTGTAGAGCTCTGTGCATCTCCCTAGGAGAGGAGCTGGACAGGGGGTGGGGTGTTGGTCATTCCCCTTTCCTTTGTGTAGTATTGCACCAGAGCAGGAACCAGGGGTTCCTAAATTGGTGCGAACCAGATTATGCAAGGAGGGCACCAACAAAGCAGTCTGGTGGTGCTCAGAGGCCACAATACTCCTTAGACACCTAATACACGGGGAGAGGTGGTCACAACAATTCCTTGCAGGAAATTCTTTGTTCTGCTCCTCAGGCCTGAGCCTAGCTCACCAGTGGGCCCCTGGTCTCATAGTCTCCTACCCGGATGACACCTAGCTGATTCTCTCCCTCATCGACAAACCAACAATGCCAAGTACAACTTCCACAATGGAATGAAGGCAGTCGCCGCCTGGATGAAACTCAGACGAGACTGAAGTCCTCATCCTGGATTCCAGCACCTCTGCCTGGGACGAGTCCTGGTGGCCTGCTGCCCTCGCCTCCCCTCTCACCTCCCACCCACCGACCACGCACGCAACCTCAGCACTATCTTCGACTTCTCGCTCTCTATGGCCCGCCAAAGACAATGCCGTCTCATCTCTCTTACATATACTTTGCTTGCTGTGAAAGATCTTCAAATGGATTCCCCACCGAGGCAAGAACAGTAGTCACCTAGGCACTCGTCAGCAGCAAATTCGTCCACTGCAACGCACTCTATGCCGGCATCACCAAGAAACTCCAAACAACACTCCAGAGAATCCAGAACGCCGCACCCAGACTCATCCTGGACATCCCCCACCACAACCACATCAGCACACGCCAGAGAGACCTCCAGTGGCCACCGGTCAACAAAAGGATCACCTTCAAGCTCCTCACACATGCATACAAGGCCCTACACAACATTGGACCAGCCTGCCTTAACCACATCGTCTCTTTCTACACTCCCATCACACAGCTCCACTCCATCCATCTGGCCCTCACCTCCACCCCTAGGAACTGCAAGAACTCAGCTGGAGGAAGATCTTTCTCCTACCTCGCGGTGTAGACCTGGAACATGCTAGCTCTCCACCTCAGACAATCCCCTTGCTGATCTACTTTGGAAGGACCTTAAGACCTAGCTCCGTGACTGATCTGTACCCCCCTAAAATCCCCTTGATACCCACTGGGTGATAAGCCACGCTTTATTAATAACTGATTGATTGAATAGTCTCTGGGGTCTGCAGCAGTGCAGGCTGGCAGCTAGACCCTGTAAGGCTACAATGGCAGAACTGGGGGATGGCCCTAGAGAACCCCCAGAGTATATGGTATCATGCAACTGATACTGGTATCAGTGTAGTTGCATGATTGCAAAATGTTTGATACCAAACATGCCTAGGTTTGGAGTAGCCATTATGTAGTTGGACCACTCATGTTGACCAGTGTCCTCTGCATACCTTAATACTTGGAGACATGCACCCTGCCCTTGGACTGAAGTGCCTACCAGAGGGGTGAGTTATAATTTCTGAGTGCAGTGGTTGGGTTTGGCAGTGAAAGGGTGCATGCACCCTTTCACGCAGGCTGAAATGGCAGCCCTGCAGTCACAGTTTGCATGGACTCCCCCTGGTGCACCAATGCCCTGCTAACTAGGTACCATATACTAGGGGCTTACATGGGTGCACCAGTATGCCAACTGTGGGTGCAAGAAGTAACCAGCATCTACATTTAGGAGAGAGAGCCCATCACTGGGGTCCTAGTTAGCAGAATCCTAGTGAACTACAGTCCAAACACACTGACATCAGGCAAAAAGTGGGGGTAACTATGGCAGAAAGATGGCACTTTCCTACAGCTAATGCCATAGACATTCCAGCAAATGTCAGACATGCAGTAACACATCTAGTAGTCCATGGCTTAGCAGATGAGGGTGGGGGATGAAACATTTATGGTAGAAGCTCACAAGGCTTAACAAACAGAAACATTCTATTCCTGGGTTACCTTTCCTGAGGAAGACAATACAACATACACATTTCACACATATGAAATAGCGAACTTACCACAACGATACCAAGCTTATCAGTATCTAGAGATAAGGCTTTCTTATCAAGAACATAAAAACTGGTTCAATGGTGCCCTACCACATAGAATACAACCTGCGAGATTAGGTCCCTCTGGCAATGACGGACTGTTTGCCACATACACACAACATCCTGGTGTACAAAACATGCAGGTAACTGATCTGCACAACATTTATAATGAGCTAGTAGCACTATACAGACGACTCGTTCAGTTTGTAATGCTAACAGTGAGCACTACCCCAGTGGAGGCGGAACCAGCTGGACAAAAATTGGCCATTACTGGGATATTAACCCGCAAACCGTACATTCTATCATGGGGAAGGCACCCACGGAACGTGAGAAATTCTGTTCTGGATAGCACAAAGAACTAACCAGCTGGACGCTGTTTTATCATATACAGGACCCCAAAATAAACAGAATTTGCACAACTGTCCACTGAACAGTCTTCGCTGCAATTTACACTACCACGCATGGTACCCCAACACTAGCCAACTTACTGGAAGTGCTAAAATCAATTCAAAATGAGCACGGGCTGCTCCAGTCCCAGATTTGGGAAAGAAACTGATGTGTAACTTCAAAACAGTCTCCTCAATAATACTCAGTAACACTAAAGGGAAGCGGTAGCATAGGCTATACACCAGAGGCTCCGGGAGATTCCACAGTTGGAACAGAAGCGTCAACTACCGAAAATGATCTCCAAAACCTATATCAGTATGAGACATAATATTTTGGGAGTCAAGCCAAATACAACTGTAAATTCAGAGTACCACCCAGAAGGCCGGTACTAAACAAGCACAAAAGTCTTTTAAAAAAATGCTGGGATAAACAAAAACAAAATAAAGACAGAAGAAGTCAGAGAGCAGACTCTCCGCATCCAGAGAGCTCCGAAAGGAGATATAATTTCAGAAGTAGAGAAACTTTAAAGACTCCTGAAAGATATGGTGATACTCATCCCTCTCGTTCCTTCCAGGACACGCCGGATAACTGGAGTGATAGCTGGCCTGTCAGAGCAACACACTGACTATGTGACGCAGAGAAAAGACTAACAGCGTTCCTCAGATAAGAGGGAACGGTTTCTTACCTGTAACTCCAGTTCTCTCGTAGGGGAATTTCCATGATAAGTCATAAGCACTGAATAGTCCAGCCCACGTGCTGGGACCCCAGATCACTTCTCCAAAATATGGAGTTTTCACCTTTCTTCAGGAAGGCCTGGAAAGTCACTTAAGAAGTGGGCAGATAATGCAGCCTATGTACATAGGTTGTGCTGGCTAAAATCTCCATCTTAAATCAAAGAAGAAGCCAGCACATTATAATTTTAGAGTAATTCGTCCACACAATAAATCTCCCTCACAAACCCCTTTTACATGATAGAGAAGAGGAGGACAGAGTAGTCCCATAGACTGCCATTATATGGCTAAAAATATATATATATATATATATTTTAAAAAAAAGAAGGACTGTGGCCCTCATTATGACCCTGGCGGTCTTCTGAAAGCCAAAGCCATGGTGGTGGGTTGGCCTCTGCCAACTCGCCACATCCCCGCCTGGACCACCAGGGCGGTTGGACCCGCAGGGCCGGAGCTTAGCATCTCCGTCCCGGCAGGCCAATGAAGACTGCCGTCTGTATTAGGAGTCTGCTTTCCACCAGGGTTTCCGCAGTGGTAGCACTCCCACTAAAACAACCCCCTCTTCCATACCAGAACACCCCACCCCCTCCTACCAGAACAGCACCACCCACCCTCCCTACCAGAACAGCGCCCCAACCCATCCCCGCATACAGACACCCACACGCACCCTGCATACACTCATTCACGCACTCTACCACATACACTCATTCACCAACACTTACATACACGCACTCACTTACAAGTATCCATACACACATTCACTTACAAGCATCCATACATGCACTCATACACCCATCCACGCACGCAGACAACACCCACTCAGACACAACAGCCCTCCCTCCCCGTCGGGCGATCGACTTTCCTTGTAGTGAGGAGGTCATCCGGCAGTGAACGGGAACAGGCATTTCCACCGCTGGCAGCGCCCTGCCATCAGGACACCACAAGGCCGTATTACAGATCATAATACGGCTGGTGGAGTCCTTTTGGCGGGGCGGACCGGTGGTGGAACCGCCCATGTGCTTCCGACCGCCAGCACTACTGCAGGATTTCTGCCCAAAATGGGATGGAAATCCTGCAGTACTCATAATATGGTTGTCAGAAGACTGCCAGTGCTGGGGGTCTTCTGGCACCTGCGGCTTTGGCGGTCTTGTAAAAAGACATAATGAGGGCCTGTGTCTTTAAGAACTCCAAGACCACCAGTATCCCATCATGCACAGCTGGTGGCAGTTGCTTCAGTTATTTTGAAGGTCTAGATTTGTACAGTGTGTAACAATATCTCGGTCTATTCTCCCCGGGAGGAGGGAGTGCTGCTTATGACTTATCGTGGAAATTCCCCTAGGTAAGAAACCATTCCTTCTCTCATAGGGGATTTCCATGTATAGTCAGAAGCACTGAATAGAATAGAAAGCCCATCCCTACGGAGCGTGGGAGAAGAGACAGAAGATGAATTGGAAAAATTTCAAGCAAATACATTTCTGAGGGAAGCCTGTCCTACTTGAGAGTCTGCTCTAGCGTCGGAATCTAGGCAGTAGTGTTTAGTGAATGTGTGAACTGGGTTCTAGACTACTGCTTTGCAACTCTCTGGAATAGGAATACTGTGCAGTAGATCCTCTAATTGAATGTAACTTTGGCCTAGTAGGAAGTATTGTTAGCTTTCTGATAGCATAATAAAATACACAATACTATCCATTGCGAAATGGATTGCTTAGAGGTGGCTAAGCCTGTGCAAAGAGGACCATAATTGATAAACAACTTGTCCGATATGCGAATGATTTCTCGAAGTAAAATTTGAGAACTCGTTTTACATCCAGTGAATCAGGAGATCTCTGTTGAAGGGGAAGGATTCAGAAAAAACGTGGGCAAGTATATGGTTTGGTTGACATGAAAATCTGAAATTACTTTTGGGAGGAATTTTGGATGAGTTCTCAGGACTACTTTGTTAGAATGAAATATGGTGTATGGTTCATGTGAGCAGAGTGCTTGAATTTCACTTACTCTGAGGGCTGATGTAATGGCTACCAGGAAAGCGGTTTTCCAAGATAAGTGTTGGACAGAGACCTTATGCATGGGTTCGAAGGGATCCTGCATAAGGTGTGACAGGACTACATTTAGCTCCTATGCAGAACCTTTTCCATTTGAAAGCCTAGGCAGTTCGTGTGAAAGGTCTCTTTGCTTCATTGTGAATGTCCATGCAATCTTGTGGAAGATTTAGATGTCTATTCTGCACTAGCTCAGAAGCCATGCTGCCAAACTCAAAGGGGAGAGTTTGGGATGCACCATCTGGCCTTTGAATTTTGCCAATAGATCTGGTCTGCATGGCAGCTTGAGATGTGGATGGATGGACCAGTGAGGAGGTCTGTGAACCACCACTGGCGTGGCAACTCCAGAGCTATAAGTATCATCTTGGCTCTCGACTGGGACAGTTTGATGAGGACTGCGGGAATCAGGTGAATTGGTGGAAAAGCATAGAGGAATTTGTTAGAACAATTGATCCATAGGGCATGCCTCAGTTTCCCTGGCTGGAAGTACCTTGATACGAAGTTTTGGCATTTGGTGTTTTGTGCGGTGGCGACCAAATCGATGGGCAGACTTCCCCACCGCTGAAAGATGTCCTGAACGACGTTGTCTCTTAAGACCCACTCGCTTTCGTGGATGAGTCTGCTGAGAGAATCGGGTAGGGTATTTTGCTCATGGAAGGCGAATCAGTTATCGACAATTGCCTGGCCAGAAGCCATTTCCAGATCGTCTGGGCTAGGTAAGAGAAGGGTATGGACCTTGAGATAGTACATAGTTGTTGTATTGTCCGTATGAACAAGCAGGGAGTTGGAGGTGACGATGTAAGGAACGCTTTCAGCACTAGATGAACTGAGCCCAGCTCTAAGAGACTGATGTGATATGTCGACTCTCTGTGACCTCTTCTCCCTGAATTTGAAAATGGTCCTTGTGGGCTCCCCATTCTAGCAGACAGGCATCCGTGACTACTGTTTGAAGAGGAATGTCCTGATGGAATGGTGTTCCTCGCACAATATTGCCAGGGGAGTGCCACCATTCAATGACAGTTTCACGTGATGGGAAAGCTGAATCCTGTCGTCCCAAGTGCCTGTCTGCTCATCCCACTGGTCCTCAAGGCATTCCTGCAATGGTCTCATGTGAAGATGGACATTGGGTGTGAGAAATATGCAGGCCATTGAGTCGACGAAAGAGGAAACTGCTTTCACGTTGGAGGAGAGTTTTTCATGACAGCGTGAAATTGCCAAAGGATTGACAAGTGTATATCCTTCGAGGGACAAATGCTTGCTGTGAGGGTATTGGTGAAAGCCCCCAAGTATTTTATCATTTGTACTGAGACAGAGGTTGATCTGAAGGCCCAGTTGTCAAAGGAGATCGGCAATCAAACTGAAATGTAGTTCAGCCTCCTGAAAAGTGGATGGCTTGATTAGCCAGTCCTCTAGTTATGGGTAGACGAATACTTTGTGTTTTCGGAGGTGGGCTGCAACTACTGCCATACATCTGGAGAAGGTTCTGGGTGCTGACTTTAGGCCAAATGGAAGTACTTGATACTGATAATGGTTCTGTCCTACTACGAACCTCAAGAATTTCCAATGTTTCCTAGCTATTGATATATGGAAGAATGCATCTTGAAGGTCGATAAAACAGAGCCAATTCCCTTGATGTAACTGAGGGAAGATTTGGTGTAACGACAGCATCTGGATTTTTTTTTTGCCGAATCCATTTGTTGGCCAGTTTTAGGTCGAGAATGGGTTTGAATTTGTTCCTGTCTTTCTTCTTGACAAGAAAGTACCTAGAATAAATCCAACTTCCTCGATGAGGAGGAACATGTTTCACAACCTGTTTCTGTTAAAGGATGTCTTCCTCCGCTTGTAACTGTGGAATGTTGAATCTTGGAAGGCTTCGGAGGAATTGTCGGTGGAGGACTGGTGAATCTGAGACAATATCCATTGCAAGCAATATTCAGAACCCAGACGCCTTGCATGATGTTTTGCCACTCTTTCAAGTAATGTCGGATGCTTCCCCCAACCCGGAGTGGCTAACAGAAGAGGGAGAAGAGAAGATTCAGGGTTTTGATCCTGTAGGTTGTTTGCTGCCCTAAGAAGGTCATTGGTTTGACCTTCCTCTATGTTGTCTCCTTTCGTACGTTGGTAGGATCTTTGGCACTGCTGGGATTGTGTACTTGACTGTTGGAGACCCTGATATCAAGGAGGGCCTTGAACGCTCTGTGAAGAGAAACTGTTGAAAAGGCCTGAAAGATTTGAGTCTTTTGGCTTCTCTAAGCCGACAGCTTTTAATGTCTCTAGCTCAGCTTTCATTCTCGCCATTTCATCATCCTTGTGTGAGCCGAAGAGAGTAGTTCCTGAAAATGTGAAATTGAGTATCTGCTGTTGAGATTCTGGTTTCAAAGGTGAGTCTGAGCCAGGAATGTCTTCGGAGGGAGACCCCCTGGCAGAATATGTGTGCTGCCAGGACAGAGGAGTCTGCAGACGCACTAATGATTTGGTTGGATACCATTATGCCTTCAAGTAGAATCTCACTGAAGTCCTCGCTTTTACAGAAAGTCAGCAAACTGTTGTAGTGATTCCCAGAGGGCTCTGTCATACCTTCCTAGTAAGGCAGAGATGCGTGGCCCCTTCATTGTGGTTGCTGCAGTATTGCAGACTTTTCACCCAACAGCTCTTTGTCTGGTAGAACTGTGGATGAAGGGGGATGTGGCATGTCCGGAGAAGGACCCATGCATAGAAAGGCCGGATTCTGATCTGGAGGATGATATTTTTTCTGGAGCGTTGATGGCTTGATTGATGATGGTGTAATGAAGAGATCCATTGCTGGCTCTAAGAAACCTGGAACCAAAGGTAACAATGGACATGAAGCTGATCTTTGCTCAAAAATGACAGATGTTGTCTGGGTAGGTGTAGACATTGGATGTTCAACTTATTTGCACCTCACACTAACACATCCTGGAAAGTTGAAATGTCATCCACCTGTGGGATGCACTGAGGGGGAAAATCTGTGAGAGTTGTAGAATATCTCCGTATCCGAGAAAGAAGTATGCATGGAGTGACTGGATTGCGAGCTTCTGTGGCGAGATCAACCCTGTCTCGATGTTGAAGGAGTATGCCTTGATCTCCGGTGCCGATGCCTGGGACAGTGCCTTGAATGGCGTTTAGAATGTGATCTCGATCAGGAAGTCACTGGGCCGCTAGCGGTGGAGGTGGTAAAGGAGAAGGCGTTCTAGGTGCTTTAGAAGTAAGAATCGCTTGAGGAGGAGAAAGCGTAGATGGCACTGGAGGAACATCAGCTAGCGCCTCCCTTGATGGAGAAGAGGTGAGCGAGTAATCCATGTATGGTGAACTGTAGACTCTCCTACGCTTCCAGTAAGCGTCGAGAGTCGGAAATGGTGATAGACGTCGTCCTTCATTCCCTTAACAGTGATCTACTTACTGAGGGTGATAGACGTTGAAGTTTGTCTTGACGTCTATCTGGATCTATAGCCATGATGCGTCAACAAAGATGTTGATGTTGAGCAGTAAGGGAGAGGCGGCGTAAGTAAGCTCCTCGCCGCTGATGCTCTTTGTTTGCAATGATGGTGCTGCCGTCAATCTAACCCACTCCAAAGTCCATATGCGTTGTCTCTGCGACAGTGATCCTTGAAGGGATGTGAACAGGTCAGCGCTGCACCTTTTCTAGGTGTTGACGCCTTGGACGTCCACCGTTGATGTCTTTCAGGCCTTTTTTGACTGAAGAGCCGTCTAGCGGCCAATGTCAGAGCCCTGGTAGAGGACTGTACCTCATCTCGCCCTCAGGTCCCACCGAAGCCGTGGACTATCGCTTACACCGCTTCTCCATACTTTGAGGACAAAATTTCTCCCTATCACATAGGGTGTGCCTGGAAAAAGTCTTACAGATCTTGCATGAATCACTAATGTGAGTATCTGGAATACACACTCCGAGGATCAGACTTGGCCTTTTTCCTCCCACAGTCGGGCATTTATCAAAATGAGATGCCATTTTTTGATTTAAAAAAATACAGAGTTTTCTGGCAGTAAAGAGTGGGGAAAGACTGAAGACATTGAGTGAAAGGGTTGTCACTGAAAATCAGAAGTGATTTAAAAAAATTGGTCAAGCTCAGTACTCCAGGGTCCTGCCTGTCAGCAGGAGCTGGAAAAAAGAAGTGAAGCAACTGCCACCAGCTGTGCATGATGGGATACTGGTGGTCTCTGAGTTTTTAAAGGTACAGTCTCCTTTTTGAATTATAATGTGGTGGCTTTTTCTTTGATTTCAAGATGGAGAGTTCAGCCAGCGTAGCCTATATACATAAGCTGCATTATCTGTCCACTTCTTAAGTAACTTTGCAGGCCTTCCTGAAGAACGGCAAAAACTCCCACTTAAGAAGATATTTTGAAAAAGTGCTCCGGGGTCCCCGCACGTAGGCGGGACCATTCAGTGCTTATGACTGTACATGGAACTCCACTACGAGAGAAAGAGGACAGATCTCCCAAACAGAAGCCCCAATTTAGAGAGAAAACGTTGCTTGCCATTACAATTAAACATCCCAGGAACGTTGAGGACGTTGTTAAGGAACAAGACGCTTTTCTTGTAGTCGAGACTGAGGACTGGCGCATTCTCCCACCAACAGGATTTATGATGTAAATATCTAAATTGAGGGACACAGAGTGCACTATTAGTGTAATTTTTTTGGGAAGAACTTAATTGTGATATCCTATTGGCAGAAAGAGACTGGCCACCCGAGTATGTCCGCAAGCTCCCACATGGGCAAGATGTAATGTTGCCCTCTTTCTCAGATCTTGTTCCGGATACGGTAAAGGAAGCCTATGCTGTTAACTGGGCTTTGGCACAGGCACCAGGCTGTACTGCAACCATGTAGGGTGAGATAAGGATTCCCCCATCATGTAATACCTATCAGATGTACTCCTAGGCTCAACCCCAATATCCAGTCAAACATGAGGCAAATACCAGGGAGTAAAAGAGCCCTGTGTGTCTGCAATGAATAGCCAGCTATTCCCCGTTGCAAAACCAGACCATGCATATAGAATAGACTGCACACACACATAAGCGATTCAAAATGCACACACCACTGTACTTACAACACAGTAAGAAATATGAAACATTGGATATTTCCAACCTTTTTTTTTGCCAAAGCTTAACTCATGAAAGTCGGGAACTGAGTGCATTCTCGTTTGGCTCACAAAAACGTTTTTGCCGATTACCACAGGGTTATAAGAACAGCCCTGGGTTGTTTTCTGCTCGTGTAACATCAATATTGCACAATATTGACCCTGAGGCGTTGTCCTATGTGAATGATATCTATCTCAGAGATGACAACCTCAATATTCATCTTGTAAGGGTCAATCAGATTGTCTTAGGATTTGCCGTCTTGGGCTACAAATTCAATTTTTTAAGAAAACTAAAATAGCCCCTCTCAGTGTATTGTTCCTGGGATACAAGAGATCAGATGAAGGCAAGAGCCTGGCTCCACACTTTCTAGAGAAAAGCTCTCAGATTCAACCACTAAATACAACTGAGAAACTGCAGTCATTGCTTGTTTTTTTTTTTTTTTTACTTTGGCAGAACTTACATTCCAGATTGTGCACAACGCATAAAACCACTCTATGACTTAATTTGCCCAGATTTTTCAAACACTGGGCAGTTAAACACATGCGCATCCGTAGAGGGTTGCAGCACAACATACTAAAAGGAAAACCCTTACAACCTGAGACAAAACAAACTTCATCATTAGAATAATTGCTGGTGCCATTGAGTTCACATGTCACCTTTAATGGGGGTGACTAGGTGCCTATACCATACAAATAACATTTGTACTCCAACACGGAACAACGTTTTGCACCCACAGAAAAGATTTTGACTGCCGTACAGATGGCTTTAATTAAGGAAAGGCCACTTTGCCAAAGGGAAACACATTGTTGCCATTATCCAGGTGCCAGCTTTAGAAGCTGTCACCAAACCAGGCGTTTCTAACGCTAAAGCATTACATCAACGTTGGATTCAATGGGCATCCTCCCTGTCTTCCACTGATGTGGATTATATCTTTGATCGAAAATGTAATAAAAAAAATAAGAATTTCTCCAATACAAACAGGAGTACTCCGCACCTACTAATATCTTGCCACCTGATAGATACCAAACTGTCATTTACACTGTTGGTTCAGCACAACCAGCTGTAGGTACAAAACATCTATACTCAGCCGCCTGTGCAGCTGTGATTGGAGTGATGTGGGAAGGTGTATTCCACCCTCAAAATACCTACACAGACTGTACAGGACTGTGCCGCTCAGTTGGCTGAGCTTAAAGCTCTTATCTTGGCACTGGAAAATATGGATCCAGACCAGCTCACATTGATGGTGTGTGATTCGTACTACTGTGTCCAGTCCTACAATGATTATCTCAATCATTGGTGGCTGAACAGGTTCAGAGACTCAAAAGGGAACACCATAAAACACAGAACTCTGTGGCGGAGGGTGGGTGATCTAAAGGATAAGCTACCAGATGCTCATGTAGTACATACACTGGGCCATCAACATGTAGGGGTATACTTTGTAGGAAACACTTTGGATGATGAAGCTGCCAAATCAGCAGTAGTTATGGCTTCTGTTGCGGCAGTGACTCGTTCTCACATGAGACTGGATAGTGAGATTCAGACTGTCGTGAAAGCTTCAGCTGAGGGCAAGCCTCTTCCAAAAGCATACCCTGAAAAATATTCCTACCATATCAATTCACAGTGTGTTTACTTTGCAACAATTCCTGGTGTGGAAGATCAAGTGATCTTCAACCAAACCAGAGATTAAATCTCATTAAAGCAGCACCTGAAGGTGTTGCATCTGCTTATGCTGGTGTAGCAGCCACAATATCACTTTTACAGAAATGTTTCTGGTGGCCGGGTCTTTACAAACAGACAAAGCAATATGGCCTTTGCTGTGACATTTGCCAGCAAATAAAGGACTCCAACATCAAACGCCCACCGCAGACATCGCTCCTAGTGTACAACAGACCACTACAAAGTGTGTACCTGGACCACTGTGGTCCTTTACAACCTGGTGATACATACAAGTCCTAGTCGCTGTTGATTGTGGTTCTAGATTCCTGTGGGTATGGCCACAGCGGTCGGCTGACGCTCAAACTGTTATTAAAGACTTGCTGGTCTTTATCAGTACATAGACAGTTGCAGCATTCCATTCGGACCAGGGACCTGTTTTTGCCTCTAGGGCATTAAGGGACACCATGAGGACGATGGGTGTTGAACTCCATTACTCTTCCCCATATCATCCCGAGGGTAATTCTGTTGTGGAGAGGAAGAATTGTGACCTAAAGCAGTCCTTAACAGCATGAGTATAAGGTTCAAGGCGCAGTTGGCTTTATCACCTATATGGGGTCAAGAGAGCACTGACTAGTCTGCCAATATGGCCCTTGAGGGGGGGATGCACTCCTTATGAAGTTCTCTTTGGGATACCAATGTATGTCCTAGGTCTAGATGGCTCTGGTATGGTGGTGACAGACACCATTTGACATAAATGAACGTCTCACTGTCTTACAGGAGCTTCAACAATTTTGAGATGACAATTCATCCGCCAATGCCACTACCTTAGGAATAAGGGATTTACCAACAACTTTACAGGCTGTATTCCTAAAGGTGGGGATCTGGTTCATGAGAAGATTGCTGTGAAGAAACAATTTGGCCCATCCTACAGAGCACTGGTTCCAGTCCTGGGAATTCAAGGCACCAGAACTGTCATCCTACCACCACTGCCAGGTTCCAAAGAGAACATATTCATCCCCATCAACAACATCTAATTGCACCAAGTGGCCAATCCTGCATGGTAGACCCCAGAGGTCCCTTGGGTAGATCCCGGTCCCCTCTCACTACCTAAAAGTGCATACCTTCAAAGAAGAAACAACGCTTCTGAATATACCAGCATGTGCAACAATGCTACAAATGCCTCCTCGAGCATGGGGAGGGTAGAGTATGAGCTTCTGCTAATTCCGGTTACCACTTCACCGACAAGAACTGTCCAAGATGTGGTTGTTTATTACTCCATTGCAACACAAACTGACAACATCATCTACTATGAACCTCCACTTGAACTGGATCCATCCACCAGCAATGCATTGGCTCCTGTGTTTCCACAGACTGCTTCTGGTTACTTCATTGACCAAGATGACTTTTCTTCAACTTCATCTACATCTGCAACTGAAACTTTTTCAAAGACACGTAAGCTGTACATATGGCTTTAAAATAACTATTTGCTCTATCCATGGTATTATCTGTGGTACTAGTTTCATTGCTTGCCTTTCTGTTATGGATTGTTTTTGTGACCATTTTCTTTCTCTTGATAAATGGTCATTGTCTTCCTGAACACTATTCTGTTGAGCCAGTGGACAAAGTTTTAACACCATATCTTTCCTCACATAAGGTCCGAAGAGACTTGCCCCTTGTGAACATTTCAGCTGTACCAACAGGATTGTTTGGGATAAAGTACCATTTCATATATATGGGCCTACTAAGATTATCCAAATTCCTTATGTATTTAAGATTTTAATGACTAATGCAAGTAGACCCGGTGTTGATTACGATGACTGGGATATTAAAACAGCCAATTCTATGCTGTCTGAGCAGCAGGATTGCACTGTATTTGATAGTGAAAATGTGTGTATGAACACAGCGAATCATGGGGAAATTGTCTGTTATCATTGGGGACATTACTTTCTGCACTGAGCTAACAGACCTAGAGACCTAGGGCAGTATTTAATTGTAAACAACTAGAACACTGTTCAAATCCACCTGTGGGGAGTCCCAAAACATATGTAGATAAATTTGCATATTTCTTTGGGCATGACACCACAAATGAAGAGTCATTAGTTTAAATTAATTTATTGAGATTTATTTGTTTTCCGGCTTGCTATTGATGATTATGAATACTGGAAAAACACTTCCGATGTGAAAAGCATATTGAGAACACAAGATTGGCACATTCAGGATAGGAAGGCTTTGTTTAGAGCATACCTTATTACTATACACATTATTATATTTTTTAATTAAATGGCATAGTCCAGAAAACATCCTGCTTAGGGTAAACAAAAATAAAAGAAATGAACTTGCCCTGTACCCCCACACCAACAAAATTCACCAATTGCCAAAAAAGCTTAAATGTCACTGAAGAAGAAATGAATGCTTGGGTCCAGAATGGTAACTTCATTTCCACACTTTCAAGTCTCAGCGGGTGGTTATTTTGGCCTTTGGACACAAATGAATGTCAGGCACTTTTTGTTAATTCCCCAGGGGGTTTAAAGATTAGCCGGCCAGGCCTTCACTATGTCTTGGGTCAATTCTCTTGTATACTTACTACATACAGTGTGGGTAAACTGTGTCAACAATGGTTACCCACTAACACATTAGAGGCAGTTAAATAACATCTTAGACTCCTATCAGAGGAAGTAGACTTGAAGGATTTCTTGTTATGTCCGAGAAAACGGTGCCCTTAACGATTCTTTTATGCCATATACAATGAGATCTGGAATCTTTCTCTAATGGAAGCAGCTGCACGTTTAAGGCAGATAGATAAGGAAAATATTGAAAAGGCTTTAGCTGTTGTTGATAATGGCATGCACACTATGTCCAAAAAAATGTATACACTTAGGAATATCGTGTCACCTGCGATTGACATCATTCAGAATGACATGTCCTTTTTACAACATGGGCAAAGTCAGCTGCGTTCCATCATGCAGTTTGGTTGAACACTGCAGATTCTGAAAAATGGCTGCGTCCCTTGGAAATACATAAACAGTAGTGAATTATTTGCTGCTTTTATTTTGTCCAGAGAACAACAGATAATGGCTACAAAGGAAGCAAATTACACCATGCTTAACAGTGAAAAGTTAGAAAAGCTGCCTTTTTCATTGCCTCCTCTCTGTGTTATCCCCCACTGACCTAAGAGAAGCAAAGGCCAACCGTCGGGCAGGCAAACTAGGGGTCTATTTTCCAGGTGTACAAACTTTACATTGGTCCTCACATTGCCTCCCCACCCCCCTTGTATCTGACTCCAACACTACACTAGGATCTGAACTGCCCCGACTGACATTTGCTCAGGGTCCCAAACACCCTGCTGTGGTAATATGTGGCAATGTACTTATCCACTGATGTTTATTGATGTAGGTGTTATAGTGAGATGAGCTTGCATCATTGCATTGTTTTGTAATGCTGTTTCAGTTTCTCAATAAAGAATTGCAAAACAAAAGTAAAGCTGCCTTTCACTGTGGCAGAGACACCATCAACAGTATGGTTAGTATAGGGGGTTATAAATCTGCTGATTTACATATTTTGTTTCACAAAATGCCACGGTCATTCAATGATTCGCAACTAGGTGTCTCTTCACACCTTTTGCAATGTGGAGGTCACAAACTTGGCATGCTTTCTGAAGGGTACTCTTCTCCCTTTGATTTGTCCAGCATTTCATACACTTTCGAATGGAAGTTATGTGGTTCTGAACAGACAGAGTTGATGCGGAATGAGGCCAGGAATTACCTATGCAATTTCAGTTTCTCAAATGGTAACTTGTTGCGCCATGTTTTATTTCCCCCCACAGAAAAGATAAGGTTATCAGACATGTGGTCCCACAACGCTACTACTAATGTAAATTTTGGCGACTTGAGCAGACTAAGGCCCTCATTACAACTTCAGCGGCTTCAAAGAAGACCACCGAAGCTGCGGGCGCCAGTATACCGCTGGCGGTATTTCTGGCTCCCTATCTGTTACCGTCCGCTGGCCCAGCGGAAAAGTCACATCAACATTGCTGCCAGCTCCTAATAGAGCCAGCGGCAATGCTGATGTGCAGCGGGTGCAGTAGCACCTGTCGCGCATTTCACTGCCCGAAATACGGGAAGTGAAATGCACAGTGGGGCTGTGCCTGGGGGTCCCTGCAGTGCCCATGCCACCTGCATGGGCAGTGCAGGCCCCCCCCCCCCCCCAATCCTCCCTTACCGCCAGCCTTTCCATGGCAGTGTTTATCAACTTGGCCAGGTTGGCGGTCAGGGACCCAATCCCCATTATGACCGGCAGGCAAAAGCCTGGCGGTATAGTGGAGGGACAGGCGGTATGGCCGTGGCTATTGCGCCACGGTCATAATAGCTGGTGTTACTGCCAGCTTACCGCCGGCCGCCAGGGTCGTAATGAGTCCCTAAATGTGCTATTCTTTAAAAAACAAGTGGCATTGAAATCAGCCAAGGAGACATTAGTGCGCTTATCAGCCGAGAAAAAATCCTTAATAAATATCAACTTCAGAGCACATTGGAGAACTAGTCTGCAGGATTTATTATGCCTCGAGCACTGCAGGGATTGTACACTTTAAGGTTGTTGGTTCCGGATTTGTTTACACCTACCAGATAATCTTCAGAATCATTCCTTCAGCTATCCATTCACTTGGAGTGTGTCTGGTGGATTTCCTATATCTTTGGCGTTGATTGTCAGAATACTGCTACTGCTGTTCCTGATACGCAGCGGCTGTGCTTTCTCAGCTAAGCGGAGTGATGGAGCTACCACCAGCCCAGCTCTGTTGTGACTGCATGATGCAGTACTTTGGCACTACTTTGCTGGAAGAACTGGAGCATGTTTGGTCATTGTCATTCTGGCCAATCCTATGCTGCATGCAGCCTGAGTTTCATTGTATCTGGTGCCTCTTTGAATGCACACCAATAGTGTCTCTTGCTCTCCAGCCGGTGCCTCCTGTGGACAAGGAACTGTTATTGTTCCAGATGAGGGTTCATTCACGGTCATGCCCCATGAGACGGAGGTTTATTTGCAAGGCCACCTATGAGCCACCTCTTGTGAACTACTTGACTCCTTCGACATATGGCACAATGGATGGTGCTGCCTACACGGGTGATCCTGCGTCTGAGGCAGAGGCTTCTGCGCACTTCTGCTCAGTGGATCCATCACCCAATCCTGTGTCCGATTTGAAATCTGCCGGTGTGGAGTCCTTCCTGGGCGCACTCCTGTTTGATGACGTCAGAGATTTCCTACAGGACCACACATGTTGTTAAATTCGACCATTGGCTTTCTTCTAAAATATGAAATGTGGTACCAAATTATTTTATCAATCTGGCTCGTGTTTGGCCTGCCTTGCTTGTCATGATTGACAATATATATATTTTGTATGTTTTTATCTTAGATTGTAACTGGATTTTCAGGGTTTAGTTCAGAGCAATTTTAGATTTGGACTCATACACCCTCGATAGTGAGTTAGCATCCTTGTTCCGGCAATGTGGGGGGTGCTGAATCCGTATTAGTTCCCCAGGAGGAGGAGGGGGGGAGGAGTCAGCTTAGCCACTGGCTTGCCGGCCTGTTGCCCTTTTTACCTAGTAACCTTTTTACTCATTTAGCATGCTCTGTTTTATCACATTTATTTCATTGTTTCTTTTGGCACTTCTGCAGCAGCTCACATTTTGTGAGAAATGTTTTGGTTTTTATCAGTCCCATTCTGAGAAGCGTCATGATTAGTGATGTACGTACAGGTTGACCAGAATTTTAAAGTCAAAACCTGGGACATTTCACAAACATAGAAGAAGGACTAAACTTTTACTTCAACCGAACGCACAGAATGACGGCGCTTACGAGGTTAGAATTACAGAAAGGCACTAAGAACATAAATGAAATGCAATTTTTAAAGCCAGCATAATGCCTTCTAATTAAATTGCTTTCTGGTTACACCTGCTAAATATCTCTTTGCAAAACAAAAAAAAAAAAATCACCCCCAGTTTTCAGGCGACTCTCTAAAAAAAAAAAAAACTGGGACATGAGCTAAATTTCCTGAAATCTGTCAAAACAGTTGTTGAAAAACCGGGACTGTTCCGGCAAATCCGGGATGCCTGGTCACCCTATGTACGTAGGTATTGGCATCATGGATCTTTCACTCATACGTTTGACAGGAACACTGTGCGCACTTGTTAGGGATTGTTTATATAATTGCTGACAAGTCTGCAACATTATCAGTTGTTTAGGTACATACCTGTGTCAGAGAACCCACATGAGACGTATAAATACACCTCACATGGAAAACATTATTAGAGGGGTTTCCTTCCAGAAGCCATCTATGCTGCACGTCACCTTGCTGCAGAGCTCAGCCTGTGTGTATTCACAAAGGCAGATCTAGAGACCTGATTCCAAAGTAACGAGGGATGGGGGGCGCTTCTCATGGACATGGTACTGGCAGATAAGAGTTTTTCACACCAAGCTCTCGTTAGGGTAGAGATTAGGTTTTCCTTGTTAGGAATTCCAGATCTTATATTTATTGCAATATGGTAGGGGTTTTCTTATTCACAACTCTTATTTCATGCATTTTACCGCAGATTGCAGTATTTTCAATAAATATATTGAAAACTCTTGCATCTCCTTCATTGCCTATGTGTGTATGAGACTTATTGCTAAAGAGAGAAAAGGGTAACTTCCATTCCACCCCAACTCCCCTGAGAAGTATCATCTAGAGTCCATGCGTAATGCTGCCAGAAATCATCTTTACTGTCTGAGTTTTGGTGAGGTAGGAGGGTTAGGCCAACAGTTAAAACTTGTTGTAGGAGTGACTCAGTCACCTACAAACAGAAGTGCTGTCACCCCTACACCAGCAGTCTCACTAAGGAGTGAGAGTCTAACTACAACAGTTATGCTACTGCTCCTTCGCCGGTGCAGATGCTTGCTCTCAAATTTATATAGAGCGCTGAGATCAGATCAGCCAGCTGCAACCATGTGGGCTTATGAGAAATGGCACACTTAGGCCAGGACGATCTCCCCGACAAGGAATGGAAACTGGTAAGTGGGGAGGTTCTACTAGTATTCACTACTGAACACTCTAAACTGGTATAGGATAACGTGTACACGACTCAGTTTATGCTTCCATGCAGGCTAAATTGCATAAAATTTACCCTGACACATCTGCATGATGTGGCCAAGCAGATGTTGCAGACTTACCCCAAATGCCCTAGCATTGCCAGTTTACACATACTTATTCGGAGGAGATCACACAAAATATAGTACGATAAGTAACGAGCAGTCCAACACAGACTATAGAAACATATCTATTCAACCTCACACCCCAGACAGGGAAGAAACACATGCGTACAAAGTTCTTTAAAACGGGTTCGATATTGGCAAAATGACACATAGTGATCCATTGGTTGAGCAATAGATCATGCTCATGACAGCTTCAGGACAGGACATGTTAAGAATGGTCAGTGGGGGGCGTGGCCATGGAGCTGAACATGGCGCACGCTTAGTCGTTCGGCTCCGGAGGGGCAGACCGCAAACTTTGTGCCGGACGCGCCAGACCGGTCAATCCCTCAACGGGGTGCGGACGCGGCGATCCGCACGAACGAGCGGAGCCGCTGGGACGCGGCTGCGGCTCCGGCGCGGACTTTCGGCGGAGTCGAGCCGCCCGGCGCTGGCGGAGACCTGCGGCCCTGCCATTTAACAGAGGCCGCGGCCCCGGGTGAAGACGCGGGCCGCGCTCAGAACAGGGTGGACGGCCCGCGTGCGGCGGCGGAGGCGCTCGGGCGCTGCAGCCACTCTGAGGTGCTAGGGGAGCCTGGAAAACGCACTGGGCCCGGGTGGATCCCGATATTAATAGGGATTCCTGGCCTCTCGGGACCGATGGAGTGGGCGTGGCCCAGATCCCTCTGAAAAGCCTGGACATATGAAATGGGGCCTTGGCAGCAAACGGAAGACCCAAGGCAACGATATGAAGGCCACCCAACTGCTGAGGGGAGTAGTGACCCCTGGCAGCCCCCCTCAGGGGGAGCACGCCTGACTGAGAACCCGTGGTTGAATATCAGATGTGCCAGAACAAAGGGGCTACTGGAGACCCGAGGACACCAGTGACTCTCGACTGGAGATACCAGGCGCAACCATAAGAAGCACCAGGGACATAGAGGTGGTACCCAAGAGAGGGTGAGTGCATCGAGTGGGGAGATAATTAAGCCACAGTAGCAGCGTGTGCTTGGCTCCGGCCGACGAGGTGGGGCCCAGCGAAAGAGAAGAGTGCGCGGATGGCCTAGGACAGGAGCAGGTCGCGATCGCTCATGGTTGGCTAACGTAACCCCCCCCCCCCACGGGGATTGGGCGCTGGAAACAGCTGGCGGAACGCCTAGGGCTCGCCCTGGAACACCCGGGACCAGTGACTAAGACAGCTGAGGCCTAAGTCAGTGGACAAACCAGAAACAAGCAGCGCAAGCGCTTGGACTACGTGCCGGGCCCCCTGGGGCGCCTCCCCCTGCCTGACCAATGCCCCCTAAGGGCAGACATAAGAACAAAGCCATGGACCCCCTGACACCGCCGGGGGACAATGAGACGACCATACAGAACCAGTCACAAGTCAAAGTGCAAGACACCCTAGACAAGATACTGGGAGCCATTGAGGACACCAAATCAACATTGCAGCGCGACATCAATCAAGTGGCGATAGAGGTGGGCCTCCTGAGAGCTGATCATCATAAATTAGCCGACAGAGTTAAGGAAACGGAAACAATACTGGCGGATGTCGTGCCAAAACAAAAAGATGTGACAGCAGAGGTGACCTCCTTGGCTGGCAGAGTGGCAAAGCTTGAACAGCGAACTGAGGATGCAGAGGGTAGAAACAGGAGGAACAATGTGCGCGTGGTGGGCCTCCCCGAGGGGGCCGAGGGGACGAACATGGTGGAATTCCTGGAGAAATGGCTATAGCATGGTTGTCGCGCCGGAGTGCCTGACCCCCTTCTACTCACTGGAGCGAGCGCATTGTGTGCCGTCTAGACCACTGGCTCCTGGTAGGCCCACGCGGGCGGTAATTGCTAAACTCCTGTATTATAGAGACAGAGACATCCTCTTACAGAAAGCCAGGGAAACGGGCCCATTTAAGGTAGCCAATGGTGAAGTGACACTGTTCCCTGACTTCACTTTGGAAGTCCAGAACAAGCGCGCCTCTTTCCTGGCGATTAAAAGAGCAGGACAGACCCCCCCATACCATCATGGAGAATGACCCCTGCGGCGCTAGAGGACCAGGCATATAGGGAGGAGTTGCGATGTTACCTAACAGAACACATAGAAACTAATAAGGGATCCACCTCTACCAGAGCCGTAGAATGGGAGACACTCAAAGTGGTGACAAGGGGTTACTGTCTTGGGCAGTCCGTGGGGGTAAGACGCACACTAGAGAGGGAACTAAACGCACTGGAGAAGGACATTCACGAGGGGGAGCTGAGACAGGGCCCTGCAGCGCAAGTAGATGAATAGTATGACCGCGCACGCAGAAAGCACTCCCAAGTCGAAGAGCGGCTTAGATGCCATAGCATGCAAAGATACCTGACATCCCTACAGTCGGAAGAGGGGAGATCAGGTAAACTCCTGGCATGGCTGGTACGCCCGAATGGGGACAGCGACCCTATCACAAGCGTATTGGACAGAGGGGGAACACGCAGACTCAGCCCAGGCTCCATTAATGACGCATTCAGAGATTATTACACGCACTTGTACAGGAAGCCTACCGACCTGGGGACGGGAACTCTTGACAATTTCCTGACCCGGATCCCCCTACCGGTACTGAACTTAGAAGATAGGGTCAGTCTAGGAGGGCCAGTGACCACGGAAGAGATAAACGAAGCAATAGCGCAGCTGGCCCCTGGGAAGACCCCTGGCAAAGAAGGTCTTCCTATGGACTTTTATAAAAAGTATAAGTCCTTACTGGTCCCCAGATTGATGGAGATGTATATGGAGGCGGCACAGAGTGGAGAACTGCCACGCACACTACGTGAGGCATTGGTAGTGCCACTCCCCAAAACAAATAGCAAGGGGGCATCAGTAGCTGACTTCCGCCCACTATCAATGTTAAATAGCGACTTTAAGATCCTCAGCAAGATCATGGCCAACCGGCTACTACCCCACATGCCCACTCTGATACATGATGACCAGAACGGTTTCATTCCTGGTCGCAGCACCTCCCTGAATCTTAGACAAATTTTTTCCATCTTACATATGCCCGACGAATTGAAGCCACCAACTGGGACCCTACTGGCGGTGGACTTCGAGAAGGCCTTCGACTCGATCAAATGGGACTACCTGAGGGCGGCAATGTTAAAAATGGGCCTGGGGGAGTACTGGGTCAGATGGGTGGACCTGTTATACTCATCCCCACTAGCAAGGGTCAGGACGGGTAGGACAATCTCCAGTGCATACCCGGTGCACCGGGGAACCAGACAGGGGTGCCCCCTATCTCCATTGTTGTTCGCCCTGGCGATAGAACCCCTAGCGGCCTGGGTACGTGGTGATGGAGCGGGCAGGGGGATTGAATGGGGACCAACTGAGCACATTATCTCGCTATATGCAGATGATATATTGATCTATCTCAGAGATGGAGCGAGCGGTCTCCCTTGGGCCCTGGAGGTCCTAGAGGACTTCGGAGAGGTATCAGGATTACGACTTAACCGTGGCAAAACATATGTGTTTCCCTTGACGCCTGGTTACAGACACCCCGCAGTGTGCCCAATGGACTTGAAATGGGCCCCACGGACCTTCAGGTACCTAGGGATTCAAATTTTCCACGAACTGGGAGACCTAAGAGAGGGTAACCTTGGTAAAGCACTCCGATCCCTGCGGTCCTCAGTGGGGTTTTGGCGCTCTCTGAAACTGCCAGTGATGGCCAGAGTGGCACTGTCCAAGATGATCATGCTTCCCCGACTTCTCTACTATTTTGCCAATTTGCCACTGCTGATACCCCAGGCATGGTTCCGCGACCTGAATGCGTTGCTCAGAGAACTAATATGGGACGATGGACGTAGACGAACTACACTCACGACTATCTGTAGATCACCCCATACGGGAGGACTGGGAGCCCCTGATTTTGAGGCATACTACCTGGCATCCCAACTACAGTGGGTATCCGGTTGGCTGGCGGGTAGGGGACAACTGGATTTATGTACTGCCCAAGGAGTAACGGACACGGCATGGATTGCGGCATACATGGCAAACAGGAAAATAACCCAACCCCTCCCCGCCCCCCCCCCCCGGAATAATATAATGATAAAAATTTTGATGGCATGCTGGAAAAGATGCACGAAAAGGGTGGGAGTGGGCCCTCCATATTCTCCAGCTTTACCACTGTCGGTGCTTGCCCTGGAATCTGGGGGGGGAGGGGACTGGGAAATATGGGACTTGGCCCTTGGTCGACAGCTGGAATAGAAACAGCGGGCGGGCTCTTCAAGGAGGGTGTAATGAGGGGATTTGCTGAACTAACGGAAGAGGGTGTTCCCCGGGGTCAATTTCTACTCTATGGGAAGCTAGTACACACTCTTAAAGTTCACTGGGACACAGTGAATGCGGAACCCGCTACTCATGGGGTCCTGCACTTATTGTTGACATCAGGGGAGAAACCACATCTGATCGCCAAAATATACCGGGCCCAAGTTGAGGCTGCCTTAGACCCTTTACAGTCTTTGAGAGGTCGTGGGAGAACACGATTGGCCGGGAACTGTCTGACTCAGAGTGGAACAGAGTACTGGCCTACCCCCGGGTGATCTCACGTAACACGCGGTTAAGATACATCCAATACAATTATCTACACAGGACGTATCTCACACCCCACAGACTGTTCCGTATATACGGGGGGGCCCCTGGGACATGCCCGAGATGCAGAGGAGGAGAGGCGGATTTTGACCACATGGTTTGGAGATGTCCAGTGATCCAATCTGGTTGGAGGGAAATATTGCCCATCCTATCTGAACTATTGGGGTCAGAGTTGAGACTTACCCCTGAGCTGTGCTTACTGGGCCTCAGACCAGCTGCACTATGCGGAAAGGTGAGGGGACGCTTCCTGGACCTATCCCTGGCCCTTTACAAGAGACTAATCTCGAGGGGCTGGAAGGCTTCAGGCCACCCTATGCTAACTGATTGGAAAAGGGATATTTCAGCATGGTCCAGAGCTGAACTACAGGTCCTAAAAGCAGAAGAAGCCAGGGATACCCGCCGGGTTCCCATTTCCCCGGTATGGGAAGACTTAATGACGAGTTGGGATGGTATAATCAAGAGACTGGCAAACCCAGTAGGAGCAACAGGCGAAATCTAACCCACAGTGAGAAAAGAACCGAGTGGGGAAAATACATAAACAGACGCCCAGAACTGGTCCAAATCACAAATAGATCACACCGGGAGTAGGGATACGAAGACAATTGGCCCACTGACTCCCACTCCACCATAAGAAGCAGCGATAGGCGTGAGTGACCTGCCGGCCCCGCTGCGTGCTGGTGCGCCCTGGGTTGGCCCCCCCCTCCCTCCCAAAAGTTGATACGCTATCGTACCTTAAATACTAACAACTACAAAATCCACTCACACAAAGCCGTAAAGTTGACCTCTTGGGGTCTTTATCTCCCTTCCTTCTTTCCCTACTTTCAATCCTCCCAACATCAACGTCCTTTTAAGTTGTATAACCCCCTCTTTTTTTCGCTTCCTTCCTTTCCTCCCTCTCCTATTTTCTCACTATCCTGGTCTTTTCACCTTTCACACCCCCACCTCCCTCCCAAGTTATAAGTAAGCAGGGACTTAAGTTTAATATTTGATTATTAGTTCTACAAAAATAGCGAAATGAAACAAGAGACGCACCATAACATGTAAAAGAGCACAATTTATTAAAACAAGAAGCAAAAATGTCAACAGCATCAAACAATGAGCAAAAAGTAATGTATGTCATAAAAGCGAAATGTTAAAAAAGCATGTGTAACAAATGCGGAATTGTAACATGAACAAGCATATAATTGTAAAACAACAAAATGTTAATAAAAATATATTTTAAAAAAAGAACGGTCAGTGGCAGAAGAATCCCCTGTGAGAAGGATTAGACGAGACAATAAGTTGAAGGACAATTTAACAGGGGCAGCTGTGGTCCCAGAGCTCCCCTTGTAGGGAAGGAGGAAATTAGGATCGAGGGGAGTGAGGGACCCTTTTGAATGAAACTAAGATGAGAAACATAAGAGGTGCAGGTACAGGTATGATTCCACTCCTACAATGACACCCTATATGGGGAAAATGCATGATAAATACTTGATGGTAGACAAAGTACTCGGGTTTAGTTGATAACACTGGGCGTGAGAACACAGAGACTAAACACTGCTAAAAACTATAATAGTCACACCCCGGATCATGGACAATAAGTGATGAATAGCGACCTTAGGAATTGGAAACATGTCACATAACACTGTACATTCAATAGGATATGTATGCAGGGATCTGCTGGGGTCTATGTGAAAGGGATATGTACAGACCCAGACCAAGATCACAGTGGTTGTATTAGTGCAAGGCAATGACAAAGAGGGTCAACATGCGAAACGGTGGGAAAAAGCAGTCCGCACAGGTCATAGCTGCGCTTAAGCCCACGCGACATTGTCATTGTATGTATGCTGTTTGTATTTTTCCTTTTCATGAAAACTGACAAAAAACCTAACACAAACAAATTAAAAATATATGGAAAATGTCACTTACCCAGTGTACATCTGTTCGTGGCGTTAGTCGCTGCAGATTCACATGCTGTGCACATCCCGCTATCTGGTGTTGGGCTCGGAGTGTTACAAGTTGTTTTTCTTTGAAGAAGTCTTTTCGAGTCACGAGACCGAGGGACTCCTCCCATTTCGACTCCATTGCGCATGGGCGTAGACTCAATCTTAGATTGTTTTCCCCGCAGAGGGTGAGGT
Organism: Pleurodeles waltl; assembly: GCF_031143425.1. Taxonomy (NCBI): domain Eukaryota; kingdom Metazoa; phylum Chordata; class Amphibia; order Caudata; family Salamandridae; genus Pleurodeles; species Pleurodeles waltl. Next base: position 812,797,014 of record NC_090450.1, read on the forward strand.
AGGAAAAGTGTATGCTAGTAATAGTGCCCATGCAATGGAGTGAATGCGTATGTACATAATGAAGTTTAAAGTAATATATTTACAAATGTAAAAATGTTTAAGATCTACTTCTAAACGGCTACAGGCTCCCGGGGAGGCGGGTGGGCGCATGTGAATCTGCAGCGACTAACGCCACGAACAGATGTACACTGGGTAAGTGACATTTTCCGTTCGATGGCATGTGTAGCTGCAGATACACATGCTGTGCATAGACTAGTAAGCAGTTATCTCCCCAAAAGCGGTGGTTCAGCCTGTAGGAGTTGAAGTAGTTTGAAATAATGTTCTTAGTACAGCTTGACCTACTGTTGCCTGTTGTGCAGTTAACACATCTACACAGTAGTGCTTGGTAAATGTATGAGGCGTAGACCATGTTGCTGCCTTACATATTTCGTTCATTGGAATATTTCCTAGAAAGGCCATGGTAGCACCTTTCTTTCTGGTTGAGTGTGCCTTTGGTGTAATAGGCAGTTCTCTTTTAGCTTTAAGATAGCAGGTTTGAATGCACTTAACTATCCATCTAGCAATGCCTTGTTTTGAAATTGGATTTCCTGTATGAGGTTTTTGAAAGGCAATAAATAGTTGTTTTGTCTTTCGAATTAGTTTTGTTCTTTCAATGTAGTACATTAGTGCTCTTTTGATGTCTAATGTATGTAGTGCTCTTTCAGCTACAGAATCTGGCTGCGGGAAGAACACTGGTAATTCTACCGTTTGATTCAAGTGGAACGTGAGATTACTTTTGGTAAAAATGTAGGATTTGTCCGTAGAACAACTTTATTTTTGTGTATTTGAATAAATGGTTCTTGAATGGTAAATGCTTGAATTTCACTCACTCTTCTTAGAGATGTGATGGCAAATAAAAATGCAACTTTCCACGTTAAGTATTGCATTTCACAAGAGTGCATGGGCTCAAAGGGTGGACCCATGAGTCGTGTTAAGACAATGTTGAGGTTCCATGAAGGAACTGGTGGTGTTCTTGGTGGTATAATTCTCTTTAGGCCTTCCATAAACGCTTTTATGACTGGTATCCTAAATAATGAAGTTGAGTGCGTAATTTGCAGGTAAGCTGAAATTGCAGTAAGATGTATTTTAATGGAAGAGAAAGCTAGTTTTGATTTTTGCAAATGTAGTAAGTATCCTACTATATCTTTTGCAGATGCGTGTAAAGGTTGAATTTGATTATTATGGCAGTAATAAACAAATCTTTTCCACTTATTTGCATAGCAGTGTCTAGTGGCAGGTTTTCTAGCTTGTTTTATGACCTCCATACATTCCTGTGTGAGGTCTAAGTGCCCGAATTCTAGGATTTCAGGAGCCAAATTGCTAGATTCAGCGATGCTGGATTTGGATGTCTGATCTGTTGTTTGTGTTGTGTTAACAGATCTGGTCTGTTTGGTAGTTTGACATGAGGTACTACTGAAAGGTCTAGTAGTGTTGTGTACCAAGGTTGCCTTGCCCATGTTGGTGCTATTAGTATGAGTTTGAGTTTGTTTTGACTCAACTTGTTTACTAGATATGGAAGAAGTGGGAGAGGGGGAAAAGCGTACGCAAATATCCCTGACCAGTTCATCCATAGTGCATTGCCCTGAGACTGATGTTGTGGGTACCTGGATGCGAAGTTTTGGCATTTTGAGTTTTCTTTTGTTGCAAATAGATCTATTTGTGGCGTTCCCCAAATTCGGAAGTAAGTGTTCAGTATTTGGGGGTGAATTTCCCATTCGTGGATCTGTTGGTGATCCCGAGAGAGATTGTCTGCTAACTGATTCTGAATCCCTGGAATAAATTGTGCTATTAGGCGAATGTGGTTGTGAATCGCCCAATGCCATATTTTTTGTGTCAGGAGACGCAACTGTGTCAAGTGTGTCCCACCCTGTTTGTTTAGGTAATACATTGTTGTCATGTTGTCTGTCTTGACAAGAGTGTATTTGTGGGTTATTATGGGTTGAAATGCTTTCAGCGCTAGAAACACCGCTAACAGTTCTAAGTGATTTATATGAAACTGTCTTTGCTAAATGTCCCATTGTCATTGGATGTTGTGCTGATTGAGGTGTGCTCACCACCCTGTCATAGATGCATCTGTCGTTATCACGTATTGTGGCACTGGGTCTTGAAAAGGCCGCCCTTGGTTTAAATTTATACTATTCCACCATTGAAGCGAGATGTATGTTTGGCGTTCTATCAACACCAGATCTAGAAGTTGACCCTGTGCTTGTGACCATTGTGATGCTAGGCACTGTTGTAAGGGCTGCATGTGCAGCCTTGCGTTTGGGACAATGGCTATGCATGAAGACATCATGCCTAGCAGTTTCATTACCATTTTGACCTGTATCTTTTGGTTTGGATACATGGCTTGTATTACATTGTGAAATGTTTGGACTCTTTGTGGACTTGGAGTGGCAATTCCTTTTAATGTGTTGATTGTTGCCCCTAGGTATTGCTGTGTTTGACACGGCAGAAGGTGCGACTTTGAGTAATTGATTGAGAAAACTAGTTTGTGTAGGGTTTCTATGACATAATTTGTGTGTTGTGAACACTGTATTTGCGTGTTGGTTTTGATTAACCAATTGTATAGGTACGGGAACACATGTATTTGCTGCCTTCTGATATGTGCAGCTACTACTGCTAGACATTTTGTAAAAACTCTTGGCGCAGTTGTTATTCCGAATGGCAACACTTTGAATTGGTAATGTATCCCTTGGAATACAAACCTTAGGTACTTTCTGTGTGAAGGATGTATTGGTATATGGAAATATGCATCCTTTAGATCCAGTGTTGTCATGTAGTCTTGTTGTTTGAGCAGTGGGATTACTTCTTGTAATGTAACCATGTGAAAGTGGTCTGATTTGATGTATGTATTTAATATTCTGAGATCTAGTATAGGTCTTAGACTTTTGTCTTTTTTTGGGTATCAGAAAGTACAGTGAGTAAACTCCTGTACTTAGTTCTTGTTTTGGTACTAATTCTATTGCCTCTTTTTGGAGCAATGCTTGAACTTCTAATCCTAGAAGATTTATATGTTGTTTTGACATACTGTGTTTTCGGTGGGACTGTTGGAGGGAATTTGAGAAATTCTATGCAATAACCATGCTGGATAATTGCTAGTACCCAAGTATCTGTTGTTATCTCCTCCCAATGTTTGTAAAATTGGCTTAGTCTTCCCCCCACAGGTGTTATGTGATGGGGATGTGTGACTTGTAAGTCACTGCTTATTTTGAGGAGTTTTGGGGCTTTGGAATTTTCCTCTATTTTTTTGGAATTGTCCCCCTCTATATTGCCCCCGAAAACTTCCCCGCTGATATTGGCTTTGGTAAGTGGGCCTTGTTTGTGATGTCATGGTTTCTGTAGGTTGTCCTCGAAACCCTCCCCTAAAAGGTGTTTTGCGAAATGTGCCTCTGCTCTGCGGGGAGTAGAGTGCGCCCATGGCTTTTGCTGTATCGGTGTCTTTCTTGAGTTTATCAATAGCAGTGTCGACTTCCGGCCCAAACAACTGCTGTTCATTAAATGGCATATTTAGCACGGCTTGTTGAATTTCCGGCTTGAACCCTGACGTGCGCAGCCATGCGTGCCTTCTTATTGTATTGCAGTATTTACTGTCCTTGCAGCCGTATCTGCTGCATCCATTGAAGAGCGTATCTGATTATTAGAGATACTTTGTCCTTCTTCCACCACTTGTTGTGCTCTTTTTTGGAACTCCTTGGGTAAGTGTTCTATCAAATGTTGCATCTCATCCCAGTGAGCTCTATCATATCTTGCCAAAAGTGCTTGTTGTGAGAAAATAGCCTCTTTCTAGCCTTGTTACCCCCACTTTTAGCCTGTTTGTGAGTGTATGCCAGGGTGTTTTCACTGTCTCACTGGGATCCTGCTAGCCAGGGCCCAGTGCTCATAGTGAAAACCCTATGTTTTCAGTATGTTTGTTATGTGTCACTGGGACCCTGCTAGTCAGGACCCCAGTGCTCATAAGTTTGTGGCCTATATGCGTGTGTTCCCTGTGTAGTGCCTAACTGTCTCACTGAGGCTCTGCTAATCAGAACCTCAGTGGTTATGCTCTCTCATTTCTTTCAAATTGTCACTAACAGGCTAGTGACCAATTTTACCAATTTACATTGGCTTTCTGGAACACCCTTATAATTCCCTAGTATATGGTACTGAGGTACCCAGGGTATTGGGGTTCCAGGAGATCCCTATGGGCTGCAGCATTTCTTTTGCCACCCATAGGGAGCTCTGACAATTCTTACACAGGCCTGCCACTGCAGCCTGAGCGAAATAACGTCCACGTTATTTCACAGCCATTTTACACTGCACTTAAGTAACTTATAAGTCACCTATATGTCTAACCTTTACCTGGTGAAGGTTAGGTGCAAAGTTACTTAGTGTGAGGGCACCCTGGCACTAGCCAAGGTGCCCCCACATTGTTCAGAGCCAATTCCCTGAACTTTGTGAGTGCGGGGACACTATTACACGCGTGCACTACATATAGGTCACTACCTATATGTAGTTTCACAATGGTAACTCCGAATATGGCCATGTAACATGTCTATGATCATGGAATTGCCCCCTCTATGCCATCCTGGCATAGTTGGCACAATCCCATGATCCCAGTGGTCTGTAGTACTGCCAAACTGCCCTTCCTGGGGTTTCACTGCAGCTGCTGCTGCTGCCAACCCCTCAGACAGGCATCTGCCCTCCTGGGGTCCATCCAGGCCTGGCCCAGGATGGCAGAACAAAGAACTTCCTCTGAGAGAGGGTGTTACACCCTCTCCCTTTGGAAAATGGTGTGAAGGCAGGGGAGGAGTAGCCTCCCCCAGCCTCTGGAAATGCTTTGTTGGGCACAGATGTGCCCAATTCTGCATAAGCCAGTCTACACCGGTTCAGGGGACCCCTTAGCCCTGCTCTGGCGCGAAACTGGACAAAGGAAAGGGGAGTGACCACTCCCCTGACCTGCACCTCCCCTGGGAGGTGTCCAGAGCTCCTCCAGTGTGCTCCAGACCTCTGCCATCTTGGAAACAGAGGTGCTGCTGGCACACTTGACTGCTCTGAGTGGCCAGTGCCACCAGGTGACGTCAGAGACTCCTTCTGATAGGCTCCTTCAGGTGTTAGTAGCCTGGCTGGCTAGGCCAGGGAAGGCTCGTTAGAGGATAATGTCTCTTGGAGTCTAAAAGGGGTTGAACATGACCAACATGTTTCTGCCCTCACTAAGTGTTGGTGGGTCAGGGGCATTCGTCAGGGTCGGAGCATCTGTAATGAGTACGGTGCTCAAAGTGAAAGTGTGTGTCCTACCTGAACAGGTAGTTCACGGTGGGGTAGGCCCTGGAGCTGGGGGCGTATTGCCTCTGGTCTGGCTAGAACCGGGGGGGGGGGGGGGGGGGTTTCCCTTGTAGTCACACTCACGCCAAAGGGAATACCATGGGGGTTCAACCCCTTTTAGACTCCAAGAGACATTATCCTCTAACGAGCCTTCCCCCTTAGTTTTAGTCTTACCAACATGCACCACCATTAAAACTAACAAGAGACACCGGTGACATGTTAGGTAATTTTATTATTCACCCCCTCTGGATCACTGTAACTATCCAGACAATTCAATTTCAGCACTCCCTCTGGTTCTTTTAACCAGAGGTCGAGTCCGCCTGAGTAGTATCATCTTACTTAGGTGGGGCTAGGTGGTCATATGATGAAGCAAGACACTATTATGTGTGTGAGACCACCTAGTCCGTAAAGGAAAATCCCCTGCTACTACTGTAGGGCAACACAGCACCCCCTATCAAGCAACCTAATGCAACCAGGAACTGGTTAAAGACTAACCCAGTCTTACCCCCTGTTCCTACTATCCCACACCTTTTGTGATTAGGTAGTCTGCCTCCTCTCTGCACTAGAAGCTCCGAAGAAATCTCCCGTGGGTCGACGGAATCTTCCCCCTGCAACCGCAGGCACCAAAAAGCTGCATTACCGGTCCCTTGGGTCTCCTCTCAGCACGACGAGCGAGGTCCCTCGAATCCAGCAACTCTGTCCAAGTGGCCCCCACAGTCCAGTGACTCTTCAGTCCAAGTTTGGTGGAGGTAAGTCCTTGCCTCACCTCGCTAGACTGCATTGCTGGGAACCGCGACTTTTGCAGCTACTCCGGCCTCCGTGCACTTCCGGCGGAAATCCTTTGTGCACAGTCCAGCCTGGGTCCACGGCACTCTAACCTGCATTGCACGACCTCCTAAGTTGTTCTCTGGCGACGTGGGACTTCTTTGTGCGACTTCGGGTGAGCACCGTTTCACGCATCATCGTAGTGCCTGTTTCTGGCACTTCTCCGGGTGCTACCTGCTGCTAAGAGGGCTCCTTGTCTTGCTCGACGTCCCCTCTAGCTCCTGGTCCAATTTGCGACCTCCTGGTCCCTCCTGGGCCACAGCAGCATCCAAAAACGCTAACTGCACGATTTGCAGCTAGCAAGGCTTGTTGGCGTTCTTTCAGCGGGAAAACACTTCTGCACGACTCTCCACGGCGAGAGGGATCCGTCCACCAAAGGGGAAGTCTCTAGCCCTTTTCGTTCCTGCAGAAACCTTTGCTTCTTCTGTCCAGTAGAAGCTTCTTTGCACCCACAGCTGGCATTTCCTGGACATATGCCCATCTCCGACTTGCTTGTGACTTTTGGACTTGGTCCCCTTGTTCCACAGGTACCCTAGATTGGAAATCCACAGTTGTTGCATTGTTGGTTTGTGTCTTTCCTGCATTATTCCTCTATCACGACTTCTTTGTCTTTTGGGGAACTTTAGTGCACTTTGCACTCACTTTTCAGGGTCTTGGGAGGGCTAATTTTCTAACTCTCACTATTTTCTAATAGTCCCAGCGACCCTCTACAAGGTCACATAGGTTTGGGGTCCATTCGTGGTTCGCATTCCACTTTTGGAGTATATGGTTTGTGTTGCCCCTATCCCTATGTGTCCCCATTGCATCCTATTGTAACTATACATTGTTTGCACTGTTTTCTAAGACTATACTGCATATTTTTGCTATTGTGTATATATATATCTTGTGTATATTTCCTATCCTCTCACTGAGGGTACACTCTGAGATACTTTGGCATATTGTCATAAAAATAAAGTACCTTTATTTTTAGTATAACTGTGTATTGTGTTTTCTTATGATATTGTGCATATGACACTAGGTGGTACTGTAGTAGCTTCACACGTCTCCTAGTTCAGCCTAAGCTGCTCTGCTAAGCTACCATTATCTATCAGCCTAAGCTGCTAGACACCCTATACACTAATAAGGGATAACTGGGCCTGGTGCAAGGTGCAAGTACCCCTTGGTACTCACTACAAACCAGTCCAGCCTCCTACACTTGTGAATTGGCAATGCGCCATTGGTTTGCTGCTTGTGCTGCCACCCTTTTGCCCGCAGCATCAAATTTGCGACTCTCTTTGTCTGGAGGTTGTGCGTCCCCCGAGGTATGAGAGTTAGCTCTCTTACGAGCTGCCCCGACAACTACTGAGTCTGGTGTTAACTGCGTTGTAATATAAACTGGATCTGTTGGCGGTGGCTTGTACTTTTTCTCCACCCTTGGAGTTATGGCTCGGCCTTTAACAGGATCCTGAAAGATTTGTTTTGAATGTTTTAGCATTCCTGGGAGCATAGGTAGTCTTTGGTATTGGCTATGAGTGGAGGATAGCGTGTTAAACAAAAAGTCATCCTCAATTGGTTCGGAATGCAAGGTGACGTTATGGAAAGCAGCTGCCCTTGCGATCACCTGTGTGTAAGATGTACTGTCCTCAGGTGGGGACGGCCTGGCAGGGTACGAGTCTGGGCTGTTGTCCGATACTGGAGCATCGTAAAGGTCCCATGCATCGGGATCATCTTGACTCATGGTAGTATGAGTCGGGGAGTGCATCAGTGGAGGAGTTGCTACCGGTGATGTGTGCACTGATGGTGGTGGAGACGGTGGTGGAGTTGTTTTCCTTGCCACCTTTGCCTGTGGCTCCTTGTCCTTTTCTTGAAAGGCAAGTTTTCTTTTTATTTTAATTGGGGGAAGAGTGGTTATCTTCCCTGTGTCTTGTTGAATGTGGAGCCTCCTTTGAGTATAGTCTGACTCTACTCCTTGAAGTTCCTCTCCGAATCTATGTTTTTGCATTTGGGAGGACAATCCTTGTTCCTCTGTATAGGAACCTGTTTTCGGCTCCGAGGCTGGATGTTTCGGAACCGAAACTTTTTCGGACGTCTTTTTAGGCTCCGAAGAAACCTTTGTAATTTTCGGCGTGGTGGTGTCTGGGTGCCGAATTTGTTCGGTGCCGCTGTCACGGTGCCGAAATTTCTCTGAACCGATGTCTCGGGTCCGAGATTGCTGTGTGGCGGTATCTCGACCGGAGTCGGATGACTTCGACACAAGCGTGCCCTTTTTTCGGTGCCTTGGATCGGTCACCTATTTTTTGGGTTAAGCCACGGCCTGTTGGCGGTGGCGTCCCCTGGGTTTTTTTTGACTTCTCGTGAGTCTTATGTTTCGACGTCTTACTCACGGTTTTCGGCATTTCTTCGGCCTCGAGCTCTTCCGAGTCCGACTCGTGGATAGAGAAAGCTTCCTCTTCCTCCTCGAAACGCTCTTGTCCTGTCGGCGTCGACGCCATCTGCAGTCTTCTGGCTCTTCGGTCTCTTAACGTCTTTCTCGACCGAAACGCTCGACAGGCCTCACAAGTATCTTCCTTTTTGCTCTGGGGACAAGCACAAGTTACAGACCAGATGCTGATCCGTATACGGATACGTGTTATGGCATTTTGGACAGAAGCGGAATGGGGTCCGTTTCATCAGCCTTGAAGTTACACGTGGCCGGGCCGACCAGGCCCCGACGGGGGATCGAAAAAACCCCGAAGGGCCACCAGAGCTCTTCAAAATTCGGTGTCGATCTGTTGTAACTAACCCGATACCGAACGCAAACAATACCGACGTTTTCTCCGAGATTCTAACTAACTTTCCGACCCGAAACACAGAGCGAAAAGGAAAACACGTCCGAACCAGATGGCGGAAAAAAAACAATCTAAGATGGAGTCGACGCCCATGCGCAATGGAGTCGAAATGGGAGGAGTCCCTCGGTCTCGTGACTCGAAAAGACTTCTTCGAAGAAAAACAACTTGTAACACTCCGAGCCCAACACCAGATGGCGGGATGTGCACAGCATGTGTATCTGCAGCTACACATGCCATCGAACATATATATATATATATATATATATATATATAATAAAAATGATATGCAGGATTTTTACAGTGAAATAAATGCCTTCACCCCCCCCCACAATCCACCATATCTTTGAATTAAGAACAGCAACCTGTAGAAGTGTAAAACAAATGAATCAAATGGCAAACTACAAATCCTCAAAACGCACCCCTCCTTCAAATCAATCCTGTCCATTCGAAACAAAAAAAATGGAGTGGTATTTTGCACCCCTTTCCCCATCTAATAGGACTATCCCCTTGAAGACATCACAAAAAGACAGGGTAGTCTCTGCAATCCTTATTGAGGGTCAAGTTATTCTCTAGTGACTATGCATAGGCGCATGTATGCCTCAAATATTTTAGGAAGCTCACATAATAGTAGCTTAACACATCAGTGCCCACCTACCTTCTGTCCTCGAACTTCCCCTTCTTAACAGCAGATTCTAGCTCGGTGACGACCAGCTCATAAAATGATGCCAACCTACATAAAGAGATAATGAACAATTGTAAGGATGAAAACATCCAGCCATTAAAGAAGCATGTGATGGGCATGAAACAGGGCTGCTCTAATGATTCCTTAACAGCCATGAGTCTGCACAGCCTTAGCGATCACATATCAGCTGTTTTACCTGGAGGCTTAAAAAAATGCCAGAAAGACAGAGATATAAAATAGCATTGGAGATATAAGCACTGTGTCTCTGAACTGGGGGGCGGGGCCTGATTATTTGGTGAAAACATAGCTGCATTGACCTAAACAAGTGCACCAATTGCGTATTAATGGTGATTCCTTATGAACTATTTTCCAGCACATTTCAAAGCTCTAAATATCTGTAAAATACATAATGACGGGGCTTGGGGACTTAAAGACAATTATGAGTTTGGGGTGACAGGTTTCACTCAAGGTCCCTGACAAGTCAAAGAATTGAGTAGCCAATTAACAGATAACAAGGTATCATGGCTAACTTTTATATTTTCTTGCCTCTTCTACAGGGCCAGAAACAGGAGAACAGGATTCATACCCATCAGATTCTCAACAGTCAAGTGTATGTACACAGTTTCACTCCTTAAACACAAAGACCTGCCAATACTGGCTCTCCAAAAATCCTTTCAATTCCCCGATAGTCCACTAGCAAAACAAATCACAACAGCAACCTATCAGTTGGGAAGAGGCTGAGCAGAAGGCTAGCTGGTCTTGGAAGATGCGTTACCTTTAACTGTAAATATTTTGACCCTGCATTGAAGAAGCTGCTTTCATATCCACTTAAGTCTTGTCTCATTCCTGCAGCCAGGAGGGTACTAGCTAACCGGTTTTATTTCAAGGCAAACCTCCAATTCCTTAAATAAAATGGTGACATCAAATTCCAAATTTGACAGTCTGAATTTTAAAATATCGACAAAATACAAAGATTACAACATTTCCCATTAAATGCCATCATCAATTTATGTCAAAACAATAAAAAAAATTGACAATATTTAAATCAGCAGTATCTTTCTAACAATAACTCTTATTTCGGGCTTAAAGGGGAATGGTGGGGGGTGGGAGGGTGGGGGTGAGCTACCTTACTAATACAGCCACTAAAATCTAATACAGCCTAAAACATTTGGCCATTGCAAAGACCACAATCATCCGGATAAGTAAGAAGTGTTCCTCAGACTCTTACAAGAAACGACAGGCCGGGCAGAGGTTAGACTTGTCAGACACCGAGAACCACGTAAGGTGTCAGTGGCCAGTAGAAAGACACCATAGCGAAGCTGCAGATAAAGGGAACATGCCCAGAGTGGATTAATGTAATCCAGGACATGCTTAAATTCAAATACATTTTTGTGTATTAAAAAAAAAAAAAAAAAAACGTTGGTCTTGCTACCTGTAGAGTCTGAAGACTGGCTAAGTGCAATACAATTTGTCCAGTATGCCTGCTTAATAACACCTTTAGCATTGCTTTTGAGAGCTGAAGGCCACTCCATAGGCTACCCAGCCCTAGGCTATTAAAGGTCTCTTTAATGTATGCCAGCCAAGGGATTTTATATGGATCTTTTGAGGCAATGACCTCGCTTACATCTTCAAGGCCTCTGCTGAACATACCCAAAGCCAGTACATTAAAGGTGGCAATCCCGCCTCTTCTATTCTGTGCTTGAAGGTGAGAACCAATTTGAGCAGCTGGAGTAGAGTCCTGAGTCCCAGAAAGGCAGAAGCCCTTAAAGTTATTTTCACCCACATCAAGAAGCAAGCAGTCAGTATGGCCCAACAGCTCAGCGCCATACAAAGTGGCACTCTTGACCTGAGCCTTATAAATCCGTATCACAGGGTAGATCAGATAGGATGAGGTTTGTTTGGCAAACCTCAAGATAGCAAATGCTCTATGGTTGACAGATGTGTGGCTCTTTTGGATTGGGGATTCCCAATACTTCTTATCTGACAATCTGGTCCCTAAATATTCAAATACTTTCTCAAGGGGAGCACTGCCTAATCCAATAGTATCATCCAGTCTCTTCTTTTTAGAATAAACCATGGATTTAGTCTTTAAAGCATTTATCTTAAACCCATATGAGTTACCAGGAAAATGTAAAAAAAATTAAAATTAAAATAAAAAAACCTCCACCATAAGAGCCTAAAGACCTACACATTTTAGAAAGAGGCAAAACGTCATTGCCGAAAAACAAGGCCCGAAACTAGTGATATGGTGGAGTCATTTTGGCAATTTTGCTTTTGTTTATAAAACAAAAGAAAAAGAGTCGAGCCAAAACACAACATTGGCAAACACTTTTTCCTGTGCCTTTCTTCTATGTCAATCTCCCATGTGGTCCCCAGTGGATCCTAGGGTAGATCCCCTCATGCAAACTCAATTATAATCAACAAACTGTCAAGACGGTTCATGTTAGCTAGGACGTCCCACAATGTTCCCTTGTGACCAAATCTAATGCTGCTTGCAAAGCTATGAAAGCAATGAAGTGAGCCACCGCCGTCTACAGTCCTAAATCCTGCTTCTAGGTTGGAGATAACATTGTTAACTTCAATGTAAGATGTTAAGTGGCCGAAGAATTGCTTGCAGAAAATTTTCTGCAGGTTGTCTAATAGGTTAATAAGGCATTAGTCACTCTGGAAATTATAACAACATTTTTTGTGGATTGCCACAATTTCCATGCCTTTCAATGTGGATGGAATTGGTTTGCTGTAATAAGGAAGATGATGGCCCAGACTCTTACAACATGGCCGACGGAGAATACCCATGTGACGCATGGGAATGGATTGCGTGAGTGCCGCTTGTTTTTAACCTGTGAAGACTGTCTGATTTTTAGTTGGGGATTATTTACCTTTGGAGGCATTATTCTTAGTGGTGTATTTTGAGCGTGTTAAGCATTTTAAATTCACAAACACGGATTAAGCATTTTAATTCATAAATACAAGTAGTTCTGTTGGAAGGCTGAGGGCCTGTTAGAGCCCTACCTCCTTTAAACCACTTCCGGGTGGTTAGCAGTGCAGCTGCCGGTGGTCACGTGAGCCTTTGTTCCCCTGGCCCTGAGCGGTTATATTCGAGTTCAGATACGGCCTCGCAGCAGATGCGCACCAGGGGCGAGCCCATCTGCGCCCGTCCGCGCCCAACTGGGACTGGGGTCTGGTGATCATGCCCCTCACCTGGTAGCTCCTGATCGCCTTTGTTATTCATCGCAAATCCTCCATTCATTAGCAGGCAATCTGTGCTTGCATTAGATGGCCTTAGATAATTTAAAAGAATGGAGTTGTAAGCAGTGCAATTGGACACCCCAGATTTTACGTGACATAAGAGCTCCTGTCATGCTTGCATCCATGGCACGTAAAAGGCAAATAAAGGGTTCGACCCCTACCAGGGCTATGCTAACCTGTGCCTTGATAAATGCTCGTTCTCTAGGTAAGTATAAAATGGAAATCGTAGATTTAATCGGGCAGTACAAACTTAATTGCCTTTTTACTACGGAAACCTGGGCAAAAAATGACTCCAATCCAGATTTCATAGAGGCCACTCCTTTGGGATATGCATATAATAGACTCGCTAGAACTACTGGTAGAGGAGGACTAGCAGTTATTTGTAAGTCACATTTTACCCGTCAACGGCATGGGATTGTTTCTTCTACTGAGGTATGTGAAGGAATGTATTTCAAAATAAGTCAAAACATTTCCATATTATTGGAGGGACTGCTAGTTTACTGGCCACCTGGCCCTTATTCCAACTTTTTGCAGCATTGGCCAAACTTACTAGAACCTCTAACTTTGCTACTAAAGCTAATATTTTAGGGGATTTTAATCTCCACTTCGATGACACCCAGAACCCACACATTGAGGAATTTTTAAGATTTATGACAGCTTTAGATTGGGAATTAAAAGCTACTTCTGCCACTCATGTAGCAGGTCATATATTAGATGGGATATTTACCCGAGCCGAGGATCAGCTACTGCTGACTAAATCGCCACTCAGCTGGACAGATCATTATCTATTAACCTTTAGATTTACCGAGGTGGACTTGTCCAAACAATCTAGTTTCAAGGGGAAATTAGTCAGACATTGGAATCGTATTAAGAAGCAAGAGTTAGGACCGCTTTGGAGGCAGGCTGGGAAGCTACTAAAAATGTATCTGTCAGTCACAGACAGCTTCAATCAGGGTATCTCCATTGCTATTAATCAACTGGCCCCACTTAAACCCTCTGTTTCGCGTGAAATAAAAAAAAGGTAGACATCCTCGGTTCACTAGGGAGCTTAAGATACTTCAAAGAAAATATCATCAACAAGAACGGCGATGGAAGTTAGATCCCAATTCAGTTGAAAAAGGAAAGCTAAGAGATGTTCTTAAAAATTATAAAAGAGGCAATTACTAAAGCCGAATCTGAATATTTAATTGAGAAGATTAAGGAAGCATCTAATGTACCTAGAGAACTTTTCAAGGTTGTAAGTACCTTGACAACCCCTATCGCTCCTACAGAGCTGGAGAACTCACAAGAGTTTTGTAACAAGGTGGCCACCTTCTTTGAAAATAAAGTTCTATAAATACACTCAAGCTTCAATCATGCTGACGAGACGGATGGTGTACTTGATACTGTCAACAGCACCGCAGATATTGACCATCTTCTGTTAACTAATTTTCAACCAGAAGGGGTAGCCGCCTGTTGGACGTCTGACCAGGGTTGTTGTACAACAATTTAAAATGTTCTTCCCATTCCCTTAGATGAATTGATAATTCGGGTTCTTTAACCCCATCTTTGGCTCACTATCTGCCAGAGTGTGCTAGAGTCCTTCTTAAATGAGGCCTCTAAGATCTTCCCAGATTGACTGTTTCCATCTTACTTTGGCCAATTTGATAGGCTCCCTATATGTTGCTGTTATTCCTAGCCTCCCTGAAGGGAGCCGATAACCACTCCTGGGATTTTGGGTTCTTGACAGCCTGTTTAAAATCCTTCAGGAAGTAATCTTTTCAGTTAAAAAATAAATGATTATGGCCCTCATCAGATCAATGGCGGTAATGACCTCCTACCGCCTTGGAGACAGACGCCAAAACACCATCGCCGCAGCTACCTACGGGCCGCCATATTATGACCGTAGCCGGAATTCAATTCCAGCTGCGGCCAAGGCAGTGGATGGCGGTAAGGCGGCGCTGCCAGCAGCAGCGCCACACGAGTAGACTGCCACAGACTGTATCATGGCACATGGTTATGGCCTGGCGGTGTTATGCTGGCGGGCGCTGGAGGACCCCCTGCAAGCAGGTAAATCGGGTGCTCCGACAGGAGATGGCGGTGGGGGGTGTTTTGTGTGTGTGTGTTGGGGGGTTGGTGTATGTTTCTGTGTGCATGCATGCGGGTGTGTGGAATGCGTGTGTGCATGAATGGGTTTGAGTGTGCGTGTATGTTGTGTTGTGTAAATGTGTGTGCTTGTATGTATGTCAGTGGGTCTGGATGTGAATGGATATATGCATGCCTGGGTGTATGTGGGTATGAGTGTGTGTATGTTGGTGCATGAATGTGCGCGTATGTCATGGGGGGGGCAGGGGAGACCCCTGTCAGTGACAGGGAATGAATTCCCTCGCACTGATGGTGCCTACCGCCATGGTTTTCGTGGCGGTCAGGAAGCCACGAAAACCATGGCGGTAGGCAGGGTCATAATCCTGTGGGTGGGATAGTGACAACCGCCTGGCGGCTGTTACCGCCCTGTCAGACTGAGTGGTACATTGGCGGTTTGGCTTGCGTCAAACCACCAATGTCAATTTTCTCCAAAATACCGCCATCCGCTGGGGTCATAATGAGGGCCTATATTCTTTAACGATGGAATCTAGGTAGTCCCAGTTCTCAAGCATCTTTCCCATGTGGACAGCCATTTTATCATGAATGCTAGAGCTCACATTCTTGGTGGAACAAAGTGTTCCACAATGTTCCATTGATTATTAGCCACTGCTAAAGTAGTCCCACTTGATACAGGGCTCTCCATCATTGTATAAGAAATATGATTATGTACTGTTAATATCAAAGGGTCGTGGTCGCTCTTGACTCTGACTGACCGACATATCCACCATAGCTGACCACAGTTCCCCAGATACAGAGATCTAAGAGGATATAGGGGGTCATTCTGACCCTGGCGGTCATGGACCGCCAGGGCCAACGACCGCGGGAGCACCGCCAACAGGCTGGCGGTGCTCCCATGGGCATTCTGACCGCGGCGGTACAGCCGCGGTCAGATACGGGAAACCGGCGGTGTCCCGCCGGTTTCCCGCTGCCCAGGGGAATCCTCCATGCAAGCAGCGCCGCATATGGGGATTCCGACCCCCTTACCGCCAGCCTGGTTCTGGCGGTTTTGACCGCCAGAACCTGGCTGGCGGTAACTGGTGTCGTGAGGCCCACTGGCATGGGCACTGCAGGGGCCCCCTAACAGGGCCCCACCAAGATTTTCAGTGTCTGCCATGAGGAGCCGGCATCCTCATGGAAGGGGGTTTCCCGCTGGGCTGGCGGGCGGCCTTCTGGCGGTCGCCCGCCAGCCCAGCGGAAAACTCAGAATAACCGCGGCGGTCTTTTGACCACGCAGCGGTATTCTGGCGGTTCCCGTTTGGCTGGCGGCGCCTGCCGCCAGCCAAACTCAGAATGACCCCCATAGTCTATAGAGGTGGTATATTTTCGCCTCTATGAAATGTTGGAACAGGTGTTAGGTCTGAAACAGAACGACCATTACAAGCATGTAATCCATGAGTATGAGTGAAGTCCACCATTTGCAGAGCAGCCCTGGCCAAATTACTCCTAGAGGGAGACGTTAACTTGGGACTATTCCATACCACACATCCTCCTCTGCACGCAGATCTTGTGTAATGTGATTGGGCTCGAAGGTTAGTTTTAAATCCCCGCAATGATGAGATTGTGAGAGGCAACATAAGGATAATATGTCCAATAGGGCAATAGTTCTTGATTCTTTCCGCCTACCCATGCTTCTAACATAGATGTTAAATAGCAGTATGGGAGCCTAAGTAGATTGCGTTATGACAAGCTCCTGCAGAGTTTGGGAGGAAAATGACAACTCTGTGATAAAACACTTCAGTGTAATGTTCAACCATATTAGTAACCCCCCCACCCCGGGGGTCTCCCAGAAGATGAAGTAACTGCAGATAAGAAAAACCTTTGGTATCCATTCATAGAAACATTTTCTATAGTTTTTATACTCCTCATATTAAAATATGAACTAAAACAAACCTACTAAACAAACATCCTGGAAACTAACATGAGCTCACCTCTCATCCCTGCTCACCGTTCATATACACAACACTTTTGGTAATGATGAATCTACTGTTTAAACATAGGTCTCCCCACATCCTAAGACCATCCTGGACCCAAAACTTGACACAACTGTATACATTTCCCTGCACCAGCCTCCCTTCTGCCCCTTCCCACTACATTTGATGTAGCATGCCCATTCACTCCCAACAGGGTATCTCAGTGCAAATACCAACAGGGTCTTCCTGTCATACCAAGGAATACTTGAGGGACAAGGTGCTGCAATTAATTTGGAAACAGCAAAGTGTTCAGCATTACATTACCCTAAATTAGATATTATTTGGAAGTTTGTACCAGTCCTAGGCCGCTAGATAGGAAAATTATCTAGCTCAAAAAGTGTGCTGTGGCTGAGCCTGAGCCAGGGAGAGTGGTCCAAGAATGCTGGTTGGTTTGTAGAATTTAATCCTGCTGCTAAGGTATCATTGACCTTTGATGTAAAGTGTTCTGTGGGCATGACACTACAATTTGCTTATGTATTGGTAATCATGAAGGGTTTCCATAATAGGAATAGAAGCTGATCTGGGGGAAGGTGACAAACCAACTTGGTGGTAGTGTTCTGAATTGTTTGAAGCCATATTAGTACATAGACATCCATACCAGCATGAAGGGCATTACCATAATGTACTAGAATTATTACAGCCTGGGTGGCCATTTGCTGCAATGCAGGTGTCGCAGGATGGGCGGTAGCAATCACACAGGACTCGTTGATTCTACAGGTAAGCAGGTAAGTAGATTTATTAGTGGTAAATAACACTATCTGGTGATGTAAGTCTTTTATATTATTTTTCTGTTCTTCAGACGTCTCGTCCAGACATGGTTTACTGATCTCTTCTTCTTTCTGAATTCCTCAAGGCCTCTCGGTAAGCATTAGTGGACAGAAGAAGAAGAAGAATAGGCATGGTAAGTGATTGTGAAAGTTCTTTCCCTTCTTCTCTTTTCTGTCTCTGTCTTTCCCTTTTCCTCTTCTGGCCCTATTCCTGGTCTTTAGAAAGGGGGGGAGGGGCGGGGGGGGGTTCCTTTCTACTTGTCTCTTATCTCTCCCTCTTCTCCGGTTTCTGCTTTGCTCAGTTCTGTCCTGTAGAGGTTCTTTATGGCTTTTCTTTGTTTCTTTCCCTGTGTTCTCTCTCTCTGCTTATTCCGGAGTCTCCTTTCCCTATAGTTGCAGTTCCTTTCTCCTCACTTTTCTGTCTTTTACCGGAACCTGGTTCTTCTATTGTCAATGTCTTCCTGTGTCTTCTTTACTCCCAAATCCTCTTTTCCCCACCTTCAAGTTCCTCCCCCAGCCGTGCGTCCAAACCTTTCGTGCTTTCCTTTTCTCTCTCTCGACTCACTATGTATCTCGCGAACGTGCAACCCAAAGTGCAGTCTCCCTCCCGTTCTCCTTAACCCTGCCCGGCCACAGCCCTGTACCTGACTTGGCCACGCTTCTCCTGAAGCGTGGCAGGTCTTAAAGTTCTGTTTCCCGGAGCCGACTTTCTTCGTCCCTGGTTGGGACCGCGGCAGTCCTATTCTTCACTCCTGTACCGCACTCGAGGGGTGCCGATTGTACTAGGAGTCTCCTCGGTTGAGTCCTGGCAGACCTTCGGGACTCATCCTCGGTGTCCTCAGTATCTTCTATATCCACACTTCCGACTCTCCTCCGCTCACCTGCTGTTCTCCCTCTCTGCTCCGCGACCTGGCTTTTTGACCTCCCAGGTTCCTACGGAGACAGACTCGAGCGCACAGGATTGGTTGACCCTGGAGACATATCCAGGTCAGCCCAAGAGGCGTCAGCGCCGATCGAGATATTGTGCGGGTGGGCCCGGTCCATCACAGACTCCCCCTAGAGAGCGGCAGCAAGAAATCCGCATTCAGCATGTGGTGGACAGGAGAGTGCAGAATCTGGAAGGCGAAGGGTTGCAAAGAGAGAAACCACCTTAGAACACGAACATTAGAGTCTTTGTTGCGAGCAAGCCGAGTGAGGGGTGCATGATCCGTAAGAAGGGTAAAAGTTTGCCCAGTGAGATAATAGCGCAATGCTCAACAGCCCACTTAATAGCCAAACATTCTTTCTCAATAGTGGGATAGTGAGTCTCTCTCGGGAGGAGCTTTCTACTAATGTACAATACTGGGTGGATGGACCCATCCGTTTGGGTTTGAGATAACACTGCCCCAAGTCCTACATCAGACGCGTCCGTCTGTAAAAGAAATGGTCTTCGGAAATCCGGCCCGTCACAGCAGGGGTATCCAATGAAAAATCTTGTGAAGCATATGCAGATTGCCATTGCAAGCACCACAGACAGCTGAAACTTGTTCTTTCATATCGAGAAAATTATTGAATAGGATGCCAAGTTTTTGCACCACTTTTTTTGGACTGTGACGCTCCCAAACTCCCCTGGTCACAATTCATCTCATAAGATAGTATGAGCTCTACCAAACAGAATGATCTCAGGTTTTTTCAATTTAATTTGAGACTGCTTTGTTTCATCTACCTAGCTTCAGAGCTTAGACTCATAGTCAGAGATGGCTATTGTTAACGGTGTAGCATCGGCGTAAAACAAATTCAAAGCTCTAACAATGCCAACTAACAGGGCCAAATAGATATTAAAGACATTGGGATTTAGTGATGGTCCCTGGGGCACCCACAAGGTATTCCAGTAGAATTAGATTTCAAAAGTGGCAAGTGGATGGTTTCAGATCTGTCTGATACAAAATATTGAGACCAGACAATGGCTTTGGAATGGAAACCTATTTCATGCAGTCTTTTGATGATAATAATGTGAGACACTATCAAAAGCTGCAGAGAGGTCAAGTACGATGAGTACTTTAGGCTTACCCGCATGCTAACTCACCAGTTAGCATGATCTGGCCAGTGTCTCTTAAAAGAGGCAAACCCCATGATTGCCAATGAACTTCCCCCACTCAATGTCTTCAATTCTTGTTATAAACCCTGCTACTTTCCAACTTAACAGTGATGTGGGGGGGGTTCTGGCAGCACCAGGTGGAGGACCAAATATTAGTAGGTGGAACAATATTAGGTAAAGCAGCTGGTTGCCTTGAGGTGTTTCCCGCTAATGTGGAGGGAGGGATCAACCTAGTGTTGGCAGCAGCAGGAGGCTCTCACATTCGACTCTAGGTACATCACTAGAGAATTGTTCCACTTTATCAAATGGCACTGGCTGGACCCATCCTGTTCAACAATGATATAAAATATTTAGCCCATCTGTTTTCAGCAACAATGGCTTCAATGCTGGTTGAGGAAGTTGTTGTCTCCTTATTTCCTAGAGTTCAAGAGTACAAAATGTATTGTGCTAAGGATGTGCTGATTTATACTGTAACAGAGGAACTGATGGGAAGCTTACAAATAGGTAGCAGTGGTTCTCATCTGTCATAAGCTGCAAGATGGGGTAATTCTTTGCACATATTCAAGGAAATATTCTTAACGGTGCAGCAGATGCAATTAGCATTAGTGCTCCTTCTCGTTTATCTTTTTAAACTGCTACTAGATGTCCCCGACATGAGACCGGTTTCTTCATGGGTGCAGGGTTTGGGCAGGGGATTAGGAGGAAAGCAATGTTTAGCCCAGGTTGTCAGACTGATGCAAGGGGGATTAAGGAATCTGGAGTTTTATTGGTTGTGTACAAGGCACAGTATGGATGATAAAAGAGTAAAAAGTATTCAACTTTAATACAATTATGAAATGAGAAATGTCTTAGACATGGTAAAAGTTAATATGCTCTCATGGAATTTAAATAGAATTGTTATGAGAAACAGAATTTGGTCTTGCGTGAATAAGCTGGAGGACACAGTAACAGTGGCTATGGTGCAGGAAATGTATTTGAAAAATAAACATGAGAAACTGCCCTGTGAATGGCATAGGCAGGTATGGTATTCTTCCTACGCATCATCCACTACAGAAGTGGTTCTGTTGATGAGCCTGACAGTCCCTTGTTTTACTGGTGGGTAAAACTGACAGACGGCAGCAGGTACACAGGGTCGGCATAAGCAATGTATGGTGAATTGGAACTTATTTGTTCATATGCTTCTAAGTCGACTCTTAAAAGCTTTTGAGGGCTAAGATCAGGTGTAAGTCAACTACTTGGCATACACCTTTGTTGATTTTGTTCTAGCCCCAGTCAAATATATACATTAGAGAACTGACATTGTGAACCAGAACGGAGGAGCTGCTGAAGGTGGCACTGTGGAGATCTTGTATCTATCTCGGGCTTTTCATTTTTTCCCCCTCAACCCCTTCCAACGTTAGGCAGATTTTCCAATAATTGTGATGACCCAGATTCATTGATTCATGAAAGGAGAGTACTTTGACATTTCTGTGGCAGCCAACAGACCCTTCACCACCACACAGAGGTGAATATTTGAGGCTTTCTCATGTGCTGCCTTTTGCAATGCCACCATGTAGTGAATCAAAGATTTTGTGATCATCATTAAAGGCTTGGAAGAGATGCTTTACCTTACTGGAGGCTGTTAATTTTTTTTTTACAAAAAACGTAACTTTTTAGATGATTTAGTATCCCCGCAGGATCAAGGAAAAATTAGACACAAAGACCCACTACCTTAGAAAAATATGTTAAATTAACTGAAAGGGAGCCAGTCTTGGAGGCATGTTAACTGGAATCATTAGCAGATAAGACAAGGTAATTATCGAACATGGCTTAATCGGTGGATCAGCATGATAAGAAAAACTCCTAGTTTTCCGTTTTTACTTTTTACAAATTAACACAGACAGAAAACTGTGCTTTTTTTTTTTTTTTTAAAGCAGTATAGGATTTCTCTTCCACGACTCAGCAAACCAACCCTGTATAGACTGACAACACGGAGAGCTAAAAAAAAACAATAAAAAAAAACGATGAAATACGCTAAATAAGAAATATATGTATATTGTGCCTCCTTTAATGTTAATAATAGTTCCAACTGTGTATAATTATATTCCACTGCTTATAGTGCCAAAACTGGACAGGCACCAAAGTCGGAGTACATATTTATTAGTTAACTAAATTTGAACAACTTAATTTGTTTATGAAACAAAAATAAATAATGATAAATACTAGTAACTTGGGCAGAAAAGAAATATGGCTATAGACAAATAGTAGAAAAAAATAAATACCATAAAATCTGGAGCTCTCATGATATGGCATATTTATTGCTGCGCCTTATTGACATAAAGGGGGGAGAAACCTTCACTAGCTCATATACAGCGACATAGATCCTAACACTATCAAATTAATCAGAAATATAATGGGTTTTTAGGACGGTTCCAAAATAGCTTGGCCTTTCTATGGTTTGCTGTACAGATGTCAGAGCTTTGGTTAGTTCTAACATTCTTTTTTTAATGTATTTATTAATCAGTGGCATCAGAGTCTAAGATTAAAAGGTTGGGTTGAAGGGGCTGCCAAATATCTTTGGTCTTGAGTTTGGTGGTTGCAATGAGGCATATTGTTTACCAGTAGCATTTCAGTATGTCTTATCTTTCAGCCAGTCATCTGTGGTAAGGACCTTGCTGCTGTCCCAGAAAAGGGCTATTCACTGCTTAGTCAGCAGCAGTGCCATGACAGTGAAATGGCTCAGTCCTAGTCTCAATGGTTGTCATAGCCCAGGAGCGCCATAGGTGGATCTAGGTCAACAGTGTATTATCATGGTTGATATCAAGGCAAAGGCAGCACCCCACAATTGTATGGATAACAACACATTTCCAGGCCAGATGCACAAAATCAGCATGGTCAGCTGTGCAGTTGGGACATTGATGTGAGCGTGACAAATCTAACTGTGTCAGAGCCTTGGCGTGGTGTTTAGCCAGTGCAAGGGTTTGTAATGAAGTAGCTTGTGACAGCTGTTGGTGGAAGCTTGTTTTGTTTGAGTGCAACAATATTGTTTTTTTCTGATAGAAGTTTTACCAAGTCACATTTCTAAGCGCCTTGGGATTTAAGTGTCCCTTCTGGCTTTAGTGCTAGGCAAGATCGATATAGGTGGGAGACTAATCTGTTCCCATGAGTGGCCAATATCACTGAAGTTAGGGGGGGAAATTTAGCCTGGTATGTGGGCAATTTTCCACATGAGAAACTGTGCAGGCGGAGAACAACAAAGCTGATCATGTGGGTAGAGCCCGCTGTGGTCGTGAATGCGGTGTTCACATCCACTTTGTCCTTCGTGAAGAGATCTCCTACTGTACGCAGCTGATGAGCTGCCAGTATATGCTGTATGATCATCTCCTGGGTCACTGGTAGCCGCGGTATGTCTGGGGAGTATAATAACCTGTCACCTAGGTATCTCCGGATCTTGGGCCAAGGCCAGCAGATTGTAAAAGTGTGTGTATGTCTGAAGGCTCACATGTGAATCCTAGGGGCAGGATTGAGAACAATGGAAGCTGTTCTACCTGGTCTTGTTCTGGTTTCAAGTAGGGAAGCTTGGTGTCTTGTTGATACCAATAATAAGTGAAGTGACATTGCGCTTCCAAATAGTACAACTGAAATTCCGGGACACCAAGGCCACCTCTGTCACACAGGAGGGTTAGTGTCTTCCATTTGATTCTGGGACGTCGGCCTGCCCATATGAGTGTCAGGTGGCTGAGCAGGGTGGCGAAGAAGGTATTGGTTAGTGCAATCAGTATGTTTAAAAATTGGTGTAAGAAGAGCAGGAGTACGACCATCTTGATTATGGCAATACGCCATTTGATGGATAATGGCAGTTTGATCCATCTGTCTATCTAGGTAGTGAGTTTATTAATGGCAGGGCCACAGTTCTGACTTATTACTTATTTCGTCTATGTAGGACAATGCCTAGGTACTTGGGGGAATCTGTACACCAGCAGAGGGGCTATTCCAAATCACAGGGGGTGGCAGTGTCCGAGTGGGAAAGGTTCGGGTTTG
This sequence comes from Pleurodeles waltl, assembly GCF_031143425.1. Taxonomy (NCBI): domain Eukaryota; kingdom Metazoa; phylum Chordata; class Amphibia; order Caudata; family Salamandridae; genus Pleurodeles; species Pleurodeles waltl. Next base: position 812,820,875 of record NC_090450.1, read on the forward strand.
CCCCAGTTTATAGAAAGACCGGAGAGATGCCTGTATCGGATGATTTCGCGTATGATCGAGGGGAGATGTGTGGGAGGGTCTTGGACAAATAGTAAGATGTCATCAGCATCCATAGATGGCAGGCGTGGCCCTTTTCAAAATTGTAGTCCTCTATGTAGGTAGCGTTCTTGTAATTGATGGATCAGAGGATCCATGGCAATAATAAAAAGTAAGGGGGAAAGAGGGATCCTTAACGAGTGCCCCTGGACACAGGGAAGATGTCCATGAGCCGACTGTTCACACTCGGGCGCCAGGACGGCCACCATAAAGTAGCATAATGATGTCACAGAAGCCACAGGGCACTTCCAGTATGGCCAGGGTCACCCTCAGGAATGGCCATTCCAACAAATTGAACACCTTCTCGGTGTCCAGGAGGGTGACTGCAGCTGAGAGAGTTGGGAAATTTGATTTAGGGCTGCAAATATGGTGCAAAGATTGATGGCAGTGGAGAGTTGTGGCACAAAACCCCGTTGGGATGGGGGAGATTAATTGTTCCATGAGTAGGGCAATGAGTGTCACAATAACCGTAGCTAATATTTTGCTATTGTAGTTGAGGAGAGAATGGACTGTATGAGGTGTATAGGTGGGCCAGGTTGCCGGGTTTTAGGAGGAGGGTAATGACTGCTTCTTGGGGAGAGGGGTGGGGAACGGACTGCCCTCCGTAAGCACTTCAGCATATACCTCCAACAAGCGTGGTGCCAGGATGTGTTTGTAGGCCTTATAAAAGTTGCCTGCGAGTCCGTCCAGGGGCCTTAGATCCACCTAGGGCATTAATTGCCTGTACAATCTCCTCACGTGTCATGGGGGCTTATAAGAACTGCTGCTGTCCCTACCTTTAGCCACACCAGGTCTCAAAACTCCTGAGGTAGAATAGAGCGTCTATGTACCTGGGCATTTTACAAACCATCTATTGTAGCTAGATCAATGGCCCATAGTTCCCTTTCTAACTGGGACAGGTCGCCATGGATACTCGAGGACCCTTGCATGTTTGGAGATGAAGACTTCGCAAACGTAAGCCTTAAAGGCCTCTCACAGTGTGGCATTCTTGGTGATGGAGCCATAGTTTAGTTTGAAGTATTCATTTATGGCATCTTGGAGGTCAGATCTGAAGACAGCATCAGGTAATGTGTTTTCAGGGAAACACCATTGCCTGGGTTCATGGTCTGGGTACGAGACGTTTAGCATAGTCCTAACTAAGGCATGATCCAAAAGGATATGGGCATATATGTCACATCTACCAGCCAGAGAAAGATGTCCCAGGATATAAACCAGTAATCTATTCTGGTCCATGTGGGGTCGAATAGAACCTGTAAGTCCTGGGAATGGCGGGTACGCCAGGCATCTGCTAGTTGAAAGGTATTGATAATGTCACAGAGAGCACAAAGGGACTGGGGTTTGGTAATAGTGGTTGAACCAGTAGAGTCCATGGGTGGATGACAGGCCATGTTGAAGTCACCCCTCATCAGAATCAAGTCTGCATGTGTGTGTCCCATCAGTACGGAGACGGATTAATAAAACTGAGGGGAAATCAGTGTTAGGTGCATAAACGCTGATGAGTAACACTGTTTTGCCGGCTAGAGTGCCAGAAACTAACATATATCTGCCATCGTTAGTGATTTGATATAGACATATAAACGGGAGACTTTTGTTGATTAAGATACAGATCCCTCGTGAGTATGAACTATAATATAGAAAGAAACGTTGGTGCCTCAAGTAGCACAAATGCACAGCTATCCTGGGGAGGGGTGGGTTTCCTGGAGAAACGCCAGTTTGATGCTATGTAGATTTAAATAGGAGATAGCCCGTTTCCCTTTCCCAAGTTGTTCAGGACTCTAATGTTCCAGGTTATGCATGTCAGCTATAGTCCCTAGGTGCCTCTAGAAAGGGAGCCTGTGTGTTGTAGTGGAGCACCTTATTGTGTAGAGGTGAGTTGGGTTGTTATTGTAATGCAGTGTAATAGCAATGCAGCATACAAACAAAAACTCAACAGTTCAATAGTAACCCATCCCCCCCCAACCCACACCAGTACTACTAGTAGCTGGAGAATCCCATTCAACCAAACAAATAACATAAAATCAAACATTGCAGTGTACACCTCGGAGCAGTGGCAACGCTTACACGAGGGTCATGCCCTATTGTAGTCTGGGTATGAACGTTGGAGGCGGCAGTTCATCCCTGCTGTCCAAACATACTGGGTGTATCTGGGTCAGCCAGAGTCCACAGGTAGGTTGGCGAACTAGGGTTGCATATAATTCCAGTCAATGTAGAATCATTCAAGCATAAATTGTTCCAGCTTAATCTAGTGAGTCAGGATGGGCTGCAGTGGTGGGTGCAAAGGGCAAGAAATTGGGCGATGTGCAACATGAAGAGCCATTTCCTCCACCATGCTGATGGAAAAAATTAGGCCGTATCCACAGGAGGGTTGAAGATATGTTGTCATCCATTGATCTCCACAATGGGGGCACCGGGTAGAGCATATTGCATTTGAGAACTTGTTTCCTAAGGATGTTTTTGACATCAGAGAATGTGTGCCAAGCTTCCAGGATATTAAGCGTAAAGTCAGGAACTAGAGATAAAGTTGAGCCCCAATATTGGAGGGGGGCCACACTCCTGGGCTAGGCAGAGTGCAGTGTCCCCGTCTCTGTAGTTGAGAAGACGCGCTATAATCGGGCATGGCGGGTCCCCAAAAGAAGGGCGTGGGCCCAGTGATCTATAAGCCATCTCCACTCAAAAGTGTTGGTGAAGTCTTGACGGTTAAAGATCTCACGAGTAGTTTCTTGGCGAAGATGTCCATGCATTTGATATTTATGGATTTGGTCACTCCCATGATCCGCAGGTTACTGCGCCTCGATCTCGCCTCAAGGTCTTTATTTTTGGTCATGACAGATTTGAGCAAGCATTCTACTTTGTCAAGGTGCTTCACAACGTTGGAAGCGTTGTCTTCCAATTCAGAAATTCTACTCTCCGCCCCATCTAGGAGAGGTGTAATTGCTCACTCATGTGGTCCATTTGGCTGTCGAGTGTCGAAATAGGTGTCAAAAGCTCTAAACCCAGCGCAAAGCTCAGCCATGATGGGCAACGCTCAGTCCGAAGATAGTGTGGCAGTCATTATGGGGAGGGAGCTGGGAAGGGGGGTAACAGTAGGAAGCTGGCCTGGTATGTGGTGGACACCTATGGTGTTATCACCTTATACCAGGTCCAGGTATCCTGTATTAGTGAATAGGCAGTGTCTCGGAAGCCAGGGCTCTCTAGAAGTAGCAATGGATAAGCAGCCAAGACTTATCTAGGAGATATGCAAAACTTATGCAATACTATAGCCACACAGCAACTTATCATACATGAAAGAACCACACAGTGTTGCACAAATAAAGGTACTTCATTATGGTAACACGACACTAGCATACTTATAGGCAGTTCCCCCAAATGGAGGTAAGTACACACTAATTATATACACACAATAGCAATCAGTAGATAGCATAGAAACAACAAGCATTGGCAATACCTAGTAAAAATAGCAATAGCCCTAAAGAAAGGGACAGAACATATACTAAGAAAGTGGAATGGTAGATGTGGTGGTCCCTCCAGCCCAGTAGGCAGGCAGCGCCATTGGGTAAGTTAGGAGGGCGGGCTGGGTGTTGCGCAGGAGTATAATGGGGTGCAATGCTTCAGGGTATAACTCAGCCACGCTATTAGTATCCCCAATCAATGTCCCCTATGTCAGGAGTCTCAGCAATAGAAGAGGTTAGCCAATCCGCACAGCACACACCTGTATGGGGATCAGGTCACATTGTGATTTCACTGGTCACCAATTAATCTGGAGGGGGAGGAGGTAGCGGTTGTAAGACAGCGTGTCTGGAGGGGTGTCTCAGGAAGCAAACATGTACCCCAGGTGCAAAGGCAATTTGTGATGTACATGGGCTCACCCACTGTAGGTTTCTACAGCCCTGTGCCAATGTTCAGGGAGGCCTCTGTGGGCTGCGGTAAAGCAAGGCATGGCAGGCTGATGGATTGGGCCAAGGCTTTGTAGATTTCAGCTAGGCCAGAGGGGGACCGAGGCGAGGGCGGGTGGATCACGACCAGCCAGTTATGGCTCAAGAGCCCCATGTACGGAAGTCAGTAGGCCCCGCAGGTCACGATGATGGTGGCAGCTGGGGGCTCAGAGCGCGGGAACTGAGGCCCCCGGGCAGTGGGCCAGTGACTGAGAGTCGCCGGGTACCTTCTGGAGCCACAGGTGGTGGGTAAGCACAAGAAGGGTTCCCTCTGTGCAGTGGAGTGCCCGATGCATGGGGGATGGTGGAGGATGGGCGCCAAACCGCAACAAATATAGATGCTGAGCCCCAGAGCTTCAGCGCCGTGTGGCCATCTTGGTAGGCAGCTTGGTCACGCTGCATCCCCCCCCCCCCCAAAAAAAAAAAACGTATCATTCTAAAATAGTTGGATTAACAGGTAGAGGAACCAGGCCAGAGTACCCTCCACCATCTCTGATTTTTGCCCCGACATTGAGGCCTCCAGCTTTATCAATGCAAATTACATTTCTGTAATTACATTGAAGAAGAGGCATCAATCATCTTCTTCAATGGCTAAATCAGTAGCTCTCTGGCCAAAAGGTCCCCATGTCTGTATTGGGTAGAATAACCATGGTCAAAATGATCTTGGTACCTACAGCTCTCTATGTTTTATAGCATATACGGATACTTATCCCAGACATTTTAATCAAGAAGCTAAACTTATTACTGACTGGACATAAAAGACGCTTACCCTTTGAGGCAGGTGAATTGACAATGCCATATTGTGAGTCATATTAAAATGTTGCCCAGCTGCAGTATGTGGTGCACTAGAGGGGTTAAGGACTTACGATCAGGTAAAATACTCTGCTACAGTAAATTTACACCAAATACAATGCTCACACAGGGAGAGATCAAGAGCCTCTTGAGTAATGTCCATGTTTTAAATGGACTATGCATCAGAGTTGACACAAACCTTGGACACAGGGTCACGTATTTTCGAAAAGCTCCTTTTCTGGAACACTGCTCCCAGCACATCAATAGTGAGTTTGCAGAGAGTGATTGACTCTTCTGCAGATATGCGACGAAAAAAATACAACTCCCTCAGATTTCGTAGCCTATGCTTGCATGCCAGTTAAGTTTTAGATGGCAAGATGGCACAGGCGGCTTTTATGACAGAGCCAGAAGTATCCACCATTAATGTAACCTTTACTGCCCTAATGAAGGTGGGAGGGCTAGTTTGAAGCTGGTGTACATTTACACAAACACAGACAATATGATGAATTTGGTATGTGTTCATCATAACGGGTATCCTAGACTACTGCAATTAGGTAACTGTCTCAGTACTGATGCACTGAATTTTAAGTCCGTGTCAGGGCCGGAAGCTCTGATTATGCCTTCTTTCTTCACCTTTATTTGTAACAGCAGCCACTTAAAAACAACTCCTTTCCATAAGGCTAAAGGGAGAGCATGAACAATAACAAGAACCAATCATCACAGAGTCTCTGTATTATAATCCGTCAACAATATCGAGATCAAGACCACACAGCATGTCCAGCGAATAAGTGCCCCTTGGAACAAAATGTTGATCAGAATGCTTTTGAGAACTTTAAAAAAGGCTTTCCAACAATCACAGCCTAGACTGCACGAACAGGATACTGTATTCAAGTTTTCCAAGTCCCCTTCTCCTTGGGACAGGGATGATTCCAAGTGGGACTCGGAGAGAGAGCCCAGCCCTTCTTGTACTTGGCGCCCCTCTACTGGGGAGGTGTCTCAAGCCTCGCAGGAAAGCCTGGTGGTGGACATGCTTGATCTGGACAACCTTGATCCGGATTCACCCTTGTTCTTCTAAGTGGGCTCCTTGTGAGAAGGTGGCAACCTATGTCGCTGGTCACATGAGGAAGCCATTGGACAAGGATGTCTGCTCCTGCCTGCGGGCGGAGTGCCCCTGCACCCTCGAGGGCAGGGTAGCTCAGAATCCAGAGATAGAAGAGTGCATGAATACATTCCTGGCTAAGTTTATTCGGGACCCCAGGAAGGGCATTGACCACTCCTTGCAGTCTTGCCAGGATAAACTTCTAGATATCCCCGGACCAATTATGAAGATTTTGGATATGGCAGAGGAGGCCAAGCTTTTGGGGTCCCTCATTCAACCAGAGGTCCTGTTGGGCTAGCCGAAAGGAGGAGGTCTCTCTTGATTAAGGTTGGGCGACCTGGCATTTTCTGCGGCTGGGCCCGCAGCTCAAGGGGGTTTGTTCAGAGACCCCTTTATAAAGGAATTAGGCAATTTGTACAGACCTTTACATCATTAGATAAAGCACAAACTTCTATTAAGAAAATGTTTTCATCCAAAGTTTTTGGAGGGGCCGGATGTGGTATGGGCGCTTGTCTGGCCGTTTTTCTTCCAGGTCTTCCCAAACAGGCCAACGCTCCCACCCAGTGGCAGGATCAGCGGTTTCTACCCCTCTCAGCAATTCCCACGAGCCTGGGGAGGCAGAGGTTGTGCCCAAGGATTCTGCTCAAGTTAAGGACTCTGTTCTTACGAACTAAAGTAGGGATGTCTGGAAGGGGTTGATAATCTGACGCTTGGGTTCTCCCAAACTTGGAGTTTGTGGGAACACCAGTGAAGGTCAGCGCCCCACGCCCCCTTTTTTATTCCAAGACACAAGCTGCCCTGATCAACCCAGAAGTTTCGGAGCCCCTCAACTAAGGGACTATTACTTTGTCCACTCTTCATCCACACGGCTTTGTCAGCAATCTGTTCCTGGTCGAGAAGAGGGACGGGGGTCAGCTTCCTGTGACCAATCTCAGGGTCTGTAATTCGTGGCTGTTTTACCACCACTTCAAGATGGAAGGTATCCATCTTCTGAGAAACCTCCTGCGCCCGAGGACTGGATGGTTAGGTTTGATCTAAAGGATGCTTACCTTACCCTTCCGGTTTTTCCACCACATCGCTGTTTTCTCTAATTTGTTTGGAAGCACCAAGACTTCGAGTTTCAGACACTTCCCTTTGGACTGTCCTCCGCTCCTTGGTGCTTCACCAAAGTCCTAAAGCTTGTGGTGGGGTTCCTTCGGGGCAAGGGCCTTTGCATTTTCGTCTACCTGGACAACATTCTTCTTAAGGACCAGTGTCCTCACGCCCGGATAAAACATCTTCAGAGAGCAGTGGATCTGGAGGAAAGTCTAGGTTTTGTTGTCAATGAGAAGTTGCTCCTCAGCCTGCAGCAAAGGACTACTTTCCAGCAAAAGAAAATGACGAAGATTTGCTATGAAATGCAGGAGATAATGGCTCGCTCTCGCACCGCCCTCAGAAATCTAGCCAAATTGATAGGCTTGCTCGCCTCATCTATCCAGGCGATAAGTCAAGGCCTCTGCATTACAGGGGTTTGCAACGCCTGAAGGCTCGTCATTTGCGAGAAGGGCTATCTTACACTGCTCATATTCTTCCCACTGAAAGTCTGGGAAGAGAAGGTAGTAGCTGGACCACATGGAGACCTGGAATGGCAGGGCCATATTCAGACCCAATCCAGATTTGGTGATCAAATCAAATGCCAGCCTCTCCGGTTGGGGATCCACCTGTGGAGACATTGCCATAGGATGGAAGTGGTCATCCGACGAAAGGTCACTTCACATAAGTTGCCTGGGGCTGTTGGCAGGGTCTTTTGCAGTCAGCTGTTGGACAAAGGTCAGAGCCAGATGTTTCGTCCTTCTGAAGATGGACAATCTGTCGGTGGTGCGTTACATCAACTGCTTGGGAGGCCCTTATTCCCACGCTCGGACGGTACTGGTGAAGCAAATTTGGGAGTACTGCCTTCAGCAGGAGATGTTGGTGACGGGGGAGTATCTGCCAGGAAGTCCAATGAGGTTGCAGACTGACATTCCAGACATCTTTAGGATCTCAGTGCCTGCAACTTTATTGGGAAGTGTTCCACATGATTCAAAGATTGTAGGACCAGTTCGCGATGGACATGTTCACCTCTCACCTCGATTCTCATCTGAGCCGGTTCTTCAACTGGAAACAGGATCCGCAGGCAGTCACGTGGATGCTTTTCTCCAGGACAGGAGTGCAGAGGAGCGATATGCCTTTCCCCCCTTCGCAATGTTAATGAGATTGGCGGCTTAAGTATGCCGGCAGAAGGCATCCCTGATAGTGATCTTGCCATTGTTGAGATCTCAAGTGTGGTTTCCAGGTATGATGGATTTTTCTTGGGATTTTCCAATCCGGCTACCCCGCGGACAAGACATTCTTCTGGATACTCTAGGGAATCCTCACCACATGGTTCTCAAGGGCCATCTGCCTCTTATGGCAGATCAGAGGCCTTTCGGAGGTGGCGCAGAACTTCCTCTCCAAAGCTTGGGCCACCAGAACAACCAAGAGGTACAAGACCACTTGGGCATGTTGGTTACGTTGGTTTTTGCAAAGGGATATTGATCCCCTGGAATCAGGAGTTGTTCCTGTCCCGAACTTCCTATCCTTGTTAGTTTCAGGGAGAATGGCTTACAGTTCGGTGAATACCTTTCGCTACGCTATTTTAGCAGGTCATTTAACCATTGATGGTGTTCCAGTTGGGTAGCACCACTTGGTGAGTAAGCTAATGAGGGGTATTCGGCTCTCAGTTCCCCCAGAACTAGGTACCCCTCCTTATGAGGGTCACGACCTGTGGCCGACACCAGGGAGGGGGGTAAAAAATACCCCAGGAGATACGGAAGATCTTCTGTGTCTCCCCCGCACCCCCACTAGCCCCTTTGTTATGTCAGCCAAGGAAACCATACAACTACTATATATAGATCACTTTTGTTGATGCGTGTGTGGTTTCCCTGTGGGCTGCAATCGGCCCCCAGGAAAAACCGGACCCACTATATATATATATATATATATATAACCGTTGTGTTATCTATTCCTGTCGCGGGCACTAGGCCTACCAACACAACAGAGGTACTATTGTTATCAGGAGACTTGGGGGAACGAACGCTGGGTGGAAGGAAATGTGTGGCTCCTCTCAGATTCCAGAACTTTCTGTCACCAAATTGCAAGGAAAACGTGTTTTTTTGGCCACATTTGGAGGTTTGCAAAGGATTCCGGGTAACAGAACCTGGTGAGAGCCCCACAAGTCACCCCATCTTGGATTCCCATAGGTGTCTAGTTTAAACAAATGCACAGGTTTGGTAGGTTTAGAAGAACAAGTGATATTGCCCCTTGTCTTTCTCTACATTTTTTCCTTCCAAATTTGAGCCAGTGTGTAAAAAAGACGTCTATTTAAGAAATGCCCTGTAATTCACATGCTAGTATGGGCACCCTGGAATTCAGGGATGTGCAAATAACCACTGCTTCTCAACACCTTATCTGAGGCCCATTTTGGAAATACAAAGGTCTTCTTGATATCTGTTTTTCACCCTTTATATTTCAGCAAATAAGTTGCTGTATATCCGGTATACAATGAAAACCCATTGCAAGGTATAGCTCATTTATTGGCTCTGGGTACCTGGGGATCTTGATGAAACTATAAGCCATATATATGCCCGCAAAAAGAAGAGTGCAGCAGACGTAACGGTATATTGCTTTCAAAAATCTGACATCGCAGGAAAAAGTTACAGATTAAAAAATGGAGAGAAATTGCTGGGTTTTTTCAGCTCAATTCCAATATTTTTTTATTTCTGTTATTTTCTGTAGGAAAACCTTGTAGGATCTACAAAAATGACCTCTTGTTGAATTCAGAATTTTGTCTACTTTTTAGAAATGTTTAGCTTTCCGGGATCCAGCACTGGTTTCACACTCATTCCTGTCACTAACTGGAAGGAGGCTGAAAGCACAGAAAATAGTAAAAATGGGGTATTTCCCAGTAAAATGCCAAGATTGTGTTGAAAAATTTGATTTTCTGATTCAAGTCTGCCTGTTCCTGAAAGCTGGGAAGATGGTGATTTTAGCACCGCAAACCCTTTGTTAATTCCATTTTCAGGGAAAAAACCACAAGCCTTGTTCGACAGCCCTTTTTTCCCTTTTAAAAAAAAACAAAAAGAAAAATGACATTTTCGCTGTATTTCTGCTAATTTCTTGGTCTCCTCCAGGGGAAACCCACGAACTCTGGGTACCTTCAGAATCCCTGGGATGTGGGAAAAAAAATGACGCAAATTGGCATGGATAGCTTATATGGACAAAAAGTTATGAAGGCCTAAGTGCGAACTACCACAAAGGGGTTAATAGTGAATGCTTGGAGTGGGCTTACACTTCTAGCAGAGGTAAGAGTCAATAGCAACACCAACTTCCAAGTAAGATACTTCAGTTCGACCCTATGGAAAGGCTCAAATGGACTTTTAATCAGTTGGGATAGCACAGTGTAATGGTGGCAGTGACTGGAGGATATGCTCTGAAGAGCCCTTTAAGGATTTGGACAATAAATCTGTGCAGATACAAGGAAGGAGATCTCAAAGTTCGCCTCTATCTGGAAATAGTAGCCAGATGCTTTTTTTTTTTTTTTTTTTTTACAGAGGAATGTGTTAGACCGGATTTAGCTAGAGATAGCAAATAGGGCAGCACCTGTTCGGGAGACGATGAAATAGGATGCAAGTTCAATTTCTCACAAAGACAACATTATTTCTATTTGAAGCTATATGTTTTGTTGGTAGAATCAGCTCTGGTCTTTGCAAAAATACTCCTACAATTCTCTGGAATAGCTAGGTCCTGAAGGTCATGGTGCTGAGGAGCCAAGATGCTAAATGCAGAGAAAATCAGGTCTGAATGAAGGGCCTGCTGGTGGTTCATGGACCGCAAGTCCACTTAGGGCTTGAATTGAATGTGGTTGTCCTACGACAACCTGAGGAGCTCCGTAAACCAGTATTACCTGGGCCATCGTGGAGCAATGAGTATTAACCAGTACAGTTGATGGAGGAGCCAAAATGGCGGCCGAGACAAAAGCCTAAATCAAAGCTCCGACTCGAGCCCACATGAAACATCCTGCAAGGCGCTCCCGGGCCGTCGTGCGGAGCACACATGCAGGGGAAACCGGTACGAGCACTCAGCGGTTCCCAGGAGCCGAGTGTGCTCGTGTGAGGCGACGCGCGAATAGAGATGCTGTGCGGGCCGCGGAGAAGCTGGTGGCCGCATTATCGTGGCCCTCCCCAGGCGGCATGGTGAAGACGGGGGGCGGCACGGGCGATACTGCGGCACGCACCCGGGAGGATCCGTACCGAGGTGAGGGGCGAGGCTTAGGGGGTGCCCCCTGTCTGCGGAGCTTGATACGGAGGGGGGCCTGCGCGCTTGCCGCCCCTCGGCCTGCTTTGTGCTTTGGCGGCTGCCGTTGCACTACTGGGTGAGTGGCAGAGCGCACCGGCAGCCCCGATTCAGCCTGGGTAGGCGTGGGAGCAGCTGCGGCGTCCAGGGGTGCCCGCCGCACCGCAGCACCTCTCTGGAGGCCAAAAGAGAAGCGGAAGTGGTGCAGGACCGGCACCAAAGGCACAAGAAAAAGACCCACCTGGACCTGGCACCACCAAGGGGAGGACGCAGAGATGGCTGGGGACTGCCACCAGAGGGTGTCTTCCTCTACCCCCGGCATGGGCGAGGGTAGCTGCTGCGGCTGGCTGTGGGATGGGGGGGGCAGGCCTCGGTGGAGTTGGGTCTCCCCCACCGCCCCCCCCAGCTTTGGCTGCATTGCGAGTTGCACTGGTTCCCCCCCCTTGCACCTACCGAGGGGCAGGGTAAAGCACAGCTGCGGGGAGCAGAGTGGACCGGCCAAGGGTCCCCGTGTGGGACAAAGTGTGGCCTAGAAGTATTGCAGACAGGGAGAGCCTGCAAGCCGTGCTGAATCGCCACCCCCCTTTTTTGCGCGGTGAGGACCACAAACTGAGCTGGCTGTGGCGGGGGAATCCCGTCTGGCAGCACACAGGTGCATTAATTGAGGAACTTACCGTCCAACCGGCGCACCGTCACATCATCCTGCTTAATGCGAGTTGCCCATCCACAGCACATCATGGCCGGAAGAACTAAATCCGTGCAAAATCAAGACCGACTCACGCAGGGACAGCCAACAAGCGACCAGCAGCTAGCACCGACTCTACAAGCACTGGAAAGTACACTGCAGGCCCACTCCACCCAATTTGAAAAAGTACTACAAGCGATTATGGACACTAAAACCTCTCTGGAGAACAGGATAGACTCAGTATCACAAGACCTGAATTTGCCTAGAGTGGATCATCGTAACTTGGCGGAGAGAGTGAAGTCATCGGAAGCGGAGCTAAAAGATTTGAATCCATCGGTCTTGGCTAACCAAAAACAAATACAATGGCTGGATGCAGAGGTAAATATACTATGACGTTGCGCCAAAGAAGCGGAAGGCAGATCCTGGCAGAATAATGTACGCTTCTTAGGATTCCCCGAAAAGCTAACAGAGCAGAATACAGAAATATTCTTAGAGCAATGGCTGATCAAGGAGGTGCTAAATGGGACCCCGTCAAAGTTTCTCTGTGGAAAGGGCACACAGGGTACCGGGATGGCCCCCGGCCCCGGGCCAGCCACCCAGACTGCTGATAGCGAGATTCTTAAACTACAGAGACCGCAACCTAATTCTACAGCAATTCCGCAGCAAAGGCCCATTTCGACATGAGGACTCAGAAGTTAATGCTTACCCAGACTTCACTCAGGAAGTACAGAGACAGCGCAACTCCTATGCGAAAATCAAACAACGCCTCCGTGAGCATAACATTAAATATGCCCTTCTGTTCCCTGCTATGCTGAGAGTAATATCAGACAAACGCACCCATGTATTCACTTCTCCTGAGGATGCCTGGACGTGGCTGCATGCTTAAGGCCTGGCGCAACCCCAAGCCGGAACGGACGAAGGAGAGGAATGGCTGACCACTCCATTGCGGAAGCGTCCCAAGAAAAGAACTAAGGGTCAGCCCACTGAACAGCAGGCAGCTGAGGAAAGGGCAAAAGCCTTGAAAGAAACTTCTTTGTACACGCAAAACACCTTTGAGGCTCTGCGGGAGGCCCCAGTGGACAGCCCGGACTCCGACTCGGTCAGCTCGGTCTCCACGCTCACAGAAGCACTTACGGGGCCGAAACTCACGCCTAGAACTGCGGATGAACTGTAGATGAAGGACGTCAGCCCCTCACGAAAGGAACGACAAATTTGCAGGGAGGCACAGATTAACTTTACGCGCACCTGCATGTAGAAGAACGCTGTCACTGACCACGAGTACCTTTTGACTATTCAATCTCTCCTAATGAAGGTATTGTTTAATGTCATTGATCATGCGCTCAGGGTGGGGGAAGACAGTCCAGGAGCGCCCAGTTGTACACGCAGTCCATGGCTGCGGAAAGATGTGTGCCCCGCATGTGAGCCTCATCTGGTTGCCAACATGGCTGCCCCACAGGTATTCACATGGATACAAAGTTCATTAAGTAATAGAGTGTTTGGTAGTTTGACATTAGTTAACAGTTTGGTGCTGGGTTTCAGTAGAGGGTGCGTAGGGGGATTAATAGTTAAGTTGAATTCAAAAGGTCAATACAAAATACAGGTAACACGGCTAGTGCTGATACACTTAAGTGCACCCCAAATTGGGCTGGATGGGATTCACGCGGACACAGACAACAGAACTGCGTTGCGTGCAGGTGCTCCCTACAAAGCTAAATGGCGTTAAACGTAAACCCCTCAGTGCAGCAATATGATATAATCACGTGGAATGTGAGAGGTCTGGGTGCACCAAGCAAAAGAATCCGGGTATATGACCGCCTCAGACGCCAGGGCGCACACATCTCTATTCTACAAGAGACACACTGCCTGGAACCTGACTTACGGGAACTACGGGAAAGATGGGGCGGACAGGTGGTGGGCACAACATACTCGGCATTCACCAGAGGAGTGTTGATATGGATAGCAGGTGGGGTTCCCTTTGTCCAAACCTCACAGAGAATAGATTAGGGGAGTAGATATGTGGTAAAATAGGGGCACCTTAACGGGAAACAATTGTCAGTAATCAGCATCTATGCCCCCAACAGTGCGATAGTTGAATTTCTGGGCACACTCACCCCAGCACTATTAGTAAACCCCGAAGCCCCAGCTATCTGGGGTGGCGATTTTAATAGCATACCGAATGTAGAATCAGACAGGTCAAACATTACCCCGAAAGCAACACTAAATAGAACCGCCAGAAGCCCCTTGCTTGCCTGGGCGGCAGATATGAGAATATTTGACTTATGGCGTACAAAACACCCGCAGCAGAGGGAATACTCATTCTATTCAATACCCCACAAAGTATACACAAGAATAGATATAATGTGGGGGACCCGGGATATCTGCGATCTGATAAATAAGTCAGAATACCTGGCTAAACACTATCCGATCACTCTCCACTTAGAATAACATTGAACTGGGGCAGGAGACGTTCGCAGATCCCCACCTGGCGAATGGAGGGGGAGGGTCTCCAGGATCAGGCGTTCCGTGAAGGATTAAACGCAGTAGTGAAGCAGTATTGGGAAATTAATAAGGAATCTACTTGCTCCAGAGCATTAGAATGGGAGGCACACAAGGTTGTAGTGAGAGGGCATTGTATTTCAACCAGCTGGGGAGTCAGGCGCACGCTACACGCGGAGATAAATACATTAGAAAAGGAACTGAGAGAAATGGAAAAAGCGGTGGCAAGCAACGAGAGTCCCTATACAGCGCTAAAAGAGGTACGAACAAAATACAACGAAGCAGACTCTCACCTTCGGCGAGACGACCATAAATACCGCTTAATGCGCTTACATACAGAGGGTGACAGGTCGGGCAGGCTGCTGGCGTGGCTCTTCCGTGAAAATCGGCAGCACTCCCCCATTGGGATCATAAGGGGAGACGCAGGCAAAATGTCCACCACACAAGAAGAGATTAACGGAGCGTTCAGGGAATACTACACAAACCTATACACCAAACGCACAACACGCACACCCCTACAGCTGGGGTCTTTTCTAGAGGGCTCCCCAATGGCGCAATTATCGCTGACAGTCAGGCAGACACTAGAGCCTCCACTAACACCGGAAGAAATAGATAGGGCAGTGTCACAGATGCCCAGGAATAAATCCCCAGGAACAGATGGACTCCCAATAGAATACTACTCCACTTACTCAACACACTTGAAGCTGCACTTGCAGAAAGTGTTTGAGGAAGCATGGTCAAGCAAAATTCTGCCTCCAACACTAAGAGAGGCAATGGTAGTGGTCCTCCCTAAACAAGGGCGCGACCCCACCGACATTAGGTTCAGGAGGGATAATGGCCTGTAGGATTTAGACTGCAAAATACTAGGTAAAATCTTGGCCAACAGGCAGGCCCCCCTTATACATACTGTGATACATGAAGACCAAAACGGCTTCATCCCAAAACGTAATTTTTTTAAAAATATCCGTAGGCTGTTGGGGGGTCATGGGGGACACTCCCCCAGAGGCTCATGACGAGATGGAACTGTCGTTAGATATCGAGAAGGCATTTGATACCCTGGAGTGGGATTTCCTGTTTGCCACTATGCAGAGCATGGGAATTGGGCCTAACTATATACAATGGGTACAGACATTGTACGCCAAGCCACAAGCCAGGGTAAAAACGGGTGGGGTCATATCTGAGAGTTTTCTGATCACAAGAGGCACTAGACAGGGCTGTCCCTTGTCCCCCTTGCTATTTGCCATAGCAATGGAACCGCTGGCTACCCGAATACGTGCTATGAAAGAGAGATGGGGAGTGGCCAGGAGCGGGCTACACCACATTATATCACTGTACGCAGATGATGCCCTAATATATGTGCGGAATGGAAACGAGACAATACCCTTAGTAATGTCACTCCTAACCAAGTATGGGGACTTATCAGGGCTAGTGGTGAACTGGGATAAATCATGTATCTTCACGCTAACCAGATGGTCTCCGGCAAGAAAAGAGAATGCCCCTGTGGGACGCTTGAAATGGTGTTTTGATACGTTCAAATACTTGGGGGTGCACATATACCACAGAAATGAAGACCTTAAAGATGGGAACCTAGGGAGAGCACTAGCCTCTATGAAGGGATCACTACAGTTCTGGACCAAACTTCCACTGTCGCCCCTGGGCAGAGTGGCGGTGGCAAATACGTTGCTGCTGCCTAGGTTATTATATTACTTTGCGGCGCTGCCACTCTGGGTCCCCAGGAGCTTCTTTAGAGATCTGAATGCAGTTCTACTGCAACTTATATGGGGCGGTGGCAGGATAAGGGTTGCACTCACCACACTGCAGCGCCCGCTTGTTGCGGGAGGGCTGGGAGCCCCCAACTTTGAACTCTATTACGCTGCTGCACAGCTACAGTGGATACTGAACTGGATGCACAGGCCAACACAGGCGGAGTCAACATGGCTTCAGGTGCGGCTAAACGGGCACCCTTGATTACATGGCTAACGAATAAAATACAGAGGGGGGAACCTGGCAACCCGTTAATGGCAGTGGCGCACTCGTGCTGGCAAAGGTATATACAAAGGGCTATAAAGCACTTCCATACTCGCCGCTCCTCCCATTGGGATTGATCCTGGGATGGGCTAACGCAGTGGGATCGCACTCACTCAAGACTTGGACCGAGGCGGGAATAACAATGGTTGGGGACTGCTTCGAAGAGGGGAAACTGATGTCATTTGAATCCATCCAAGCCCTCACAGCAGTGAACCCTGGGCACTTCCTGACCTATTACGCCATATGTCATCTAATTAAAAAGATATGGGCGGCTGGGGATAAGGAACCCTTGATTTCTCCCACATTGCACCACATGCTGCAATTTGATGACCAAACAAAAGTAGTGACAAATTTGTACAAAACCCTGAATAAACCCCCTGAGCTTAATTTGGAGAGAACAAGGGATAGATGGAACGCAGTCCTCACTGATCCGATATCGCAAGCGGATTGGCTGAAAGCCCTCTATCACACTCGGGGGGTATCCAGAAACCCCAGGTTTCTCTACACGCAATTCAATTACATGCACCAAACATACCTATCTCCAGCCAGGATTCACTGCATGTTCCCTGGCTCGGCATCTGCCTGTCTGCGGTGTGATGCCTCAGAGGCACACTTCTACCATATGGTATGGGAGTGTGCACACATACACAGGGAATGGAGAAGAGTGGTAGAAGAGGTCTCGGAACTGACAGGTCTGACACTTGTAGCAGACCCTAAATCCTGCTTGCTAGGGCTGAGAACCAGAGAAAAGAAACATAGATATTTACATAAGTTTGTAGACCTAGCATATGTGATGTACAAAAGGCTGATTGCGATGAATTGGAAAGCGCCCAGAGCACCTGACCTAAAATCTTGGCACTCCCTCACTCTGTGCTGGACTTGGACAGAATCCCAGGTACTGAGCAAATTAGCACGCGGGGGACAACAACACACGGGGAAGGAAGCCTGGGAAACAATGGCAGCCCGACTAGAGGCAAAAAACTATGAGAGGCCGCCTTGAGCTAGATAGAGACCTTGCGTGGGTGCTGACCCGGCCACCACTCACTCAGTGGCAGCTTACCTAAATAATACCCGCAGAACACCATGCGGAAGGGGCGGGCGCCCACATCCGCTTACCAGAGGTCGGTGTCATTCATAGCGAGCAATCAGGGAGGAACGCACAAGCAGCATGTGCACAACGTACACTAACACGCCACACTTAATAATCAGACATAAGCTCAGCTTCCCTCCCCCCATTACAACCAGTAAGTGTTATCAGGGAATAAATCAACCAGAAGCCCAGAGATGGGACCATCAGGTGCCACAAAGAATGCTCCTTCAACTATGCATGTCAGATAATGAAAATGTCACTTACCTAGTGTACATCTGTTCGTGGCATCAGTCGCTGTAGATTCGCATGTTTTGCATAGCTCGCCATCTGGTGTTGGGCCGGAGTGTTACAAGTTGTTTTTCTTCGAAGAAGTCTTTCGAGTCACGGGACCGAGTGACTCCTCCTTTTGTCTCCATTGCGCATGGGCGTCGACTCCATCTTCGATTGTTTTTCCCCGCAGAGGGTGAGGTAGGAGTTGAATTGTAGTAATAGTGCCCATGCAATGGATTGACTAAGTATGTACCTATTTAAGGTTGAGATGATATATATACAAATAGTTGAAGGTAACTTCCGAACTGCTACAGGCTCCCGGGGAGGCGGGTGGGCACATGCGAATCTACAGCGACTGATGCCACGAACAGATGTACACTAGGTAAGTGACATTTTCAGTTCGATGGCATCTGTCGCTGTAGATACGCATGTTTTGCATAGACTAGTAAGCAGTTATCTCCCCAAAAGCGGTGGCTCAGCCTGTAGGAGTGGAAGTAGTTTGAAATAATGTTCTTAATACGGCTTGACCTACTGTGGCTTGTTGTGCGGATAACACGTCTACACAGTAGTGCTTGGTGAATGTGTGAGGTGTAGACCATGTGGCTGCCTTACATATTTCTTGCATTGGGATGTTTCCTAGAAAGGCCATGGTAGCACCTTTCTTTCTGGTTGAGTGTGCCCTTGGTGTAATGGGCAGCTGTCGTTTAGCTTTAAGGTAGCAGATTTGGATGCATTTAACTATCCATCTGGCTATACCTTGTTTTGATATTGGGTTTCCTGCATGAGGTTTTTGAAATGCAATAAATAGTTGTTTAGTCTTTCTGATGTTCTTTGTTCTGTCAATGTAATACATCAATGCTCTTTTGACATCTAATGTATGTAGTGCCCTTTCAGCTACGGTATCTGGCTGTGGAAAGAACACTGGAAGTTCCACTGTTTGATTTAGATGGAACGGTGAAATAACCTTTGGCAAAAATTTAGGATTAGTCCTTAGGACGACCTTATTCTTGTGTAGTTGTATAAAAGGTTCTTGTATTGTAAACGCCTGAATCTCGCTTACTCTTCTTAGGGAAGTAATGGCGATGAGAAATGCAACCTTCCAGGTTAGGAACTGTATTTCGCAGGAGTGCATGGGTTCAAAAGGTGGACCCATAAGTCTAGTTAGGACAACATTTAGGTTCCATGAAGGAACAGGTGGTGTTCTTGGTGGTATAATTCTCCTAAGGCCCTCCATGAATGCTTTAATGACTGGTATCTTATATAGGGAAGTTGAATAGGTAGTCTGCAGGTATGCAGATATTGCTGCAAGGTGTATTTTAATGGAAGAGAAAGCCAGGTTAGATTTTTGTAAGTGAAGCAAGTAACCCACTACATGTTCTGGAGTTGTGTGTAATGGTTGTATTTGATTAATATGGCAGTAGCAAACAAACCTCTTCCATTTACTTGCATAGCAGTGCCTGGTGGATGGCCTTCTGGCTTGCTTTATGACTTCCATACATTCTTGGGTAAGTTGTAAGTGCCCGAATTCTAGGATTTCAGGAGCCAGATTGCTAGATTCAGCGATGCTGGATCTGGGTGTCTGATCTTTTGGTGGTGTTGTGTCAACAGATCTGGCCTGTTGGGCAATTTGATGTGGGGTACTACTGATAGGTCTAGCAGCGTTGTGTACCAGGGTTGCCTTGCCCAAGTTGGTGCTATTAATATGAGTTTGAGTTTGTTTTGACTGAGTTTGTTTACCAGGTAAGGAAGGAGAGGGAGAGGAGGAAAAGCGTAAGCAAATATCCCTGACCAGTTCATCCATAGGGCATTGCCTTGGGACTGTTTGTGTGGGTATCTGGATGCGAAGTTTTGGCATTTTGCGTTCTGCTTCGTCGCAAACAAGTCTATTCGAGGTGTTCCCCAGAGTTTGAAATAGGTGTTCAGAATTTGGGGGTGAATTTCCCATTCGTGGACCTGTTGGTGATCTCGAGAGAGATTGTCTGCGAGTTGATTTTGGATCCCTGGTATAAATTGTGCTATTAGGCGAATTTGGTTGTGAATTGCCCAACGCCAAATTTTTTGTGCTAGCAGGCTTAACTGCGTGGAGTGCGTCCCCCCTTGCTTGTTTAGATAATACATTGTTGTCATGTTGTCTGTCTTGACGAGAATGTATTTGTGAACTATTATTGGTTGGAAAGCTTTAAGTGCTTGAAAAACTGCTAGAAGTTCTAGGTGATTTATATGCAGTCTTGTTTGATGTACGTTCCATTGTCCTTGTATGCTGTGGTGATCGAGGTGTGCTCCCCACCCTGTCATGGAAGCATCTGTTGTTATTACGTATTGTGGCACTTGGTCTTGGAAAGGCCGCCCTTTGTTTAAATTTATGTTGTTCCACCACAGAAGCGAGAGGTAAGTTTGGCGGTCTATTAACACCAGATCTAGAAGATGACCCTGTGCTTGAGACCACTGTGATGCTAGGCACTGTTGTAAGGGCCTCATGTGCAGTCTTGCGTTTGGGACAATGGCTATGCATGAAGACATCATGCCTAGGAGTTGTAATACCATCTTTGCTTGTATATTTTGTGTTGGATACATGCGTTGTATGATGGTGTTGAAATTTTGAATTCTTTGGGGACTTGGAGTGGCTACTCCTTTTGTTGTGTCTATTATGGCTCCTAGGTATTGTTGTACCTTGCACGGCAGAATGTTGGATTTTGTGAAGTTGACGGTGAACCCTAGTTTGAAGAGGGTTTGTATGATCTGATTTGTGTGATTTGAGCACTCTATTAACGAATGGGCCTTGATTAGCCAGTCGTCTAGATATGGGAACACATGTATTTGCTGCCTTCTGATGTGTGCAGCGACTACCGCTAGACATTTGGTAAAGACTCTTGGTGCGGTTGTTAATCCGAAAGGCAGTACCTTGAATTGGTAATGTATTCCTTTGAATACAAACCTTAGGTATTTCCTGTGCGATGGGTGTATTGGTATATGGAAATACGCGTCCTTGAGGTCTAAAGTTGACATGTAGTCGTGTAGTTTTAGCAATGGTAATACTTCTTGTAGTGTGACCATGTGAAAATGGTCTGATTTGATGAATGTGTTCACTATTCTGAGGTCTAGGATTGGTCTCAGCGTTTTGTCCTTCTTTGGTATCAGAAAGTACAGTGAGTAAACCCCTGTGTTTATTTGTGTGTTTGGCACTAATTCGATTGCATTCTTTTGCAATAGTGCCTGCACTTCTATCTCCAGGAGATTGGAATGATGTTTTGTCAAATTTTGTGCTTTTGGTGGTATGTTTGGAGGGAATTGTAGAAATTCTATGCAATAACCATGTTGGATAATTGCTAGAACCCAAGTGTCTGTAGTGATTTCCTCCCATGCTTTGTAATAATGACTTATTCTTCCCCCCACTGGTGTTGTGTGGAGGGGATGAGTGACATGTGAGTCACTGCTTAGTAGTAGGGGTTTTGGGGCTTTGAAATTTTCCTCTATTCCTAGGTAATTGCCCTCCTCTATATTGTCCCCGAAAACCTCCTCTGTACTGTCCCTGGTAACTGGACGGTGTTGCCTGTGAGGTGCTGGCTTGTGTGCTCTGACCCCGAAACCCCCCTCTAAAGGGTGTTTTACGGAATGTGCTGTAATTCCCTCTGCTCTGCGGGGAGTAGAGTGCGCCCATGGCTTTAGCAGTGTCCGTGTCTTTTTTGAGCTTCTCAATCGCTGTGTCCACTTCTGGACCGAACAGTTCTTTTTCGTTAAAAGGCATATTGAGAACTGCTTGCTGAATCTCTAGTTTAAATCCAGACGTTCGGAGCCATGCATGCCTTCTGATAGTTACAGATGTATTAATTGTCAGTGCAGCTGTATCTGCAGCGTCCATGGAGGAGCGGATTTGGTTGTTGGAAATGGTCTGTCCCTCCTCAACCACTTGTTTTGCCCTATTTTGTAGGTCCTTGGGCAGATGGTCAATGAGATGTTGCATCTCATCCCAATGGGCTCTGTCATAGCGCGCAAGTAGTGCCTGGGAGTTAGCGATGCGCCACTGGTTTGCAGCTTGTGCTGCGACTCTCTTACCAGCTGCATCGAACTTGCGGCTTTCTTTATCTGGGGGTGGTGCATCTCCAGATGTGTGGGAGTTGGCCCTTTTCCTAGCTGCTCCTACAACGACAGAGTCTGGTGGCAGCTGTGTAGTGATGAAAGCCGGGTCTGTAGGAGGCGCCTTATACTTTTTTTCCACTCTTGGTGTGATTGCCCTGCTTTTGACCGGCTCCTTAAAGATTTCTTTTGCGTGCCGGAGCATACCAGGGAGCATAGGCAGGCTTTGGTAGGAGCTGTGGGTGGAGGAGAGTGTGTTGAATAAAAAGTCATCCTCAACCTGTTCTGAGTGGAGGCTTACATTGTGAAATTGTGCTGCTCTAGCCACCACTTGAGAATACGCAGTGCTGTCCTCTGGTGGAGATGGCTTCGTAGGGTATGCCTCCGGACTGTTGTCTGACACTGGGGCATCGTATAAGTCCCATGCGTCTTGATCTTGGTCACCCTGGCTCATGGTGGTGTGAGCTGGGGAATGTGATGGAGTTTGTGCTGGTGAGACGTTAATCACAGGTGGAGGAGAGGGTGGTGGGGTAACTTTTTTCACCACTTTTGTTTGTGGTGTCTGTTCAGTTTGGAACTCCAATCTTCTTTCTTCTAATAGGGGGAAGGGTGCTTATTTTTCCTGTCCCCTGCTGTATGAAAATACGCTTTTGCGTATGGTCTACATCAGTTGAGTGTAGCTCTTCCTCAAACCTATGCTTTTGCATTTGGGAGGTTAGCGAGTGCTCTTCTGTATAAGAGCCTGAAACTGGGTCGGTTGCAGTTTGTTTTGCCACCGAAACCCTGTCTGCATCTTTTTTCGGCTCCGAGGTGACTTTTTTCTTTTTCGGGGCCGAAACCTCTCGGCGTCGATCTTCTTCGGTGCCGCTGTCTCGGCGTCGAGCCGTGTCTACACCGGTATCTCGGTGTCGATGCTTGTCTCCAGCACTTTCTCGGTCCCGAGAAGGCTGCGTGCCGGTGTCTCGACCGGAGTCGGACGATCTCGGCACTGTTTGGGCCTTTTTCGGTGCCGACGGTCGGTCACCGAATTTATGGGTCGAGCCATGGCCTGGTGGCAGTGGCGTCCCCTGGGCCTTGTAAATCTTCTTCTGAGTGGCTTTCGACGTCTTACTCACGGTTTGTGTATCGTCGAATCCTTCGGAGTCCGATTCTTGGATCGAAAAGGTTCCCTCCTCTTCTTGTTCCTCGAACTCCCGGTGGGCTGTCGGCGCGGATGCCATCTGAAGTCTTCTGGCTCGACGGTCTCGGAGTGTTTTTCGGGACCGGAACGCACGACAGGCCTCGCAAGTGTCTTCACTGTGCTCAGGTGACAGGCACAGGTTACAGACCAAGTGTTGGTCTGTATAGGGGTATTTATTGTGGCATTTGGGACAGAAACGGAACGGGGTCCGTTCCATCGGCGTTCTTCTGCACGCGGTTGGGCCGACCAGGCCCCGACGGGGGATCGAAAAACTACCCCGAAGGGCACCGGAGCTCTTCGATCTTCGATGCGGTGTTGAATCTAACTACGCCGATCCCGAACGCAACAATACCGACGAAAATCTTCCGAAATTAGCTATCTTTCAGTTCCGAAACTCGGAGCGACAGGAACACGTCCGAACCCGATGGCGGAAAAAAAACAATCGAAGATGGAGTCGACGCCCATGCGCAATGGAGACAAAAGGAGGAGTCACTCGGTCCCGTGACTCGAAAGACTTCTTCGAAGAAAAACAACTTGTAACACTCCGGCCCAACACCAGATGGCGAGCTATGCAAAACATGCGTATCTACAGCGATAGATGCCATTGAACATATATATACTGTAAGTAATAATAATACCTAAGTTATGTTATAAGTGTGGTGGGGTTTTCTTTTGTTTTTTTATTGTATATATATTCTTTTTTCTCTCTCCTTGCTTTGTTGTACCCTCCTCTCTTCTGTTATTAAGTGAGGAAGTAAAGGTATATCAGACCCACAAAATTCTACCAATGTAACCACATATTCATGTTGTATGGATCTGCATTGAAAACTCAATAATTTTTTTTTTTTTTTTTAAAACAAAAAATTAACCAGTACAGTTCCCTTTTGATTTTCCTGAGAATTCCGGGAGTAAGTGGGATCAGGGGAAAAGCATAGGCATAAGTTCTGGGCCACTGCATCGAAGGGGCATTCCCCCAGGATCCTTTTCAAGGGTACCTGCTGGCGTAAAACCAGCATTACTTGTTCTCTTGTGATGCAAAAATATCTAGCTTGGGTTTGCCCCATCGCTGAAATATGGCATCCAGGACCAGTTGGTTCAGTTACAATTTGTGACAACTTTGGGTCGTTCTGCTCAAGGTGTCTGCTAGAGAGTTTTGTACTCATGGGAGATGTTCTGCCGTTTTGTCACTTGATGATGTTGTGGCCATTGCCAGATAGTCTGAGCTTCTTAAGACAGAATATTGGATCTTGTACCTCCCTATTTGTTGATGTAATGCATACTCGTCATGTTGTCTGTTCTTATTAACAAGGAGGACCCCTGAATCCTCTGCAAAAAAAAGCTTGAAGAGCCAGGGAGATTGCTCTGAGCTCAAGGAAGTGGATATGCATTCTGCACTGCTCTTGAGTCCACTTTCCCTGGATTTGGAGGTCTTACAAATTAGCTCTCCACCCTTCTATGCAAGTGTGTGTTGTAATGATATACTCTAAAGTGGGGGATTGGGGGAGGAATGTCAATCCTGCAGAGAGGTTGCTGGAGCTTGCCACCAGGGAAGAGCTGCTTTAGTCACAGGTGTGATCTGGATGATGTCGTCAAATTGTCCTTTCACCTGGAGACACTGTGCTTCCAGTTATTTTTAGAAGGATCGCATTTTGAGACAAGCATGAGGCACTAGGAAAACAGCTTAAGACATCATGCAGAGTAGAGATTTGATCAGGCGAACTGAAGCGCACTTTCTTTTTGAAAGGGTGCAGGCCAGCACAGAGAGTTTCTGTTGCCCGTCTTCAGACAAGAATGCCCTTTCGAGCAATATGTCTGGAGTTACTCCCAGAAAGGGTATCCTTGTGGAAAGCAAAAGGAGAGAGACTTCTGGAAGCTGGCTGTGAGCCCCAAGGGTCTGAAGGAGGTGAAGACACTTGAAAATATCCCTACACTCCTATTGGAAAGATGGAGACTTTATCAGCCAGTCATAAAGGTATGGGAAAACCTAAACGCCTTTTTGCCGCAGGTGGGCTGCCACTGGGGCAAGACCTTTTGTAAGTATCCGAGGAGTGGACTGGAGACCAAAGGGAAGGAACAACAACTGGTAGTGAGTAACGGCTACTGTGAATCTGAGGAATTTGAGATGCTTGGGATGGATAGGAACCTGGAAACAGGCATCCTGGAGATCAAGGCTGATAAGAAAATCTCTATGGTTGAGAAGGTGGGGAATTTCTTGGAGGGAAACCCTACGGAAAGATTGCTTCTTCAGCTACTTGTTGAGTTTCCTGAGGTTGAGAACGGGGCACCACTCCCCTGATTAATTCCTCACTAGGAAAAATGGAAGTAAAATCTCTTTACTTTTTGAGAGTGTGGAACCTGTTCTCTAGCTCCTTTTGACAATATGGCTAAAACCTCTTTGCAAAGAAGATGAAAGTGAGATGACAGGAATTTTGTTGCTGGAGTTTGAGGTGGAACCTGAGTGAACTCCAGAGTATCTAGGGCCCATTTGTCCATAGTTACTTTACTCCAGTGACGCAGATACTGGGAAATTCTGGCACACACCGAAGGATGAGTCGGGGGTGTAGGAAGTATACTGAGGATGTCACTGCTCCCTAACAATATCCATTGTGCAGTCAATTTCAGATGCTGCCTTTTCACCTTCCTGTCAAATGTGTGTAGCTGCAGCTTTTTTGTCTTCTGACAAATCCAGATGTGTGGCGATGTTGGACCACATCTGGCTATCCTATCACCCCGGAATGGTCACAGAGCTTGCGGCACGGACAGTTGTGACGGACATGACTGTGAATCTTTTTCCAATATTATCTAGTGCCTGCCCTCCTTGTCAGGCAGAGAAGAAATTTGAAGGATGTTAGACCCAGGTTGTGCAGCCTGAGTCATGACCGAATCAGGTCTTGGTTGTCCAATCAAACAAGCAGATGAGTCCTCTGGTGCTTTATATCTTTTATCTATTCTAGGAAGAACGGCAGTGACAGTCACCAGTGTTCCTTATTTTAACTCCTTCCTCCTAGATATAATCCATAATCTGTACTGCTCTGACTGTTTTTCTGGATTGCTCCTTGAAATCATACAAAAAACAGTCAAATTGTTTAACAGTAATGGGAAGCTGGAAATGATGACCACTCTCTCCATTAGCAAGTGAAAACCACCAATATCTTCCAGTTGAGAATCCACTGGTTTTAGAGCTGTAGGGGAAGCTGGAGGAATCATCCCATTCCTTGGTGATGGTGCTAATGTGGGTTATTTTGCAGTCTTCCCGACCCAGTTAATCCCCATCATCATCATCACCTGTTGTAGAGGGATCTGTACCACTGCAGGTGGTTGCTGCACTTCAACCGGTGCTGGGAAGCGCTAGTAATTTTCCTTAAGCATGTTTTGCAGATCTTGCATCAAGGTAGACAGAACCTGTACCATGCCTGGTGGTGGAGGAGGAGCTTAAAGATGGTATTGCTCCACGTAGTAGAGACTTTAACAGGCTCGTAATAATCCTCTTCCCCCTCTATATTTGACGTGCAGCTCTGAGGGACTGTGGGCTGCACTGAACATCCCTTGATCATCATCTTTGGATTCTTGAAGATCCAACAAGTGGCTGGGAGATAGTGAGGACACTTCACCAGGAGATGTGTATTCAGGGGAAAAACCTTCTGTAGATGGCAACATCCTCATTGACAAGGTATTTGACGGTAGCGTCGGCAGTGTGGGCAAAAGCAACATTTGGTTTCTTCTGCTTGAACTTTGCAGATGATGAGCAGGACTTTTGCGACGGTTGTGTTGTTGATGGCGTCGTCAACGAGGTACTCGTCGAGGGTGGTAGTGACGCAGATGCGGTAGTCAACGGCATTGGTATAGCCTTCGATGTCACTGTCATCATTGACAAGGTAGAAATCGTCAACGGAGTGGTTGTTGTCAACAAAGTAGTCTTCGATGTTGCAGAAACCGTCCTTGACATCAACTGAATTGATGTCAATGGCGTAAGCATTGACGGACGGCCGCCAATCATCTAAATCTTGATTTTAGAAGCAGTCGACGAAGGTTTTGATGGCGGTGATGCCATCAACAACATTTTTTCTGTGAACTTGGTCTTTTTTTTTTTAAACCAATTTAGACAAGGTTTCAATAGGAGGGCTATAGATGGAGTAGAAGGCTCAGATTTAGAGTCTGAGGAAGTCCTATTCTGTTTTTCCTCAGATGAGGAGCCTTGCCTAGATACATGGTGGGTCTTTTTAAAGGGTTTCTTGCTTTTATGAGGGGACTTATGGTTAGACCTTTCCCTCTTTCTGGAAGTCTGAGAGGAGATGGAACACTCACTACTTTTCTCTTCAGAAACAGCAGCAGTCTTGGTTTTAAGTTTCTGGAAACATAATAAAAGTGTTACCTCACGGTCCTTGAGGGTTTTGGTAGAAAAAGGTTTGCATATCTTGCAGTCTCTCACCTTGTGGGATGGATGAAGGCAACAAATACATTCTGAATGAAGCCTTTTCTTACCACAGGTGGCACAGTTCTGAACAGTCCTTTATTTACCAGTTCAATTCTGACATACTGGAACAGAGAACGAATAATTTGGAAATAAACAAATCTGAAGAACTGAGCAGAGCTCAGGGAGACACCCTCGCCCAGGACGTGCAGTGAAAATCTGAGGGAAGATGCCTCTGTTGGGAGTGTTCTAAGAGTGCTGCCGCCCGATTGGTCTTTGTTCAACTTTGGTCTTTTTTTTTAATATATATATATAAATAAATAAAAAATAAAAAAGGAAGGACCATAGATAGGCTATTAAGCTGAACCTTGTATTCCCTTTACAGCCTACTGATATATACTGCTTACTATGATTATGTGTGACTACTATTTCAACGACGGGGAATGATTCAAGCATGTGAATCTATGAAAGATACCCCAATACTGGAGAATCAAAGCTTCATCTTTGCATTATGGTACCCTTAGTTTTATTTATGCCAACAGAAAGGCAGTACAAGTATTCACAATAGGAGAAATTTCTGTGAATAACACATTAATTTCATAGCAAGCCTTCTGTTCCCGCTAGGGTGCGAGCGCTCTCAATCTATTCTGCCACCTCCGACTGCAGTTTGCATTCAGGGTATCCATATCTAAATTCCCCAACGTGCCAGGGAAAAAAAACACTCTTTACAGCTTACATAGTATCCCTACTCGGCCATTCCTATCTCGTATCTATACATCGACTACCCAACATCTACGATAGGTGCACTTCCCGCAGCCAGGCGCAAACCGGAGACCACTCCGTGTTACCAACTTTCACATAAGACATGAGTATATTGCTGTTAGGAACAACTCAATTACAGACATAATCTAATACAATTCAAATATTTGCATCAATACTGTTGTACACCTGATAGAATATCACAATTTGCTGGTGCTTGTGAATACCGAAGGTGTGGCCTCTTTAAAGGAGACTTTATACATGTCATGGCACTGCCTGGGCCTAGTCTCTTTCTGGCGCGATATTTGTGTCAATTATTGACATCTTATGACATCTAAATCCCCCAAGGTCCCCTTGCTGAGGGACACTACGGCTTTGCCAACTCCCAGCCGCTGTCTTGCCTCTATATTAATAGTGCTTGCTAAGCGATGCATTGCCATGGTCTGGCTGCAGATGAGAACCCAATCAGGCTTGTGCTGGCTCCTAGAGGCAACATATTACCAGACATGATAGATCACTACGCCAATATGGCTCCTCCTGTCTCTCACCCCTTCGGACATTTGGGTACCATTCCGATCGTATTTACTGCGAAACACTGGGCACTCCCCCTCTCAAACTAAGAGTGCTCCCCACTCACCACTTTGATCCACAACATTGCTTGGCACCTTTTTTTTTTGTTCTCTCCCTGCACTACCATTGTGAAAGATACCATTTCTTACACAGACTGTCTCTGAATCTCAAGTGTATAAATTTCACTGTAATGACTGCAATTTATGCTGGTATATTGTAAAAACAAAAAAGCAGTCTTTACCAGACTGCAAAGGACAAAACTGGGACAGCAGTTAAATAAGGCAGAGGGGCGAATGCGAGAGATGCTCCTCTGTCAGAAGCAGAATTGGTTTTCACACGTCTAACTGGAATACATGAGGCTCTGCCTGTTTATATTGGAAAGGTTGCAACAGTCACTGTCTGTTCCAGTCCAAATTCTTTTATCCACTCATGCCTTGGTACACAGTAGAGACAACTCACATTAGAGGTACAGACCATGTTTCAAGTGCAAATAACCTTTGGTCAGTCCTGGCTTGGCAGCCAAGAAACCTTCACATTCTTAAAGTCACAGTTGACATTTCCCGTTACACGAATAGGCTTAGAAGACTGAAAATTCAAAAGCATTAGGCTAAAAAAGTGTAGGGCTAGCTGACTGTTACATATGACGTCCACTTGGCTACATTCCCATGAGGCGAAGGGCCACTCCTGTTCATCTCTAAATCACCGTCCAGCTGCCTCTGACAGTTTTGCATCAGCATGTGTGCTGCACTGGTAGAAGCACTGCTTCCACAGTAATCATGTTTGTAAAGCGAAACACGCTTTTGACATTGCATAAACTATTTCAGGAGCACTACAGCTATGTTATAGTCTATCCATGTCCAAGAAACTGCAAAAGAGGGCTGGGGAGGGGTAATTTCTGAAGTGTATCCTACTACATAGACATCATGCTTTATTCTAGTCATGATAAATTGTTACTCAAAGTGTCACACGTAAGGCATTGAAATGTCACTCGCGTGCACACTGAAAATACAAAAATGTTACACATAACCAAATTGGAAATTTGGCACCTATGCAAGTGGTCATCATTCCATTTTGGTTAAAGTAGGGTCCTAACACTCCGACGTTTCTGAGAGACCTTAAGACTTAACAATGCAGACACGTTTGATGGGGTTGCAAACTCAAATATATTGTGCCAATTTATATATTAGTTAAAAATGGAGTTAGATGAGTTACCCCAGCTAACATTTAAAAGTCAATTTGGAAATATAGGGTCAGATGTACAAAGCATTTTAACGGTCACAAACACATCAATTCAGTATTTGTGTTTATTAAAATGCTTTTCCTTATGTGATAATACCACTTTAGGAGTTAGGAAAGTTATTTGACTCGGAAAACTGGATTCCAAATGAATACATATTTGGTATCTGGAAGGGGTGTGTTGCAGTCGTCCCCTCCAAATAAATCAGGGACATTGATAATTTATCAACAGCTAAAAGGTGGTAATACCCCATTCGCAAATTTGTGAATGTGAAAAAAAAAAAATCAAAGTTTGTTGAAGAGTAGGCAGGTGTCTACCACTGCCAACTCTTAAATAAAAAAAAATAATAAACTTGTCTCGAATCGCTTGAAACGCAGTCCTGTTTTCTTTAAGGAAAAGAGGCAGAATTTAAAAAGTCTTTGCTCATTAAAAAAGAATTAGACATGGTCTGAGGACCCCAGCAGGCCACTATCCCTGTGATTTGCTCTAATTGTAATGAGTCAGAGACGTGCCGTAATTAATAATCATAAAATAGGTCAGATTACGACCCACTACAATTCAGATTTCTAGGAATTGGCCCGTTGGGCCAATTCTTAGAACTTTACTAATCGCAAAAATAATAGTCACCATTAGCAGCAAGTATTTTGTGACCAGATATTAGTATATCTGGCCCACTGTCACTAACTCAAAAAGGTATGGGAACCACAGTGATAGATCAACAACTATTTGGAACATATTTTTAAATACAATGGACTATCCATCCTGAAATCTACTAATCTGTTGTTACACCTTACAGTACATACAGTTAAAGCTTACAGACTAATAAATGGAAATTAATATAAGATTGACCCATTTGAACATTATCATTAAAGAGTTTATTGTAAATGAATTAAAATAATTATAATAAAATAGAGCAGAATCAGAATGATAAAACATTGGTACTTTTACCAAACATTACAAAACAGCATGCACTGCATTTCCTAAACTCCCTTATACAAATTAGTGCCATAACTTAAAGAACCATCTACCTCAAAAACATTAGAAGACAGAGGATCTGCCCTGTGTAATAAAATGGAAAAACCTTATTAGCCAAGAGCTGGCAACCATCAGATTAATTTGATAATGCAACAGCCTTTATTTTGATTAATCTACAAATGATTTCTGGCTTAGGAAATTACAGAGGATGATGCTGCCCACCCATCTCATCTGCCAACTTTTGCATAAGAATAAATACAAACGTAACTGTTCTGCCACTTGGTGTCTGCTACACAAAACTGACCTGCCTAATTAGTAGTTGTCACACATAAACCTCGAAAACGTGCCTTTAACATTCTATTTTACGATCTGGACAAATACAGAACACATGTAATATATCCTTATGTCAGGAACTGGTAACCTAATAAGACAGAGTTGTTTAAATAGAACTGCAATGGAAAGAAAGCTAAGCAAGTTACTTTTCTGAAACATGCACAGAAAACAGTAACCTCGAATACTAGATAACTGCCACAATTTTTTTATTTTTAATGTAGTCCACCTCAGCACACGCCCAAAGACTGTCATTAGTTCAATCATCCACCGGTTTCTGCAGAGTGCCATTAGTGGCACTCTGAAGGGGAGAACAACATTTAATAAATGAAGCATCTAACATGCCTGCCATTTTCATTAGTCTCAACTTAACTCTTAGTTGGCTTGGCGAGCATAATGATGGTGCAAAGAAACTCAATTTAAAACTTTTACCATAACATTTTTTCCAATCATGTGCTCATTCCATCCTCAAAAGTCAAAGCACCATATAAAAGTGAGGGTATCAACTTTGCTTTGACCAGCCAATATTCCTCCATTTTTGTAATTAATGCCCCTCTGAATTGGTCCATTTAGTTTTTGTTCTGGTCATTTGTGACTAGCCCTAATTTTTATGGGTATCTTTCTGTAGTGATCAATATGCACATGCCCGTTCTTTTTGTATATACACGCCTTGCACTTGGTATCACATTTGCCGCTGTGTGTTCACCCCACGAGCAATGCACCATTATTGTTTTTGTGTTTATATTTCAGTGAACAAATGCCTTTAACAATATTAAAGTTTGGTATATGGGAGTCCGTGGGATTTATTAAAATTATCGCCTCAAAACAAGTTCTTGCTGAACAATTTTTCCTTAAATACAGACATTATAGTACATCTTAGAAGAGATCTTGATTAAAAAATACAATCTTTATTTTTACACGGGACTGCCACTAAATGATTAGAATAGTTTGTTTCCAGGACCTTCCAGTGCGGAGTTATGAAACTGAAACAGTCTGATAGCACACGAGTTAAGGCAATACAGCATCATTTTAGAAATAACGGGTGTCTGGTGAAAATATTATTCTACGTGACTGAAACTGCAAGTTCTTGTCAAACTTTCAGGTCCAGTAGGTCTCCATTATTTACTTCTTAAAGAAAAAAAAGTGTCCATACACTTTATCCGACAGACTTTCGTGTTGTTGCAGTGACAAAGCATTAACACACAAGTGATATTAAGTGGCTTGGTTTAAAGCTGGACACCAGAAGATACTTTATCAATTCAACTACATTACTTTACATGAGTGGGGAACAAAAGTGTATTTCAAAAGTAATAGCTCGAGCTGAACATTAATTTTACATTCTGTGACTGTGACTGTGAAGAAAACGATCAGTTGCAAAACTACCACCACCTCATGATGTAAGCATTGAAAATTTGGCCAGTCTACCTTTGACGAGTCAAGTGTATAAAAGGAATATCATGGCTACCCAATGGGTGTGCAACAGTACGAGCATTTGGAACACACCTGGGATATATACGGCCCCGTAACCACTGCCACTGGACGCAGAGAAAAGGCTTCATATATAAACACATAAAAAAGTTTTTTCCTGAAAAGGATCAGGAATTCCAATTCACATCGCTCGAAGTGGAAAGGGAAAACCCCAACATCAGGGGAACGTTTTCCAGAACAAGGGTGTCCCTAGCCTATTTTATCCTTGACATTGGTATCTAGGGCACTCATGTCAAACAGGTCAATTAGGGCTCATAAGTTTGAGACTGAAGAGACAGGAACCAGACTAGCAAGGGTACAAGGCACAAGACAGAAGGTCGTGCAGCTACACTCAAACTTTCAATCTTACATCGACACAATTTTACTTCGCCAACAGAAGTCTGTTTTACACATGTAGACAAAGCTCATATAAACAGGGTGAGCGTTTACAAATAAGCTGTTTGAAATACGATTGCAGATATTAAAATTAATTGTGCTTATCCATAAAACAGACTAGAATAAAACACAATTTAAACATGGAAACGAAGTCTTATAGCTTTAATATGTGGAAAATAAGGAGTGCACTTAGTTGCATGTCTAACAATTCAGGGAATGTGCAGTGAACTTATAAAAGCATCTCGTGTTTCAAAAGATTTGATGAGCATTCAGTGTACCTCGAAAGAAAGTTGTGTTTCTGGAAGGTCTGGCTGGATGAAGGGAAGATATCAAGGAATGCCCAGAGCGTGGTGCAGGTATCACACAGGTACAGAACAACATCTTTCAGCTCCTAGCAGGAGAAACATTCAGAGGCAGGGAATCAGACATAAGCGTGAGTGTCAGAATAAGTCTTGATCTGTAAACCCTAAATTTAACTCCTAACTTGAAACAAATCACCATGGGCATTGGGATTCCAAATGCAACACATTTCCCATTTTAGCTTGCATTTCTTACAAAGAATTTGAGTAAGTGAAAAGTAAAGCAGAAAAAGATCAGTTTTCTGTGCTGCACAATGCTTACTTGGACACAGGGAAAATGTACTACTGACGTATTGTACTTGCTACAACTGTTGAAGAGTTTGAAACTGCACCAGTTTTTTTTATAATGCAGCTGTGTTTTGTAATCCAACAGGAGTGTATAGCTTAAGAACAGGAAAATAATTCTAAAAACCTGCAACGGCATCTCCGATGGTGTTACTCGGATTTTTTCTGCCAGTCTCTGTGGTTCAGGTGATGCTCTATCATCTTGCAAGCCACATTCACCAAGAATGTTATTAAATACCTACAAACAAAAGGAAAAATAATGCTTGTCACCATTTCCTTGAAAGGCTAAAGGCATGCAAGCTTTCAAACAATTTATGGAAACCGAGATAAACTGGATGTGAGCAAGTGGAGGGGTGTTAAATAGAAGCAGAAAAGGAGTAGTAGGCACCAGATAAAAGATGTGTTTGTAAAACTAAGAAGCAACACTCTAACAGCCACCGGTGTCACTGTAGCACACTGATGTCTTGCAATGTCACAAAATGGAAAGATGCAAGGAACACTGTAAAAATAAAGAGAACTGAATGTGCAGCAGCATGATATTCTGGGAAAAGGTTTATTCCTGTATAACATGAAGCATCAACTCTGGGCTAAGGCCTGCACAAATACTCCATAGCTGGTTGCTGAGATAACCTCACGGCGGAGCTATGTGCAAACATGGATGAAGCTACCCATGCCCGTAGCTGGGAACCTGCGGCTGTTACCTAATGACTAGAAGAGAGTACTATCAGCTGTCTCATTGCAGGAGTAGCATGTTCATTCCCACATTGTTACACACACTGACAGGACACAAGGGTAATTGATTGATCAACTTTGATCCATGGAGACAGGAGTGGGCTAGTTTTACCAACTGGTGTTTTAAAAAATGTCTTCTCATTTTTTTTTTCATTTTGGCTTTTTCTCCATTTCAAAAAATGTTTATGTATTAATGCATACTGCCATTAAACGTGCGAATCAGGTTTGCTGCTGTACCGTTTGCAGACATCTAGGGCCAGATGTAGCAAACTTCCGAATTGCGACCTGCAAATTGCGAGTCAGAGTGACTCGCAATTTGCGAGTCGCAATTCGGAATGTTGGATGGTGTCCCTGACACCATCTGCGACTCGCAAGGGGGTCGTAAAGGCCCACCTCATGAATATTCATGAGGTGGGTCGCAATTTGCGACCCTTTGCGAGTGGCGGCATTCACAGGGTTGGTGTCCTGCTGCGGACAGCAGACCACCATGTCTGTGACTGCTTTTTAATAAAGCAGTTTTTTTTTTTGTAATGCAGCCCATTTTCCTTACAGGAAAACGAGATGCATTACAAAAACTAAAAATGAAACGTTTTTGTTTCATTTTTTCAGAGCAGGCAGTGGTCCACAGAACCACTGCCTGCTCTGAAAATTTTTTTGCAGTTCCATTCACAAAGGGAAAGGGGTCCCATGGGGACCCCTTCCATTTTGCGAATGGGTTACCACCCATTTCAAATGGGTGCAAACTGCGATTGGTTTGCAACCGTGCTCGCGGTCACAAAGCAATCCTGTATTGCACTGCGACTCGCAATTAGGAAGGGAACACTCCTTCCTAATTGCGAATCGCAAATCCGTTTTGTGATTCGGGAACCAGGTTACCGAATCGCAAAACGGGTTGTGTGCATTGCAAAGTGCATTTTGCACATCACAAACAGCGAAATTCGCTGTTTGCGATGTGCAAACTGCTTCCTACATCTGGCCCTTAAATCCTTGTGTAGCTCTTTTTATGTGTTGAAGTAGATGTACTGCATCATGATACAACAGTCTCTGTGACATCTTTCTGGTTTGTCAACTGAGCCGTAAAAAGTGATTTGAAACCGAAAAATGCACAATAAAGAGAGTCCACTAAAATTAGGCATCAACTCTGGAGGAGGACAGTGAATATACAATACAAAAGAGAGAATCGCTCAGGCAGAAAGAGAACAAGTTAGTCATCTGAGTCTCTCCTGCACCGAAGTCCTTACTTCAATGTTCCCAGATCCACACATGAGCAGCTCTTTCTGTTCAGGATTTTGGCTTTGCATTTGCAAATTGTTACTACTGTTTAGCCCATTACAGAATCAGGACTACAAATCCCACAATGCAAAACAAAAAACCTGTGCTCAGTGAGCTACTAGAATAGGGGATACCATAAGGGTGATGGGAGAATGCATGCAAAATGCCCAAGCCACTGGCAATCCTCAGGCAATCCTGTCAATCGTTTTTCACCCACTGTGCGACTCTAGAAAGAGGCGAGAAACATGAAATACAGTCTCAATCCTGCTCCAATAGTAACAGCCTTGGCCAAGCTTCCAGGCCAGTTCCCCTCAACAGGAACGCAAGCAACTCACAGAATGTCCTGATTATAGTTCCGGTGAAAGAATATTTTTTACATAGAATACATAAAGAAAAAACATAGCTAGGGGCTTGTGGTGGAAGAGCTTGCCTGATTCTAAGATGGCCACACTCCTTGGCAGTTCTCGCACAGTTCTGATCTCAGTGGCGGTTTTCTGTCATGGGGAGGCCATAGTGGGGTTTGAGTGAGCAGGATGCAATGTGCAGATAAGGTGGAGTTGCATTCAGGGGTACAGCAGGTCTGCAGTTGATCCTGGGACCATGGTCGCCCCCTTGTTTTCCAGCCTCTGGAGCTGGCAAGATAGCATGCCCATAGCAGCGAAAGACAGTGTTTCACATAGCTGAAGCTTGTGGAATTTGTGGTGTGCTTCCACCCAGTGGAACCAAGAAATTACTACAGAGGTGTTGCCGCGAGAATAATGAAAGAGAAAGCCAACAAGAAGTAGCGGAGCACAACTGGCCTGGCACCAGGGGCCTACACTCCTTGCTAGAAGACGTCAGCCAACAAACTATTGAGAGGCCCTGAAAAGAACACAGATATATAGCAGAAGAGTTGCAACTATGCCACCTAACAAAACAGTACCCAATGAAATCAAAGAGCACTTCCTTACCCCGAAGGGCCTCGCACACAATAGAGACAGAAAGGGAGACATGGCTCTTCCTAAACATTCTGGGTTACAGATCAAAGAAGGAAACTTACGGAGAATGATTACACTGAGAGACCTGCAGAGAACACTGCTAAGAATTAAGGAGAAGGTTTCCTACAATGAAAAAGCAGAGCAACATATCCAGAAACAAGTCTTGACTAAAGAGGCTGAGGTTAAAATGACTCTGACGGAGGTAAATGTGAAGGAACATGTCACATCGGCCAAGATGCCACGGATTAGAGAATTGTGCATTTGCCTTTATCTTCATCCTCATGAACTAAGTAGAATTTTTGGAGGATGACATCACAGCTGCCAAAAATCTACATTTTTCCATAGCTGGTGGTCCTGCGCATACATCTAAGTGTACTGGAAATAAATTATCACATATTAAAGCAAGAAATCAGTCGGTCAAATCAGCTACTGCTACTACTGCTGGGAGACCCAGGGGAGAATAGCATATTCATTTTAACCAATCCAATGCAGAAACGAATTGCCCACCTGCTACAGACGGCACGGCTATGCATGTCCCAAATGTAACTGCTGCAACTCCTCAGATCATCAAGTGGGTTGGGAACTATCTGGTCCATCTATACCATGGTGCAGCTTCACAGTGTCATACACAATAAGAGTTTATAAAATTTCAGAGGGCCTAGCTCCCGTTCATTACCGATATGAAGAGGGACCAAATACTTGGAGATAATCCCACAATTTTCTCCATGACCCTATGCCACTCTGGGTTGTGTGACCTGTCCCCCTCTGGAAGTGGTGACAGCAATACCTCAGATCCTCAAGGATAGTCTCCATATACTACCATAATATACCCACTGCAATCTGATCTTTTGATGTTAATGCATGTTACAGCACTCTTGAGATTGATTCCTAATATAACGCAGTGAGATTTATTTTTCCTCCTGGTTTTTACCTTTCAACTTCATTGTTATCCCTTTAATGGCTAGACAAGTTAATGAATCAAAATGTCATGTTATATTATGTTTAAAAAAAAAAGAAGAAAAAAAAAGATTTGTATTTTTCCGTATCCTGGGGATTCCTTCCCAAATAGAAAAATTGAGGTCTTGAAAACTGAAGTACATTTTGTTTTTCACATCCCGCTTTTTCATGAAGAAGTGGTGGTCCTGTGCAATATATGCAGGTAGATTGTCTGCCCACAAAAGCCTTTCCGGAAGGAGTGAACACAAGGAGATACAGCACTGGTGCAGTTAGCAGATCCTGTTGAGTGTGACAAGAGCACCTGCCCAGAAAAAGGATATGGAGCTTAATGAACCAGGATAAATATTTTCCCAAACCTCAGGTTGAGGACCCTTCAATGCAGAATAGATCTGCAAGGCATCAAATAAGGAGATGAACACTTCACAGTTGAACAACACTGTTGTTCCCATATTGATAGCCCGAGATGAGATAAGATGTTTGTTTTTTTTAGTTCAAAGGTGAGGAGACAATATTTTCTTCTAGATTTGAAGACGCATCTTAAACCAAGATGATATAACAGGGGCTTCATGGTTTATTTTGCTGCGTATTTATAGATAACTAACGAGCCACATTTGATTTTTCTTCTCACTACAGGGTCAAGGGTGTGGGGTTGTTTTTTTTCATCTTTGTCTTTCTTATGTGTTACATAAGAGTGGTATACTTTAGGGAAGCCAGTATTCACAGACTAACTCGCAGTGCAGGAAGTAATTTCCTTTCTCTCTCCTCTTTTTCACCATTTAAGTAAGATCT
This sequence comes from Pleurodeles waltl, assembly GCF_031143425.1. Lineage (NCBI taxonomy): Eukaryota > Metazoa > Chordata > Amphibia > Caudata > Salamandridae > Pleurodeles > Pleurodeles waltl. The sequence goes on from NC_090450.1 coordinate 812,859,485, forward strand.
GGTAATAACAAAACAGCAAGACATAATTTGCACATTAAGAGGCATTAAGAAATTCTTCTGTTTACACGCAGAATGCAATTATATGGGCAGGTGAAAGGTGTTTAACCCTGCTTAATGTAATGCTGCCTCCTCCTGTCCATGTGCCTTTCTATACTTCACAAGCAGTTGTCTTCACTTGTAGAGCTAGCCTCTTCCAAGCCCATGACCCCAACTGCTCCCATAAAGATGATAATTTTCATTCTATGCAATCTGGAAGACGGATACAAGACTGGGCACTGATGGCAGGCTACCTGGAAGAAAGAGAACTAAGTACTCACAGTAAAAGGTAAACCATAACCTTGGCAGCCATGGTGGAACAAAAATTGCTGCTTGCTTGCCTTTTTTTCTTTAGCTGTTGTTTTTGTCACCACAAACCGACATAGCATAGATGATACAGTTCAATTAAAATATGTTCATATGTGGGATATATGTTTAAGCTGGTGTACTGTTTGTTGTGTAATGAAACCTATGTAATTGCTTCTTTGTAAGGCCCTTGTATGCAGCAATAACTGTTCTCAAATAAAGCACTGATGACACTCTTGCTTCTTGTCTTCGCTATATAAAATCAAATGTATACTAAAGAACTAATTCAAACCAAGTAACCTGTACTTTCTTCCATGTCTGCTATTGGCGCTGAGAACTACAAAATAGAAGACTCTCAAATCAAGACCCCAATCAAATCAACGAATGAAGAACGATACTAGATTCATTTCTTGTAGTATTTGAGATGACCAGGTCATTGTCCGATTGCCAGAGGAACAGAATTCTGCAACGTCGTATCTTGAGTATTAATTCTTTTTAACACACGTTATCCAGTGTAATCACTGTAAGGCACCAGACATATGAGAGATCTGATCACATTTCCTCAACTCCAACCAACAGAGTTCTGACCCTCTGAATTTCATATGCTCTGTAGACTTACAAATACTTTTATGAAGCACGCTCAGGCAGACTAAATTTGAAAATGCAAGACAGTTAAATACATGGACTACTGTTATTTCATGTGTGAAGATGGGAATGAGAACACCCTTTTGTGGATTCTGAAATCGCGTAAACATTATTTTGAGAGTGCTGTCATCTGTTTATTAAAAGAAAACTCAGCATCAGTTTCCGAATTCCTCTCAGTCTTACCAGGACATGAACAGGTCCCCCAAAAAGTCATTCAGAGGGCGATGTCCCATCTGTTGGGCTGACAGATAGTAAGAGGCACCTTTCTCTTTAATGGATTTAAGAAGGTTTTTTTCCATCCCAACACAAGTGTACCATGAATATTACAGTTAACAGTGTCAAGATTGTGCTTTTGTAAGCAGGTGATTATCCGAGTATTCCGTATACACACGAAATTAAAGATTGAGATTCAGCAGCAAAAACCCCAGGTGTTATACGTAGACACCGAGAAGTATTAGTAACATCAGTGGCCCCTATGGAACTACCCTAATGTGCTTCTGTGGCTTTGATGTAAAGGGATCAAGCTGTACACACCTCAATACTCGTTTTGTTGTCTCTCCCAAAGAGTGCTAGTTTTTAGCAGCTCTCTGACAAGTATTCTTACGGTGTGGTGCCTATTAACAGGCTTCCTTGCACATTAGCTAGCCCAAAGGCTCAAAGCGCCCTATAGTTCCAAACACAGACGTTGCATCACGTAGCATTGCCAGAACTGGTAGACACACCTACGATCCACCAACAGTCTTTCTTTTAAACAATAATCTGAAAACCAAATGAAAGCTACCAAATGTCACAGATACTCACAGGGCAAATCCTGTCCCACGTCCTGACTTAGCAAGACCAATTATCTATTCACAAACAGCATCAAAAACAGTACACACTCCTGAACTGCTTCTCTACCAAGGACTGAAATGGAGCACCTAAGGTTGCTCCAAAATAAGCAAAAACTGGAGAACCTCGAAAGGTATCAACTTCATATTTGTTTTACGTATAAAATGGAAAAAAATGACTATCTAACAATGATCTGCATTTCTGGTTACAATAAATCTTCCATGTATGTCTGATTTCTCGAGGATAATCCGTCTGTCTTAGGTTGCTCGAACACGGTATCAATTACCCTTTTAACCGGAAGCAGTATTAGTAGACAACAAGTGCGATTTGTAGATCCATAAAAGATGAAATGTTAAAAACTTAACTTTTTTCTTATAACATCGAAAGGAAATGTAACCTTTTACTCGACACCTTTAGAACTGTAACAAATGTGCACACCGTACTTCCTTTTAATTTCTGATATATCATGTTTAAAAGGGTGAACGCAGGTCACGTGACTTAATTGGCACAAAATCGCAAAATTAAATTGGGAGAAGCGCCAAAACATGATTTAGAGCTCAGGTTAATCTGACAGAAGGAGAATCATTAACAAACAGCATTTTTTCTTTGTTCCCGTCACAAATTACACCCTTTGTTTACACAATTAGGAACAAATTACCACAAAAAGTTTAAAGGCCTCGATTGGAATCGCAGAACTGAATCCAGGGCCGTATTCCGGGACAAGCTGATAACAAAGGGGCTAAAGCTTCTGAATATGATATCACACTCCTTCTACACAAAGAAGTTTTCACAAAGCAGTTTGCATGACCTAGCAAAGCAAGCTACAACAGATTTGCTAAGATGCTTCATTCATTGCAGGCCATTACAAACATAATATGAAAGAAGTCTGTTTTGTGGTGTGTGAGATGGAACAGCTAAGGAGATGATGTCGGAAGACAAATGTGAAAGTCTCTCTTACTTGATCATTCAAGTAATATTCATTCCAATTCTTCCCTGTAACCATTTTTAAGATAGGAATTTCTTTTTCAGTACCAGAGTCTTCTTCCAACCAAAACACATCACATTAGGGCAAAAGTGAAAGGTTTAGTGCAAAAGTGAAAGGTTTAGTGCAAGGACCTTAACATTCCCCTCTACAAAAACCATTTGCTTCTTTCATAGTAGGGAATCAGCAATGATGATATGTTGTACTCCAATAAAAAGGAACAGCAATGCAGGCAAGATGGAACAATATGCACAATGGGGGTGGAGATTTAAAGACACAAATTACAATAATCCAGTACACGTTAATGAATGCCATGTCTCCATTCCTCTTCCAAATCATTCAGACAATGGTTTTCACACAATTGCTTAGGATCACTTGAAATGGTGAGCAACAGCGCCCAGCCAACGCATTTCGCTTTGTTAGGAACTTTTTCAAGGCTAATCATCATTTTGCTGCATGTATTGTTGGCATGGGACATAAACCACTTACATCAAATATGCCACTGGGCCTTACTCAACAATATAAGTGGATCATAACGATTAATCCTTGTGACATTTGCACTTGTTCTGCGCTTTGCAGGAATTTCTACTAATAAAGGGATGATTAGCCTTAAAAATGTTCCTGCTGGAACAAAATGCACAGGCATGTTTTAACTTTTTCCTCACCTCTACCAGATTAGTAAATAACTGAGACTTTACATGTGGCATCAACAGTTTTTTTGAGTGTGAACAATTATTCGTATGGCCATTTGAGATAAGAGTTACTGTGGAGCATAAAAGCCAATGAATATAACTAACTACATCCGTCACAGCTGAATACTGGGAGTAGTTCTTCTAGTGGTTCCAAATCACTAAATATCTTGGTAAAGACTTGTGTTGGATTACATTAGGGGCTGGTGACAGCCACCACCAGGTATAGGAACACCAATGCTTATTTGTACTTAATGGCAAAAAAGTGGATGCAGCGAATTTTGCCACAGCTGTTGTTTGTGAACAAACCGCTAAGGATTAGCTTTGATAGAGGAAAGCCCAGTCTCTCAGTTTTAGAATGAGGAGGGTGAAGGAAAGAAAAATATTGGAATGCTGCATCAGTCTAACTGACCAAACTGCAGACAGAATTCTTTTTAGCATGGATGATGTTTAGCGCCATACTAATAACTGCAAGAAAATGAGCAACCATATGCACCCGTGGATTGTAAGCATTCAGAAAAACTGTGTCTCTCCTCTGCCTCCTGACCCTTTAGGACCAGAGTACTCTGTGCATTGTTTACAAAAACCATTCATGTCTCCCAGTAGATAATGGACAGAGACCTTTCAGTGCATGCCGAACAGAAGAGGGCTGTTATGTAAACATAAAGTAGTGACTGCTCCTCTCCCCACAACCCCAAAACTCCCACCAGTTCTCTATACCTGCAAGATGGTTGGCACGGTCTCCTCCAGATCACTGTAGTAGCTAGGCTGCTGCTTGAAAATATTCTCTAAAGAAAATTAAAAATCATATCAGACAAATGCAGAAAGAGCTCGCAATAACAGAAGGAAGTACACGTGGTAGGTAGAGATGGGTGAGGGGTGGAATAAAAGACCGAAAAAGAGGGTGGGTAGTCACAGTCCTACAGTAGGCAAAGGAAATAGAGTGAAAATAAAGGCAACATTGAGAAGAATGCACAAGACAGAGGGAACTTTATAAGGATGAGAAAAGAGAAAGGCACAAAACAAAAAAAGGAGGTAGCGTGGAGGTATAGAGCAAAGAACTGAAAACAGGTTGTGTATAGGAATCAGCAGCGCAGGGTGAGAAGAAAACTGAGGGGGGCAAATGGAAGACAGAGGTAGTGAGAGTGCATATCAGGAAACAATCAACATAGGATGAGAGTGAGGAAGTGAAAAAGGTGAGAGATGAGAAGAGAAAAAGGCTGAGGGGGAAAAATGATAGGATATGTGAAGGTCAATCAATCAGGTATTTCTAAAGCACACTACTCACCCGTGAGGGTCTCAAGGCTCTAAGGTGGAGGGGGGGGGAAGAGCAGCCAGGTCTTGAGAAGTTTCCTGAAGGTAAGGAGGTCTTTCGTCTGATGCAGGTGGGTGGAACAAGTGCTCCACGTCTTGGCAGCGAGGTGCGTGAATGATCTGCCACCAGTTGTAGTTCTACGGACACGTGTGGCGGTTGCGAGGGTGAGGTTGGTGGAGCGGAGATGCCGGGTCAGGGTGTAGAAGGAGAGCCGTCTGTTGAGGTATTGTGGTCCGGTGTTGTGCAGTGCTTTGTGAACATCGGTGAGGAGTTTGAAGGCGATTATCTTGTTGACTGGAAGCCAGTGCAGGTCTCTCTGATGGCCTGTGATGTGGCAACAGCAGGGGATGTCCAGGTTGAGGTGTGTGGAGGAGTCCTGGATGCGTTGCAGCCTCTTCTGGAGTTTGGCCGTGGTTCCTGCATAGAGGGCATTGCCGCAGTCCAGTTTGCTGCTTACGAGGGCTTGGGTGACTGTCCTTCTGGTTTCGGTGGGGATCCATTTGTAGATCTTTCGAAGCATGCTGAGGGTGTTAAAGCAGGAGGAGGAGATTGCGTGGACTTGCTGAGTCATGGATAATGAGGAGTCCAAGAGGAATCCTAGATTGCGTGCGTGGTCAGTGGGAGTCAGAGCAGCTCCAAGAGTGGCAGGCCACCAGGAGTCATCCCATGCAGAGGGGGTGGATCCGAAGAGGAGGACTTCAATCTTGTTGAATGGAGTTTGAGGCAGCTGTTTTTCATCCATTCAGCGATGGCCTTCATTCCTCTGTGGAGATTGGTCTTGGCGGAGTCCTTGGTGAGGTCCTAGGTGGGGACTAATAGTATGGAAATTGGTAGGGACTAATAGTATGAAAACTGAAGTGGGAGATGGAAAAACAGAGTAAAGATAGCAATATAAAGAGAAGCTTACATGTTGGGTAAGAAAGACAAAGATGATAAAGGAGAAGAGTTAAACAGATGGAATCTTTTTAAACAGATCTAAGGGGGAGCCAGCAAAAGAAAAAGGACCAGACTCAGACAAAGGAATACAGAAAGACTAAAGATGCAGGTCGACTAAGGAAACAGTAAAATCAAAGGAAAAGCCATGCTAAAGAAAGTAGCAATGCAAGTTCAAAAGGCAGGGTAAAGTCAAGGGTAGATAAGGGACACAAAGTCAAAGAAGAACAAGGAACAGTGGAGACAGTGTGACAGAAAGAAAACAAGTGTAGAGAGGATCAATAAAAGATATCTTCTAACCAATCATTTTGCTGAGAAGTGAAGAGTTTCCCTTCCCGAATAGCACACACAGATCCAGAATCTTCGGAATGTCGAAGAGGAAATTATTGTACACAATTTCTCCATAGACAGTGGGTGTGATGAAATGTTCCTGAATCAATAAGAGAAACATAAGGCCAGAAAGCATGATTCATTTTATTCTCAACATCTTGCTCTCTGAACATGCACTTCCATAACAAATAAACCATCCATCACATTGACATTTAGCCATGAAGGTTAAATATGATCCTGCAAGAACCCATGCACAGTTATCAGTATCCTGAAAAGATCAATATGTTCTAGAAATAAATGGATGATGTTTTTACCCGGATAAAACTGATTTTTAAGTATTTTTGTTGTTACCTTGGGTACTAAGGTCTGAAAGGACTAGGTCAGACTGGGAACAGATGAATTATTATGCATGCAATATTGTCCAATTTCTGTTTCAGAATATCCTTATAGAGCTGTTAAATTAAGCTAAGAGCTCAGAATAGTTGACTCAAAGTAGCATACTATGGGATTTAGTAATGTTGCCTGATAGTTATTTGTTGCTAGATGTTTTTCTTTCAAATCCATTTTAAATAAAAGGTGTCTTTCTTTGTATTCTTTTACAGGAAAAGCCTGAATTTTGCCAGAATTGCTAGAAAAAGGGAATCAGTTTTAACTGTCAATTGCCAGTGGAGGAACGTCACTCGAACCTCCTTATCTGTTTAACTGCATGAGCATTGAAGTGACAAGCAATCCCAGTCTTGTGCGATGGCAGAGTGGAACTTTAAGAGGAGGTTACTTTTAAGTCCAAATTTTAATTAAAAAGCTTACCATTGTCGCAATGACAAACTTAAACCACTGTAGTTGAGTCTTTTCTGCATCAAGTGTCAACAGTGCAAAGCGTTTTCTACTTTAGAACTGTTTGCATCAGTATTCTACTAATTGTTCTACAGCTGACTGTACATGATAAATCCTGCCTACTATCTTAACTACTTTTAACCATATTAGTTTAGCAGTGCAAAGTTCAACAGGAAGAACCTTATACTAGTTCTTTGCTAAGAACAGCTCCACATAGAAATAAGGGTTTCTAATTCCACCCTTGACCTCTTCAATCAATCTCCTGCCTGGCCTCTTATTTCACTTAAAGCACATGTCAACTGAGGTCCTTAACAAATGGTGGTTCACACTTTAATGGGCTTTCTGGTAAACCAAGATTATGGGTTTCACTAGACAGAATTGCAGGAGCTACCCTAAGCTAATTAATAAGTTTTACCTGCTCAGGTTCATGGAAGACATGGACAATAGGAGCTGAATGACAATGTAGGAGCCTATTCACAAAATGCTTGTTGTACTATGTACAGTAGTACTACTCATGTACAACACATTGCTAGTCACAAACCTACAGGCAGAGATCTACATCTCTCCTATATTTTCTTTGCATAAATCTACCCAACAATGTCAGAGATCTACTACAATTACATATACCTATGTATGCAAAAATGTGGGTGGGACAAAGACAAGTGGTTGAATGATTGGGAATAATGACTCCTAAGTGGATGGTTGGTGGTTTAGGGTAATTTAAAAAGGAATTTAGCTATGGGCAAGCTATTATAAATACAAACTCACAAAACAGGAAGTAAAATTGCTATTTACAGACTATACTTCTAAAGTTACTATACCCCTCAAGATGTCAAAATAGGTGTAAATGTACCCCTGCGTAACCGTGAAATAAATCAAGCACCACGTTTCGCAAACCACAGGTACTGCAATATACACTCCCATTGAATATAATGGAGGCAGGGACTCAAAATAACCTGAAAGTACCAATGATTAATTATTTTGACATTAAAATTAATATATTTTATATTAAGACAATTGTGGATTCACTACAGTACTATCTTAATAGTGAAGCTTAAGGCAGCTCATAAGTAACAGAAAAGCCTTATGAGGGTAGTTATAGCAGAATGTTTTGGCAAAGAAATTGTAAACCCCCCCCCCCCCCAAAGAACAAAACATGTTTAAGAATTTTTTCCCATTGACAGAACACTTATCAACCCTTCCTGCATCCCACAAACCATTCCTCATTCACAAGTGCTATTTGACAACTTGGCTGACTTCTGAGGACAATGTCAAGATTATATTGTTATTGAACTCCCAATCAATTCCACACCCTCCTAACGATGTTTCAGACATGCCAGATACATATTTTTCATGTGTTAACTCCACACACCAGCCATCAGTACAACCTCTTCAATTCTTGAGAATATTTTGGTGAAATGTCAGATGAGGCTTTTTTAAACATTGCCAATTCTATCACTTCCGGCTTACCACTCAATCCTGTACCTCTCAGGGTCTGGAGGGAATCACCTGACTGCCTCCCCATAACGGGCCATTTGTAATCATTCCTAGCCACAGGTTTCGTACCTCTTGAATGGAAAAAGTCATGGTGATCCCACTTCAAAAGAAATCTAGTGCAGATCCTTCTACTGAGACCAATTTCCGACCAATCTCCCTCCAAACTTTTCCTGGAAAAGTTTTTAAAAACTGTGGCAACAAACTGATTTCTGGATTTCTTAAGTCTCATGTTTTGCTGGACCCAGCCTAACTGGGCTTCCACCCTGCACACAGGATGAGATCAGCCTTAGTATTAGTGCCGTACCATCTCAGGAAGGCAGTTGAAAAGGGCCAGGTTGCGGCTCTCATCTTGCTTGATCTTTCTGCAGCCTTTGACACTGTCAACCATAACATCTTGACCACCAGGCTGGCTGAGGTGGGGGTCAGAGGCTCGGCTCTGAACTGGTGTAAATGCTATCTTGCAGATAGAGTCTAACATGTTCATCTCCACCTTACCACTCCAGGTTCATATCTGTTTAATCAGTGAGTACTGCAGGGATCTGCTTATAGCCCAACATTATTTAAGGTCTACTTGAGACGGTTGGCTCTTCTGATTGGATTATACCCCATGGCATTGAGTTTATGAACTGTGCTGATGATACTCAGATCATTTTAACATTAGATTGTTCTATGTCACATCCACTTGAGACTTCCCAACACTGTATGCAAGATATTTCTATCAGCCTAGGTTCCAATTCTGTTAGTATTCAACTGTGATAAAACCAGAAGACTTGTGCTGCTCCACGAGCACACCTGCACTAGCCGTGAACTTTTAGATCAAGAGGATAACTCTACTCCTTCTATGACAGACTTCACAATCTGGAAGTATACATGGATAGCAATCTTTCTCTAAGTTCTCATGTATACAAGCTCTTCTCTTCTCGTTTTCCTTTAATGAGGGTCTTAGGCAAGATCCATCCTTCACTTCCAAGTCACTCTCCTCAACTTGTGGTGCAAGCCGCCATTCTCAGTAGATCAGACTACTGCAACTCATTATTCCTGTTCCAAATTACTTACAGAGACGTCTCTATTGTATTCAACTGGCAGCACAAAGCTAGCTAGCTCTTGCCCTCCTTTGCCACATCTGTGCAGGAACAGCTTTGGACTCCCTTTATTGGCTTCCTCTACCTAGGAGAATCACGTTTAAATTTCTGTGCATTGTTCACAGAGCTCTTCAACAAACTGGACTGCTCTTTTTACAACACAGATTTGCTTGTTAATCTCCAGCGCAATTACTGCGCTCTTCCAATGCCAACCTGCTAGCTGTCCCAAAGTTTAAAAAGACTTGAGCAGGTGGTTGTGCCTTTCTGGCAGAAGCCATCTACTCGTGTAACAGTTTGCCTTCATCTCTTGGCTTCATCAGTGACCATCTAGCCTTTGAAAATATGCCTACATACACTTTAGATTTTACACTGCAACACTTTAGCCATCCTGTGAGATCGCCACTGCCAGGACACATTTTTAGGTCATGGATTCACTATAAATGAAAGTGTAGACTTCCTACCTACGCGATGAAAAGGCCAGTAGTACCAAATGACCCTTTTTAGGACTTGCAGAGAAAAAAGATTTTAGTAGATTTCTTTTTATTGGTGTTGCACTTATTTTTCTGGGTTTGTATTGCTCACTTCTTTGTTATTGTTTCGTACGTACAGTTTTTTTGCTATCTATCAGTTTTTAACAAGATCTCTAAGGTCTGAGTCTCAACAAAATTTCAGCCTGTTAATTTAGTTGCACATTAGTACAACAAAAAGATTTGTCCTGCAATGGATTGTCCAAAATACAGGAATCCTATAAATCTTTTTTACTGAATGCTTTGTGTAAATACAGGGAGTGCAGAATTATTAGGCAAGTTGTAATTTTGAGGATTAATTTTATTATTGAACAACAACCATGTTCTCAATGAACCCAAAAAACTCATTAATATCAAAGCTGAATATTTTTGGAAGTAGTTTTTAGTTTGTTTTTAGTTTTAGCTATGTTAGGGGGATATCTGTGTGTGCAGGTGACTATTACTGTGCATAATTATTAGGCAACTTAACAACAAAAAAATATATACCCATTTCAATTATTTATTATTACCAGTGAAACCAATATAACATCTCAACATTCACAAATATACATTTCTGACATTCAAAAACAAAACAAAAACAAATCAGTGACCAATATAGCCACCTTTCTTTGCAAGGACACTCAAAAGCCTGCCATCCATGGATTCTGTCAGTGTTTTGATCTGTTCACCATCAACATTGCGTGCAGCAGCAACCACAGCCTCCCAGACACTGTTCAGAGAGGTGTACTGTTTTCCCTCCTTGTAAATCTCACATTTGATGATGGACCACAGGTTCTCAATGGGGTTCAGATCAGGTGAACAAGGAGGCCATGTCATTAGATTTCCTTCTTTTATACCCTTTCTTGCCAGCCACGCTGTGGAGTACTTGGACGCGTGTGATGGAGCATTGTCCTGCATGAAAATCATGTTTTTCTTGAAGGATGCAGACTTCTTCCTGTACCACTGCTTGAAGAAGGTGTCTTCCAGGAACTGGCAGTAGGACTGGGAGTTGAGCTTGACTCCATCCTCAACCCGAAAAGGCCCCACAAGCTCATCTTTGATGATACCAGCCCAAACCAGTACTCCACCTCCACCTTGCGGGCGTCTGAGTCGGACTGGAGCTCTCTGCCCTTTACCAATCCAGCCACGGGCCCATCCATCTGGCCCATCAAGACTCACTCTCATTTCATCAGTCCATAAAACCTTAGAAAAATCAGTCTTGAGATATTTATTGGCCCAGTCTTGACGTTTCAGCTTGTGTGTCTTGTTCAGTGGTGGTCGTCTTTCAGCCTTTCTTACCTTGGCCATGTCTCTGAGTATTGCACACCTTGTGCTTTTGGGCACTCCAGTGATGTTGCAGCTCTGAAATATGGCCAAACTGGTGGCAAGTGGCAAGTGGCATCGTGGCAGCTGCACGCTTGACTTTTCTCTGTTCATGGGCAGTTATTTTGCGCCTTGGTTTTTCCACACGCTTCTTGCGACCCTGTTGACTATTTTGAATGAAACGCTTGATTGTTCGATGATCACGCTTCAGAAGCTTTGCAATTTTAAGAGTGCTGCATCCCTCTGCAAGATATCTCACTATTTTTGACTTTTCGGAGCCTGTCAAGTCCTTCTTTTGACCCATTTTGCCAAAGGAAAGGAAGTTGCCTAATAATTATGCACACCTGATGTAGGGTGTTGATGTCATTAGACCACACCCCTTCTCATTACAGAGATGCACATCACCTAATATGCTTAATTGGTAGTAGGCTTTCGAGCCTATACAGCTTGGAGTAAGACAACATGCATAAAGAGGATGATGTGGTCAAAATACTCATTTGCCTAATAATTCTGCACTCCCTGTAAATATAAAGATTAAATCATAGTCATCAGAAAAATGTTATTCATAGAAAGAAGCTGCAAATGGAATTTTAGCAACTAATTCCCAATTTTAGTTTTTAATACATATTGGGTCTCACCTGCAAAATGATGACTGACAGGTAAAGCAGTCTTTCTGCTATTCTGCAAGTGCCTCCCAGCGCTAAGGTAAAAAAGCTAGAGGAAAAAAAAAAAAAAAAAAAGGACTTAATGGGGAGGAAGAGCGCGGATCATGGTCTATAAATCTCAACTCTGTGGGGAGTGAGTTACAAAATTTGGGGTCGGGTACACAAATGATCTTGTACCCCCTCTGGCTGTACAAATTCTGGGAACCTTCAAAAGGTGGCCCAAGGCGGATCATAGGGTCCTAGAGGGAGAGTAGGGAACTAGTAATGACCTAATCTTCAGAGAGCCTTTAGAATGGAGGACTTTGTAAGTCCGGCATAATGCTTTAAACGTTATTCTGGAATCAATAGGGAGCCAGCGAAATGAGTCTTTTACTGAGGCAGATTGCTGGAGAGTTCTGGCCGCAGCATTTTGCACAACCTGCAGCCTTTTAGCAACATAATTTGAGGCACCAAGATACAATGAGTTGCTGCAGTCCAGCCACAAAAGAACCAGCAAATGGACCACTGTTTTTAGACATTAAATAGGAATAAGATTCATGATTTTACAAAGGGTTCCAAGAACCCTGAAACAGGTGGCAGCAAGCTTGTTGGCCTGTTTGTCCATGGACAGCGATTTATCCAGCCACATTCCCAGACTATTTATGAGGAAAGTCGGGAGGAGTGGTCTGCCCAGGCACTCTGGCCAACTGATCGTAGGGTGAGGGTTAGGCTTGTTCCCCAAGCTCAGTTTTACCACAGTTTAACCTGAAGCAGCAGTTGGCCTTCCAACTGGCCAATCTCTGTAGGCAGGGGGCTAGCTGAGTAGTCCCCAAGATGTTTCAGAATACCAGAGATACCAACAATTGGGTATCATCAGTATAGGAGATTACTGCTAGTCCAAATGTCTGCACGATGTCCACAAGGGGGTGCATATATACTCTAACCCCTTTGCTGCCAGGCCTTTACCCCCCTCAGATGCCAGGCCTTTTTTTTTGGGCTATTTAGGGCGGTTTGCGCTTAGGCCCTCATAACTTTTTGTCCACATAAGCTACCCAAACCAAATTAGCATCCTTTTTCCCCCAACATCCTAGGGATTATAGAGGTACCCAGAGTTTGTGGGTTCCACTGGAGGAGACCAAGAAATTAAGCAAAATAGGGCGAAATTATATGGAAAAAAGAGCTGCAGAAGAAGGCTTGTGGTTTTTTCCCTGAAAATGGCATTAACAAAGGTTTTGCGGTGCTAAAATCAACATCTTCCCAGCTTTCAGGAACAGGCAGACTTGATTCAGACAACCACAGTTTGCAACACAATTTTGGCATTTTACTGGGACATACCCATTTTTTACTATTTTTTGTGCTTTTAGCCTCCTTTCAGTTAGTGACAGACAAGTTTGTGAAACCAATGCTGGATCCCGGTAAGCTAAACATTTCTGAAAAGTGGACAAAATTCTGAATTTAGCAAGGACTCATTTGTGTGGATCCTACAAGGTTTTCCTACAGAAAATAACAACTGAAATAAAAAAATATTGAAATTGAGGTGAAAAAAACAACAACAAAAAAACAGCCATTTTTCTCCACATTTTACTCAGTAACTTTTTCCTGTGATGTCAGATTTTCGAAAAGCAATATACCGTTACGTCTGCTGGACTCTTCTGGTTGCAGGGATATAGAGGGCTTGTAGGTTCATCAAGAACCCTAGGCACAGAGAGCCAATAAAGGAGCTGCAACTTGCAATTGGTTTTCATTGTATACTGGGTATCCAGCAATTCATTTGGTAAAATATAAAGAATGAAAAATAGGTATCAAGGAAACCTTTGCATTTCCAAAATGGGAACAAGATAAGGTGTTGAGAAGCAGTGGTTATTTGCACATCTCTGATTTCCGTAGTCCCCATACTAGCATGTGAATTACAGGGCATTTCTCAAATAGACGTATTTTTTTACAAACTCTCTTACATTTGGAAAGAGAAAATGTAGAGAAAGACAAGGGGCAATAACACGTGTTCTCCTATTCTGTGTTCCCCAAAGTATCCCAATAAAAATGGTACCTCACTTGTGTGGGTAGGTCTTGTGCCCGCGACAGGAAATGCCCCAAAACACAACATGGACATATCTCATTTTTACATTGAAATCTGACGTGTTGTTCATCCGGCACATAGGAAAAGCTAGAAAATCTGGACATTTCTGAAAACTAGACACCTAGGGGAACCCAGGATGGGGTAACTTGTGGTGCTCACACCAGGTTCTGTTACCCAGAATCCTCTGCAAACCTCAAAATTTGGCAAAAAAAAAAAATAACACTTTTTCCTCACATTTTGGTGATGGAAAGTTCTGGAATCTGAAGGGAGCCACAAACTTCCTTCTACCTAGCGTTCCCCCAAGTCTCCAGATAAAAATGGTACCTCACTTGTGTGGGTAGGCCTCGTACCTGTGACAGGAAATGCCCCAAAACACTATGTGGACACATCAAAATTATCAAATACAAAACTACATGTTTTTGTGGTGGGTGGGGGGCACCTGCGTTTTTGGTCCTGGGCTCAGCAGCCATCTATGGAAACCAACCAAACCCAATCATTTCTACAAACAAGACACCCGAGGGAGTCCAGGGAGGTGTGGCTTGTCTGGATCCCCCAAATTTAGCTAAAAAAATATTATTTTCCCCACATTTGTGTGTGGGATCTCCGCACCGGGACAAGTTTCCTACCATCCAACGTTCCCCTCAGTCTCCTGGTAAAAATGATATCTCACTTGTGTAGGTGAGCCAAGTGCCTGTGACAGGGAACAGGTCCAAAAGGGCAGTTTGAAAGAAAAAAAAAAAGGTTTTAGGCTGACAAGTTGGGCCGAATTTTTATCGGAATAGATGCAACAATGCTGGGTGGTAGGAATTTTGTGGATTCCTGCAGATTCCGGAAGGTTCCAGCACATAAATGTGGGAAAATGTGTGATTTCAAGCAAAGCTGGAGGTTTGCAGGACATTGTGGGTACGAAAATAGTGGGAGGTGCATGTGAAGCACACCACTGTGGACTCACCCAGACGTATACTTTTCAGATGTGTCTAGGTCTCGTAGACTGTTTTAGATGGCAGCATCCCAAAGTCCAAAAAGTGCAGCCCTCACCATTCCAAGTGGAACGCTTTTGAGAGCTAGACAAGCTCTTATGGCCCAAATGTAAAAACCAAAAACCAAAATAATCAAATTTCCTCTTGCTTGCTGTGGGATAAGATGTTTTAGTGTGCAGGGGGAGACCTGAAAGACTGTTACCCCTTTCAGTTGGGGTGGGGGCATAACCACGCCCATACTGGTTGGTAGCCACCAGCCCACAATTTTTTTATTTTATTTTTAAATTCCCTGGCATCTAGTAAGCCTGGAGGGGGGCAGAAAAGGCCTAATAATTAAATGCCCCCTGGGAAGAGACCCTTGCCCAAGGGGTCGCTCCCCTTCCTTATAAACATTTAAAAATAAAAACAAAAAAACCTCCCTGGTGTCTAGCAGGTATTTCTGCAGCCCGACTGCTTTATGATCAGGCTGCAGAAATCCTTACAGAGACATGGAAGGAAAGGCCTTTCCTTTCATGCCTCTGGCTGCCCCCACCTGCCGGTCGGAAGCATTTCTCTTCCGGATCGCACTGGAAGCACAGCTACCAGCGTAATGGGAGTTGACCTCTAATGAGGTCAGCGCAATGCACGCCGATGGCATCAGATGTCACGGAGGAGGGACGAGGATGGAAGGGGAAGCGATTCCCCTTCCATCCCTGACAGGGGGTGTGGGTGAGAGGCCCTCAGGGGGAGCACTAGCACTCCTCCCGTGGGCTGGGTGCAGGACGAGCTGGTCTTGTCCGTGGCACACGGGAACTGTGGCCAAGGACGAGACCAGCTCACCCCAGGCACCCTAGGGGTTAAAGAGTGTAGGGCTTAAGGCAGAGCCCTGTAGGACACCACACTTCAAAGTAAGCACATCGGAGAAGCAGGTCTTGTCCCAAATCTAAACTATCCTTCAGAAAGGAGGTAACCTGTTTGTGTGCAAAATTTCGCAGTCCACCTTTTCTCAATTTGTCGGCTAGGATTAAATGGTCAACTGTATCAAACACTGCACTTAGATGCAGCAAGGTAAGTGCAGCAGTTCCTCCCTGGTCTAGCATGGTTAATTCTTCAGTTACTCCTAGGAGGTCCGTTTCCATGCTGTGATGGGCACAAAGCCCACCTGCATGACATGCAGACAATGATTTTCTTCCAAGAACATGGAGAGGGACTAGTTGACATGCTTTTCAAGACCTTGCTTACATAAGGTAGCAGAGAAATCGGTCTGTAGTTCTCTGGAAGAGAAGGGTCTAAGTGTTTTTTTTTTTTAAAACATTTAAAATTATATTATTACTATTATTTTTTATTTATTTATTTTCAAACTGCGGCTTTACTACTGCATCTTTCCACTTCTTTGGAACAATCCCTGTCTTGAGAGAGAGATTAAGTAGGTCTATTATGATAGGGAGGATAGCTTGCATTACCCTGGCCCATATAAACAGAGGTGCAAGATCTAATGGGGACCCCAATATGACCTTATTGACTAAGGCAAGCACTTTTTCCTCAGTGCTGAGGGGGAAAGAGGACAACCCCGAGAGGGAAAAGTAGATCCGTTATTATCTTCCTGAGCAGAAGAGGGCATTGCAAGGTACCACAGCAATAAAGCTGCTGCCCGTGTCTGTGGTGAGCCCTGGGCTGCTGAAGAGACTGTAGCGGCTGCCCTGTCTTGAGAGCTTCTAGGATCCCTTTCTTAAGATGGGCGAAACGGAAGGTGTAACCGGATTAAACTCAATCAACCGGTATTTGTATAGCGCAGCAGTATCATCCCTGTGGGTATCTGGGCTCTGAGGCTACAAAGGTCTCACGCAAAGAACCAGGTCTTGAACCTCCTTCTGAAGTCCGCCAGAGAAGGTGCTGTTCATAGGTGGAGGAGCAGGTTGTTCGATTTCTTGGCAGCAATGTAGGAGAAAGAACGCCCACTACGGTGGCTGCAACAGATGCATGGGGTGTGTGCGAAGGCCTGGGGATTGGAATGCAGATGCGTGGCGGATTGATACAAGTTAACACAGTGATTGATGTGTGCCAATCCCTGAATGTGTAAGGCTTTGAGGGGGGGCCTAAGGATCTTGAAGTGGCATCTCCTCTGGATGGGGAGCCAGTGGAGGTTTCTGAGGTGAGGGGTGATGTAGGTTCATCTGGGAAGGTGTAGGATGAGTCTTTCTCCTGCGTTCTGTAAAGTCTGGAGTTTCTTGACGAGTGGAGTGGAGATGCCAGAGTATAGAGTGTACTGCCTTAGTCCAGCTGGCTGGTAGCAAGGGCATGAGGGAAGGTCTTTCTGGTGTTGACAGGGATCCATCTAAAGATTCTGTGGAGGGTGTGAAAGAATAAAGATGCAACTGCACTGATTTGGCGCTTCATGGCGAGTTTACTGTTGAGGATGATGCAGAGGTTGTGTGCATGGTCTGTTAGAGTGGGTGCGGGTCCGAGCTAGAGGGTCACCAGGTATTGTCCTATATGGATCGGTTCCTCCCAAAGATCAGTACTTCCGTATTGTCCGAGGTGATTTTAAGGCAGTTGGTTCCCATTCAGTTGGTGACACTGGTCATGGCATTGCAGAAGTTTGTTCTAGTGATGGGTCCTCAGCGAGCAAGAAGATGAGTTGGGTCTCGTCTGCATGGGAAATTATGTTGAGTCAGTCGCATCGGACGATGTCAGTGAGGGGAGTCATGTAAGTATTGGAAATGAATGGGGCTAAGGGACAATCCTTGGTGTACCCCGCAGATGATATTCTTTGGTTCGGAGGTGAAGGGAGTCAGGCAGATTCTGCACGTACGTCCTGTAAGGAAAGAGGCAATCTGAGGGTGTTCCCCTGGATGACGATGCTTTTAAATCTGTTGAAAAGGGTGTGGTGGGTTATGGTGTAGAATGCAGCTGACAGATCAAGGAGGGTCAGGGCTGCTGTCTCCTATCTGATGTAGTCTGTAGTTGCGATCAGGGTGGTCTCCATGCTGTGGGTGGTGCGGATGCCTGATTGGGAGGTGTCAAGCAAGTTGCCTTCCTTCAGGTATTCATGAGCTGGTGGTTGATGGCCTTCTCAAGTACTTTGGCAGGGTACAGGAGCAGAGAAATAGGGCAGTAATTTTTTAGTTACCTGGCATCATCAGAGGATTTCTTCAGGAGGGGTCTGACCTAAGCATCTTTTCATCTGTCAAGGAATTCTGCGGTGTTGGAGGCATTGAGGATGTTGGTGAGTTGCGTGCAGATTTCCTTGGTTTTGAGGTTGTAAAAAAAGAAAATATAATGGGGGGGGGGGTCCGTGGGTACTCCGGAGTTAATGGAGGACATGATAGCTATGGTGGTCTGCGTGGTGAGCAAAGTCCATGTAGTGATCACTTGTTTGGTGTGGGTGGGACGAGGTAGTTGAAGTTGAGATCTTTGGGTTAGAGGTCTAAGTAGATGGTGGCTATCCTGCTGTGGAAATAGTTTGATAGGGTGTCAGAGTTCTTGGAAGGGCAAACTGTCTTCTCTGTGGCTGCAGGGCAGGAGAGTTCCTCGACTATGTTGAAGAGTTCTTTTGTGTGGTTGGCTCCTGTTCTGACGCAGTCATTGAGGGCTGCTCTTATGGTTTCCTTAATGCACTTGTGGTACTTGCTGAGGGCTGATATGTAGGTGGTTTAGTTGAAGGGGTTCAGTTGAACCGGTTCTTGTTGGTGCATTGCCATTTCTCTATTTCAGTTGGACTTGATGGTTGTAAGTTCTGGAGTGTACTAGCTGGCTTGTCTTGAGGTTGTGTCTGATTTCATAGGGGTGATTGTCGGCACATTTGGTGATTCAGGCCAAGAAGTTCTGGATGGCCTCGTCTAGGTCTGACACGGCTTCAGGCTGGATGGTGCTCAGGGCCTGAGTCCACTGGGTCTCTGTCACTTCGCTGCGGTGAGAGAACTGTGGGGCTTGGTGGTGGTGTTCTGGGCGCCGAAGATGGTTAAGTGGACAATCGCTTCGTCATTCAAGGTGAGCTATGTGACGTGGCTGTATCCGACTGTCACTCGAGGTGAAGACCGGGTTGACCGTGTATTCTGGTTTGTGTGCGGGGTTGGTGGTGGAGGAGCTGGTACAAGGACTTGCTCAATGGGGTTGTGCTGCAGCCTTCATTAAGGAGAGGGGCGCTGTGTGGTGGGAAGCAAGAGGATAGCAACAGCAGGAAGTGGGCAGGAAAGCAGGCAAAGGAAAAATAGCAAAAAACCAGCAGTAGAGATGCACGCTTACAAATAAATAAATAAATAACAAAACAACAGAACAGTGATGACAGCTAACAAGACCTGAAACCGAGGGCTAACTGACCGAACCACAATATGAGCAACTGAACGGCAGCGTTGAAAGACCTGCTCGACTGTTGCAAGGGGAAGCTGGCACAGGGACCTGCTCCACTACACTACTGCACTAAAATTAACCAATTAAAGAGGGCTGAGCGTTGGGATCACACCGTCACTAAAGATGCCACCCCCACCCAAATCCAAAAGGTCTTATCTGACTGCTTTTGCTACTTGCTGTTTTTATGTGGCTGAGAGAACTGTGAGCAAGGTGCAGAGTTCACTAGTGTATTTTTGCCCCCCATTCACCACTGCTATCTCAGCATCCCGAAGCATTAGCAGGACCAGTAACCCATCCCATTCCTATAGGTGCATGGGATCCTCCTGTGTTTGGGTAAGGGGGATTGTTTCAGCATGGAACAGTGGTGTGGGGGATGTGCAATTTTACCTGATTAACAGGGGCTAGCGACTGCCAACAGACAGCAAGGTATGGCACCATGCCCAGGGCCGATGTGGCTGGAGTGCTGAGCTCAGATAGAGGCCTCCAAAGTCTGGACTACTGTTGAGGGGGACGCCCCTCTGGGAGCTGCGGAGGGCCAGAGGGCAGCAGACCCTGCGAGCCTCATCTGCATAAAGAACATACTGGGGGGGAGAGAGGCAGGGCGGAGAGACCCCAGAGGCCGGGAGAAGTGGGAGCTTTGACTCAGTAACTGGAGAGTGCTAGGGATTCCCCAAGCGATTGCTGGAGCAAGGTGAGAGGGGCGGGGGGCTACCTTTCTGTTACAATCCTCTCCAAGTTTGGAGGGCACCTACCCTAAGGGACCCCGGAGGCCTTCTAAACCAGCCTGTAGGAAAGTGCCACAGTTGGCAAGGTTACCTCACCCCCCACTTTTTGCCTGATCTTGATGCCAACTTTGATTTAAAGGGTGCTGGGATCCTGCTAACCAGGCCCCAGCACCGGTGTTCTTTTCCAAAATCTGTACCCTTTGTTTCCACAACTGGCACACAGTTAAGTCCCTTATAAAAGGTACCCATGGTACCAAGGGCCCTTTGGCCAGGTAAAATCTTCCAGGGCTGCAGCATGTATTATGACATCCTGGGGGACCTCCCACCAAGCACATGTACACTGCCTTTGCAGCTTGTGTGTGCTGGTGGGGAGAAAAAGGCAGAGTCAATATGGCACCCCTCTCAGGGTTCCATGACCGACAAACCACTGCCTGTGGCAAAGGTAAGTCACCCCTCTAGCAGGCCTTTCAACCCCAAAGGCAGGGTGCACTATACCACAGGTAAGGGCATAGCTGCATGAGCAATATGCCCCTACAGTGTCTAAGCCCATTCTTAGACATTGTAAGTGCAGTGAAGCCATATTGAGTATATGGTCTGAGAGTTTGTCATTACGAACTCCACAGTTCCATAATTGCTTCACTAAATACTGGGAAGTTTGGTATCAAACTTCTCAGCACAATAAACCCACACTGATGTCCCTGACAAGTTTCTGATCACATGGGGTGAGAGCCTTTGTGCTCTCTGTGGCCAGAAACAAAGCATGTCTTGGGTGGAGGTGCTTCACACCTCCCCCCTCCAGGAATTGTAACACCTTGCGGTGAGCCTCAAAGGCTCAAGCCTCTGGTTACAGTGCTCCAGGGCACTACAGTTAGTGGAGTTGCCCGCCCCTGGACAAAGCCCCACTTTTGGTGGTAAGTCCAGCGGGAAAATTAGGGAAAACAAGGAGGAGTGACCACCCCAGCTAGGACCACCCCTAAGGTGTCCAGAGCTGAAGTGACCCCCTTCCTGCAGAATCCTCCATCTTGGTTTGGAGAACAGGGACCAAACGGGTTAGGTTTGTGCCCCCCCTCTCCAAAGGGGGTAGCCACCTCAGGGACAGTAGTCATTGCCTACTGCCCTCTGACCCCGGAACCACCCCCATATCCATGATTTAAGGGACTCCCTGAACCCAGATCACCAAAGTCCTGGTAACCTGACAAGAAAGAAGGACTGCTAAGCTGAACCACCAGCAGAGAAGAAGGAAGGCGACAACTGACTTGGCTCCAGCCCTACCGGCCGGTCTCCTGCTTCAAAGAACCTGCACAAGAACAGCAATGCATTCAGCGGGGCCAGCAACCTCTGTCAAGCTCCAGAGAACTGCTCTGCGCCAAAAGAACTAACAACTCCCATGGACAGTGGTCCTGTCCAAGAAGAAACACCACCCAAGGACTCCATCCCCACTCCGGATGCGCGAGTCCTGACCACTCTGCACCCGATGCCCATGGCCTGTGTCCAGGTAGCCCAACCAACTAGAGAGGATCCCCAGGCAATGCCGAGCAAGTGCTCACCCTAAGTTGACCTCTCCACCCCTCCAAGACGACGCCTGCAGAGGGAATCCCGAAGACCACACTCTGACGCGAAAGCTCCGGATGAAGATATCCGACCCATGAAAGGCCACTGCACCCGCAGCCCCCAGGCCTTGGAGAACCCGACCTCCGGTGCAGCTACGTTCAACAGGTGGCCCTCCTCCCTGTCTAGCCTGTGGTTTGCCTCTGTCAACCCCCTGGACCTCGCCTGCAGCATCCAAGTGACCCCTGGGGTCCCCTCATAGAGAATCATTGGAAACCCGATGCCTTGTTTACACCCTGCACCCGTCCGCCCCAGTGCCGCTGAGGGTGTATTTTTGGTGTCTACGTGTGGCCCCCCCAGTGCTCCTCTGAACTCCCCAGGTCTGCCCATCGAAGTCGCAGGTACTTACCTGCAGGCAGGCCTGATTCAGAGTGCCCCCAGTCTATATAGGAGCCCATGTTAAATTTACCTCTGCACCTGGCTGGCCCAGTGTTGCTGGTGGTGGGTGTTTGGGGTAAACTTGAACCCCAACCTGTGGACTTCCTAAACCCCAGAGACTGGAACTGTAAGTCAAGTACTTACCTGTAAATCGTACTAACATTTCTTCCCCCCCAGGAACTGTGTCTGAAAACTGCATTGTCAACTATTAAAACAGATTGCCAATGTTTCAAAAACTGTTTAACTTATCGATTTCAAGCAAAGTATTATTGATATATGTCTGAAATACGAATCTATTGAAGTACTTACCTGCAACTTGAACCTTGTGGTTCTAGAAATAAAGAAAATATTTTTTTGTAATATAAAAACAATTGGTCTGGAGTTAAGTCATTGAGTGTGTGCTTCTTCTATTGTCTGTGTGTGTACAACAAATGCTTTGCACTACTCTCTGATATGCCTAACTGCTCAACCATACTACCACAAAAGAGAGCATTAGTATTATCTACTTTGGCCTCTGTTAAGCTTCTGGGGAACCCCTGGACTCTTTGCACACTATATCTCATTTTGATACAGTATATACAGAGACAGCTTCCTACACAGTCATACTCAGGAAGGCCCACCACTACGCCAACCTTAGTGACGGGACTGGGTGCAGAATTATCACTGAGGCCCTAACAAGACCCTAACTCAAGTGCTGGGGGTCTTCAAAGGGGGAGCCCAACTCAACTGTGGCCACAATGAGACTAGTCATAGACCTGTGAGAACGCCTGGTAACACGATCAATTTGTGCTGGATGTGTGTTCTTTTTCCCCCCCGGCTCTCGCCCTGTTTGAGGGTGCAGGCCCCACAACGAGCATTAAAGGCAGGGGAACTAACAACAGAGAAAAGGGCTTTGGGCTGCGCGGCCAAAGCAGGAGACAGGCCGGTCGCACCGACATCAAGAGTCTCTACCTCCTGCTGAGGCCCAGGACTTAGGATGGACCTTGTAGAACCAATTGTCTCTGGGCGTTAATCCCCTTGCTGGTGTGAAACCGAGACCCTGGGGGCAGCTACAGGCATGATACTTGCCTATGCCTCAGCAGGTCAGGAGTGAGCCATTTTGTTTTTCCCTTTTTTCTTTTCCACTTTTCTTCTGAGGTCCCCGATGGCCTGGCGGAGGCCTACTCACAATGAGGGGCTTGTCAACCTCCTACACCGGGCCTGGGACAAGCGTGAGATGCAGCACTTCGCAATAGAAAGTGGTGGCATCTGTGACCAGCTCTGACACACAGTGTCCTTGTTTCACCTGAGCCACATTTTGACAAGAGTCAAACCGGCAACCGCCACCTTCCAAAAGAAAATTAACAAATACACTATACATAATGTCCTCCATGGAAAATGCTGGCACAGTATTTGGGGGAGGGATGGTGAGGGAGGTAGCCTCCCACCAGATGACAATGCACAGGCGCCTCCTATTCTGCACGCAATCCAGAACCTCAAGGTCACCTTCGAATACAAGATGGAGAGCTTAAGGTTGACCTGGCATTTATCAGACAAGACATCAGGAATGCTACTCAGAGTCATAGAAGTAGAGGGCAGGTTGTCCAAGACCAAAGATGCAGTCAAATCAAACGAGAAAAACTTAGTGACTCTGCAATGTATGGTGGGACAACCTGAGGCCCACACTGAAGATGAGGGGAGGGTGGAGGTCCAGAAGTAATTACACAATGTGAGTATCCCTGAAGGGGCAGAGGGCTCTGCACCCACTAAATTTATGTGGGACTGACTGTTGAGATGGGTCCCCAAAGAGGAAGTATCGAATTGTTGGATCACTGAGCAATCGCACAGAACTTTGACCACTAAGCTTCCCCAGTGTGCCCCCCTTGGCCATTCATCGTGCGAGTGCTCAACTGTGCTGATCAGGACTCTGTTCTCAGGGTGGCACGCAAGGCCGGTATGCTAACCTACCATTCCTCCCATGAGATGATCTTCCCGGACTATCCCATGAATGTGAAGCAACAACGTAGCTCCTTCCAAGAGGCAAAACAAAAACTGAGAGCTATGATATCACTTATATGTTTTTGTTCCCAGCCCGCTTAAAGGTTATTTTCCAGGGCAAATCCTCGTTCTTTGACTCTAATGAGGCCACCTGGGCCTGGATTGAGAAGTACCACACAGCATACCACAGATCCTTCACTTCGGGTGGGTGGAGAGTAGGAGCTCTGAAAAAATGGTGCACAGCTCTGAGGAAATGCCCGCTGCACAGAGAGCCCAGTCCTTAGGTCCTGAACACTTCAGAACAAGGGAGGACCCAGCTGCATTGATAGGCAACTCTGCCATACATACTGATGTTAATGATCCACCACAGCCAATGCCGGCTACTCAGTGAAGTGAAGTATGGGACACAAGCAGTGGGTGCTTCATAATATGACTTATATCTGCACGGGTTTCGCTAAACTGCTAGCCAGGTTTTTACACCGTCTATTTTGGTGGAGAATGGCTTTAGTTGGTAAGGGGGTTGTGGACGGTAAGGACGATACACATTAGCCCTCTTGGCTTGGTCCCTAATCGCATTACGACAGGTACTTCTGGTTCACAACAATTTGGGTGGCGGGGGGCTAAGTTGTGGGCAGCAGGAGGTTTGGGGGGTTTGTTTTCTTTCCTTTTCAGGTGAAGTAACGAGCTTGGATGCATGTTGGAAACACAAGATCCTTAGGCACACCTCACTGACACATTTTAAACATGGCTGATCCCACTCCTTACAGGGCCTCTATGCAGGGAAGTGCAGGCTCGAATTCACTTAAAATTCTATCTTGGAACGGGAACAGAAGCCTGGACAAAATCAAAAGATGGAGGTTCTCAAGGCGGCCTAGAGGACAGACACAAACATAGGAATGCTCCAGGAAACCCATCTCCTGGGCAATAAGTGCCCCTTCCTGGCCCACAGGGGTTATGCCCCGGTGTACCACTCCGACGTCATGAGAGTCTCCTGGGTTATGACCATCTTAATCAGAAAACAAACATCCTTAGCAGTTTCCAAGGTATAGTATTACAGGCTGGGGCAATATGTGGCTGTGTTGGGCACCCTACAAGTCCTTCCTATCTACCTAGTTTGTGCATATGCCCCGTCTCCCCTCACATCTGATTGTCTATCTAAACTGGGAGACCTCGTGAGGGAGCTACCGGAGGCCTGTGGCTAGTAGGTGGTGACCTCAATGAGGTATGTGACATGTGCCTCAACCGTTCCGTGGCCACTGTGAGGCTGGTCACAGATAGGCATTCCCTGCAGCCTCTGCACACAACTTAAACATAACTGATATATGGAGAGCACACCACCCAAGGGAGAGGGGGTACATTGCCCTTTCTCCTGTTTGGATTATTTTTTTTCATGCATAAGTGTGGTAGCCACTTAGCCAACACTCCTAGCCTGGGGACTCACCGGTCACTCACCAGTGGTGTTGGACCTGGTTAGGGGCCCCAGGAGAGCGGTGACGGGCTGGCACCTGGATCGCTGGAACCTCCATAAAGAAGAATTTTGAAACATGTGCCAACAATTCCTTGCTGAGAAAAAGAGATCTGTGTCTTCCCAAAATACACTGTGGAAGGCCCAGAAGACCATATCAGAGGACACATTATTAGTTACTCCAAATGTCCAAAGGATAAGGACTGGCAGAAAATCAAAGACCTCGAGGAACGCGTATGCGACCTATGTGACATCAATGGAGGAGCCCCTTCTGCGGGACTCGCTGCACATGCAGACCGTACTCGGGCAAGAACCACAAGAGGCGAGGGAAGTGTGGAAGGCCACTCGCAGTAGAATTTATCAATGGGGCGAGAAGGCCAGAAACACTCTACACTAGCTGTGTACACCCAGGTGGCTTACTTTATGGCAGGGCACGGCACGGATATCGGGTGACTGGGAGTGAGCCCTCTGCACAATTCTTTGCAGCCTACTACAGAGAACTGTATAATGCCGACCCCTGAGCCCCCATGCAGACCTGCATCAAACTGTATTAGACCTGCTGATGCTCCACCTCTCTCCTGAGGAACACAAATCTATGGAGGCTGGCGTCACCAGCGACGAGCTGTGCACAGCTTTGGCTCAGCAGCAAGCTGGCAAGGCATGGGGTCGAAATGGCTTACCGGCAGAGTTTTTGACGCCTGGTGTGGCCTCAGACCGGTCCACTGTGACTCGAGGGTTTTAAGGAGAGTCTAGAGCACGGGTCTTCAAACTGGAGGGTGGGCGTAGGGGAACACAGGGGGGGTACCAGGCTGTGGCCAAAAGAAGCATTTATGCTAATAACAGAGCTTTGTTTTAATATGAATAAACTAAGCAGCAGTAAACTACTCTGAAATGGGCCATCACTAACATGTTTTGATATTTATATCCTAGCCGGAGTAGGTATCAAAAGGGGAGGGACTCCAAATACACTTCAAAACTCCCACCCCCACTTTTAATAATCACACTGTGCATACATTTACACTTTAATAAGGCCTGCCTGACCAGAATAATATGCTTGGCATTATGTATTTGATTGTTTTTTTAAAACAGTAACAGAACTTAACTGCAATGTTTGAATAAGGTTAGACATATTTAAACATTGACAATTTAATAGAAAAATTCAGAGGGGGCCCCAATGATTTTTTTCTCCATGGGTGGGGTGAGGGAGGGCGGGGGGTGCACAGCATTAAAAGTTTGAAGACCACTGGTCTAGAGCGGTGAACTACCCACAGACCTTAGAAGTGCACAAATTGCGGTGATACCGAAAACAGGGTATGGAGGACACAATTCAGGCGAATTTCACTCCTGAACTCAGATGTGAAAATCTGGACCAAAATGTTGGCTACTCGACTTGCAGGAGTTATTACTTGCCTGGTCCACCCGGACCAGTCCGGGTTTATGCCTCACCAGGCCACTTGCCATAACCTACGACAAGTACACAATGCGATTGCACTAAGCAAGAACTTCTGAGGCCACAGGGCCCTCATTTCCACAGATTTTCTGAAGGTCTTTGACTCAGTGGACTGGGCACACTTGTTTGCCCTCCTGCCCCGAGTGGGGCTTTAAGGGAAAATTATAGGGTATGTGGCCCTCTTATACACCAATCTTAAGACCAGGGTGCGCATTGGGGAGGCAACATTAGAGTGGTTCCCTGTGGCACGAGGCACCAGTCAGGGCTGTTCTCAGTCGCCCTTGCTGTTTGCACTGGTGATTGAGCCCCAGCAGACCTGGGTGAGAATCAACCACTGCTTACAGGTTTTCAGTATACCACCAAGATATGAGCTAGAATTTCACTCTATGCTGATGGCATTCCAATGTTTCTGGACGACACACACATACTCGTCAGGAGCCAGGGCGCTCCAAATTTTACATTTATTTGGTTCCTACTCCGGCCTTTTCACGAATGCTCAGAAATCTGCAATCTATCCCACTACTCCTTGCTTAGTGGAAATGCAGTGAGCATTGGGGATACCTATTCTTCCCTCCGAGTTCAAGTGTTTAGGGATCTTTGTCACGGACGACACACCGTGATCCTATAAACTGAACCTGTTGACTCAAGTGGACTGCCTCGTGCGCGACATTAAATTTTGGCCCACACGCCTTCTGTCCCTCTTGGGATGCTCTACCATTTTCAAAATGGTCTCTCTGCCTTGCCTCCTCTACCAACTACAAAAGTTTGAGTTATGAACTTGTACACCACTCTGCACCTCCCTGAGATAACAGACTACTCCTGTCTGACCAAGAAGAGCACAGAAATCGACAACAGGGCAGAGCGAAGTAGAAGAGCAGGCACATAGGCTGTGGCACTGTTGCTACCTTGCCTTATGCTTACGCCCACCCTCCTACACCGGCAAACCGGTACTATCGTCAACAGTACATGGGGTGGGGGAGTTGGAGGGGATTGGGGGAGAATATACCGGGGCAGAATCAGCGATAATTACAGAGTCTGAACACCTTCTTACAGCATGGCCCGTGTCCAGGCAACTCGTCTCTCCTGTGGTTGTACCAGAGTGACAATTCCAGCGCTGCTTTGCAGCACCAGGGCCTGTGCTACAGAGAGGCATTTTCCCGGTGTGAGACCAGAAGGAGCTGTAGTAAGGCATTTGAACAGCAGTACCACCCTCCCTTCTGCCTTCCTGCCTCTCTTAGAACAATTTCTACCACTTTTCAGAGGGAAGATCCAATCACGAATCGAGGCAGCTGAGGTGAGATGCAATAGGCACAGCGCGCCACAGGGTTAGAGGATCACGCTGGGCAGAAGCAGCCAGTCCATGTGTTGGTGTGGCTTGGGCTTGCTCAAAGTATTGTCCTCCCCCTCCCCTCTATAGCACCATCAACATTTGTTTGTCTCTGCCAGTATTAAGGCCAGATGCTTTCCGGAAAGCCGCCAGTGATCAAGATCTCAGTGTTCCAGTGCTATACAACAGAATTTCAAGGTGAGAAAATGAATATCTAGTGGCAGCAGATGGTGGGGGGGTCACACCTCAAACCCACAGATAGCTTGACACAGCAGCATCTACCTCCAGTATTTCCCTAACCAAGATAATTCCAGATAATGCCATTCAGATAACAGCTCAACCGGTCTAAACAAGTCACCTTTATGCTAGTGTGTGCATAGTCACCAAACAAAAGCAGCAACATACTACCTGCTTCTCTCTGGGGGTAACAACAGTGGTGGTGTTTCTTCTCCTTCTTAGTTAAGTCGAATGAACTAACCAGTCTGCTACTATCTGAAGATGTTGCATTACTAAAGCAGGTCAATGGCACGCTGGCATTGAGGAAAGACAACTCCAAATATCCTTATCTGAAACAAGGGGAAATATGTGCGCTGGCCATGGATAAAATCGCCAGTACCGGATGGCTGGCACACTGAATTTTATAAAGCATACAAACCATATGTAACGCAATTGGCACCCCATCTCCAAAAAAAAAAAAAAAAAAAAATGTATGAAGATGCGCAGGACTCCTCCTGCCTTCCAGATTCGCTTTGCGATGCTATGCTCATCTCCCTTCCCTAACTGGACAGGGACCTCACCACCCTGGGATTGTTAAGACCCTTGGAATTATTGAATACAGACTTCAAATTCGTGGCCACAATCCTCGCAGACTGCCTGCCCCCACTTATTCCTTTACTGATACACCTGTATCAAAACGGATTTGTTCCTGCTCGCAACACCTCTTAATTTACACCGCTTCTATCGGCCTCCGTGCTTATGCCCCAGGCAACTGGCTTCATGCTGGATGCATGGTGCTTGATCTCGAGAAGGAATTTGATTAGTTGGATAAGCAGGGGAACCAGACAGGGCTACCCACTCTCACCCCTCCTTTTTTCATTATCCATTGAACCTCTGGCACTTGAAATGAGAGCTCAAGCCGCGGACTGGGGCATACCTATGGGGGAAGGAATACACACAATCTCACTATACGCAGATGATCTACTTCCGTACAAAGACATCCACTTAATTCCTGCATCACTTCCCCCATCTCTCCGGCCTAAAAGTCAACCAGGCAAAGTCTTGTCTTTTCCCTTTTACCCCCACAATGTCAGACCTGGATTTCACGATTAATAATATTTAGATAACCTGGCAGCCAGCGGTCTTTCGATACCTTAATATTTGGACATACCACTCGGACTCAGATCTATTTGACGGAAATCTTACCAGGACGGTTACATCACTGAAATTACAAATAGCTTTCCAGACCACACTTCCACTATCTGTTGCAGAACATATTGCCCTCCTTAAAATTGTGATATTGCCTCAACTACTCTATTATTTTTCAAATCTACCATTGTATATACCACTTTCCTTTTTCCAATCTCTAGAGCGGATGGTGCAAGGCTTTAAATGGAACAAGACCTGTTGCAGGGTGGGAGTAACAAAACTATACCTGCCTTCCGATCAGGGAGGACTGGTGGTACCAAATTACAAACACTGCTTACTAGTGTCTCAGCTCCAGTGGGTGGAGATGTGGATAGCAGGTTTGCAACTTACAGACACCATCACACTTGAACCTACCCGAGTCAGATCACAGTCCTCCATTTATTCCACCTGTGCTCTAACCCGCAACTACTGTGCCCCAAATTAATACCTGTGGCCTACCATTGCTTCCATCGCTGCCTCTACCTCACTCAGTCCATTATGCTGTATGCACGAGCAATAGAGTTATTGGGAACACCCAGAGGACGAGCTGTGACTACAGTGACGAAGCTATCCGCATGGCACGTGGCTGGACTCTTACACACTAGGCGACCTCTATAGCAATGGAACGCTTCTCTCCTATGAATCCCTAATG
Organism: Pleurodeles waltl; assembly: GCF_031143425.1. Classification (NCBI taxonomy): domain Eukaryota; kingdom Metazoa; phylum Chordata; class Amphibia; order Caudata; family Salamandridae; genus Pleurodeles; species Pleurodeles waltl. The sequence continues at coordinate 812,889,807 of NC_090450.1, forward strand.
GCTGACAAGGGCTTACCCTCCGGACACTTCCTTATATACAATTCCTTAGTTGGGGCATTGGGATGTAGCTTGGGTGACATGTCGGCTGAACCACAAATGCACTTTACCATACAATATTTGCATATGATGGGCACGGGTCATCACATTATGTGCTAGCTGTCAGACTTGTTACGGCATCACACTGCGACGTCACTCACACCCCTTTGCCATCAATGGGAGACAGACTTGACAAGAAGCTGCATGGACAAAGAATGGGCTACACTGTTAGCAAGTCCAAAATATGTGCTTTGAAATACTACATTTCGTCTTATACACTACTACAACATACATAGAGCATATTTAACCCCACCTAAAATTAACCAATACTTTCACTGAACAGATGCAGCCTGGCCTCGAGTTCATCAAGTAGATGTTGACCTCCTCGACATTATGTGGCTTGCCCCTTCGTACAACATTATTGGTAGAGAGTGATGCAACATCTCTCTGTATGCACAGGGAGATCTGTGCTGCAAACCTGGGAAAGCTGCCTCCTGGGTCTTCATTGTAGGGACAGAAAACCCTGATCCACTACACATTTCTTAGATCTGAGATTCCTGGTGGCTAAACACCTCATTACTCATCGATGGAAGTTCCCTGAACCCCCAACAGTTCAAGCTTGGTCACGGTCCATCTCTACATGGGTCCGGGCCCATGTCTTGATCGATCTACACTTCTCCATACAAAATGCGGATCCAACACGTCACAACATTACTGCCATTGAAACGACTACAGAAGGAACCCCACAAAGCACTTAAATGCCTAGTAATTAATCACCTAGTTTAGTCAGGTGACTTCTTGTGGGAAATTTTATAATATCATAAGTCAATGCTATGGGATTGGAGTGCTCGGCAGTTGTTCTATCTTACCCCGGTTTTCTCCCTCCCTCACCCATCCACTTTTAATTTTTATTTCATGGTTACATAATCAATGATAAATATGAAAGTATGTTTATGGTCTGTATCCTAAAACATTATTCCTTTACCAACAGCAAAGTGAATGAATAGGCCACAAATCTTGTAATGATTCAACTGAAACACTAACCATCAGATTATTAAATACAGGACGTGTTCACAAACTATATACAAGATAATTGTGTACAGAACATTACTTAAAGTCGTTATACAAACGTGAAGTATTAGTATTATGTATAAAAACTGTCTGAGGTCTATTCTGCTGTTGCGGAACTTAACTGAGCCAATGGTGGCAGTGAGGAGAGTGTGGGAGGGAGAGCTGGGTCAGCTAGATGATATTTGGAGGGATGTGGTAGAGGCCCCCTAGAGAGGCTGAAATAGCCTCCCAGTTTGGACTAATACAACTGACGTTTCTCCACTGCATCTACTTCACTAGAGACCAGCTCCAACGCATGGACCCGATTCCCACAGGGAACTGTCTGAGGTGTGATGCCCCACAGGGAGACCTACGCCACACATTCTAGCATTGACCTGCACTATCCCACTTCTGAAGATGTGTTCTGGAGCAGTTGGAAGTGGTACTGGGCTAGAATATTCCTTCTGACCACAGACTTAACCTTCTTTAAATCACAGATGTTTAGGGGGAACAGGACACCAAATGGCCCTTCATTAGCTACGTTTGTTCATCACCAAGAGGGACACTGCTAGAGCCTAAAAAGATGTGTCTAGCCCAACACCTCCCCCGCCCCCCCAGGGGAAACATGGGCCAAGGGCATGGATTACTGTAGGACATTGGCACATGATATATATGGCAGGGGGATTGCCCCAGGAATCCTATACAATTTGGAAGGACTGTGAGGGGCTCATGGGCATACAGCTGGAACCTTGCACAGACAGACCATGGACCAATATGGGAGACTTACATCAACGCAGCACTAATACAGCCACTACACAAGTGGGAGAAGTGGCTGAGGCACTGGTATAATATTAAATGTTGCTAAGCCATGTTTTCGATATTGCTGCCTTAATGCTCTTTTTTAATGCTACTCGTGGTGCTGTATTGTATGCCTAAATCGCATGTGGCACACCAATTGTAACCTTGGTTGTAAAATCTAAATGTAAAAAAAAAAAAAAAAAAAAATTAAAAGAAACAACTGATTGTGAAAAGTTTTACGAGATACATTAAAAAGTATTTGCAGAATCTATCTTGAAAATTGATAACTAAAAAAAATTGCAGAGACCTTGCAGAGAAAAAAAGATCTAGTATTAAAAAAAAAACACAACTGCATTTTACAAGAAAGATTGTGGAAGATATATAGTTTGGTTCGGGCAGCAGGAATCTCACAAAGAAAGGTTCGAATTATAACCCTTTATCGGGTCATTTGGAAGGAAAAAGATTTTAGATTTTATTTTTCCAACATTATTCAGTTTATATCAAGTCAATTGTCACTAGTCTGCTTATATTACTGATATTATAAACTTAAGTTTAATATCACAAGAGTTGCAGGTTACTTTTTGTTTTACTGTAATTCACTGGTCTATGACTACATGTTTTGTTGAATACAATTAAGAACTTAGTTTGTGGCGTTCTGTTCACTTTACGATCAATAAACATGTGTCCAACAAAGGTATCCATTTAGTGGATGCTATAGTAAATAAGTAACATTTGCAAATCCAGGCAATAGGCACCTCAACACAACCAGTCACCATTAAATCCCTTGAAGGATACCCTATGTTGAGACTGGCGAGCCTGCTGCACTAGGAAATATCATTCAAGAAGTAAAATTGGGACTATACTTTCATGGTAACGCACCATCTGCTACCTATTGTTAGGTGACTATCCCACCTTCACCCATATTTGCTTAACTCCAGGTTAGTCACTCTACGGACTAGCCCCTCCTCCACTATCCACATTCGTTCCACTTCCATATGTAGTTTAGCACCCCCCACCTCCGGTGACTCATTGGCTTCCCCTGCCACCTCTGATCCCTTATCCTTTCTGAATCAACCATGCCTCTTCCTCTAGGTGCTCCCCTCAACACCAACTGAGCTGCTCTTCCTTCCATGGATTTAGTTGAACTTCTGAACCTGCTCAGATACTGACCCTCGACTCCTTGTGGGTGGACATTCTTAGGAAGACGAGGAACACTCTACGCTGTAGGCATTCCTGCATTTGCACTACAGATGTAGGGGTGTCCACCAACTCATCGAACCTCCGCGGGGCTAAACTCACATAGGAGTCCAGGCACTTCTGAAGAGTCTCATCAAAGATCACCTGTGAAAGAAGAAAGTAAAAAAGAGAAGTAAGTGAGAAAAGTAAAAGATGCGCTTAAAAGTAAAATGTGAAAAAGAAAAGAGCGGAGAGAAAAAAAATTGAGAAAAGACAGCTGAAACAGTGTAGAAAAGAAAGAATGGAAGAAAGGCAAAATAAAGATAAAACGATAGATTAAGCAGATAAGGTAAAGGTGTGCGATAGGAACAAGACACAAGAAGAGGAATGATGGGAAAGGAAAAAGAGTGAGAAAGGGAAAATGTGGTTTGAAGAGAAGGAAATAAATAATGGATCGAGAGTGTTGGGAAATCTACTACTTGCTCCTTTAATAGAGTTCCTTTCTCATTGATACATCATTTCTCACGGATAGTATGAATACTTGTGAGCGTTCTCATAAAGTATTTCAGCAGGGTCTGTGAATTGTTTCAAGGAGATTCAAAAGGTGGTTTACAGGTAATCATCCCTGAAGCCGTAAAGAGATGACAGCGCTATGTTGTGATTTCATGCAATTTCTAACAGGATAACATACCCTGTCAAACAAGCTAACCCTAAATGGAGGCTATGGCGTAAGAGATCAAGGAAACGTTTTCGATTCAAAACGGAAGAAGACGCTATGTTCAAAAGGAAAGTCGAGCTCAACCGAAGCCAGCTTCGTGCAATTTGAACAGGGCACCAGGGAAAGCGATCCGTGTCCTTCAGACTTCTCTGAAAGTTAGTTTACCTAAATCACAGCATTACAGCTGCCTCTCTTGATTATAACAGTGATGTTCTGCCATGAAATGTACTCATATTTAAGTTTCGTCCAATGCGGGTGTTAGTTTTGAATAAATTAGACAAAACTAAATGACAAGCCTAAATATTATTTATCTTTGTGCATCTTAAGAAACAGCGAAGGCATTTCTTGCATTCGCTATGACAATTGTCTTTTCTATAGCTATTCTTCCCAGGGATTGCGGTTAAATATGTTGTTGAATTGGAAGAGTGGAAAAGAGAAGCAGACAGGAAAATAAGATGAAGGGAGTAATATCCATCAAAACTGGTCTCCACCAGTGCTGGTGCATATGATGCCCTGCTTGGTCAGAAGAGGACAAGGCTGTGCTCAGCTCGTTTTGGCTTCAAGATTCCAGGAAGATCTCGAGTTGAGCCAGAGCCAGACATCTGGCTTCAGCTTTCAGTGGAAAACCTATCTCTAGTGAACAGGCAAAGCAAAATTAACATTTTACCTGGCACCAGAACTTGTCATGGGGCAAGGTGAGAAGCCAGTCCAGATCCTGAGCAATGAAGTGGGCTCGTTCCAAAAACTCCTCAACCAAAGCGGGAACGTTGGTCTTGGGCGGAGGTCTATACAGGACAAAGAAACGCTCGGCCATTCTGCTTGGGTGCTATACAAACAACAAAGCAGGAATTATAATTAACACCACAAAGTCCCATACAAAGAGCTTACAAAACACTCAACACAAAGTCGGCCTACAAAATGTCCCCACAAAAAGTATGCCTGCAGAAAGTCCAAAAAACGAACCAACAAAATGTTAGACTGCAAAATTGCCCCACACAATGCAAGCCAGCAGAATGTCACACACAAATGCAACTAGCAAGCAGAGCACTCGTCCTAAAGAAATGGGGACACAAATTGTCATATGAAAATCAATAATGTTGCAGGAAGTAACTAACAAGAATACCATGCCCATATAATTCTAATTTAAAAGGTCAAGGGCCTATTAAAAAAACGCTAAATTAACAACCAGAGGTGAATGTGAAAATAATATATTTTGTTTTTACTTTTTATACAGAACATATAATGTAGCTAAGCTTGGAAATGTCTGAAAGTGGCAATGTTTTAAAACAGACATGTAGAACTTAAAAAGTGCATGTTTAAACTGTCTTAGGTGAGCAAAAATGTGCTGGGTGTATTTTTTCATACATTAACCTTGCTGTTAATGGTTGCTTGTTTCCTGGTGGTATTCTTTATTCAGCTCCAAAGAACAAAAGTGCTTTACATTTGCGGTTCATAAGCAATAGAAGGATTATTTTGTCAAATTCTCTGATAAGGCATTAAAATATAAACTCTCCTAGGCTACTCTCTCAAAATAAAGTGAAGATGCCAGTGCGATGGAGGTTTACAGACAATCTTAGGTCGGGTCACAAATTTCCAGTGTTAGCAAATGCAAGCAACTGCAGTACATTGTGGTACCTCTCAGCATCGGGCAATGTGAACGGATTCCCTTTTTAAAAATAGTGGGGAGGTCTCTATACACCATCCACGCCCAACATATGCCCTGTTGCCAAGACAGTTAGACCAAAATGCAGCCTGCAAAAGTTATACACAACGTCATCTAACAGACAATTCCACATATTAGCTCACAGAATAAGTCACCAACCCCTGTCCACAATATAGATAACAAAATCTCAGTTCAGCGTGTCCGCACAAAGTGAGCACAAGAAGTGTCACAGAGAGGCCAAAGCATGCCGGTACAATGTCGGCCCCAATAACTTATCTTACAGTTAGGCCACAAAATGTCTAATGCAACAGAGGTGCCACGTTGAATCCTAAATTGGGACAAGCCTCACCCTTTCCCCGCACAGCTGGTTAATAAAAGGAGCGATCTACTGCACATTAGAATAAAGCGAGAACTTCACGATCACGAAGAAATTAGTCGTGTTCACTAAAACGGTTCACAGACGAAGATCATACAAATACGAAAGCCAGTAAATTATCAAAATATGGTAATCAAAGTCTAAGGAAGCGTGAAACTAGGTGTGAAAAATACATACTTAAGTGGAATCCTGTGCAGTCTGGTCCAGACAGCGAACTCAGTATAACGACAATAAGTTTTAATCAGAAATTCAAAATGTTTTTTTTTTAAATGCATTCCCACTCACTGAAACTCATAACTCACCAGAGCAGGCAAACTGTGCAGCTTTCCTGTGGCCTGGTCCTTTTCTTGTACTTGAAGTTCATCTAAAGGCAGCGGTAGCATTTTGCACTATTTTACTCTGATCAGGAAGAACCTAAAATTAAAAAGAATATATATATGCGCAGAGCAAAAACGCAAAATACTGAACTACAGTAAAGGGGGGGGGGGTGTTGAGATGACCACCTATACTAGTCTATTTCCATATACCACCCGCAAATTCATCTATATGTCCAATGGTAGCTGCGATAATCGATTTGAAAAGATGACACCTGTTCGAAGTTTTTAGTACTTCCGGGATGTACAAGAACCAATCCCACGACTGATTACATTGTGGCAAGCCTGTAAAACTGGGCGGTACTGTTAACGTGTATGTAACGTAATTTTGAAGCCTTGGGGCACTTCTGCCAATCCTGGTGCTACGTAGAGAATTTAGAAGTTTTGATTGGTTGCGGAATACGCACGTGCACTTCTCAGAGGCGTTCTCGGCTCCGACTTGCATTCTGTGAGTCTCCCTGATTAACGCGATCGGTCTAATTGTCGGAGGTTAAACATTCACTTACGGTGATAGTCGTGGTCGGTGCAGCGTTTGTGGGGCTCAAGCCGGGCCTGAGTACTGTGCGCTAGTACTACCATTACGTGCGAGGACGCCTCCCAACAGAACATGGGGTGGTAGTTCTGTAGAACACATGCCTTTCTCTATCATTTACTGAGTCTATCGTGATCTTCCTTTATTTTGTGACTTTAGTTCGATTCGCACTCTGCTAATACGTTATTGACTTCTTTCTGGCATGTTTTGACAGGGTGTCAAACTTGTGGCATGAGTGGCCACGCAGGTCCCGGTAGGCACCCTTTTTATGCTGGGTCATATATACGACTACAATTCCCAGAATTCTAAGGAAAAAACCTAGATAGGCGTAACTAGTCTCGCATGGACCTGGGAACCTTGGCAGCTGTAACCCCCTACATATTACCTGCAAGGCCCTCTTACGTTCTGCATGGCACATACACAGAGGTTACATTCTGCCTGGCACCCGAAGTATGGGCCGGCGTTCTGTATGGCACCCATAAACAGGTGGCATTCTCCATGGCAACTACGCCCCAAGGGCTTCACCATTGCTAACGTTTTGGTGAATATCAGCACTGATAAAAAGCAGGCAGGCATTCATCCCTCTTGTTTTTGCAGTTACCGAAATAAAAGGGTATTTTTTGGTGTGTGAAAGAGAATAATTACAAAACCATGTTCTACCCTATTTCGCTCTTTGCCAATACATTTTTTAAATTGTATAACTCAACTCGAATGTATTGGGCTGCTTTACATGAGCACCAGTCATATTACTTATGGACAAATTCATTTTTTTTTCTTCTTTTTTTAGGCTAGCAGAGATTACGTATATACCCAGGTCACAGGATGTTGAGATGACACCAAGACTCGAGCCTGGTTCTCCAGTTCCAAAGTTAGCAGCTCTCGCCAAGTCGTCACAGCCCCTTTCCAACACATCACATTGTTACGAGTTAACTGTATTTGAATAACATTGTGGCTATTTAACAAAACAGTCTACTTAAAAAAAAAAATGACTAGAGGAAAACCATGGTTTTTAGTAAACAGTAATCTTGTCAGGAGAGCACATCATACAGTTGATGAGGAATTCTGTACAGAAGATACGATGGTCATGTATTTATAGCAGAAGAGGGTGTTGGTGGCAGTTTATACAAGTTGTAAAATTAGTGCAGTACATAATTCCATGGCTTTGTGTTTCCTCATCTACTAAATTGATTTCACCAGTGGCCCCCCTGCCTGGAATCTCTCTGACTAGCCTGGACCTATCACTTAGCTCCTCTGTCATAGCATGTTGGGTAGCATGGCAGCTACCAAACTTTATGTTGCATATATCATTAAGTAGATGTTATACAATAATTGTTGATTTCACCAAGGAAATGACAAGACTGGTCAATCATGTATACACCTTATTGTTTCCGACATCAAACCGCTAATGTTCTATTCTTTTCAATACAGCATGACACTGCTTTCAGGGTATTTTGATTTTATGCTGTAACACTGGCTTGCTCGTGTATGAGCCAAAGCAGAAAATAAATCCCTTCCTCTTCCATAAAATTCTTTTCGTTCCTAGGCTTTGGGAGGTTTATTGGAAGTTGCTTCTTAACCTTGGGCTCTGCTGTCTGTCATTCTTGACGTTCCCAATAAAGCTTACCTTACTCCTTTTTGTGGGGCTTCTACTTGGGACCCTAACAGGAAGAACTCAAATGACACACCATCTTGTTTGCTCAATGACACCACCTCCAAGAGTTTCATATATATAATATGTTCACTTAAAAAACAAAGATTACAGGGACGTTACAGTCAGGATCTGAATTTACTCACACAAAACTCAGAAATTCAGAAGTTATAGTTAGCTCAAGTAACTATAACTCGTGCCCTCGCTGTGCACAGTTTTCTTTTCAATAATTTTTAAGGCAAATGTTACACTGATATTATCAATGAGGTTATCAAAGCTGTCATGAGTGATGTAATATGTGGGGTAATTAGCAGTGCATGGTGAGGGTGCAAGTTATAGTTACCTTATGGCATGAGTTATAGTTACTTGAGCTAACTATAACTGCTGAATTTCTATGGTTTTGCGTGAGTAAATTCAGATCCTAACTATAAAGTCGCTGTAACAATTGTTTTTTAAAATGAATTTCTATGGGTTTAAAAAAAAATCTATTTCCTATCTGTAACGTCTCTGCAACCTTTGTTTTTTCAGTAAAGTTCTATGCTTTTTTAATGTAAAGTAATTTTAACTACTATACATTAATCCAACCACCACAGTGCACAGCCTTTGGCCGTGCGCAGCTGGGGTTGGCAGCAGGGCCTGGCCTGAGGCCAGGTCTTGCAGCCAACCCCAGACAACTACCTAAACTTGAGCCACACACGGAGTCTTGGATTGGGTGCTGGCAACCAATCGGAGTGCTGTTAATCAGATACAAATCAACAAAAGCTGACTTACACAATATTTTACAATATTTTATTTGCTTTTCTCAGGTTTTGGCATTGTTATCAGTGTTTACCATTCTGGTCTTCCTGGTACCCATCAATCCTTTTCCCAAATTCTCTTAGTGTCAGCATAGCCTCAATGGTATGCGGTAAATAAAATACAGTGTTCCAAGAACATTAAAAACAAGCGTTATGTGCTCTGTGCAACACAGTACTATAAAGTGAATATTTTAACTAATGGTTACACTTGTGAGATGTTGAAAACACTGTAGAATGGCAAAAGCAAGCATCACACTTTAACACTGTGCACAGGTTTTTTGCAGGCATTTCCACTCATCAAAACTGCCTAAGCTAGTTAACCCTTTCGCGTCACAATGTCTTCTGCAAACTTTTCCCTATGTACAATACACACAGCCTTCAGCTGTGCGCAGCGGGGTTTGGCCGCAGGGTCTGACCTGCAGCCAAACCCCTATAACCACCCAACCCTGCGCCACGCACAGTCTTTGGCCGTGCCTGGTGAGGTCCTGCGGCTAACCCCCTATAACCACCCAACCTTGCGGGTCTGCGAGTGCGTGCATGAGTACCTAGGTAGGTTTGTCAGTTGGTGCATGCAGGGCTCGAAAAATCATAAAAATTTTACTAGACCTGCAGGTCGAGTAACTTACTACTCGACCTAACTGTAATGTACTTGACCTGTAAACAGGTCTCAAATTATGTGATCCTAGGCAAATAGTTTAGAGTCACCTTTGTCTTCATTCTCACCTATGATTGCACCTTCAAATATGTGAGCTCAGCATTTCTGCAGTACAAAAATCCCTCTTTTGTTTGATTAAGTAGACTAATGTTTGCTGCATGCATCACAATAATCTAGCCCACATACCCGTGAGGTCTAGGCCACATAACCTAGGACTTCTTTTAGTTTACTAACAACATTGCCATTTTTATTTTGAGGGGTGGGGGGGTGGTGGGGTCCCTCTGGGATCCTACACCCAAGCTAAGGGGTCAGGGTGGACCTACCCTATCTCTTTTTCTTTTATAAAAACTTTTCTGGGACTCACTGAAACCGAGACCCAAAATGGCTGCCAGCACTTCCTGGATGAATTGCTGGCAGCCAATCATATCTCAGCACAAGATCGGGAGGGTTCAAGGAGCCTTCGCGTCACTGTATATGCAAATTTGTTTTTTTCTTTACTACCTCCCAAACTACTGAACGGAATTACACCAAATAACAAAAAAGGTTCTTTTGGGACCAAGAGCTACCTTTCTGCCAAATTTGGTTTAATTCTGTCCAGCGGATCGAGCTGTACTGGCATTCAACATCCCTATGGAAAATGCATGGGGAAAACACGTTTTGGGAACCCCCCCTTTTTTTCTCGGCCCCCGCTAGTCCGATTACCGGATAACTTTCCAGACAGCAGCTAAAGTCCTCTTCTAATTTTTTTAAAAAAAATTGAACATTCATCAGGCACCAAAGATATAGGCAAGTCAAAAAATTGATTTTTCTACAGAAACTAGGTCCTGACTATAAACTATCTGTATGTATGGTGCAAATTGAAAGATATTTTCTGTATTTCAAACCCATAATCAAACAGCATTTGAAAATGCCAATAGGTCTGGCTTATGAATGAAAGTGCCTTTTAGCTCCCTGATGGGTTTAGACACTCAAGAGTTCATCATACATGCCCTCTGCCCCTCGTATTTGCACTTACACATTCAGCCATCCATCCACTGATACATTCTTGAATTCACCATCTGCCACAACCACAATAAAACACACACTAACAAAACCCCATATGCAAGAAAAATTAAGAGAATATAAACAGAAAAAAGAAAATATGCTGCAGTCTGAGCACAGTGGGACTGTGCTTGCAACAACAAAACTAAACAGCAGTGGATGTTCTACTTGCAGTGGCATTGAACATAGTCTGTTATTGATTTAAAGTTCCAATATCGTTGCTACATTCAGAACCAATGTGTTGGCCATCTTAGAATGGTAAAACAATGATACAGAATGGACAAAAGCATTCCTTTACTGCCACCTGGTTTAGAGTAAGTGGCAATGCATGATGCAATGCACTGCACTGCAGCTGAAACGAGCGGCAACCAGGTGGCCTGCTAGCAGTGCCTGGGAAGCTGCAGTATCCCCATAAGAAAAAATAAAATAAAAGAGGAGAATCAAAGAAATGAAAGCAGAATTATAAAACAAGGATTAGGAAAACTAAAGAACTGGCCAAGCAGCCCTGACACTGAAGACCTAATATGTTGAGCATAAGCTTTCCCAACAGGCAACTATGAGGTTACCTGATGCATAAAGTAATAACTTGACAAATATGTGCTAAATTGTAGTTGTCAAAATAATATTAAAAAACCCTCCAAATAGAACCTGAGGGTTACTACAGTGCAAATCTTCTATCCCCATGGTTTGCCTGGGTGGGCCACCAAACTAAAATCCTTGCCTACTAAGGTAATCAGCAAAATTGTGTGTAGCAAAATACCTGCCCACAGGCTTTCACAAGAGGTAAGTCTGGCCTACCCTTTTTGTCATGACTTTTCATGCTAAACAGATCACAGCTAAGGAACCTGTCATAACCTCTCCCAATGAACTGCTAAGAGCTATGGTCTTTAGCATTGGCTAGACACTACAATGAGCACAAGTCTAATGAAGTGCATATCAACTAGCAACCATCCAGCATACAGTTATGACATTACAAGAATGTACACAGTTACATCTCGCAAAACAATACACAATCCGTTGAATCTGGCTTATCTTTTCCCAGAGCACCAAGCGGACATACAGTTGTTATTGTTGGATTGGCTGCATAACCAGTGCAGCCATACTGTACTGCGCTTAAGCTTTTCCCCAAGCTACCATCAGGCATACAGTCATAAAATCACTTAAGTTCACAAAATTACAGTTGACACAGCAAAATATATTCTTTCCTAAAGGGACCTCAAGAAAGACCCTCACAGTGCAAATCTTCAATTTCCAAAGTTTGTTAGAGGGGAGTAATCAATACCAAAACCCTTGCCTTATACAGTAAACTAGGAGATCCTGTTTAACAAATACTTCTCTGTATGCTGTAATACTGAGTAGTAACTACCCACCCTTAAATGCCTATTGACGTTTGTCATATTCTTTTGACACTATGTTAGGCATACTGCTTTTATCGTAACTTAGTAACAATCATGGCTTTAACCTTTATCACTGGGCTATCACCATAACCAAGTCAAAACTACTGAGCAGGACATAAGCGTTCCCACATGTCAACCATCAGGTGTACAATAATAATCCAGTCGTCAAAACAGTATAAAATCACTACTAAAACAGCCTAATAAGGATTACTATAGTGCACAATTTCTATCCAGCAGTTTGTTTGGGTAGGTTACTAACACCAAAAAACCTTGCCTGCTGTCATAGTCTTGAAGATTCCATGTAACAAAATACCTGCCTACAGGCTTTAGCATGGTGCAATAAAAATCCAGCTCTGAAAGCATATTGCCTTCAACATATGCTTTTCACAATAACTAAGTCAGACATACTGGCTTTGTCTTAATGTTTCATAACAAACAAATAAAAACTAAGGAATCTGGCATGCCTTTTCCAAATGAAATTATAAGGCATATATCTTTCCTATTGGCTTGACACCATCACCAACACACAAACTAGCAACCATCATGCCTACAGTTGTAAAATTGCAACTATGTAAAAAATAGTTTACAAAACAATATACAAATCACTCTCACTAGGGCCATGCAAGAATTATCAGTGAAAAACTCAAGGCTTGTCAGAGTGGGTGGCCAACACCAAAACAACCACCTACTTTTCTAAACTGTGAGATTCCATATAGAAAAATAACTGTCTATAGCCTGCAACACAGTGTTGTAACAACCCACCGTTAAAGCCCAACTGGCTTTAACAAATGCTTTTCACAATAAATAAGCTAGGTCTACTCCCTTTATCATAACTTCTTAAAATAAATATATCAGACCAATGGCACTGGACGTAACATTCTCCAGTGCACTTATCAGGTCTATTGCTTGTCACCATAACCAAGTCAGACCTACTGCTTTCAGCATACGCTACCCAACAAGTCAGGCACCAGGATACAGTCAAAAACGTACAAAGGTGCACACAAATACATATGGCTTAGCAAAATACTACCTTGTCTAAAAGGGCCTAACACAGATTCAGACAATGCAAATCTTCTATACCCAGTTTGTCACAAAGGGTAACCAATGCCATGCTCCTTGCCTGCTACAGTAATGTGTTTGTTTTCTTGTAACAAACGCCTCCTCTGCAGGCTTTCGTTAACAGTAATACAAATCCAATGTCAGTCCTACTGTCTTTATCATAATATTTCATAATAAACAGATCAGGCCTATAGACATGACCATTGTTTTGCCACCATAACCAACTTTGTCCTGCCATACCGAGTTTATGCTTTGAAACAAACCAAAAAGTGTAGTTTGTTGAAGAAAAGTCCTGTGCATGGCAGGGGACATGCACTCTTGCAAAGAGTGCGCAAATGTACTGATGTACGCATCTCTAATGCTGATTTTCTTTAGACATAGGAAAACACGCAGCATGCATGTGCACCATGACATAGGCCTGTCTCACGGATTGCGGTCTTACTGAATCAGGAAGGGTGCCCAAAACACTACCCTTATAGTATCGAAAGGGTAGTGCCTTCACGAGGAGTTAAGCAGCACAAGTGCAGTAGTGGCAGCATACTGTGTTGTGATTATTAGGAATAAGCAGGTCCTTTTTAATCTGTCTCTGGACAGAGACCTACAAGCTCACTAATTATTGCTGCTGCATGCTTAACTCACCCTTGGCTGACATCAGTTTGGTGTGAAGTGCTGTGCAAGGCATCAGTGGTTTATCTGAGCTAGGTGTATGTGTGCCTGGGAAGAGTATAGTACAAGGATCAGGCAGTACTACTCAGTGAGTTCATGTTAAATGCATGTGCTGAATGTATACGTACCTATAAGTGGTACAATACATGCAGGTGGTAGTGTTTTGCAGTGTGTGCATATTAGATGGATGTATGTGTGCCTGTGAGTGTCACAATACAAGAAGGATACAGTGCTTGGCATTGCATTCATGTTAAATGTTTGTGCTGAAGTATGTGTGCCTATGAGTGTCACCATACATGAAGAATACAGTGCTAGGCAGTCCGTGCATGGTAAATGTATGTGCTAGTTGAATGTGTGCCAATGAGTAGTACAGTACTTAGAAGATACAGTGCTGCACAGTGGGTGTATACTGTATACATACACTGGGTGCAAGTGCGCCTGCAAATGGTACATTGCATGGAAGACTCTCAGTTCCATTTTTGAGACCCAGACCTGCATGGTGAAGACATGAGGAGATAGTGTAAATCCTCCAGACAGAATTGTGTATTGCTGCATTCCTGTAAATTGGGTGGGACACACTGGGGAGGGGAGAGCCAGGCTTCCCCTGTACACTTTAGAGGGTGCTCTTAGGTTCAGTGAGAGGTCTAAAGAAAGGGGCCTGGGCACAACTCGGGAAAGAGATGAGGCTAACAAGTGAATTATAAAAAGTAGGGCTGGGGGTTCGGGATTGCCCTTTTGATGCACATATCACTGTGGCTGACATCCAGGGGTAAACTCTAGTTACTCTCACGGCCTGTGTTGTGGGACTATCAGCTTTAGAGTTGCCCCTGCTGTGACATGCTCCTTTTCAAGCAAGAGAGAGCAGTGGAGTGGACACCTCGAAAGAAGCGGAACCCCAAAATAAACTTCAGTTTGGCATCTAGAAATGGACAATAAGCAGGGGAATTTGAGACCTTAAAAATTGTCATCTGCTAAGCAGCCAGAAGGGCTCTGTGAGGAGGGGAAGATCTGCAAGACTTCAGCTTGTGACCAGGACAAGGGGCCACGGCTTGCTACTCTCTCTGCTGGGTGAGGGGACGTCACCCAGGGAATCCAAGACCACATGCCCTGGAGCACCAACACCTGCCTGCTTTTCAACACCTGTGTGCCCTGTGAGGAGGAGAAGAGCATTGTAGGGAACAAGGTCCAGTGGGTGCCCTGTCAAGTGGACTCCTTTCGTAAGGAAACATCTGCTTTACCGATCAGGTCATTGCTTATGTGCAGGACAAAGTTGGCGACCCCCGTATGCCACAGGAAGGCTGCTGTGAAGTGATCTGTGTGCCTTGCTGCGCTGATCAGGTCAGAGCCAGTGCATAATGCCAAGTTGGCGACCACATGTTCCAGGAGGGGCTACCATGAAGGAGACTGCAGTGCAATAAGGGCTGTTTAGTGCAATAGCAGGCAGTGACCACATGTGCAAGGAGGGGCAGCTGCAGAGGATTTCACAGTGCTGATCCAGCAGGAGCCCGTTTGCTGTGAGGAACGGTGACCCTGTATGTCAGAGGGTGTCACAGAGAGCTCCAAAAATTGCGACCTGATCTGCTGCCTGCCCTAACCCCCACACAGGAGAAGCGAGGACGTCATGGGAGCACCTGCGCATCATCATCATCCAGGTGAAAACTGTATTGTCGTAACACAACCCCCACAGGGAAAAGAACTAGACACTCTACAGGCGGAGTTTCAGAGAGCCTCCAGACTCTTCGAGGGTACAACAGTGAGTCAGAGACTGCACAACCAGTGAGTGCAGCCACTTGAACTCGCCTGAACTCAGTTCCAGTTGCAGAAAGCACCCGTGGATGGGTTGCACTCAGGAACTCCAAATGCTTCATGCCTGCTGGTGCAGCTAAAACTAATTTTGGGCCTTTCGGCCCAGGGAAAACTTGTTGCTAATTGTCACTGTAGCACTGGAACACTGTTGACTTGAAATCAGAGTCAAAGCGGAACTCTCAAGACTCGATTACTAGTTGAGCATACCCTGGATATCCCAAGTGAGTGGGGAATGCCTTCTATAGCTAGAGTGAGGAGGGAGCGGAACAGCAGACTGCCAAAGAAACACTAGACTCCCAACTTCAGAGGGGCGTGTGTAATTGCTTATGTATGCTGTATTTTTCCTTTGTGTGGATAGCAGTAAAAATAAAATACTTCTCTTTTTTTTCATAAAAATTTGTCTTTGGCTGGACTAGGATTTATTGCTGCTGCTGCGCTCATAGTGAGTTGTGAGCCAGTGTTCACTAATCTGTATCCACCTCCTCCCAAGGGACCCTTGGGCAGCTCAGACCACGCTATTCCCAAGAGTCAAGTCCAGAAGGAGTAACTGGCTCAGCGGCTCAGAATCCACACTAGGTCGGGATCTAGGACACCAGGAGGTAAAGTCCTCAACCCCCACTGTTGGGACCATTAGCCCCTGCCTGCCAGTGTCCCTCTGAAAGGGGATCTGCCACAGTTCAAGCACTCTTCAGTGGAAGTACACTTCTATCCAATAAAATCTTGTAGTCAGGAAAACCAACATGTAGATGAGGCCTACGCCCTTCTCATAGTACTACTCTGAAAACTATTCTTTGTTAATCACATAAGGGCTAATGAAAGCTGCGCTGTCAAACCAGACCTAAACACGGAAGGACAGGAAGTGCATGCCCCATTCATATGTATGGAGGCCCCACAAAGACAACTAAAGAGAGGAAGCCTGGTCTCCAGATATCCCAGTTGAAGGATGATAATTTATATGTTTTTGTCACTATATAATATGGAATCACATACCCTTTCCCATCCCCTAGTTCACTTACCATAGTTGTTTCCCACCCCCTGGAGGGTTGTTTGGGAAGGTGTTCTTTATTGCTCCACTCTGCTTTGGCAAAATGTGAGGTAGTGTGTTTGACCCTACCACTGCCAAAGGGAAGGGTGTACCTAGGGCCTCTAACCCCCCGACTTGGCTTATGTATTCCCCCTTATTAGTCCCCAGCCTTGCCTAGGGGGTCATTTGTCTCCTCCTCTTCGACCCTGGCTGACAGGCTTTTGATTCCTCTCAGCTTTGCCCCAGGCAAGGGTATTTTGAGTCAAACTCTGGGGTATATTTGTTCCCCAAACTGACTAAGGGTTTTTTGACATTCGTTATTGGCCCCACGGTCTTGTTGAAGAGTTGGGAGGGTGGTTTTGGTCCTTCCTCTGTGGCCCAGATCGGATATTTGTTTCCCCCACCTTGTCCAGGCGTGGCGCTATTTAAAGACTTACCTTGTGGAAGATATGTTAATTCCTCCAATTGGCCACGGCGGCTGCTCCTTTTCTGCCCCTCCCATCTTGGTTACAGGCAGGTAGTTATTTTTGTTTGCCAACGGCCTCACGCCAGAGAAGTACATTTCCTTATTGGTCTCCAGCCTTAGCCCTTCTTCCCCCACAAAGTCAAGGGGGGGATCTTTTTTGACCCACTGCTGCGGACAAGTGTGATTGGTATGTAGTTCCCTAATCCCTGGGCAGTATAATTGTTCCTTACCAGCATCTGTCTTCACTCCTACCTTGTCCAAGTGAAGGGAATGTGTTTATTTTAGATCTCAGCCTTGCCCAAGGGCAAAGTGGTCATTGACGCCTACCAGCCCAAACTGCCATGGCCAGGCATGTGGTGTGCTACTGACCTATGCGCAACCACTTATCTTACCTAAGCACTATTTGCTGAAAAGGCACTGGAGCTATATTCATCACCTCCTCCTACTTTGCCAAAGGCCAGCAAGGAGCTATTCATTCAGAACACCCCCTCCCCCCCCCAAACATCTCTCAATGTTCCCACCGGTCAAGAAAGTTTATTTTCAATCCTCCACCTTGCCCAGGGGATGATTGTTTTTTTACAATACAAAAAAAACACTTTGCCCGACAGTGGGTGCGTTTCATGTCCCGGCCTTGCCCAAGGGGAGTAGTTTGTTTCACTCTATCCAACAGCCTCACGGGAAGATGACCGTTGAATGATCCCCAGGCTTACCCAAAAATGGGGGCAGGGGTGATTCCTTGCCCAGCCCCTCCGCCTTAAGGGCAGTTAAAACGTGCTGCAGCTCATTGTTGTCAATTTTGAGCAGCACCCAGGGGCAGCTTCTTTGGTCCTCTGTAACTCAGAAAATGATGCAAGCCACAAAGGCCAGAATAGCTACGAGTTGCTCTAAAGCCGTTTGCTACTTAGGAAGCTGGGAGCTGCACTGGCCCTCCCTTGCTTGCGGCATTTGGCAAGCCACAGAGGTGGGGATAAAAGCGCAAATAATAACCCCACACCCTTACACAATCAGGGGATAGCTAAATACCGTCCTACTTAGTGAAAGCAGAAAGAGGCTAGGTGGCTGCCATGTCTCTATATTTAGACACGTCGTCTGTAACCAAACACACCACTTGTCCCCTCATCTGGGCACAGTGGGCAGGTAATGGGGGCTACAAATCATAGAGGGGGCACATTCCAGAGTGATAAACTATGTCCCGATTTGGTATAAAAGAGTCTTTTTTTGCTACTGAGATCTTAAGGATTTTCAAATAAAACCTTTGATATCTTAAATGTTTGAGTTCACTTGAAATTTTAGACCTGCATTTACCATTACAATTACACTAGGAATGCCTGCATGCAAGCTCGCAGGAATGTAGTAGAAAAACTTAAAGAACTTGATGGTTAGATCAAATATTAAATTAGTTAGTCAAATGGTTATCACCAGCTGAAGAAAAATGAACACATGATCCAACCACAGTGCAAAAACGTACATTTCAGGTTTTGAAAGTAATTATAACCTGATAATTTTAGATTTTGTTTTAATTTTTAGCTCCAACCATAACATTGTTTAATGTTTAATGCTGATTTTGTCACTGTATAAACATATATTTAACAAAGCCCCTTCAGGGTTAGAATGATGCAGACAAATAAATTATGCAAAAAAGAATAGAAAACTCTGGGTAGTTCCCAACTTTAGGTGGACAGCAGCTCCAGTAAGGAGCACCCTGCAACACCAGTGACACTCTACATTTGCTCACCTCAAATGTCTGTTTACCTAGCAACGTTTTTAAGCATTGGATCAGCACAGTGCTATCCATGCTGAGCTAGATATGGACAAAGTATTTTGCTTTTTGTACAGCAAAATCTTTAAGCATAGGGTTGACACAGTGTCATCCTCGCTGAGCTGTAAAATGACAAAAGCCATTCACCACTCCAGGCACAGTATTACAGCTTTGGACTTGTAAAATACCCTTCATGCCAACCTGGAATGAGTAAAAGCAACCCCTGACACATGTTTCGCTCTCATTAGAGCTCTTCAGAGGGGTTTAGCTTTGTCCAGACACAAGGGAGCACCCAGTATAAGTCCAAACAAAGCCCTTTCAGGGTTAGAGTGACGCATCAATTATGCAAAAAAGAGGTGAGCAAATCTAGAGTGTCGCTGGTGTTGCAGGGTGCTCTTTACTAGAGTTTCTCTCCACCTAAACTTGGCAACTACCCAGAGTTCTCTCTCTCTCTCTATCTCTCTCTCTCTATATATATATATATATATATATATATATATATATATATATATATATAGAGTAGTAAAAAATATAAATACTTACTACAACCCTATATGAATGTGATTACAGCTTGCCAAGCCCATACACTTTATTTCAAATTTGGGCTGGGCATATTGTTGGTTACAAATTTCATTATGAACTGGAGTTCCAACGCAACTAATTAACCCTTTTGCACATCATGTAGTGTTATGGATGAGGATGTTGCGCACATATTATGTTTTTGTCCTCTGTTTATGCAATCAAGGAGGAAATGGATTAGGCCAATTGTTTGACTTTGAGTGTCCCAGGATACAAAGTTTCTCTTCGCATTCTGTGGTCAGATACTAGCCCTATACTGTAATTATGTTAGCACAAAGTTGCTATCTTTATGCAGGTTGGCCTATTAGGAAGAGGACGTGTCTCCCATTGAGAACATATGAATTTCTGATGACAATTCACATGAACGTGCTAGTTTTGTTTCAAGAAGGTCATTGTTGGAAAGAAAT
Organism: Pleurodeles waltl; assembly: GCF_031143425.1. NCBI lineage: Eukaryota > Metazoa > Chordata > Amphibia > Caudata > Salamandridae > Pleurodeles > Pleurodeles waltl. The sequence goes on from NC_090450.1 coordinate 812,909,834, forward strand.
TTGTCTACAGATATGTTTTTAGATTGATATATTTTACCTACATTATTTTTTCAAATATAATCATTTGGAACATATTATTGCTTTGGCTGAATTTTGATGTTGTCATGTACTTGCTGCGTTTATATTGCTTTTTTGTAATTTGTATTTATTGTGTTGTGAGCTCTCAGCATTGTTGTTTGGCTGATTGTTTTTACATGAAGGTTTATGGGGCTAGTCCCCGAAATAAACGTATAAACTGAAAGATAAATACTAGTCAGCAGAAAGTTTGATAGGTTGTTAAAGCTAAAGTATCAACAGGTCACCTAACTCTCAGACACAACTGACACCTGATATAGATAGTCCCTGGAAAAATATACCCCATAAGTTACAAACTTTAAAACGCTCAAGCTGTAAACACTGCATGAAATAGAAGAGATTGGTCACAAAATGTGCAATTGATGAACCATCTCGAATTACAGGATTGAGAATTATTTTGATCCATAAACTAAAGAGAGACTGTACTCAATGTAATAACAATTAAAAACATAAATCAGCAGTAACACTGCAGAACATAAAACATGCATGTAGTATAAAGAATATGTCTCACAAGTAATGATTGTGTAAATGTGTACAGAACATAAAATACTCACTGTGCGAACGTAACCAATCATAACATTTTCCAGACATAAAATTCGCCAGTCAAGAAAGCTGCACTAAAATGGAAGTGCCACGTTGTGTAATACATGTGACCAACGAAGAGCAGTAGTATACAGAGTGGTGAGAATAACTGCAATACATACGTTTAATCATTATGCATATTAATGGTGTATGTTTAACTCCAGCAGTATAGATCATAATGAACTAGGCACCCTCAATAACTATTTTAGTCCAACTCCAACACTATATGCAGGTACTACAATATAAGCAGAACGACCCCTAGTGAAAAGGGAATTATGTTTAAATTGTTAATGTATGTAATTATAGTCTTAGGCAAAACAATAAAGGTCTGGCTGCTTGAGTAAGGGAAACTTATTGTGACATTAAGGTAACTCAGTAATTGACTGGAATTTGCATCTAAAATAACACAAGTAGTCTTCTTATAATACAAACGCTGACAACATTGTAAATAAAAAGACTGTAACTGTCCACTTATTTATATTGCGCTTAAAACTTTATATTTTTGCAACTAAGAGAACTATGGCCCAAAGAGCAGTGTTGGTGAGGCATAGGCGAAACCTAGGTCTTCTTGGTCCAACGTTCACAACTTAGCCAACACACCGATTCCTTCCTTCACTTATGCCTTTGTAAAATCGCCTTTTGTTAGTCTAAACTCTAAAACATTTGTCAACATATTTCACTGGCAAGTTTCATATCACACTCAAAGTCACGCATTAGTTTTAAATTTCTCGTTTATTTGACTATGCTCAACATGCATGCAGACTGCGATTTTGAACCCTTCCATATGATAAGCTTCTGTCTGTTCTTATCTGTGGGGAATAATAAAACTGTATTTTTTGCATGTTTACTGCCTATCGGACAGCACTTACAATAAACTGGAATGTATTTCACATTTGAACAGATGTGGTTTTAATGTCTCAGGGGCTGCCCATGCAGCGGCTGTCACTGAATTTCAAATTTAACAGGGCTCATTTGTTGAAGGTTATTGTGAATGGTGGTGTGTCAGATTTGGCTCAAGGATGTTCCTTGCTCAGCCATAGATTCAAACAAATGGAATGTCTTTAAGCTTAAACATTAAACCTTTTTAGGTGCACATGAGCATCTTTCATCATGCCTGATTTGAAGATGACAGTATAAAGAGGACTGCTTATTTCTCAAAGTCAAATCACTTCTGTTGCTTTGCCGTACATTGTATGGAATGTATTCGTTGTGTCGTCATCCCATAACTCCTCTTAGTAGATGTAAGAGCAGCTTTAATTGAGGTTTGCTTGTTGCTGTTCATATAATGATACCCTATTTGCTCTGTATTAACCGCATGTCTGTGTTCGTAACTGCAAAGACAATGGACGTTTCCATGTAGTAAAGTAGGTACAACCGTTGGTGTTAACGTCGGCCTCCGGGGCACCCAAAATCATTATCCACATACGTAAATCATTTAAACAAAGTGAGCAAATTAAAATAAAATAAAATTAATTGTTCAATCCACCGGGAATAGTTGAATACTTAATGCACAGAAACTGTCAACAGGCTTGCAATAATCAAGAGTTTTAACAGTTTTTAAGTTCGGCTATATATCCTCTAATTTCGGAAGGGCAGATTGTCCAAACCCTTTTCATCAAAATCAAGGCTACCACCACAAGCCATGTTTTAAGTGGAGATAAAAAAAATGACATAGTCCCATAGGTCTGCAGCAAAAAATAGCATGAATAGATTTGCCAACCATAGAGAACGCACATCATAACATGGGTAGGCAAAGCCACTGCACGTCTGACGTTCCTGAAATGGGAGCAGAAGCCATGCCCCTGGCATCGCAGTAACAGACACCAACACTGGTAAGCCATTAGTGGCAGGTTAAAAAAGACTAGCTGTAAAATGCCAACAAAGTATGTTAAACTTCCTTGGAAGAAATGTCCTTTTACATAAACACCAAAAGCAAAACACGCACCGATGTGACCATCTATCAGTTCACCAACAAACCATGGTCCCAGAGCAGTGTACAGGCTTAGCATCAATGTGGGATAAAAAGTGGCATTAGTTTTACTTAGCACATGAAGTGAGAAGGAAGTCAGAGTTATCATACCAGGAGACTTTTTCAGTGCTGGCTTTCGCAGGTACCTGAACGCTGTGATCAAGGCAACCTGACTCAGGACTGTGATCAGAAACAACACCTGTGCCAGGACATGGTGATCAGTAAGCAAAATTAAAGATGGAAGTAGACCAAAGCGGAGTGTGATGTCCTCAACCAGAGTGAAAACATGGCCTACATTGTGAATTCTTCCAGCTGCATCATGAACTTTTGCTTCAATATTATGCAATCCTCCAGTGTATTTTTGTGGGGTCCATTTTAAAACATACAAAGGACCAGACACATGAACAGCTTCCCCAAAAAAATGTCCATCAATTTTAATCAGAACAGATGTGATGGGGGATTTGGAGAAGGCTAGCACTCGTATGTGTGTGGACTGAGAAATTCGGTGCAGGGGCTCACGGGCTGCATTACTGTACTGGGCGGATTTGGGATTAGTTATGAGAGCCACAGGCCACTCATTAAATTTCAAATCCACAAAGTTAAAGAGATCGTGGTCAATGGCAAGGATACGATAACGCCTGTTAATCATCCAGTCTCCGAGTTCAAGTTCCAGGGTGCCTGCAGAATGACGACTGTGCATAACTGGCATCAACCCCCCTAGAGTGTGTAAATGGCCACAAAGATAAGCCATAGCTGAAGTCATCACGGAACGTATTCCAGGAAATGAGGAGATGATCACTGAAGTTGGGTAGTGGCCAAACCATATGGAAAGGTTACTGCGATTACTTTGCATGGCTAGTGAGGAGAGTGTTTCTATTTGTCTTGGGTTGAGAATGCCAAAAAAATTGTAGGGTCTCTTCGGGCCTGGGGTAAGGGTAGCATCCACACAGATGAAAGAATAGTTTCCAAAGGGGGTGCTGTGAACGTAGTGGAATGAGCCTTCTCTTCGCAGGGCAGAATACTTCATGTAATAGTTTCTAATACTGGCAAAGTCTGGAATATTGAAGGCATCGTGGTTCCCGCGGACGTCAATCCACTTGGTGCTATCCAGGACCTTGGATCTCTGCAGGATGTCCCAGTAAGTCTGCCACTCGGTCTCGAATTGATTAGAGCCCAGTTTGTCTTTTGTCTTCGCATCTGTCAAGTCTCCTGTGACAAGCACTAAGGACGGTTGGATAATACCAATGTTTTCTGAACAGAAATTTTCAAAGTCCACAGTTCGCTGGGGGTCGCGAAACTGGCTGATATGGAGATCAGACACCTGCATGAACCAAAAAACATGGTTGTGGTCAGCCCCCGGGACCAAGTCTTCTGCCCTGGGAGCCGACCTATGCAATGGCGTGGACGAACGGGAAGTGGCATGTAATCCCAGTAGCAGGATTGCCACCAGAACAGCAACAACCACCACCTCCACCACAAGTCTAAGCATAGTGACAGCGTGCTTAAAGGCAAGTGCCACTAAATACCGCCTCTATACCAGGAAGAATGTTTTCAAGCCAGGAAGTAGGAGCAATTGAACTGAGCTGCCATATTCTAGTGGCGATCTCTTGTATTTAATAGTATCAAAACGGAAGTAGCAATTAGTCAAATTCTGGTGTATTTTAAATTCCCGAATATATTCCGCATTGTTATACTTGTCATATGATAAGTGGCGTACCTAATAGTAGACATAAAACAGACAATCATTCTAAACATCAACCTATCACCAGTATATTGATATACATATATGTCAACATATAACTCATCTTTTAACGCATCTTCGCTACAAAGACCGCCTGATCTCATTTCACTACCACAGATGACCCACACAACGGCCACCAATTCCATTCAAACTAGCTGTGCTTACACGCCGTAAGCGGCACACGCACTAGTATTTCTTCTATGTCCCTAACTGACACTCTAGGGGTAAAGGTGGGAAATGTTATTATGAAGTAGAAAGCTTTCACCAGCACTGAGGATACAGCTGTTGAAGATCCATCACTTTCTAAGATTTGTACTGCCTTTAAATATGCCGGTATGGCCAGCATTTTGAAATGATTAGTTAACAGTTGATTTTCTCTTTCATTCGTACTGTTGGGAATCAGATCTACCTCTACACCAAGATGGCCACCCCGTGGTTAGGAACAATTCCGCAGTAGACTAGAGGGTATATGCATGCGTGGCGTCCATGGCTCACAGCAACACGCACGAGTCGGGTCCCGCCGTAGGCTGGTGAAATATTTCACCCGAAGTCATTGTCGAAGACACTTCCGGTATTGGTGAAAAAAGAACGGAAGCTTCAACAAGAACGTCAGCAACTTATTGGTTTTTTTCTGTGTAGCGTTTTTAGTGACAAGTAAAGAAACTAAAATTTGCTAAAAGGGAAATGCGGACTGTTCCTGTGACAGACAAACGAACCGTGCTATAAATCAAAAAAAGGTTAATTTGCCGAACTATACCTTAAATTGGTTAACTCATAATTTTCAAAAAGTTTGCGTTCTCGATTAAGCATGGATATGATTTTGAAATTCTTTGTCATGACAGGACGCGAGGATTATGCATATCTTTCTTCAATCTTTATTTAACAGCAGATTTAACCCCTTCGCTGCCAGGCCTTTTCCCCCTCCTGTGCCAGGCCTTTTTTTTGGCTATTTGGGGCAGTTCGCGCTTAGGCCCTCATAACTTTTTGTCCACATAAACTAGCCAAGCCAAATTTGCATCCTTTTTTCCAACATCCTAGGGATTCTAGAGGTACCCAGACTTTGTGGGTTCCCCTGAAGGAGGCCAAGAAATTAGCAAAAATACAGTGAAAATTTCGTTTTTTTCAAACAAATGGGAAAAAGTGGCTGCAGAAGAAGGCTTGTGGTTTTTTCCCTGAAAATGGCATCAACAAAGGGTTTGCGGTGCTAAAATCACCAGCTTCCCAGCTTTCAGGAACAGGCCGACTTGAATCAGAAAACCCAATTTTTCAACACAAATTTGGCATTTTACTGGGACATACCCCATTTTTACGATTTTTTGTGCTTTCAGCCTCCTTCCAGTCAGTGACAGAAATGGGTGTGAAACCAATGCTGGATCCCAGAAACCTAAACATTTCTGAAACGTAGACAAAATTCTGAATTCAGCAAGGGGTCATTTGTGTAGATCCTACAAGGGTTTCCTACAGAAAATAACAACTGAAAAAGAAAAATATTGAAATTGAGGTGAAAAAAACAGCAATTTTTCTCTATGTTTTACTCTGTAACTTTTTCCTGCAATGTCAGATTTTTGAAAGCAATATACTGTTACATCTGCTGGACTCTTCTGGTTGCGGGGATATATAGGGCTTGTAGGTTCATCAAGAACCCTAGGTACCCAGAGCCAATAAATGAGCTGCACCCTGCAGTGCATTTTCATTCTAAACCGGGTATACAACAATTAATTTGCTGAAATATAAAGAGTGAAAAATAGCTATCAAGAAAACCTTTGTATTTCCAAATGGGCACAAGATAAGGTGTTGAGGAGCAGTGGTTATTTGCACATCTCTGAATTCCGGGGTGACCATAGTAGCATGTGAATTACAGGGCATTTCTCAAATAGATGTCTTTTTTACACACTCTCTTATATTTGGAAGGATAAAATGTAGAGAAAGACAAGGGGCAATAACACTTGTTTTGCTAATCTATGTCCCCCCAAGTCTCCCGATAAAAATGATACCCACTTGTGTGGGTAGGCCTAGCGCCCACAACAGGAAGTGCCCCAAAACACAACGTGGACACATCACATTTTTTGACAGAAAACAGAGGTTTTTTTGCAAAGCGCCTACCTGTAGATTTTGGCCTCTAGCTCAGCCGTCACCTAGGGAAACCTACCAAACCTGTGCATTTTTGAAAACTAGAGACCTAGGAGAATCCAAGATGGGGTGACTTGTGGGGCTCTGACCAGGTTCTGTTACCCAGAATCCTTTGCAAACCTCAAAATGTGGCTAAAAAAACACATTTTCCTCAGATTTTGGTGACAGAAAGTTCTGGAATCAGAGAGGAGCCACAAATTACCTTCCACCCAGCGTTTCCCCAAGTCTCCCAATAAAAATGATACCTCACTTGTATGGGTAGGCCTAGCGCCCGCGACAGGAAATGCCCCAAAACGCAACGTGGACACATCACATTTTTTTAAAGAAAACAGAGGTGTTTGTTGCAAAGTGCCTACCTGTAGATTTTGGCCTCTAGCTCAGCCGGCACCTAGGGAAACCTACCAAACCTGTGCATTTTTGAAAACTACAGACCTAGGGGAATCCAGGATGGGGTGACTTGTGGGGCTCTGACCAGGTTCTGTTACCCAGAATCCTTTGCAAACCTCAAAAGTTGGGTAAAAAAACACATTTTCCTCACATTTTGGTGACAGAAATTTCTGGAATCAGATACGAGCCACAAATTTCCTTCCACCCAGCGTTCCCCCAAGTCTCCCGATAAAAATGATACCACACTTGTGTGGGTAGGACTAGCGCTCGCAACAGAAAATGCCCCAAATGCAACGTGGACACATCACATTTTTCTACAGAAAACAGAGGTGTTTTTTGCAAAGTGCCTACCTGTACATTTTGGCCTCTAGCTCAGCCGGCACCTAGGGAAACCTACCAAACCTGTGCATTTATTAAAACTAGAGACCTAGGGGAATCCAAGATGGGGTGACTTGTGGGGCTCTGACCAGGTTCTGTTACCCAGAATCCTTTGCAAACCTCAAAATGTGGCTAAAAAAAACACATTTTCCTCACATTTTGGTGACAGAAAGTTCTGGAATCATTGAGGAGCCACAAATTTCCTTCCACCCAGCGTTCCCCCCAGTCTCCCGATAAAAATGATACCTCACTTGTGTGGGTAGGACTAGCGCCCGCAACAGAAAATGCCCCAAATGCAACGTGGACACATCACATTTTTCTACAGAAAACAGAGGTGTTTTTTGCAAAGTGCCTACCTGTACATTTTGGCCTCTAGCTCAGCCGGCACCTAGGGAAACCTACCAAACCTGTGCATTTTTAAAAACTAGAGACCTAGGGGAATCCAAGATGGGGTGACTTGTGGGGCTCTGACCAGGTTCTGTTACCCAGAATCCTTTGCAAACCTCAAAAGTTGGGTAAAAAAACACATTTTCCTCACATTTTGGTGACAGAAAGTTCTGGAATCATTGAGGAGCCACAAATTTCCTTCCACCCAGCGTTCCCCCCAGTCTCCCGATAAAAATGATACCTCACTTGTGTGGGTAGGACTAGCGCCCGCAACAGAAAATGCCCCAAATGCAACGTGGACACATCACATTTTTTGAAAGAAAACAGAGGTGTTTTTTGCAAAGTGCCTACCTGTACATTTTGGCCTCTAGCTCAGCCGGCACCTAGGGAAACCTACCAAACCTGTGCATTTATTAAAACTAGAGACCTAGGGGAATCCAAGATGGGGTGACTTGTGGGGCTCTGACCAGGTTCTGTTACCCAGAATCCTTTGCAAACCTCAAAATTTGGCTAAAAAAACACATTTTCCTCACATTTTGGTGACAGAAAGTTCTGAAATCAGAGAGAAGCCACAAATTTCCTTCCACCCAGCGTTCCCCCAAGTCTCCTGATAAAAATGATACCTCACTTGTGTGGGTAGGCCTAGCGCCCGCGACAGGAAATGCCCCAAAACGCAACGTGGACACATTACATTTTTTGAAAGAAAACAGGTGTTTTTTTGCAAAGTGCCTACCTGTAGATTTTGGCCTCTAGCTCAGCCGGCACCTAGGGAAACCTACCAACCCTGTGCATTTTTGAAAACTAGAGACCTAGGGGAATCCAAGATGGGGTGACTTGTGGGGCTCTGACCAGGTTCTGTTACCCAGAATCCTTTGCAAACCTCAAAATGTGGCTAAAAAAAACACATTTTCCTCACATTTTGGTGACAGAAAGTTCTGGAATCATTGAGGAGCCACAAATTTCCTTCCACCCAGCGTTCCCCCCAGTCTCCCGATAAAAATGATACCTCACTTGTGTGGGTAGGACTAGCGCCCGCAACAGAAAATGCCCCAAATGCAACGTGGACACATCACACTTTTTGCAAAGTGCCTACCTGTACATTTTGGCCTCTAGCTCAGCCGGCACCTAGGGAAACCTACCAAACCTGTGCATTTATTAAAACTAGAGACCTAGGGGAATCCAAGATGGGGTGACTTGTGGGGCTCTGACCAGGTTCTGTTACCCAGAATCCTTTGCAAACCTCAAAATTTGGCTAAAAAAACACATTTTCCTCACATTTTGGTGACAGAAAGTTCTGAAATCAGAGAGAAGCCACAAATTTCCTTCCACCCAGCGTTCCCCCAAGTCTCCTGATAAAAATGATACCTCACTTGTGTGGGTAGGCCTAGCGCCCGCGACAGGAAATGCCCCAAAACGCAACGTGGACACATTAAATTTTTTTAAAGAAAACAGAGGTGTTTTTTTGCAAAGTGCCTACCTGTAGATTTTGGCCTCTAGCTCAGCCGGCACCTAGGGAAACCTACCAAACCTGTGCATTTTTGAAAACTATAGACCTAGGGGAATCCAAGATGGGGTGACTTGTGGGGCTCTGACCAGGTTCTGTTACCCAGAATCCTTTGCAAACCTCAAAATGTGGCTAAAAAAAACACATTTTCCTCATATTTTGGTGACAGAAAGTTCTGTAATCATTGAGGAGCCACAAATTTCCTTCCACCCAGCGTTCCCCCCAGTCTCCCGATAAAAATGATACCTCACTTGTGTGGGTAGGACTAGCGCCCGCAACAGAAAATGCCCCAAATGCAACATGGACACATCACATTTTTTGAAAGAAAACAGAGGTGTTTTTTGCAAAGTGCCTACCTGTACATTTTGGCCTCTAGCTCAGCCGGCACCTAGGGAAACCTACCAAACCTGTGCATTTATTAAAACTAGAGACCTAGGGGAATCCAAGATGGGGTGACTTGTGGGGCTCTGACCAGGTTCTGTTACCCAGAATCCTTTGCAAACCTCAAAATTTGGCTAAAAAAACACATTTTCCTCACATTTTGGTGACAGAAAGTTCTGAAATCAGAGAGAAGCCACAAATTTCCTTCCACCCAGCGTTCCCCCAAGTCTCCTGATAAAAATGATACCTCACTTGTGTGGGTAGGCCTAGCGCCCGCGACAGGAAATGCCCCAAAATGCAACGTGGACACATTACATTTTTTGAAAGAAAACAGGTGTTTTTTTGCAAAGTGCCTACCTGTAGATTTTGGCCTCTAGCTCAGCCGGCACCTAGGGAAACCTACCAACCCTGTGCATTTTTGAAAACTAGAGACCTAGGGGAATCCAAGATGGGGTGACTTGTGGGGCTCTGACCAGGTTCTGTTACCCAGAATCCTTTGCAAACCTCAAAATGTGGCTAAAAAAAACACATTTTCCTCACATTTTGGTGACAGAAAGTTCTGGAATCATTGAGGAGCCACAAATTTCCTTCCACCCAGCGTTCCCCCCAGTCTCCCGATAAAAATGATACCTCACTTGTGTGGGTAGGACTAGCGCCCGCAACAGAAAATGCCCCAAATGCAACGTGGACACATCACATTTTTTGAAAGAAAACAGAGGTGTTTTTTGCAAAGTGCCTACCTGTACATTTTGGCCTCTAGCTCAGCCGGCACCTAGGGAAACCTACCAAACCTGTGCATTTATTAAAACTAGAGACCTAGGGGAATCCAAGATGGGGTGACTTGTGGGGCTCTGACCAGGTTCTGTTACCCAGAATCCTTTGCAAACCTCAAAATTTGGCTAAAAAAACACATTTTCCTCACATTTTGGTGACAGAAAGTTCTGAAATCAGAGAGAAGCCACAAATTTCCTTCCACCCAGCGTTCCCCCAAGTCTCCTGATAAAAATGATACCTCACTTGTGTGGGTAGGCCTAGCGCCCGCGACAGGAAATGCCCCAAAACGCAACGTGGACACATTAAATTTTTTTAAAGAAAACAGAGGTGGTTTTTTGCAAAGTGCCTACCTGTAGATTTTGGCCTCTAGCTCAGCCGGCACCTAGGGAAACCTACCAAACCTGTGCATTTTTGAAAACTAGAGACCTAGGGGAATCCAAGATGGGGTGACTTGTGGGGCTCTGACCAGGTTCTGTTACCCAGAATCCTTTGCAAACCTCAAAATGTGGCTAAAAAAAACACATTTTCCTCATATTTTGGTGACAGAAAGTTCTGTAATCATTGAGGAGCCACAAATTTCCTTCCACCCAGCGTTCCCCCCAGTCTCCCGATAAAAATGATACCTCACTTGTGTGGGTAGGACTAGCGCCCGCAACAGAAAATGCCCCAAATGCAACGTGGACACATCACATTTTTTGAAAGAAAACAGAGGTGTTTTTTGCAAAGTGCCTACCTGTACATTTTGGCCTCTAGCTCAGCCGGCACCTAGGGAAACCTACCAAACCTGTGCATTTTTAAAAACTAGAGACCTAGGGGAATCCAAGATGGGGTGACTTGTGGGGCTCTGACCAGGTTCTGTTACCCAGAATACTTTGCAAACCTCAAAATGTGGCTAAAAAAACACATTTTCCTCACATTTTGGTGACAGAAAGTTCTGGAATCATTGAGGAGCCACAAATTTCCTTCCACCCAGCGTTCCCCCAAGTCTCCTGATAAAAATGATACCTCACTTGTGTGGGTAGGCCTAGCGCCCGCGACAGGAAATGCCCCAAAACGCAACGTGGACACATTACATTTTTTTAAAGAAAAGAGAGGTGTTTTTTTGCAAAGTGCCTACCTGTAGATTTTGGCCTCTAGCTCAGCCGGCACCTAGGGAAACCTACCAAACCTGTGCATTTTTGAAAACTAGAGACCTAGGGGAATCCAAGATGGGGTGACTTGTGGGGCTCTGACCAGGTTCTGTTACCCAGAATCCTTTGCAAACCTCAAAATATGGCTAAAAAAAACACATTTTCCTCACATTTTGGTGACAGAAAGTTCTGGAATCGTTGAGGAGCCACAAATTTCCTTCCACCCAGCGTTCCCCCCAGTCTCCCGATAAAAATGATACCTCACTTGTGTGGGTAGGACTAGCGCCCGCAACAGAAAATGCCCCAAATGCAACGTTGACACATCACATTTTTTGAAAGAAAACAGAGGTGTTCTTTGCAAAGTGCCTACCTGTACATTTTGGCCTCTAGCTCAGCCGGCACCTAGGGAAACCTACTAAACCTGTGCATTTTTAAAAACTAGAGACCTAGGGGAATCCAAGATGGGGTGACTTGTGGGGCTCTGACCAGGTTCTGTTACCCAGAATCCTTTGCAAACCTTAAAAGTTGGGTAAAAAAACACATTTTCCACACATTTTGGTGACAGAAAGTTCTGGAATCATTGAGGAGTCACACATTTCCTTCCACCCAGCATTCCCCCCAGTCTCCCGATAAAAATGATACCTCACTTGTGTGGGTAGGACTAGCGCCCGCAACAGAAAATGCCCCAAATGCAACGTGGACACATCACATTTTTTGAAAGAAAACAGAGGTGTTTTTGCAAAGTGCCTACCTGTACATTTTGGCCTCTAGCTCAGCTGGCACCTAGGGAAACCTACCAAACCTGTGCATTTTTAAAAACTAGAGACCTAGGGGAATCCAAGATGGGGTGACTTGTGGGGCTCTGACCAGGTTCTGTTACCCAGAATCCTTTGCAAACCTCAAAAGTTGGGTAAAAAAACACATTTTCCTCACATTTTGGTGACAGAAAGTTCTGGAATCATTGAGGAGCCAGAAATTTCCTTCCACCCAGCGTTCCCCCCAGTCTCCCGATAAAAATGATACCTCACTTGTGTGGGTAGGACTAGCGCCCGCAACAGAAAATGCCCCAAATGCAAAGTGGACACATCACATTTTTTGAAAGAAAACAGAGGTGTTTTTTGCAAAGTGCCTACCTGTACATTTTGGCCTCTAGCTCAGCCGGCACCTAGGGAAACCTACCAAACCTGTGCATTTTTAAAAACTAGAGACCTAGGGGAATCCAAGATGGGGTGACTTGTGGGGCTCTGACCAGGTTCTGTTACCCAGAATCCTTTGCAAACCTCAAAATGTGGCTAAAAAAAACTAATTTTCCTCACATTTTGGTGACAGAAAGTTCTGGAATCATTGAGGAGCCACAAATTTCCTTCCACCCAGCGTTCCCCCCAGTCTCCCGATAAAAATGATACCTCACTTGTGTGGGTAGGACTAGCGCCCGCAACAGAAAATGCCCCAAATGCAACGTGGACACATCACATTTTTTGAAAGAAAACAGAGGTGTTTTTTGCAAAGTGCCTACCTGTACATTTTGGCCTCTAGCTCAGCCGGCACCTAGGGAAACCTACCAAACCTGTGCATTTATTAAAACTAGAGACCTAGGGGAATCCAAGATGGGGTGACTTGTGGGGCTCTGACCAGGTTCTGTTACCCAGAATCCTTTGCAAACCTCAGAATTTGGCTAAAAAAACACATTTTCCTCACATTTTGGTGACAGAAAGTTCTGAAATCAGAGAGAAGCCACAAATTTCCTTCCACCCAGCGTTCCCCCAAGTCTCCTGATAAAAATGATACCTCACTTGTGTGGGTAGGCCTAGCGCCCGCGACAGGAAATGCCCCAAAACGCAACGTGGACACATTACATTTTTTGAAAGAAAACAGAGGTGTTTTTTTGCAAAGTGCCTACCTGTAGATTTTGGCCTCTAGCTCAGCCGGCACCTAGGGAAACCTACCAAACCTGTGCATTTTTGAAAACTAGAGACCTAGGGGAATCCAAGATGGGGTGACTTGTGGGGCTCTGACCAGGTTCTGTTACCCAGAATCCTTTGCAAACCTCAAAATGTGGCTAAAAAAAACACATTTTCCTCACATTTTGGTGACAGAAAGTTCTGGAATCATTGAGGAGCCACAAATTTCCTTCCACCCAGCGTTCCCCCCAGTCTCCCGATAAAAATGATACCTCACTTGTGTGGGTAGGACTAGCGCCCGCAACAGAAAATGCCCCAAATGCAACGTGGACACATCACATTTTTTGAAAGAAAACAGAGGTGTTTTTTGCAAAGTGCCTACCTGTACATTTTGGCCTCTAGCTCAGCCGGCACCTAGGGAAACTACCAAACCTGTGCATTTTTAAAAACTAGAGACCTAGGGGAATCCAAGATGGGGTGACTTGTGGGGCTCTGACCAGGTTCTGTTACCCAGAATCCTTTGCAAACCTCAAAATGTGGCTAAAAAAAACACATTTTCCTCACATTTTGGTGACAGAAAGTTCTGGAATCATTGAGGAGCCACAAATTTCCTTCCACCCAGCGTTCCCCCCAGTCTCCCGATAAAAATGATACCTCACTTGTGTGGGTAGGCCTAGCGCCCGCGTCAGGAAATGCCCCAAAACGCAACGTGGACACATCACATTTTTTTAAAGAAAACAGAGGTGTTTGTTGCAAAGTGCCTACCTGTAGATTTTGGCCTCTAGCTCAGCCGGCACCTAGGGAAACCTACCACACCTGTGCATTTATTAAAACTAGAGACCTAGGGGAATCCAAGATGGGGTGACTTGTGGGGCTCTGACCAGGTTCTGTTACCCAGAATCCTTTGCAAACCTCAAAATGTGGCTAAAAAAAATACATTTTCCTCACATTTTGGTGACAGAAAGTTCTGAAATCAGAGAGGAGCCAAAAATTTCCTTCCACCCAGCGTTCCCCCCAGTCTCCCGATGAAAATGATACCTCACTTGTGTGGGTAGGACTAGCGCCCGCAACAGAAAATGCCCCAAATGCAACGTGGACACATCACATTTTTCTACAGAAAATAGAGGTGTTTTTTGCAAAGTGCCTACCTGTACATTTTGGCCTCTAGCTCAGCCGGCACCTAGGGAAACCTACCAAACCTGTGCATTTTTAAAAACTAGAGACCTAGGGGAATCCAAGATGGGGTGACTTGTGGGGCTCTGACCAGGTTCTGTTACCCAGAATCCTTTGCAAACCTCAAAATGTGGCTAAAAAAAACACATTTTCCTCACATTTTGGTGACAGAAAGTTCTGGAATCATTGAGGAGCCACAAATTTCCTTCCACCCAGCGTTCCCCCCAGTCTCCCGATAAAAATGATACCTCACTTGTGTGGGTAGGACTAGCGCCCGCAACAGAAAATGCCCCAAATGCAACGTGGACACATCACATTTTTTGAAAGAAAACAGAGGTGTTTTTTGCAAAGTGCCTACCTGTACATTTTGGCCTCTAGCTCAGCCGGCATCTAGGGAAACCTACCAAACCTGTGCATTTTTTAAACCTAGAGACCTAGGGGAATCCAAGATGGGGTGACTTGTGGGGCTCTGACCAGGTTCTGTTACCCAGAATCCTTTGCAAACCTCAAAAGTTGGCTAAAAAAACACATTTTCCTCACATTTTGGTGACAGAAAGTTCTGAAATCAGAGAAGAGCCACAAATTTCCTTCCACCCAGCGTTCCCCCAAGTGTCCTGATAAAAATGATACCTCACTTGTGTGGTTAGGCCTAGCGCCCGCGACAGGAAATGCCCCAAAACGCAACGTGGACACATTACATTTTTTGAAAGAAAACAGAGGTGTTTTTTGCAAAGTGCCTACCTGTAAATTTTGGCCTCTAGCTCAGCCGGCACCTAGGGAAACTTACCAAACCTGTGCATTTATTAAAACTAGAGACCTAGGGGAATCCAAGATGGGGTTACTTGTGGGGCTCTGACCAGGTTCTGTTACCCAGAATCCTTTGCAAACCTCAAAATGTGGCTAAAAAAACCACATTTTCCTCACATTTTGGTGAAAGAAAGTTCTGGAATCATTGAGGAGCCACAAATTTCCTTCCACCCAGCGTTCCCCCCAGTCTCCCGATAAAAATGATACCTCACTTGTGTGGGTAGGACTAGCGCCCGCAACAGAAAATGCCCCAAATGCAACGTGGACACATCACATTTTTCTACAGAAAACAGAGGTGTTTTTTGCAAAGTGCCTACCTGTACATTTTGGCCTCTAGCTCAGCCGGCACCTAGGGAAACCTACCAAACCTGTGCATTTTTAAAAACTAGAGACCTAGGGAAATCCAAGATGGGGTGACTTGTGGGGCTCTGACCAGGTTCTGTTACCCAGAATCCTTTGCAAACCTCAAAATGTGGCTAAAAAAAACACATTTTCCTCACATTTTGGTGACAGAAAGTTCTGGAATCATTGAGGAGCCACAAATTTCCTTCCACCCAGCGTTCCCCCCAGTCTCCCGATAAAAATGATACCTCACTTGTGTGGGTAGGACTAGCGCCCGCAACAGAAAATGCCCCAAATGCAACGTGGACACATCACATTTTTTGAAAGAAAACAGAGGTGTTTTTTGCAAAGTGCCTACCTGTACATTTTGGCCTCTAGCTCAGCCGGCACCTAGGGAAACCTACCAAACCTGTGCATTTTTAAAAACTAGAGACCTAGGGGAATCCAAGATGGGGTGACTTGTGGGGCTCTGACCAGGTTCTGTTACCCAGAATCCTTTGCAAACCTCAAAAGTTGGGTAAAAAAACACATTTTCCTCACATTTTGGTGACAGAAAGTTCTGGAATCATTGAGGAGCCACAAATTTCCTTCCACCCAGCGTTCCCCCCAGTCTCCCGATAAAAATGATACCTCACTTGTGTGGGTAGGACTAGCGCCCGCAACAGAAAATGCCCCAAATGCAACGTGGACACATCACATTTTTTGAAAGAAAACAGAGGTGTTTTTTGCAAAGTGCCTACCTGTACATTTTGGCCTCTAGCTCAGCCGGCACCTAGAGAAACCTACCAAACCTGTGCATTTTTAAAAACTAGAGACCTAGGGGAATCCAAGATGGGGTGACTTGTGGGGCTCTGACCAGGTTCTGTTACCCAGAATCCTTTGCAAACCTCAAAATGTGGCTAAAAAAAACAAATTTTCCTCTCATTTTGGTGACAGAAAGTTCTGGAATCATTGAGGAGCCACAAATTTCCTTCCACCCAGCGTTCCCCCCAGTCTCCCGATAAAAATGATACCTCTCTTGTGTGGGTAGGACTAGCGCCCGCAACAGAAAATGCCCCAAATGCAACGTGGACACATCACATTTTTTGAAAGAAAACAGAGGTGTTTTTTGCAAAGTGCCTACCTGTACATTTTGGCCTCTAGCTCAGCCGGCACCTAGGGAAACCTACCAAACCTGTGCATTTATTAAAACTAGAGACCTAGGGGAATCCAAGATGGGGTGACTTGTGGGGCTCTGACCAGGTTCTGTTACCCAGAATCCTTTGCAAACCTCAACATTTGGCTAAAAATACACATTTTCCTCACATTTTGGTGACAGAAAGTTCTGAAATCAGAGAGAAGCCACAAATTTCCTTCCACCCAGCGTTCCCCCAAGTCTCCTGATAAAAATGATACCTCACTTGTGTGGGTAGGCCTAGCGCCCGCGACAGGAAATGCCCCAAAACGCAACGTGGACACATTACATTTTTTGAAAGAAAACAGAGGTGTTTTTTTGCAAAGTGCCTACCTGTAGATTTTGGCCTCTAGCTCAGCCGGCTCCTAGGGAAACCTACCAAACCTGTGCATTTTTGAAAACTAGAGACCTAGGGGAATCCAAGATGGGGTGACTTGTGGGGCTCTGACCAGGTTCTGTTACCCAGAATCCTTTGCAAACCTCAAAATGTGGCTAAAAAAAACACATTTTCCTCACATTTTGGTGACAGAAAGTTCTGAAATCAGAGAGGAGCCAAAAATTTCCTTCCACCCAGCGTTCCCCCCAGTCTCCCGATAAAAATGATACCTCACTTGTGTGGGTAGGACTAGCGCCCGCAACAGAAAATGCCCCAAATGCAACGTGGACACATCACATTATTCTACAGAAAATAGAGGTGTTTTTTGCAAAGTGCCTACCTGTACGTTTTGGCCTCTAGCTCAGCCGGCACCTAGGGAAACCTACCAAACCTGTGCATTTTTAAAAACTAGAGACCTAGGGGAATCCAAGATGGGGTGACTTGTGGGGCTCTGACCAGGTTCTGTTACCCAGAATCCTTTGCAAACCTCAAAAGTTTGGTAAAAAAACACATTTTCCTCACATTTTGGTGACAGAAAGTTCTGGAATCATTGGGGAGCCACAAATTTCCTTCCACCCAGCGTTCCCCCCAGTCTCCCGATAAAAATGATACCTCACTTGTGTGGGTAGGACTAGCGCCCGCAACAGAAAATGCCCCAAATGCAACGTGGACACATCACATTTTTTGAAAGAAAACAGAGGTGTTTTTTGCAAAGTGCCTACCTGTACATTTTGGCCTCTAGCTCAGCCGGCACCTAGGGAAACCTACCAAACCTGTGCATTTTTAAAACCTAGAGACCTAGGGGAATCCAAGATGGGGTGACTTGTGGGGCTCTGACCAGGTTCTGTTACCCAGAATCCTTTGCAAACCTCAAAAGTTGGCTAAAAAAACACATTTTCCTCACATTTTGGTGACAGAAAGTTCTGAAATCAGAGAAGAGCCACAAATTTCCTTCCACCCAGCGTTCCCCCAAGTGTCCTGATAAAAATGATACCTCACTTGTGTGGGTAGGCCTAGCGCCCGCGACAGGAAATGCCCCAAAACGCAACGTGGACACATTAAATTTTTTGAAAGAAAACAGAGGTGTTTTTTGCAAAGTGCCTACCTGTAAATTTTGGCCTCTAGCTCAGCCGGCACCTAGGGAAACTTACCAAACCTGTGCATTTATTAAAACTAGAGACCTAGGGGAATCCAAGATGGGGTGACTTGTGGGGCTCTGACCAGGTTCTGTTACCCAGAATCCTTTGCAAACCTCAAAATGTGGCTAAAAAAAACACATTTTCCTCACATTTTGGTGAAAGAAAGTTCTGGAATCATTGAGGAGCCACAAATTTCCTTCCACCCAGCGTTCCCCCCAGTCTCCCGATAAAAATGATACCTCACTTGTGTGGGTAGGACTAGCGCCCGCAACAGAAAATGCCCCAAATGCAACGTGGACACATCACATTTTTCTACAGAAAACAGAGGTGTTTTTTGCAAAGTGCCTACCTGTACATTTTGGCCTCTAGCTC
Organism: Pleurodeles waltl; assembly: GCF_031143425.1. NCBI lineage: Eukaryota > Metazoa > Chordata > Amphibia > Caudata > Salamandridae > Pleurodeles > Pleurodeles waltl. The sequence goes on from NC_090450.1 coordinate 812,928,556, forward strand.
AGCCGGCACCTAGGGAAACCTACCAAACCTGTGCATTTTTAAAAACTAGAGACCTAGGGAAATCCAAGATTGGGTGACTTGTGGGGCTCTGACCAGGTTCTGTTACCCAGAATCCTTTGCAAACCTCAAAATGTGGCTAAAAAAAACAAATTTTCCTCACATTTTGGTGACAGAAAGTTCTGGAATCATTGAGGAGCCACAAATTTCCTTCCACCCAGCGTTCCCCCCAGTCTCCCGATAAAAATGATACCTCACTTGTGTGGGTAGGACTAGCGCCCGCAACAGAAAATGCCCCAAATGCAACGTGGACACATCACATTTTTTGAAAGAAAACAGAGGTGTTTTTTGCAAAGTGCCTACCTGTACATTTTGGCCTCTAGCTCAGCCGGCACCTAGGGAAACCTACCAAACCTGTGCATTTTTAAAACCTAGAGACCTAGGGGAATCCAAGATGGGGTGACTTGTGGGGCTCTGACCAGGTTCTGTTACCCAGAATCCTTTGCAAACCTCAAAAGTTGGCTAAAAAAACACATTTTCCTCACATTTTGGTGACAGAAAGTTCTGAAATCAGAGAAGAGCCACAAATTTCCTTCCACCCAGCGTTCCCCCAAGTGTCCTGATAAAAATGATACCTCACTTGTGTGGGTAGGCCTAGCGCCCGCGACAGGAAATGCCCCAAAACGCAACGTGGACACATTACATTTTTTGAAAGAAAACAGAGGTGTTTTTTGCAAAGTGCCTACCTGTAAATTTTGGCCTCTAGCTCAGCCGGCACCTAGGGAAACTTACCAAACCTGTGCATTTATTAAAACTAGAGACCTAGGGGAATCCAAGATGGGGTGACTTGTGGGGCTCTGACCAGGTTCTGTTACCCAGAATCCTTTGCAAACCTCAAAATGTGGCTAAAAAAAACACATTTTCCTCACATTTTGGTGAAAGAAAGTTCTGGAATCATTGAGGAGCCACAAATTTCCTTCCACCCAGCGTTCCCCCCAGTCTCCCGATAAAAATGATACCTCACTTGTGTGGGTAGGACTAGCGCCCGCAACAGAAAATGCCCCAAATGCAACGTGGACACATCACATTTTTCTACAGAAAACAGAGGTGTTTTTTGCAAAGTGCCTACCTGTACATTTTGGCCTCTAGCTCAGCCGGCACCTAGGGAAACCTACCAAACCTGTGCATTTTTAAAAACTAGAGACCTAGGGAAATCCAAGATGGGGTGACTTGTGGGGCTCTGACCAGGTTCTGTTACCCAGAATCCTTTGCAAACCTCAAAATGTGGCTAAAAAAAACACATTTTCCTCACATTTTGGTGACAGAAAGTTCTGGAATCATTGAGGAGCCACAAATTTCCTTCCACCCAGCGTTCCCCCCAGTCTCCCGATAAAAATGATACCTCACTTGTGTGGGTAGGACTAGCGCCCGCAACAGAAAATGCCCCAAATGCAACGTGGACACATCACATTTTTTGAAAGAAAACAGAGGTGTTTTTTGCAAAGTGCCTACCTGTACATTTTGGCCTCTAGCTCAGCCGGCACCTAGGGAAACCTACCAAACCTGTGCATTTTTAAAAACTAGAGACCTAGGGGAATCCAAGATGGGGTGACTTGTGGGGCTCTGACCAGGTTCTGTTACCCAGAATCCTTTGCAAACCTCAAAAGTTGGGTAAAAAAACACATTTTCCTCACATTTTGGTGACAGAAAGTTCTGGAATCATTGAGGAGCCACAAATTTCCTTCCACCCAGCGTTCCCCCCAGTCTCCCGATAAAAATGATACCTCACTTGTGTGGGTAGGACTAGCGCCCGCAACAGAAAATGCCCCAAATGCAACGTGGACACATCACATTTTTTGAAAGAAAACAGAGGTGTTTTTTGCAAAGTGCCTACCTGTACATTTTGGCCTCTAGCTCAGCCGGCACCTAGAGAAACCTACCAAACCTGTGCATTTTTAAAAACTAGAGACCTAGGGGAATCCAAGATGGGGTGACTTGTGGGGCTCTGACCAGGTTCTGTTACCCAGAATCCTTTGCAAACCTCAAAATGTGGCTAAAAAAAACAAATTTTCCTCACATTTTGGTGACAGAAAGTTCTGGAATCATTGAGGAGCCACAAATTTCCTTCCACCCAGCGTTCCCCCCAGTCTCCCGATAAAAATGATACCTCTCTTGTGTGGGTAGGACTAGCGCCCGCAACAGAAAATGCCCCAAATGCAACGTGGACACATCACATTTTTTGAAAGAAAACAGAGGTGTTTTTTGCAAAGTGCCTACCTGTACATTTTGGCCTCTAGCTCAGCCGGCACCTAGGGAAACCTACCAAACCTGTGCATTTATTAAAACTAGAGACCTAGGGGAATCCAAGATGGGGTGACTTGTGGGGCTCTGACCAGGTTCTGTTACCCAGAATCCTTTGCAAACCTCAACATTTGGCTAAAAATACACATTTTCCTCACATTTTGGTGACAGAAAGTTCTGAAATCAGAGAGAAGCCACAAATTTCCTTCCACCCAGCGTTCCCCCAAGTCTCCTGATAAAAATGATACCTCACTTGTGTGGGTAGGCCTAGCGCCCGCGACAGGAAATGCCCCAAAACGCAACGTGGACACATTACATTTTTTGAAAGAAAACAGAGGTGTTTTTTTGCAAAGTGCCTACCTGTAGATTTTGGCCTCTAGCTCAGCCGGCTCCTAGGGAAACCTACCAAACCTGTGCATTTTTGAAAACTAGAGACCTAGGGGAATCCAAGATGGGGTGACTTGTGGGGCTCTGACCAGGTTCTGTTACCCAGAATCCTTTGCAAACCTCAAAATGTGGCTAAAAAAAACACATTTTCCTCACATTTTGGTGACAGAAAGTTCTGAAATCAGAGAGGAGCCAAAAATTTCCTTCCACCCAGCGTTCCCCCCAGTCTCCCGATAAAAATGATACCTCACTTGTGTGGGTAGGACTAGCGCCCGCAACAGAAAATGCCCCAAATGCAACGTGGACACATCACATTATTCTACAGAAAATAGAGGTGTTTTTTGCAAAGTGCCTACCTGTACGTTTTGGCCTCTAGCTCAGCCGGCACCTAGGGAAACCTACCAAACCTGTGCATTTTTAAAAACTAGAGACCTAGGGGAATCCAAGATGGGGTGACTTGTGGGGCTCTGACCAGGTTCTGTTACCCAGAATCCTTTGCAAACCTCAAAAGTTGGGTAAAAAAACACATTTTCCTCACATTTTGGTGACAGAAAGTTCTGGAATCATTGGGGAGCCACAAATTTCCTTCCACCCAGCGTTCCCCCCAGTCTCCCGATAAAAATGATACCTCACTTGTGTGGGTAGGACTAGCGCCCGCAACAGAAAATGCCCCAAATGCAACGTGGACACATCACATTTTTTGAAAGAAAACAGAGGTGTTTTTTGCAAAGTGCCTACCTGTACATTTTGGCCTCTAGCTCAGCCGGCACCTAGGGAAACCTACCAAACCTGTGCATTTTTAAAACCTAGAGACCTAGGGGAATCCAAGATGGGGTGACTTGTGGGGCTCTGACCAGGTTCTGTTACCCAGAATCCTTTGCAAACCTCAAAAGTTGGCTAAAAAAACACATTTTCCTCACATTTTGGTGACAGAAAGTTCTGAAATCAGAGAAGAGCCACAAATTTCCTTCCACCCAGCGTTCCCCCAAGTGTCCTGATAAAAATGATACCTCACTTGTGTGGGTAGGCCTAGCGCCCGCGACAGGAAATGCCCCAAAACGCAACGTGGACACATTACATTTTTTGAAAGAAAACAGAGGTGTTTTTTGCAAAGTGCCTACCTGTAAATTTTGGCCTCTAGCTCAGCCGGCACCTAGGGAAACTTACCAAACCTGTGCATTTATTAAAACTAGAGACCTAGGGGAATCCAAGATGGGGTGACTTGTGGGGCTCTGACCAGGTTCTGTTACCCAGAATCCTTTGCAAACCTCAAAATGTGGCTAAAAAAAACACATTTTCCTCACATTTTGGTGAAAGAAAGTTCTGGAATCATTGAGGAGCCACAAATTTCCTTCCACCCAGCGTTCCCCCCAGTCTCCCGATAAAAATGATACCTCACTTGTGTGGGTAGGACTAGCGCCCGCAACAGAAAATGCCCCAAATGCAACGTGGACACATCACATTTTTCTACAGAAAACAGAGGTGTTTTTTGCAAAGTGCCTACCTGTACATTTTGGCCTCTAGCTCAGCCGGCACCTAGGGAAACCTACCAAACCTGTGCATTTTTAAAAACTAGAGACCTAGGGAAATCCAAGATTGGGTGACTTGTGGGGCTCTGACCAGGTTCTGTTACCCAGAATCCTTTGCAAACCTCAAAATGTGGCTAAAAAAAACACATTTTCCTCACATTTTGGTGACAGAAAGTTCTGGAATCATTGAGGAGCCACAAATTTCCTTCCACCCAGCGTTCCCCCCAGTCTCCCGATAAAAATGATACCTCACTTGTGTGGGTAGGCCTAGCGCCCGCGTCAGGAAATGCCCCAAAACGCAACGTGGACACATCACATTTTTTTAAAGAAAACAGAGGTGTTTGTTGCAAAGTGCCTACCTGTAGATTTTGGCCTCTAGCTCAGCCGGCACCTAGGGAAACCTACCACACCTGTGCATTTATTAAAACTAGAGACCTAGGGGAATCCAAGATGGGGTGACTTGTGGGGCTCTGACCAGGTTCTGTTACCCAGAATCCTTTGCAAACCTCAAAATGTGGCTAAAAAAAATACATTTTCCTCACATTTTGGTGACAGAAAGTTCTGAAATCAGAGAGGAGCCAAAAATTTCCTTCCACCCAGCGTTCCCCCCAGTCTCCCGATAAAAATGATACCTCACTTGTGTGGGTAGGACTAGCGCCCGCAACAGAAAATGCCCCAAATGCAACGTGGACACATCACATTTTTCTACAGAAAATAGAGGTGTTTTTTGCAAAGTGCCTACCTGTACATTTTGGCCTCTAGCTCAGCCGGCACCTAGGGAAACCTACCAAACCTGTGCATTTTTAAAAACTAGAGACCTAGGGGAATCCAAGATGGGGTGACTTGTGGGGCTCTGACCAGGTTCTGTTACCCAGAATCCTTTGCAAACCTCAAAATGTGGCTAAAAAAAACAAATTTTCCTCACATTTTGGTGACAGAAAGTTCTGGAATCATTGAGGAGCCACAAATTTCCTTCCACCCAGCGTTCCCCCCAGTCTCCCGATAAAAATGATACCTCACTTGTGTGGGTAGGACTAGCGCCCGCAACAGAAAATGCCCCAAATGCAACGTGGACACATCACATTTTTCTACAGAAAATAGAGGTGTTTTTTGCAAAGTGCCTACCTGTACATTTTGGCCTCTAGCTCAGCCGGCACCTAGGGAAACCTACCAAACCTGTGCATTTTTAAAAACTAGAGACCTAGGGGAATCCAAGATGGGGTGACTTGTGGGGCTCTGACCAGGTTCTGTTACCCAGAATCCTTTGCAAACCTCAAAATGTGGCTAAAAAAAACAAATTTTCCTCACATTTTGGTGACAGAAAGTTCTGGAATCATTGAGGAGCCACAAATTTCCTTCCACCCAGCGTTCCCCCCAGTCTCCCGATAAAAATGATACCTCACTTGTGTGGGTAGGACTAGCGCCCGCAACAGAAAATGCCCCAAATGCAACGTGGACACATCACATTTTTTGAAAGAAAACAGAGGTGTTTTTTGCAAAGTGCCTACCTGTACATTTTGGCCTCTAGCTCAGCCGGCACCTAGGGAAACCTACCAAACCTGTGCATTTTTAAAACCTAGAGACCTAGGGGAATCCAAGATGGGGTGACTTGTGGGGCTCTGACCAGGTTCTGTTACCCAGAATCCTTTGCAAACCTCAAAAGTTGGCTAAAAAAACACATTTTCCTCACATTTTGGTGACAGAAAGTTCTGAAATCAGAGAAGAGCCACAAATTTCCTTCCACCCAGCGTTCCCCCAAGTGTCCTGATAAAAATGATACCTCACTTGTGTGGGTAGGCCTAGCGCCCGCGACAGGAAATGCCCCAAAACGCAACGTGGACACATTACATTTTTTGAAAGAAAACAGAGGTGTTTTTTGCAAAGTGCCTACCTGTAAATTTTGGCCTCTAGCTCAGCCGGCACCTAGGGAAACTTACCAAACCTGTGCATTTATTAAAACTAGAGACCTAGGGGAATCCAAGATGGGGTGACTTGTGGGGCTCTGACCAGGTTCTGTTACCCAGAATCCTTTGCAAACCTCAAAATGTGGCTAAAAAAAACACATTTTCCTCACATTTTGGTGAAAGAAAGTTCTGGAATCATTGAGGAGCCACAAATTTCCTTCCACCCAGCGTTCCCCCCAGTCTCCCGATAAAAATGATACCTCACTTGTGTGGGTAGGACTAGCGCCCGCAACAGAAAATGCCCCAAATGCAACGTGGACACATCACATTTTTCTACAGAAAACAGAGGTGTTTTTTGCAAAGTGCCTACCTGTACATTTTGGCCTCTAGCTCAGCCGGCACCTAGGGAAACCTACCAAACCTGTGCATTTTTAAAAACTAGAGACCTAGGGAAATCCAAGATGGGGTGACTTGTGGGGCTCTGACCAGGTTCTGTTACCCAGAATCCTTTGCAAACCTCAAAATGTGGCTAAAAAAAACACATTTTCCTCACATTTTGGTGAAAGAAAGTTCTGGAATCATTGAGGAGCCACAAATTTCCTTCCACCCAGCGTTCCCCCCAGTCTCCCGATAAAAATGATACCTCACTTGTGTGGGTAGGACTAGCGCCCGCAACAGAAAATGCCCCAAATGCAACGTGGACACATCACATTTTTCTACAGAAAACAGAGGTGTTTTTTGCAAAGTGCCTACCTGTACATTTTGGCCTCTAGCTCAGCCGGCACCTAGGGAAACCTACCAAACCTGTGCATTTTTAAAAACTAGAGACCTAGGGAAATCCAAGATGGGGTGACTTGTGGGGCTCTGACCAGGTTCTGTTACCCAGAATCCTTTGCAAACCTCAAAATGTGGCTAAAAAAAACACATTTTCCTCACATTTTGGTGACAGAAAGTTCTGGAATCATTGAGGAGCCACAAATTTCCTTCCACCCAGCGTTCCCCCCAGTCTCCCGATAAAAATGATACCTCACTTGTGTGGGTAGGACTAGCGCCCGCAACAGAAAATGCCCCAAATGCAACGTGGACACATCACATTTTTTGAAAGAAAACAGAGGTGTTTTTTGCAAAGTGCCTACCTGTACATTTTGGCCTCTAGCTCAGCCGGCACCTAGGGAAACCTACCAAACCTGTGCATTTTTAAAAACTAGAGACCTAGGGGAATCCAAGATGGGGTGACTTGTGGGGCTCTGACCAGGTTCTGTTACCCAGAATCCTTTGCAAACCTCAAAAGTTGGGTAAAAAAACACATTTTCCTCACATTTTGGTGACAGAAAGTTCTGGAATCATTGAGGAGCCACAAATTTCCTTCCACCCAGCGTTCCCCCCAGTCTCCCGATAAAAATGATACCTCACTTGTGTGGGTAGGACTAGCGCCCGCAACAGAAAATGCCCCAAATGCAACGTGGACACATCACATTTTTTGAAAGAAAACAGAGGTGTTTTTTGCAAAGTGCCTACCTGTACATTTTGGCCTCTAGCTCAGCCGGCACCTAGAGAAACCTACCAAACCTGTGCATTTTTAAAAACTAGAGACCTAGGGGAATCCAAGATGGGGTGACTTGTGGGGCTCTGACCAGGTTCTGTTACCCAGAATCCTTTGCAAACCTCAAAATGTGGCTAAAAAAAACAAATTTTCCTCACATTTTGGTGACAGAAAGTTCTGGAATCATTGAGGAGCCACAAATTTCCTTCCACCCAGCGTTCCCCCCAGTCTCCCGATAAAAATGATACCTCTCTTGTGTGGGTAGGACTAGCGCCCGCAACAGAAAATGCCCCAAATGCAACGTGGACACATCACATTTTTTGAAAGAAAACAGAGGTGTTTTTTGCAAAGTGCCTACCTGTACATTTTGGCCTCTAGCTCAGCCGGCACCTAGGGAAACCTACCAAACCTGTGCATTTATTAAAACTAGAGACCTAGGGGAATCCAAGATGGGGTGACTTGTGGGGCTCTGACCAGGTTCTGTTACCCAGAATCCTTTGCAAACCTCAACATTTGGCTAAAAATACACATTTTCCTCACATTTTGGTGACAGAAAGTTCTGAAATCAGAGAGAAGCCACAAATTTCCTTCCACCCAGCGTTCCCCCAAGTCTCCTGATAAAAATGATACCTCACTTGTGTGGGTAGGCCTAGCGCCCGCGACAGGAAATGCCCCAAAACGCAACGTGGACACATTACATTTTTTGAAAGAAAACAGAGGTGTTTTTTTGCAAAGTGCCTACCTGTAGATTTTGGCCTCTAGCTCAGCCGGCTCCTAGGGAAACCTACCAAACCTGTGCATTTTTGAAAACTAGAGACCTAGGGGAATCCAAGATGGGGTGACTTGTGGGGCTCTGACCAGGTTCTGTTACCCAGAATCCTTTGCAAACCTCAAAATGTGGCTAAAAAAAACACATTTTCCTCACATTTTGGTGACAGAAAGTTCTGAAATCAGAGAGGAGCCAAAAATTTCCTTCCACCCAGCGTTCCCCCCAGTCTCCCGATAAAAATGATACCTCACTTGTGTGGGTAGGACTAGCGCCCGCAACAGAAAATGCCCCAAATGCAACGTGGACACATCACATTATTCTACAGAAAATAGAGGTGTTTTTTGCAAAGTGCCTACCTGTACGTTTTGGCCTCTAGCTCAGCCGGCACCTAGGGAAACCTACCAAACCTGTGCATTTTTAAAAACTAGAGACCTAGGGGAATCCAAGATGGGGTGACTTGTGGGGCTCTGACCAGGTTCTGTTACCCAGAATCCTTTGCAAACCTCAAAAGTTGGGTAAAAAAACACATTTTCCTCACATTTTGGTGACAGAAAGTTCTGGAATCATTGGGGAGCCACAAATTTCCTTCCACCCAGCGTTCCCCCCAGTCTCCCGATAAAAATGATACCTCACTTGTGTGGGTAGGACTAGCGCCCGCAACAGAAAATGCCCCAAATGCAACGTGGACACATCACATTTTTTGAAAGAAAACAGAGGTGTTTTTTGCAAAGTGCCTACCTGTACATTTTGGCCTCTAGCTCAGCCGGCACCTAGGGAAACCTACCAAACCTGTGCATTTTTAAAACCTAGAGACCTAGGGGAATCCAAGATGGGGTGACTTGTGGGGCTCTGACCAGGTTCTGTTACCCAGAATCCTTTGCAAACCTCAAAAGTTGGCTAAAAAAACACATTTTCCTCACATTTTGGTGACAGAAAGTTCTGAAATCAGAGAAGAGCCACAAATTTCCTTCCACCCAGCGTTCCCCCAAGTGTCCTGATAAAAATGATACCTCACTTGTGTGGGTAGGCCTAGCGCCCGCGACAGGAAATGCCCCAAAACGCAACGTGGACACATTACATTTTTTGAAAGAAAACAGAGGTGTTTTTTGCAAAGTGCCTACCTGTAAATTTTGGCCTCTAGCTCAGCCGGCACCTAGGGAAACTTACCAAACCTGTGCATTTATTAAAACTAGAGACCTAGGGGAATCCAAGATGGGGTGACTTGTGGGGCTCTGACCAGGTTCTGTTACCCAGAATCCTTTGCAAACCTCAAAATGTGGCTAAAAAAAACACATTTTCCTCACATTTTGGTGAAAGAAAGTTCTGGAATCATTGAGGAGCCACAAATTTCCTTCCACCCAGCGTTCCCCCCAGTCTCCCGATAAAAATGATACCTCACTTGTGTGGGTAGGACTAGCGCCCGCAACAGAAAATGCCCCAAATGCAACGTGGACACATCACATTTTTCTACAGAAAACAGAGGTGTTTTTTGCAAAGTGCCTACCTGTACATTTTGGCCTCTAGCTCAGCCGGCACCTAGGGAAACCTACCAAACCTGTGCATTTTTAAAAACTAGAGACCTAGGGAAATCCAAGATTGGGTGACTTGTGGGGCTCTGACCAGGTTCTGTTACCCAGAATCCTTTGCAAACCTCAAAATGTGGCTAAAAAAAACTAATTTTCCTCACATTTTGGTGACAGAAAGTTCTGGAATCATTGAGGAGACACAAATTTCCTTCCACCCAGCGTTCCCCCCAGTCTCCCGATAAAAATGATACCTCACTTGTGTGGGTAGGACTAGCGCCCGCAACAGAAAATGCCCCAAATGCAACGTGGACACATCACATTTTTTGAAAGAAAACAGAGGTGTTTTTTGCAAAGTGCCTACCTGTACATTTTGGCCTCTAGCTCAGCCGGCACCTAGGGAAACCTACCAAACCTGTGCATTTTTAAAAACTAGAGACCTAGGGGAATCCAAGATGGGGTGACTTGTGGGGCTCTGACCAGGTTCTGTTACCCAGAATCCTTTGCAAACCTCAAAAGTTGGGTAAAAAAACACATTTTCCTCACATTTTGGTGACAGAAAGTTCTGGAATCATTGAGGAGCCACAAATTTCCTTCCACCCAGCGTTCCCCCCAGTCTCCCGATAAAAATGATACCTCACTTGTGTGGGTAGGACTAGCGCCCGCAACAGAAAATGCCCCAAATGCAACGTGGACACATCACATTTTTTGAAAGAAAACAGAGGTGTTTTTTGCAAAGTGCCTACCTGTACATTTTGGCCTCTAGCTCAGCCGGCACCTAGAGAAACCTACCAAACCTGTGCATTTTTAAAAACTAGAGACCTAGGGGAATCCAAGATGGGGTGACTTGTGGGGCTCTGACCAGGTTCTGTTACCCAGAATCCTTTGCAAACCTCAAAATGTGGCTAAAAAAAACAAATTTTCCTCACATTTTGGTGACAGAAAGTTCTGGAATCATTGAGGAGCCACAAATTTCCTTCCACCCAGCGTTCCCCCCAGTCTCCCGATAAAAATGATACCTCTCTTGTGTGGGTAGGACTAGCGCCCGCAACAGAAAATGCCCCAAATGCAACGTGGACACATCACATTTTTTGAAAGAAAACAGAGGTGTTTTTTGCAAAGTGCCTACCTGTACATTTTGGCCTCTAGCTCAGCCGGCACCTAGGGAAACCTACCAAACCTGTGCATTTATTAAAACTAGAGACCTAGGGGAATCCAAGATGGGGTGACTTGTGGGGCTCTGACCAGGTTCTGTTACCCAGAATCCTTTGCAAACCTCAACATTTGGCTAAAAATACACATTTTCCTCACATTTTGGTGACAGAAAGTTCTGAAATCAGAGAGAAGCCACAAATTTCCTTCCACCCAGCGTTCCCCCAAGTCTCCTGATAAAAATGATACCTCACTTGTGTGGGTAGGCCTAGCGCCCGCGACAGGAAATGCCCCAAAACGCAACGTGGACACATTACATTTTTTGAAAGAAAACAGAGGTGTTTTTTTGCAAAGTGCCTACCTGTAGATTTTGGCCTCTAGCTCAGCCGGCTCCTAGGGAAACCTACCAAACCTGTGCATTTTTGAAAACTAGAGACCTAGGGGAATCCAAGATGGGGTGACTTGTGGGGCTCTGACCAGGTTCTGTTACCCAGAATCCTTTGCAAACCTCAAAATGTGGCTAAAAAAAACACATTTTCCTCACATTTTGGTGACAGAAAGTTCTGAAATCAGAGAGGAGCCAAAAATTTCCTTCCACCCAGCGTTCCCCCCAGTCTCCCGATAAAAATGATACCTCACTTGTGTGGGTAGGACTAGCGCCCGCAACAGAAAATGCCCCAAATGCAACGTGGACACATCACATTATTCTACAGAAAATAGAGGTGTTTTTTGCAAAGTGCCTACCTGTACGTTTTGGCCTCTAGCTCAGCCGGCACCTAGGGAAACCTACCAAACCTGTGCATTTTTAAAAACTAGAGACCTAGGGGAATCCAAGATGGGGTGACTTGTGGGGCTCTGACCAGGTTCTGTTACCCAGAATCCTTTGCAAACCTCAAAAGTTGGGTAAAAAAACACATTTTCCTCACATTTTGGTGACAGAAAGTTCTGGAATCATTGGGGAGCCACAAATTTCCTTCCACCCAGCGTTCCCCCCAGTCTCCCGATAAAAATGATACCTCACTTGTGTGGGTAGGACTAGCGCCCGCAACAGAAAATGCCCCAAATGCAACGTGGACACATCACATTTTTTGAAAGAAAACAGAGGTGTTTTTTGCAAAGTGCCTACCTGTACATTTTGGCCTCTAGCTCAGCCGGCACCTAGGGAAACCTACCAAACCTGTGCATTTTTAAAACCTAGAGACCTAGGGGAATCCAAGATGGGGTGACTTGTGGGGCTCTGACCAGGTTCTGTTACCCAGAATCCTTTGCAAACCTCAAAAGTTGGCTAAAAAAACACATTTTCCTCACATTTTGGTGACAGAAAGTTCTGAAATCAGAGAAGAGCCACAAATTTCCTTCCACCCAGCGTTCCCCCAAGTGTCCTGATAAAAATGATACCTCACTTGTGTGGGTAGGCCTAGCGCCCGCGACAGGAAATGCCCCAAAACGCAACGTGGACACATTACATTTTTTGAAAGAAAACAGAGGTGTTTTTTGCAAAGTGCCTACCTGTAAATTTTGGCCTCTAGCTCAGCCGGCACCTAGGGAAACTTACCAAACCTGTGCATTTATTAAAACTAGAGACCTAGGGGAATCCAAGATGGGGTGACTTGTGGGGCTCTGACCAGGTTCTGTTACCCAGAATCCTTTGCAAACCTCAAAATGTGGCTAAAAAAAACACATTTTCCTCACATTTTGGTGAAAGAAAGTTCTGGAATCATTGAGGAGCCACAAATTTCCTTCCACCCAGCGTTCCCCCCAGTCTCCCGATAAAAATGATACCTCACTTGTGTGGGTAGGACTAGCGCCCGCAACAGAAAATGCCCCAAATGCAACGTGGACACATCACATTTTTCTACAGAAAACAGAGGTGTTTTTTGCAAAGTGCCTACCTGTACATTTTGGCCTCTAGCTCAGCCGGCACCTAGGGAAACCTACCAAACCTGTGCATTTTTAAAAACTAGAGACCTAGGGAAATCCAAGATTGGGTGACTTGTGGGGCTCTGACCAGGTTCTGTTACCCAGAATCCTTTGCAAACCTCAAAATGTGGCTAAAAAAAACTAATTTTCCTCACATTTTGGTGACAGAAAGTTCTGGAATCATTGAGGAGACACAAATTTCCTTCCACCCAGCGTTCCCCCCAGTCTCCCGATAAAAATGATACCTCACTTGTGTGGGTAGGACTAGCGCCCGCAACAGAAAATGCCCCAAATGCAACGTGGACACATCACATTTTTTGAAAGAAAACAGAGGTGTTTTTTGCAAAGTGCCTACCTGTACATTTTGGCCTCTAGCTCAGCCGGCACCTAGGGAAACCTACCAAACCTGTGCATTTTTAAAAACTAGAGACCTAGGGGAATCCAAGATGGGGTGACTTGTGGGGCTCTGACCAGGTTCTGTTACCCAGAATCCTTTGCAAACCTCAAAAGTTGGGTAAAAAAACACATTTTCCTCACATTTTGGTGACAGAAAGTTCTGGAATCATTGAGGAGCCACAAATTTCCTTCCACCCAGCGTTCCCCCCAGTCTCCCGATAAAAATGATACCTCACTTGTGTGGGTAGGACTAGCGCCCGCAACAGAAAATGCCCCAAATGCAACGTGGACACATCACATTTTTTGAAAGAAAACAGAGGTGTTTTTTGCAAAGTGCCTACCTGTACATTTTGGCCTCTAGCTCAGCCGGCACCTAGAGAAACCTACCAAACCTGTGCATTTTTAAAAACTAGAGACCTAGGGGAATCCAAGATGGGGTGACTTGTGGGGCTCTGACCAGGTTCTGTTACCCAGAATCCTTTGCAAACCTCAAAATGTGGCTAAAAAAAACAAATTTTCCTCACATTTTGGTGACAGAAAGTTCTGGAATCATTGAGGAGCCACAAATTTCCTTCCACCCAGCGTTCCCCCCAGTCTCCCGATAAAAATGATACCTCTCTTGTGTGGGTAGGACTAGCGCCCGCAACAGAAAATGCCCCAAATGCAACGTGGACACATCACATTTTTTGAAAGAAAACAGAGGTGTTTTTTGCAAAGTGCCTACCTGTACATTTTGGCCTCTAGCTCAGCCGGCACCTAGGGAAACCTACCAAACCTGTGCATTTATTAAAACTAGAGACCTAGGGGAATCCAAGATGGGGTGACTTGTGGGGCTCTGACCAGGTTCTGTTACCCAGAATCCTTTGCAAACCTCAACATTTGGCTAAAAATACACATTTTCCTCACATTTTGGTGACAGAAAGTTCTGAAATCAGAGAGAAGCCACAAATTTCCTTCCACCCAGCGTTCCCCCAAGTCTCCTGATAAAAATGATACCTCACTTGTGTGGGTAGGCCTAGCGCCCGCGACAGGAAATGCCCCAAAACGCAACGTGGACACATTACATTTTTTGAAAGAAAACAGAGGTGTTTTTTTGCAAAGTGCCTACCTGTAGATTTTGGCCTCTAGCTCAGCCGGCACCTAGGGAAACCTACCAAACCTGTGCATTTTTTAAAACTAGAGACCTAGGGGAATCCAAGATGGGGTGACTTGTGGGGCTCTGACCAGGTTCTGTTACCCAGAATCCTTTGCAAACCTCAAAATGTGGCTAAAAAAAACACATTTTCCTCACATTTTTGGTGACAGAAAGTTCTGGAACCATTGAGGAGCCACAAATTTCCTTCCACCCAGCGTTCCCCCCAGTCTCCCGATAAAAATGATACCTCACTTGTGTGGGTAGGACTAGCGCCCGCAACAGAAAATGCCCCAAATGCAATGTGGACACATCACATTTTTTGAAAGAAAACAGAGGTGTTTTTTGCAAAGTGCCTACCTGTACATTTTGGCCTCTAGCTCAGCCGGCACCTAGGGAAACCTACCAAACCTGTGCATTTATTAAAACTAGAGACCTAGGGGAATCCAAGATGGGGTGACTTGTGAGGCTCTGACCAGGTTCTGTTACCCAGAATCCTTTGCAAACCTCAAAATTTGGCTAAAAAAACACATTTTCCTCACATTTTGGTGACAGAAAGTTCTGAAATCAGAGAGAAGCCACAAATTTCCTTCCACCCAGTGTTCCCCCAAGTCTCCTGATAAAAATGATACCTCACTTGTGTGGGTAGGCCTAGCGCCCGCGACAGGAAATGCCCCAAAACGCAACGTGGACACATTACATTTTTTGAAAGAAAACAGAGGTGTTTTTTTGCAAAGTGCCTACCTGTAGATTTTGGCCTCTAGCTCAGCCGGCACCTAGGGAAACCTACCAAACCTGTGCATTTTTGAAAACTAGAGACCTAGGGGAATCCAAGATGGGGTGACTTGTGGGGCTCTGACCAGGTTCTGTTACCCAGAATCCTTTGCAAACCTCAACATGTGGCTAAAAAAAACACATTTTCCTCACATTTTGGTGACAGAAAGTTCTGGAATCATTGAGGAGCCACAAATTTCCTTCCACCCAGCGTTTCCCCCAGTCTCCCGATAAAAATGATGCCTCACTTGTGTGGGTAGGACTAGCGCCCGCAACAGAAAATGCCCCAAATGCAACTTGGACACATCACATTTTTCTACAGAAAATAGAGGTGTTTTTTGCAAAGTGCCTACCTGTACATTTTGGCCGCTAGCTCAGCCGGCACCTAGGGAAACCTACCAAACATGTGCATTTTTAAAAACTAGAGACCTAGGGGAATCCAAGATGGGGTGACTTGTGGGGCTCTGACCAGGTTCTGTTACCCAGAATCCTTTGCAAACCTCAAAAGTTGGGTAAAAAAACACATTTTCCTCACATTTTGGTGACAGAAAGTTCTGGAATCATTGAGGAGCCACAAATTTCCTTCCACCCAGCGTTCCCCCCAGTCTCCCGATAAAAATGATACCTCACTTGTGTGGGTAGGACTAGCGCCCGCAACAGAAAATGCCCCAAATGCAACGTGGACACATCACATTTTTTTAAAGAAAACAGAGGTGTTTTTTGCAAAGTGCCTACCTGTACATTTTGGCCTCTAGCTCAGCCGGCACCTAGGGAAACCTACCAAACCTGTGCATTTTTAAAACCTAGAGACCTAGGGGAATCCAAGATGGGGTGACTTGTGGGGCTCTGACCAGGTTCTGTTACCCAGAATCCTTTGCAAACCTCAAAAGTTGGCTAAAAAAACACATTTTCCTCACATTTTGGTGACAGAAAGTTCTGAAATCAGAGAAGAGCCACAAATTTCCTTCCACCCAGCGTTCCCCCAAGTGTCCTGATAAAAATGATACCTCACTTGTGTGGGTAGGCCTAGCGCCCGCGACAGGAAATGCCCCAAAACGCAACGTGGACACATTACATTTTTTGAAAGAAAACAGAGGTGTTTTTTGCAAAGTGCCTACCTGTAAATTTTGGCCTCTAGCTCAGCCGGCACCTAGGGAAACTTACCAAACCTGTGCATTTATTAAAACTAGAGACCTAGGGGAATCCAAGATGGGGTGACTTGTGGGGCTCTGACCAGGTTCTGTTACCCAGAATCCTTTGCAAACCTCAAAATGTGGCTAAAAAAAACAAATTTTCCTCACATTTTGGTGACAGAAAGTTCTGGAATCATTGAGGAGCCACAAATTTCCTTCCACCCAGCGTTCCCCCCAGTCTCCCGATAAAAATTATACCTCACTTGTGTGGGTAGGACTAGCGCCCGCAACAGAAAATGCCCCAAATGCAACGTGGACACATCACATTTTTCTACAGAAAACAGAGGTGTTTTTTGCAAAGTGCCTACCTGTACATTTTGGCCTCTAGCTCAGCCGGCACCTAGGGAAACCTACCAAACCTGTGCATTTTTAAAAACTAGAGACCTAGGGAAATCCAAGATGGGGTGACTTGTGGGGCTCTGACCAGGTTCTGTTACCCAGAATCCTTTGCAAACCTCAAAATGTGGCTAAAAAAAACACATTTTCCACACATTTTGGTGACAGAAAGTTCTGGAATCATTGAGGAGCCACACATTTCCTTCCACCCAGCGTTCCCCCCAGTCTCCCGATAAAAATGATACCTCTCTTGTGTGGGTAGGACTAGCGCCCGCAACAGAAAATGCCCCAAATGCAACGTGGACACATCACATTTTTTGAAAGAAAACAGAGGTGTTTTTTGCAAAGTGCCTACCTGTACATTTTGGCCTCTAGCTCAGCCGGCACCTAGGGAAACCTACCAAACCTGTGCATTTATTAAAACTAGAGACCTAGGGGAATCCAAGATGGGGTGACTTGTGGGGCTCTGACCAGGTTCTGTTACCCAGAATCCTTTGCAAACCTCAACATTTGGCTAAAAATACACATTTTCCTCACATTTTGGTGACAGAAAGTTCTGAAATCAGAGAGAAGCCACAAATTTCCTTCCACCCAGCGTTCCCCCAAGTCTCCTGATAAAAATGATACCTCACTTGTGTGGGTAGGCCTAGCGCCCGCGACAGGAAATGCCCCAAAACGCAACGTGGACACATTACATTTTTTGAAAGAAAACAGAGGTGTTTTTTTGCAAAGTGCCTACCTGTAGATTTTGGCCTCTAGCTCAGCTGGCACCTAGGGAAACCTACCAAACCTGTGCATTTTTTAAAACGAGAGACCTAGGGGAATCCAAGATGGGGTGACTTGTGGGGCTCTGACCAGGTTCTGTTACCCAGAATCCTTTGCAAACCTCAAAATGTGGCTAAAAAAAACACATTTTCCTCACATTTTGGTGACAGAAAGTTCTGGAACCATTGAGGAGCCACAAATTTCCTTCCACCCAGCGTTCCCCCCAGTCTCCCGATAAAAATGATACCTCACTTGTGTGGGTAGGACTAGCGCCCGCAACAGAAAATGCCCCAAATGCAATGTGGACACATCACATTTTTTGAAAGAAAACAGAGGTGTTTTTTGCAAAGTGCCTACCTGTACATTTTGGCCTCTAGCTCAGCCGGCACCTAGGGAAACCTACCAAACCTGTGCATTTATTAAAACTAGAGACCTAGGGGAATCCAAGATGGGGTGACTTGTGGGGCTCTGACCAGGTTCTGTTACCCAGAATCCTTTGCAAACCTCAAAATTTGGCTAAAAAAACACATTTTCCTCACATTTTGGTGACAGAAAGTTCTGAAATCAGAGAGAAGCCACAAATTTCCTTCCACCCAGCGTTCCCCCAAGTCTCCTGATAAAAATGATACCTCACTTGTGTGGGTAGGCCTAGCGCCCGCGACAGGAAATGCCCCAAAACGCAACGTGGACACATTACATTTTTTGAAAGAAAACAGAGGTGTTTTTTTGCAAAGTGCCTACCTGTAGATTTTGGCCTCTAGCTCAGCCGGCACCTAGGGAAACCTACCAAACCTGTGCATTTTTGAAAACTAGAGACCTAGGGGAATCCAAGATGGGGTGACTTGTGGGGCTCTGACCAGGTTCTGTTACCCAGAATCCTTTGCAAACCTCAACATGTGGCTAAAAAAAACACATTTTCCTCACATTTTGGTGACAGAAAGTTCTGGAATCATTGAGGAGCCACAAATTTCCTTCCACCCAGCGTTCCCCCCAGTCTCCCGATAAAAATGATGCCTCACTTGTGTGGGTAGGACTAGCGCCCGCAACAGAAAATGCCCCAAATGCAACGTGGACACATCACATTTTTCTACAGAAAATAGAGGTGTTTTTTGCAAAGTGCCTACCTGTACATTTTGGCCGCTAGCTCAGCCGGCACCTAGGGAAACCTACCAAACCTGTGCATTTTTAAAAACTAGAGACCTAGGGGAATCCAAGATGGGGTGACTTGTGGGGCTCTGACCAGGTTCTGTTACCCAGAATCCTTTGCAAACCTCAAAAGTTGGGTAAAAAAAACACATTTTCCTCACATTTTGGTGACAGAAAGTTCTGGAATCATTGAGGAGCCACAAATTTCCTTCCACCCAGCGTTCCCCCCAGTCTCCCGATAAAAATGATACCTCACTTGTGTGGGTAGGACTAGCGCCCGCAACAGAAAATGCCCCAAATGCAACGTGGACACATCACATTTTTTGAAAGAAAACAGAGGTGTTTTTTGCAAAGTGCCTACCTGTACATTTTGGCCTCTAGCTCAGCCGGCACCTAGGGAAACCTACCAAACCTGTGCATTTTTAAAACCTAGAGACCTAGGGGAATCCAAGATGGGGTGACTTGTGGGGCTCTGACCAGGTTCTGTTACCCAGAATCCTTTGCAAACCTCAAAAGTTGGCTAAAAAAACACATTTTCCTCACATTTTGGTGACAGAAAGTTCTGAAATCAGAGAAGAGCCACAAATTTCCTTCCACCCAGCGTTCCCCCAAGTGTCATGATAAAAATGATACCTCACTTGTGTGGGTAGGCCTAGCGCCCGCGACAGGAAATGCCCCAAAACGCAACGTGGACACATCACATTTTTTGAAAGAAAACAGAGGTGTTTTTTGCAAAGTGCCTACCTGTAAATTTTGGCCTCTAGCTCAGCCGGCACCTAGGGAAACTTACCAAACCTGTGCATTTATTAAAACTAGAGACCTAGGGGAATCCAAGATGGGGTGACTTGTGGGGCTCTGACCAGGTTCTGTTACCCAGAATCCTTTGCAAACCTCAAAATGTGGCTAAAAAAAACAAATTTTCCTCACATTTTGGTGACAGAAAGTTCTGGAATCATTGAGGAGCCACAAATTTCCTTCCACCCAGCGTTCCCCCCAGTCTCCCGATAAAAATGATACCTCACTTGTGTGGGTAGGACTAGCGCCCGCAACAGAAAATGCCCCAAATGCAACGTGGACACATCACATTTTTCTACAGAAAACAGAGGTGTTTTTTGCAAAGTGCCTACCTGTACATTTTGGCCTCTAGCTCAGCCGGCACCTAGGGAAACCTACCAAACCTGTGCATTTTTAAAAACTAGAGACCTAGGGAAATCCAAGATTGGGTGACTTGTGGGGCTCTGACCAGGTTCTGTTACCCAGAATCCTTTGCAAACCTCAAAATGTGGCTAAAAAAAACTAATTTTCCTCACATTTTGGTGACAGAAAGTTCTGGAATCATTGAGGAGACACAAATTTCCTTCCACCCAGCGTTCCCCCCAGTCTCCCGATAAAAATGATACCTCACTTGTGTGGGTAGGACTAGCGCCCGCAACAGAAAATGCCCCAAATGCAACGTGGACACATCACATTTTTTGAAAGAAAACAGAGGTGTTTTTTGCAAAGTGCCTACCTGTACATTTTGGCCTCTAGCTCAGCCGGCACCTAGGGAAACCTACCAAACCTGTGCATTTTTAAAAACTAGAGACCTAGGGGAATCCAAGATGGGGTGACTTGTGGGGCTCTGACCAGGTTCTGTTACCCAGAATCCTTTGCAAACCTCAAAAGTTGGGTAAAAAAACACATTTTCCTCACATTTTGGTGACAGAAAGTTCTGGAATCATTGAGGAGCCACAAATTTCCTTCCACCCAGCGTTCCCCCCAGTCTCCCGATAAAAATGATACCTCTCTTGTGTGGGTAGGACTAGCGCCCGCAACAGAAAATGCCCCAAATGCAACGTGGACACATCACATTTTTTGAAAGAAAACAGAGGTGTTTTTTGCAAAGTGCCTACCTGTACATTTTGGCCTCTAGCTCAGCCGGCACCTAGGGAAACCTACCAAACCTGTGCATTTATTAAAACTAGAGACCTAGGGGAATCCAAGATGGGGTGACTTGTGGGGCTCTGACCAGGTTCTGTTACCCAGAATCCTTTGCAAACCTCAACATTTGGCTAAAAATACACATTTTCCTCACATTTTGGTGACAGAAAGTTCTGAAATCAGAGAGAAGCCACAAATTTCCTTCCACCCAGCGTTCCCCCAAGTCTCCTGATAAAAATGATACCTCACTTGTGTGGGTAGGCCTAGCGCCCGCGACAGGAAATGCCCCAAAACGCAACGTGGACACATTACATTTTTTGAAAGAAAACAGAGGTGTTTTTTTGCAAAGTGCCTACCTGTAGATTTTGGCCTCTAGCTCAGCTGGCACCTAGGGAAACCTACCAAACCTGTGCATTTTTTAAAACGAGAGACCTAGGGGAATCCAAGATGGGGTGACTTGTGGGGCTCTGACCAGGTTCTGTTACCCAGAATCCTTTGCAAACCTCAAAATGTGGCTAAAAAAAACACATTTTCCTCACATTTTGGTGACAGAAAGTTCTGGAACCATTGAGGAGCCACAAATTTCCTTCCACCCAGCGTTCCCCCCAGTCTCCCGATAAAAATGATACCTCACTTGTGTGGGTAGGACTAGCGCCCGCAACAGAAAATGCCCCAAATGCAATGTGGACACATCACATTTTTTGAAAGAAAACAGAGGTGTTTTTTGCAAAGTGCCTACCTGTACATTTTGGCCTCTAGCTCAGCCGGCACCTAGGGAAACCTACCAAACCTGTGCATTTATTAAAACTAGAGACCTAGGGGAATCCAAGATGGGGTGACTTGTGGGGCTCTGACCAGGTTCTGTTACCCAGAATCCTTTGCAAACCTCAAAATTTGGCTAAAAAAACACATTTTCCTCACATTTTGGTGACAGAAAGTTCTGAAATCAGAGAGAAGCCACAAATTTCCTTCCACCCAGCGTTCCCCCAAGTCTCCTGATAAAAATGATACCTCACTTGTGTGGGTAGGCCTAGCGCCCGCGACAGGAAATGCCCCAAAACGCAACGTGGACACATTACATTTTTTGAAAGAAAACAGAGGTGTTTTTTTGCAAAGTGCCTACCTGTAGATTTTGGCCTCTAGCTCAGCCGGCACCTAGGGAAACCTACCAAACCTGTGCATTTTTGAAAACTAGAGACCTAGGGGAATCCAAGATGGGGTGACTTGTGGGGCTCTGACCAGGTTCTGTTACCCAGAATCCTTTGCAAACCTCAACATGTGGCTAAAAAAAACACATTTTCCTCACATTTTGGTGACAGAAAGTTCTGGAATCATTGAGGAGCCACAAATTTCCTTCCACCCAGCGTTCCCCCCAGTCTCCCGATAAAAATGATGCCTCACTTGTGTGGGTAGGACTAGCGCCCGCAACAGAAAATGCCCCAAATGCAACGTGGACACATCACATTTTTCTACAGAAAATAGAGGTGTTTTTTGCAAAGTGCCTACCTGTACATTTTGGCCGCTAGCTCAGCCGGCACCTAGGGAAACCTACCAAACCTGTGCATTTTTAAAAACTAGAGACCTAGGGGAATCCAAGATGGGGTGACTTGTGGGGCTCTGACCAGGTTCTGTTACCCAGAATCCTTTGCAAACCTCAAAAGTTGGGTAAAAAAAACACATTTTCCTCACATTTTGGTGACAGAAAGTTCTGGAATCATTGAGGAGCCACAAATTTCCTTCCACCCAGCGTTCCCCCCAGTCTCCCGATAAAAATGATACCTCACTTGTGTGGGTAGGACTAGCGCCCGCAACAGAAAATGCCCCAAATGCAACGTGGACACATCACATTTTTTGAAAGAAAACAGAGGTGTTTTTTGCAAAGTGCCTACCTGTACATTTTGGCCTCTAGCTCAGCCGGCACCTAGGGAAACCTACCAAACCTGTGCATTTTTAAAACCTAGAGACCTAGGGGAATCCAAGATGGGGTGACTTGTGGGGCTCTGACCAGGTTCTGTTACCCAGAATCCTTTGCAAACCTCAAAAGTTGGCTAAAAAAACACATTTTCCTCACATTTTGGTGACAGAAAGTTCTGAAATCAGAGAAGAGCCACAAATTTCCTTCCACCCAGCGTTCCCCCAAGTGTCATGATAAAAATGATACCTCACTTGTGTGGGTAGGCCTAGCGCCCGCGACAGGAAATGCCCCAAAACGCAACGTGGACACATCACATTTTTTGAAAGAAAACAGAGGTGTTTTTTGCAAAGTGCCTACCTGTAAATTTTGGCCTCTAGCTCAGCCGGCACCTAGGGAAACTTACCAAACCTGTGCATTTATTAAAACTAGAGACCTAGGGGAATCCAAGATGGGGTGACTTGTGGGGCTCTGACCAGGTTCTGTTACCCAGAATCCTTTGCAAACCTCAAAATGTGGCTAAAAAAAACAAATTTTCCTCACATTTTGGTGACAGAAAGTTCTGGAATCATTGAGGAGCCACAAATTTCCTTCCACCCAGCGTTCCCCCCAGTCTCCCGATAAAAATGATACCTCACTTGTGTGGGTAGGACTAGCGCCCGCAACAGAAAATGCCCCAAATGCAACGTGGACACATCACATTTTTCTACAGAAAACAGAGGTGTTTTTTGCAAAGTGCCTACCTGTACATTTTGGCCTCTAGCTCAGCCGGCACCTAAGGAAACCTACCAAACCTGTGCATTTTTAAAAACTAGAGACCTAGGGAAATCCAAGATGGGGTGACTTGTGGGGCTCTGACCAGGTTCTGTTACCCAGAATCCTTTGCAAACCTCAAAATGTGGCTAAAAAAAACACATTTTCCACACATTTTGGTGACAGAAAGTTCTGGAATCATTGAGGAGCCACAAATTTCCTTCCACCCAGCGTTCCCCCCAGTCTCCCGATAAAAATGATACCTCACTTGTGTGGGTAGGACTAGCGCCCGCAACAGAAAATGCCCCAAATGCAACGTGGACACATCAAATTTTTTGAAAGAAAACAGAGGTGTTTGTTGCAAAGTGCCTACCTGTACATTTTGGCCTCTAGCTCAGCCGGCACCTAGGGAAACCTACCAAACCTGTGCATTTTTAAAAACTAGAGACCTAGGGGAATCCAAGATGGGGTGACTTGTGGGGCTCTGACCAGGTTCTGTTACCCAGAATCCTTTGCAAACCTCAAAAGTTGGGTAAAAAAACACATTTTCCTCACATTTTGGTGACTGAAAGTTCTGGAATCATTGAGGAGCCACAAATTTCCTTCCACCCAGCGTTCCCCCCAGTCTCCCGATAAAAATGATACCTCACTTGTGTGGGTAGGACTAGCGCCCGCAACAGAAAATGCCCCAAATGCAACGTGGACACATCACATTTTTTGAAAGAAAACAGAGGTGTTTTTTGCAAAGTGCCTACCTGTACATTTTGGCCTCTAGCTCAGCCGGCACCTAGATAAACCTACCAAACCTGTGCATTTTTAAAAACTAGAGACCTAGGGGAATCCAAGATGGGGTGACTTGTGGGGCTCTGACCAGGTTCTGTTACCCAGAATCCTTTGCAAACCTCAAAATGTGGCTAAAAAAAACTAATTTTCCTCACATTTTGGTGACAGAAAGTACTGGAATCATTGAGGAGCCACAAATTTCCTTCCACCCAGCGTTCCCCCAAGTGTCCTGATAAAAATGATACCTCACTTGTGTGGGTAGGCCTAGCGCCCGCGACAGGAAATGCCCCAAAACGCAACGTGGACACATTACATTTTTTGAAAGAAAACAGAGGTGTTTTTTTGCAAAGTGCCTACCTGTAAATTTTGGCCTCTAGCTCAGCCGGCACCTAGGGAAACTTACCAAACCTGTGCATTTATTAAAACTAGAGACCTAGGGGAATCCAAGATGGGGTGACTTGTGGGGCTCTGACCAGGTTCTGTTACCCAGAATCCTTTGCAAACCTCAAAATGTGGCTAAATAAAACAAATTTTCCTCACATTTTGGTGACAGAAAGTTCTGGAATCATTGAGGAGCCACAAATTTCCTTCCACCCAGCGTTCCCCCCAGTCTCCCGATAAAAATGATACCTCACTTGTGTGGGTAGGACTAGCGCCCGCAACAGAAAATGCCCCAAATGCAACGTGGACACATCACATTTTTCTACTGAAAACAGAGGTGTTTTTTGCAAAGTGCCTACCTGTAGATTTTGGCCTCTAGCTCAGCCGGCACCTAGGGAAACCTACCAAACCTGTGCATTTATTAAAACTAGAGACCTAGGGGAATCCAAGATGGGGTGACTTGTGGGGCTCTGACCAGGTTCTGTTACCCAGAATCCTTTGCAAACCTCAAAATTTGGCTAAAAAAACACATTTTCCTCACATTTTGGTGACAGAAAGTTCTGAAATCAGAGAGAAGCCACAAATTTCCTTCCACCCAGCGTTCCCCCAAGTCTCCTGATAAAAATGATACCTCACTTGTGTGGGTAGGCCTAGCGCCCGCGACAGGAAATGCCCCAAAACGCAACGTGGACACATTACATTTTTTGAAAGAAAACAGAGGTGTTTTTTTGCAAAGTGCCTACCTGTAGATTTTGGCCTCTAGCTCAGCCGGCACCTAGGGAAACCTACCAAACCTGTGCATTTTTGAAAACTAGAGACCTAGGGGAATCCAAGATGGGGTGACTTGTGGGGCTCTGACCAGGTTCTGTTACCCAGAATCCTTTGCAAACCTCAACATGTGGCTAAAAAAAACACATTTTCCTCACATTTTGGTGACAGAAAGTTCTGGAATCATTGAGGAGCCACAAATTTCCTTCCACCCAGCGTTCCCCCCAGTCTCCCGATAAAAATGATGCCTCACTTGTGTGGGTAGGACTAGCGCCCGCAACAGAAAATGCCCCAAATGCAACGTGGACACATCACATTTTTCTACAGAAAATAGAGGTGTTTTTTGCAAAGTGCCTACCTGTGCATTTTGGCCGCTAGCTCAGCCGGCACCTAGGGAAACCTACCAAACCTGTGCATTTTTAAAAACTAGAGACCTAGGGGAATCCAAGATGGGGTGACTTGTGGGGCTCTGACCAGGTTCTGTTACCCAGAATCCTTTGCAAACCTCAAAAGTTGGGTAAAAAAAACACATTTTCCTCACATTTTGGTGACAGAAAGTTCTGGAATCATTGAGGAGCCACAAATTTCCTTCCACCCAGCGTTCCCCCCAGTCTCCCGATAAAAATGATACCTCACTTGTGTAGGTAGGACTAGCGCCCGCAACAGAAAATGCCCCAAATGCAACGTGGACACATCACATTTTTTGAAAGAAAACAGATGTGTTTTTTGCAAAGTGCCTACCTGTACATTTTGGCCTCTAGCTCAGCCGGCACCTAGGGAAACCTACCAAACCTGTGCATTTTTAAAACCTAGAGACCTAGGGGAATCCAAGATGGGGCGACTTGTGGGGCTCTGACCAGGTTCTGTTACCCAGAATCCTTTGCAAACCTCAAAAGTTGGCTAAAAATACACATTTTCCTCACATTTTGGTGACAGAAAGTTCTGAAATCAGAGAAGAGCCACAAATTTCCTTCCACCCAGCGTTCCCCCAAGTGTCATGATAAAAATGATACCTCACTTGTGTGGGTAGGCCTAGCGCCCGCGACAGGAAATGCCCCAAAACGCAACGTGGACACATTACATTTTTTTAAAGAAAACAGAGGTGTTTTTTGCAAAGTGCCTACCTGTACATTTTGGCCTCTAGCTCAGCCGGCACCAAGGGAAACCTACCAAACCTGTGCATTTTTTAAAACTAGAGACCTAGGGGAATCCAAGATGGGGTGACTTGTGGGGCTCTGACCAGGTTCTGTTACCCAGAATCCTTTGCAAACCTCAAAAGTTGGGTAAAAAAACACATTTTCCTCACATTTTGGTGACAGAAAGTTCTGGAATCATTGAGGAGCCACAAATTTCCTTCCACCCAGCGTTCCCCCCAGTCTCCCGATAAAAATGATACCTCACTTGTGTGGGTAGGACTAGCGCCCGCAACAGAAAATGCCCCAAATGCAACGTGGACACATCACATTTTTTGAAAGAAAACAGAGGTGTTTTTTGCAAAGTGCCTACCTGTACATTTTGGCCTCTAGCTCAGCCGGCACCTAGAGAAACCTACCAAACCTGTGCATTTTTAAAAACTAGAGACCTAGGGGAATCCAATATGGGGTGACTTGTGGGGCTCTGACCAGGTTCTGTTACCCAGAATCCTTTGCAAACCTCAACATTTGGCTAAAAATACACATTTTCCTCACATTTTGGTGACAGAAAGTTC
The DNA here is from genome assembly GCF_031143425.1 of Pleurodeles waltl. Taxonomy (NCBI): domain Eukaryota; kingdom Metazoa; phylum Chordata; class Amphibia; order Caudata; family Salamandridae; genus Pleurodeles; species Pleurodeles waltl. The sequence goes on from NC_090450.1 coordinate 812,955,548, forward strand.
TGAAATCAGAAAGAAGCCACAAATTTCCTTCCACCCAGCGTTCCCCCAAGTCTCCTGATAAAAATGATACCTCACTTGTGTGGGTAGGCCTAGCGCCCGCGACAGGAAATGCCCCAAAACGCAACGTGGACACATTACATTTTTTTAAAGAAAACAGAGGTGTTTTTTTGCAAAGTGCCTACCTGTAGATTTTAGCCTCTAGCTCAGCCGGCACCTAGGGAAACCTACCAAACCTGTGCATTTTTGAAAACTAGAGACCTAGGGGAATCCAAGATGGGGTGACTTGTGGGGCTCTGACCAGGTTCTGTTACCCAGAATCCTTTGCAAACCTCAAAATGTGGCTAAAAAAACACATTTTCCTCACATTTTGGGGACAGAAAGTTCTGGAATCATTGAGGAGCCACAAATTTCCTTCCACCCAGCGTTCCCCCCAGTCTCCCGATAAAAATGATACCTCACTTGTGTGGGTAGGACTAGCGCCCGCAACAGAAAATGCCCCAAATGCAACGTGGACACATCACATTTTTTGAAAGAAAACAGAGGTGTTTTTTGCAAAGTGCCTACCTGTACATTTTGGCCTCTAGCTCAGCCGGCACCTAGGGAAACCTACCAAACCTGTGCATTTTTTAAAACTAGAGACCTAGGGGAATCCAAGATGGGGTGACTTGTGGGGCTCTGACCAGGTTCTGTTACCCAGAATCCTTTGCAAACCTCAAAATGTGGCTAAAAAAAACACATTTTCCTCACATTTTGGTGACAGAAAGTTCTGGAACCATTGAGGAGCCACAAATTTCCTTCCACCCAGCGTTCCCCCCAGTCTCCCGATAAAAATGATACCTCACTTGTGTGGGTAGGACTAGCGCCCGCAACAGAAAATGCCCCAAATGCAACGTGGACACATCACACTTTTTGAAAGAAAACAGAGGTGTTTTTTGCAAAGTGCCTACCTGTACATTTTGGCCTCTAGCTCAGCCGGCACCTAGGGAAACCTACCAAACCTGTGCATTTATTAAAACTAGAGACCTAGGGGAATCCAAGACGGGGTGACTTGTGGGGCTCTGACCAGGTTCTGTTACCCAGAATCCTTTGCAAACCTCAAAATTTGGCTAAAAAAACAAATTTTCCTCACATTTTGGTGACAGAAAGTTCTGAAATCAGAGAGAAGCCACAAATGTCCTTCCACCCAGCGTTCCCCCAAGTCTCCTGATAAAAATGATACCTCACTTGTGTGGGTAGGCCTAGCGCCCGCGACAGGAAATGCCCCAAAACGCAACGTGGACACATTACATTTTTTGAAAGAAAACAGAGGTGTTTTTTTGCAAAGTGCCTACCTGTAGATTTTGGCCTCTAGCTCAGCCGGCACCTAGGGAAACCTACCAAACCTGTGCATTTGTGAAAACTAGAGACCTAGGGGAATCCAAGATGGGGTGACTTGTGGGGCTCTGACCAGGTTCTGTTACCCAGAATCCTTTGCAAACCTCAAAATGTGGCTAAAAAAAACAAATTTTCCTCACATTTTGGTGACAGAAAGTTCTGGAATCATTGAGGAGCCACAAATTTCCTTCCACCCAGCGTTCCCCCCAGTCTCCCGATAAAAATGATACCTCACTTGTGTGGGTAGGACTAGCGCCCGCAACAGAAAATGCCCCAAATGCAACGTGGACACATCACATTTTTCTACAGAAAACAGAGGTGTTTTTTGCAAAGTGCCTACCTGTACATTTTGGCCTCTAGCTCAGCCGGCACCTAGGGAAACCTACCAAACCTGTGCATTTTTAAAAACTAGAGACCTAGGGAAATCCAAGATGGGGTGACTTGTGGGGCTCTGACCAGGTTCTGTTACCCAGAATCCTTTGCAAACCTCAAAATGTGGCTAAAAAAAACACATTTTCCACACATTTTGGTGACAGAAAGTTCTGGAATCATTGAGGAGCCACAAATTTCCTTCCACCCAGCGTTCCCCCCAGTCTCCCGATAAAAATGATACCTCACTTGTGTGGGTAGGACTAGCGCCCGCAACAGAAAATGCCCCAAATGCAACGTGGACACATCAAATTTTTTGAAAGAAAACAGAGGTGTTTTTTGCAAAGTGCCTACCTGTACATTTTGGCCTCTAGCTCAGCCGGCACCTAGGGAAACCTACCAAACCTGTGCATTTTTAAAAACTAGAGACCTAGGGGAATCCAAGATGGGGTGACTTGTGGGGCTCTGACCAGGTTCTGTTACCCAGAATCCTTTGCAAACCTCAAAAGTTGGGTAAAAAAACACATTTTCCTCACATTTTGGTGACTGAAAGTTCTGGAATCATTGAGGAGCCACAAATTTCCTTCCACCCAGCGTTCCCCCCAGTCTCCCGATAAAAATGATACCTCACTTGTGTGGGTAGGACTAGCGCCCGCAACAGAAAATGCCCCAAATGCAACGTGGACACATCACATTTTTTGAAAGAAAACAGAGGTGTTTTTTGCAAAGTGCCTACCTGTACATTTTGTCCTCTAGCTCAGCCGGCACCTAGATAAACCTACCAAACCTGTGCATTTTTAAAAACTAGAGACCTAGGGGAATCCAAGATGGGGTGACTTGTGGGGCTCTGACCAGGTTCTGTTACCCAGAATCCTTTGCAAACCTCAAAATGTGGCTAAAAAAAACTAATTTTCCTCACATTTTGGTGACAGAAAGTTCTGGAATCATTGAGGAGCCACAAATTTCCTTCCACCCAGCGTTCCCCCAAGTGTCCTGATAAAAATGATACCTCACTTGTGTGGGTAGGCCTAGCGCCCGCGACAGGAAATGCCCCAAAACGCAACGTGGACACATTACATTTTTTGAAAGAAAACAGAGGTGTTTTTTGCAAAGTGCCTACCTGTAAATTTTGGCCTCTAGCTCAGCCGGCACCTAGGGAAACTTACCAAACCTGTGCATTTATTAAAACTAGAGACCTAGGGGAATCCAAGATGGGGTGACTTGTGGGGCTCTGACCAGGTTCTGTTACCCAGAATCCTTTGCAAACCTCAAAATGTGGCTAAATAAAACAAATTTTCCTCACATTTTGGTGACAGAAAGTTCTGGAATCATTGAGGAGCCACAAATTTCCTTCCACCCAGCGTTCCCCCCAGTCTCCCGATAAAAATGATACCTCACTTGTGTGGGTAGGACTAGCGCCCGCAACAGAAAATGCCCCAAATGCAACGTGGACACATCACATTTTTTGAAAGAAAACAGAGGTGTTTTTTGCAAAGTGCCTACCTGTACATTTTGGCCTCTAGCTCAGCCGGCACCTAGGGAAACCTACCAAACCTGTGCATTTATTAAAACTAGAGACCTAGGGGAATCCAAGATGGGGTGACTTGTGGGGCTCTGACCAGGTTCTGTTACCCAGAATCCTTTGCAAACCTCAAAATTTGGCTAAAAAAACACATTTTCCTCACATTTTGGTGACAGAAAGTTCTGAAATCAGAGAGAAGCCACAAATTTCCTTCCACCCAGCGTTCCCCCAAGTCTCCTGATAAAAATGATACCTCACTTGTGTGGGTAGGCCTAGCGCCCGCGACAGGAAATGCCCCAAAACGCAACGTGGACACATTACATTTTTTTAAAGAAAACAGAGGTGTTTTTTTGCAAAGTGCCTACCTGTAGATTTTGGCCTCTAGCTCAGCCGGCACCTAGGGAAACCTACCAAACCTGTGCATTTTTGAAAACTAGAGACCTAGGGGAATCCAAGATGGGGTGACTTGTGGGGCTCTGACCAGGTTCTGTTACCCAGAATCCTTTGCAAACCTCAACATGTGGCTAAAAAAAACACATTTTCCTCACATTTTGGTGACAGAAAGTTCTGGAATCATTGAGGAGCCACAAATTTCCTTCCACCCAGCGTTCCCCCCAGTCTCCCGATAAAAATGATGCCTCACTTGTGTGGGTAGGACTAGCGCCCGCAACAGAAAATGCCCCAAATGCAACGTGGACACATCACATTTTTCTACAGAAAATAGAGGTGTTTTTTGCAAAGTGCCTACCTGTACATTTTGGCCGCTAGCTCAGCCGGCACCTAGGGAAACCTACCAAACCTGTGCATTTTTAAAAACTAGAGACCTAGGGGAATCCAAGATGGGGTGACTTGTGGGGCTCTGACCAGGTTCTGTTACCCAGAATCCTTTGCAAACCTCAAAAGTTGGGTAAAAAAAACACATTTTCCTCACATTTTGGTGACAGAAAGTTCTGGAATCATTGAGGAGCCACAAATTTCCTTCCACCCAGCGTTCCCCCCAGTCTCCCGATAAAAATGATACCTCACTTGTGTGGGTAGGACTAGCGCCCGCAACAGAAAATGCCCCAAATGCAACGTGGACACATCACATTTTTTTTAAAGAAAACAGAGGTGTTTTTTGCAAAGTGCCTACCTGTACATTTTGGCCTCTAGCTCAGCCGGCACCTAGATAAACCTACCAAACCTGTGCATTTTTAAAAACTAGAGACCTAGGGGAATCCAAGATGGGGTGACTTGTGGGGCTCTGACCAGGTTCTGTTACCCAGAATCCTTTGCAAACCTCAAAATGTGGCTAAAAAAAACTAATTTTCCTCACATTTTGGTGACAGAAAGTTCTGGAATCATTGAGGAGCCACAAATTTCCTTCCACCCAGCGTTCCCCCCAGTCTCCCGATAAAAATGATACCTCTCTTGTGTGGGTAGGACTAGCGCCCGCAACAGAAAATGCCCCAAATGCAACGTGGACACATCACATTTTTTTAAAGAAAACAGAGGTGTTTTTTGCAAAGTGCCTACCTGTACATTTTGGCCTCTAGCTCAGCCAGCACCTAGGGAAACCTACCAAACCTGTGCATTTATTAAAACTAGAGACCTAGGGGAATCCAAGATGGGGTGACTTGTGGGGCTCTGACCAGGTTCTGTTACCCAGAATCCTTTGCAAACCTCAACATTTGGCTAAAAATACACATTTTCCTCACATTTTGGTGACAGAAAGTTCTGAAATCAGAGAGAAGCCACAAATTTCCTTCCACCCAGCGTTCCCCCAAGTCTCCTGATAAAAATGATACCTCACTTGTGTGGGTAGGCCTAGCGCCCGCGACAGGAAATGCCCCAAAACGCAACGTGGACACATTACATTTTTTGAAAGAAAACAGAGGTGTTTTTTTGCAAAGTGCCTACCTGTAGATTTTGGCCTCTAGCTCACCCGGCACCTAGGGAAACCTACCAAACCTGTGCATTTTTGAAAACTAGAGACCTAGGGGAATCCAAGATGGGGTGACTTGTGGGGCTCTGACCAGGTTCTGTTACCCAGAATCCTTTGCAAACCTCAAAATGTGGCTAAAAAAAACACATTTTCCTCACATTTTGGTGACAGAAAGTTCTGGAATCATTGAGGAGCCACAAATTTCCTTCCACCCAGCGTTCCCCCCAGTCTCCCGATAAAAATGATACCTCACTTGTGTGGGTAGGACTAGCGCCCGCAACAGAAAATGCCCCAAATGCAACGTGGACACATCACATTTTTTGAAAGAAAACAGAGGTGTTTTTTGCAAAGTGCCTACCTGTACATTTTGGCCTCTAGCTCAGCCGGCACCTAGGGAAACCTACCAAACCTGTGCATTTTTAAAAACTAGAGACGTAGGGGAATCCAAGATGGGGTGACTTGTGGGGCTCTGACCAGGTTCTGTTACCCAGAATCCTTTGCAAACCTCAAAATGTGGCTAAAAAAAACACATTTTCCTCACATTTTGGTGACAGAAAGTTCTGGAACCATTGAGGAGCCACAAATTTCCTTCCATCCAGCGTTCCCCCCAGTCTCCCGATAAAAATGATACCTCACTTGTGTGGGTAGGACTAGCGCCCGCAACAGAAAATGCCCCAAATGCAACGTGGACACATCACATTTTTTTAAAGAAAACAGAGGTGTTTTTTGCAAAGTGCCTACCTGTACATTTTGGCCTCTAGCTCAGCCGGCACCTAGGGAAACCTACCAAACCTGTGCATTTATTAAAACTAGAGACCTAGGGGAATCCAAGATGGGGTGACTTGTGGGGCTCTGACCAGGTTCTGTTACCCAGAATCCTTTGCAAACCTCAAAATTTGGCTAAAAAAACACATTTTCCTCACATTTTGGTGACAGAAAGTTCTGAAATCAGAGAGAAGCCACAAATTTCCTTCCACCCAGCGTTCCCCCAAGTCTCCTGATAAAAATGATACCTCACTTGTGTGGGTAGGCCTAGCGCCCGCGACAGGAAATGCCCCAAAACGCAACGTGGACACATTACATTTTTTGAAAGAAAACAGAGGTGTTTTTTTGCAAAGTGCCTACCTGTAGATTTTGGCCTCTAGCTCAGCCGGCACCTAGGGAAACCTACCAAACCTGTGCATTTTTGAAAACTAGAGACCTAGGGGAATCCAAGATGGGGTGACTTGTGGGGCTCTGACCAGGTTCTGTTACCCAGAATCCTTTGCAAACCTCAACATGTGGCTAAAAAAAACACATTTTCCTCACATTTTGGTGACAGAAAGTTCTGGAATCATTGAGGAGCCACAAATTTCCTTCCACCCAGCGTTCCCCCCAGTCTCCCGATAAAAATGATACCTCACTTGTGTGGGTAGGAATAGCGCCCGCAACAGAAAATGCCCCAAATGCAACGTGGACACATCACATTTTTTTAAAGAAAACAGAGGTGTTTTTTGTAAAGTGCCTACCTGTACATTTTGGCCTCTAGCTCAGCCGGCACCTAGGGAAACCTACCAAACCTGTGCATTTTTTAAAACTAGAGACCTAGGGGAATCCAAGATGGGGTGACTTGTGGGGCTCTGACCAGGTTCTGTTACCCAGAATCCTTTGCAAACCTCAAAAGTTGGGTAAAAAAACACATTTTTCACACATTTTGGTGACAGAAAGTTCTGGAATCATTGAGGAGCCACAAATTTCCTTCCACTCAGCATTCCCCCCAGTCTCCCGATAAAAATTATACCTCACTTGTGTGGGTAGGACTAGCGCCCGCAACAGAAAATGCCCCAAATGCAACGTGGACACATCACATTTTTTGAATGAAAACAGAGGTGTTTTTGCAAAGTGCCTACCTCTACATTTTGGCCTCTAGCTCAGCCGGCACCTAGGGAAACCTACCAAACCTGTGCATTTTTAAAAACTAGAGACCTAGGGGAATCCAAGATGGGGTGACTTGTGGGGCTCTGACCAGGTTCTGTTACCCAGAATCCTTTGCAAACCTCAAAATGTGGCTAAAAAAAACACATTTTCCTCACATTTTGGTGACAGAAAGTTCTGGAATCATTGAGGAGCCACAAATTTCCTTCCACCCAGCGTTGCCCCCAGTCTCCCGATAAAAATGATACCTCACTTGTGTGGGTAGGCCTAGCGCCCGCGACAGGAAATGCCCCAAAACGCAACGTGGACACATCACATTTTTTTAAAGAAAACAGAGGTGTTTGTTGCAAAGTGCCTACCTGTAGATTTTGGCCTCTAGCTCAGGAAACCTAGGGAAACCTACCAAACCTGTGCATTTATTAAAACTAGAGACCTAGGGGAATCCAAGATGGGGTGACTTGTGGGGCTCTGACCAGGTTCTGTTACCCAGAATCCTTTGCAAACCTCAAAATGTGGCTAAAAAAAACACATTTTCCTCACATTTTGGTGACAGAAAGTTCTGAAATCAGAGAGGAGCCAAAAGTTTCCTTCCACCCAGCGTTCCCCCCAGTCTCCCGATAAAAATGATACCTCACTTGTGTGGGTAGGACTAGCGCCCGCAACAGAAAATGCCCCAAATGCAACGTGGACACATCACATTTTTCTACAGAAAATAGAGGTGTTTTTTGCAAAGTGCCTACCTGTACATTTTGGCCTCTAGCTCAGCCGGCACCTAGGGAAACCTACCAAACCTGTGCATTTTTAAAAACTAGAGACCTAGGGGAATCCAAGATGGTGTGACTTGTGGGGCTCTGACCAGGTTCTGTTACCCAGAATCCTTTGCAAACCTCAAAAGTTGGGTAAAAAAACACATTTTCCTCACATTTTGGTGACAGAAAGTTCTGGAATCATTAAGGAGCCACAAATTTCCTTCCACCCAGCGTTCCCCCCAGTCTCCCGATAAAAATGATACCTCACTTGTGTGGGTAGGACTAGCGCCCGCAACAGAAAATGCCCCAAATGCAACGTGGACACATCACATTTTTTGAAAGAAAACAGAGGTGTTTTTTGCAAAGTGCCTACCTGTACATTTTGGCCTCTAGCTCAGCCGGCACCTAGGGAAACCTACCAAACCTGTGCATTTTTAAAAACTAGAGACCTAGGGGAATCCAAGATGGGGTGACTTGTGGGGCTCTGACCAGGTTCTGTTACCCAGAATCCTTTGCAAACCTCAAAAGTTGGCTAAAAAAACACATTTTCCTCACATTTTGGTGACAGAAAGTTCTGAAATCAGAGAAGAGCCACAAATTTCCTTCCACCCAGCGTTCCCCCAAGTGTCCTGATAAAAATGATACCTCACTTGTGTGGGTAGGCCTAGCGCCCGCGACAGGAAATGCCCCAAAACGCAACGTGGACACATTACATTTTTTGAAAGAAAACAGAGGTGTTTTTTGCAAAGTGCCTACCTGTAAATTTTGGCCTCTAGCTCAGCCGGCACCTAGGGAAACCTACCAAACCTGTGCATTTCTTAAAACTAGAGACCTAGGGGAATCCAAGATGGGGTGACTTGTGGGGCTCTGACCAGGTTCTGTTACCCAGAATCCTTTGCAAACCTCAAAATGTGGCTAAAAAAAACACATTTTCCTCACATTTTGGTGACAGAAAGTTCTGGAATCATTGAGGAGCCACAAATTTCCTTCCACCCAGCGTTCCCCCCAGTCTCCCGATAACAATGATACCTCACTTGTGTGGGTAGGACTAGCGCCCGCAACAGAAAATGCCCCAAATGCAACGTGGACACATCACATTTTTCTACAGAAAACAGAGGTGTTTTTTGCAAAGTGCCTACCTGTACATTTTGGCCTCTAGCTCAGCCGGCACCTAGGGAAACCTACCAAACCTCTGCATTTTTAAAAACTAGAGACCTAGGGGAATCCAAGATGGGGTGACTTGTGGGGCTCTGACCAGGTTCTGTTACCCAGAATCCTTTGCAAACCTCAAAAGTTGGGTAAAAAAACACATTTTCCTCACATTTTGGTGACAGAAAGTTCTGGAATCATTGAGGAGCCACAAATTTCCTTCCACCCAGCGTTCCCCCCAGTCTCCCGATAAAAATGATACCTCACTTGTGTGGGTAGGACTAGCGCCCGCAACAGAAAATGCCCCAAATGCAACGTGGACACATCACATTTTTTGAAAGAAAACAGAGGTGTTTTTTGCAAAGTGCCTACCTGTACATTTTGGCCTCTAGCTCAGCCGGCACCAAGGGAAACCTACCAAACCTGTGCATTTTTTAAAACTAGAGACCTAGGGGAATCCAAGATGGGGTGACTTGTGGGGCTCTGACCAGGTTCTGTTACCCAGAATCCTTTGCAAACCTCAAAAGTTGGGTAAAAAAACACATTTTCCTCACATTTTGGTGACAGAAAGTTCTGGAATCATTGAGGAGCCACAAATTTCCTTCCACCCAGCGTTCCCCCCAGTCTCCCGATAAAAATGATACCTCACTTGTGTGGGTAGGACTAGCGCCCGCAACAGAAAATGCCCCAAATGCAACGTGGACACATCACATTTTTTGAAAGAAAACAGAGGTGTTTTTTGCAAAGTGCCTACCTGTACATTTTGGCCTCTAGCTCAGCCGGCACCTAGAGAAACCTACCAAACCTGTGCATTTTTAAAAACTAGAGACCTAGGGGAATCCAATATGGGGTGACTTGTGGGGCTCTGACCAGGTTCTGTTACCCAGAATCCTTTGCAAACCTCAACATTTGGCTAAAAATACACATTTTCCTCACATTTTGGTGACAGAAAGTTCTGAAATCAGAAAGAAGCCACAAATTTCCTTCCACCCAGCGTTCCCCCAAGTCTCCTGATAAAAATGATACCTCACTTGTGTGGGTAGGCCTAGCGCCCGCGACAGGAAATGCCCCAAAACGCAACGTGGACACATTACATTTTTTTAAAGAAAACAGAGGTGTTTTTTTGCAAAGTGCCTACCTGTAGATTTTAGCCTCTAGCTCAGCCGGCACCTAGGGAAACCTACCAAACCTGTGCATTTTTGAAAACTAGAGACCTAGGGGAATCCAAGATGGGGTGACTTGTGGGGCTCTGACCAGGTTCTGTTACCCAGAATCCTTTGCAAACCTCAAAATGTGGCTAAAAAAACACATTTTCCTCACATTTTGGGGACAGAAAGTTCTGGAATCATTGAGGAGCCACAAATTTCCTTCCACCCAGCGTTCCCCCCAGTCTCCCGATAAAAATGATACCTCACTTGTGTGGGTAGGACTAGCGCCCGCAACAGAAAATGCCCCAAATGCAACGTGGACACATCACATTTTTTGAAAGAAAACAGAGGTGTTTTTTGCAAAGTGCCTACCTGTACATTTTGGCCTCTAGCTCAGCCGGCACCTAGGGAAACCTACCAAACCTGTGCATTTTTTAAAACTAGAGACCTAGGGGAATCCAAGATGGGGTGACTTGTGGGGCTCTGACCAGGTTCTGTTACCCAGAATCCTTTGCAAACCTCAAAATGTGGCTAAAAAAAACACATTTTCCTCACATTTTGGTGACAGAAAGTTCTGGAACCATTGAGGAGCCACAAATTTCCTTCCACCCAGCGTTCCCCCCAGTCTCCCGATAAAAATGATACCTCACTTGTGTGGGTAGGACTAGCGCCCGCAACAGAAAATGCCCCAAATGCAACGTGGACACATCACACTTTTTGAAAGAAAACAGAGGTGTTTTTTGCAAAGTGCCTACCTGTACATTTTGGCCTCTAGCTCAGCCGGCACCTAGGGAAACCTACCAAACCTGTGCATTTATTAAAACTAGAGACCTAGGGGAATCCAAGACGGGGTGACTTGTGGGGCTCTGACCAGGTTCTGTTACCCAGAATCCTTTGCAAACCTCAAAATTTGGCTAAAAAAACAAATTTTCCTCACATTTTGGTGACAGAAAGTTCTGAAATCAGAGAGAAGCCACAAATGTCCTTCCACCCAGCGTTCCCCCAAGTCTCCTGATAAAAATGATACCTCACTTGTGTGGGTAGGCCTAGCGCCCGCGACAGGAAATGCCCCAAAACGCAACGTGGACACATTACATTTTTTGAAAGAAAACAGAGGTGTTTTTTTGCAAAGTGCCTACCTGTAGATTTTGGCCTCTAGCTCAGCCGGCACCTAGGGAAACCTACCAAACCTGTGCATTTGTGAAAACTAGAGACCTAGGGGAATCCAAGATGGGGTGACTTGTGGGGCTCTGACCAGGTTCTGTTACCCAGAATCCTTTGCAAACCTCAAAATGTGGCTAAAAAAAACACATTTTCCTCACATTTTGGTGACAGAAAGTTCTGGAATCATTGAGGAGCCACAAATTTCCTTCCACCCAGCGTTCCCCCCAGTCTCCCGATAAAAATGATACCTCACTTGTGTGGGTAGGACTAGCGCCCGCAACAGAAAATGCCCCAAATGCAACGTGGACACATCACATTTTTTGAAAGAAAACAGAGGTGTTTTTTGCAAAGTGCCTACCTGTACATTTTGGCCTCTAGCTCAGCCGGCACCTAGGGAAACCTACCAAACCTGTGCATTTTTAAAAACTAGAGACCCAGGGGAATCCAAGATGGGGTGACTTGTGGGGCTCTGACCAGGTTCTGTTACCCAGAATCCTTTGCAAACCTCAAAAGTTGGGTAAAAAAACACATTTTCCACACATTTTGGTGACAGAAAGTTCTGGAATCATTGAGGAGCCACAAATTTCCTTCCACCCAGCATTCCCCCCAGTCTCCCGATAAAAATGATACCTCACTTGTGTGGGTAGGCCTAGCGCCCGCAACAGAAAATGCCCCAAATGCAACGTGGACACATCACATTTTTTGAAAGAAAACAGAGGTGTTTTTGCAAAGTGCCTACCTGTACATTTTGGCCTCTAGCTCAGCCGGCACCTAGGGAAACCTACCAAACCTGTGCATTTTTAAAAACTAGAGACCTAGGGGAATCCAAGATGGGGTGACTTGTGGGGCTCTGACCAGGTTCTGTTACCCAGAATCCTTTGCAAACCTCAAAAGTTGGGTAAAAAAACACATTTTCCTCACATTTTGGTGACAGAAAGTTCTGGAATCATTGAGGAGCCAGAAATTTCCTTCCACCCAGCGTTCCCCCCAGTCTCCCGATAAAAATGATACCTCACTTGTGTGGGTAGGACTAGCGCCCGCAACAGAAAATGCCCCAAATGCAAAGTGGACACATCACATTTTTTGAAAGAAAACAGAGGTGTTTTTTGCAAAGTGCCTACCTGTACATTTTGGCCTCTAGCTCAGCCGGCACCTAGGGAAACCTACCAAACCTGTGCATTTTTAAAAACTAGAGACCTAGGGGAATCCAAGATGGGGTGACTTGTGGGGCTCTGACCAGGTTCTGTTACCCAGAATCCTTTGCAAACCTCAAAATGTGGCTCAAAAAAACAAATTTTCCTCACATTTTGGTGACAGAAAGTTCTGGAATCATTGAGGAGCCACAAATTTCCTTCCACCCAGCGTTCCCCCCAGTCTCCCGATAAAAATGATACCTCACTTGTGTGGGTAGGACTAGCGCCCGCAACAGAAAATGCCCCAAATGCAACGTGGACACATCACATTTTTTGAAAGAAAACAGAGGTGTTTTTTGCAAAGTGCCTACCTGTACATTGTGGCCTCTAGCTCAGCCGGCACCTAGGGAAACCTACCAAACCTGTGCATTTATTAAAACTAGAGACCTAGGGGAATCCAAGATGGGGTGACTTGTGGGGCTCTGACCAGGTTCTGTTACCCAGAATCCTTTGCAAACCTCAAAATGTGGCTAAAAAAAACACATTTTCCTCACATTTTGGTGACAGAAAGTTCTGGAATCATTGAGGAGCCACAAATTTCCTTCCACCCAGCGTTCCCTCCAGTCTCCCGATAAAAATTATACCTCACTTGTGTGGGTAGGCCTAGCGCCCGCGTCAGGAAATGCCCCAAAACGCAACGTGGACACATCACATTTTTTTAAAGAAAACAGAGGTGTTTGTTGCAAAGTGCCTACCTGTAGATTTTGGCCTCTAGCTCAGCCGGCACCTAGGGAAACCTACCACACCTGTGCATTTATTAAAACTAGAGACCTAGGGGAATCCAAGATGGGGTGACTTGTGGGGCTCTGACCAGGTTCTGTTACCCAGAATCCTTTGCAAACCTCAAAATGTGGCTAAAAAAAACACATTTTCCTCACATTTTGGTGACAGAAAGTTCTGAAATCAGAGAGGAGCCAAAAATTTCCTTCCACCCAGCGTTCCCCCCAGTCTCCCGATAAAAATGATACCTCACTTGTGTGGGTAGGACTAGCGCCCGCAACAGAAAATGCCCCAAATGCAACGTGGACACATCACATTTTTCTACAGAAAATAGAGGTGTTTTTTGCAAAGTGCCTACCTGTACATTTTGGCCTCTAGCTCAGCCGGCACCTAGGGAAACCTACCAAACCTGTGCATTTTTAAAAACTAGAGACCTAGGGGAATCCACGATGGGGTGACTTGTGGGGCTCTGACCAGGTTCTGTTACCCAGAATCCTTTGCAAACCTCAAAAGTTGGGTAAAAAAACACATTTTCCTCACATTTTGGTGACAGAAAGTTCTGGAATCATTGAGGAGCCACAAATTTCCTTCCACCCAGCGTTCCCCCCAGTCTCCCGATAAAAATGATACCTCACTTGTGTGGGTAGGACTAGCGCCCGCAACAGAAAATGCCCCAAATGCAACGTGGACACATCACATTTTTTGAAAGAAAACAGAGGTGTTTTTTGCAAAGTGCCTACCTGTACATTTTGGCCTCTAGCTCAGCCGGCACCTAGGGAAACCTACCAAACCTGTGCATTTTTAAAACCTAGAGACCTAGGGGAATCCAAGATGGGGTGACTTGTGGGGCTCTGACCAGGTTCTGTTACCCAGAATCCTTTGCAAACCTCAAAAGTTGGGTAAAAAAACACATTTTCCTCACATTTTGGTGACAGAAAGTTCTGAAATCAGAGAAGAGCCACAAATTTCCTTCCACCCAGCGTTCCCCCAAGTATCCTGATAAAAATGATACCTCACTTGTGTGGGTAGGCCTAGCGCCCGCGACAGGAAATGCCCCAAAACGCAACGTGGACACATCACATTTTTTGAAAGAAAACAGAGGTGTTTTTTGCAAAGTGCCTACCTGTACATTTTGGCCTCTAGCTCAGCCGGCACCTAGGGAAACCTACCAAACCTGTGCATTTTTAAAAACTAGAGACCTAGGGGAATCCAAGATGGGGTGACTTGTGGGGCTCTGACCAGGTTCTGTTACCCAGAATCCTTTGCAAACCTCAAAAGTTGGCTAAAAAAACACATTTTCCTCACATTTTGGTGACAGAAAGTTCTGGAATCATTGAGGAGCCAGAAATTTCCTTCCACCCAGCGTTCCCCCCAGTCTCCCGATAAAAATGATACCTCACTTGTGTGGGTAGGACTAGCGCCCGCAACAGAAAATGCCCCAAATGCAAAGTGGACACATCACATTTTTTGAAAGAAAACAGAGGTGTTTTTTGCAAAGTGCCTACCTGTACATTTTGGCCTCTAGCTCAGCCGGCACCTAGGGAAACCTACCAAACCTGTGCATTTTTAAAAACTAGAGACCTAGGGGAATCCAAGATGGGGTGACTTGTGGGGCTCTGACCAGGTTCTGTTACCCAGAATCCTTTGCAAACCTCAAAATGTGGCTAAAAAAAACAAATTTTCCTCACATTTTGGTGACAGAAAGTTCTGGAATCATTGAGGAGCCACAAATTTCCTTCCACCCAGCGTTCCCCCCAGTCTCCCGATAAAAATGATACCTCACTTGTGTGGGTAGGACTAGCGCCCGCAACAGAAAATGCCCCAAATGCAACGTGGACACATCACATTTTTTGAAAGAAAACAGAGGTGTTTTTTGCAAAGTGCCTACCTGTACATTTTGGCCTCTAGCTCAGCCGGCACCTAGGGAAACCTACCAAACCTGTGCATTTATTAAAACTAGAGACCTAGGGGAATCCAAGATGGGGTGACTTGTGGGGCTCTGACCAGGTTCTGTTACCCAGAATCCTTTGCAAACCTCAAAATGTGGCTAAAAAAAACACATTTTCCTCACATTTTGGTGACAGAAAGTTCTGGAATCATTGAGGAGCCACAAATTTCCTTCCACCCAGCGTTCCCCCCAGTCTCCCGATAAAAATTATACCTCACTTGTGTGGGTAGGCCTAGCGCCCGCGTCAGGAAATGCCCCAAAACGCAACGTGGACACATCACATTTTTTTAAAGAAAACAGAGGTGTTTGTTGCAAAGTGCCTACCTGTAGATTTTGGCCTCTAGCTCAGCCGGCACCTAGGGAAACCTACCACACCTGTGCATTTATTAAAACTAGAGACCTAGGGGAATCCAAGATGGGGTGACTTGTGGGGCTCTGACCAGGTTCTGTTACCCAGAATCCTTTGCAAACCTCAAAATGTGGCTAAAAAAAACACATTTTCCTCACATTTTGGTGACAGAAAGTTCTGAAATCAGAGAAGAGCCAAAAATTTCCTTCCACCCAGCGTTCCCCCCAGTCTCCCGATAAAAATGATACCTCACTTGTGTGGGTAGGACTAGCGCCCGCAACAGAAAATGCCCCAAATGCAACGTGGACACATCACATTTTTCTACAGAAAATAGAGGTGTTTTTTGCAAAGTGCCTACCTGTACATTTTGGCCTCTAGCTCAGCCGGCACCTAGGGAAACCTACCAAACCTGTGCATTTTTAAAAACTAGAGACCTTGGGGAATCCAAGATGGGGTGACTTGTGGGGCTCTGACCAGGTTCTGTTACCCAGAATCCTTTGCAAACCTCAAAATGTGGCTTAAAAAAACACATTTTCCTCACATTTTGGTGACAGAAAGTTCTGGAACCATTGAGGAGCCACAAATTTCCTTCCACCCAGCGTTCCCCCCAGTCTCCCGATAAAAATGATACCTCACTTGTGTGGGTAGGACTAGCGCCCGCAACAGAAAATGCCCCAAATGCAACGTGGACACATCACATTTTTTGAAAGAAAACAGAGGTGTTTTTTGCAAAGTGCCTACCTGTACATTTTGGCCTCTAGCTCAGCCGGCACCTAGGGAAACCTACCAAACCTGTGCATTTATTAAAACTAGAGACCTAGGGGAATCCAAGATGGGGTGACTTGTGGGGCTCTGACCAGGTTCTGTTACCCAGAATCCTTTGCAAACCTCAAAATTTGGCTAAAAAAACACATTTTCCTCACATTTTGGTGACAGAAAGTTCTGAAATCAGAGAGAAGCCACAAATTTCCTTCCACCCAGCGTTCCCCCAAGTCTCCTGATAAAAATGATACCTCACTTGTGTGGGTAGGCCTAGCGCCCGCGACAGGAAATGCCCCAAAACGCAACGTGGACACATTACATTTTTTGAAAGAAAACAGAGGTGTTTTTTTGCAAAGTGCCTACCTGTAGATTTTGGCCTCTAGCTCAGCCGGCACCTAGGGAAACCTACCAAACCTGTGCATTTGTGAAAACTAGAGACCTAGGGGAATCCAAGATGGGGTGACTTGTGGGGCTCTGACCAGGTTCTGTTACCCAGAATCCTTTGCAAACCTCAAAATGTGGCTAAAAAAAACACATTTTCCTCACATTTTGGTGACAGAAAGTTCTGGAATCATTGAGGAGCCACAAATTTCCTTCCACCCAGCGTTCCCCCCAGTCTCCCGATAAAAATGATACCTCACTTGTGTGGGTAGGACTAGCGCCCGCAACAGAAAATGCCCCAAATGCAACGTGGACACATCACATTTTTTGAAAGAAAACAGAGGTGTTTTTTGCAAAGTGCCTACCTGTACATTTTGGCCTCTAGCTCAGCCGGCACCTAGGGAAACCTACCAAACCTGTGCATTTTTAAAAACTAGAGACCCAGGGGAATCCAAGATGGGGTGACTTGTGGGGCTCTGACCAGGTTCTGTTACCCAGAATCCTTTGCAAACCTCAAAAGTTGGGTAAAAAAACACATTTTCCACACATTTTGGTGACAGAAAGTTCTGGAATCATTGAGGAGCCACAAATTTCCTTCCACCCAGCATTCCCCCCAGTCTCCCGATAAAAATGATACCTCACTTGTGTGGGTAGGCCTAGCGCCCGCAACAGAAAATGCCCCAAATGCAACGTGGACACATCACATTTTTTGAAAGAAAACAGAGGTGTTTTTGCAAAGTGCCTACCTGTACATTTTGGCCTCTAGCTCAGCCGGCACCTAGGGAAACCTACCAAACCTGTGCATTTTTAAAAACTAGAGACCTAGGGGAATCCAAGATGGGGTGACTTGTGGGGCTCTGACCAGGTTCTGTTACCCAGAATCCTTTGCAAACCTCAAAAGTTGGGTAAAAAAACACATTTTCCTCACATTTTGGTGACAGAAAGTTCTGGAATCATTGAGGAGCCAGAAATTTCCTTCCACCCAGCGTTCCCCCCAGTCTCCCGATAAAAATGATACCTCACTTGTGTGGGTAGGACTAGCGCCCGCAACAGAAAATGCCCCAAATGCAAAGTGGACACATCACATTTTTTGAAAGAAAACAGAGGTGTTTTTTGCAAAGTGCCTACCTGTACATTTTGGCCTCTAGCTCAGCCGGCACCTAGGGAAACCTACCAAACCTGTGCATTTTTAAAAACTAGAGACCTAGGGGAATCCAAGATGGGGTGACTTGTGGGGCTCTGACCAGGTTCTGTTACCCAGAATCCTTTGCAAACCTCAAAATGTGGCTCAAAAAAACAAATTTTCCTCACATTTTGGTGACAGAAAGTTCTGGAATCATTGAGGAGCCACAAATTTCCTTCCACCCAGCGTTCCCCCCAGTCTCCCGATAAAAATGATACCTCACTTGTGTGGGTAGGACTAGCGCCCGCAACAGAAAATGCCCCAAATGCAACGTGGACACATCACATTTTTTGAAAGAAAACAGAGGTGTTTTTTGCAAAGTGCCTACCTGTACATTGTGGCCTCTAGCTCAGCCGGCACCTAGGGAAACCTACCAAACCTGTGCATTTATTAAAACTAGAGACCTAGGGGAATCCAAGATGGGGTGACTTGTGGGGCTCTGACCAGGTTCTGTTACCCAGAATCCTTTGCAAACCTCAAAATGTGGCTAAAAAAAACACATTTTCCTCACATTTTGGTGACAGAAAGTTCTGGAATCATTGAGGAGCCACAAATTTCCTTCCACCCAGCGTTCCCTCCAGTCTCCCGATAAAAATTATACCTCACTTGTGTGGGTAGGCCTAGCGCCCGCGTCAGGAAATGCCCCAAAACGCAACGTGGACACATCACATTTTTTTAAAGAAAACAGAGGTGTTTGTTGCAAAGTGCCTACCTGTAGATTTTGGCCTCTAGCTCAGCCGGCACCTAGGGAAACCTACCACACCTGTGCATTTATTAAAACTAGAGACCTAGGGGAATCCAAGATGGGGTGACTTGTGGGGCTCTGACCAGGTTCTGTTACCCAGAATCCTTTGCAAACCTCAAAATGTGGCTAAAAAAAACACATTTTCCTCACATTTTGGTGACAGAAAGTTCTGAAATCAGAGAGGAGCCAAAAATTTCCTTCCACCCAGCGTTCCCCCCAGTCTCCCGATAAAAATGATACCTCACTTGTGTGGGTAGGACTAGCGCCCGCAACAGAAAATGCCCCAAATGCAACGTGGACACATCACATTTTTCTACAGAAAATAGAGGTGTTTTTTGCAAAGTGCCTACCTGTACATTTTGGCCTCTAGCTCAGCCGGCACCTAGGGAAACCTACCAAACCTGTGCATTTTTAAAAACTAGAGACCTAGGGGAATCCACGATGGGGTGACTTGTGGGGCTCTGACCAGGTTCTGTTACCCAGAATCCTTTGCAAACCTCAAAAGTTGGGTAAAAAAACACATTTTCCTCACATTTTGGTGACAGAAAGTTCTGGAATCATTGAGGAGCCACAAATTTCCTTCCACCCAGCGTTCCCCCCAGTCTCCCGATAAAAATGATACCTCACTTGTGTGGGTAGGACTAGCGCCCGCAACAGAAAATGCCCCAAATGCAACGTGGACACATCACATTTTTTGAAAGAAAACAGAGGTGTTTTTTGCAAAGTGCCTACCTGTACATTTTGGCCTCTAGCTCAGCCGGCACCTAGGGAAACCTACCAAACCTGTGCATTTTTAAAACCTAGAGACCTAGGGGAATCCAAGATGGGGTGACTTGTGGGGCTCTGACCAGGTTCTGTTACCCAGAATCCTTTGCAAACCTCAAAAGTTGGGTAAAAAAACACATTTTCCTCACATTTTGGTGACAGAAAGTTCTGAAATCAGAGAAGAGCCACAAATTTCCTTCCACCCAGCGTTCCCCCAAGTATCCTGATAAAAATGATACCTCACTTGTGTGGGTAGGCCTAGCGCCCGCGACAGGAAATGCCCCAAAACGCAACGTGGACACATCACATTTTTTGAAAGAAAACAGAGGTGTTTTTTGCAAAGTGCCTACCTGTACATTTTGGCCTCTAGCTCAGCCGGCACCTAGGGAAACCTACCAAACCTGTGCATTTTTAAAAACTAGAGACCTAGGGGAATCCAAGATGGGGTGACTTGTGGGGCTCTGACCAGGTTCTGTTACCCAGAATCCTTTGCAAACCTCAAAAGTTGGCTAAAAAAACACATTTTCCTCACATTTTGGTGACAGAAAGTTCTGGAATCATTGAGGAGCCAGAAATTTCCTTCCACCCAGCGTTCCCCCCAGTCTCCCGATAAAAATGATACCTCACTTGTGTGGGTAGGACTAGCGCCCGCAACAGAAAATGCCCCAAATGCAAAGTGGACACATCACATTTTTTGAAAGAAAACAGAGGTGTTTTTTGCAAAGTGCCTACCTGTACATTTTGGCCTCTAGCTCAGCCGGCACCTAGGGAAACCTACCAAACCTGTGCATTTTTAAAAACTAGAGACCTAGGGGAATCCAAGATGGGGTGACTTGTGGGGCTCTGACCAGGTTCTGTTACCCAGAATCCTTTGCAAACCTCAAAATGTGGCTAAAAAAAACAAATTTTCCTCACATTTTGGTGACAGAAAGTTCTGGAATCATTGAGGAGCCACAAATTTCCTTCCACCCAGCGTTCCCCCCAGTCTCCCGATAAAAATGATACCTCACTTGTGTGGGTAGGACTAGCGCCCGCAACAGAAAATGCCCCAAATGCAACGTGGACACATCACATTTTTTGAAAGAAAACAGAGGTGTTTTTTGCAAAGTGCCTACCTGTACATTTTGGCCTCTAGCTCAGCCGGCACCTAGGGAAACCTACCAAAC
This sequence comes from Pleurodeles waltl, assembly GCF_031143425.1. Lineage (NCBI taxonomy): Eukaryota > Metazoa > Chordata > Amphibia > Caudata > Salamandridae > Pleurodeles > Pleurodeles waltl. Next base: position 812,976,073 of record NC_090450.1, read on the forward strand.
CTGTGCATTTATTAAAACTAGAGACCTAGGGGAATCCAAGATGGGGTGACTTGTGGGGCTCTGACCAGGTTCTGTTACCCAGAATCCTTTGCAAACCTCAAAATGTGGCTAAAAAAAACACATTTTCCTCACATTTTGGTGACAGAAAGTTCTGGAATCATTGAGGAGCCACAAATTTCCTTCCACCCAGCGTTCCCCCCAGTCTCCCGATAAAAATTATACCTCACTTGTGTGGGTAGGCCTAGCGCCCGCGTCAGGAAATGCCCCAAAACGCAACGTGGACACATCACATTTTTTTAAAGAAAACAGAGGTGTTTGTTGCAAAGTGCCTACCTGTAGATTTTGGCCTCTAGCTCAGCCGGCACCTAGGGAAACCTACCACACCTGTGCATTTATTAAAACTAGAGACCTAGGGGAATCCAAGATGGGGTGACTTGTGGGGCTCTGACCAGGTTCTGTTACCCAGAATCCTTTGCAAACCTCAAAATGTGGCTAAAAAAAACACATTTTCCTCACATTTTGGTGACAGAAAGTTCTGAAATCAGAGAAGAGCCAAAAATTTCCTTCCACCCAGCGTTCCCCCCAGTCTCCCGATAAAAATGATACCTCACTTGTGTGGGTAGGACTAGCGCCCGCAACAGAAAATGCCCCAAATGCAACGTGGACACATCACATTTTTCTACAGAAAATAGAGGTGTTTTTTGCAAAGTGCCTACCTGTACATTTTGGCCTCTAGCTCAGCCGGCACCTAGGGAAACCTACCAAACCTGTGCATTTTTAAAAACTAGAGACCTAGGGGAATCCACGATGGGGTGACTTGTGGGGCTCTGACCAGGTTCTGTTACCCAGAATCCTTTGCAAACCTCAAAAGTTGGGTAAAAAAACACATTTTCCTCACATTTTGGTGACAGAAAGTTCTGGAATCATTGAGGAGCCACAAATTTCCTTCCACCCAGCGTTCCCCCCAGTCTCCCGATAAAAATGATACCTCACTTGTGTGGGTAGGACTAGCGCCCGCAACAGAAAATGCCCCAAATGCAACGTGGACACATCACATTTTTTTAAAGAAAACAGAGGTGTTTTTTGCAAAGTGCCTACCTGTACATTTTGGCCTCTAGCTCAGCCGGCACCTAGGGAAACCTACCAAACCTGTGCATTTTTAAAACCTAGAGACCTAGGGGAATCCAAGATGGGGTGACTTGTGGGGCTCTGACCAGGTTCTGTTACCCAGAATCCTTTGCAAACCTCAAAAGTTGGCTAAAAAAACACATTTTCCTCACATTTTGGTGACAGAAAGTTCTGGAATCATTGAGGAGCCACAAATTTCCTTCCACCCAGCGTTCCCCCAAGTATCCTGATAAAAATGATACCTCACTTGTGTGGGTAGGCCTAGCGCCCGCGACAGGAAATGCCCCAAAACGCAACGTGGACACATCACATTTTTTGAAAGAAAACAGAGGTGTTTTTTGCAAAGTGCCTACCTGTACATTTTGGCCTCTAGCTCAGCCGGCACCTAGGGAAACCTACCAAACCTGTGCATTTTTAAAAACTAGAGACCTAGGGGAATCCAAGATGGGGTGACTTGTGGGGCTCTGACCAGGTTCTGTTACCCAGAATCCTTTGCAAACCTCAAAAGTTGGCTAAAAAAACACATTTTCCTCACATTTTGGTGACAGAAAGTTCTGGAATCATTGAGGAGCCAGAAATTTCCTTCCACCCAGCGTTCCCCCCAGTCTCCCGATAAAAATGATACCTCACTTGTGTGGGTAGGACTAGCGCCCGCAACAGAAAATGCCCCAAATGCAACGTGGACACATCACATTTTTTGAAAGAAAACAGAGGTGTTTTTTGCAAAGTGCCTACCTGTACATTTTGGCCTCTAGCTCAGCCGGCACCTAGGGAAACCTACCAAACCTGTGCATTTATTAAAACTAGAGACCTAGGGGAATCCAAGATGGGGTGACTTGTGGGGCTCTGACCAGGTTCTGTTACCCAGAATCCTTTGCAAACCTCAAAATGTGGCTAAAAAAAACACATTTTCCTCACATTTTGGTGACAGAAAGTTCTGGAATCATTGAGGAGCCACAAATTTCCTTCCACCCAGCGTTCCCCCCAGTCTCCCGATAAAAATTATACCTCACTTGTGTGGGTAGGCCTAGCGCCCGCGTCAGGAAATGCCCCAAAACGCAACGTGGACACATCACATTTTTTTAAAGAAAACAGAGGTGTTTGTTGCAAAGTGCCTACCTGTAGATTTTGGCCTCTAGCTCAGCCGGCACCTAGGGAAACCTACCACACCTGTGCATTTATTAAAACTAGAGACCTAGGGGAATCCAAGATGGGGTGACTTGTGGGGCTCTGACCAGGTTCTGTTACCCAGAATCCTTTGCAAACCTCAAAATGTGGCTAAAAAAAACACATTTTCCTCACATTTTGGTGACAGAAAGTTCTGAAATCAGAGAAGAGCCAAAAATTTCCTTCCACCCAGCGTTCCCCCCAGTCTCCCGATAAAAATGATACCTCACTTGTGTGGGTAGGACTAGCGCCCGCAACAGAAAATGCCCCAAATGCAACGTGGACACATCACATTTTTCTACAGAAAATAGAGGTGTTTTTTGCAAAGTGCCTACCTGTACATTTTGGCCTCTAGCTCAGCCGGCACCTAGGGAAACCTACCAAACCTGTGCATTTTTAAAAACTAGAGACCTAGGGGAATCCACGATGGGGTGACTTGTGGGGCTCTGACCAGGTTCTGTTACCCAGAATCCTTTGCAAACCTCAAAAGTTGGGTAAAAAAACACATTTTCCTCACATTTTGGTGACAGAAAGTTCTGGAATCATTGAGGAGCCACAAATTTCCTTCCACCCAGCGTTCCCCCCAGTCTCCCGATAAAAATGATACCTCACTTGTGTGGGTAGGACTAGCGCCCGCAACAGAAAATGCCCCAAATGCAACGTGGACACATCACATTTTTTTAAAGAAAACAGAGGTGTTTTTTGCAAAGTGCCTACCTGTACATTTTGGCCTCTAGCTCAGCCGGCACCTAGGGAAACCTACCAAACCTGTGCATTTTTAAAACCTAGAGACCTAGGGGAATCCAAGATGGGGTGACTTGTGGGGCTCTGACCAGGTTCTGTTACCCAGAATCCTTTGCAAACCTCAAAAGTTGGCTAAAAAAACACATTTTCCTCACATTTTGGTGACAGAAAGTTCTGGAATCATTGAGGAGCCACAAATTTCCTTCCACCCAGCGTTCCCCCAAGTATCCTGATAAAAATGATACCTCACTTGTGTGGGTAGGCCTAGCGCCCGCGACAGGAAATGCCCCAAAACGCAACGTGGACACATCACATTTTTTGAAAGAAAACAGAGGTGTTTTTTGCAAAGTGCCTACCTGTACATTTTGGCCTCTAGCTCAGCCGGCACCTAGGGAAACCTACCAAACCTGTGCATTTTTAAAAACTAGAGACCTAGGGGAATCCAAGATGGGGTGACTTGTGGGGCTCTGACCAGGTTCTGTTACCCAGAATCCTTTGCAAACCTCAAAAGTTGGCTAAAAAAACACATTTTCCTCACATTTTGGTGACAGAAAGTTCTGGAATCATTGAGGAGCCAGAAATTTCCTTCCACCCAGCGTTCCCCCCAGTCTCCCGATAAAAATGATACCTCACTTGTGTGGGTAGGACTAGCGCCCGCAACAGAAAATGCCCCAAAACGCAACGTGGACACATCACATTTTTTGAAAGAAAACAGAGGTGTTTTTTGCAAAGTGCCTACCTGTACATTTTGGCCTCTAGCTCAGCCGGCACCTAGGGAAACCTACCAAACCTGTGCATTTTTAAAAACTAGAGACCTAGGGGAATCCAAGATGGGGTGACTTGTGGGGCTCTGACCAGGTTCTGTTACCCAGAATCCTTTGCAAACCTCAAAAGTTGGCTAAAAAAAACAAATTTTCCTCACATTTTGGTGACAGAAAGTTCTGGAATCATTGAGGAGCCACAAATTTCCTTCCACCCAGCGTTCCCCCCAGTCTCCCGATAAAAATGATACCTCACTTGTGTGGGTAGGACTAGCGCCCGCAACAGAAAATGCCCCAAATGCAACGTGGACACATCACATTTTTTGAAAGAAAACAGAGGTGTTTTTTGCAAAGTGCCTACCTGTACATTTTGGCCTCTAGCTCAGCCGGCACCTAGGGAAACCTACCAAACCTGTGCATTTTTAAAAACTAGAGACGTAGGGGAATCCAAGATGGGGTGACTTGTGGGGCTCTGACCAGGTTCTGTTACCCAGAATCCTTTGCAAACCTCAAAATGTGGCTAAAAAAAACAAATTTTCCTCACATTTTGGTGACAGAAAGTTCTGGAACCATTGAGGAGCCACAAATTTCCTTCCATCCAGCGTTCCCCCCAGTCTCCCGATAAAAATGATACCTCACTTGTGTGGGTAGGACTAGCGCCCGCAACAGAAAATGCCCCAAATGCAACGTGGACACATCACATTTTTTTAAAGAAAACAGAGGTGTTTTTTGCAAAGTGCCTACCTGTACATTTTGGCCTCTAGCTCAGCCGGCACCTAGGGAAACCTACCAAACCTGTGCATTTATTAAAACTAGAGACCTAGGGGAATCCAAGATGGGGTGACTTGTGGGGCTCTGACCAGGTTCTGTTACCCAGAATCCTTTGCAAACCTCAAAATTTGGCTAAAAAAACACATTTTCCTCACATTTTGGTGACAGAAAGTTCTGAAATCAGAGAGAAGCCACAAATTTCCTTCCACCCAGCGTTCCCCCAAGTCTCCTGATAAAAATGATACCTCACTTGTGTGGGTAGGCCTAGCGCCCGCGACAGGAAATGCCCCAAAACGCAACGTGGACACATTACATTTTTTGAAAGAAAACAGAGGTGTTTTTTTGCAAAGTGCCTACCTGTAGATTTTGGCCTCTAGCTCAGCCGGCACCTAGGGAAACCTACCAAACCTGTGCATTTTTGAAAACTAGAGACCTAGGGGAATCCAAGATGGGGTGACTTGTGGGGCTCTGACCAGGTTCTGTTACCCAGAATCCTTTGCAAACCTCAACATGTGGCTAAAAAAAACACATTTTCCTCACATTTTGGTGACAGAAAGTTCTGGAATCATTGAGGAGCCACAAATTTCCTTCCACCCAGCGTTCCCCCCAGTCTCCCGATAAAAATGATACCTCACTTGTGTGGGTAGGAATAGCGCCCGCAACAGAAAATGCCCCAAATGCAACGTGGACACATCACATTTTTTTAAAGAAAACAGAGGTGTTTTTTGTAAAGTGCCTACCTGTACATTTTGGCCTCTAGCTCAGCCGGCACCTAGGGAAACCTACCAAACCTGTGCATTTTTAAAAACTAGAGACCTAGGGGAATCCAAGATGGGGTGACTTGTGGGGCTCTGACCAGGTTCTGTTACCCAGAATCCTTTGCAAACCTCAAAAGTTGGGTAAAAAAACACATTTTTCACACATTTTGGTGACAGAAAGTTCTGGAATCATTGAGGAGCCACAAATTTCCTTCCACTCAGCATTCCCCCCAGTCTCCCGATAAAAATTATACCTCACTTGTGTGGGTAGGACTAGCGCCCGCAACAGAAAATGCCCCAAATGCAACGTGGACACATCACATTTTTTGAATGAAAACAGAGGTGTTTTTGCAAAGTGCCTACCTCTACATTTTGGCCTCTAGCTCAGCCGGCACCTAGGGAAACCTACCAAACCTGTGCATTTTTAAAAACTAGAGACCTAGGGGAATCCAAGATGGGGTGACTTGTGGGGCTCTGACCAGGTTCTGTTACCCAGAATCCTTTGCAAACCTCAAAATGTGGCTAAAAAAAACACATTTTCCTCACATTTTGGTGACAGAAAGTTCTGGAATCATTGAGGAGCCACAAATTTCCTTCCACCCAGCGTTGCCCCCAGTCTCCCGATAAAAATGATACCTCACTTGTGTGGGTAGGCCTAGCGCCCGCGACAGGAAATGCCCCAAAACGCAACGTGGACACATCACATTTTTTTAAAGAAAACAGAGGTGTTTGTTGCAAAGTGCCTACCTGTAGATTTTGGCCTCTAGCTCAGGAAACCTAGGGAAACCTACCAAACCTGTGCATTTATTAAAACTAGAGACCTAGGGGAATCCAAGATGGGGTGACTTGTGGGGCTCTGACCAGGTTCTGTTACCCAGAATCCTTTGCAAACCTCAAAATGTGGCTAAAAAAAACACATTTTCCTCACATTTTGGTGACAGAAAGTTCTGAAATCAGAGAGGAGCCAAAAGTTTCCTTCCACCCAGCGTTCCCCCCAGTCTCCCGATAAAAATGATACCTCACTTGTGTGGGTAGGACTAGCGCCCGCAACAGAAAATGCCCCAAATGCAACGTGGACACATCACATTTTTCTACAGAAAATAGAGGTGTTTTTTGCAAAGTGCCTACCTGTACATTTTGGCCTCTAGCTCAGCCGGCACCTAGGGAAACCTACCAAACCTGTGCATTTTTAAAAACTAGAGACCTAGGGGAATCCAAGATGGTGTGACTTGTGGGGCTCTGACCAGGTTCTGTTACCCAGAATCCTTTGCAAACCTCAAAAGTTGGGTAAAAAAACACATTTTCCTCACATTTTGGTGACAGAAAGTTCTGGAATCATTGAGGAGCCACAAATTTCCTTCCACCCAGCGTTCCCCCCAGTCTCCCGATAAAAATGATACCTCACTTGTGTGGGTAGGACTAGCGCCCGCAACAGAAAATGCCCCAAATGCAACGTGGACACATCACATTTTTTGAAAGAAAACAGAGGTGTTTTTTGCAAAGTGCCTACCTGTACATTTTGGCCTCTAGCTCAGCCGGCACCTAGGGAAACCTACCAAACCTGTGCATTTTTAAAAACTAGAGACCTAGGGGAATCCAAGATGGGGTGACTTGTGGGGCTCTGACCAGGTTCTGTTACCCAGAATCCTTTGCAAACCTCAAAAGTTGGCTAAAAAAACACATTTTCCTCACATTTTGGTGACAGAAAGTTCTGAAATCAGAGAAGAGCCACAAATTTCCTTCCACCCAGCGTTCCCCCAAGTGTCCTGATAAAAATGATACCTCACTTGTGTGGGTAGGCCTAGCGCCCGCGACAGGAAATGCCCCAAAACGCAACGTGGACACATTACATTTTTTGAAAGAAAACAGAGGTGTTTTTTGCAAAGTGCCTACCTGTAAATTTTGGCCTCTAGCTCAGCCGGCACCTAGGGAAACCTACCAAACCTGTGCATTTCTTAAAACTAGAGACCTAGGGGAATCCAAGATGGGGTGACTTGTGGGGCTCTGACCAGGTTCTGTTACCCAGAATCCTTTGCAAACCTCAAAATGTGGCTAAAAAAAACACATTTTCCTCACATTTTGGTGACAGAAAGTTCTGGAATCATTGAGGAGCCACAAATTTCCTTCCACCCAGCGTTCCCCCCAGTCTCCCGATAACAATGATACCTCACTTGTGTGGGTAGGACTAGCGCCCGCAACAGAAAATGCCCCAAATGCAACGTGGACACATCACATTTTTCTACAGAAAACAGAGGTGTTTTTTGCAAAGTGCCTACCTGTACATTTTGGCCTCTAGCTCAGCCGGCACCTAGGGAAACCTACCAAACCTCTGCATTTTTAAAAACTAGAGACCTAGGGGAATCCAAGATGGGGTGACTTGTGGGGCTCTGACCAGGTTCTGTTACCCAGAATCCTTTGCAAACCTCAAAAGTTGGGTAAAAAAACACATTTTCCTCACATTTTGGTGACAGAAAGTTCTGGAATCATTGAGGAGCCACAAATTTCCTTCCACCCAGCGTTCCCCCCAGTCTCCCGATAAAAATGATACCTCACTTGTGTGGGTAGGACTAGCGCCCGCAACAGAAAATGCCCCAAATGCAACGTGGACACATCACATTTTTTTAAAGAAAACAGAGGTGTTTTTTGCAAAGTGCCTACCTGTACATTTTGGCCTCTAGCTCAGCCGGCACCAAGGGAAACCTACCAAACCTGTGCATTTTTTAAAACTAGAGACCTAGGGGAATCCAAGATGGGGTGACTTGTGGGGCTCTGACCAGGTTCTGTTACCCAGAATCCTTTGCAAACCTCAAAAGTTGGGTAAAAAAACACATTTTCCTCACATTTTGGTGACAGAAAGTTCTGGAATCATTGAGGAGCCACAAATTTCCTTCCACCCAGCGTTCCCCCCAGTCTCCCGATAAAAATGATACCTCACTTGTATGGGTAGGACTAGCGCCCGCAACAGAAAATGCCCCAAATGCAACGTGGACACATCACATTTTTTGAAAGAAAACAGAGGTGTTTTTTGCAAAGTGCCTACCTGTACATTTTGGCCTCTAGCTCAGCCGGCACCTAGAGAAACCTACCAAACCTGTGCATTTTTAAAAACTAGAGACCTAGGGGAATCCAATATGGGGTGACTTGTGGGGCTCTGACCAGGTTCTGTTACCCAGAATCCTTTGCAAACCTCAACATTTGGCTAAAAATACACATTTTCCTCACATTTTGGTGACAGAAAGTTCTGAAATCAGAAAGAAGCCACAAATTTCCTTCCACCCAGCGTTCCCCCAAGTCTCCTGATAAAAATGATACCTCACTTGTGTGGGTAGGCCTAGCGCCCGCGACAGGAAATGCCCCAAAACGCAACGTGGACACATTACATTTTTTTAAAGAAAACAGAGGTGTTTTTTTGCAAAGTGCCTACCTGTAGATTTTAGCCTCTAGCTCAGCCGGCACCTAGGGAAACCTACCAAACCTGTGCATTTTTGAAAACTAGAGACCTAGGGGAATCCAAGATGGGGTGACTTGTGGGGCTCTGACCAGGTTCTGTTACCCAGAATCCTTTGCAAACCTCAAAATGTGGCTAAAAAAACACATTTTCCTCACATTTTGGGGACAGAAAGTTCTGGAATCATTGAGGAGCCACAAATTTCCTTCCACCCAGCGTTCCCCCCAGTCTCCCGATAAAAATGATACCTCACTTGTGTGGGTAGGACTAGCGCCCGCAACAGAAAATGCCCCAAATGCAACGTGGACACATCACATTTTTTGAAAGAAAACAGAGGTGTTTTTTGCAAAGTGCCTACCTGTACATTTTGGCCTCTAGCTCAGCCGGCACCTAGGGAAACCTACCAAACCTGTGCATTTTTTAAAACTAGAGACCTAGGGGAATCCAAGATGGGGTGACTTGTGGGGCTCTGACCAGGTTCTGTTACCCAGAATCCTTTGCAAACCTCAAAATGTGGCTAAAAAAACCACATTTTCCTCACATTTTGGTGACAGAAAGTTCTGGAACCATTGAGGAGCCACAAATTTCCTTCCACCCAGCGTTCCCCCCAGTCTCCCGATAAAAATGATACCTCACTTGTGTGGGTAGGACTAGCGCCCGCAACAGAAAATGCCCCAAATGCAACGTGGACACATCACACTTTTTGAAAGAAAACAGAGGTGTTTTTTGCAAAGTGCCTACCTGTACATTTTGGCCTCTAGCTCAGCCGGCACCTAGGGAAACCTACCAAACCTGTGCATTTATTAAAACTAGAGACCTAGGGGAATCCAAGACGGGGTGACTTGTGGGGCTCTGACCAGGTTCTGTTACCCAGAATCCTTTGCAAACCTCAAAATTTGGCTAAAAAAACACATTTTCCTCACATTTTGGTGACAGAAAGTTCTGAAATCAGAGAGAAGTCACAAATGTCCTTCCACCCAGCGTTCCCCCAAGTCTCCTGATAAAAATGATACCTCACTTGTGTGGGTAGGCCTAGCGCCCGCGACAGGAAATGCCCCAAAACGCAACGTGGACACATTACATTTTTTGAAAGAAAACAGAGGTGTTTTTTTGCAAAGTGCCTACCTGTAGATTTTGGCCTCTAGCTCAGCCGGCACCTAGGGAAACCTACCAAACCTGTGCATTTGTGAAAACTAGAGACCTAGGGGAATCCAAGATGGGGTGACTTGTGGGGCTCTGACCAGGTTCTGTTACCCAGAATCCTTTGCAAACCTCAAAATGTGGCTAAAAAAAACACATTTTCCTCACATTTTGGTGACAGAAAGTTCTGGAATCATTGAGGAGCCACAAATTTCCTTCCACCCAGCGTTCCCCCCAGTCTCCCGATAAAAATGATACCTCACTTGTGTGGGTAGGACTAGCGCCCGCAACAGAAAATGCCCCAAATGCAACGTGGACACATCACATTTTTTGAAAGAAAACAGAGGTGTTTTTTGCAAAGTGCCTACCTGTACATTTTGGCCTCTAGCTCAGCCGGCACCTAGGGAAACCTACCAAACCTGTGCATTTTTAAAAACTAGAGACCCAGGGGAATCCAAGATGGGGTGACTTGTGGGGCTCTGACCAGGTTCTGTTACCCAGAATCCTTTGCAAACCTCAAAAGTTGGGTAAAAAAACACATTTTCCACACATTTTGGTGACAGAAAGTTCTGGAATCATTGAGGAGCCACAAATTTCCTTCCACCCAGCATTCCCCCCAGTCTCCCGATAAAAATGATACCTCACTTGTGTGGGTAGGCCTAGCGCCCGCAACAGAAAATGCCCCAAATGCAACGTGGACACATCACATTTTTTGAAAGAAAACAGAGGTGTTTTTGCAAAGTGCCTACCTGTACATTTTGGCCTCTAGCTCAGCCGGCACCTAGGGAAACCTACCAAACCTGTGCATTTTTAAAAACTAGAGACCTAGGGGAATCCAAGATGGGGTGACTTGTGGGGCTCTGACCAGGTTCTGTTACCCAGAATCCTTTGCAAACCTCAAAAGTTGGGTAAAAAAACACATTTTCCTCACATTTTGGTGACAGAAAGTTCTGGAATCATTGAGGAGCCAGAAATTTCCTTCCACCCAGCGTTCCCCCCAGTCTCCCGATAAAAATGATACCTCACTTGTGTGGGTAGGACTAGCGCCCGCAACAGAAAATGCCCCAAATGCAAAGTGGACACATCACATTTTTTGAAAGAAAACAGAGGTGTTTTTTGCAAAGTGCCTACCTGTACATTTTGGCCTCTAGCTCAGCCGGCACCTAGGGAAACCTACCAAACCTGTGCATTTTTAAAAACTAGAGACCTAGGGGAATCCAAGATGGGGTGACTTGTGGGGCTCTGACCAGGTTCTGTTACCCAGAATCCTTTGCAAACCTCAAAATGTGGCTCAAAAAAACAAATTTTCCTCACATTTTGGTGACAGAAAGTTCTGGAATCATTGAGGAGCCACAAATTTCCTTCCACCCAGCGTTCCCCCCAGTCTCCCGATAAAAATGATACCTCACTTGTGTGGGTAGGACTAGCGCCCGCAACAGAAAATGCCCCAAATGCAACGTGGACACATCACATTTTTTTAAAGAAAACAGAGGTGTTTTTTGCAAAGTGCCTACCTGTACATTGTGGCCTCTAGCTCAGCCGGCACCTAGGGAAACCTACCAAACCTGTGCATTTATTAAAACTAGAGACCTAGGGGAATCCAAGATGGGGTGACTTGTGGGGCTCTGACCAGGTTCTGTTACCCAGAATCCTTTGCAAACCTCAAAATGTGGCTAAAAAAAACACATTTTCCTCACATTTTGGTGACAGAAAGTTCTGGAATCATTGAGGAGCCACAAATTTCCTTCCACCCAGCGTTCCCTCCAGTCTCCCGATAAAAATTATACCTCACTTGTGTGGGTAGGCCTAGCGCCCGCGTCAGGAAATGCCCCAAAACGCAACGTGGACACATCACATTTTTTTAAAGAAAACAGAGGTGTTTGTTGCAAAGTGCCTACCTGTAGATTTTGGCCTCTAGCTCAGCCGGCACCTAGGGAAACCTACCACACCTGTGCATTTATTAAAACTAGAGACCTAGGGGAATCCAAGATGGGGTGACTTGTGGGGCTCTGACCAGGTTCTGTTACCCAGAATCCTTTGCAAACCTCAAAATGTGGCTAAAAAAAACACATTTTCCTCACATTTTGGTGACAGAAAGTTCTGAAATCAGAGAGGAGCCAAAAATTTCCTTCCACCCAGCGTTCCCCCCAGTCTCCCGATAAAAATGATACCTCACTTGTGTGGGTAGGACTAGCGCCCGCAACAGAAAATGCCCCAAATGCAACGTGGACACATCACATTTTTCTACAGAAAATAGAGGTGTTTTTTGCAAAGTGCCTACCTGTACATTTTGGCCTCTAGCTCAGCCGGCACCTAGGGAAACCTACCAAACCTGTGCATTTTTAAAAACTAGAGACCTAGGGGAATCCACGATGGGGTGACTTGTGGGGCTCTGACCAGGTTCTGTTACCCAGAATCCTTTGCAAACCTCAAAAGTTGGGTAAAAAAACACATTTTCCTCACATTTTGGTGACAGAAAGTTCTGGAATCATTGAGGAGCCACAAATTTCCTTCCACCCAGCGTTCCCCCCAGTCTCCCGATAAAAATGATACCTCACTTGTGTGGGTAGGACTAGCGCCCGCAACAGAAAATGCCCCAAATGCAACGTGGACACATCACATTTTTTGAAAGAAAACAGAGGTGTTTTTTGCAAAGTGCCTACCTGTACATTTTGGCCTCTAGCTCAGCCGGCACCTAGGGAAACCTACCAAACCTGTGCATTTTTAAAACCTAGAGACCTAGGGGAATCCAAGATGGGGTGACTTGTGGGGCTCTGACCAGGTTCTGTTACCCAGAATCCTTTGCAAACCTCAAAAGTTGGGTAAAAAAACACATTTTCCTCACATTTTGGTGACAGAAAGTTCTGAAATCAGAGAAGAGCCACAAATTTCCTTCCACCCAGCGTTCCCCCAAGTATCCTGATAAAAATGATACCTCACTTGTGTGGGTAGGCCTAGCGCCCGTGACAGGAAATGCCCCAAAACGCAACGTGGACACATCACATTTTTTGAAAGAAAACAGAGGTGTTTTTTGCAAAGTGCCTACCTGTACATTTTGGCCTCTAGCTCAGCCGGCACCTAGGGAAACCTACCAAACCTGTGCATTTTTAAAAACTAGAGACCTAGGGGAATCCAAGATGGGGTGACTTGTGGGGCTCTGACCAGGTTCTGTTACCCAGAATCCTTTGCAAACCTCAAAAGTTGGCTAAAAAAACACATTTTCCTCACATTTTGGTGACAGAAAGTTCTGGAATCATTGAGGAGCCAGAAATTTCCTTCCACCCAGCGTTCCCCCCAGTCTCCCGATAAAAATGATACCTCACTTGTGTGGGTAGGACTAGCGCCCGCAACAGAAAATGCCCCAAATGCAAAGTGGACACATCACATTTTTTGAAAGAAAACAGAGGTGTTTTTTGCAAAGTGCCTACCTGTACATTTTGGCCTCTAGCTCAGCCGGCACCTAGGGAAACCTACCAAACCTGTGCATTTTTAAAAACTAGAGACCTAGGGGAATCCAAGATGGGGTGACTTGTGGGGCTCTGACCAGGTTCTGTTACCCAGAATCCTTTGCAAACCTCAAAATGTGGCTAAAAAAAACAAATTTTCCTCACATTTTGGTGACAGAAAGTTCTGGAATCATTGAGGAGCCACAAATTTCCTTCCACCCAGCGTTCCCCCCAGTCTCCCGATAAAAATGATACCTCACTTGTGTGGGTAGGACTAGCGCCCGCAACAGAAAATGCCCCAAATGCAACGTGGACACATCACATTTTTTGAAAGAAAACAGAGGTGTTTTTTGCAAAGTGCCTACCTGTACATTTTGGCCTCTAGCTCAGCCGGCACCTAGGGAAACCTACCAAACCTGTGCATTTATTAAAACTAGAGACCTAGGGGAATCCAAGATGGGGTGACTTGTGGGGCTCTGACCAGGTTCTGTTACCCAGAATCCTTTGCAAACCTCAAAATGTGGCTAAAAAAAACACATTTTCCTCACATTTTGGTGACAGAAAGTTCTGGAATCATTGAGGAGCCACAAATTTCCTTCCACCCAGCGTTCCCCCCAGTCTCCCGATAAAAATTATACCTCACTTGTGTGGGTAGGCCTAGCGCCCGCGTCAGGAAATGCCCCAAAACGCAACGTGGACACATCACATTTTTTTAAAGAAAACAGAGGTGTTTGTTGCAAAGTGCCTACCTGTAGATTTTGGCCTCTAGCTCAGCCGGCACCTAGGGAAACCTACCACACCTGTGCATTTATTAAAACTAGAGACCTAGGGGAATCCAAGATGGGGTGACTTGTGGGGCTCTGACCAGGTTCTGTTACCCAGAATCCTTTGCAAACCTCAAAATGTGGCTAAAAAAAACACATTTTCCTCACATTTTGGTGACAGAAAGTTCTGAAATCAGAGAAGAGCCAAAAATTTCCTTCCACCCAGCGTTCCCCCCAGTCTCCCGATAAAAATGATACCTCACTTGTGTGGGTAGGACTAGCGCCCGCAACAGAAAATGCCCCAAATGCAACGTGGACACATCACATTTTTCTACAGAAAATAGAGGTGTTTTTTGCAAAGTGCCTACCTGTACATTTTGGCCTCTAGCTCAGCCGGCACCTAGGGAAACCTACCAAACCTGTGCATTTTTAAAAACTAGAGACCTAGGGGAATCCACGATGGGGTGACTTGTGGGGCTCTGACCAGGTTCTGTTACCCAGAATCCTTTGCAAACCTCAAAAGTTGGGTAAAAAAACACATTTTCCTCACATTTTGGTGACAGAAAGTTCTGGAATCATTGAGGAGCCACAAATTTCCTTCCACCCAGCGTTCCCCCCAGTCTCCCGATAAAAATGATACCTCACTTGTGTGGGTAGGACTAGCGCCCGCAACAGAAAATGCCCCAAATGCAACGTGGACACATCACATTTTTTTAAAGAAAACAGAGGTGTTTTTTGCAAAGTGCCTACCTGTACATTTTGGCCTCTAGCTCAGCCGGCACCTAGGGAAACCTACCAAACCTGTGCATTTTTAAAACCTAGAGACCTAGGGGAATCCAAGATGGGGTGACTTGTGGGGCTCTGACCAGGTTCTGTTACCCAGAATCCTTTGCAAACCTCAAAAGTTGGCTAAAAAAACACATTTTCCTCACATTTTGGTGACAGAAAGTTCTGGAATCATTGAGGAGCCACAAATTTCCTTCCACCCAGCGTTCCCCCAAGTATCCTGATAAAAATGATACCTCACTTGTGTGGGTAGGCCTAGCGCCCGCGACAGGAAATGCCCCAAAACGCAACGTGGACACATCACATTTTTTGAAAGAAAACAGAGGTGTTTTTTGCAAAGTGCCTACCTTTACATTTTGGCCTCTAGCTCAGCCGGCACCTAGGGAAACCTACCAAACCTGTGCATTTTTAAAAACTAGAGACCTAGGGGAATCCAAGATGGGGTGACTTGTGGGGCTCTGACCAGGTTCTGTTACCCAGAATCCTTTGCAAACCTCAAAAGTTGGCTAAAAAAACACATTTTCCTCACATTTTGGTGACAGAAAGTTCTGGAATCATTGAGGAGCCAGAAATTTCCTTCCACCCAGCGTTCCCCCCAGTCTCCCGATAAAAATGATACCTCACTTGTGTGGGTAGGACTAGCGCCCGCAACAGAAAATGCCCCAAAACGCAACGTGGACACATCACATTTTTTGAAAGAAAACAGAGGTGTTTTTTGCAAAGTGCCTACCTGTACATTTTGGCCTCTAGCTCAGCCGGCACCTAGGGAAACCTACCAAACCTGTGCATTTTTAAAAACTAGAGACCTAGGGGAATCCAAGATGGGGTGACTTGTGGGGCTCTGACCAGGTTCTGTTACCCAGAATCCTTTGCAAACCTCAAAAGTTGGCTAAAAAAAACAAATTTTCCTCACATTTTGGTGACAGAAAGTTCTGGAATCATTGAGGAGCCACAAATTTCCTTCCACCCAGCGTTCCCCCCAGTCTCCCGATAAAAATGATACCTCACTTGTGTGGGTAGGACTAGCGCCCGCAACAGAAAATGCCCCAAATGCAACGTGGACACATCACATTTTTTGAAAGAAAACAGAGGTGTTTTTTGCAAAGTGCCTACCTGTACATTTTGGCCTCTAGCTCAGCCGGCACCTAGGGAAACCTACCAAACCTGTGCATTTTTAAAAACTAGAGACGTAGGGGAATCCAAGATGGGGTGACTTGTGGGGCTCTGACCAGGTTCTGTTACCCAGAATCCTTTGCAAACCTCAAAATGTGGCTAAAAAAAACAAATTTTCCTCACATTTTGGTGACAGAAAGTTCTGGAACCATTGAGGAGCCACAAATTTCCTTCCATCCAGCGTTCCCCCCAGTCTCCCGATAAAAATGATACCTCACTTGTGTGGGTAGGACTAGCGCCCGCAACAGAAAATGCCCCAAATGCAACGTGGACACATCACATTTTTTTAAAGAAAACAGAGGTGTTTTTTGCAAAGTGCCTACCTGTACATTTTGGCCTCTAGCTCAGCCGGCACCTAGGGAAACCTACCAAACCTGTGCATTTATTAAAACTAGAGACCTAGGGGAATCCAAGATGGGGTGACTTGTGGGGCTCTGACCAGGTTCTGTTACCCAGAATCCTTTGCAAACCTCAAAATTTGGCTAAAAAAACACATTTTCCTCACATTTTGGTGACAGAAAGTTCTGAAATCAGAGAGAAGCCACAAATTTCCTTCCACCCAGCGTTCCCCCAAGTCTCCTGATAAAAATGATACCTCACTTGTGTGGGTAGGCCTAGCGCCCGCGACAGGAAATGCCCCAAAACGCAACATGGACACATTACATTTTTTGAAAGAAAACAGAGGTGTTTTTTTGCAAAGTGCCTACCTGTAGATTTTGGCCTCTAGCTCAGCCGGCACCTAGGGAAACCTACCAAACCTGTGCATTTTTGAAAACTAGAGACCTAGGGGAATCCAAGATGGGGTGACTTGTGGGGCTCTGACCAGGTTCTGTTACCCAGAATCCTTTGCAAACCTCAACATGTGGCTAAAAAAAACACATTTTCCTCACATTTTGGTGACAGAAAGTTCTGGAATCATTGAGGAGCCACAAATTTCCTTCCACCCAGCGTTCCCCCCAGTCTCCCGATAAAAATGATACCTCACTTGTGTGGGTAGGAATAGCGCCCGCAACAGAAAATGCCCCAAATGCAACGTGGACACATCACATTTTTTTAAAGAAAACAGAGGTGTTTTTTGTAAAGTGCCTACCTGTACATTTTGGCCTCTAGCTCAGCCGGCACCTAGGGAAACCTACCAAACCTGTGCATTTTTAAAAACTAGAGACCTAGGGGAATCCAAGATGGGGTGACTTGTGGGGCTCTGACCAGGTTCTGTTACCCAGAATCCTTTGCAAACCTCAAAAGTTGGGTAAAAAAACACATTTTTCACACATTTTGGTGACAGAAAGTTCTGGAATCATTGAGGAGCCACAAATTTCCTTCCACTCAGCATTCCCCCCAGTCTCCCGATAAAAATTATACCTCACTTGTGTGGGTAGGACTAGCGCCCGCAACAGAAAATGCCCCAAATGCAACGTGGACACATCACATTTTTTGAATGAAAACAGAGGTGTTTTTGCAAAGTGCCTACCTCTACATTTTGGCCTCTAGCTCAGCCGGCACCTAGGGAAACCTACCAAACCTGT